>NC_134326.1:10269021-11469021 GCF_964195595.1 Calonectris borealis | reverse complement strand
CAATGGACGAAATGTCTGCAGGGGAAGGGGGCGAGCAGCTGGCTGGGGGAGGCCACAGTAAGAAGTCATGGAGGAAGGTGCCTTTAGAGCCAGTCTGGACCTGACCATCCAACTTGTGAACAACTGGCATGGTGACAAAGGTGGCAAAAGCATTCAGCTGTGTGGCAGAAGAAGGAGTTGGACAGAGTAACTAAACATTTCTCAGCCACCCTTCCCATGTGGAAGGCCACCCCGCTCTCTTCTCTTCTGCACAACTAACCCATGTCTTGCACATCTGCCTTTTCTGCTCCAGAGACAGTGTCCCACCATGCTCTCGCTGTCAGCCCTGAACAGTGGTCCTAGCGGGACCCCTCACAGGTCCGCTGGCTGCAGCAGACTGACCCATGGTAGGCAGTGCTGTCTCAGAACGAAGCATTTTTTACTAATCCCTGCAGCGATGTAGCCTGAAGAGAGAAAGGGTGTCCCAGCACCACGCCAGGTCTACCAACCTGGGGCCCAGCTTGCCCCACACAAGTCAACGACTCACAGGCTTCCCCCAAACTCCTTCAAGACAGTCTCTTTTCCTCCAACACCCCTTAGAGGCTGCCGGTCCAAGCTCCCCAGGGTTAAAGCACCTGCCTGGCCCAGCTAGCAGATGATGGGGTGATCATCTCCGTGGTGCTCGTAGGACTGTATCCATTCCACTCTAGGACTTGTGTGTGACCCACTGCCATGGCGGGTGGTCCAAGCAAGAGTTATTGCTCCATGCACCAGTGTGACACTCATTAATCCCATGGCTTTCTATGGCTTTGTGGCTCAGCAGCCCCCAGCACAACCCACCCTGTCAGCACGCAGCCACTTTATCACCAGGAACAGAGATGAACTATGAAATCATAACAGCGCAGGGTTCAGACACTGCCCACAGGCCACTCGCTGTGTGACAGGACCAACATTTCACAGGTCACTCCGAGCAAGGGTAGACCTTAGTTGTAGAAGGCAGGCACACCAGGTTTTAAACGATCAGCCCCCTTGCTCCAGGTTGTCTAGCAATCTGGAAACAATTTCCAAAGGTCTATTCAAGTCATTCGGAGATTGGAAAGAGGAGATGGGGAAGGAACAGCCCAGCTGTGCCCTGGTGGAATCTGCAAGTCCAACAAAAAGTTGTACCCACACAAAGACAGCACCCAAGCAGACGTGCAAGACAGTCCTGTGAACATCAGCCCTTTGAAAACCATCCACAGGCACTGGAAAATCCCAAGATACATTGAGGGAGGAAACACCGTAACTTCAGGGGCTCTTTTCATTAGTTTTCTGGCTTTGTGTAGTATCTCCAGGACACGTTTCTTCTGCTTCGCAGCAAAACCAAGCAGAGACTCTGCACAACCAAATGCAGGAGCAGGATCTCCAAGGACAGCGCTAGCCCAGATTCAGCATCCCATTCAGAGAAATGCTGCCGAGATCACAGGAATGGCTCTGTGCCATGGCTTGGGAAGAGATGGGCTGGTTTGTTTTTCAAAGTCCAAGAAAACAGTTCAAAAAATACTCGTCTCCCCACAGAATTCAAACCCCGCAGGCCCAGCTTTGTGAGCGACCAGCAGGGAACTCACCAAAACTGAGCAAGGCACCAAATGGAAAAGGATCTAATTCTCATCAGCATTGCTGCAGCAGAGGAGAGGGCAAACATTAACCAAGCAGCCCAGCCCCCGCATAGGGTGTACATGGGTTATTTCAGCACTGGGAATCAAAATATCTCACAATCACAGCTCAACACCCTTACAAGAAGAGTACTTTTTAATCTGTGACTTTCCAATCCTATTTGGCAGGCGGCTGTAAGGATATTACTCCAACTGTAGCTGAACCCCTTCTACTCAGCTACCAGCTAAGCCAGGAGAAGACAGAGACCCAACTCCTATTCACTTTCGCAAAGCCTCGTACCAGCCACCTCGTATGATTTACTTCCTTTGCTCTCTGTCCCTATTCCCCAATGACCATTGAAATTCACACCCACCATTAAACTGCCCCATCGTTGATTATTCAAACAACCAAGCGCATCTCCCTTCTCACCCCCAGCTCCTAGTGCTTGTAGCCTCCAACAAAGATGTTGACATGCTTGGGGATGATTTCGATTGGTACTTATCCCAGGGGGGAGACTGTTTCTTGTAGTGAAGGAAAAAAGGGAGAGAGAATGGGGGAGAGGGAGCAGGGAAGAGAGCAAGAGGGAAAGAAAGAGGAAGAAAGAGTTTGGGATGCGTGCTGGCAAAAAAAAAATAAGGGAAGAGTTGTCCATATTTTCCCATCAAAATGATGATTTTTCTCTAATCTTCTGATCTCAAAACTTTGGGCCAAGCCCCCAACACAGCTAGAAAGGGGAATGCTGCTCTTGGTGCACTCAGCATTCGTCTTGTTTTGTGTTTTGGGTTTTTATTGCTTTTAAATGCTCCTCTTGAAGGGAATCGAAAGGTGGGGCTGGGGCCACACCTTCTTCCTGGCAGGCTGCAGCACTTTTCTGCAATGTGGCCGACAAGCACAGCAGCCTGCACATCGCAGGAGACCCCCGGGAGGACCCTCCAGGCCATGCCCCATCTACTCACCCCGGCCGGCTGGAGTAGCCATACCCTGCACCGATCCCCACAAATCACCCACCTCCATGGCCTCCCCACGCACACACTTTGAACCTCAGTGCTGTGTTTGTTCCTTCATTTCAAACCAACAGATTTGGACACGTCTTTAACAGAGGATCACAATTTGGATGTTAAATTTAGACACACGCTTAGGCTCTGATTAGAGATACACAGAGTGTTTACTCGCTCTGCGGGGAGTTTGCATCTACAGGGCTGAGGGCGAAGCCCCTTGAGGCTCTCTGATCCTCGCCTGGTGATTAGGAGAGGAGGCTGAATCACCACGTAACGATGCCCTGGTATTTCCCTCAGTCAGGAGCATGCCTTACCTGCCTCACTCCATCCCACCGATAGGCTTTCTCCAGCACTTCTGCCTCCCCACGTGCAACCAGCTCCTGGAGGGCATCCGTGCCCAGGGGAGCCATGAAAGAGAGAAGCAGAGAGCTTTCAGGAGTAGAAATAACTGATCCCATGAGATGAGAGACTAGAGGCAGGTGAGGGTGTTTAAGTGTTTAATGCTTGCAGCTGTATCTGGTAGCCCTGAAGTGGGTATGGCCCTTGCCATGGGTCCCATGAATCATGCACTAATTACTGTCAGCACAAGGACATGGGGTAACACAGCTCAGAAAAACAGGAAAAATATTTCTTCTAATCTACAGGAAAAATCTGTCGCAGGCACAGTTGATTTCACCCAGTTTCAACGTGGAGATCCTTGAACTCCATTGCAAGGATCCTTGAGCTTTGCAGTGCTGCTCCTCCTTGGCAGCCCAGCTCCCACCTCCCTCTGGGATTTTAAGTGCTAGTAAATTGATTTTATGCCGTTTTCAGATTATACACAGCTTTTCCATCCACAGTACAAGAGTCACAGAAACCCATCTCGTTTCTGCTAGTTCGTTACTGATGCCTTCCAGGGCAGTTCCATCGGGGCTTTCCCTGCAGCTGAGCCAAGGCAGTAGTTAACCAGGTTTGCCCTCTGTTCAGAGCACTGTGCCCCATCTTTCTGTTGAGCTTCACCACAGCCTTTGGAAATGTCCCAGTCCTTCTTCAGGAGGGTTTTGCATTTTGAATGTGGTGTAAATGATCCCAGAAACAGCAGACGGAGCAGGGGCTGCACAGTTATCTCCTGGGAGACTTATTACTCTTCAACTTACATTAAAACTATGCTGGAGACACAGAAACATCCAGTGTGCCATTGTTTCCCAGTGTGACCTACTAAAGAAGAAAATCCAGGCTACAAGTAGTAGATGATGATTTCCAGTCCCAGGATGGGAAGTTGTGAGCTCTCCTGGGAGCCCAGGACACTGAACTGGAATAGGCCAACGCTTGAAGGACACTAGTGTCACCAACCCTCTCCATCTCATTCCTTTACCAAAGGATAACTAAGAGAGGGCAAACATGGGCTTGTGTGGAACTGTGATAGGGTTTCCCCAGCAATATTGGTATAGAAATTGTCCAAGCAGATGCACATGCAGTAATGAAGGTGAAATAGCATGTCTCAGAGCACAGGCAGTTGCTGTCAGGGGACATGACAGGTTCTCTGTGCTAATGTTGAGGCTTTGGGCATGGGTCCTGCCCCAGAGAAGTTATTAGACTTCAAAAGCTGATAGTGATGCCTCCTAGAAAATTCTCCCTCAGTTTTGGCTGTGCCTTTCAATGTTTCAGATCATTTCCAGTGGAAATGAGGCTTCTGCCTCATGTCCCATGTGTGTAGTTACTCTCCATCCCTCATAATAACTGCTAAAGCCATTGATTGCTTTCAGCCTAGCTTGTAATTGAGAGCAAAGCTCTCAGAAATATGAGGTCATGACAAGTTTTGCAAAATAATTAGCTGGACAGAGGAGTAAAACTCTGCTAATGCCCCCACAGGGGAAAAAACACCAACCTAAGTGAAGCCCTTCTTAGATGTCAGGAAATCTACAGGCAAGAGTGAGGTTAAGGACATTCCAGGAGAGATTCAGAAGAAAGTTTGCATCTCGCTAAATGCCAGAAAACCCACTCCTTGCTCAAGGTTATGCTCCCATATTGAATTGCAGGTACCCGAGAAGGCATGTGCTCTAGCTCCTGCTTTTCTTGTGGTTGTGGAGTTCATAACGTCTCTGCCTTGTGGGTTCTCTGATGTCTTATAAGAGATGAGTTCACATTGCCATTTCAGTACAATTCAATTAAAAAGCCAATTAGGCCAGATACAAAGCGATCGGCTTCATTAATTCTGCTGTTCATGGAATAGCACTGGGTTTTGTTGCTGTTTTATTCTGCTGTCTTATTCTACTCTGAATTGTATGTGACTTTTCCTGCTCCACAGTCCTAGTAGACACACGCGCACGCAGCATGCATATATCTTCTTTCCAGGTTCAGCAGTTGAAAATATTGGAAGGGAGCAGCTCTAGGCAAGTCCCTACATGCTGCAAAACTCTTAAGCACTGTTAAGTAACAAGCAGAGCTTTTAAGAACATGGCTTTCAACTTCTCAGAAGGAACCACATGCTTTTCTGGATCACCTAGCCCTGTCCTCCAAGATTTTCTTTCATTTGCTGTGCATTTGGAACTACGTTGTATTCCCTAGAAGTGAAATGATCTCATCAAAAAAAGAGTTTAAATTTTGTCAGTTATGGCAAATCCAAATTGTGTTGGCGTCTCTGCAAATTCTGGTAGTTTCACTTCCTAGTGATATAGGCTGCAATTCAGCTTCAGCCTATTTGTTTCAAAAAGGAATGACCACAGCAGGGAGATTGCTGGATGATTGGCATGTGTTTACCAAGGAAAAATGGAATTGAAGGAAGTATCATATTTACAGCTTTCTATTTATTGGTACTTAGCTATCTCTGAGAGAATATGACACACACTGTTAGTTAGGCTCCGATAATTTGTTCCTAACATTTCACTTGACTTATAAATTGAAATAGTTCTGGCTTTTAAAGAGATGAGTCCTGAAAAAGTGTCTGGAAAAACAAGTCTTCCCTGTTTAAATTAGGAATGTGCCAAATGACTGGCAGGTACTTGATATATAATTTAAATTTAAAAGAGGAAGAAACAGTTCTAGATAAAGATCTCCTGGGATATCTAGGGGAAATATATGCACCTATATTTAGCTTATCCCTGGTTTCAACCCCTGAATGCACACACTTAGCTTTTGAAAAGAACAGACCTTGATCCTTTAAAAAGCTCTGCAAAGCTCACTAATAAACTTACATCCTTTTTAATCACGTATGTGCTCCCCAGTTCCTTCTTTGATACACCATGTTCACAGAGATAAATCATGGAGTCACAGATCTTCAGGAGTCATTAGAGAAGGAAGTTGATGGCGGGTGGTCATGGATGGCAGAACCTCCGCAGGAATCCTGACCCTGGGGCTTTGCCGGGAGAAGGGAGGAACCGGAGAGATTACTCAATGGCTGAAGGTGACATGGTCGAAGTGTCTTGCTAGAAATCTGCTCTTTCAAACAACGCAGGGGAGGCAGCCGGGGTCAGACTTGCGAATTAGAAGAACTTTGTGATAACTGAGGTACAACTTGACTAGGACCTGAGCTAAAGCTGTTAAAAAGCTGTAGAGCTGGCCGTTCAGAAGGAATTTGCACAACATAGCAGAGCATCTCTGCCAGGGAAGGAGAACAGATTGCTGTAGGAGGGGGAGAGGAAAGGGAAGACAAGCCATGGGGAGAGACATCAAGTCACAGTTTGTTACTGACTCTTGAAAATATTTTGCAAGAACTTGTGTGGAGAGAGAAGTTAAGATGGAGAAGCGAGGATGGAGAAACAAAACAGAAGTGAGGTTTGAATTGGGGAGTTCAAATACGCTGTTTGACTAGGGAGAAGGCAGAATGAAGGGAGGGAGAGATCGTTCGCAGAATAGGAAGTCAGCCTGATCACAGCTTTTCACATTTTGCCTTCTACAAGGGCAAAAACTGAAGGAGAGAATGTGAATGGGCCTGAGCCAGCCTGGGGATGTGGGAGGACAGGCCCCTCACTGGGACAGAAGGGAAGAAGAGCTGAGATAACAATCACATCACCAAAGGTCAGGGTAGAGAGAGCAGGGAGGTGAGGCTGAGCTCATGGGGACTTTTCTCCTAACATACTGGCCTTAATAAAAGTTACCAATGTTCTTCCTTTAACTCCTGCAGGACCCAAGGAGACACCACACCATGGAAGTCACTATCAAGAGGCACTTCCTGAGTTTTGCTGTTTTCCTGATGCACTGGGTGGTCCGCAAGGCGAGCTGTGAGAAAGGCAACACTTCCCCTCTGCACTTCACCCACTTCTTCTACAATGCCACCATCTATGAGAATTCAGCCCCCAAGACCTACGTGGAGAGCTACGTCAAAATGGGTATTTACAAGACAGACCCCGAGTGGGACATCAGATACAGAATAGCCTCTGGAGACAACACCGGTCTCTTTAAAACAGAAGAGCACGTGATTGGGGATTTCTGCTTCTTGAGAATAAGAACCAGGAGCAGCAACACAGCACTTTTAAACCGGGAAGTCAAAGACAGTTATATGTTAATAATCAAGGCCACAGAGAGCACCTTTGCCTACGAAGCCTGGGCCAAAGTCTTGATCCACATTCTGGACAGAAATGACTTGAAACCTCTTTTTTCACCCCCCTCCTACAAAGTGTCCATCAGAGAAGACATTCCTCTGAAAACGGTGGTCAGCACCCTCAGTGCCACAGACGCTGATGCTGGCCAGAATGCTGAGTTCTACTATGCCCTCAACACCAAGTCTGACCTATTCACCGTCCACCCCACCACAGGAGCAGTTATGACCACAGGTAGGCTGAACAGCACCCATCGAGGCAGGCACCATCTGCAAGTTTTGGCTGTGGACAGAATGAGAAAAATCATGGAGGGGAATGGCTTTGGGAACCTGGCTAGTCTCATGATCCAAGTGGAGCCATCTGCCAGGAAACCCCCTTCTATCTCCTCCGTGAAGGTGACACCACCTGACTCAGCCAAAGACTTTCTCTATGCAACTGTGTCTGTAGAAAGTAGTGACTCAGAAGCAGGGATAGATTCAGTTGACTTTGTGGATGGAGATCCAGGAAGACATTTCAAAGCCATCAAATCCTACTTTGGGAGCACCGAGTTCATGATTGTGTCAACCAAAGAGGTCAACTGGTTACTTTACCCATTTGGTTTCAACCTCAGTCTGCAAGCCAAGGACAAGAGCAAGCCACCACTGTTCTCTCCTATTAGAGTTATCCATATACCTCCCTCCAAGTATGTCTCTGCCAGATTTGAGAAAGAAGTGTACCGGGTCCAGCTCAGTGAATTTTCCCCAGCTGGAAGCCAAGTTGTTATGGTGAAGATCACACCAGTCTTTCCAAATCTTAAATATATTTTGAGACCTACTCCTGACAGCACAAGCTTTAAAATCAATCCTCACACTGGACTGATAACTACAGTCAGAGCAATGGACTTCCGTGAGCGGTCTCGTTTTGATCTTGAAGTTACAACCGTTAACAGTCACATATCCACAACTGTTGTCATTGACATCACTGACTGCAACAATCATGCTCCAAGTTTTAGTCAGTCTTCATACCGCGGGGCCTTTGATGAAAATGTTCCTCCTGGTACCAGTGTCTTAACAGTGAGGGCTACAGATGAAGATGAAGGAGACAATGGCTTTGTCACCTACACCATAGCCAACCAGAAATCGGTTCCCTTTGTCATTGACCCCTATTCTGGCATCATTTCCACCTCCAAGTCAATGGACTATGAGTTGATGCAGAGATGGTATCATCTGCGAGTGTGGGCATCAGATTGGGGCTCACCCTTCCGCCATGAAACAGAGGTGTACGTCTCCCTCATGCTGAGCAATGTCAATGACAATGCTCCTGTGTTTGAAAAGGCAAGCTGCAGTGGCACCATCCCACGGGACTTTCCTGTTGGGAACCCTGTGGCCACGGTCTCTGCAATCGACAGTGATGAGCTGCAGCATATCAAATATGAAATCAAGTCTGGCAATGAGCTACGGCATTTTGAACTGAATCCCATTTCTGGAGTAATATCCCTCAGAATATCTCTGCGAGATCTTCCTTCTGAACAGCCACTTTTCTACTCTCTGAAAATAACTGCAACAGATGGAGAGAACTACGCTTTGCCAACATCTGTAAATATCACTGTGGTCAGCCAAGGTCTCCCCGTCAAAATGCAGTGTGAGGAAACAGGAGTCTTGAAACAACTGACAGAATCTATCATACACTCCATTGAGTCTCAGTCTCAAGGCCATGGGCAGGATGATGAAACATCTCTGAACTTGCACCTTATAAACCATAATGCTCCAAAGTTTGATGACAGCTTTCCACGATCTATTGATATCATAGAGACTGTTCCTATCAACTCAACTATTGCTGACCTTTCAGCTATTGATCCTGATACTGGTTTTAATGGGAAATTGGTCTATGTGATCTCAGATGGAAATGATGACAGTTGCTTTACCATTGACCTGGAACTGGGTCTCCTTCAAGTCCTTTCTCCTCTAGATCATGAACGAACCAGCTTCTACATTCTCAACATTACTGTGTATGACCTTGGGACACCACAAAAATCATCTTGGAAACTCTTGGCCGTGAATGTGTTGGATACCAATGATAACACTCCTAAATTCCCACAAGGTGCCTACTGGGTGGTGATACCAGAACATGTAGCAACGGGGACAACAATAGCTCAACTGAAAGCAGAAGATGCTGATACAGATGACAACGGAAGAATAAAATATTCTCTCCTAACCCCCACTGATAAGTTTGCCATTAACAGTGTCACTGGAGAAGTGACAGTTACAGGTGCCCTGGATAGAGAATTGTGGCCTTGCTACGTGCTGAAAATAGAAGCTAGGGACCAGCCCAAAACAGGCTACCAGCTGTTCTCTGTTACGGATCTCATTGTGACTCTGGAGGACGTAAATGACAACACCCCGCAATGCCTCCCAGCCCTCAACAGTGTGAAGGTCCCAGAGGACCTGCCCGTGGGAACCATTCTCCTGTTTCTGGAGGCTTTTGACCCAGACGCTGGCTCTGGGGGTGAGGTGAGGTACAGCCTCATTAATGACGAGGAGATGATGTTTCACGTGGATAAGCTGACCGGGGCACTCCGGTTGGAGAAGGAGCTGGACTATGAGAAGAAGGACTCTTACAATCTAACTGTGCAGGTCAGTGACGGTGGGAAGCCCATCTCTCACTCTTCCCTCTGCCACCTGGAAGTGAACATCCTTGATGTCAACGAGAACTTGCACCCACCACGCTTTGCCTCCTTTGTCTTCAAAGGCTGGGTGCAGGAGAACAGCCCTGAGGGCACATCAGTGATGATGGTCACAGCAAAAGATATCGATAAGGGGAAGGATGGAGAGGTTCAATATTTCCTCCGAGAGGGCACTGGCCTGTCCGTCTTCCGCATTGAAAAGGACACAGGTAATGACAGCTTAGTTTAATGGTGTACCTTAAAGGTTTAAACTACGTACTGTGTTTGGCCTGACTTTTTGACCCAATAGGACATTTCTATATTCTATTTACAAAGTTCCATGCATTCAAACCTTTCTTGCTTGTGCAGGGATGTACAACATGCATCCCTGTATCTGGGGAGGAGCAAGCAGGGTTTGTCTCCTTAAAATAATGGAAAAACAATGTCTGTCCTCCCACAAAACACTGAGGTCTTCCCTTTCACTTGTGTACCAAATTACCCTCAGCACAAGCAAGCCCTCACCTTCCACACAATCTCACAGCCATACAAGGTTGGTGCCACAGTTTATATCTGCAGCAAAGACCAGGGAGCAGACTAGAGACACAGACTGGTCTGGCATTAAGGACAAAGTGGTTTGAGTTCCTTAAATCCCTCACAAGCACTTTCTGTCGTTCTTCTAGGCACCATCCGGACCATAGGACCACTCGACCGGGAAGGAATGTCTCACTACTGGCTGACAGTGCTAGCTCTTGACCTGGGAACAATTCCTCTGTCTTCTGTGACTGAAATTTATATTGAAGTCACCGATACCAATGACAACCCACCTCAGATGTCCAGACCTGTCTTCTATGCCTCTGTCATGGAGAATTCCCCACCAAACACATCTGTCCTTCAGCTTGATGCCTTAGATCCAGACTCTAGCTCAGAAGGAAAACTGACTTTTCACATCCTAACTGGAAATCCTCAAGGACTCTTCACCATTAACCTCATTACAGGTAAGACTGACCCAACTCAGCATCTGTTTTTGAGGCTTCCAAGTGCCCAGAGGATGTTACATATTCAATATAAACAGCCCACACAGCTGCCTTTGTCACACCTTCCTTCTGCAGCAAAAGTCCCAGTCTCCAAATGCACTGTGTGGGGAGGCTAAGGATGGAAACCCTCAACCTGAGGGCTGCTATTTGCATCCAGATGGCTCTTAGAATGACACAAATGTGTTACTTCCAAAGCCCTAAACAGAACCAAGCAGTTCCTTTTAATCTTCCCCCTTATAAACAACTGCCCTGTTGCACAGCCTGAGCCAGGAAACACCCTTCTGGAGGTGACTATCTGTTCCTGAGACAGACCAAGGCAGGATTAATAAAAATGAATCCCACTGCATTTAAAGGCTCCACCCATTCTCCGGCACTATTAATGTAGTAAGTGTAGTAAGCCTCTTCTGCCATCTTCCTAGACTGTATCTTTCATCTGAGGATTAATTATGAGATCTTTCAGAGCCATCAAAAACCCGCTGATGTTTTCTGTAAACAGCTTCCTCAAACTATCCCAGCAGAGCTGACATTGGGCCAGTCTGGCAAGGAAAGCTGTGCCGAGCCCTTCACTCCATCAGCTCCTGGGAGAAGAGGGAAGGGAGCACACAGAGCATGAGTATGGGAGAGGATTAATGGCATGACTTTGATCTCCTGCAGATGATAAAAACAGTTCACCTACTGCAGCGGGATAGAAGCCTTCTCTCAGATGAGGAAGGAGCTGAATGTATTGAAAAAGGCTAGTGCAGCTCTCAATTAGGTGTTACCTATGGTGTAATGCCTATCTGGCAGTCCTCTACAGCTGGCTAGGAGAGGGGTGTTTGAAATTGTTATGCTGAAACACTGAAATCCTTCTGGTTGCAAGAGGTTCGTAGGGTGTCTCGGCGCCATGTAGATGCACTTGGAGATGTCAGCTAACACTGACCACTGTTACCCCAGTTGTAGCTACCTCCCCTCTCAGGAGCTTTTTAGCCAGGTCAGGGCATTGCTCTGCATCCAACTTTCCCACATAGCCCAAATGACTATGCACAACTCAGCCCCTTGGACAGCTTGCACAAATGCTGGTCTCCATGGAGAGGTGCCTTCAGAGGCCCTGTTTTAGAAGACCACTGCCTTTTCGATGGGATGTGGGTCAGAAACGGCTATCAGGACCCCAGGCTAGCTCCCTTCATCTGCTGAGCTCCAGCTTGCACCCATGCAATTTCCCTGCAGGAAATTCAGCCTTCTGTATGCTGCAGGCAAAACTTTCACCCCAGTGTGAGTGCAGCCCTACAAAGCCATGCTCCAAGGCTGCTGGGTTTTATGCTAAAACAAGCGACACTGGCAAAATCTGAACATTTGCTAATGAGACACCTCACCTCTAAGCCTACCCTTTAATTCCCATCTTAGACAAAAAAAGCTCTCTTGGCTATGAGTCATCTCCTATCCATCTCTGTCTACAGTCGGGTAATTTGCATGTGAAGAGTGATAAGTTTGTCAGTCCTGTAAGAAACTCATGAGCTGATCTTATCTCTTGGACAGTTGCTGGAGGTCCCTTCTTTAAACCCTGCGCTTAGAGGTTGTTTAAGGACCTGCTTCCAAGCCTGATGAGGATTCAGTTATCTCTTGTTTTACTTGTATGTTACCCAAAAGAACAAATAATTACCTGCAAACATTGGCGTAAACTGAGCAGTTTATATCCTCGTGCTTACAGTATCTAAAGAGAAGTCATCTGCTACTACTGCCAGAAGGAATATCACAGCTTGTCTAAATTTCAGGGCTGTAGGCAGCTTATTGGAAACCCTGTGACATTTTCATTTTGCAGATGAGGACATGATAGTTGCTCCGTTAAGTAGAATAAAAATATAATCTTTGGTCTCAGCCCGGTAGTGCAGCATTGGAAGATGAACTGCTGGTCTTTCAGTTCCCGGTCATTCACATCAGTGCAGGGTTGTATTCAAAAAAGGGTTATCCCAGTGCAAATCAAGTGATTTGCATTTGAACAGGAGAAAAGAGAAAGCACTGCAAATATCTGAGCACTACAGTGCTACTAGACAACTGAGGCTTATTCTGGATTTTTAGTTAGGACATGTCCTTTGTTTTTCAAATGCAATAAATGCATCTCTTCTTTCACTACCTAGAGGAAATGATCACAAAAAGACCTAGAAATATTTCAGCTCTTGAAATGCCAGAGATCTATATGATTCAGATTGCCAATACTCCTTCCGTGGTCAATCCCAAATCCTATGACAGTAAAAGATTTTGAGTAGGCAGAGCTGCTTATCTGTGATGAAGCTGAATCTCTGTCACATTATTCACTGATAAAAATTGAAGTCTCAAGAGGAAACCACAAAGGCTGCTGCTCTCAGTCACACGATTTGAGCAAAGGACAGGGTAATCTGTATGTGTCAGGAGTTCCTCCAGCACTCGGATGAGAAGGGAGGCTCCTACATGTGGAGAAGATCATGATTGAGACCTCTTCTCTTCTATCCCACACTGTCATCAAAGAATAAGTCACTCTGGCACTGAAATAAGCCAGAGCACGAGAGGGCCAGAGGACAGTCTGGGTCTCTCCCAGGCAAGGCGCTCCCGGTAGGAGCCCCTTGGCAGAAGCAGAAGAGGAAGAAGCTTCTTCTCATCCTGTGCACTAAGGTCCTGATTTACTGTTACAAGACATATCTACACCCAAAATAACCCTGCAGAATAGCGCTAAATAATTATTCAGGGCACAGTGCCACACTATTGCAAGTAACCTATTTCTGGTCCTGGAGCCAGCTTGTTCTGCATTTGATCCAGTATCTCGACACAGGGGTGGGTTGGCCAGTGGAGACATGCCCAGCAAGGCCCCTTGACTTTTCCTCCTGAGGCCTTGCAAGGGGACAGGAATGGCCATGGTAACTGTCCCTCAGCAGGGCTTGGCTCCTCCAGCATCCCTGAACTACCACAGAAGGGCTCTAAGCTCTTCCAGCTCTCAGTTCCCTAAAGAGGGTGGAGAAAAAAAGAGAGAAAATAAATGAAAGGCTAATGAGAAGAGGGAATAAAACTGTGCAGTGAGATGAAAGCTTTCTGCCATCGGCGATGGAATCTCTCCAGCCCAGTCTGGCAGCTGGTGCAGAGCAGTGTTTGTGGGAGACAGAGAGATAGATAGATACATGGAGAGATGGGCAGATAGTAGGGCTTGGGGTATTCTTTTGCTGGAAAGGTTTTCAGCTTGTTTTGTGCAAGGTTTGCAGTCCCTGGTGTGAAGGAGGTTCCAGTCCCAGTCCAGACGGGACCGGGATGAATTGGGAGGCTGTGGCAGGAAGAGTCAGGATGAAGCCACTCATCCTGCTGAAAGGCTGTTTGGAGAATCGTTTTACCTTGGACTATTCATCTCCAGCTCTTATCTAGTGCTTGTTCTTCTGATCCTTCTCCTGCTGTATCAGTGTCCACGGGCTTCCCCAGGATGCCTGTGGTTCCCAGCATTTCTCTGCGTGGAAGGACATCCAAACAAGCTCTTTAAATCTGAGGGAGGCTGCACTGCTGCTCCCCGAGCCAACATACCACAGGCTCCAGCTGAGCATGGAGTAGTGCAAAGCAGGGTCAGAACAGGAGGGGAGGTGGTGGGAGGAGAAGAAGAGAGAAGGTGAAATGGAAGCAACAGTGAGACAACAGAAAGAAGATTTCAAGAGAACAACCTCTTCCCTTCTCCGGCTTTTGTGAAAGCCCCAATGCCTGCAAACCTGATTCTGGCTATTTTAACTATCTTAGATTTTCTTCCCCACAGCGAGGGCAGGGGGCCAGCAACCTCCACCCCAGCCCTGCTCTTGCCAGCAGAAGTTATTATTATTTTTTGTTCCCTGACAACAATGCACTGTTAATTCTGCTGCTCCTGTTCCAACACGACCAGCTTTCCTCTCTCCCCTTTCCAGGCAGCAAGCAGGAGAATTACAGACAATCCTTTCCCATTGCTGTGTGTAGGTAGGCTGCAAGAGCAGAGCTTGTGCCTGTCTGTATGCAAGCAGCAGAAGGCATAATTTCTGGGCCTTCAGGTGAATGCAGAGCTTGGCTGATTGGCCAAGCACAATTAGGACCTTTGACAGTTTTCTTCAGTCTCCGTAGGACTCAACAGAAACCTTCAGGGCCACATACAAGAACACAAATAAAGGACACCCACTCAATTGCCAGTCCCGTGGGACGGGCTAGCTGGTGTTTTCCAGAGGGGCAGGGACTGCACTGGTAACTTGCACACGTGCACATGCACACACAAAACACTCTCATTAAAAACTAAACGTGCACTTCCCAGGTCTCTGTAAGGGGCAGCAGAAAGAACCAAGGAACTGTTTCCCCAGGCCACGAAAGCTGACAGCAGTTCCCCTTTAATAACAGTTTCCACTTCCATTTTAGCCCTCTGGCTTCACAGGGTGTATAACCAAGTAGCAACAAATAAAAATATGCATTAATTCCAGCTGGCTTCTCTTGAGCACCACGTCTGATCCCCGTCTCCCTGTCTCTGGGTGCTCAGCTGCCGTGTGAACACTGCTGGCAGTTTGTGCATCTTGGCAGCCGCACAGCACCACGGCTCTGTACGAGAATTAGAGTGATTAACCGTTAACCACGAGAGCTTTCTGATCTCAAAACAGAGTGGTAACTGGCTCTGGAGAGGGGAACTGGGAGCCACGATTGGGCACAGGGTAAAGGACAGAGGGAGTTTGCCTGGGGTCAGGAATAGAAGCCAACCCTTTGACTTGTGGCTCAACAGATATGAAGCTAAACCCAAAAATGCCACCTGGTAAGAATCCCAGCTGGGATACGGTACAGGTCTGTGACAGAGAGTAGGGTCAGCTCTTACTCCCCAGGAGATCTGAGGATCTTCAGTGGTACAGTCATTCAAGATAGTCATCAAGTTCCAGTTCATCTGCCTTCACTACAGTTCCTCTTCTCTAGCTCTAGAAAGCTCAGCTACGATCCTGTTTTCTTTCATTTTTATCATTAGGTCATGAAAGAATTTCAGGGTGTGGTCAGGCAAATCCAAATAATCACTTCAGAGTGGTTTAAGTTACCTTCAATCAGCTGGCATGCAGTAACCAAGTGCAAACAAGGTATTAGTCTGTTGCAACTGAATTTTGCAATCCGATAAACTAGAAATATCCCCAGTGCGCACACAGGGATTGGGTGGCTCCATTTTCAATATCTAGCTATGTGTCCCATGGGCTTGTTAGGCCAAAATTATGAACCATTCCCTGAGGTAGCTGGAGTTTTAGGCTTTGCTCCCCTGTCCTAGCCAATTGGCAGTGTGGACAGGGGCACCAGTGAACCGCTGCTGCAAGTCCTTCTTTAGGCCCCCATTAAGAGAGCATTTCCATGCATATCAAGAGTTTTGCTGCTATTGCAGCCCTACAGCCTGCCACGAGCCTGGGAGACGTTCAAAAGCTCCTCAGCCAGTGTGCTCTCAGGCCACTGATGAGTCCTCTTCACCTGCCGAGATGTCAAAAGGAAGATTAGGGAGAAAAAAAAATCCGTGACATACATGCAAACAGAGTCTTTCAAATCATCTTGTCATAACACATTAAGGAGTGTTGATTTAGGATTGTAAAGGCATCAAGTAAATGTTTAGTGCAGCGGCTGGTGCCAAATACGAATAATCCCAGAGAGCAAATGGAAACGGTTAACAATAGTCTTGTTCCGAGCAGCTGCTCCTTGCTCCCTCCTTCAGCTGCCTGGTGTCTCCTGCAGCCATTTGAAATTTTCTCCTGCCTGTCATGCTCAGGCAGCAATACACCAAAGTATGATACAACTGAAAACAATACTATTAATTAAAACTTTTTGGCTTTAGACCAGAAATGAGAGTTGAGATGGGTTCACGCAACTCTGATTTACAAGTCTTTCAGGATGCACAAGGGCACGTGCTCACACCACTGCCTCCCATGCAAAGCATTTCCCAGAGTAACATGAGCCTGTATCCCTGCTTGCGGTGGTCAGGAAAATTCACCTTGCCTTTCATTTGTGCGAGGAAGCAGGACTTCTCTTTGTGAGAAATAAACACCATGGTAACAGTGACTGCTGGGAGCAGGAGATGCGGGGAACGGACAAAAACACTCACAGGTGTCAGACTTGATAACTGTCAGAAAATCATGCATTATATATACAATTTCATCATCTGTAAAGCAGTTGTGAAAATGGTCTAGAGCTGCTTTTCCCCCAAGGTGAAGAGTCAAGGCACTTGATAAGGACTATTATCACACCAGACGTAGAAACACAAGCCTCAACTCCATCCTTTCCACACTTGCATCTACTCAGCTTAGTCATTGACAGGTCAAAAAGAGGCAATTATAATGATTTTGTTTAAACTCTAGTTTATTATAGCCACAATTCCTCCCTCCTGCATCCAACCTATTCCCTGTGGTTAAACTAGTCTGTATTTTTTAGAAATCCCTCAAATCTTGCAATTGTTAGAGCATTCATCCTGTCTCTCAGCAAGACTTAAATAATATACTAACATTATTATCGACCGTGTACCTTATTTTTAGCCTGAATGCATTTGTTCTAGCAGTAGAATAGAGGGTATTTCCCAAGACAGAAGACAAACTTTTGTCAAAACACTATAAATTACAAAGAGCAAGGTTCAGCACAGGGAAAATAGGAGTCAAGACTTCTTAAGAAGCTAAACTTGTGCCAGCACATGCAGAATGCTTCTTAATTAGAGGCATAAGAAAAGTTTTGTTTTCACGGTCCTGCAGCCTTTCTCACCAAATGCCTTGACAACCCTCAACTGATGTAGGCATCTGGCAGGTGTCCCCCCTCCTCTGTGGTCTCTGTAATCAGAGGAGCGAGAGCAGCACGGGGATTCACACTGGAAGTAGACAACTTGCCCTCTGAGGGTATCTGTCTTTCTCCTCTGATCACAAAGGGAACCTGAAACAGGACGGGCGGACAGGCTGATGGGGGGCACGCGGGGATTTGATCAGCCCTGGCTTTCCTCGGACGCTGAGTCTTGGAGCTCAAAGGGTTTCTTTCTTGGCAGGTCTGATTTCTACAACTTCACGGCAGCTGGATCGAGAATACAAGGCTGAACATATCCTAGAGGTGGGTAATGATGATTGTAATTAGCTTTATTTACCTACAAGTGTATTAAGTCCTCAAAGAGCTTTCCTTGCAAGTTGGAGCACAGAGAAAGAATCTCATCCCATCAGCTCCCAACTGCTGGGAAACTTAATTAAATGGTGTGTGTTGCCCTAAGAGACAGCTGCAGCAGTACTGCGGGGTTTATTATTTCCTTACTGAAGACTGGAGCAAAAGGCCTGTTCTGGAAGCTGTGGGAATGCAGGAAGAGGACTGGAATTGTCCTCTAGCAGGATGGATAATAAGTTATGGGGGAAAGAGCAAGCCAGAGAAATCTATCCTTATTTATCTCATTGTATCAGACACTGCTGTGTAGCTTTGTGTTACTGGCCCCTATCCCTAGCTGCTCCGAGCTATGCGTATTTACATTAGAGGGATCTTGAGGTGTTTCAGTCTATCAGGGTGACTGAGGATAACACATTTCTCTCTGCCATGCAACATGCTGGGAGCGTGCACCGGCACAGCCAAGTGAGGGTAACTTGCCAAGCCATTGCAATACAAACGTTTTCAGTTGTGTGACCCCTAATGACCAATCTGACCCACTGCCAGGAGCAACTGCAAGCAGGAGCCCTGCAGACGTGTTTCCCTGTGCACGCACAAGCCTTGCACAGTGCCAGCTACGGCCACCAGGTTTTACCCTGCAGAGAGGAGCAATGCCTCTGAATATGTTGAGATATAAATGCAGATGCACACAAAAACCCTAGTTTAGTCATTGCCCCTCAGGATGAAGGCGAGTTGCTCATGTCCTAGGTCACAACAAAGAGCTCTGTCACCTACTCCCTTTGCTTGCTGGCAGGTGGCCGTTTCCGACAACGGAGAGCCAGCCCTGAAGTCCACCAGCAGAGTCGTGATACAAGTCCTGGATGCCAATGACAGTCCTCCCAGTTTCCCCCACAAGCTCTTCATGGTGCAGCTCCCCGAGAGAGATGCCTCAGAGACGCCGCTGCCAGTCTACAGGCTGATCGCTTCGGACCGTGACCAGGGCCAGAACAGCCAGATCACCTACACCATCGAGGAAGAGGAGGAAGGGATATTCACCATCAACCCCACAACTGGCATGGTGTTCTCCAGGAAAGCTTTTCCTGCCTCTGAATACAACATACTCACGGTGAGAGGAGAGGGAAACAGAGACCGCCAATGGGAAGAGATGGGTGGAGAGGGAAAGAGAGGAAAGGCTGCAGAAACAGTGAAAAGAAGGAAAGAGATGGAGAAAATGCAGCAGTGGGAGGAGAGCTTGAATGAGACAGACTTGGGTAACAGGGAGAGAAACTGGGAGGCAATGATGGGAAATGTAGAAGGTAAGAAGCTATTAAAAAAAGAAGGATAAATTTAAAATTAACTGTCCAACCCACTCTCAGAGATGAACACAGTGATCCATGATCCCATATGGATGTGGACCCGAACATGAACAGCCTTTGGGTTTCAGCGGTGCCTCCATTTGGCAGTTTCATCGGGCCATGGGGCTTGGATATAGGTTTAAAGCTCTCCCACCACACACTGTGGGTCCTTGCAACAAGGCTTGTGATCCAGGTCTCTGCTGTGGATTGAGCTTGGCAGATTTGCTTGATGGTCAGGAGGAATTTGGGTTGCACGGCTCTACCTTGGAAGCAGCCAGAGCATGGGCCACTGGGTCAAGATTTGTTTTGTGGGATTTTGGGCACACTTGGACCTGAAACTCCTGGTGGGTGGGAGAAGCAGCTTCCCATGGGGCTCTCATGGGCTAAGCCAGCCTTCTCCCTGACTGCATGTGCATTTCCTGGCAGGTCAAGGCAACAGATGGCGGCAGCCCACCACTTTCCTCCCACGTGCGGCTTCACATCAGCTGGGTTGCCCGGCCCGGCCCTTCCTCGGAGCCACTAGCTTTCGATGAACCCCATTTTAACTTTGCCGTGATGGAAACAGATCCTGTAAACCATATGGTGGGAGTGATCAGCATTGAAATGGGCCCCAGCCAAGTGTGGTTTAATATCACAGGTGAGACGCAGAAATTAAACCCGGGCAGCGGTGTCTGAGAGCGTTTGCCCCAGCTCCCTTGGCTTTCAGCACTTGCATGCCTGAGCTAATGAAGTTGTTTGCTTTAGGTGTAGGTGAGCTACAGGGAAAGCTTTCTCACAGTCACCGAAAGGCTTAAACAGCCATAGACAAAGCTGCCCGTCCAAGGGCTCCGGTGCCAAGTGCAATTATCTAACACACTTTTTTAATGACATTCTGGGACTTGCCAGTGTTTGAGGTGTTCTCCGATGTCACATGAAAGGCAGGGCATGCCAGTCCCAGCTCCTCCTGGGAATCGAGTGACACTGTTGGTGGTAGCAAAACAGCCTGCGAGGATCCAGGTGTCTGGCAGACACCCCCACCCCTCCTTTCTCCCTCCCTGCTGAGCCCATAGGCTCAACAGGGAGCCGAGAGGGAAGGATTCCTTAAAGAGCTGGTCTGACCTAACTGGTGGGGCTCTCCCTTCCACCTCATGGCATCCCAGGGATGACTTAGACATGAAATGTGAAGAAGCTCTAGGGCCTCCTCTAAGACACAAGATGCTAGGGCAGAGGGGACGTGGGCTGTCACCCCGGGGACTCGTCAGGCAGCGCGTGTGCAGAACTGGTCCTACCAACGAGGACCAATTGTGCTCATGTAATTTGGTGTTTTGAAGTGGTGCCCCAATCTGTCTTGCACAGCCTTTCCCTGACACTGCCTGCAGGGCTTGCCCTCGTCAGACAAAGCCTTAATTGGGTGAGTGAATAGTTTTTCCCTTTACTATGTTAGGGCAGGGATAATGGTGTATAAATACAATTAAGCAACAAGAGATACAACGCTACAAGGAGCAGACGATATCAGTGCAAGGCTTATCTGGCATTAGTAGTGTCTGCTTGGGTTTGCAGCATTAACGGTATACTCCTCTGAATGTTAACCCGTCGTTTCCCTGCTGAGTGCTTGCCTGTATGCTCGACCTCCTCTTTGCCAGTTCGTAGTGCACCAAGAGCTACTTAGGGCTCTCTTGGTTTCTGTACTGGTGGAAGAGGACAGGATTTCATTTTCCCTGCTAGGGAAGCAAAGCATCACGGTAGCTGGCAATCAAGCGGGTGATGCAAAGCTCCATGGATCCAGAGATCATTCAAAAACCCACCTTTCCCAGTCCACAAAGGCTCTGTCACTGGAGCTGATGGTGTCTGCAAAAACTCTGACAAAGCAGCATCTTTCTTCATCTCTTTCCTTTCCTGCGCTTCCTCTTTCCCTTTGCAAAGGGAACCCTTCTCCCTTTTCTGAGGGAAAGGCATCCATGGGTCTCTCTTTTCCTCTGTCTCTGCTTCTTTCTGTCTCCTTCCCAGCAGGAAAATGGTGGTCCAGATGGCTGGAAACCACAGCATTTCTCCCACAAGGGAAGATGTGTAATTTAACAACCAGCCAAGATTTTCCCAGCTGGTAAGAGAATAAAGCAGAATCCAGAGCATCCAGTAGCCGGGAAGGGAGAAGTTGAGACCTGGGATAAATCGCAGAAAACTGCTTCTACCTCTCCATATCTCAGAACAGCGTAGCGGTGTTTCACATGCAATAGAGAACTAACAGGCCACCAGCAAGCGAGGCATGAGAAAGGAGGTGCCACGCCAGGGCTGAACAGCCATAGCGTGAAGGATAGCCTTCTGCTGCTGAACTGCTCAGGCCTGCGGTTCCCTGCACTACGCAGCCATCTGGGTTGCAGGCAACAGGCTCTGCTCACCCTGGAAGCACCGTCTGCCTCCCCAACTGTTCAAGTATTGGACTTCTTCAGGTAGCTCACAGGCTCCCAACCATGGCAATGAAGACCATCGCTGATATGCCCACAGTGTGACCTTGAATTGGAAGCCAGCAAGAGCGTTGTTCAGCCCTGCAGGTCCCTGATCCATGCTAAGCCTGTGATGCTGGATGGCTGGAGACCTTGTGCAAATAAATCAATGCTCAAATGTTCCTGTTGCAAATCTAGCCAGGACATCATATGCATACCTGCATCCTTTCCCCTTCTCTCCTCCTCCTCATTTTCTCTAATTCGCCTCACCTTCCCTTTTGTACTCCTTTGTCACCATCTGTGACTACCTCTTTGTCCAGCTTCTCCATGTCCTCCCTGTCTCCTGTGTCCATCTAGCACATTTTGTATTGAGTTTCCAGATTTGGGGAAAACCTCACCTATGGCACTGTCCCCAATCTAGCTGTGGCCAAAGAGGTACAGCTAAAGTGAATGCCTACACATCCCCATTCAAGGTATATTCCCTGGCATGCCACATATCTGTGGCTGCGCATGAGCTCCTTGTGTGGTTTGTGTATGGTGTCTGGAGGGGAAATCCTCGTCCTTTGGATCTCCAGGCAGGTCCTGGAATCCCTTCCCCTGCAGAGGCTGCCGATACTTGCTTTTTGCTCCAGACAGAAATCTAACTGTAACTGCTGCCCCATTTCCTTTTCTCATCTCTCCCTTATCCCAGGTGGTGATGATGACATGGATTTTGACATTGAAAAGAGCACAGGCAGCATGGTCATTGCAAGACCCCTCGACGCAAGGAAGAAGTCAAGCTATAACCTGACAGTAGAAGTCACTGATGGGTCCACTACCATCAAAACCCAGGTAATGTTTTTTCTTTAGTAGAGACCCCATCTAGAGTGAGTATATGCCAAAGGGAATCTTTCTTCTGACTCTACTGAGCTCTGGATCAGGTACCAGGCACAAGAATCTCCTTACACTGTGATCTTACATTACACAGTGGCCCAAGTCTTTCCTAAGTACCAAGCTAAGATTTTTTTTACGTTGTCGGAAAAACAAATGGTCTAGGAAAGCCCAGGCCTTTCCTGTTGATCACAGCCAGCACACAAGGACACATCTACACCACCAGCCAAGCTGGGGTGGCAGTTCACACCCTCAGATCTCAACTTGCTCTCAGCTGTTCAGGCTGAACTACAACATGGCTGGGACAACATGCTAAGACGTAAGGGAAATACAGTTAGATCATGCTTGGGTCCATGGTACCATGTCAAGGGGTATTCCTGGGACTTGCTGGCCTACATGAAGCCAACACAGACACGTCTGCAAGAAGTGAGGTGAGGCCCTGCCCTGTGCTGCTCCAAGTGCATGGAGCATTGATAACATATCATCACTGAGGTCCATGGGGCTGAGTGGGGCAACTGCAGAGATGCTGTGCCCTCTGAGTTGCCACATGAAAAGCAAGCACTGGTGAAAGGAGGCATGCTGCTCTCAGGCATGTGCCCAAGCCCCCATTAAAATGGCTGCTGAGATTTGCCCACCTTTACCTACCCTCAGGAGGGGTATTCAGGGCTTGATCTTTGACCAACCGTTTTCTCCACACATAAGAAACATCCAACAATCCAACCCTTGCTGCACAGGAAGACCTAGAATGTGAGTCACCTGTCAGTGACGCTTATCGTGGGAAATTCACTGCGGAGGTTTGCGGGGGATGATGAGTGAGGAACACTACCATTCCTGTGAAATGTAATGCTAACGGACGGCTATCTGTCTCAACTATCTTCAAGTATTGTTCCAAATAAACAAACAAAGCCCCACCTTGCCTGGTGTGCATTCTCTGCCACCTTGCATCTCATCCCTACATTTATTTTGGCACTCAAGGCCGCTAGCAGATGTCAAAAAACCTGCTTGTGCAAAACACCCATGGCATGTTCAGGTTTGCTAAAGGAAGCAAATTATTACACTTGGTTGGGACTTCCTAAGATGCAGTCAACACTTCAGTAGGGGGGTCAGGACAGTCAGGGTAGGAGACCAAACAGAAGAAACCAGGTGACTTTGCAGGCAGAATTCAGGCAGGCCATTCACAGGGGGTTGCTGTTAAATGCAGAGGGGAAGATAGGGCTAAAAAGTGTAGACCACAAATTTTGCTTCTGCATACCTTCTCCACACATGTGCTGCTCTCGAGATAGGCCAGCTCCTCCCTTCCTTTACCAAACATCCCCCCTCTGTCAGCTTTCTGATGTGTAATTAATGAGTGCTGGTGTGGAGGCACCAGCCAGCAAAGCTGGCACCAGGACTAAGCGACTGCTACTTTTCACAGCAGGCTGTGACAGTTTCCCCGTGTGCCAAGTACAGGCACGTTCAGGCTGAATGGTTTGCCAGATTGGAGACATTAAAGAAAATGAGAGGAAGCAAACTGAAAATCACTAAGGGAAGGCACAGCAGGAGTTCCTCAGGGAGAAGGACAAAAGGGCTCCCGGTCACCACAGATGGCAAAGCCCCAAGCGTTGGGAGAGCTGTGATGGTTACAGGGCTCAGGCATTGCTACACCCAAGAGGAGTTGATAGCTGAGATCTTACATGGCTGCATAAGTCAGGTTGCTCCACCGTCTCTGCTGCCCTCACTGTGCTGTCTCCCCCACAGGCGTTTATCCACGTGATTGACATCAACCAGCACCGTCCCCAGTTCCTGGAGAGCCATTATGAGGTGAGGATTCCTGAAGATACCCCCTCGGGGAGGGAAATCCTTCAAGTCAGTGCAACAGACAAGGACAAAGGCAAGGGGCTCATCTACACCATCCATGGCAGCGTGGACCCCAAAAGCACAAGACTTTTCCAGTTGGATCCAAGCAGTGGGATCCTCACAACAGCAGAAGGATTCAGTTCCCAGCCCATGCCACAACACACCCTAACAGTGATGGTGAGTCCCAGCCAAACCCTGCTGAGTCCATCAGCTTCTCCAGGATATATGGGTCACTGGAGAAATTCAGACTGGTTCTAGTCTTTGAGGGAGGATTTTTCTAGAACAACAGGGAAGAGGAAAGCAGGGTGTTAACCTTTACTATATAACCATCCTGGATAAAACTAGGTAACACCCTGCTTTCCTCTAACCTTGTGCTGAGCCCATCACCGGCTAATTTCATTGGAGGGCCACTGAATTCTTGTACAAGAAAGCACAGTGGATAATTGTTAATGTTTGGTTTCAAGTCCAAGGCTGAGTTTTGACACTGAAACTTACAGGCTCATTCCCACCCAAGGGGTTGGTACCACCAAAACATGCCACCCCGTGTAAAAGCCCTGATGAGCTACTTGGAAGCCTGGTGCATGAAAGGCTGCCTACTCCCTGATGTGACTGTACCTGCTCTTCCTCTGTCATTCAGGTACGAGACCAGGAGGTCCCCATCAAGAGGAACTTTGTTCGGATCATTATCCATGTGGAGAACTGCAACCTTCACCCTCCGCAGTTCAGCAGCATCCATTATGAAGCAGAAGTGCTGGACTCAGCAGTGGTGGGCACAGAGGTTATACAAGTCAGAGCCCTTGATCAGGACCAAGGAGCCAACGCTGAAATCCACTACTCCCTTCAGGCAGGTGAGAGCCGTGCAACAAGACAGTTTAGCCTATGAACATACCTGCATTTCCATGCTCTAGCTCGTGGCCAGACAGTTGACCAGCTTTCTCTAGCTGTTGCAAAGAACAGTAAATGGCTGCACATCATTGCTAAAATGTGATTTTTTTCCTATCCAGAGAAAATCTAGAGAAAGCAGGTAATTTCCATATTATGGAAATTTCCATATTATGGAAAAAGCCTCCTTCCTTAGGAAGACAGTTCAATATTGAGTCACTGGTCTAAGAAAAAATGACTGGATGAGTTAGAACAACTTAAAATCTTCTCTTCCCATCCATGGGAACTGAGGGAGAGATCCTTGTCCAGTTGTTAGGCAAAAGTACTCCCATTCCCACAGCAGCCGTCATCACTTCCACCAGTTCTACCAAGAAATACATCCTTGAGAAAAGGTGAGCACCCTCTCAGCATCAGTTGATGCTCTTTTTGGGTCATACAAGCTCAGTGGGCAAGTATTTTATTATTCACTCTAGAGGTTAAAACTTAAATATTTATGGCTGTGCCACACTGCCTATTTAGCAGGTAAATTCTTTGCAGGAGACAAACCATCCTTTGCTCCATCTTTCTCACTGCAATTTAGATCAAGGACTGAGGAATTTAATTGCTCCTGAAGTATTGGTAATTATAAGCATGACAGGGCTTGAAGCAACTAGTACGGTCTGTGCTACCATGTTCTGCACACGAGGCAAGAGCTTCAAGCACATGTTCTACCACCACTAAATATGCTCAAATTAGAAGGGTATTTATCTCTAATTTACATTTTGATTGATTTAAAAGTTAGCTCGTAGATCTCAATGGGTTCATTGTTCTTAGAATGAAAATTATTTAGAAATTAATGAAGATTGTTGTCTCCCAGTGAAAGAAACAGATGTTAATTAGGTCTGAAATCAGGAGCATCTATGGAAAAGAGGTTCAGAAAACCAAAACGAATAGGGTGTCTGCATTCTTCACTTTGTAATTTCTCTTCTTGTAGGTAATGGGGAAGGTTTCTTCAGCATCGACCCATATTCTGGAATTATTACAGTTGCCCAGAAACTGGACCCATCCAGGCAGGAGCGATTTACTCTTATTGTAAAGGCAGAAGATCAGGGGTTCCCCCAGCTTAAAGATTCTGCTACAGTACACGTCCGCATTAGACCCTCTGATCGAACCCCTCCAAAATTTCCAGAAGCCGAATACATCACAGAGATCAGTGAATCTACTGCTGTTGGCTCTCCTCTGATCCAGGTTTCAGCCATAAGCTTGTCACCAGTCAGCTATGAAATAAAAGATGGAAATGGAGATGGAGTGTTCTCCATGAACTATCAGTCAGGCCTTATTTCCACTCAGAAGAGCTTAGATTTTGAGCAGGTATCTTTTTACCAGTTGAAAATCCGTGGCACCAACATGGCTGGAGCATTTATGGACACAATGGTACTTATCTATGTCATAGATGAGAATGACAATGTGCCCATCTTCATTAAGCCTTCCTTCATTGGCTGGATCATGGAGAATGCTCCATCACAAAGCATGGTTCTGGATGAAAGCAATGCTCCCCTTGTGACCCATGCAACAGATGCTGATCAAGACTCCAATGCTCTTCTGGTCTATGAGATTTTGGAACCAGAGGCACTGAAATATTTTACAGTAGATCCCAGCACAGGGACGCTGACCAGTCGTGCTGATATAGACTATGAGCTCACCTCAGTTTTCCACTTCAGTGTACACGCGCATGACAGTGGAAGTCCCAGCTTATTTGCATCCAAGCCAGCCAAGGTCACAATCCATGTTAAAGATGTGAATGATTCACCTCCAGTCTTTTCCAAAGACACTTATGAGCTTTCTGTCTTGTTACCTGCCCACCCAGGGATGGAGCTTTTGTCAGTGCAGGCAAAAGATGCAGATTCGGAGGTGACATACAGCATCGTGGAAGGCAACCTTGACAATGCTTTCTACATTCATCCACTCACAGGTCTCATCTCCGTTCTTAATGCTACCGGCCTGGGAAGCTACCGCGAGCTCACGGTCAGAGCTGGTGATGGCTTATATAAGAGTACTGCTCTGGTTAAGCTAAATTTAACCCAAGCACAAGGTACCGGCTTAAAATTTGATCAAGACATATATACAGCAACTGTCATGGAGAACTCTACAGATGAGAAGACTCTGACCATTCTTGGGGTCAAGGGATATCAGCTAAATGAACCACTTTTCTATTCGCTTTTGAACGGAAAGGAAAGATTCAAAATGATCCAGGCATCTGGAGTACTCCAGACTAAGGGTGTGAAATTTGACCGTGAAGATCAAGACATGCACGAGATAGCTGTGGAAGTGAAGGACAATAGGAAACCACCAAGGGTGTCCCAAGCCACAGTGAAGGTTTATGTAGAGGATGTCAACGATAATCCACCGCAGTTTGAAAACGTGCCATATTATACCTCGGTGCAGGACGGCACAGAGCCAGGTGACGTCCTTTTTCAGGTGTCAGCAACAGACAAAGACATAGGGGATAACGGAGCCATTGCATACTCATTTGCAGAGGACTACAAATATTTTTGGATTGACCCCTACCTTGGAGACATCTCACTTAAGAAGCCTCTTGATTATCAAGCTTTAAATAAATACAACCTCCGAGTCATTGCTAAGGACAAAGGCGAGCCTCCCCTCCGTGCTGAAGAGGAGGTTGTGATCAGTGTGAGGAACAAATCCAACCCTCTGTTCCAAAGTTTGTACTACCGAGTGAAGGTGCCAGAAAACATCCCCCTGTACACATCTATCCTCCACATACAGGCTCGCAGCCCTGAAGGCTTGCGCCTCATCTACAACATTGTGGAAGAAGACTCCCTGAAACTGTTCAGCACCGACTTCAAAACTGGTGTCCTTACTGTCACAGGTCAGCTGGACTACGAGCTAGAGACAAAACACACATTCACCGTTAGAGCCACAGACACAGCACTAGGATCCTTTTCAGAAGCCAGAGTAGAGGTGGAGGTAGAGGACATTAATGACAACCCCCCTGTATTTTCTCAGATGATCTACACGGCATCTGTCTCAGAGAGTTTGCCAGCACAGACCCCCGTTGTCCAGGTCTTTGCTTCTGATAAGGATTCAGGCAGAAACAAAGTGGTCTCCTATCAGATCTTGGATGATGGTTCGGATGCTACCAAGTTCTTTAACATTGATGCCAGCACAGGGCAAATAACAACAGCTCAAGCACTTGATTATGAAAAAAATCAACAGTTTCGCATGAAAGTAAGAGCTGCAGATCATGGGATGCCTCCGCTTAGCAGTGATGCCCTGGTAATTGTGGATGTGACAGACATCAATGACAATCCCCCTGAGTTCAGCCAGCTTCAGTATGAAGCCAAGGTAAGCGAAATGGCTACGTGCGGGCACATCGTGATAAAAGTCCAGGCCCTGGACCCCGATAGCGGAGACACCACACGGCTGGAATACGTGATACTCTCAGGCAATGACAACAGGCATTTCACTATCAACAGCACTTCTGGAATAATATCCATGTTCAACCGCTGCAAAAAGGACTTGGAGTCATCTTACAATCTCAGAGTTTCTGCTTCAGATGGAGTTTTCAAAAGCACTGTGCCTGTGTATATTAATACCACAAATGCCAACAAGTACAGCCCCTCTTTTGAGCAGAATGTGTACGAGGCAGAGCTGGCAGAAAATGCTGAGATAGGTACCAAAGTGATTGAGCTGCTGGCTATTGACCCAGACGGTGGCCCATATGGCACCATAGACTATACCATCATAAATAAACTTGCCCATGAGAAGTTCTCCATAGACAATAAAGGCCGTATTGCCACACTGCAAAAACTGGACAGGGAAAATTCAACAGAGAGAGTCATTGCCATTAAAGTCATGGCCAAGGACGGGGGTGGGAAGGTGGCGTTCTGCACTGTCAAAATAATCCTTACAGATGAGAATGACAACCCACCTCAGTTCAAAGCCTCTGAATACACGCTGTCCATCCAGTCCAATGTAAGCAAAGGCTCCCCCGTCATCCAGGTACTGGCTTACGATGCTGATGAAGGTGCAAATGCAGATGTCATTTACTCTGTTGACTCCGTGGAAGATGTGGCAGAAGATCTTGTGGAGATCAATGCTGCCACTGGGGTTGTTAAGGTCAAGGAGAGCCTTGTTGGTTTAGAAAACAGGGCCTTTAACTTCAAGGTGAAAGCTGAAGATGGCAGACCCCCTCACTGGAACTCCCTTGTCCCAGTGAATCTTCAGATTGTCCCAAGGGAGGTGACATTGCCAAGGTTTTCTGAGCCCCTTTATACATTCTCTGCATCTGAGGATCTTCCAGAGGGATCAGAAATAGGGTCAGTCAAAGCTTTTGCAGAGGATCCAATCATATACAGCTTGGTGAAGGGAACCACTACAGAAAGTAACAAGGACGAGGTGTTCACACTAGACGAACAAACGGGGGCTTTGAAAATCAAAAAGGCCATGGATCATGAGACCACCAAGTGGTACCAGATTGATGTTATGGCTCACTGCTCACATCAGGAGACTGAGCTGGTCTCTCTGGTCTCTGTGAACATCCAAGTGCAGGACGTCAATGACAACAGACCTGTTTTTGAGGCAGATCCCTACAAAGCTTTTGTCATGGAGAACATGCCATCAGGAACTACAGTCATTCAAGTGACAGCTAATGACCAGGACATGGGAAGTGATGGACAGGTGACCTACAGTTTAGAAGCAGAATCTGGCAACCTCCGAGGACTCTTCACCATTGATGGTGAGAGTGGGTGGATCACCACACTAAAAGAGCTGGACTGCGAAGCTCAGGAGGTCTATCGTTTTTATGTGGTAGCCACTGACCATGGCAGGAAAGTCCAGCTCTCTTCTCAAACCCTGGTGGAGGTCACCGTCTCTGATGAAAATGATAATGCTCCACAGTTCACCTCAGATTTCTATAAAGGATCGGTAATTGAGAATGCGGAACCAGGGCAGGTTGTTGTCACACTGAGTACCATCGATGCAGACATCTCTGAGCAGAACCGGCGGGTCACGTGCTACATAACTGGTGAGTTTTTCCTGACTTTAAATCTTCAATAAGCAAGAATAGAGTATCATCTCAAAGTAAGGATTTTATAGCCTTATAGAATATTAATACAGAAATAGCATTATACTGACAGTCCTATCAGAAGCAGGAGATGAAGCCTGAGCTCTGTCATGAGCTGGACTCTTCAGTTAAATGAGTCTGGGGTATCCAAAACTCTTTAGTAACTAACTGCAGTGGGTGAAATTATCGTTATAATAACTTTCTCAGCACTGAACCATCCTATTTATTTGGAAATAAATAAATAAATAAAATATATATAAGTAATTACACAGTACTGTAGATATATTTATTTACACTTTCTTAACAGAGCAATAATTAAGACAGTGTAATTGTAATACCTATTGGAAGCACAGAAGCGACGGTACAGCAGGAAGGAAAGTTTTTCTCAGTACCTATATACTGTGATCTGTATTTACGTTCTTTGGCTCAGCTTTTTCTCCTGCAAACAGTGCAGTCAGTTTACACATCACACATATGTGTAGCCTGCCTCTATTTTTTGATAACTATATATATGCACGTAGGATGTGTATAAGTTTCTGGTATTAAATGTATTTCCTATGAAGCCACTTCGACTCTGTCTTAACAAACAAGTAGACCTCACAAGGCTGCAGTTAACCACTCAGCAGACTGATGGATATTTGAGACTGTCATGTCAATCTTAGTGAGGGTTTTGGCTAACAAGAAATACTAAAGATGACTCTTGCATCCCTGAAACATCACTTGTGCCAACTAAAATTAAACACTGCTGTAAAACAACAAAAAAGTTATGCTGGAATGTTTGTTGTGCATCTGCACAAGTAGAAGCTTGATTTTACGGTACTTTTTGACCCCAAAGGGTCTTTCTCAGACCTGGAACAGATACTTCAAATTAAAATGTTTTTTCGAACACAGATGAGGACCCTTCAGGGTCAAAACATTTAGCCAGATCATGCTGCAGCCTGTTATCTATTATTGTAACCATCCAAAACAGGGGAGGAATGCTGGTACTTTCAATTGGTTTATGCCTAGGTATTTGCAAGCCTTTGGGACGAAAGATTAAATCCATTTATGTATTCGCATTTCTGCATCTTAAAGGTAGTAATAACTTCCAACTACTTTAAACCTGAGAGAATGCACGTTTATGATAGCGGTGAATACCACATGTTCTCTCTGCTTTGTACTTACAAGCACAGGTCAAACTCTACCCATAAACGTATAAATACAACTGCAGTATAGCGCTGCAGCAAAAGAAAAGAGGAGGTGAACACAGAGCCTAGCTTCCCATTGTTCACATGCACATTGATTTTAAACACATGGAAACTAAATCTGAGCACGTGATGGAATCTCGCAGCGTCAGAAGAAGGGTTAGAAGAGGTCTCATTGTGCCTCCGGATTCACAACCTTGCGAATGAAAGCAGAGAGAGAGTGAATTTAATTTACCCAGCTGTGCAAGGCCCTTCAGAGCCTAACACAAACAAGCCCTGCAGCCAGCTCTCTTCATTGCCTCCCATTACCTAATGTGCTCCCTCCTTCTGCCCAACGGTGTGGGTTCAGCAGAGGACACCAGCTCCTTGCCAGAAGAAAGGGATTCTCCAGGGGCAGAATCCACCCATGAGCGGCATGAATCTGGCGGACCGGAGAGCCTGCCTAGTCTGGATTTACCTGTCTCTCATCATTTGGTTCTTACAGAATTGAAAAGTAGCCCCAGAAAGCGCAGCTATATATTAAACGCATCTATAGGTTAAAAGGAAATACAACTATTCATGGTACTTTAGCTACAAGATCCAACCAATGGCTGCAGGGTATTTGCAACACTCAGATCCCTTTAGGAACATGCACCAAGAAAGACTGACATGCTTTAGGAAGGTGAGACAATGTGGTTTTGAGGCAATGAATATGCATGTCTGCAGAACATTACCGAGACATTTTTGCAATCAGGAGTCGTTTCCTCCTTCCAGCCCGTTCATCTCCCCAATGTAATATTCAGACAGTGAATAACAGAAACAGGCAGGGTATTTCCCAGCTGTGCAGTGAGGTAGACTAAATGCTCCCCACCTGGCTGATAGGACACCAACGCCCTCTCTGCATCACCACTGCAAGTCCTTCAACTCTCCTGAGGGACCGGCAGTGGACATATCTGTATCCCCTTCCCTTACCACTTCTGATTTTCAGCACTGGGTAAATGCCTTTTTTCCTTGCCTCCTCCCCACTTCTAGAAGGAGACGTACTAGGACAGTTCACAGTTAACCAAATTGAGGGAGAATGGACTATTTCTTCCAAGAAACCTCTGGACAGAGAAGATACAGAGAAGTATCTCCTCAAGGTTATGGCCTCCGATGGGAAATTTCAGGCTACTACTGAAGTGGAAATTTTTGTTCTGGATATCAATGACAACAGTCCCGAGTGCGGCCAGGTAAGACGTCTGTTCTGGGACATTGAGGGGCACAAGGGGAGCAGCTGGGAAGAAGAAAACACAATAGCAAGGAAGAAAGAACAGAAAGAGCACGTTAAGAGGGTTTAGCTTGTCATAATTCTTCTCACACGATCCTGTTGCTTTGATTATGCTTAGCCATTTTAATTAAGCTGCATGTCAAGCAAGAACATTAAATCTAGCCTCCGAGCATGTTTGCCAGCAGTAAGTGAGCACCTAAGCATTATGAAGGATAATTTTTGGAGATAAACAATGCCAGGAAGCCTCCTGGGTAGGGGCATGTAAATTACCGAGTTTTATATCCTGCTAAGCTGAGAGATTCCCATCAGGAGGTTTGTTATTGTAGAGAGCTGATCGCCGGTATGGATGTTACCCATGGTGAGAAAGAACAGAAGTGATTGCTTCCCAAAGGAGATTCAAAGGCTTGTGTGAAATGAGCTCACTGGTCCCAGTCCACACCCTGGCAGCCGGCAATGTGAGGCGCATTGTGTTCCCCTATAAACCACATGGTTTATCCTTCTCTGCGAAGCTTCTGCTAGTCCATTCCTCCCCCTATGAGGTGAAGGTATTTTGGAGATGGCTCAGATATCAATGGTTCCTTCTGTCCTTGCCAGATATTCTACACTGGGAGAGTCTCTGAAGACGCTCTGCCGGGTCTTTTCATTTTGAAAATATCAGCAACTGACCCCGACGTCGGCAGCAATGCCCAGATAACGTACAGCCTCCACGGCCCTGGTGCAGAAGAGTTCCGGCTGGGCCCACATACCGGTGAGAGCTGGGCAATGGGATGCTTTTATCCTCTTCCTCACCCACTCCCGAGAAATGCCAGCTCTCGGCGTGGCTCAACACTTATCTCCTCTTGAGCAAACAAAAAGACTGTTCATTCCAGCTCCCCCAAGCTAGGAGGGGATGGCAAACAGGCAGGTTCATTGCAATACAGCATAGAGGAGAGTGACCTCTGCGTCTTCCTGCTAGCTTTCTTTACAAATGTTGGCATTAGCATTGTTAAAATGAAGGGCAGACACTATTGCTAACGTCCAGGTCTCAAGGAGGAGAGATCAGCAAGTATTACAGTGCTGGCTCGAGCCAAAGACCCAAGTTCTAAACTCTCAAAAACGTCTTATTGGGTCTTGGGCAGTGTATTTGCCCAAAGGTTTCCTCCTTTCCAAAAAGACACGATGATCATTCTAGAGATCACTTGGGGTTCATTACATTGCAGAAAGCTTAATGCAGCAGGGTTTATAAAGGTGTTTAGAAGTACAATTTATTTATAAGCACTTTTATCCCATGACGGCATCCCTCGCATGAAGTTCAGCCCAACTTGCAGGACTTCCCGTGCCAAGCCCTGCCAGGGCACTGGCTGGCAGTGATCTGAGAATAGCCCTGAGCAATGTGGTGTGGACACATCACGGCTATTAACTGGATTACAAACGGTGTTCAAACCCAGTCTGTTGTCTCCCACGGTTCATCCAGGAAGGCAGCGTGCTTGAACCTCTCTGAGCTCTCCTAGGCTGCAGTTGCATGCATGACCATCTCCTGTTCTTTCCGACAGGGGAACTGACCACGTCTGCACCTCTCGACCGTGAGCAGAAACCTACGTACCATCTTGTTGCCAAAGCGACTGATGGCGGAGGCCGCTCCTGCCAAGCAGATATAATGCTGATTGTAGAGGACACAAACGACAACGCACCGAGATTCTTCCCCAGTCACTGCGCCGTGGCCGTTTTTGACAACACCACAACAAAGACACCCATTGCTGTGGTTGCTGCCAGGGACCTTGATGAAGGTGAGTCAGAATGGGCTTTACTTTTTAGTAGAGTTCATCTTTCATCCTGAATAGAAACCTTTGAAACCTAGGGAAGGGCTGCAGTGATGGACATCGATGATTGAATCTTGGCGAAGATGTGCCTGGATCTCATCGCTGACATGTTCTTGACTAGCAGGCTGGCATCAGCATTTTTGTGACCCTGTAGGAAGAGCAATATCTGTAGAAATATGCAAAGACAGACTTCGAGGACACAGTCAGTAACCGTAACCGTGATGCACAGTGCAAGCTGACACACGGTTTGTCTGGGATCCAAACTGGACAGAAATTTTACCAAAGATGGAGATCAAGAATGAGCATAATAAGGAAAAAAGGAGCTTTAGATCTGGATGGGGTAGATGATATGGATGGAGAGGTCCTTCTGAAGACATGAAGATTCTCAGAAATATAGGTAAGGCTCCTAAGAAAGGAGCTTTTAATAAACCTCTCCAGCAAAGACTGAATTTACAATGACAGAGAAGCAAGATCGTATTTATCTGCTTTACAAGCAGATATGAAGGGAAATGAAGTTTAAAAACAAGGGAATTAAAAATGGGAAGCACTAGTAAATACAGACAGGTGATGCTGATGGATGATGGTGAGGGTGGCTAGGTGTCTGAACCTGCAGATGGATAGGGGCACACTGGATGTTCATACAACCTCCATTTTCCCTAGAAATTTAAGGTCATTTAGGTACACATAGTCCTAATGGATTAAAAAAAAATAATTAAAACGGCAGCATTCCTACCCATGAATTAAATGCAGCCTGTCCCTTTTCCTTCCAGGTCTCAACGCTGAGGTGGTCTATTCTCTCTCTGACTCTGCCAATGGACACTTTTCAATTGAAGAAACCACAGGGGTGATCCGTCTGGAAAAGCCTCTGAAGGATTCGCAGCATTCGGCGTTTGAACTGACAGTCTGTGCTACCGACCGGGGCACCCCGGAGCCCCTTTCTGCTCTTGGCACTGTCACTGTCTCTGTTGTGGATCTAAATGAATATCTGCCTGTTTTCCTGGCCCCTGAATATGTGGCAATGGTAAAAGAAGACGTGGCTGTGGGTACGGAGGTCCTCAACTTGTCAGCATTGACAAGGGACAATGCAGAAAACACAGAGATCAAGTATGAAATTGTGAATGGCAACGACCATGGGAAATTTCAGCTTAACTCAAACACAGGTAAGATGGTCTCGTGCCCAAGCAAGTCCAGGTGGACTCAACATCAAAGGCTGTCATTGTATGCATCTTCTCTAGTTCTTTTCCATTTAGCTTGCACTTCTGCTCTCCTCTGTCTTTAGCCAGCACAAGGGCAGGGAATACAGTCTTCTCTTTTACCTTAAATTTTGCCAGCCAAGTCACTTAAAGAGTGATCCAAATCTTATTGAAATTAAAGGAAAGATTCCTGTTATATGTCTGGGACCCAAGATGGGTCTATGGGAATGAGGAATACATAGAGAATAAGATGGGGAAATTTTTACTCTTCAAAATGCAGAAGTTGGTTTCATTTTTAAAAAGTCTCTCCATCCTAATCTCATAAGGAACCTTTAGCCCAGGGTAGCAGGCAGCTTTATTAGGTAGCACTCAATGAATGTGGATAATACCAATCTATTAACCATGAGCACGTGTTGAGCAAGGTTTACTAGCTAAATAAAGCACCGCTCTGTTTGCAGAGCTCTGACAAGAGCTGTTCTTGGAAGGCCAATGTTAACTCTGTGAAACAAGCCCTTGGCTGCATCATTAATGGCCTTCTGCCCTTGGCTGTAACATCCTCATTCACAGTTCCTTCCTCAGCTTCTCTGTCCCCAAGGCTCTTGCTAATTTTTCCACACCAATCTTCTTGTGAGTTTGTATCTTGTTAAAAGATAGAGAACAATGTCATTTCCAGGGAATAATTTTGTGACATTTTCAGTCCAGAACCCAGGAGGTCATTGAAGTACACAGGTACATTCTGTCCCTTTTTTTTTTTTTTGCTTTCACTTTGTGGATTTAGTCCCTGTTCCTCGCTCATTTTTTAAGATTAATAACCTCCTCCTCCTTTCTATGTTGCATCCCAAGCCTCACTTAATTACAAATCACAGCATTTTGCCCTACACCTCTTTCTCTTGTGCACGCTGCATCTACATCTCACACCTTTTCATCCTGCCTGTGACACAGTTCAGTGATGCTCTACTACTGCCTTGGTCACAGCTTTCAATAGCACTGTTGGACTCTGATCCTATTTTGTCCCAGATCTCCTCCAATCAAGATTCCTGGAGACCTTCCAGAATGAGAATTTATTTCATCTCTTCAAACACTTGCTACCAGAATAAGGCAGGTTATGGCAGAATCTGTTCAATTATATTTTGTTTTATGTGATGCCATGACTTTCAATATCCTGATTTAACCAGTCAAAGCTAGGTCAACAGCACCTTTTCAGCTGACAGTTTGGCAATCATCTTGGTATATCTCCAGTATTCCAAGAAACCTCATGTGCCATTCATTCAAAATATCTTCTGTACTTTTCTATCCATCTGCCAATGCAGGTGCCTTATACATAAATGGGAGCTTGGACTTTGAAGCGAGTCACGAATATTACTTATCCATCGAGGGCACAAGGAAGGGCTCAGCTTCTCTCAGCGATGTGACCATGGTGGTGATCAACATAACTGACATCAATGACCATGCACCAGAGTTCATCCAAGACCCTTACTTCACTGATATCCGGGAGGATGCTGCAGTTGGAGAAATCATCCTCACGGTATGATTATGAACCAGGCCAGATGTCTTTACCCATTCTTTTACTTGTGCTATGCATTATTTACTCTGCTTTTGCACTTTACTTTTCCTTGGACACAGCCACCTCAGTGAGTTTGTGAGATTCAACATCTAAGATTTAAGCATGACTTTAAAAAAGGATGATTGCCAGAATTCCTGACACTCCATAGACAGGGAGAACACTTCGCCTTAGAAGACATCTTTAAGTGAAAGCTTGAGATACCTAAGGGGCACTCAGGAGCTTTGAGGACCTCCCAAGAGAGTTAAAATGTCTGCAGAAGGCCAATACCCTTGTGACCTGGGGAAGGCAGAGGCTTCCCTGGGCAAGAATAGTGGAGCCCAAGGTATACCCATGTGAAGTTCCCTGCCCAGCTGATGTTACCATCACAGGGGAGGTAAAGTCAGGAAAGAGACAAGGAGAAAGCCATTGTTGTAGCTTTGATGAGTTTTGTCTTGAAAAAACTAATGAATAAGACTTATGTAAACCACCTTCCTCCTTCTTCCTCATTTGAGGCAAGCTCAAACCAATATCCTCAAATGACAAGGAGATCCTGCCCCCCATTACTCCATGGCAAGGGCTTTTTGGGCCAGGAGTCCTAGCTTTTTTTTCTCCTAACAGGTGTCAGCTGATGACCTGGATGGAGCAATGAACAATCAGATCACATATTCAATCGTGGGAGGGAACCCACTGGGACACTTCGCCATTCAGCCCAAAAATGGGCAGATCAGCATCGCCAAGCATCTGGACAGGGAGGAGGTGAGTTCAAGAAAATGGGAACAGGAAGTCTAAAACAGATGTGCCCCAAAAGACTGAGGGAGCACAGTATATTCAGCTACCTGCTGTTTTCTGAATGATCTACTCGTAATACGGTAAGCAGAAGGCAAGTCTTTCAATCATTCATTCATTTTCTAGACTCACAGATACTGCTGTAGGAAGGGTGGGCTTTAGGGAAGGCAATATAGCCTTCATGGTCACAACTGTGGGCTATGGTCTGCTCCTCTGGTGCTTCAAGCTGGCTGGGTGAGAGTCAGCCCCAAACTGGAAACCAGCATGGTTGGTTTCTGCTTCTCTGTATTAGAGCATTATAGGTATGGGGAGGAGATGGAAGGGTCATCTGGACAATCTCTCATTCATAAAGCACTAGCAGCTCAAAAAAACTATTGGCAGACGTTTGCCCAGCTTGGTCTCATCCATCTTTGGCAAGTTGTTTTCCTTCTCTTCAACTATTGTGAGGCTAATTTTCTTTAGCAATGTGCTTTGAGATTTATGGCTGGAGAGTCTTAGCCAAGAGCAAAGCTATTGTTATGGTGCAATGCATGGCCTCAAGCATTTTAACAAGCTGCAGCACAGTAAAACATCAATGTGAAAAAGCCAGCATTCCTCTATTTCTCCAAGTAATCATGCACTATAAATCCTCCAGATTCCCAGCTATTCCCTGACAGTTCGAGCCACAGACAACGGTCACCCTGCTCAGTTCAGTGACGTCGCTGTGCGTGTCCATGTGTCTGATGTCAACGACAACCCTCCTCGGTTCTTCCAGCTCAACTACAGCGTGGTGGTGCAGGTAAGCCCGGAGGCGGCTTGTTCTCCCAGTCTGTCTCAGGGTATAAGGTACTCATGCATGGGCTGCTGTTGGACCAGAGGGGTGAGGCAGTGATGAAGCATGCATGGTGTTGCTTTGTGCTCATTGTCACAAAGAGCTGGTAGCATCTGCAGGGGCAAATATTCTGCCAACAGATGCCATTTTCTCCTTCCAATAGCTTCAGGCACCTCCTGTCCTTTCAGTACAGAGAGTGCAGAGCTTTTCCAAGCCTGACTTGCAGCCCCTTTCTCCCTTGCAATTGTCCATGTCTACACCACAACATAAAGAGCAGACCCAAACATATGGTCAAGCATCGTCACGTCCGCTGGATGCAGCCCAGTTGTCACTTGGACTCATAACACCTATAGGTACTCAGAAAGAGACATACACAAAACATGCTTTCATCTGCTCTTGTGCTGACATGACTCAAGGGGAAAGTAACAGCATCAGCTCAACTGTCTGCGCTTAGCTGCCACAGATGTAATGCCATGAAAGGGAGTCCCTTGCCACCACTGGGTCTCTGCCATTGCTGGCAAGAGTCTCAGTCTCTGTGTATCAGAGAGATGCATATGGGTGTGGAATTGTTTCCCTGTTCCTGATCCAGCAGCTCTAGGGGCACTGTGGGTTCCCCTGGGCCTTTTCTCTTTGCTGCCTTTCTCCACTAACATCTTTCCCCATTTCAGGAGAATGCTCCCGTGGGTACGAGTGTCCTGGAGCTGATTATGAGCGACAGAGACTCCCCAGAAAATGGACCACCGTATTCATTCCAGATCACCCAGGGCAACGACGGGAAGGCTTTTGATGTCACCCAAAATGGTCTGCTGGTGACATCATCCATCCTGAACAGAAGAACAAAAGAACAGTACCTATTACAAGTACAGGTAGAGCCTGCCTTACTGCCCGATATCTGAATTCCCCAGCCAGATTTAGTAGCAACAAAATGAGATTAGGATGGCACAGCTGGATGGAAACATCTCTGGCTTTGGAGAAATCCAACCCAGGCACAAATAGTGCAGCTTGGATCCAGCTCCAGAGCTCATTTCTCCACACAGTCTGCCCACAAGAAGCTGGGGGCCAGCTTCTGCATTGGTAAAATCAGGTAACATGATCATGAGAAATATTCTGGCAGCAGTTTCCTTAGGCAGATGCTTTTCCCAGCATCATTCTAATGATTTCCAGTTTAAAGTGAGACCTGGATCTGGTCCTACAAACTTTCTCCAATTATTCTTGTCATTTAAGAAGTGGTTTAAGTTCCTCTTCAAAGAGGATTTCTATTGTTGCAGACAGAATTAATTATTTTTCAATGTTATCAGTAAGGAAAGTCCATTACAGACAAAAGGATAATAACATGTAAAGTACATACTTCTTCAGTAATGGTAGTTATTCTAAAAGCTAGGTACTATTACATTATAAACCTCAACCACTAACTGCCTAAGATTAGGGACAAATTTATTCTATAATCTGATCATTCGCATTCTTCTATTTTGAGGTTCCCTGACTCATGCTAGACAGACAGTGTCAGAGGTGGGACACAGGCTTAAATAGTCCGGAAGGTGAGCAAATGTGTTGACGTGCGTAACTGCTTTATATCTTTGTACACTCGGTTACGCCGGGAACCCCAAAGATTGGCAGCATCACTAAAGATGATTAATCCTCAGGAAATCAGAGCTACTCAGGTGTGCCTCAGCTGCTGATGAGCGCACACAGAAACACGCACGACCCCACCGCTAACAGAAGGTCTCAATCAGTCTCCATATTGCTGTTTCCCTAGAGCCGGCTCCGGGCAAAGGACCAACACTGCTGCCAATTTTTCCCATTCCTTTTTCATTCCCAATCCACTGCCTGGCAGCTTCCACCCATTGCTACCTGCAAGGCACTCTCCTTCGCAAGACCTTATCAGCCCATCCAGTCAGGTGAGGTGACAGTAAGTCAGCATGAGGCTATAATGGATCCTTCTGTTTTCTTTGACAGGTCTCCGACAGCGGTATCCCTCCCCTGTCCTCATCTGCATTTATAAATATCCAAGTGACTGAGCAGAGCCAGTATGCCCCCTCAGCCCTTCCCCTGGAAATATTCATCACCACCAACGAGGAAGCCTTCCGAGGTGGCGTTCTGGGCAAGATCCATGCCACAGACCGAGACCCCCATGACACGCTGGTGTACACTTTGGTGGCAGAAGTGCCCCAGGAGGGGCTCTTCTCTGTTGGGGCTGCGGATGGGAAGATCATTGCTGGGGACAAGCTTCCCCACGGCCACTATCTTCTGAACGTGACAGTCAGCGATGGTACGTTCATAGCCACCACCAGCGTCAATGTCCACGTGTGGTGCTTCACGCAGGAGGCCTTGGACAAGGCGGTGGTGCTACACTTCCGCCACCTCTCCCCTGAGGAGTTTGTGGGGGACCATTGGCGCAACTTACAGAGATTTCTGGGAAACATCCTTGTCACCCGGCGCCAAAACATCCACATGGCCAGCTTACAGCCTGCAGCTACCTCTGATGGAGTGGATCTGCTCCTGGCTGTTGGAGAGCCGCACGGCTCCTTGTATGAGCCTCGGGTCCTCGCAAATAAGATCACTGTGTCAGCTGGGGAGATGGACCAACTTGTCGGTCTCCGGATGAAGAAGGCAATTCATGTGCCATGTCACGGGTCAGATTGCGCCCACCGTGTCTGCAAGGAAACTATTCAGCTGGATCCAGGCATGATGTCTACTTACAGCACTGCCCGACTCAGCGTCCTCACCCCACGGCACAGCTTGGACCAAATCTGTTCTTGCAATGGTAAGCAATCCTTCCTGGTAGTGTCCCACACTATAAGCCAGGGCATATTCTGTTTTCCTTCAGTGCATTGTAAAGCACCTGGACTTTCCATGGAATTAGGATGTCCCAATGACCAACAATTCTGCCTGCAATTTCAAAACCAAATCTAAACTCTTAGAGCTTGAAAGTTTCTTTTTTTTTTTTTTTTTTTTTTTAAATTGATCTCCTGTAACATTTCATTAAATAGCAGCAACATCTATCCATCTCATTGGGAAAAGTCACTCATACCTAGCAGGTAATGAAGCTCAATGATCAGAATTTTGATCTTCAAGCTCCTGTGTGGATCCTAGAGTCAGCAAAACACAGACTACCTGAAAAATCTGAGGAAAGGCAAATAAAGCCAAATTTGTTATACTCACTCCAGAATACTTCAAAAAATAAATGGATGGAGCAGGGGTAGAGGTTAGCATCACTTGGGCAGGAATGGTAGGGGGATACCATAGAATAACATAAAGACTTATTAAGGCTGAGGAAATTCAAGGGTGTTGTAAACCATGCTGAGGGCACCTCGAAGGTGCTATAGGACAGAAATAGCAGGGCTGCTATTGCAGGATTGTTTTACAGTTGAGTACATAGAAGAAATACTGGGAGTTCCAAATGGGATCTGTGGGATATGCAGTGCAGCTGTACGTGGGTTGCTGTGGACAGGACTGGTCCTGGACAGTTATGGTGTCAGGCTAGGAAAAGAGGCAAGGTTGGATACAGTCCATGGTCTCAAAGTGTGACAAAGATGAGACCTTTCACTCATTCTCCTTCCAGGAACGGCTGTGAGGTTTGGGGGCCACAGCTACATTTGGTACCAGCACTCACAGATCGGCTCCTGGCACATGCACTTTCGCCTGAAGACCCACCAGCTGCACGCTGTCGTGTTCTACGCTAACGGGACTGACCACGCCACTTTGGAGGTATGTATTGCGATGCACAGGGATTTCTTTCCAGCATAAAAAACCCTTACTCTTTCGTGGAAGGGAATCACAGAAAGAAGATGGAATAATATGTATCTTTAGTCATTCATCTAGCTAAAATATAAGACTTAGGAAGACCAAGAGAGAGCCAAGCACAGTTTGGTAATTGCTCCAACCACAACTAGTGAATTGTTTTTTACATTTGTGAATGCACGTGCTAGCCTCTGGTGTGAAGGCAGCATACACGCATATCAGATCTACATCATCTTTTTTCTTACTGCTTGCTTCTCCATCCCTCTCTTATATCACACCTCTCAGGGCAAAAAATTTACCAGGTGGAATTTTCCCCAGACCAGTCTGCTTCCACTGTAGCAAAGGGCAAACTTCCCCCCAGACCTTAGGAGTGGAGTCAGACTCCCACTGAGCACACAAACCATTTGCCAGACCATGGTATGGCTCAGTCCAACACAGAGGAGGCAGCCACATTGGGCTACAGGGTTGGGGTAACAGGGTAGAGATGAGGAGGGCAGAGATGAGCTCTGAGAATGGGAATGATATCACCAACCTTTACTCACACCACAGCACATGCATCTAATCAAATGGACCACAAATTAAAGGACCTTTACAATAATGGACGGAACAGACAAAACAGGACTCTTAATGCTATTTCTCAACTCCCCCACTCTTTCCAACCACTTTCTTCAGGCAGTTTCACTGCTTAAGACACCTGCAGACCCAGGAACATTTCAGTCTGATCGCTCTCCTCCCTCTGGCTGCACACTGAATTGACCCAGCATTCAAAGATCATCTCCCTCTTCCACTTTGGCAACAGAAGGAAAGCAGCAGATGACTAAAGAATAAGGGTTTTGTATATTCCTCATCAATTAAATACAGAATAATCGGAGACCAATATCATAGGACATACTTAGCAGCTTAGAGAGATTTGTCCATGAGACTAATCACATTGACATCTACACTCTGTAACCTACCTGGAAGTGCTCATCCTGTCCCTGAATTCCTTCATCCCTTCTCATGGTTTCACAACCCCATCTTTCTATTTTGAAATACTTTTCTTTCCGCTGTTATAAAAGACCCACACAGACAAGGAGCTACACAGCAGCCAACGCCCAGAGACCTGCCCAAAGTACATATTGCAAGCTCCTGCTGCCACAGCCATCACTCCTCAAGAGCAAGAGCAGAGAAACATCATTCATATGTCCAGTACCCACCTCCGAGAGTGACTTCAAGCTGCATTGTAAAGGGCTGATGAGAAAAACTTCTCAAGAAGGGAGCTTTCTGACCCGTCTCTGGGAAGGAGAGTCACCAAGTAGTTCAGCAGAAGGAGCCCAGCACCCAAGATGGTGCTCAGAAATAATGAGATGACAGGAAGCTCTACTGAGCCAGGCCTAACACACAGAGTCAAGGGAGAAACGACTCATTATTGATGGAGTATAGTGTGCCCATGATCTCCTGGACCCAGATGTATCCACAAGCTTTTCAATAGGAAACATTCATGAAGCCTTCACCACAACATTGCCTGTGAATCATTTCTTCCCCAACTCACTTTATTAACAATATCTCAGGGAACAAACCTTTTCTAGACCATCTGGCCTCAAAAAACTGAAGGAATCCCTCAAGATTTTAAGCTTTGAGGACTGCAGTACTCTAAGTATGAGCCAAAGCTTTGAAAGAATCATAACATGGTTTGTAGATTTGGTGAAGAGGATGAGTTCTCCCAAGGGCATGCATATCACTGCCCTTCCAATCACTAAGCTCTCCTGGTGTTCAGAAATAGGGTGCAGCAAGAGGATGGCAAACCAGGCAAGCTGGGAAAGACTTGGCAGTCTGTCAGTTCTTGCTCGAGGGAATCGAGTTCTCAGCTGTCTCCCAGCCCCAGAAATTGATAAATCCAATCTACAGACCCATCTGAAGTGAAATCATGTTCCTTCAGATAAAGTGAAGTGACAAAGTTCTCTGGTGCACTTGCCAATTGTGCAAAGAGATTTACACACGTTGCCCTGAGGCCCTTCCATGGCGTGTGCCAGCTGCACCTAGTTCTTCCTTCCTTCAGCAGTTGCTTTCTCCTCCCACTGGGATTTATTTATACCGTGGACTTCTCTAAGATTAACTGTTGTCCTGCTCTGCTTTTGACCCCTCCAGAGTAGCTCCATCATATTGTACGTAGGTTTCTATAGAGTTCAGCGTAGCCCATAATCACTGCTCCTCTTCCAAGGATCAACACTCCTCGGTGTCTCTAATGCCCCCCAAGGAGATCTCTTTTGCCTGGGATGAATTGCCCGATGTTACATAGCAAGCTCTGCAGCTTTTCCATGAATGTTTCATTCCATCTCTTCTCTCCTTCTCCATAGGCTCTTGGCTTCTATGAGAGAAAGGTTTTATCAACAAAGCACTGGGGAGAAAAAGATGCAAGAGAGGTTTACCCCTGACTTCACCGTGAAAAAACACAGCTAACCTTTCCTTTCTCCTTCTTCCATATGAGTTTTAAAGATGAATCTTGGGCCACAAATAGGAATTTCTGATGTCCCAGTTTAGTGCAGAAGACACTGGTGTGGTTCACTTTTAGAAGCTCAATATCTTGTCTCCCTCCCATCTCCTGGAGATCAAGGATTGGATCGCAACACCTATCAGCAGCTTTGGCCTGGCTTTCCAGCATGCTGGTTAGGAGCTGGGTACAACCATAATTCCTTTCTCTGCCTCTCAACTCTTCCTTGCCTCCTCCAGAGAAAGCTGCCAGTGCTCCTCCTCGCCAAGGTCCTTTCAGCACCCTCACCCATGCCAAAGGGGGAACTGCTCCAGCACCTTCCCCACCACTAACAAGACAGTCAGAACAAAATAAAGGCCACATGGCCCAGAACAAGAGTCCACCTGTGACTGGTGGATGGAGTTATGGATAGTCTGAATACCAGGGCTCTGATTAGGCTCAGGAAGCGGTGAGTAGGGGTGAGCAGCTGCAGGGATATGAACACATGGCTCTGCACCCTGTTGTATGGAAAGATGAGCTTCCCTTCCTGCACATTGGTCAAAGGTTGCAGGGAAGGACTACGGGTGAAGTTGTGCGAGAGATGATGGTGTTTTGCAAAAATAAAGGAGGCTGCAGTCACTTAAACAGGCTTTAATTGATCCATGCAAAGCTTAATATGGGTGGAAGGGGCTGCATTTGCCTAGCTGGTAATTCTTGGAGTCTGGAAGTTGGGATCCATCTTGACTCTCAATGCTTAGGCAGGGAGAGAGGAGAACAAGAAGCAGAAGTTTTGAAAGCCTCCATGAACAGCAGCCACCTGTATCACAGCTAACCATGACTTCTGGGATGTGTTTTGCAGATGGTTGATGGAGTGCCTCAACTTGGGTACAGCTGCCAGGGCAACTACACTGGGAACCTCTCCTCTTCACGTTTTGTGAGCGACGGTGAGTGGCACTCAGTCTTCCTGGAGGTGAAGAACACATCTGTCCGCCTGCTCATCGATGGACTGGGAAACGCCTCTCTCCAGCTGCCAGCGACCTGTAGCATCTCCCAAGGCAGACGAGACTTGCTTTTTGGGGGCCTCCGGCAGCCGCTCCAGTCCCAGAGAGTCACACGGGGGTTCAGGGGCTGCCTCGACGTGGTTGCAATCAACGGCAGAGAAGTGGTTCTCCTGCCCGGGAAAGGGCAATCAAAGGAAGTCATGGAGGAGGTGGGAATAAAGCAGTGTTGCTCCCCCACTGGTGCCTGCAGCAGCAACCCATGCCTCAACAACGGGATGTGCTCTGAAACTCATGGAGGAGGTACGTGAATACCAACACAGAGCAATAAGCAGTGAGGGGAGGGAAAGGTGAGGGGATACTCCAGAGGAGAATCAGAGGTCCCCTGTCCTGGGGGACCTCAAGTGGTAGCTGACTCAGTGCAGCAGCAGCTGTAGAGTATGAGATCATATGAGCCATCATCCTGGTTCTCATCAGCGGACCACGGCCGGAGGGCAGGAGGGTGTTTCTAAGGAGTGTGCATGACCTAGGAGTGTGCAGCGGTGCCAAAAACTCAAATGCAAATAGAAATTCCACCCACCCCTCTGCATCCTCTTTGCTTAAGGAGCCATTAGCGAGGCTGGAATCAGGCAAGATGGGATCATGCAGTGATGGTATCTGGGCAGAAACAAGCCAAGATCTTGGTCTATTCCCACTGCAGTCAGTGACTCCCCGGGGCTATGGGAAGGGATATGGGAAAACCATAAGCTCAAATCCAAGAGTCTCAGGCTAACATGGGGTGCACATGCTCAACAGAGGTTTGGTACCAGGCTTTTCCCAAGATAGTCTCACCGCTGCCCCGTTCCTTCCATAACAGGGTCTCCCCGTAGCGAGCTGTATCACAGGGACAGGGCTAGTTTGCAGTGGCCTCAGGGGGAGGAACCACTCCCAGCGATGTCCACCTTTGTGTCACTGCCCTACACCCACGTCCCAGCTTCCAGCACAGTGGGGCTGCACCCCATAATGCCCCGTCCATCGAGACAGATACCGTCTGCGCTTTGGCCCTTCCTTGGGGCAGAGGTGCTTTCCAGGCTGCTGCGTGGGGAGCTCCTCCCGCAGCTCTGTGCTCTATGGGGTCACTGCCAAAGCCTACACCCTGCCCGGCGAGCAAGCAAGGACGGAGGAGGGAGCACACCTCCTCCTGCCCTGCCCGCAGCCTCTGGGAACAAGATTCCCAGCCCTGTCGACTCAGCAGCTGCCTGGTTCAGGTGAACTTGTTTGACACAAGGTACATCTAAACCAAACAGTTAGCCAGGCTGGCACTCGTGCCTCAGCCTTACTCGAGACCCTCCACACAGAAAACCCCTCTGGCTGGGCTGGAAGGGGCTCAAAGCCCATGAGGTGAAAACTTGTCTCTGCTCTAAGTCAAGGCATCACCTGCTTGCTTTGCAGAGAGCATACAATGGGAGGAGGAAGGAGGAAAATCACTCCCTCACTAATAACCTAATAATCATCCAGTGCCCTTCCCATATTTTCCTTCCAAGGTGATCAACTTCTCCTGCAAATGGCCCAGCTGCCCAGGAAAGAGCCTGTGGGACACGGCCCCAGGCAGAAACACGCAGGACACGACTGTAGGGAAGGGGTTGCTCAAGGGACATTTAGTTTGTGAGGTTATCCTGGGTGCTTGGCTTCTTTGCGCGTTGGGGGCTCAGTCCTGGAGACCACGGGCATGCAGTGCGAGCTTATGCAAAACTCTGCCCGGGGATCTCAGGCGTGGGATTACATGCACAGGCAAAGACACGTCTGTGCAAGCGAGCCCGGGTAAGCCACGTGGCTGCGTGAGAACGCATCTGTGCGGAAAGGGTCAAAGCCAGACCAGCCACCACATCAACCACAGCGCTCAGGACCACAGGCACAAATACATGTGAACCCCCGCATCCAGGAACACGTGTGTTTGGGCACACGTACCCTACAGGCAACGTCCAGCACCTGCTGCACGAGTGCCAGCACGTCCTTGTTGTACAACCACTAACATGCATGTGGAAACAGGTCTGCATTTGTTCAGACTGTGCTCTAAAGCAGGGATGTTTAGCTTGTGGATGAGTAGCAAAGACTTTTCAAGCACGCTGCAAGGTGGAAACTCGGCACAGTACCACCAGCCGAGTGACTAGCAAGAGCTCAGCACAGCCAGGGACATTCCCATGCTTAGGGCTACACTAAACAGCAGCCAAAAACACGAACAGCAGCAGCCCCCTCCAAGTCCCCGGTTTTCTCTCTGGCTGTGACCAGACACCTCCTGTAGGCAAGAGAAACCCAACGTGTTGAGACAGGCGCTTCATACCGCGAGAACTCGCAGGACCAAAGACTTCAGAGAACAATAAGTTACAGAGGATTGCATTTAGCAGAGTCAGAAACTGTGAATCAGCCAGCCAGGCTCCCCTTCCTTTAACCTGAATTTGTCCCCCAGCTTCTCCATGCAATAAAACTGTGCCCTGAATACATCCCTGGCAGGAGAGGGTCTGTGGCAGGAGAGGACAGGCTTGACTTGTTGCTTAAATAGCTCTCTAGTGCCATTGGATTGCCCCAGAGTGGCCAGCCAGCCTCCAGCAACGGCTCCAGGTCCTGTAACCTACCCACCAGTCCTCTGTGGATGGCTTGGGTGCCCAAGAGCACCTCCTGTGGCAGCAAGTACCTATGCTTAGGTAGCCGGATTGAGCCCTCTGTGGGTGCCATCAGCACCAGGCACTGCTCCTCCCTGTTCTTGCTAGTTCTTCCATGTGGATACAGTCTCTTCATGGCACCGTCTCACCCTCTCCAGGTTACACCTGCATCTGCCCCGGGCTGTTTTCTGGTGAGCGCTGTGAGCTAGGGGACAGTCCCTGCGAGTCCAAGCCCTGCCTGCACGGGGGAACCTGCACCCTCTCTGCCACTGGCTACTCCTGCCACTGCCCTGACTGGTACCTGGGCGAAAGGTAAGGTCTGGGCAAGCTTCAGGCCAGATGATCTCCCATGGTGGGCTGAATACATGATCTCTGCCAACGAGCATTGCACATTTCTGGGTTTAAGTGCAAATTGCATTTATCTGAGCACTGCAGCAGGGAAGTGTCCGAAAGCAGAGCTGAGCAGACCAGGGCACAGATAGCTCTGCCATCATGTGGTCATTGCCCCTCTGTGCCTTCCTCCTCTGATCAGGAGGGGGAAAAAAAAAAATCTCCTCACAGATGCTTTACATGCCTGCAGATGTTACACTTGGTGCAGGTTCAAAGCGTCTCCTTGCGAGGAGAGAGTCTCTCCCCACACGCTGCTCCTCCCCGCAGTGTGAGCTGAGCTCGGCTGCGATGCTGGCATCCTCCTTGAGGCGGGGGCTGCCTGGGAGCAGGGTGTGGGCAGGCAGTGCAGCGGGCGGCAGGAGGATGCCCTGAGGCTGGGGGGAGGCTGGCTAGCACAGTTGCAAGCTGCCCCCTCCCTCCGTGGCTGGGACACCCACCCTGGGTGCTACAGGGACTGTTTCTGCCCAGGACCAGCTCTGCAGGGCTCGTCCAAGGGGAATTTCTGTCCCAGGTCACAGCCACAATTCATCCAATTCAAAGCTCAGCTCAGGATAGCGGGCTATGCTGAAAAGCAGGTGCCGGATGTCATTCCCCCTCTCCTGTCAGATAGCCTACGGCTCCCCGTTATCACGAGGTGTTGGAGTGTTTGGCTTTGGCCCTGAACCCTACGGTTCATATCACTTTGAAGGTCTCGCCATCAGCATCACAGCTTGGATACATTTCCCATATATGAAATGTCAGTGCACGCCTGCCAAGTATCTGCAGCTAGAGAATTAACCCAGAGGCTGCTCGGCTGCTCAGCGTTACCCGCCGCAGCCATGCACCCCCTCCAAGCCCCATGCCCTGCCTCCAGCCCAGCCTGATGGGGGGTCCCCAGGCTCAAACAGCATCACGTCCAGTTAATCCTTCTGCTTTAGTCATTTAGCCAGGATGAACACTGGTCCTTTGAATCAATGCAAAGGCAGAAATTATTCGTGCAACTCTTGGAATAAAAGTAGGTAGCTGAGCATTAGGTGGCAGTGTAATATCTGAAATCGCCAGTCGTCCAGCTGGAGCCTGTGGGTGCATGTTGCACACACCAGCTCACACATCCTAAAACACTGACTAAGAAACAAGAGGAGCCCAAACCTCACAGAGTTTGTTCAGTAACAAGAAAAAAAAGGAAGGAAAGCCAACAAAGCATTGCATATTCCCCCTAGTATGGGGGGATCATTACTGTTGGAAGGAAACTTCCCCTGTACCGCTGGTGAACATTTAGGTTGTGTGGAATGGAGCAGGACAAAGAATCAGAAATTCGGTCTCAGTACTGCAGATGCTTCATAAAATGCCAAAAAAGCCTCTCCAACAAGGTTGCCCATTCAGACTAGAGGTTCTCCAAATGTTTTCTGCAAGCTGCAGAGTTCCACAGATCACCCTGAGACCCCACAGAGCCTGGAGGACATATGAAACTTCATAAGAGGTTAACACATCTCAGAGTGACCCTGGGCTCCCTAATTTAACAGGATGGGAGCATCTCTCTATGCAGTGTTAGCCCTAGAAACTCCAAATACTCCTCTGAGGCAGGAAGCCCTCATTTTAATTTGTTGCATATGACTGAAAAATAGGACCATCCTGTAAAACATGGCCTCCTGAAAAGCATCATTTTATACTCAAGGATCATGGTCCTCTGCCAGGAGAGGCACGTAGAACGAGTCTAGCAAGAGAGGGAGAGCAGACCAGGGTGGAACATCCTTGGCCAGTGTAAGTCAGAGCCCTGAACAGGATTATGCAGTTTTAGCTGCATCCCCAGGCTAATGGTGGTTGTCTCCATCCTGTCCCCACCACAGGTGTGAGAAGCTGGCCGAGGAGTGCCAAGACAATCCATGCCGAAACGCAGGGCGCTGCGTGAGCAACCAGGGCTCCGTCCATTGCATCTGCCCATCGGATTACCAGGGGGACTACTGCACACAGCCCATCATCACCCCCGCCATCGTGCCCACGCAGTGGGCAGTGGGCCCCGAGGAGATTGCAGAGATTGTAGCCGGCGTGCTGGGGGTGGCCATCCTGGTCGTGGCCTTCGCGCTCATCCGCAAGCGCTACTGCCACCGGGCCAAGGCACACAAACCCGTGGCCCGGGAGGACCCCGACCTGCTCTCCAAGAGCGAGTTCTCCAAGAGCGTGGGAGTGGGCACCCAAGCTGTGCCACCCATCGAGCTCAACATCCTCAGCGATGCAGCACACAACAACCTGGACCGGGCCACGCCGGAGCAGCGCAAACCCACCAGCACCCCCGAGTTCGTCACCTTCAACTCAGCCAACGCCCCAAAACACCGGGGCACCATTGTGTGCAGTGTGGCACCCAACCTGCCCCCCGCTGCACCCCCCTCCAACTCCGACAACGAGTCCTTCATCAAATGCACCTGGGCCAGGGAGGAGATGGGTCAGTAGCCACAGCTTTTTCTTGCTCTTACACATCCCTCTTCCCCCTGTGAAGTGGATCGAAGGTTTGCAAACTTGAGGGACCAACCGCGTTGGTTAAAGCCAAGAAAAGCACAGGCCAATGTTGCCCAAGCCCCGCTATAGGTCCTTTATTGGCTTTTCCCTCCCTGCTCACCAGTACATCCCAATTTTCAGCTTTAACCTGCTCAGTCTCGTACACAATCAGCAGGGAAACCATTAATGCACAGTCTGGATTCCCACACATCTGGGTCAAAGACCCTATAAAAGAGAATAATGAAGCTAAGGGGAAAAAATTCAGAATGTAAAAGTCAGTGTGAGTTTTAGTGGAGGCATTTGCATCAATGCTGCTAGGCAGAGGGATCACGCCCTCAGGGAAACACCTTGCATGGCTCCGGACAGCAAGGTTACTGCTTTCTCCCCGTGCAGTTCATCACCAAAGGATGCTGTTAGGAAAGAGTTCACCAGAGTAACTATAGGGAAAGGGAGAGATCCAGTGGATCACTTGCTCTGCCCCCATCCCCTCATCATGCAAGCTTCTTGCATCTGATGGTGTGAAGAAGTGTGTCTTTTGGGTGCTAGAGAGGGGATGTGTCGGTGGGAACACTGCCCAGGCACAGCCAGGGGTGCCCTCAGGTCCCCTCAATTCCCAAAGCAGCAACTACAACTCCCCTGTCCTCATGTCTCCTCTCTTCCCTGGTCTGCCACATCTCCTGCAGGCTCAGGGTCTACAGAAGGAATTAGCAGGAGGGCAAGGGGGGGAAAACAACACCTTGAACTGCAGCTAACACAACTCTCTTTTATTCCAGTCTACCCAGCAGAAACAACCTACTGGCCCCCCCGGTACCTGTCATCAGACGTCCAGGAATATTCCCACTATGAGATCATTCAAGGCCCCCCTGCGCCCTCTTCCCACCCTCCTCTCCCCCCGCCACCCCCTCCGCCGGCAGACGCGGAGCCGGTTGCTCTTTACGGGGGCTTTCCCTTCCCGCTGGACCAAAGCAACAAGCGGGCCCCCATCCCTCCCCGCTACAGCAACCAGAACCTGGAGGACTTCTTGCCGCTCAGCCCTGTGGACATGGGAGCCTCCCAGTGCCAGAACGAATATACAGCCATCAGCTACTACCCAGCCCAGCTGGTGCAGGGCGAGGGCATCCCGTACCAGGCTGACCCGGGGTACAAGCGGGTGAGCATGCGCCTGAGCGTGGCCCAGCCCTCCTACGCGGACTGCGAGGTGGGCCACCAGCCCAGCATCCGAGCCCAGCCCCTTCCACCCCCCAACTACGAGGGCTCTGACATGGTGGAAAGCGACTACGGGAGCTGCGAGGAGGTGATGTTTTAACGGGGGGCTCATCCTCGAGATGAGGAGAGAAGCGCATCTCCACGCAGAACAGTGTGCAGGGGGCTGGCACGTGCCACCAAAGGGAGGCTTACGTGTCCCCCCCCCAGCTTACGGCATCTCCCCTGCACGGCTGGGTTGTAATTTGGCTGGATCTTTCCCCCCGCTACCCTCCACGGTGCTCCTGCTGCAAACGGAGGGGAAATATTCCAGCCACTGCCGGGACATGGAGGATACTCCTGGGATGCCAGTGACTAACCTGCCTCCTTGCCAAGGGGACTTCCTCCGACGCCGCGCAGGACCGCAGCGTGCCACCTCCTCCCACCCCAGGCCGCCTGGCCACAGGGATGAGGAGGAGGAGAAAGAGGAGGGCAAGCACTGCAGGCATGGCAGCAGTTGTGGTGGAGAAGGTGCGAAAGGACTAACGATGCGCAGCCTGGGAGTGCCCCAGGTGGGACAGCAGAGGCTCCCTGCCCCCAGCTCTGGCTCCAAGGGCTTGCATCGAGCCAACAGTTTGCCCAGTGGAATGGATCAGCTGGTGCAAACCCTCATCCATGTCTGCTCCCCAATGCAGGGAGAGAGATGAGGGAATGTAGCTGGGCCCATCAGCATGTCCCCCACTTGGCCAACAGAAGTCCAAGCAAAAAAAAAAAAAAAAAAGAAAAAAAAAAGAAAAAAAAAGTTCATTTCAGTAGAAAAACCAAGCAACAACAACCAGGAACCACCCACAGACTCAAACCAGTGCAGCTAGCAGCAAAGCAAGACCCTGCCCAGTTGGGCTGCGCTCGTGGGAGTAAAGGAGACCCTGCCCCAAGGATGCGAGCACAGACATGTCCCCGTGGCTGTCGTGGTCCCATGCTGAACACAGCAGCACGTAGTCCTGCCACCCAGCTGGGGCTCTCCGCTATCCCAGAAAGACTGGCCAGCACGGCGTGGCATCTCCTACCTGAGACGGTGCACTGAGGCTATTGAGCGTGGATTTGCCTGGATACCCTTGTGCTTGGGAATGTATCGTTTCTTCATGAGAGGTTTTCTTTGGTTGGTTGTTTGATGTAACTTTTTTGTTGTTGATTTTTGGAAAGTATTAAAAGAGTTTGGATTTTTTTACTATTCTGATTTTATTCGATAACTCAGGGATTCCCTTGTGTATTGGGTTTGCATGGCAAGGTTTTGGTAGCACGGGGGATTCTGCGAGAAGCTGCTAGAAGCCTCCCCTATGTCCAATAGAGCCAATGCCAGCGAGCTCCAAGACAGACCCATCGTTGGCCAAAGCTGAGCCCATCAGCGATGGTGGTAGCGCCTCTGGGATAACGTATTTAAAAAGAGGGGAAAAAAAAACCTGCACAACAGCAATTGCAGCCGGAGAGAGGAGTGAGAATATGCGAGAGAAGCAACTCTGCAGACACCGAGGTCAGTGAAGCAGGAGGGGCAGGAGGTGCTCCAGGCGCCGGAGCAGAGATTTCCCTGCAGCCCATGGGGAAGGCCATGGTGAGGCAGGCTGTCCCCCTGCAGCCCACGGAGGTTAGTGGTGGAGCAGATATCCCCCTGCAGCCCACGGAGATTAACGGTGGAGCAGATATCCCCCTGCAGCCCACGGAGGTTAATGGTGGAGCAGATATCCCCCTGCAGCCCACGGAGGTTAATGGTGGAGCAGATATCCCCCTGCAGCCCACGGAGGTTAACGGTGGAGCAGATATCCCCCTGCAGCCCGTGGAGGTTAATGGTGGAGCAGATATCCCCTTGCAGCCCACGGAGGTTAGTGGTGGAGCAGATATCCCCCTGCAGCCTGTGGAGGACCCCACACCAGAGCAGGGGGATGCCTGAAGGAGGCTGTGACCTGGCTCCTGGCAGGACCTGTGGCCCCATGGAGAGAGGAGCCCAGGCTGGAGCAGGTTTGCTAGCAGGACTGGTGACCCCGTGGGGGACCCACGCTGGAGCAGTCTGTTCCTGAAGGACTGCACCCCATGGAAGGGACCCACGCTGGAGCAGTTCCTGAAGAACTGCAGCCTGTGGGAAGGACTCATGTTGGAGAAGTTCGTGGAGGACTGTCTCCTGTGGGAGTGAGCAGGGGAGGAGTGTGAGGAGTCCTCTCCCTGAGGAGGAAGGAGCAGCAGAGACAACGTGTGATGAACTGACCACAACCCCCATTCCCCGTCCCCCTGCCCTGCTGGGCAGGAGGAGGTAGAGAATTCGGGAATAAAGTTAAGCAAGGGAAGAAGGGAGGGGTGGGGGGGGAAGTGTTTTTAAGATTTGGGTTTGTTTCTCATTATCCTACTCTGATTTGATTGGTAACAAATTAAATTAATTTTTCCCAAGTCGAGTCTGTTTTGCCTGTGAGAGTAACTGGCGAGTGATCTCCCTGTCCTCATCTCGACCCATGAGCCTTTCATTATATTTTCTCTTCCCTGTCCAGCTGAAGAGGGGAGTGACCAAGTGGCTTTGGTGGGCACCTGGCATCCAGCCGGAGTCAACCCACCATATCTTGTAAATAGGACATCCCTGCCTAGCTCCAACCAAAGGCAGCCCAGGGAATAACAGCTTATTTTGGACACCAGCACCCCCAGCCTCTTGAGCCTTCAGAGAAGTACCAAGACAGCAAGTTCAATGCATCTTTGAGGATCCCATAAGGGCCAGAGGAAGGAGGCAGACCCACGGTAGCCTGCCTCACTTCGGGAAGGCACGAGCCTCCCGTATCTGTTAGCTCAGGAGCAAAGGGCTTGAAAGGACCCAAATCCAAGCCCTGCCTTGATTCCCATCCCCAACCAAACACACTTGGGAAAACAGAAAATCATCTCATTTCTGAAAGTAAAGCCACAGCCCTTAAGGAGATTACTATCTCTCAGTTAACTTGGAAAACACCCCTGACTCAAGCATATCTGCAGAGACATCCCCAAAATGCCCAGCACAGGCTCTGGGGATCACAGCAGCCAGTCTCAGCACCTGTAGACCCTGCCCGCAGCCCACTCCCCTGTCCAAGCATCCCCTGGGCATCAGGGCCGCTTGCCGCTCCTCCAGCACCCGTCAGCCACCCCACAGCCCCCCGAAGCACTGCCTGTTTTACCTCTCAAAGCTCTCATGCACTTTGACAATGTTTCTTTAACCAGGAATCCCAGGCTCATCCCTGCTGTCACTCCCCCACGCACGCCGGGCAGCCTCCTCTGGAAGGGCTCGCCATCAACTGCGGGGCACGATCCAGCTCAGAGTTTCCCCAGCAACAGCTGATGACATCACTAAAGCTCAGCAGTGCTTTGAGTGTCAGTGATGTCATTAGCTATCACCATGGAGATGGCAGAGGGAAGACCGAGGGAGCAGTGCCTCCAAGGGCCAACATCCGCAGGGGGGCAAAGTGACCCCAAGAGAGACTGATGAGGGGGGGCCGTGCCAGCCCAGGGCAGTGCCTCAGTGTCCCCTGCCCGGAGGTCAGCCTGCTCGGGGGAGAGGCAGGACCCCAGCTACAGGCTGCTGCTCCAGCAACCTCTGGCTCTGCAACCTGCACCCCCAAAAGGGGATCCCTCAGAGCCAGCCCCACGCCGAGGCAGAAGGGCATTTTGCAAGGCCTGACACCACGGGTGAAGGGCACGGGTTTAACAGATGCTCCCAGAGCAAATTAACTCCCCCAGCCCAGAAGTGGGCAAACACTGAGCTCCTGCTGGCTGCGGGCAGAGCTTGGCTAGCCAGGGATTGCCGTGGGGTCCCAGCAGCTGGGATGCAGGCAGGGACCCTCCCTGCCCCCTGCAGTGCCTCAAGAACACTCCCAGGAGGTCCACAGGGTGCTCTGGGGTAAAGGAGAGGAGGAAGCAGGCAAGCCCCGAGAGCTGCAAACTTTGGGGGCGGGCTTTAAGGGATGTTTCCTCCCCGCTCCTCCTCCTCCGGGGAAGGCAGGCTGGAACGGCTGCCAGCCCCGCACGGCCCCGGCCCGGCGTGGAGGGGAGCGTGGGGCGGGAGAACCTCTCGGCCGGCTGGCGGGGGGACACACCGCCCTACCCCGCCCGGGCGGGGCCCTGCTCGTCCTCACGCTCATCGTCACCATCGCGGGTGACATCCTGGGCAACGGCTTGGTCATCGCCTCACGAACAAGAAGCTGCGGAAGGCAGGTGAGCAGCCCGGCTCCCCACACCGGCAGGGAGGGAGGGAGGGAGGGAGGGAGGGAGGGAGGGAGGGAGGGATGCGCCGGGGCCGGGTACCGAGCGCATCAGCCTTGCGGATGCCGCAGCCGGGCAGGGATATGCAGTGTGCTGCTGGCCTCATCCAGCCGAGCCCAAACTCGAGTTCATCTCTTAGGATATGCACGTGTAAAACCAGCCATAACCTTTGGACTCCCACTGCCGCCTCCTCATCGTCATGCTTGGTCCTTTCCTAGCACCAAATGGCAAAGCACAGACCCTGCATTTCACTCACCTGTAACTGCCAGGAAGTTGTGGGAGTGGGGGAGGGAAGCAGCCACAAGCATCGTCTGCCTTTCCCAGCTCTGCATCTCCCACTAGCTGGTGTTCTTGCCTTGAAGTTACCCAAGTAAGGATTGCCGGTTCTTCAATTCAAGCCCAGATCCGTCCTGTGGCTCTTGTACTCACATGAGGATAACCTGGCATTGCTGACCAGCTGCGGCTTGTTGGATTCAATTCTATTGCAGCCCCAGTTCAGAGATGCCAAATCCTGGCTCCTTTTTACATGCCTTCAACCAGCCCCTTACACATTGCACCCCACGTTCTCCTGCCTCTCCTCTCTTCTGTGACTCTCAATAGTGACACTGTCACACGCTCTGCATGCATTCACACAGCAGGCACACGTGGCACCAGGTACTCCCATGTACTGTGCGAACAGCAAGCCTTTGCTGTGCCATACCTAGTGGCAGGTAAAGTTTGGGTCATCCTGCAACTTCTGGCCTTTTGGTGAATGCAATGCCACCAACAGCCCAGAGAGAGCTTGCTTTTTGGTATTTGCTTACAAAAGCAAAAACAAAACCGAAAACATACACACACATATTTACATTTACACACACGCACACATACATATCTGTATGTATGAAGTAGAAGGTAGTTCTGGGGTTAACCCAAGAGGGGATGGATCTGTGGTCCAAAGATGTTGAGACTTCACACCGATTTCAGCCAGGACATGAGCATCTTCCTTGCTTTTTAATAAAAGGCAAGTTCACTCTTCTCTTCAAAAAGAGACACCAACTGTGAAAATTTCAGGTGAAATTACTTCATCCTAGATTTAGCAAACAGAGCCCAGTGTCCCACTTCTCATCTCTCTTCCTCACTGATAGCCAAACTCTGCTTTGCATCCGTGAGCCTAAGCCACAGCTGGCCTACACACAGATCCACGTGTCATTTTGGCAAAGCTCCCTTCTAATCCTGTACTATTTGTTCTTCTGCAGCAGAAGCACGACAACAAGGAAACGAGAGGTTGTAAGCACAAAATCCTGTTTGCAGAGATGGAACCAGGTATTTTGACCCCAGATAACCTGCCCCAACCCTCTTTGCTGTCCTTTCCCGTTGCTATTGCAGCCTGCTCGCCCCGCAGCACGACACAAGGCCTCATGCTCAGCTGGTGGCAGCAGCTAGGAGGGCGAGACACCTCTTCCGAAGGTCCTCAGAGAGTCACGCAGGAAGAGCACCTTCTTACTTTTCCCTTACCACACTTTGCCCAGAGATACATATATGTTGGCTGCACATGAGCACCCAGCAGTTATGCCATCGCCCAGATGGCAAGGGAGAAATAATAGCAAAACACTCAGTTATTCAACAGCCCTGTCGGGAAGATGCCAGCATGCTAGGCTAGAGCGAGGGAGCAGCATGCTGGTGGGTATCAGCCCGTCCTGCGTGTCTGTAAGTGTATTATACAGCAGTTGAACGGAAATACTGGCAATACAAGCGGGAACACTAACACACGGTGGTAGGAGGGGAGATCATGCAATTTCTTGCTCACAACAAGGACCAGAGCATCATCTGGGAGCCCTGAACCACTGTTTGAGTGCAGTAGGTGGGAGCACACAGAGGTTTGCTTCAGTGTCCCCAGACCTCCTTCCCAGCCAGGTTCTCCCCCTGTGGCTGCCAAGCACCTATAGCCGACGGGGTGGGACAGCCTTCACGGTAAATTCATGCAGCCCCAGTTTACCTGTTCCTCATTTATTGCTCCTAAGAGCAAAGACATGTGAAATCTCCTGTTTGCTCATTCTCCCCAGACCGGAATAAAACAAAAGTCATTTCTTGAAATGCTCTCATTGCATTTTTGCTGCAGCAGCGCTAGGAACACGCCAGGGTTTTGCCTGGGAGGTTCAGCAGGACCCTTCCATACAGCAGCACTCCCAGGCACCAGTGATGGGGTTTTGCCAAGTCTTAAGTACCCACCACACCCCCACAGCCCCCAGCATCACCAGTACTATACTTCCCACCAACCCCATCCCAGAAACCACTCCCCCAGCGCTTGCTGACCCAAGCCTCAACTTGTTGGCTTTCTCTCACTGCTGGGTGCCTTAGTGCTGCACTGGGGGAGGGCACACAAGAAAGGGCACAAACAGCCGGCTGGCCCAGAAGCTGAGTTACCCTGAGGTTTGCAAGGGAATACAGCCTCCTCCTCTGAGAGCCAGCTCTGCCCAGCAGAAACCAGTCCCTGCTTGAATTAGGACCAATATTTTAGCTGTTTGGTTTTACTTGATAAATCCCTCTCAACACCTTTATCCTAAAAGAGCACATTAATCCCTGCACATTAATTTGGGCACAGTGTTTCTAAGCTCAGACATCAGCGGGTTGTGTGGAGAAACACAGGAGAGATCCGGGGGAAGATGGGAGAGTAAAAACAGCTTCTTTTGTAATTCCAAGAGTTGCTTCAGGCTGGAGAAGGTTGGAGGAGAGACCTACCACCCTACAGCCCTAAAGCACTTTGCAGACAGAGCACAGCAACATCTCTGCCAAGCCCTGGAATGGGGCTGCCTCTGGGCAGGAGCAGCAGGAGAAGGGAAACCCACCAGTACAGCACACAGCATCCTGCTCCAAACCCCCGGTCCAACCATGCAACATTTTTGCTGTCCCAGCAGCTCCGCGTCCCAAGCGACTCCCCCCACCCCCTGAAACACCCCAGGGATACCTCAGCGTCCTACCTGCTGGCTGGAGGGGGACCCACCACGCAGAGAGGCTGAGAAGCGAACAGCAGGATAGCCTCCCTCCTGCCTGAACTGCCGGCTGCGGGACGAGCATCACCTGGCATGGCCAGACCTCCCACCCAGCCCTGTTACCCCACCACAGCTGGGCTTAATCCCAAATTAAAGCCAGGGGAGGGAACACTTGGCTGCACCTGTGCAGGTCCCCAACCCAGCTTTCCTCTGCCGGGATGGGCTTGTGAGCTTTGCAGTTCCCTGTGGCTATTTTTAATAAAACACTAAATGCAGCCAGGTGCCCATAGCAGGCTCATCCCCTGCGTGCTGATGGGACGTTGTGAAGAGTAGGTTGCCACCCCTGGGCTTGCTGGGGGAGCAGCATTTTCTTATGGCGGAAGGAAAAGATGGGGTTCACCTGCTCTGCTCCTGTTTCCTGCTCATAAACCAGTTTCTGCCTTGCCTCTCTGGCATTTTCAGCAGAGCGGAATGGCATGAGCCCTGGCATGAGTGGTATTGCAGCGGGGACCCAGCACTGCTGCTGGCTCAGGGTCAGGGCAGGTTTCCGAGGGGTCTGGGCAGGCTGTCACCCTGCCAGCTTCCCACCCTTGCTCCAAGGGTGCCGCAGTTTCTCAGCAACATGCACCACTTTTTCCCATAAGGCAAACCCACATTATTCTTCCCAGCATCAGAAGCAGTGTAAAAACCAGTGACGATATTTTCCTTTAGACTTTTTGACTTTTAACTCCCCGGGGTCGCCTTGGCTGGCAGCCACAGCACAGGGGAGGGCAAGGGCAACAGAGACGATGCTTTGCTAAGTGACACCTGGGAAGGGGCAGCCTCAGCAAAGCCACTTCATGCAATGGGTGCAGCCCTGCAGCGCTCAAGCCTTGGAAGAAAGGATGGCTGTGGATGCGGCCATGGTGACTCTCCACGGTCAGAAATACCCCAGCCACCAGGAGCTGCCTGTGCTCAGCCGCTCCTCCCGCCCTGGGGTTCAGGGGGCCCCGGATCCCCCTCTGGGGACCACACTCCCCATCAGTCTGCATACTTTAAGGAGACTTTCCTGCCACAGCTTCAAGAGATTAACTTTTTTTAGCACTGATTTCCCAAACAGCCCCGCTGCAATGGCATGAATTATTCAGCAATGCAAGGATAAGCCGAGCTGCAGCGATGCTGGCGGCACCCGGCCGTCTCCCAGCGTGGGCTGGCTTTTGCTCCTTTGATCTCTCGGGCGGATCCGCAGCAGCTCGGCATCCACCATGCTGCTGCCATCGGCACATGCCAGGCTCTTTTTTCAGCTGCAGCCCCACTTGCGGCATAAACCAGGCTGCTGGGTCCCAGGACACAGCCAAGAAGCCAAGGCACAGCTTTGGTGGGGCAGAGAGGAGAGCCAAGCCCAGCGAGTCGATAAAGGCTCGGGCCACAACCTACTTGCACAAATGCGTTCAGAAGAAAAATTCTAATTTTCAGAGCAGCAAAGCTGAAACACTTTTATTTGAAATCCTCAGCAGAAGGGGAATTCTTGTATGCTGCTGCGGGGGTGGGAAAAGCACAGGGTCTGACCCCGGCTGCCTGCTGGGCTCCAGGTCTCCTGCTCTCCCACACATGTCCCTTCCTACCCAAGCCCTTGTATTTGGGTGGTATTTGCAAAAAGAATTAAAAAAAGAAAAAAAAACCCAAAGAGACGAGTCCCAAAAGTTGTAGCAAGCCCACTGGTGTTAATGCCGCACCGCTCCCCCATCCAGCCCAGCACAGTGAGGTTCCCCCTTGGAGACCCCCAGACCTGCTCCTCCTACATGGCTCTGCCACGTAGTTTTACAGCTGCCTCATGGAAGATAAACCCCCATCTCACACCCCAGAGCCCTTTCACATAAAAAATAGATCGTATTTATTGATTAAGGTAAGATACATGATTCAGGTGCAGCACCAGCTCTTCCACTGGGCAGCTACACGCGCTGTACGCTGACAATATCCATAGCCACGAGACATGTACATTAATCATTTCTGTATTTACACAGACAATTTCCTTGGTTACAGAGCAGCCTACGATACAGAAGTGTCAAGTTTTTCGTGTCCATCGGGTCCTGTGTAGGTCCTCCTGGCTCCGCAGAGCCCCTCACGCCACGTGCCCCACTGGCACGTCTGGCCCCATCTCTGAACACCCCCTGCTCACCCCGATAAAAGTGAAGAACTGCAAAAAAAACGTTTAATGCTGCTGTGATCTCCCAGTCTCCTGGGAAATGAGAAATCACTGCTGATTGCAAAGTGAATTGGATGCTACGTGCCCTGCCAGCAAACCCACCGATGCCCAGTGCCATGCTGGGGACAGGCCCTGTCACACAGCTGTCCCCCAAAACACGGCCAGCCTTCTTGTGGGGTACCGACAGAGCTGGGGGCAAGCATCAGATGTCCCCTGCTACTCACAGCATGCCCTCCTCTGCCGAGGGTGACATTTCTGCGCCCAAACCCAACCCCCAAGGGCCACGCCGGGGTCAGTACACAGCGATGGACGTGAATATTGCACTTTTCCCGTCCGCAGCGTGCCCTAGAGCCCCCTCCCAGACCTGGGTGTTTGCTCTCTACCCCCACGGTGTCCTCCAGGTGGAGGATTTGACTTAAAGCTTTGCTCTGCCCATAACCAAGCAACGCCGGAGCATGCCGAAACCTTCACCAGCACAGACTTGGAGGAGACGAGGTGAGCCCTGAGACGCAGTGAGCAGGCAAGGGGCGGGAGAGGAGCAGCGACGTGGCACAGACCCACCCCACAGCTGGCCGTGGGTCCACGTACCGGCATCGGGCACCCAAAGCAGAGCCAGCAAAAGGGACACAGTGCAAGACACTGAAACACCACACGTCGAGCAGGCAGGCTGCAGGGACACCGCTCTGCACAGCCTTTCCTCCCAGAAGCGGGCCAAACACCGAAAATAACCCCAAGCCTCACTCCTCCTCCATCAAAGATGGGAACGCAGCCCGCCAGTGCTATATTCGCACTCCTTTCCCACCACCGCCAGCAGCCTTTGCCCACGCCCAAGGACACACGGCTGCAGCGGGATGCGGGGATGAAGGCTCTCCGAAGGAAGCCACCGCGCTGCCGGCATTTGGGAGATGCTGCATTAGCAGGGAGGAGTTTGGCCCAGACACGGGGTTGCAGAGGGGTGGCTCAGCCAAAAACTTATTGCACCGCTAGGAAAAGACATCCCATGGAGGATGTACTGCTCTCTTGACTTAAAAAAAAGAAATCCAGCAGAAAGGCAAGGAAACTCTAGGGAGGAAGCTGGGCTCACTGAGAGGAAGGAAAGCAGCAGCGTAGCGGGGACCGTCCCCCCCAGGCATGCACCAGCCACAGCGCAAAAAGCAACAGGGAGAAGCACCAGAAAGCTGCATCCTACCAGAGGACAGGAGCTGGGGTGGAGGCAGAGGATGCAGAGGGAGTAGGACCAGGAGAGAAAGGGTTAAAAAAAAAATTATGGGTTTTTTGTGTGTGATTTGACATTCAGTACCAGCCCACAGAGGCAGCCGGAGCGTGCCGGGGCCAGGTCGGGCACTGTAAACAAGGCGATGTATTTTTGCAGCGTGCGGGCAGCATGTGGTGACCCCTGGGGACACCCCATCCCGCACAGGGAGAGGGCTCCCAGCCGAAGGTGACCGGCTTGGACCCTCGTTATGGCAGAGCCCATTTGCTCCCCGCACGCCTCGGTTCTCTAACGCTTGCGAAAGCCACGCGTTATGTATGTGCGCTAGATGGGGAAAAAGAAGTGTCACTACTGAAAGCGTGGGCCAGGGTTCAACAAACCCTCCCAGGCCAGGGAGGTACCACGCCTGGTGCCCAGCTCCAGGCCCTGCTCAGCCCCCGAGGCGGCTGGAAACAGCCGGAGCATGGCAGGAGCCAATGCCCATGTCTGGGGATCCCACCGTGGGAGAGCTGGGGGTCCTGGGGTGCTCTGCCCGCCCTCCCCACAAGGCTGGGGTGAGGAGGCAGCTCCACGCTCTCCAACCTGAGCTGAGGTTTCTCTGTTGCTGTAAAAATAAAGTGCTGAGGGGCACAAAAAAAAACTGGCACAAAAAAGAGCAGTCCCTGTTTCCCGCCCTGACTGAAGGGACGGGGGAAATACGGAAAGGTTGGGATTTAAAAAAATAAAATAAAATCAAAATTTACATCCCCAGGATTCCTCACCTCTCAAAGTGACTATTTACACAGGTGCCGAGGGGGCTTTATCACTTGCCCAAAAAGCCCCTGAGGAAGGCACTGCCCCAGCCCCAAGCCGGATCCCACCTCCCCAGCCAGAGCCCAGCACAGGACCCTGCTGCAGCTGGAGACGGGCAGCTGTGATGGAGGGCAGCCCCGTCCTCTCGCAGACCAAACCCACCACGTTTCCCCAGAGGAGAGAGGAGACCCCAGGGGACCAGCAGCGCCCGGTGCCCGTGTGCCCCCAGCACGGCATCCAGAGGGGCCGGCGGGGCAGGGGACCGTCACTGCACCATGGTACTGGTGGTGTTCACAACAGTGGCAGCGGGTGCTGCCAGCTCCACCAGCGCCTCGTACGTCCCCACCACGAAGCCCACGAAGCCAAAGAGGCTGATGGCGATGTCCTTGGCAATGATGAGGGGGTGCATGCCTTCTGCATAGTAGGTGGCGATCTCCAGCAGCGGGGGGAAGATGAGAGCCAGGGCGCTGCTGCTGATGGAGCCCACCAGCGAGATGACGATGTCCAGGCGCGGGATGAGGATGGCCAGCACGCCTGGAGAAGGAGCAAACACAATGTCAATGCTGCCGGCTCCCAGACGGCAGAGACCCTCCTCCCCTGAGTCAAAGCAAGCAAAAACCCACCGCCGGGATGCCATCTGCTCAAATCATACCTCTGCCCTTTTCCCTGACACAAGAGCTTTGAAGACTTGGCTGCATGTTTTCCAGCAACTCCTCCCCAACAAGCAATTAAGCCATTGCATTGAGTTAACGAAGTGCAGCACACAGACCAAACCCTTTTTGTTGCCCTGGGCACCGCTGCGGTGAGCTCCAGGGCTGAGCAGGACCAGTGCCCCAGCAAACAGATGCCGCTGGCAGAAGAGCGGCTGCCGGCACCCTCAGCCCCCTTGTGAGAGCCAGCACTCCTGCTCCGCACACCTGGGGAGCCGTAAAGCCTCAGAAACCCCATAAAAGCAGGAGACGGGAGGAAAAAGCCATCTCCCCCCACCCCAAATAAACCCGTGTGGTTTGCAGGCGTTTAGAGCTGCTCCAGCAGCAGAGCGCCCACGGCGCAGCCCGAGGGAGAACATTTGTTAGGTAAAAACTGCAGCCAAGGAAAATCCCCCTGGGAGATTTCTGACAGCTCGCACTTAGCGGTGCAAACTCCGGCATATTCCTGCTCCCCCTCCTCCTGCTCGGAGCCAGGGGAGGATGGAGGGATGGTGCCTTCTCTTTCCAACCAGCCCACAGCCACCACCACCTCTGGGCTCCTCTTGGGGCACCACAGTGTCGGCATTTGGGGAGCAGATTTAAAATAAAGGATGAGCAAGGTCCCGCTTTGCAGCTGGGAACGGTGCCCCTGGGCACGCTCACGCACCGAGTGAGCTCCCCATCCACGGCAGCCTCGGCACTCGAGAGCATCACTGCTGCTTTTTGGTCAAAGAAAGCCTGAGGAAAAGGCAACCAGAACTTTGCACAAGAGAAGAAGATTCTCTGCAAGCAAAGCAGACTACAGCACTTCATCAAAGTGACCAAGAGAAATAAATTGGCTTATTGCTTTGAAAGCTCCGCTTAGAAATAGGAGACAACTAGAACCGTGGCAGCTACAGCCTCGGTGGAGAAGGGGCATCTCAGGGCTCCTTACCGGAGGGATTCGTTCGCTCCCTGGCAATCGGCTGCAGGCAAGAGAGGCTGTTGGAGCCTCCCTGAGCCAAAGATCGCCCACAGCACTGCAGGAGATGGAAGGCTCAGGAGATAGACAGCAGGCAGAGACACAAACAGGAGATGCTCCTGCACATCACCACCACCCCATCCCTGCTGTCAGCTGGATAAGCCTAGAGACGAACTGTCACCCTACCATGGGGCACAGCAGCAAAGGTCTCCGCTGAGCTGACCTGGAGGAAGCTTATCCTGGGGCTCAGCCCTGCACACAGCAAAGATGTGCTCTGCCAGGTCTCTGCTGCGAGCTGCCTCCCTCGTCCGGCAGCCCGCGGGGAGAGCAGAGCTGCCGTCCTCTAACAGCATCCTCAGCCCACCCCACACCACTCTTTGGGCTCAGAGTAAACAAAATTATTAACCCCCTCTAAAACAAGCAGAACTGAAGCACCAGCTGCAGTCCTCAGCCTCCAGGGGCAACGGTCGTGCTTTCCGCAGGTATTAATTCAAAGGGTGTTTAAGCGTGCTGGTTTTGAAGTCTAAGCTTAAAAGACACCCATACACCAAATTGCATCCTCTCGTTGGAAGCCAAAGCCATGATGCGGGCTTGTTCTGCGGCCACATAATCATCCGATGAATATTCATGCAACCCCCCTAATTGCTTTTATCCTCACCAACAGCCACAGCGATCTCTTGCACGCAAAGGTAAGGGGAGGAGGTACAACGGAACCAGCATCCTTCCACCAACACCTCCGCTGCCTCCCTACCCCCAAACGGGAGGGTGCAGCCACTGTCAGTGCCTAACGCCATCCCATGACTCCAAGCCTTCGGTCCCCTGGCCAGGCACACCCCAGTGCCCCCCGGGAGAGGCTCCCATCCCGCAGGCAGGCTCCGAGCCCGACCACAGCACTGGGGTGGCTGGAGCACATGGTCCAGCACAGCAGGATTTCATCCCTGCACCGTCCCTCCAGCCGCGGGCGTCGAGGCAGAGCACGCTTCAGGAACACAGCATGGAGGAGATAGGGCCTTGGCCACCTCTGTTAATGCAGTGCTTCTGGTCCATCATTAGCGAGAGCCCAGAAACCAGCAGTACCCTGCTCTCAGCCACCTCCACCGCCCTCAAGTTAGCACTATGCTCCTCTCAAACCCAAATGAAAGCCAGCTGGGACACGGGGCCAGTTTCCTGATGCTCAACTCTGGTGCATCAGCAGCGTCAAGCCATGGAGAAAAGCTCTTTTTCAGCAGATGACGCCTGGGAGCTCAGTCAAGCATCTCAGCTGTGCTGACAACAGCAAGAATTTAGTCTTCAGGAATCAAGCCAGCCAAAATCCAATACTCCTGCACCTGATTTGCTCCACACCTTTCCCGAAGGTCCACCAGGCTTGGGCCCGGCAGCCTGTTCCACCATAGCCTCACTGCAGGCACCAAACACTGTCAAGGGAAAGGGAACCACTTGGGGCTGATCCAGCCAGACCTGCCCTGTGGCCACGGGCACGTTGGGGCTTTGCTTATGGGTCGTGTGCTATTTTCAGTTGTCTTCTGCTGCAATAAACGTGTGCGTGTACAGGAACACCCCTTCCCTCGTGGTCAGCGACCCCTTTGCAGCCGTGCCCCCATCACGCAGGCAGGAGGAGCCTGGCTGCACGCTGCCTATGGAAAACAGCCTCCAGTCGGGGCTGGGAGGCACTGGACCAGGTGCTGGGAGTGTTTCATACAAAGCTTGATGGGACTCGATGGCCCTCAAAAGTGCCATCAGGGGGATCCCAGGCCCAAGGCTCCACGGGGATCTGCCACCTCCAAATGATGTGGGAAGTTTACTACTCCTCCACAGAGACCAGTCCCGTACAGAAGGGGCAGAGGACCACTGCTGCTGCTCCTTGGAGGCCACCTTGGCCCACTGGCTTGCATCAGCAAGGTCCAAGAGGCTCCCTGCTTTAGCCCTGTGAGGGCTTTAGTAGCAGGGCCAGAGGCAGCAAGGCGAGGGCCAAAGAGGCTCTCAGCACCGCCAGCCCATGGTGGGACAGAGGTGCCACATCCTTGTAGGGGAACTAGGACAGGCTGCTTTCTACTCACAGGTCACGCCAACCAGGGCCACCCTGAGGAGGAGGTTGACCAGCCAGCCCCAGCGCTCCGACACCCGGGCGACAAGGGGAGGGATGATGATCTCGGCGGGCACGTAGAACTGCACGGCGTACGTGAAGAAAATCCCGAAGGAGAAGAGCAGCTTGACGGCTTGGTACAGCCTGCAAACAAGAAGGAGGAGACCCAGTGAGGCACGCTCTTGCTCCAGCCCCCAGAGCATCATCGGCAGAAAGCAGAAGGGGAGCGCTCTGCCAAGAAGGACTTCTGTGTCCCAACGGTCTCCCCTCCTGAACACTCTCCTGGAAAATTAGGGGTGATGCATTCAACCCACAGAGACCTTTCTTGGGCAAGAGATAGCAAGGAGACAGCGCAACCTCCAAACCGCGGCAACACATGCCCCCACACCTAATCAGAGGTTTTAGTCCTGGCTTTGCGTAAGGAATCATCAGGCCAGGAGTTGGGCCAGCAGCCTCTCAAGTGCTGCTTCCCCTTGGGAAAACTCGTGGGCACAGATATTGAGATCTATTTGGGGAAAAAAAAAAACAAACCAAAACCAACAAACCACTGTCCTGCTCCTAACTCATTCGAAGGCACAGGGAAAGCTGATGTGTCCTTGGCCAAGGGACAAGGAGCCTAACTTGTTCCTCGACAAGTTAAGGCACCTACCTACATTTCTAGATGCTCACGTGTGCAGCACAAAGTAATGAGTCCTCCAGGGACCTCACTCCCTACAGAGGGATACAGGCTCCGTACCACCCTCTCCACTTGACCAGGCTGGACTCTGCAAGGTCTGCAGTGACACAGGGTGGCCTTCTCCATGATCACTCCACACAGACCACACCCAAATATCCTACAGCTCTGGTACAGCCAGGAGCCTGCAATCCCAACTTTTGACCAGTGACCCAGAATGAAGTTGTACCCATCACCCATCCCAGAGGTTCCTCACCCTGACCTTTACTAACAAAATCCAGCCTCTAAGCTGAAGGACAAAAAAAAAGCTCCTTTTCTCCGACTTGTAACCAGCCAGATTTTATTCTCCATCTTAAAACAGGAGATGAAGAACACCTTTACAGAGGCTTATCAGCTGCAGTCATGAATACTTTACAGATTTTGATTACTGCTTGGCTTCTGAGTAGGGGGAAGAGGACAGCACCACTGGGATAAATCTGGGCTTACAACACAAATGCGATGCAAATGCCACCACCTGCAACTCAACCTCCTCCATAAAACAAAAAAGAGCAGCTATTTTTGGAATGCTGCATAATGCATGTTTGGGGGGACAACAGTTAAAAGAGCAATTTGGGCTGAGCAGAAGGAAGACAGAGGACAGACAGGCTGCAAACAGCACCTAAGGCTCACCCTGAGTCAGATCTCACCACATCCCAGATCCTACAACGACGCAGCAGTGGGGCAAGCGTGGCTGCGGGAGAGAGCCTGTTGCAGGTGGCCAAAAAGCCACCTCCCAGCCTCATCTCTGTTCTGAGCTCCCTGACACCAGAACAAACCTCTCTAAAAAAGAAGCGATATCTAGTTACATCACATATGGTCCTACCCGTTCCCCAACTCAAGACATGCTGACCAAGCAGGAAACATGGGTCCTGGCCATACCACTTGGGTAAATATGAAGTAGATCCAAGCTGAGGAAGGTATCTGGCTCCTCCTGCCTTCTTATATCCCTTTACCTCCTTTGGTAAGTGCCCCAAAGTGTGCCAGTGTCCCTCTGTATGTTGGCTCTCAGCATCCAGCTGCTACAACAACAGTCTCAAACCAGAGAATCCCAAGTATTTACATGCAAGACTACTTCGAACACTAGTGGCACAGTCTGGTGGAGTCAAACACTTCCCATAATAGCGGAGGATGGAGTTGGGGATCACCTAAGCGAATGGGATGTTACACAAGTTCATGGGACCAGATCAGATGTATTCAAGGTTGTGGGCAACATCAGCCTGAAGCCACTTTATCATCTTTAAAAGAGCAGGGTGATCAGGGAGAAGTCCCACTGCCTGGGAAGAAGAATCGTATCCACCTTCAGGAAGGATGAGGGAAGCTACAGGCCAATCAGCCTCACCTCGATCCCCAGGAAAGTGTGGGCTAAGTCCTCCCGGCATCCATTTCCAGGCACATATTGGACAGGATGAACAGCCAGCGGGGATTTGCCAAGGGGCAATCATGGAAATACCCTCATCAGTGACCTGGATGAGCTCTCAGCGACCCAGAGCACGCTCTCAGCAAGTTCCCAACAACACCGAATTGGAGGGAACAGCCAAACACCTTGGAATAGAACCTAAATGTGGTGGCATGGGCCAGGTTCAAATGCAAACACAAAATCCCACACATGGGAAGGGCTGGGGCCCAGCTTCCCATCTGTCCAGGAGAACAGGACCTGGAGGTCTCAGTGGGCAGCAAACTGAACATGAGCCAGCAGCAGGACCTTATAGTGATTAAGGTCAATCACATACCGGGCTGTGTTAGCAAAAGCATAGCCAGCAGGTTAAGGGTAGGGATTGCTCCCCTGTTTGGGGCTTGTGAAGCTGCGTCTTGAGTATTGTGTCCAGTCTTGGGACTCCCAGGACAGACATTAACCTACCAGAGCAGGTCGAGTGGAGGCTGCTAGGATAGTTGGGGCTGGAGCATATGACAAACGAGGAGAGGCTGCGAGACCTGGGCTCGTTCAGCATGAAGAGAAGGTTAAGGGGGATGTTATTACTGTCTTCAGCTACCTAATAGGAGGGCATGGAGAAGACAGAGACAGGCTCTTCTCGGAGTCGCACAGCAAAGAACCAGGGGCAATGGGACAGAGCTGCATCCCAAAAGAGTAGTTAAGCACCAGAACAAGGGCCTGGAGAGGTGGGGAATGTCCCTCCTTACTGATATTCAAAATTTAAGTTGGTCCTGCTTTGAGCAGGTGAGCGGACCCGATGATCTCATGATGCCCTCTCCAATCTAAATTATCCTGTGATTCCACAGGAAAACTAAAGACAAAGCTATCACAGAGTCCAGAGTGCACCCACTCAGCCACACGTGACTTGAGTGCACAGTAGCCTTGAGCCGCCTACCCCAAGACCTGCATATCTTATCCTTGTATTTTCAGATAAGTGATGCTGTAAAGCCATAAAGCGCTCCAGGGCAATCCATGACTAAGAGATGTTATTAAAAAAGGTACAGAAGAACGTTGGGTACCAATCCTGTACAGGTCAGGAACCAGGACAACAAGCTCAAAGGGCATTTTAAATATCAAGAAGAGGAAGAGCTCAAGCACTAGCCTTGACCCACAGAAGACACGGGTCCACACAGGGCCCTGGAGAGGCACTGCTCTGCCAACCACAGCAACCACCTGCTTAACCCCGAGACCCACGCCAGGCCATCCCAACAAGCTGCAAGAAATGGCATACCCTCCTTTGACCGTAAGCTCTGTCATTACCTACCTCCAACTGGCCATAGGCAACCAAACATCTTCCCCCTCACTACAGCATTTCTTCACTCTTCAGACGGTGGGGTGAAGCAACACTTCCGAGGGCACGAGGAGGGATTTCTGCACAGCAGTGCGGTATTTTGGAGGCCGTGGTTAGACCTGGGCACTGGGAACCGACACACTCCTCATTTGAGGAAGCTGTGGTTATACAGAAATGAGGCTGGAAAAGTCCTTAGTCATCCTGTAACTCAACGATTCCCGACACGTTCATCGAATCTATTCTAGAGACCGCCGGGCGATGGCCACAGCCAAGGAGGGATACCGCACCTCCGCCACAATCCTCGCCTTGTCTCCCACACTGCAGGCAAACCTCATGAGTCCCCACCCACAGCCCTTATGACCAGCTTCTCCAGCCCAATGCCTTTTACTGCTGGGGAGAAAACCCGCAGGCAAAGCAGGGTGGGCAAAACACTCATTTCAAGAGCAAGCCTTCACCCATCACCTACAGTTTAACGCATGGGAATACAGTAGTCGAGGCTTTAGCCCAAGTATCCCAGCCCTTACTTTAGATAACCCATTTCCAAGTCCAATATTTACAGCCTCCATCGAATGTTCTGCCAGGAAGCAACATGCACAAACACCGAAGCGTTTTGCTTGCTGAGTCAAACCACGGCAGCACGCCTTCCCCAGAGGCAGCCTGCGGGAGCCCTGTGCACAACCAGGCTTCCCCAGGCGCTGCTTCCAAAAAAACCCTACAGTTTTTTTCAGAAAAGTACTTTGACAGAAAGCGTGGATACTCCTAGAAATGTGCATTTGAAATAGGATCTTTCTGTAGCCTAGTGAGTCACAGAAATCCCATTACCTTCTTCTAAGGGAACGTCATCCTTTAGAGCAAACAAAGCTGAGATTTCCCACAGAAGCCCCCGGGCAGCATTACAGGTCAGCGGATGCTACGGGCTGTGGCGTGACCTGGTGCCCTGCAGAGCCCAAGACCTGGATCTGACCTGCTTGCCACCTTCAGGAGCAGCAGTAGCATTTCATCCCCTCCACACCTCACTTTAGCTTGCTGAGCTGATGGGATTCGCACCTACTGTGCTTGGCACGGTGGGATTCAGACCTCCCTACAACACAAGCACGTTTTTCCACTGGTCCCATCCTTCCTCGCTGAGAGCAGAGACCTGGCAGGGCTCCCAGCCCCTGCAGGGGACAAGGCAAGGCTCTCAGCAGGAGCAGGACCTTCTGCCACGCCGACACCAACATCCAGCAGTTCAGTCACTATACAGATCCAGCATGAATGAAAGTCCATGCATTCAAGTTGAAAGAAACCCACTTAGCAATAATTAAAGTAAAAACAGGCTCTACGTTCGAGGTTTTTTTTAAATCCTTGTTTTCTCCAGAGCCCCGGCTGTGCAGCACCAGAAGATCAGCATGTGGAAACCCACCACTTACTCAAAATTTGAGTCTTGCCCAAATCCACTTCGTCAGTGGGGAAGAGGCAGCAAGTCACGCTGCACAGTGTTGGGCAGCTGCTAAAAGCCGAGAGGATGGGCTGGGGAGGGGGACAGGCACCCCCAGCTCCGATTCTCACTCTGGTCTCTTGCAGGATTTCAAGCCAGCAGAGACATCAAAGAGAAACTGTTGAAGTTCAGAGTGCTTCTAGGCAAACCCAGAGAAATTGTGTTGCTGCAGGATGGCTTTCCAAGAAGCCTCGTGGCATCAAAGCCAGCCCTCAGCCCCAGCTCCACGCCAAGGCACAGAAGATGCTGCCATGCAATCGGTACCTCTGCTAGAGTGGAGCTTCTCTCCAGCTCACCTGGCAGCACCATGTCCTGCCACACAGACATCCCAAAGCAGCTTGTCGTCAGAAGCAAGAGATGAGTTTTTTCAGGACTTGTCAAATAATCCCAAGCAGAGCAAGTTGGAAAAGGCATTTGTTCTCAATATTTGTATGCTCCATACTGCTTGTCCCAAAGGCAGGAGAAACTGCTTGCATTTCTCCTCCGGGATGAATACAGAGCCGTGACACCGAGCAACCACTCACCCCCAGGGACAGACCTGCATCAGCCCGGCCGCTGCTGCAACAGCCACCAGCCCCAGCAAAAGGAGAAATAACCCCTTTACAGGGGTACAGGCTCAGGCCACGTGTATGTCTGCAGGATATATGTCTGCAAGAGGCCTCGCCGGATCCCAGAGGAGGACAGACAGGTTTAGGGAGCTGCAGAGCTCAGCCCCCATGGGAAGGAAGGGGTATCCTCATGGCACCAGCGCTCACAGGCAAAGTGCTGGCTCGAGCCGAGCTGCATCCAGGCACAACACGGAGCCCAAGAGTGGGAGTTTGAGCTCCAGGGCTGCAAACAAGGAATGCAGCCCACACACGGAGACGTCACATCTCACCCCCTCTGGGAGCTCCCAGCTTCGGGTTTAGTTTTCCATGTGCTTCATTTGGGGAAGAGAAGCAGTTTTTGCACTGTTCAACGACCTTCTGATACAGCCGCATGGGGGTTGTGTTCAACCAGCCAGAGCTTAGCTTAGCCCCCAAAAAGACACTGCAAGGCTCCAAGAAAAAGGCAGGAGCTGCACCTCCCCAGGCAGGAACCACCAGGGACCCCGAGAAAGCAGCCTGAGCTGCAGAGCCAAGACCAAGCTCAGACACTGCAGCAATGAGCCTCACCACCCCGTACATGAGACAACCCTTAACAAGCTCCTTTGGACAGTTTGGCTACAGCATGGTTGATCCTTCCCCAAGCCCACCCAGATTCGTTCTCCTAAGGAGTGACGTCCCCCACTGCCCCCTCTCCTTCCTCCCTGGCCAGGACCCTCCTCCCTCGCCCCCAGCCCCTCGGCTCCCCACGGGGACTCACCAGCAGTTGGGCAGGTTGAGTGTTATGCTGGCCTGAATGTCCGCCCCGAAGCGCAGGTACCCCAGGACGCTCAGGCTGATGTACAAGATGGTGACAATGGTCATCCCCACATAGAGGATGACTGGGAACTGCCGGGGGTTCTTCATCTTGTTTTCCAGAGGCAGCACCTGGCAGAGGAGGAGGAGGATCACGACAGAGCAGCAGGTTGCCCCCCTTCTCTATACGCCTCAGCCCCGGAAAGCAGGAGGGGCAGTCCCATGGCCAAGCACAGCCCCCCATGCCAGGGGACAGGACGGACACACGTGGAGCCCGGAGAACCCAGCTGAAAAAGCTACTGTACGGGAGATCTGATTTCTGTGCTCCCATTTGAGACCTTCACGCTTGGCATGGCAAGTCCCCAGCAGGGTCACTCACGCCCTTGCCTTAAGGAAGGGACCTGCTCCCTCCCCTTGGCAGGGGCTGTGCCATCCGCCCCATACCTTGGTTGCATGACACTCTGCACCCCAAAGCAGCACAGCCATGCCCGCTGGGACAGGCCCATCATGATACGTTGTCTTATTTTCCTCAGCAGACCCTGGAAAGACCAAGACACTTTCTCGTCTCCTATCAAGTTTGTCCAGACAGATTTCAACCAGGCAGGAAAATAAAAAAAAAAAGGAAGGACAGAGCCAATTCCCTCACCTCTATACTACTAACACTTGCTTTCAAATATAGGACTTCAGCAAACATTTTTATAGCTGTCCTTGGCTGTAGGGATTTCAAGAAGAGACGCAGTGGCAGGGCTGGTGAGGAGGCAGGACCAGAAAAGCTTTTACTTGCTTCTCCACCTCCAGGTCATGCGAGGAAGAGAGCATTTGTGCCTCACTGCCAGCAAGAGCCCTCTGCCCTGGGCAGAGCATTTGATAAACACTCCTCCTGTAATGGATTTGGCCCTCTCCAGCCCTGTGTTTACACAGCCAGCTTCTATTAAGAGATGAAAACATTTTTTCCTCCTTTGAAGGGAGCTCCCGGAAACAACCCACAACATCTTAGCGAGCCATTAAGCTCTCCACCCACCCACCCAGCTTTTTTCACAGACACAGCCAGTCTATTTACAGCATCCCGTGTGAGAGGCACGTGCAAATGCAGCCCCACAGCAGGCTGGGGCCACGTGGCTGCCGAAGGGAGACCACATTTTTTTGTGTCACGTTTTTTGGCCTCCCACTTAGGCAGCTTCAGGGTCCAGCCTGGTAACAAGAGTCAGGACGATTCCTCGTCCACAGGTCAGCCAGCAGAGCCAACGGCAGCTGCCAGTGCGATTCCCAGCAGAGCCCAATCTACTGCCAGATACAGCCACCTTCAAAGCAGCAACCAACCTCCTGAGGTTTGGAGCATGTGCTCCTCCAGCCTCAGATGGAAGCAACAGCGTTTGACCCAGGAGATAGCCTGGAGGCTAAAGCTAACAACATCATACAGAATTTGGGCTACCGTCAGAGAAGTTCATCTGCAAATACAGCTGCAATGCAGAGCAGGTGCTGCGGCAAGCCCGAGCACGGGCTGAGCCTCCCGTGCAGGCAGCCCCGCTGCCACACGCCAAGACTTACCACCCCGATGCCTTCGAAAGCAAAGATCGCAGTGCCAAAAAACAGAGGGTAGGTCTTCCAGGCTGCTGCTAGAGGCAAGCGACTGGGATCAGGAATGTCCTGGAAAAAAGCCCACGCAGAGTTCAGATGTGAGGAGGATGGAGAGGACCTGGCCTGCTCCCACCGCCCCCTGTCACAGCCCCACGCTGCAGGGAAAGCCCTGCAGAGCAGAGGGTAACCACCGTGCCCCAAGGGAGCGAGCAGCACCCCACGGCATGCAAACACCCCACTGTCGAGCTCCCTCCACCTGCCAAAACACGGGACATCACAGAAATGACAGAGCGGAGGCGTACGCACGTACCCTGACGATGTACTGGTAGATCACGATGAGGCTGCCAAGCATGGCCACGTTGGCCAGCATGGAGAAGACAGACAGGACCTTGAGATTCTGGATGAACGTGAGCAGCACCACAAAAGGCAGGAGGGAAAGCATGTATAGCCGGGAGTCCATGGTGGGAGTCATCACCACCGTCCTGTTCAAGCTGCAGTCATTGGTGGTCCCGTTTGCTGCAGATATGACCTGGGGAAGCACAGGAAGACTTGAGGAACCCAGTCACGCAGGTCTGACAGCCGTGGATCTCGGCAGCCCATCCCAGGTGGGTCAGACTACTACCCCATCAGCTCACTTCCATACACAGCTAGTTGATTAAAATCAAAGCAACACAGGTTTTCAGGTAGTTTCAAAGCAAATCCCTGTTACCTTGCTAGCAGCAGAGGTGGGACTAGCTACAGCATCTGAGCTGAGACAGCAAAACCTGCCCGAGCCCAGGCTCGCTGAGCACACGAACCCAGCAGCCAAGCGCACCGAGGGCAGAGGTTGGTTTGTGCTGCCCACGTGGCCAGCTGAGAAGAGAGGAAAGAAGCATTAAGTGCGATTTCCTCAAAGGTCCTTTTCCTCTTGGTGCACCACGTTGCACTCAACATCACGCATCCCTTCAGCAACTCAGCACCCTGTTCCCATGCAAGGACATCTGGAACCTACTGCTGGCCTCCAACTTTGCTTTCTTCATGGGAAATCATCCTTTTCTTGGGGTCTTTCATCCCAAAGGCACTCCAGACCTCGTGCTCACCTCTAGAGACAGTTCTGCCCGAGGAACTAGGTGGCTGAGCCATCCCTCCCAAGAGCACGGGCACGCTGTGGATCACCGATACAACCATGACCAAGCTGGTTTGGGTACCAGATGCCATCTGTCCATGGCAGCAAAGGGCTGCCTGCAAACTAATTTAACCTGCTCCAGAGCAAGTCCTGCCCCAGAAGAGAAGCTAAAGAGCTTCTGTGCAAATCAGCATCCATAGGATGCGCAGAGTCACGCACCCGTGGGGCAGTGCTCCTCCGAGCCCCGGCCTGCCCTGCCTCTCTGTGGCTTGCTCCAAAGCCATTTTCCAAACCAAAGCTCTGCTCAGCACAGCAGCACCTCGCCCAAGGTACCACCTGCACCATCGCTCCCCATCTAACACACTATTCCCCACTGCAAAAAGAAACAAGGAACACTCCCCTCACCCCACCCAAAAAATTCCAAAACTGAAGCCAAGGGGTTTCCCAGCTGTGGCCTGAAATGGATTTGCAGGTTTTTGCAAATTTCCCTTGTGGCTTGAGCCAGCCTTCAGTCTCCGCTGCAAGGGGCCGAGCAGAAAGAAGCCCACCTTGAAACAGCAGCAAGGGGCCATTTGCAGGGAGCAGGGGGCCAGCAGCAGCCCAGCCCCATGCATGCACCCTGCTCGCTCCTGCTCTCAGGGCTGTTGGCACCAGATCACCGGCGTTCACCCATTTACTCCTCCCAGCCATCCCGCGGGGCAGCACGAAGGGAGTCTCTTCAGGTGCTGCTCCCGGAACAGAGGCAGAGCCCGTGCATCCTCTGCCACCCACTGGCAGAGCCCCCTCGCTCCCCCAGGAACCACCTCCAAAGCTGATGGGCATCAGGGAAGGGCTGGCGAAGGGCATGGCCGCGGTGGTAGCAACTGGACCACCGCTGCAAGAGCAGAGCAGGAGCACACGGGGGAACAACACTGAGCGGTGCCTGCGAGGCATCGAGCTGGTGGAGGCTGGGAACAGGGACTCGTTATTCCCAGTTCCTTACAGCGCGGGAGCCAGCCAAGCGGTTCAGGGTTTCTGTTTATTTCCTCCCGACGCCTGGCAGAAGGAAACTCTTTCCCTAAAGATGTAATTAAGCTCCAGAGCCACGAGATGAGGCAAGAAACGAATGCAAACGTGTCCGAGAAAGGGAGAAGAAAGGTTCACGGCAGATCCCGGTACCTATACATTACCATCTACAGAGAGTATCAATAAACCAATTAAGTGAGGTGGGCAGGACATCAAAGGCACAGTCCCTCTGCTGTCACCGCTCTCCTGCCTTCCCTCACTAGGAACAGCCCCCGCTTCCCCCGGGCGACGGATGGCTCCAGCACCTCTGCACGTGGAGCGAACTCACAGGGACTCTCAGACAAACCTGCCCTGTTTGAACGGGAAAACCGATCCTCCAAAATACCCAGGCAGAGGAGCAGTACCTTCCTGAGCAGCATCAGCTACGGAAAGGCAGACCTTTGGTGGAGAACAGGGCCGTGACACAGGAGCTAAGAACAACCCAAGCGCTTCCACACCCCTCTCGCCTTCCCCTTGCTCACGAAGGAGGGAGTAAGTCTAACCTGTTTCAGATTGTCAGCCAGAAAGACGAAGTACACGCAGCAAAAACCCAACTGGGTGATGATCAGGAAAAGTCCCACTACACGCCTAGAAAAGAAAAAAGACTGTTTGTTAGCCAGGCCACACAGAAATAAGAGCCCACTTGGGTAGCTTGGGGCTGCGCTTGAACACTGCGGCGATGCTGCTCTTCCCAGGGGTTGAGGCGTGCAGGTCAGAGCACGCCCAGGTCACTTCTCCGCAATGCTCAGGGAAGAGGACCGTATCTCCATCTAACCTCGCAGACCTCAGGCTCTCCGATCGCCCCCTCCCATCCCCTCCATAGGGTCAGGACCACCCTCAGGAGGAAAGTCACCCCCTTGGGTTTAGCATCTCCAGTCTGCTGCTGAATTGTCACAGCTGGAGACAATGCTCCCCGGGCACAAGAATAGGTGGATGTTCCCAACCTCTGATATGCGATGTGATCTATATGCAACATCTGTACAATGTGATGTGGGACATCCACAGGGCTGGTAGCATCCCTGGGAGCAGCCATTAGATGTGCTCAGTGACTAACAAGATGGGCCAGCGCTGCAGTACGTGTTATTTACCGCTTTGTTATGCTGCGGAGACTTACTTCTCCCACCCCTTTAGTATAAGCCACATCTGGTTGGGGACAGGACTGGGTCAAAGACTTCCATGTTACCTCCCAGGGGACATCGAGCACTCAGGGCAGGTGAGCCAAATAACATTTTATGTCACTCGTGCTCATCTGCCAACACAGCTCAGAGACCAGCTGGCTCTTCTGCCCCAGCTGCAGCACATGCTGGGCTTAAAGGCAGGGGCACAGGTACCTTCCCCAGGCGGCATGTGTCCGCAGCCATGTGCTGGGAGTTGACTCCAGCCCATACATCACGGCACCCCCATAGTCCACAAACTGCTTCTGGAACCTGTTCGGAGAAGAGAGAGAGAAGGAGCATCACATCAGCCCTGTCTGCTGGTTCCCAAGGCAAACAATTACGTTAATGGGAAAACAGTTCCTGTGAAAAAGTCCAGAAGCAGTTCCTGACTGAGGCTTTGACACGGGCAACTTGCTGCTGGGAGACTTCAGAAAAACAACAGGACTTGTTGGGAAGGAAGGAAGCACCGTAGGAGCTGAGAAGTCCCTTACCTGTAGCAGAAGTGATGGGCACATTTCACCAGGATGCCCATGCAGTGCACAGCCACGACTCCCATTACCAGCAGGCTCAGAGGACCCAACTGCAGGGGAAGAGAGGGGGAAGGCTGCACTCTGATGGCCAAAGACAGAGCTGCACAATGGGTTTTACTTCCAGACAAAACCCCACGGGCTCGGTGAGCCAAAACACCGCTGGAGGCTGAACCTGAGCTCAGGTGCTGATGTTGGGAATCAGCCCCCCAGGACCGAGTAACCCCACAAAGAGCCACGAGCTTGGCAGGAATGATGCAAAAGATGGGGCAGTTTGGGTGTAGAAAAGCACTTCCAGGATTGTTTTTCAAACTACCTTGCATGTCACTATTATACAGGTGACAAAGACGTCATGGTCTGGACAAAGGAAGGAAGTTTTCTTTTTTAATTCTTTTTATTTTTCAATCTGAGCAATGGGAACGCTGCATTGCTGGGCGAGGAAACCCAGAGCAGAGCAGCGAGGTGCCCCCACCCCTCACACAGACGGCGGTCGCTGGGGCATGATACAGACACAGAGGAGCTGAGCATCAGGACAGAAGCCAGCGAGATGTGACAGTGGCCGGGGGCTGCTGTTTGACCTCCGAGCGCGACCTCAGCCCTCAGGCAGCAAAGCTGCATCGCGTCCACTGACCTCGACACGGCCAGAGCTGCGAGGCTGGGCCAGCCCGTGTGAAACCCCACAGAGGGAAACACGCCGCCATCTCCCATCACCAGCCTTAACCGCTGACTGATGGGGCTCGTTACATGCGTGCTGTGCTCGTAGGACCCTCAGGAGGCACACAGCATGCTCAGCACGGACCGGCTGGGACAAACGAAGGCGGAGGTCATGCTGAACCTGCCACCCACAGGACCCACAAGGCAAGGAGATGCCACCCGAGCAGAGCATTTTCGGAGAAAGGGGCTGATGCCACAGGGGCCAGGAAGGCAACACCCAGCTGGGTGCAGGGGCATGGACTCAGCACCCTGCCTGACCCCAGCAGAGGAAACCGCAGCCCCGACTTGCATGCTGAGCTCGAGACCAGGTAGCACGACGCAGCAGCGGCAAGGACACTCTCAGCAGCAAACGAAGCAAGCCACAGAGCCCAAGGTGCAGAAGCTCGCAAGCCACCGAGCACCGAGAAGCAGCAGCAGGGTGAGAGCCACCTTACCAGGATGCCAGCGTTCTTCACAGCCAGAGGCAGCCCCAGCAGCCCCGTGCCAATATTCCCCTTCAGGAGGTGGATCAGGGTCTCGTACCACCTGAGGGAGAGAAGATGCAGAGATGACCATCAGCAGACGCCCGCACCCAGGTCACGCACAGTCTCAGCCCTCGGCTCATCCTGCTCAGGGTCCAGGCGCCGCTCTGAGCTGCAGTGGCAAACGCACACTGAGGTCCAGATCCTGTCCCCTGAACCCAGCTCAGCCCAGTGGGACTGAGGAAGGACTGGAGGCAAAGACTCAACAGATTTTGGGTGAGCATTTGCAGAATTGGCTTCGAGGCAAAACCCAGCGCGAGTACAGCTCAGCACCAAGGGGCTGCACAACAAGAAAGTCTCTGAGTTGAAGGGATCGGTCTCGCTCGGGCAGAGACAGCATCCTCTGCCCACCTGGGTGAATAAGGCACGAGGAAGCCCCCAGGGCATGGCTGCAACATGCCCACGTATCCTCTGAAGTTGAACATGCTGTTTGCTCACCATCGAACCTAGTCAGAGTGGGGGAATATTGGGAAAAGCATCAAACACTGCCCGCTGCCGGTGAGCCCAGCTTCACCGGAGAGCAGAGAGCCACGCTGGGGCAGCTGCTCGCTTGATGCCAGCACTCCAGGGAGGCAGGACCACAGCTCTGCCCTCACCACTCCCAGGAGGGATTCCCCATAAAACCACGGCTGCACCATCCTCCAGCAAAGCCAGCGGGCAGCAGGGAGCCCCCGTTACCTCCTCCACCCTTCCTGGATGCTGGGCCAGCCCAGGAGAGGGGGAAGCATCACTCACGTGGTCCCATTGGTCTCCCCGAAGCGCTGGTAGGACTCGGGGTGGGCGAAGCCGTTCATGCCACCGGGTGGGCTCCCCTCTGGTGTGACGTCCGTGGAGCTGTAGTCGTTGTAGTCCTCGCTGCGGAGGCGCCGGGTGGACATGGTCCCTGTAGAGGGAGCAGCGTTAGGGGTGCCCAGCTCGACAGCCCCCTTCTCAGGCTCCTTGGGGTCAGCCATCGTGCAGAGAGATCAGCTCGCACTGCTGGAGCAAGGTACCCTCCAGGGCTTTTATAAAGCAACTCGCTCCCGCCCAAGCAATCACGGAGCTGGCATGTCCTAAGGTCAAAGGTGCACGGCATGTTCCCACCAGCTCTTCCTGCAGCCTCGTGCCCCCGTTTCGGGCACACCCAGGCAGGACGGGCTTTAAATACCTTTAAATTGTTGTAACCCGAGATTTGAGTTGCATGTTATGGGAATTACTATAGCAGGAACCCCTTGCTGCTAGCCAGGTAAGGAGCAACGTTAAACCCTATTGCAATGTTAAACCCTATAACCTGGCCCAAAGAGACTGGGGTGGAGATTGTAATGGATAAAATTGTTGTAACCTGGGATATGAGTTGCATGGTATGGGAATTACTATAGCAGGAACCACCTGAACCAACGGAGGACAAGCCTTACAAGAAGCAGTGCAAGTGCAGCAGCGACCCGACCGGAGCTGGCTTTGGTGTCCAGTAACTCCACGCAACACACCACCTCTCCTGTCCTCAGTGACCACCATAACAGATGGAGCCCAAGGTCATGGACTAAATGAACTCCATCGACATTTTGTGGACATTTGTGGACATTTTATGGACATTTTACAAGGTTGGTCCACAGACTAAGGGAATGATGCCTATTTCTTACATCAAAGGATGGGAAGTGGGGTGGTGGTTAAGGAGGATGTATTGCATAGTGTGGGACCTGAGCATGATGTAAATGGGATGGAATAAGGGGTGGAGAGTGTGCTGGTTTTGGCTGGGATAGTTAATTTTCTTCACAGTAGCCAGTATGGGGCTATGCTTGGGATTTGTGCTGAAAACAGGGTTGATAACACAGGGATGTTTTCGTTACTCTGAGCAGGGCTTACACAGAGTCAAGGGCTGTTCTGCTCCTCACCCCACCCCACCTGCGAGGAGGCTGGGGGGGCACAAGAAGTTGGGAGGGGACACGGCTGGGACAGCTGACCCCAACGGACCAAAGGGGTATCCCATACCATATGACGTCATGCTCAGCATATAAAGCTGGGAGAAGAAGGAGGAAAGGGAGAACGTTCAGAGTGATGGCGTTTGTCCTCCCAAGTAACTGTTACATGTGACGGAGCCCTGCTTTCCTGGAGATGGCTGAACACCTGCCTGCCCATGGGAAGCAGTGAATGAATTCCTTGTTTTGCTTTGCTGGCGTGCGTGGCTTTTGCTTTATCTATTGAACTGTCTTTATCTCAACCCACGAGTTTTCTCACTTTTACCCTTCTGATTCTCTCCCCCATCCCACCAGGGGGAGTGAGCAAGCGGCTGTGTGGGGCTTAGTTGCCAGCTGGGGTTAAACCATGACAGTCCTTTTTGGCACCCAACATGGGGCACGAGGGGTTCAAGATAACGACAGATTTGATTGGAATGTGCTAGATCAAATTTATAGCTGTTATTGCTGTTTAGCTATCATCAGCAGGCTACTGTGCTTGCCATGGGGCTTGCTTGCCTTACTGTGTATTAGAGTCTAGTGCTCATTAGTGGCTGCTTTTTGCTTTCGTTGCTTGCTGGACTGCTGGACTGCTTATCATCTCACTGTGCTGTGCCTGGGAACAGTCTGATAACAGCAATGGCCATGCATCTGGGCTGGCAGATGGCCAGGGCATCGCTGGTGTTTCTGTGCTGCTGCACTGGACAGGCTGGAACTCCAGTGTGAACTCGAGTCGAAGGGACTGTGACCTGTGGATGAGTCCACGCGGGAGCAGGAGACCCCGAAATACCTGTGGCCGTGAATAAATCCACACCAGAGCAGCTACATCTCAAAGCGTCTGTGGCCGTGGTTATGCCTGTGCCGTGGGGATTGTGGCCCACGGATAAGTCCATGCTGAAGAAGGTACACCTCGAAGCATCTGTGGCTGTGGATAAATCCATGCTGCAGCAGGCACACCTTGAAGTATCAGTGGCTGTGCATGAGGTCATGCTGGAGCACCTCAACGTGTGTGGCCATGGATAAGTCCACAACAGAGCAGGTACACCCCTGGAGGGCTGCAGCCATGGGTAAGGCCATGTTGGAGCAGGTTTACTTCTGAAGGGACTGTGGCTGTGGGTAAGGCCACGCTGGAGCAGGTCTATCTCTGAAGGCATTGTGGCCCATGGAGAAGGCCACGCTGGAACAGGTGCACCTCAAAACAACTGTGGCTGTTGACAAGTCTATGCCGCAGCAGGTATGGCCCTGGAGAGACTGTGCCTCATAGATGAGGCTCCACTTGGAGCAGGTACACCCCTAAGGGACTGCAGTCTGTGGGTAAGTCCAAGCCGGAGCAGGGGCAAAGGGAGGAATTCATTGTAATGTTAAACCCTATGGTCTGGTCCAAAGGGACCAGGGGTGGAGATTGTAATGGAAATACCTTTAAATTGTTCTAACCTGGGATTTGAGTTGCATGTTATGGGAATTACTATAGCAGGAACCACCTGAACCAACGGAGGACAAGCCTTACAAGAAGCAGTGCAAGTGCAGCAGCGACCCGACCGGAGCTGGCTTTGGTGTCCAGTAACTCCACGCAACGCACCACCTCTCCTGTCCTCAGTGACCACCATAACAGATGGAGCCCAAAGTCAAGGGACATGTTATGGACATTTTACAAGGTTGGTCCACAGACTAAGGGAATGATGCCTATTTATTACATCGAAGGATGGGAAGCAGGGTGGTGGTTAAGGAGGATGTATTGCATAGTGTGGGACCTGAGCATGATGTAAATGGGATGGAATAAGGGGTGGAGAGTGTGCTGGTTTTGGCTGGGATAGAGTTAATTTTCTTCACAGTAGCCAGTATGGGGCTATGTTTGGGATTTGTGCTGGAAACAGGGTTGATAACACAGGGATGTTTTCGTTACTGCTGAGCAGGGCTTACACAGAGTCAAGGGCTGTTCTGCTCCTCACCCCACCCCACCTGCGAGGAGGCTGGGGGGGCACAAGAAGCTGGGAGGGGACATGGCTGGGACAGCTGACCCCAACGGACCAAAGGGGTATCCCATACCATATGACGTCATGCTCAGCACATAAAGCTGGGGGAAGAAGGAGGAAGGGGGGGACGTTCTGAGTGATGGCGTTTGTCTTCCCAAGTCACCGTTACGCATGACGGAGCCCTGCTTTCCTGGAGATGGCTGAACAACTGCCTGCCCATGGGAAGCAGTGAATGAATTCCTTGTTTTGCTTTGCTGGCGTGTGTGGCTTTTGCTTTATCTATTAAACTGTCTTTATCTCAACCCACAAGTTTTCTCACTTTTACCCTTCTGATTCTCTCCCCCATCCCACCGGGGGCAGTGAGCGAGAGGCTGTGTGGGGCTTAGTTGCCGGCTGGGGTTAAACCACAACAGGCACCTGCACAACCCGGAGCTCTTGCTCCAGCAAAAAACCCAACAGGGTCCTGCAAGCCAGGAGCACTGGCACAAGCTCTCACCACGGACACAAGCCTCCTGCCTTCGGCTGGAAAGCAGTCAGCTGGTTTAATTCCCACATGTGCTCTGAAGAGCTCCTGCTGCTTCTGCATAGCCTCCTCCCTCCTCCCAAAAAAAGCCTTTGCTTCCTCCAGTCCCCAGCCGCACCCAGCACCCCGAGCACCCGCCGGGAAGGAGCACCAGAGGCAGGGAAATTATCTATCAGGCTCCTGCCACACAGCCTGGCGACTCAGTCCCTGCCCCAAGGCTCCTCTGGGGTGTCATGCCCCAGGCATCACCCCCACCCCAGCAGTCCCGATCCTCCCCGTCCTGTCCCGTTCCCCAGCACTGGTGGGGAGCCGAGCTGGGGCCAAGCGGAAGGAGCAGAGAAATATCGCTACCGCAAACAGCCTCGTTTCCTGCCAGAGGGCTGCTCGGCAGGAGGGTCACGCAAGCGCCCGCAGGATGCGGCCCCGGCACAGACCCAAACATTTTGCTGTGCAGGGAAAGCTCAGCCCAGGCTGCTCGGGTCCTGCTCCATCCCCAGAGCCCCCAGGCATTCCCCCCCACCCAGCACCGCTCTCTGCAAACCTGGCTGCTACATGCAAAAACAAGCCAAGAGCTGCAACTGCTGGGAGGGTCCAGCCTTGCAACCAGAAGGGAAGCGGGGAGCAAGGCACTTTGCTCAACTCTGGATGCTTGCTCCAGAACCCAGCTGCTCGGGAGCAGTTACCCAGGCCACAACAACGCTGCTTTATTTCCTGCAGCACCAGGCAACACCAGCAGCAGAAAACAGGGCCGGTCCGTCCCACGCAATACCAACCTCCAGAGCAGCGGCGAGCCCAGCCCAGGCAAGCCAGGATGCAGACAGGCGCTCCGGGGCTGAAAGCCACACATGCATCACTCCTGCCCAGCCTCCTCCCTCGCAGCTGGGCCACGTAATCATGCCCTGAACCGGCTCTGCCACAGGCAGGGCGATGCAGCGAGGCAGGGACTGGGAAGAGCGGCATTAGTTTACACAAGGAAAGCGTTAGAAGCTATTTGTCATGGGTGACGGGCCTGAGGGTCAGGGGAGAGACTTGGGAGGCTTTGCCAAGCGCCAAGGGCTGGTAGTGGGCAAGGACAGCAGGCAGAGGGGGTGCCAGGGTTGGGTCAGGCATGGATACCCCTCCCCAAAGATGGCCTGCACGTTATCTGAAGTACCCAACAGCAACGTCTTCCAGATAAATCACGGTTACCTCAGTCTGCCTGATCGGTCCCTGTGATTTTTTTTCTTTTTTTCCCCAAGCAGGCCTGGCTGCTTTTTACTTTGAAGAGCCAGGGAAATGCGTTCATTGTGACTTGCCTTCTTTGTGTCTTGATTAAAGGTTGCATAGCAGCAGGGAGCGAGCGCTCAGCTCCCCCGCAATCAACAAGAAGAAGCTGCAAAACTTGTCTCATCCACACAATGAATATTTCAAACTGAAACAAAACCCCACTACATCATTTCCTCGTCATTACAAAAAGCAAAGACAGGAACAGCCAAATTCAGTTTCCACTTTAAACCCAACTCCTCAGCTACTTTCATGTGCATTTTTTTTCCCCCCTACACACACAAGCAATTTCATCGTGGTGATCAAAGTGCCTAGGAAAGCTGGCAGGGAGGGCGGACAGTAATTTGTCCCTTAGAGTGACAACCCCACGCCTGAAGTCAAAAGCAAGATACGACTTGCTGCTGACCCTGACAGCTCTCCCCAGCTGAGCAGGGGCTGAGTGCAGAACGGACAACACGAAATCTTCCAGGAAAGTGAGCTGCACAGCAAAACTCACTGCTGCTTCCCATCACACGCGCTGAATCCTTTATTTCCAAAGCACTGCCTGTAACCCATCTCAGCGTGACACAAGGGAGAGCCGGCGCTGCCAGATCCCCCTCCCGCCTTGCCCCACTCCCCTCCCTGCAGCGAGGCTGCGGCCAAGCCCCTTCCCCAGGCCGCCGTGCCCATGCCGGCACGACACCTCCCAGACACAACAGCCGCACCAGCTGCGTCCCCACAGCATCAGTCCTTCGTCCCTGTGTGACCTCGGCTTCTGCAGCCCCAGACTCACCTTTCCAGCGCTTCGCAGCACAGCCTGGTCCCCCCAGCCCAGCTTCTCCCCACATGGAGGCTGCTCAGCACAAACCCCCCCGTCCCCGCAGCTTCCACCCAGCCACGCTGTGCTGCCCCACTCCCCCTCCACCCCACACCCCCACACAGCAGGACGGCTGCACCCCACAGAGCTCCCTGCGCCCTCCAGCTCACCCCCCCCGTTAGGACCACACAGCACCCCGCACCCTTACCAGCACCTCACATCCTGGTGCGCCCTGCGGGGGGCTGTGCCCCCCCACCAGCACGGCACCCCCAGACACTCTGAGGGGAACCCCACACCCCTGCAGGGCACTACCAGCACGCACCCCTGGGTGCAGGGTCTAGGCAGACCCGTACACTCCTGCGGGCTCTGGGCGCCCTGAGGCACCGCTGCAGGCTGCCAGGACCCCCAGGGACCTCTGGGCACCCCTGCAAGCTGCCAGCTCCCCCCTGCACCCACTCAGGCTCTGAGTAACCCCACACACACATGGCCGCATATACGGGCTACCAGCACCCCCAAGCTCCCCTGCGCACCCCTGCCGGCTGCCAGCACCCCAGGGAGCTCTGGGCACCCATGCAAGCTGCCAGCACCCCCAGGCTCAGAGCACACCCCTACACACCCGGCCACGTATAAAGGCTGCCAGCGACCCCCTGGACCCGAGTCCTGTCAGCGCGCCCAAGCTCCCTGAGCATCCACGCGAGCTGCCAGCACGCCCGGGACCCCACGCACCCATGCGGGCTGCCGGCCCCCCCGCGTCCCTGGGTACCCCGCGGGCTGCCGGCACCCCCGTGCATCCCTGAGCACCCCCGCATGCTGCCAGCCGGCTGCCAGCTCCCCTCCCGCATCCCCCCCGCGGGCCGTCAGCCCCCCCGGCCGCGGCATCCCCGGCCCCGCACCTCGCCGCCGCCCCGCGCCGCGCGGCCCCCGCCGGGCCCGCTCCCTCGGCCGCGCCGTCACGTGACAGCCGGCTCAGCTGACCGCGGCGCCCGCGTCTGCGCACAGAGAGCGGTGAAGGCGCGGGGCGGGGCGAAGCGCGGTGGGGCGGGGCGAAGGGGGCGAGGCGGGGCGAAGCGGGGCGGGGCGGGGCGCGGCACGGCACTGCGGCGCCGCCTGGCGGGCGCGGCGGGGGACGCGGGCGGGCTGCAGAGAGGGGGGGGTGCCGCTGCCACGAGTGGGGCAAATGCGGGCACGGCTGAGCCCTGAACCCCTTCACGCGTGGGCAACGAGAAGCATCCCCCCCCAGCAAGGCAGGCTGGCAGGCGTCAGGGAGATAGACGGTTGCTGGGACGAGCGACAGCCCCAGAGACCCCCAGCGTGGGCTATGCCCCCCGGGGGCGGGGGGCTGTGCTCCTGTGTCCGAAAGCAGCACCTGCAGATCCCCGCTGAGCCCCTTGCACAGGAGCCAGCCTCGGGGCTGCTCACACTCAGCTCTTCTGGCCGCAGCATCCTCCACCGCTGCTCCCACCCCAGCCCCAACATCACTTTCGCTTCCCCCAGCTCAAAACCACGTCCCTGCTATTTCAAGGGAAACAAATGCCACCCCCAGGTCACCCCCAGCACCAAGAGGCACCAGGTCCGCTTCCTGGTAAAAAGATTTATTAAGAACCTGCAGTACCTGCCCGAAAGGAGGATGCCACCCTGGCACAGGCGCTGCGTGCAGCGAGGAGCGGGGTGAGAGGGTTAGCGCTTCTCTAGGCGAAACAATCCCGGGTCGGACCCAGCAAGAGTTGAGGGCACAGAAAGGCAGTGGGAACACGTCTGCATGGCAGAGGACCTCCCGCCGGGGCAGCCGGGCAGTAGTTAAGGCGTATAAAGTGCTTGGAGAAAGACCAGCCCTACGGAGGGACTAAATAATATGAGCAGGCAAGGACGGTGAGGAAGCAAGGGATGCAGGGGGCTAGTGGGTCACCTGCACCCTGCGAGGACCTGGCATAGGCGGGTGGTGTCAGACATACGCCCTGCCTGGAGCAGCAGGCAGGGAGGATGCTGCCTGCCCACGCCTCAGCCCCCAGCCATGACCAGGAGATGGACTGCAGGGCCTCCACATAGAATCCAGGCTGCTGGTCTTCACGGTCATCCCGCAGTCCATCCCATGTCCAGGATGCGCTCCACATGGTGGGGGTGCCTCTGACGGTGCATGGGAAGGATGGTCCCGGTGCAGCATCCTGCCTCAGCTCAGTCCCAGTGGCAAAATGAGATGAGTGGGACTCGTCCTCGGCCAGACTGTGCCCCAGCTGCCCATCACAGCCGTGTGTCCCCCTGGAGCGAGCGCAGCCAGTGTCCGGCCACCTCTCCTGCTGCTGGGAGCAGCACCAGCCACTTGGTCCTTCGTGAGTGGGAACGTCAGTCGGGGATTTGGGCAGTTTCAGTCCTGTTGTGCTTGTGATGTTTGTCGCAGCAGGGACACAGGGAGGTGCCCTCACTGGTGCCTCGTGTCACCAAGTTGGCCCTACACGTAGGACAGGGATGTTCCAAAGGCAGACCCAGAGCTGCCATGGTGGGACAGGTCTCCGGCGGCCACTTTGGGGACACTTCTGCAAAACAGCCCTGTGCTCCATCTGGAGGTGGTGGGGGCAAGTCGGGACACCCTCCGCAGCTAATCCTGCATCCCTTCAGCCTGCCCCAGCACTCCCAAACGCTCCCTCGCCCCATGGACTGCTCCAAGAAATACTGCTTTTCCCTGGAATGTTTTTGTCTAAAATTCCCTGGATGGGATTAAGAAAAAAAAAAGAGAAACTAGGTAAAAAAATAACTACCCCAGGTTGCACTGAAAGGCTGGGGTTAGCTCCATGGCCACCCTGTCCGGGGCAGGGGACATCCTGGTGATGGGGTTGGGGACAGCGGGACAGCTGGAGGGGCCTTTCTGCGTTTAGCAGGGGAGGGGGGCACTGAACCGGGGTACGAGGGCTGCCTCCTCCTGGCAGCGGGAGGGATGCAGCTCGCAGGGACAGGTTGGGGCGGGAAGGGGTGCAACTGGATGGGATGGGACAGGGGACCAAGGTGGTGGGGAGAGGAGGGACAGGCCCTCCCCGCTCCTCACTGGGACTGCAGGGAGAAGGTCAGCTTGACGCAGCCGAGCTCCTCCCCACCACTGCTGACGGCTGCCCGGACGCGGTAGTTGCCGTTGGTCATCCAGGCAGGCAGCTCAACATCAGGCAGGATGAAGTCGCTGGCTGGCAGGGAGTAGGAGCCCTGCGGAGAGAGGGGACATGGACGCATGACGCCAGCTGAACCCCCCCAGCCCTGCACCGAAGGGCACAGTGGTACCCGGTGGCACTGCCGGCATGACACTGGCCGAGGGTTTCAGGCGTACCGCTTTGAAGGGGCAGTGGCAGGGGATGCCGTAGGTGAGCAGGGGCTCCGGGCAAGTTGTTCCGGGCGGGATGAGGTTGTCGAGGATGGTGCAGACGTCGTTGTAGGTGCAGCTGCCCAGTTGGTCAATGCAGGGAAGCTGGATCCAGAGGTCTCCCAGTGCCTTCTCCACCACCAGCACCGCCTGGAGGGAAGGTGTCCGGCAACAGGTGCCCACGGCTCCTCCAGCCCCCCCAGCCATCTCCCTCTGTTCCTCCTTGTGCAATTCTTTGGGGTGTCCATGGGGCCACCGCACGCCCTCTCACCTTCACCTCCTGCTTTCAGTTCCTCTCTGCCTGTGGGTTTCTCTTCCTCCAACCTCAACATTGACCCCTTGAGCAAACACGTCCCAGCACCCCACACAGCTGCTCCTTCCCCTCTCCTCACTGCCCTGCCCCAAAACCGCCCGGCAGCTCCTGTCCTGCAGCTCTGCCTCCATGCTCCCCCGGCACGCTCCCTGCAGCCCCAAACAGGCACCGTGGCATTGCTCAAGAGAGCCCATGCACCTTGGGCAGAGAGACGTGTTCGGTCTCATCCCAAAAAGTCTCCAAAAAGTGGTGCAGGGCAGCCGGGCTAGCTTGGGGCTCCCGCAGCGGTGGCATGTCCCTGGAGGGAGCAGCTGGATTTGGCCACTGAAAAACGAGTGCTGCAGCGACCGCTGGGAACGCCCAAGGCACTTGGGGTTTCATTTCCCTCCCTGAGTCATTACGTTCCCAGGACATGACACATCTCAGCTGGTTTCTCCCACTGGAACAAGGTTGGGAGCTTCCCACTGGGCTGTCTGCTCCCATCGCGGGTCTCCCCGTGCCCATCGCCCCGTTCTGGCTTACAGAGTCCGGTGCGCTCAGCCCTGCACCGCTCCGTGCCTCGTTCCCCCAAGGGCTGCTTGTTCCTGTACCCACTGCTGGGCATTTCCCAGCTACCGGTGGTTTTGGGAAGCTCTGCCCTCCCTCACCCCATGGAGGCATCTACGGCACGTACCTTCAGAGGGGACGCCATGGTCTTGCCACTGCTGACGGCCGCGCTGACACGCAGGCTCCCCGGGATGCTGATGGGGTCAGGCGCCACGGAGAGGCTCTGCAGCACCACGGGGTCCGTGCTGTCACCGCAGTTCTCCCAGGCAAAGCCACCAACCTGCAGCACCGAGGAACGGGAGGAGTTACAGCCAGGGCGAGCCTTGCCCTGCGTTTGCAGAAGGTTTCCCCAGTGCTGGACCCCCGATCCCCCCCAAACATCTGCTCACAAACACAGCCAGAAAATGACCTTCAGCCTCTCTTCAAATGCCAAATAAATGTTTCCCTCTGCATTTCTTGCACTCCCAGCTCTCCGAGCCCGAGGGCATTGCAGAAACCCTCTGTCTGGCCCCCCTGGATGTACTTTACACCCAACACACCCAGGTTGCAATTTCCAAACTTGTCTCAGCTCAGCCTCCAAACACTTTGCATGTGAACAAGGCCAGAAGCATCCTTCACACCAGCACCAAGAGCACTGAGCAAGGTGTGTGAGAGCGAAGGCAAGAGAGCAAGTGGGGACCAGGGCAGGGCAGCAGTGGCTGTGCTGGCCAAGGGGATGCTGTGCCCTGGGGGGGCTGTGGGGCCAGGCTTGGCCAGGACCAGCCCGGCTGTTGTGTGCCCTCATCCGCCGGCTCCGGCCACCTGGTCCCATGCAGGAGCAGGAATCGCGCTCGCATGTTGCATTTTAAACATGGCTTAACACTTCCATCTCCGCTTATGCTTGGGAGGCAGATAAGCTGGGCTCATCCCCCTGCCTGATACACCCCAGGGGCCTGATCCTGAGGCGGTTCAGCCCAAATGAGCCAGGGAAGCAGCATTGTCCCATGGGATAATGAAAATCCACACGCAGAGGATGTCACCCGGATGGGTGGACATAGCTCATGTATCCTAGCTGGGCTGGGAGCCATGCTGGTAGATCTCCCCTGTTTCCTCCAAGTCCCACCAGTCTCCCCGGCCACTGCTGGCAGAGCCACAGACTGGCAACAGCACCAGAGCCCTTTGCTTCCACAACCCAAGTTCAAAGGCAGGGGGATGGCGGCACTCGGCTGCAACAGCCGCCCCTGAACCTGCCGCAAGCTGGTGGCAAGAGCCCAAACCCAGCTCCCTCCCCAAGCAGGCTCCAGCCTAATTGCAGGTCTTTTCCTGGCACGGAGGCAGGAGGACGCCTGGGCTGTGCACCCCGAGCAGGTTGGGCCGGGGCAGCCTGTGTCCCCGTGCCACAGGCGCAGGGCTCTCCCTGCCTGCTCAGCAGCCCCAGAACCGGTGGAGGCTGTATTACCTGGTGCCAGCCAGGAGTCCCAGCGGGCAGCGCTGCCCACGCAGGTGAGCAGCCCGGGGCACAGGGCATGACGCGGGGCTCAGGGCAAGACAGGGCAAGGGGCAGGCTGCGTCCCAACGTTTAGCAAGAGCTGGGAGCCCCTCGCCTGTGGGTCCGCAGGCAAAGAGGCTCCATGGGAGCTGAACACCAGTGTGTGGCTGCGTATTGCTGTGCCGCAGACCCTCTGCTGCCCTGCAGAGCCCCCTCCAACCTTCCTAACCGGTTCCCCCTTCCCTGGGGCAACATCAGCTTTCCTGGAAAAAAAATAGAGATATTCCCCTCCACACCGCGTGAGAGTCACACATCTTAATCAGCTGTATCTTAATCAGTGCGTGTTGATGAGCTCGGCCCAGCGCTGCGTGGGAACGAGTAGGCAGCAGCCTGAGCTGGTGAGCTGGAAAATGCCAGCGAACGGGAGGAATGAAAGCCGAGGTGCTGGGAGGCTGCAGGGAAAGCTCAGCCGAAGGAGGAGAGGCCGCTGGGCTTTTCGGTCCAGAACGGTTTGTCAAAACTGAAATCCCCTCCTGCTCGGAGGCTGAACCCGAACCTGCAGCCGTGCTCCCCCAAGGCGGTCAGGTCTATGGGATCCCACTCCCCCCCCCAGCGCAGCACAGACACGCATCCAGAATCAGACCTTGCACTCGTCCTTCTGGGACAGAAAATGCTTTCGATCTCTTGCGAAACCCAGCAAGCGAAAAGCGAAAGCTTTCCTATCCCCTGCACCGCTCGGGCTGCTCCCTCGGCCGAGCCCCCAGGCCTTCCAGGCAGCCCCCTCGACCCTTTCCCTGCCCAAAGAGGAACGGGGTGAAGGGTTTGGAGTCTCTCACCTTGCCCAGCCTCCGGGTCCCGCTCCGCTCCACCACCAGCTGCGGGTGCGACCCGCCGAGCGCGGCCGGACAGAGCTGCAGGGCGCAGAGCGCCAGGGCCAGCCCCGCTCCCAGCATCCCTCCGGCAGGATCTGTGCAGAAATGGGGCGGCCGGCGAAACGTGCCAGGGAGAGAAAAGCAAGAGGCGAGGCAGCGAGGCAGCCGCTGGCTTCCCGAGCGGGGCTTCCCGCAGCGCGGCGCCGGGACGGGGCTGGCAGCGGCGAGACTAGGACGCTCCGTGGGGTGGGACTGCACCCTGCTAGCTCCGCGCCCGGCCCCCCTCCCGATTCCCCTCCCTCCCCGTGCGTACGCGCAGATTTTCCCTTCTCTTTTTTTTTTTTTTTTTTTTTCCTTCCCCTCCCTGTTTTTGTTGTCAAGCGCAGGACTGGAGTCCCAGGGATGCTGGGACGGGAAGCTGCGCTTTCCCAGGCACCCAGGGCCTGCCCTCTGCCGGCACGGGGAGGGGGGGGCAACGGAGCGGGATGCTGAGGTGCACCCACCACGTCAGGGCACCCGCGCCACCCAAATTCGGTGGGTGAGACCAGACCATTCTCCTACCGCTCTCCCCCCCCGCCACCCAGGGGTCTCTTCTCGCAACCCGCTCAGGCTGGTCGAGGCGTCCTGCGGGCAGGCAAAGGGTCGGTACCCACCTCGGGCAGGCACCCGAGACCCCCGCGCCCCCCCCCGCGCTCGGCACAGGGCAGGCGGCAGCTGGAGAGCGGAGATAATTTGAGACCCTGAACCCGATGCCGTGTGTGCTGCGGGGGGGTGGGGGCACCCGGGTATCGGGCAGTCCCCAACTGGGCTGTTTGCCACAGCACCCCACTACCCACCACCCACCTATCTACCATTTCAGATTTAACACCCCCGTTTTCCATCTTTCCCCCTTCAGGCACCCATTTTCCAGCCAGAGCTGCCCCGGGCCCCCCTGTCGCACTGGAATGGCCCCACGGTACCCCACCATCACGGATGGCACAGGAGTGTGGGTTTTCCCATGTATTTTGGTGAACAGATGTTTTTTCCCTGTGGAAAGCTGGAAGGGGCTGAGCCAACTAAGCACACAGGACATGAGTGTGGCAGGTCTCAGACCTTCCCCCCGGCCGCAGCACAGTTAGGACCCACGCATGGAACCCTTCCCTGCAGGCAGCTCCACTCTCCCTCACACACTGACACTGGCCAGCCTCTCTGTATTGCTCCGGGCCCTGGGAAGGGTTGTCCAAACCCCTGCCTCAGCTCTATTTTTAGCCTTTCATCCTTATTTAGCAGCAAGGCCGGCCGGGACCGTGCAGGCAGGGCGCAGGAGCGGGCAGGGCCATGACGGATGCTGCTGCCCACCCCGCGCCGGCAGCGACAACTGCATCGCTGATCCGCTGCGGAGGCTTAAGGGTGAAGAATAAATAGCCCTGTTCCTCCCGCCCGGGAGCGGGGCAGAAAGTTATCCCCGGGGATTTGTTTTCACTTTGAGGCCCTGAAGCAGCCGGGGGACGGGGGTGGGGACAGGCATGGCCAGAGCATCATGTTTGGGGCCAGGAGGGGAGCACAGCCCCTCACCTCAAGCCCTCATCACCACGTGCTTTTCTGCTTCTCACAACCAGCGTGGGTGAAGGTTTCACTCCCCCACTCCCATCCTTCCCCTCTCCATTTTGCCACAGGGAAAAAAAGAGAATAAAGGACTGTAAGGACAGGTTAACCCACATCTTTTTGCTTGGAAAGACACAGGCGGGGGGAGAAATTACTTGAAATTGCTGCTTTACCTCAAGGCAGAAGCGTGTGTGACCTAGATCCCCACCAAAGAAGTCTGCAACCTTTTTTTGGGCTCCAACACATGCAAGATCTGCTGCAGTTCAGTTTTCTGAGCTCTCTCACCCATGCAAAGCCCGAGTCATGAGGTCTCAGCAGGTCTGGCTAAACATCTTCGATTTGCATTGAAGAAGAGCAGCCAGCACAGATGGGTGACAACGTTAAGGACTTTGTTAAGTCTCATTTACAAAAGCAAAGAGATGGCAAAAATGATGCGCAGGGCTGAAGGGTGCAGTTACAGACCACCCTCTCTCCACCGCCAGTGCCACCAGCTCTGCTGGGACTTGCTGGGCATCACCGTGGGCCAGCTCATGGCCCAAAAATTTTCCAGCAAAATCTTCTCTCCTTTTTTTTTTCCAGACTGAGTTTCTGAAAAAAAAAAAGAAACAAAAAAAATTACTGACCCCACTGCGCTCACGGGACCACCCTGCACGCAGACCATGCAGGGCCAGGTCTCAGATGGAAATCCCATGCACTGGCATCAACACTGCCTTGTACCCACCCCATCTTGCCCAGCTCTTACCAGCTGGAACTGGAGAGAGAGCCGAGACACTTTAACAGCTTGCATAAATACTCCTCTTATCCATAAGCTTTGGCAAACACTTTAAATGACCATCGGTACAAATTAACTCGACATTCAGCCAGCTGTTATCCCATTTACGGTAATTCAGTTGAGCATGAGATAAACCTTCCTAGGCTCGCTTTTCCAGGCAAAACCCTTGAGACTTCTCCAGTCGCTGTCGTTTCTGGGGAGAAATCGCGATAACACTGAAAAAGACATCAGAGCAAACTTCAAAACAAGCTGAAGCTGCCCCAGGTGGGTCTGCCACACACCGCCTCTGCTTTCCTGCCTTTGCACAGGCAGAAATCCCCTCGCTGCCACAGTCCCTGTCATCTCCAGCCCTCTGCGAGCAGCATCCGGCAGCCCCAGCCCCGCGTGCTCCCCGGGTCCCCAGGCTCCCCTGGTTAGGGGGGGGGGATGAGTTGCTGCAGCCAAGAATCTCACCCCTACAATGCCATGGAAAGCCCCTCCTTTGCTCAAACATTGGCTAGACAGAAGAGTTTCTGGCTGTTTAAGTGCTGCCCTGGAAAAGGAGCAAATTATCAGTGTATTGGGGCAGAGGAAGATGAAGCAGGGCTGAGATGGGAGATCTCTCCAGCAGGGACACATCCCGCACAGGAAAGATTGGAGAAACCGAGAAATTGCTAAAATCAAGCTAAAATAAGAGACATTTGGGGCAGCACAGGCAGGGCCTCTGGAAGGCAGCCTCGCAGATGCGCCCGTGAGCTGAAGAAAGGATGTAACGTGATCTGGTGTGGCCCCTTCTCCGAAAGTTAGTGATTTATAGAAGTGCAGGGTTGTAGCTGCCATGGTGAGCACTGCACCCCAGAGCCCACAGCGGCAGTGCGGGGTGCAGGGCAGGGGAGCGGGGCGCTGGAGCCGGCCTCGCTGCACGTCCCCATCCCCAAGCCCCAGCTCTGCCTTTGCTGGCTTGATGCCTCAGCCTGATGTGACCAAATCCTCTGTTTTTTCTCCACCATTAGCAAGAGAAACCCTACCCAGAGCCCCGCTTTGTGGCACAGGGGCATCCCAGCGCACCACCAGTAAAACCAGAAATTGTCACAAGCACGTGTGCAAACTGCTGGAGCTTCGTGCGCCAGCAAGACGCGATGGCAGCTGGACAGGCACCTCGTCAGCTGCTCACATAGCTGCTTCTGTTCCCAGCCACGGCCCCAGCGACGCAAATTCAGCCTGGAAATATGCATGTGCTTTTGTGCTTGCCCCTGTATGCCTTCAGTCTCGAAAGTCTGGACCAGGATTTTTAATTAACCCTGGAGAGGTGGAGACAAGCACCTTGCACTGACAGAGCTTTTTATCCTGCAAATGATCTACTCAGCCCAAATAAGTACTCTCAGACCGAGAAGGAGACTTGCCACATGTATGAAGTCCTGGGGAAGATAAGAACAGAGACGCTCTCAGTGGTTTCTGAGTGGTGGGAGCTGATGCCAGGAAGCTGCTGTGACTCACAAAACTTCACCCAGGTTAAGCAGAACCTACCCAAGAGGACACAGGCAACTGGTCCCACCAGTCCCCGGGAAACTCGGGGCAGCCATGGGCCTGCTCCTCACCTTCTTTCCAAGTGGTATTTCACAATTTCTCCATTCTCAGGGTTACTAGGGCAGAAAAAACACCTCAAAGTCACACGTGGGGCGACCACACACCTCTGCTCCCTCGCTGGCCGGGCAAGCGGTGACAGACGGGCGGTGAAACGCCAGCGTGCTGGCAGCCCCTGAGCCGCGGGCTGCTTGGACTTCTCCCAGGGGATATTTGGAAAATGTCAGAATAGAAACTTGTTGACAAAAACTGGCAATGTTTCCATACGGGCACAGCCTCGTGACCAGGTTGAAACACTCCTATTTCAGCAGTGCTGGGTGGCAATAGTTGATTTTTCAGGTCAGAACGTGTGTTCATTTAGAAATGTCTATTATTTCACAGCATTTTAAAAAATCATCAAAACCAAAACATTTGGAGGAACCTCCCTTTCCTCCCATTAATTTTTAGACAGGACACCTTTCAAATCCATTGTTTCCCTACCTCTTTGGGACCCATTTCCAAAGTGCAGGATTTCCTCCTGGAACAGGGCTCCGTGGCTCCAGGCCCAGCGTTTGGGGTGTTTGGGATGCTCAAGAGGGGGGTTGCCAGGATGCAGTCCCTCAGGCAGTATGGACCACAGTGAAAACCCCCTCCAGCCAGCACAGCTACCCCCAGAGCAGAGCTCCTGCCAGAAAAAAATAGCAAAACCACCACCTTTACACAACTACCCCAGCAACGAGCTGAAACTTCATGGGGTGAAAGCAATAGCCAGGATGGATCCTGCCTTTGCTCCTCACATCCTTTCTCCCAGGGGTCTGGGGTGGGTTCAACCAGGGCAAGCCCCCCAAGCCAGCCCTGCTCCGGCTGGACCGTAGCCCCGGCGCAGGGGTCCTGCTCCACCCACTCAATGAGGAGCACCCCCAGTGCAAGGTCCTGCTCCCCTTTCCCCCCACCCAGGAGCATCCCCGGTACAGGGGACCCCAGGGACTGAGCATTCCCGGGGCGGGGGGGTCCCACTACCCTGCTTGGGACGAAGCATCCCGATCCCAGGGCGGGGGCACCCCGGGGTGGAAGGGCCCCAGGGCCGGAGCACCCCCGTCGGGCGCCCAGGGCCAGCCCCGGGGGCGGGCAGGCTGCGGCCGGGGGCCCTGCCCGTGGCTCGGGGGTGCAGAGCACCCTCTCCCGGCGCTGCCTGCGAGCAGCTGCGGGGACTTTTTTTTTTTTCAATTTTTTTTTTTTTATTTTTTTCTGCCTGCCAGCCCCAGCTGGGGCGGTTCGTCCCGTCCCGTCCCGTCCCGTCCCGCCCGGTCCCGCCGGGCAGCGGAAGCCGCTCGCCGGGGGATGCCGCGCCCCGCGCCCCGCGGCTGAGCGGGCTCCCGGCCGGGGCTCCATGGGCTGCACCGGCAGCGCCCTGCGCTGCTGCCCCGCCGGCGGCAAGGTAACGCCTGCGGGGGCTTGCTGGGCTGGGCTTGGGCTGGGCTTTGCGTGGCGTCGGGGCTCCGCGTGGGGTCGGGGCTCGCGTGGGGTCGGGCTCGCATGGGACCGAGTGTGCGTATTGTCGGGGTTTGCATGGAGTTGGGGTTCGCGTGGGGCTGGGGTTTGCGTGGAGCCCTGCTTGCACTGCTGGGGAGGAGGTGTGCTGGGGGCACCGGCGTGGGTCCCCCCCTGCCCCGGGGAGCGGCGGGGCTGGGCAGTGCGGCTATCCCCGGCATTGTGGTGGGGGAGCCGGCACTGGGCACAGCGGGAGCTGGCAGCCACCTGCTCTGCTGTACCCTCCTGCACCCCTCCCAGCTCTCCCCCCACATCACGGGGAAGCCCATACTAAAGGGGATGCAGCATCTGGGGTGACAATGCCTGTTGGAAATGCTGGTCCTATATAGGATAGGGATGGGTTCCCCCAGCTAGACCTCTGCCATCCTCCCACAGCATCCTCCCTTGTCCCAAAAGTTGTGTCCCCTCTTGTGCCGGGTCCCCACCTTGTACCGAAGGTGTTGCTTCTGCAGGGGAACGCTCTGCGTCCCCAGCAGATCTCAGTGCATTGCTCTGCACTGAAGAACTCTTCTGCGAGTTAACGTGTAGAAATTATCTGCTGCTAATTATTATTATTTTTTGATGTGCTCATGCTGCCTTAGCACCCTACCACCGGCCTCAGGAGTGATTTGTGAAGTCAGATGTGCTGTGTGTACTGGTGTCGGTGGGTTGTGGTCACTGGAGGGTGGCAGGGGCAGGAGGAAAGTCGGAAAGGCCCTGCGGTGCTGGTGTGCTCCCTTACACGGGCGGCCCTTTGCAGAGGCAGCTGTGAGAGCTCAGCCGCCTGGGACCATGCGGCCGAAGCACAACCCGCTGCTGGGACGTGTGGGGGGAGCAGGCGCAGAGCTTGCACAGCCCCAGAGCCAGCAAGTGCCTTTATTTACAGCACTTGCAGGCTTGGCTGCTTCTCCATATCATAGAAAAAAACCCACTCTTCTCAATGTCTGTCGTGGTTTAACCCCAGCCGAAACCAGGACAATGTCATAAGACCGGACACTTCTGGGCTGGTTTGTGACTCGGAGAACTTTCAAGAAGGGGCATGGGACAGGGCAAAACAGCAGCCCCGAGGTCCCAGGTGTTGAGAGCCGCAGGTTTACCGAAATGCGGAAATTTAAGTCAGAGTCATTTGCCCACAGACGCCTCCCTTCCTGCACTTGCCTGCTTTCAAGCTCTTCTGCTCAGCCTTGCAGCGCTGCTCACTGCGATTTGTGCCCCATAAAACAGCCCTGCTGCTGTGACTAAGTTGCAAGTTAATCCCGAAAGCAGCACCAAAAATCCCCTTTATGGCAAAAAGGTGTAAGGGCGGGCATCGAGCCTGCCCACATTCTCATGTCCAGGGTACCAAAGGCAGGGTGGGAGACTTTCACCCTCCCGCTGCTGATGGGCGGACTTGCAGAGCTGGTCCTTTGGGGTCGCTTGGAGATGGGGGAGCCCTCAAACCCCAAGGGGCGAGACCGGGCAGACCCTAGGTGCACGTCACAGTGCTGGGGGCTGTCATGGGGCTGGGGGCTGTGGAGGCTTTTGGGGCCGGTCCCAGGCTGGAGGTGACCTTGGGCTGGGTCCGGTGGGTGGACGGCATACCAGGCGCTGCTGAGTGCCCCGGGGGAGGCGGCTTGGCAGCCTCATCCTTCCCGTCACCGGGCAGCGGGCAGCAGAGCGATAAGAAGGCAGGGGCGCAGGTGCCATGGCCAGAGCCCGGCCCTGAGCTGCGGGCACTGTCCCCAGGGCTCCCTTTCCCTCCGGCTCCATCCAGCCGTGCTTGGCTGCTCGTGGTCACCGCTCACCTTTCGGTTGTGCTCCCGGCGTGAGAGAGGCCAAGACGCCTTCTCGGAAGATCAGGGCTGAGGCTTGGCCTCCTTCCAGGGCTGAGGTGAATTTATTTTGGAGATAGAGGAACTAGATGTAGCAGCAGAAGTCAGACCAGGGAAAGGTCAGGACGCAAAACTTGGGGCTGTCAATGGCGTGAAGGGTTTGTGTACGGTCTGCGGCACAGATCTGACTGTACGAGAGGTGATAGCCATCTTGAAACACAACCGTCGCCGGAGGAAAAACAGCAGCAGAGTCGAAGACAGGTCCCACGGACCTGTGCCAGCGTTGCTCTGGCAGCACTGAGCATCTGCTGCAAGTCCCGGGGAGGTTTTAGGATCATGGGCCAAATCCTGGCCCCTTTCTCCACAGCCACAAAGCAAAACCTCGTCCCCAGGAGCAGAGTTGGGATTTAAATGCTTGTTTCCTGCCTCTTTGTGATTTCATTCGCTGATGGTAACATTGCATGGGTTAATTGCTTAACACACTTGTAAAACAGGGAAAGAGGAAGAAAAATACAGTACAAAACCCCACCTCACGCTAAAAGCTGAAGCAGAGGCTGCAGCCGACCCAGCTGCCCGCAGCTGCCCGCACCGTGCCGGCTGCCTCTGCACGGGTGCTCCCCGCTGCTGGCACCTTTCGAGATGCCTCAGGTTCTGCTGGAAATCCGATTAATCCATCCATAAACAGTTTTCCTCCACACCATTAGAAATATTTAGTTCTAAGAACGTGGATTTTTTTTTTTTTTAGCTAGAAAGTATTTTTTGGCATGAGCCTCCTCAAAACCGAAGCCAGAGGTTCCCATGCTGAGACCTTACAGGATAAGCAGCGCTGTCGATGGCCTGCACCTGTGGGATGTTTCGGGCTGCTTCCTCCCTGGGCCAAAGCCATTCCAGCTGGAGCAACTCCCAACCTGCTCCTTTCACACAAAGCGGATACCAGGACTGTTCCAGCTCTCCAAAATGTGCTGGGCGATACCAGAGATGCGGGTGCCACGTGCTGCTCTGGAAGTGGCAGCAGAAGGTGGCTCTATATTTCAGTTAGTTTTCAGCCACATTTTGCTTTTCACCCTGGCTTTGGTGGTGGAGCTCTCATCCCAAAGGACAATTGAGTGCTTAGGAGTAAAATTAGCTCCAGGCACTATTTTAATTGCTCTTAGAGGTAGGAAGGGTGCCTCGCTTGTAGCCTTGGGGCAGGTATTTAGATTTGTCTGCTGATGCTGGCATATCTCTTGCTCCCTTTAGCCATTTCTGAGTTCAGTGTAGTTGTCTCAAATCATCCTCCTTGAGTGGCCGAGGGGCTCTGAGGCCCCGTCCCGCTGGGTTTGGGGCATGGGGGAGAGGTGGAAGTGCCCTGGATCCGTGCTAGGGACATTGCCCATGCTATAGGGGTGATCAGGGGTGACCAGCCCTGGGCTCTCTGTCCTTGGGCATCACCTTCGCCAGCGAGCGGGACGCATGCAGCACAGGTGGTTTGATTTGGGCAGGTGAGGTTTGGGGGTCGCTCCTGGAGGAGGAGGTACCAGCATCCCGCTCCCAGCAAGGCTCAGATCATGCAGAAGTCTTGGGGGCTGTGTGACCCCGCTGTGCCAGGACAGTCCCCCCCCCCCAGCCTTTGCTTTGCACAGTAAAACCTGGGGGGGCTTTTGAGGTTCCCGTGATGCCCCCAGGCTTGCAGAGCCCCGACTGTCTCATCCACCCACCCCTCACCAGGCTCCAAAACCCAGCACAGGACACGGGGTTCATTAAATAGCAGGGGGATGCACATCAGCATGAGATGGGTGCGGGGGGCAGGCTGGAGACCTTTGGGGACCCTTTGCAGGCAGTGCTGCCAGGGCTCGGCGGCATCCCGGGGCACCCTGCGTTTACGGCGCGAGCTGTGTCGGCAACAAGAACAAACCCTGCGAATCCCAAACCGCCTGGTGCCCCCTCGCCCCGCTGCCTGGGCCGCGTTCAACACCGCGGCCGCTCACGCCATAGAAGGGAAGATAAAGCCGTGGCTTCCCGGAGGCTCAGAGTTTTCCTCCTCCCTCTGGCAACTGCGCTTCCCTCCAGCTTCAGAAGGGGGGCTGCAGGGGAGGCGGAGGCAGGGACGCCTGTTTGCTTTGCCTCGCTTTTTTCCCAAGCCAGGCTACCTAATCTGGCCTGTATTTGGCCACGCCGCTGTGACAGTGGGGCCAAGCCGGGGTGCAACCGGCACAGTGGGGTCCCAGCACCCCATGGGCTGCAGGGCTGGTTTCGTTAGGGATTGGAATTTTTAGGGGCGGCTTTGTCGGGGGCTGGAGAGCAGCAACATGTCTGCAGGTGGATTCCCTCGCCCACGGTGCATCCGCACCCCTGCCCAGAAGCACGACCCGGTGATGGGCATCAGGGGCAAGATTTGCCCCGTACCAGGGAGGCCAAGCTGCGAGAGCAGGCGAGCTTTGCTTCTATCTTTCAGCAACAGATAAAAATATATCCATCTCTTGTTTTTTTTTTTTCCCTCCTCCCCTCCAAGTGACTAAATTAAACCCATGCAGGGCTGGAAGGCATCCCGCGGAGCTGTGTTGCTGAAGGCAGCTCCCGGCTCTGGGTTATATCAGCCCCGCGGCAGCAGTGGGAGCGTGCGGGAGTGCGCGGGGCCGAGCAGCACATTCCTGCGCTCTTGAGGTCATCGCTTGCGCCACCGCCAGCCCTCGCCTGCTGCCAGCCCTGCACGGGGTTGGCATCGCCTCTGATTTATGGTTATTTTTAATTTCTCACTTCTACTCCAGCACAGGCTGTGTCAAAGCCCAGCTGTGTAAAGCACCGTCAGGGGGGTGTGTTTGGGTGCTGCAAGGTGCCAGGGACCAGGCTGACCCTGAGCATCCCTGGGCAGCAGGGACAGGGCAGGAGGAGGGTGGCAAGGAAGCGCCATAGCCAAAGCCCTGACAAGTGCTGCCTGCTCTCCCCCACCAAATGTTTTGCTGCTGGAGCCTATTTTGCACCAGCACCATGTCAGGGGGATTGTGAACATCCCCCAGGTTTTCCAGCCGCTGCCTGGCAATGCCGCGTGGCGAAGCGTCCGGGGCGCGGGGAAATGGCATGAGCTCGGGGCTGACTGCCAGGCAGTGCGTGTCACCCATGGGTGCTCGGGGCTGGCAGAGGGCAGGGGGTCGGCAAGGGACCACTGCTGCTCAAGCACCCATGTTTTAGCAGGGCTGAAGCGCGCTCAGCGCAGGGTGCCTGGCTGCAGGGTGTCCTCTGCCTGCAGCCACCTGCGCCTGTGTCCCCCCCTGCTCCAGCCCCCTCTCTCTCTGCCAGAGACAGCTAAAAGCCCAGCAGCAGAGGGGACCGGCTTCCCAGGAGCTCACAGCCTTGAAGACAGAGAATGGTGAGAAGAAAATGTGTGTCTCCCCCCCGGCTGTGCGTTCCTAGTGTGATATTAAGAAAGCAGTAGGACAGACCCCAGGGTGGCCAGCCTGCGCTGGGGCCGGGGAGGATGAGGATGATGGCTGCAGCCTCCACATGGTGCTGGCTGGTGCTGGTGCTGGTGCAGGCGGGCAGACATGACGGCATCCCAGAGACGATGGCATCCCATCCTCTCAGGCAGACAGGTCGTCCCCAGCGCAGGAGGCCTAACGAGCTGTGTCCAGAGCCATCCCAATTAGTGCTAATTTGCACCAGTGAGATGGGGGGAGGTATTTGTCCAGTGGGAAGAGGACAGGGGCTGAACCCAGGCCACCTCCCTGGCAGGTCAGCTGCCCAGGACATCCAAGCAGCCTGGGTAGCAGGATGCGGCCGGCACCGTTTCAGCCGCGTTTGCCTTGCAGCCAATGCCACCCTGTTGCCTGAGGACGGGAAGGAGAAGGCAGCACTGCGAGAGGAGCGGACGGAGAGCAGGAGACTCCTCCAAGGCCAGGAGGAGGAGGAGAAGTGGCCGCGGGATGCCGGCCGGACAGGGACTGCGAGAATCGCCCGGGACGTTAACATCCAGGTCGGTCGAAAAGGCAAGCGCTGCTGGGGGCAGCGGCCGGGCAGGGAGCGTGTAGCCAGGCGGGACTTCCCAGGCAGCGATCACGGACCTGGCACATGCTGGGCTGGGCTCTCCTGTTTTCAGGAGAAGGAAGGTGTTAGGAAGGGGTTAGGAAGGGGTTAGGAAGAGGTTAGGAAGCCCGGAGCGGTGCGGGTCTAGCAATGAATCACAGGGGGCAGGGAAGGCCAGAGCATCCTTTACGGCAGGTCAGACACATAGGGTTTGTCATCTTTCCGTCTTCCCAGGTGGAAAAGAGAGAAGACCTGGAGCTGGAGGAGCAGTTCGATGCCCTCAGGAGGGAGCACACAGAGACCCTGCAAGGTGCGTGCCAGGACAGCAGCGCTCCCCGCAGCCCCCCTGCGCGCTCCCCCCCACTGCCGGTGCCCCTCCGGCTTTGTGCGGGGTCATGGGGATGCTGCCCCCTGCTCCTCGGCATTGTGGGTCTCAGGTGGGGCTCTCTGCCTCAGTGTCCCCACACTGGTGACTCTCAGTTCATGTCCCCTCTGCAGAGCTCCAGAGAGCGCATGAGCAGGAGAAGCTGCTGCTGGCAGAGTCCCACCACAGGTCCCAGGCGGCCTTACAGGTACCCGTGGAGAAATACCTGGGGAGAGGGTGCTCGTGAAGGGCTTGAGGACCATCTGCTGGCTCTGCCATGGTGCCCTGAGCTCCTCAGCAGCCACCTCGGTCCCTGGTGTGCCTGGGGACCACGCAGGCTCCTCCAGCTCTGGGGTGCTGTAGCCCAGCAGTGCCCCAGCTCAGGAAGAAATCCCAGACATCTTCCCATCCTGCTTCTTCCCTGGCTGCCCTAGGAGACGATCCAGGCGCTGAATTCCCAACTGAAGTCCTTCCAGGAGAGGATGAAGCGGGTGGAGGAGTCGCTTTTGAGCACAGACTACAAGAAGCACATCCAGGTACAGGGAGATGCAGGTGGCCTCTGCAGAGGGGTGTCAGGGAGGGGACCTGCTCCAGGGTGCTGGCCCAAAGCCAGAGATGCTTCTCTGATGGACCCTGAGAGCGGGGGATGGGGGGCTGGAGCCAGGGGGGGCACAGGACAGCTGAAGGGGGGAGCAAAGCCCCATCCCTGGGAGGTGCATGGTCTGTTATTGTCCCTTGATCACAAGTGATGGGTGAAACGTGGTGCCTTGTGGGTATAGACCCATCCTGGGCCACGCAGGGCCCCAGCTGAGGGCACTGGCCTGCTGGGGTCATGCGTGGGGGGGTGAACCGTGGCAGATGCCCCGAGCGCCCACCCTGCTGCAGCTGCCACATCCCTTGCGCCCCACAGGAGCACGGAAGCCCCAGCCCCTTCTGGGAGCAGGAGCTGGAGAGCCTGCACTTCGTCATTGAGATGAAGAATGAGCACATCCATGGCCTGGACAAGAAGCTGCTGAACCTGGAGACTGTGGTGGGTTCAAAGGGGGGACTGCAGGTGGGCTTTCCTCTTTCCATCTCTTCTCCCCACCTGAATCCCATCCAGAAATTGCAGCTGAAGTGCAGCTGGATGGAGCCTGGTTCCTCCCTCAGAGCGGGAAGGGGACGTGGGTGCAATGCCACCATGCTCCCACCGAGCCAGCTTTTCCCCCAGATGGGGCAGTGGGGATGCCAGAGGCACTTTCCAGCTCCCTCCTCACCCTTGTGCCCCCCTTCCAGGCGGAGAGGAACCTTCTGCTGGAGGAGAAGGTGAAGACCCTCCAGCAGGAGAACGAGGACCTGCAGGTTCGCGCCCAGAACCACTTGGTCATGGCAAGGTAAGTGCTGGTCCGACACGTCCACCGGCTCCCCAGTGCCCGGTAGCAGGGAGACAGCAGTCGCAGGTGGCATCTCCAATGGGGGGAGAGGTGGCAGCGGGTGGGGGGGGAATACGTCACAGCCTGCAGTGCCACCGGGTCCTTTGCGGGGAGCGGAGGGGGCTCACGGGTGCTTTGCCCGGTGGCTCCGGCAGCGCATGCCGTCTGCCCGCAGGCAGCTGTCGGAGGAGCTCCTGGCCGCCCGCCGGGCACTGGAGAAGGAGGTGCAGCTGCGGGAGCAGGCTCGCCACGAGAAGGAGGAGCTGCTGTACCGCGTGCTCAACGGGGGGGACGGCTCCCCCTTCCCCATCGCTGCCGGCGAGGTGCCCCTCATCGCCACGTAGCACGCCGCCGACCGGCACCGCGCACTGCTGGGGGGGGCTGTCCGGGCTTTCCTCCGGGCGTGGGAGCCCAGGGCTGCTCTCACAAGTGCCCCTGCTGCCAGGGCAGGCCCCCGGGGCGGCTGAGCCCTCAGGGTGGCCCCATCCGACTGCGGCGATGGAGCATTTCACAGGACACTTGCGCCTGCCTTTCCCCAGCCCGTGCGGGGCTGCAGGGGGTCCCCGGCTACCCGCTGTGCCATCCCTGCCCCCCTTCCTCTGGTGGGAGGCTGTGGGGGCCTTCCTGGGGGTGAAAGGGGTCAGCCAGGACACACAGATGTGCATTGGGCTGGATCCGACCCAGCACTTGGCTCTGAGCATAACCAGCATCAGTGCTGCCCGGGGACACGGAGGCGAGGAAGACGAGGCGGTCACTGGAGTGGTACGGGGACGAGCACCGGGTGGATGAGGAGGCACCGGGGACATGGTGGTGTTAAGGTATCTCACTCCCTCGGGAGCATCCCTGGGAGGTGCATGGCCAAGCCCAGGGCTGAGCCATGGAGGCTTTCACGGGGCAGCAGCAAAGGGCAGGAGGGATGGGTGCAGCCAGGTATATCTACCACCTCCAGCGCTGCCCTTGCCATGGACCATGTCAACCTGTCCCGTTTTGGGGCTCGGCCTCCTGGTTGGGCTGCTCCAAGCCGATGTCACCCACTGCCGTTTCCAGTGAAAGCAGGGCTTCCCCTGCCCAGGACCTGCCTCGCTCCCTGGGGAGGGGGGCCAGGCAGGGCTCCCACCCGTGCCTTCCTCTCCCCATCGCCTCCTCCATCTTCAGCAAACAGCTCCCAGGGATTGCTCCCACCACCCAGGTGTGCCACCGCTGACTGCCACACAGACACCAAGCCCTCTTTGTCCCCACTGCCCATCAGCAGCACCACCAGCCCCATCTTCTCCCCCGAAGCTGGGCGGAGGCTGCCTGCCTGGAGGTGCACATTTGGGGAGCAGAGCATCCTCCCAAGGGGGAGCAGGCTTCAGCGGTGGCTGCCAGCAAGTCACATCCCTCCCCGCTCCGAGCCAGCACATCCCCATCAGGGAAGACGCTACCCACGGCTGCGGGGCCACAGCTTGGGGCTGGATGCACACAAGCACTTTCCCCTGGGTGCATGAGTGTGGTGGGACAGTCACTGCTCTGGGGACTGTCACTGGCCTGTCCCCTCCCCGGGGCTGTTTAGCCGGGGGGTGTGTGTGCGCACACACGTGTGTGTATGTGTGTGCACCAGGCCAACGTGCTACTGGCTGTAACAATTACAAGTCTGTAAGAAGCAGCAGCCTCGAGAATCCCACGTCAGTGGTTTTGGGGACCGGTGCGGGAGCATCTCACAGCAGGGCTGCATGCTCTGCACCTAGGGCAGGGGGAGAACGGGAAGGGGTGGGAGCAGGCGCCATGAAGCCACAACAACGGAGCCCCAGAGGAGGTCCCCTCTGCTGGTCCCCCTTTTTCTGCTCCTTCCCTCGTTTCATTCATTTCAATGGGCTCCCAGCACAGGGCAGACCCTGACCCTCCCAGCCCTGCCAAGCCGGCACTGCAACAGCCACTTCCGTCCTTTGTCCTCATCCTTATCGGGAAAATATCATCTGAATGAGGCAGCCAGGAAGGCAACATGGATGCAGGGTCCGGCTCTCACCCGAGCACCTCCACGGGGTGCCCAGAGTGGGAAATAGGGGTGCCTGTTGTATCAGAGCAGTGTCCCCCCAGGGCACCCCACTGCTTCACGCATCCCCATGGCTCTGGGGACGGGTGGTGGGGCAGCCTCCAGCTTTGCGCAGCAACCTCAGGGATGGGGGGGATACACCAGGTGCTGTAGCACCAAAGCAAGGGAAATGGGGCAGGTTGCTGCCTCAACAAATCCTGTCTAGCTGTAGTTGAAGGGGGCAGGATCTCTGGGCAAAGGGAGATGAGGCTGGCAGGGTTGGGCATCCTGCTCTGGGCACCTGGTACTGCATCCCACAAGGTGCATCCTGCATGGGACCCAGAGGAATGTGCCCTGCTCTGGGAAGGGGGAGCACTGGGAACCAAGGAGAAGGAATAAATGAGTCCTGAAAAGGACTTAGCCACAGTAAGGAAGAAAAAGCCCAGCCCAGGCAGTGCCTTGGTGGTCAGAGGGGGACAGGCAGGCCAGCCCTGCCTGGCTCGGGGTGCTGAGGCAGCATGGAGGGTCAGGGCAGCATGAGAAGCCTCCACTCCACTCTGCCATGAGCGGCTGAGGAACAGGGTGGGCAAGGGGACAGGGGGAAGTTGGGGGGCTGCAGGGAGAGGTTTCAAAGGCAACTCCCCCCCCAACCCAATAACAGCAGCAAAAACACTTGTCTGCTTTATCCTCTCCAAACAAAACTCCTTTAGCAGGTGTTTGCCATAAGGATTCAAGTTGCTCAGGGACATTCACCAGACTCAGGAGAAAACAGCTCCGGGGGCTCGTGTCAGGGCTGTGCCCCTCCGCAAGATGGGACCTTCAGCCCAAGGGGCCTCTTTGCCCCTCGGACACGGGGTGGAGGGAGCCAGGCGCTCAGGGACCAACCCGTCTCCTTTTATTGCCCTGGAGCAGATGGGCACCGCGCAGTCCTGCAGGGCTCTGGGGCCACCTCCCTGGCTGTCCTTCCTGCTGGCTCCCGGGGGGCTGCCCCTTTGGGCCGGCGGCTCTCGGCGCTGTGCCGGATCCCGTAGCCAAAGTAAATGAGGAAGCCTGGGAACAGGCAGAATAGGGTTGGGGGGGATCCTCTCTCTTCCCTCCCCTCCCCTCCCAGCCACAAAGTTCCCACTCCTTTGGGCCACACATCAGAGAATGGGGTGCTCCCACCATCCTTTGACATTAAACTTCAGCATCTCCTCTACCCACCCACCACCGCTCTGCAGCCAGCATTAATGCCGCGGGCTCTCAAACCACCTATGCTTCACCCAAAGAGGTTGCCGCCAGCTCCAGGACCTCGAGGGTGGCTGGGCTTACCGATGGCCATCCAGAGCAGGTACCGCAGCCAGGCGGCTGCGCTGAGCCGGGCCATCAGGATGCTGTTGATGGTGATGCTGAGGAGCGGCAGGAAGGGCAGGCAGGGAACCTACAGGGACCAAGCACAAGGCATCAGGGTCATGCCTTCGCCCAGAGGCACCCATCAGCCCATGCGCAGGGGTTTCACAGCCCACTTGGGCTCTTTGCTGCTCTGGCTAGTTGCTGACAGGCAAGGGGAAGCCCAGCCCAGCCATCGGGCTGTAAGGCTCGGAGACCTGAGCTGGGACTGCAGCCTGTGCTGGAGAGGGATGCTCATGGGGGGTGGTTTGGTTGACAGGTCCTGCACTGGGGCAGGAGGTGCTGCAGGATTTAAGGGGGAGGCACTAAACCACTAGCAAAACCAATCCGGGGTGTCAGGACCAGGTTTCATTTTGCTGAAGAGCAGCTCGATTTGTGCAGCAGGCACTGGACTCAGTTGGGGCTGCAGGAGGTGCCCCTTTGGCCTGCGAAACGCGGGGGGAAGAACCAGGCAGCCCTCACAGTCCCTGCAGAAAACACCATGAGCTGCCCGATGCCCCCAACAGCACTTTGTTCAACATGGATGCAGCCAAGGGCTGCCTGACCTGAAGCAGAGGGAACACCCCCCCGATGCAACGTAACCCTTTCCCCACAGGGCTGCGGCGCTTGGCTCCTCTCCATCCCCCAGGTCCTTCTCCCTGGGACGGTCCCCAAGAGCTTGCCTGTGTGCTCACCGTGAAGGATGCTCTCTCCCAGCTCTGAGGCTGCCTCCAGATGAGCAGAGCTGCTGCCAGGATCCCCAGGAGAGGCAGAGCCAGGGCGGCGATGCACCAGGCACCCCCGGCCCGCAGGCAGGGCAGCCCGGCCGTGCTCACCCAGCTGACGGCGCAGACCGGGGCGGCTGCGGAGGGACCGCGGCAGCGTGTCAGGGCAGCGCTGCCCCGGGCTGAGCCCATCCCTCTCCCGGGGTGCAGCACCCAGGCTGCCATGGTGGGAGGGACAAAGGACAACCAGGGGACAGGGCTGGGTGGCTTCTCAGGGTAGGTTTAGCTTTTCTCTCCAGTCTGAGAAGCAGAGGGAGTGGGAGGTTTCCCGAGGTCCCGCTGGGGCAGCCAGCTGTGCGGCAGTCGGGAGAGGGCAGGAGGGAGCCAGCCAGACCCCGCCTGCATCCCGCTGCCGGCTGGTTTTCAACGAGCAGGAACCTGCCAGCCCGTGTTACGTCCCCCGTGGGTCCCCCCACGCCGGCTCCCTGTAAAGCCCATCCATGGCTCCCGGGCGTACCTACGGCTGTCAGAGCCCAGCCCACCACAGCGGAGGAACGTGGGGTGGGATGCGGGGGCGGCCGGATAAGATGGTCCCACCAGAGCTGTACAGCCGGGACCTTCCCCCCAGGAGTGTCCTGAGCACTGGGTCCAGGCCGATACCTGAGGAGCAGATGCTGGATGTCAAGGTGCGTGAGCGTGCACCTGCAGTGCACCAAGGCCAGCGCCTTGTCCCGGGCACGGCCAACATCAGAAGTTGGGTGAGCCCTGTCCCCTGTCCCCAGCAGTCTCACCTGAGCAGCAGCACACAGCCAGCCACCAGCGAGTAGGCCAGCAGCGTGCCGATGGACATCATGTCAACCAGGGCTTTCAGGTCAAAGAGGAGGGCCAGGAGAGCTGTGGGGATGAGAAGCCCTTTCAGCCTCCCAGCAGAGCTGGCACTGCTGCTGTCCCCATCTCAGCTGTGCCCCCCCAGGTTCCCCTGACACCCACTGCAACAGGACTCAAGCACCTCGATGAGCTGGTGATGCTTCAGTCACTAGTGCAAAGCATCCTGCCACCTCCTGCCTGGCAGCTCAGAGGCTGAATTGGTGCCTGGGACAGCATCAAGGCCAAACGGCCCTCACTCACAGCGAGGAGACCTCTCTCTGGGTGGAGAGATATTGCTCAAACAGCTACTGGCAAGCTAGGGGGTCCGTGTTGTCCTGCTGAAAGAGGACATCCACCAAGCCCTGCGCAAGGTTAAGGGGTAACCCAATCGCTCACCCACCTGCCACTCCTCCAGACACCAGCGTTGCCACCACTGGGCACTGACGGCGACTAACTTTGGCCAGAGGTTTGAAGAGGAGCCCATCTCGAGCCATTGCATACAGGATCCGTGGCATGGGGAACATGGAGCCCAGGAGGCTGCAGAGAGGGGAGGAGATGGGGAAGAAGAGGGCAGGAATCCAGGAGGTGCCATCCTGCCTTTTGCTCCTCCTTGGGTGCCAAGGGTGCTCCCATTCATCTGTACGGTCCATGACCTTCTCAAGACCATGCTGACAAGACCATCACCTCCCTCACCAGTGAGGGAGGGACTGTATCAGGGAAGGTCACCAGAAGCCCTGTACACACCAAGACACCCCAGCCTGCTCCTGCGGTGACAGTGCCACCAAGCACCTGACCACTTCCTCCAGCTTTGGGCTATAAGTGGCATACAAGGGGTTTGGTTGCTCTCCTTGATCAGGAGGGGCCAGGCTGGGAGCAACAGGGTTTATGAGGAAGGGCTGAGGGATTTTGGCCAAGCAGGGCAATCGGAAGGAAGGGGTTGGGGATAGATCCTGCATGTGTTATAGCTCCAGTGCAACCTGCTCTGAGCCACAGAGCTGCCATTAGGGGTTGGCCCTCACCTGGTCGTCAGGGCGCAGAGTGACCCCACAGCCACAGCATGCTTTGCACTGCCCCAGCCAACATACTCAAAAGCTGCTGGGAGCGGGCTCATGGTGTCCAGGAGGTAGTAGGGCATCATCAGGGTGAGGGAAGCAGACACCCCAAAGTATACGAAGAAGCAGATGAGGAGGGAGAGGACGATGCCTATGGGGATGGATCTCTGCGGGTCCCTCACTTCTTCCCCTGAGGAGGACAAGCTCAGCTGTAAAAACAGATACTCATTTAATATCCCGTGTCCTCTCACGAGAGGGGACAGAGAGGCCTTCTAGCAAGGACCACTAGACCTCCTGGGCTCCAGGGTTACAAAGATAGGGACTGTCTCTGCTTCAGGATTAGCCCAGTCATACCACATGGACTCTTATAGTTCTCCTCTGAGCACGGAGGGCAAGAGAGAGCGGCTGCGGCACAGAACCAGCAATGTACCCACTCCCAGCCCAGCTCCCAGGGCTGTGGGGAGAATCACTGCCACGGCCCCCCAGCCTGCAGGGGAGGGTCCCGCCGGCATCTCTCCCCACCTCACTTACCGATGGTAGCGATGCAGTCAAATCCAACAAAGGCATAGAAACAGGTAGAGGCTCCAGCCAAGGTCCCAGTGAAACCATAGGGCATAAAGCCTCCCACCCCAAAGGCACTGGTCATGTTTTCATCCTTGGACTGGCTCCTGGGAGGAGGAGGAAGAATCAGGCAGTGAAGAGGGGTCAGTGCAACGGGGTCCCAGGACAGGGCCAGGCTGAACAGCCCATCCAACCTGCTCACCCCTCCAGCATCAACCCAGCAGGGCTTCAGACTTTGGCTCTTTGATGCATTGCCAACAGGGCAGGGAGAAATGGGAGAAAGTGGGATTTCCTGGGATAAAGCATTAGGGGGGTGACCCAGCCATCCCCATCACCCTCTGAAGGCAGCCCAGGCAGAGCGGCCCCCCTCATACCCAGCCTCACGGGCAGCTGCCCGTGGCAGGTCATCCTCCCCGAGCTTCCAGTTGCTCAGGTCACCTTTGATGAAGCCGCTCACTGTGACGAAGAGCAGTACAAGCATGTTGAGTGCTGTGAAGGCTTTGTTGACCGTGGTGGACTCCTTCACTCCAAAGGAAAGAAGCCCTGGGGACAAAAATGGCAAAACTGGCCGAGCCCCCTGGACAACACCAGGCCCAGGGTAGACGTGACTGGGAAGGGTGGAAAAGGGGGACAGTGGTAGAGTCAGGAGGATCTGCAGATTTCCCCAGATTCCCCTTGTATTCCCCATTCTTTGCTCAGGGAAATGGCAAAGCCTCAGAGGGGTCAGCACCATCCTGAAGAGCCCATGGTAGCGTGAGGAGCTCATCCTACATGATGGAGGGTGGCACGGGGGGAGGCATCCTACCTGCTAGCAGGACTACCAGGCCAGCAGCAAAGGCATCGGGGTGCTCTGCCAGCCCCACAGAGCTCATGGCTGCGTGGGCACCCAAAAACTTCCCCATCTTCTTGCCGAGGAGCTGGTCAAAGGTAGCGCTCCAGGCCCGGGCAACGCTGGCGGTACCTGGGGAGAGGTGGCGGCTGTGGCAGCGATGGTGGGGTCTAGGAATGACACCCAGCAAAGCCACCAATGCAAAGCAAAGATGGAGGGATCAAAAGGGCCTTATACCAATGACATAGGACAGCAGCAGATTCCACCCAGCGATGAACGCCCACAGCTCACCCACTGTCACGTAGCTGTAGAGATAGGCGGACCCGGCCAGGGGCACGCGGGCCCCGAATTCAGCATAGCACAGCCCTGCCAGAGCAGACACCACGGCTGCAATTAGGAAAGCAAGGACGATGCTAGGGCCGGAGCTGGTCTTAGCCACTTCCCCCGCCAGGACGTAGACGCCAGCCCCTAGCGTGCTGCCCACTCCCAAGGCGACGAGGTCCACGGTGGAGAGGCAGCGGCGAAGGCTGGAGCCCTCCGAGCTGGCTGGGACTCGCTTTCTGCGGGAAAGCATCTTCGAAACAGAGAGCAGGCAGCCCCAGCACGGCACCTGCGGGAGAGGAAAGCAGCAGGCGTGAGGATGCTACTGCCCCACGGGCACCACCCCGAGGATGTGACCCAAACCCAGCCTGAACATTTTCCTTGCGGCTCCCACCCTCCACACGGTGCTTTCTGGACCCCCCGGGTGCTGCCTGTTTCCTGTCTCTGCCAGAAAAGCAGCCCGTTTTGGAGCAAGATGGGGCTAAAGTGGCTGCGTTGCTCTCTCATCCCCGGTGAGAAGTGGAGCAATGCATGACTGGGGTTTGCTGGGCTCCGTCCGATTCGTGCTACAATGAGAGGGGACAAGGACACCCGCTTGTCCCCCTGCCAGCTTAGAAAGTCCTATGGCTCCAGCAGCATCCCCAGCAGGGACACGCAGCCAGCGTTGTCCCAGCTTTGACACCGACCCTATTTGAAATGCAGAAACCGTGCCAGAGAAGGAGGGATGGGAGATGCTCTGCTCCTGGAGCAGCCGTTGGCCTTGAAGTGCACCAGGAAGGACCCATCTGCTCAGCTGAAGATGCTCCCACAGCACCCGTAACCGTGGGTCAATGGCACAGCTCAAACAGACTGGGTCCCCTGGACCATCAGCCTGTACAGTAATGCTGTGGCTTGCTCAGGTCACAGATGGGTCACAGCCCAGCAGAAACTCCGAATTGTGTGATATTTGTGCTTGGGGCAAGTGAGGTGCTTGGTATGGCATGCCTGCGATTTGTGTGCCTTCCCTCATCCTGCCCGTCCTTCCCCAAGAGCTCCCAGGACTGGAGAAAGCGGGGCTGCATGCCTCCACATCCGCATGGACCTCCAGGTTACCCTGCAGCAAAGTCCATGCTGCACACTTCAAATCCCATAATCTGCTACTTACAGGGCCAGGGACCTGGCTGGAAACCCTGCCCACCGGCACGTCCCAGCAGCACCGAGGATCACAGGGCCATGCGGTCCCTGCTGCGGCATGGAGCCCAGAAGGGACGGGGCAGTGCCCGGCACCCTGACCCACAGGATGGGGTGCTGTAAGCCCTCGTGGCACAGGGAGCCCCAACCTCCAGGAGAACTGCTGTGTCTCCTAGGGGCTGGAGAGCTGCTGCCCAAGGCCAGGGCAGCTGGGGCTGCCTTCCCAGCCCCCCCAGCAGCACCCACCCGCTGCACAACACCAATCCCACCCAGGGCATCTCGCCCTGATGGTTTTCCCTTCTGCAAACAAACTACTTACTCCGGCCATCCTTTGGGCAAGCTGCTCCAGCTGTGAGCTGATGGGGAGGGCGAGCACCAGGCAGCCCCAGTTCCACTCTCCCCTTAAATCCCTTTCGGGATCACCCTGGCCCTCCCCCCGCTGACCACCGCTCCAGGCTGCACAATGGGAAATCTATGCAGAAATATTTTTCCCACAACGCCTTCCAAATCATACACACAAGCCTGCAATGCTAATAGGCTCAGAGGCATTACTGAGGGAGTTTAATTAACATTTCAAAGTTGCCTGTGCAGGTGGAAGGGGAACCCCTCCCCTCTGTCCCTGCACCCTCACACCAGGACCTTCATCTCAATCTATGGAGCAGGTTTTGGAGGAAATCCAGGCAGAGAGGAGCAGAAACATGGCCAGGCCAGGATGCAGGGGTGCATGTACCTACAGCTGAGACTGTACCCAGGCTGAGCTGTCCCCGGGGAACACAGAGGGAGGTGAGCAGGTCCAAGAATTGACTGCAGCAGCAAGACAGAGGAGCACAGACCCAGCTCCTTGGGGTGTCTGCAGCAGCACATCCAGCTGTAGCTCCCAGAAGCAAAATCCTGAGACTGCCTGCACTTCCCCAGTATTTGAGCACCAAGACACCAGTTGCTGCCCACACCTTGTCAGAGCCCCATTGCATGGAGACAGGAGTCTTAGATGAAGAAGAGAAGTACCCAATCAGCCCAAGTGCAGCTTAGAGCAGAGCAGGCAGCAGCACCACCCATCACTGACCCATCCAGCCTTGCCCTGGGAGCAGGGCTGGGGCTGCAGCTCTCAGTCCAGGCAACGCCTGCCCCATCCCAGCCCCCAAGCTCTCCTGCTCCTGTCCTGGCTGGCAGGGTTGCAAGGGGCAACAAGACCTGAGTGTTCCTCTCCTCCATAAGGAATTAAATGGGCACCAGGAATGACCCTGACACAGTGCCTCCCTCCTGGGGTACAGCCCACAGGGGCTGAGCAGCAGAGCACAAGCAGGGACTGAGGTGAGTCCGGGGCTGGGCTTAAATGGGGGCCCAGGGCTGTGTGGGTGGGGGCCCCAGGTGAGGCTGCTCAGGGCCAGTAAGGCATATAAGTGCCCTCAGGCTCCAGCACAGCTGTTCTGTAGGGCTGCTCCCAGCAGGGAGAGGATATGGGGGAAGTCATGGTGGGACCTGGCTGGTCTTCAGCACCTTGGGAAGAAGAGGAACAAGTCTGGGGCTCTGAGGAGAGGCTGGGAGCTGGTATTTTGGGGTGAGGAACTAACTTACATTTTATTGTAGGTAGTGCTCAGGCTGAGTCCCCTTACAGTATTTAGGGACAAAAACCTCTTAGGCTATGTAGTTCAGCACATCCTTCAGCTTGTAAGGAGCAGAGGAAGGGGATATCAGCCATGCAGGAACAAAGCAAGGAAGGATCTAGAGCACCTAAAGCATAGGTGCATGCTCTAACAATAAGGCTGCCCAATCCTGGCTGTATGGGGCAGTCCCATGTCCCCAGTGCACCCTGTGAGCTGCTGGACTAGCACCTCTGGGGCAGAGGGCTCAGCACACCATGACACAGCCAGGGGCACTGGGAGGAGAGCAGGGCTGTTGTCCTGCATTGCAGCACAGCGTGAACAAAGCTGTGCTTGTCACCCACGCTGTCTCACATGAGCGAGGTCTCAGACACCAACGCCAGCCTGAGGGAATATTGCCCTGAGGGACCAACAGGGTACAAAGGAGCAACCGGTGCTAGCTGGCCATGAAGGTCTCCCCCTCCCAGGGTGCTTCCAGTCCCTGGGGGGGCACAGCTATGCCAGCCATCGGGCATGTCACACCCAGCCTGGGGTCCCTGCTGTCCAGGACCACCATCTCCCAGGACAGGCAGGGCTGAGCAGCTCAGCTGCCCTGCAGCCCCAGAGAGATGCTCTAAGCCAGTGGCTACCACCAGGGCTTGGATGCCTGAAAGGTTACATGCCAGCAGCCTTCAACATCTTGAGGAGGCCCTTGGTTTTATCTGCTAATGCTGGCATCAGCCAGAGCACAGACACCACTGCCCCTGGCTCCTGGGGAGCTCCACCAGCTCCTCCAGCCCTTCTGCAACTTCTGTGCTGGCTGGGGCAAAGGGTGGTAAAGGAGCAGGGTTAACCTGGGTGACGCAGGGAAGGAAATGGCCTCGGGGCACCGCAGGCAGCGGTACAGCCTGCCAGGAGCATCTCGGAGAAACTCAGCCTGCATCTCCACCCACGGCTGAGCTTAAGGTCTTCTCATCCCTGTCTGCAGCACGGGAGGGAAGGTTGGGGGGGCCAGCGAACTGCCTCTCCCCAGCTCCCTGTGCCAGCTTGGCTCCTGCCCCACAGATGCTCCTTGCAGAGCCCTGCTCAGCACCTTCCCTCTTAGGCAGGTCCTGGGAGGCTAATCCCCGCCTTGGCTTTTCTAGAGAAAGTCAGGGATGGATGTTTCCCAACCATGACCAGGGAAGGGGAGGGCAGAGGTGGCTGGTGGCAGGACCAGCCCAGGAGGCGGCGGGGTACCCCGCACCCCGGTGTTCACCAGGAAACCGGGGGGGGGGGGGACGGAAGGGGGTGAAATTTCCGCAGTTGAAGTGCAATCACCATTACTGCCTTGCACTGCGCGCGTCACCGCTGCTGGCACGCAGCCCCTGCACACACCAGTGGGGCTTTTCTGCTGAGTGACCCCCTTCCCCACACCCTGGCAGGGGCGGGGTGCTTCTGCAGGCTGCAGCGGGTCCCCCTGTACTGTGGGCACCCAAAACTGAGGGGCTGAGGTCTGGCATGGCGGCGACGGTGGGAGTGCGGCCCTGACCCCGGTGCATGGCAGGCGGGGACTGGAGGGCTCGTGAGCGGTGACGTCTCGCCGGGAGGAAACAGCTGCACGCCAAGGACGAGCGCACGGCCACAAGTACGGACCGAGCGCACCGGCGGCCGGCTCTTCCCGCGAGCACGCCCGGCCAGACCTCGGTGCTGCTCGTAAGTGTGCGCTGGCGTGCGGGGGACCGTGCTGGCAGGCGAGGGGACAGTGCTGGTGTGCAAAGCCACCGCGGTGGCATGCGAGGGGAGGAAAGGGCTGGCCGGGCGGTGAGCTCTGCAAACAGAGGCTCCCTCCAAGGGGTGGCTGCAGGGGGGATCCTTGTTTTCTTTTTTTTTTTCTTTTTATGACAAATCCTTCCTTTTTAACAAAAACCTGGGGGGCTGCACTGCTGGCGGGTGCTTTCTCTGGCGGGTGCTTTTTCTGGCGGGCGCAGGCATTGCTGCGGGGCCCATGGGTGTGTCCTGGCCGGGATGCGCCTTTGTCCGTGCCCCGGCGCTGCGGCGGCCGCGGAAACGCCCATCCCTCCATGCAAGGGTCCGAGCTGGGCTCGGCGGGAGGATCCCCCTGGTTCGGTACCCGCCGAGTTTTGCACAGGCAAACGCACTGTACAACACCCCAGAGGCACCCCAGGAGCTCTAGAAGGGCAGGGGGACTTTTTGGCGCTGGGGTGGGGCAGGGGACTTCGGGGACCTCCCTTGCCACGCGGGGAGGACGGATGTTGCTTTTTTTAACCCGGCGAAGCTCCTTTTCCGCCCCGCGGGCAGGACGACGGGTGGCGGGGGGCTGCGTGTGCCGTGGCCTTCGCCGTGTGCGGCCGTGCTGGGAGAGCCCCGCCAGGCAGCGGGCTGCAAAAATACTGCTGGGCTTCTGGGATGAAACCCCTCAGCCCAAAGCTGTGGTGGGGTCGTAGAGAGGCCAGCGGGGTGCACGCTGCGGGGGGGACAGAGGCTTTTTGGCAAGGGTGGGTCGTTCTGTAAAGGGGATGGACTGTGCACATCATTTAGGGTCTCTCATGGCACTTTGTGTGCAGGGACCCCCACAACCCAAACCCCTCCATTGTTTTGGGGGGGCATCTCAGTGCCTGGGCTCTGCAGCCTCCAGGTTTCACCACCTGCCCCATGGGTGCGGTGTGTTTGTCCAGGCATCCTCCCCGGATCGCCTGCTGGCAGGGCAAAAACTGGGGCTGCTCCCCCAGCCTCTGCGGAAGTGTCAGCAGTGGTGGGGGACAGGGATGGGGCACTGCAGGGACAGGGTGTGGCCAGGAATTCTCTGCCACTGCTGAGTTGGGCGGTCTCAGCCTGGCTGCTGCATGCATGGAGCAAGGCAGGAGGGTTGTGCCACGCAGGGCTTTCTCCGTTCCCTGGAGGGTACATAGCTTCACGCACAGGCTCCTGAGTGGCATTAAAAGCCTGCGTGGTCCAGGGGCTGGGACCCCCAGGCACCCAGCCAGCACCCAGCTGCAGTGCAGCCCCACTACACACAGGGCACGCTGGGGCTCTCCCCCAGCCAGGAGCTGTGGGGAAGGGCGGCCGAGGCTTGCAGCCTCCCCAGCTGAAATGGGAAGGGGAGGCTAAGGCAGCTCTGGTTTTCTGCAAAACTTCCTCCCCTCGGCAAGGATGCCTGTGGGTGCCAGAAGGCTTCCTGCACCAGAGCGGGGTGACCCAGCTGCACTGACGGCTGCAGGGCTGGGTATCCCCCTCCATGGGAGCTCTCGCAGGGATGTGGGGCCAAGCCGGGAAAGTTCATGTGATTTCCCCTACGTGCTCAGTGGAACGAAATGGAGCTCGGCTGGGGGCAGAAATCCCCCCATGGCGGCCCCACTGTGCCTTGAGCGTTCCTGCAACGTGTCTCTGAGGGAGGGCAAGTGCTGGCGAGGAGGGAGCCATGCCTCATAGCTGGAGCTCAGCTGACGCTCAGCGGTTCATTCATGGCCGTGCTCCATTTTCCAGCTGTTTCTCTCCCTCCGTCAGCTTTCTTGGAGCAAACGGCGCTGTCTGGGGACTTTCTCTGGGGGGGGTGGGGAGAGCCCACGCCGCAGCGAGTTGCAGCTATAAATGGTGCTAGTGTTAGAAAACAACCTGCGAGTTACCCTGGAAACCCCGGCTGTGTTTCCTGGGCTCCGCTGAGTGCATGGGACTGATGGCGGCCTTGATTCGGTGTACGGAAACTCAGATAAAGCTGGTGGGACTTCACGGGGGGGCTGCCCAGCCCCCCTACCATGCAGCAATGGGGCCTCCCCAGCAACTGTTGAAGCTGGGATGGTGCCAGGGCTTGGGGGGGCTGCAGGGAGCAGGGGGAGCATTGCGGGGTGCAGCAAGGAGGGTCAGCCCTGCGGAGGATGCTCGGCCCATTTCCATGTACTCAGCGCTTTCTTCCCCTCCTGGTTTCTCTCGGTGCTGGCAAAAAGCTGTGTGAGGGTCTATCTCCACTGCCCCTGGCCCATGGGGTCCCCAACTCCAGATATCAAAGGACCTCAGTTCCGGTGACCGCAGGGCGGCTGGGGAAGCCCCTCTCCCCGAGCCTCCCCAGCAGCACCCGGCCGTCGCCCTCCCGCGGGTACCGCACCCGCAGCGCTGGCTGGCAGCAGCGCCCGAGGGAGGGAGCAAAGCCTCCCTTAAGTAACGCAGTCCGCAGAGAGGGGCTTTGGCTCACGTTGACTTTTCTGTTCCCTCCTGCAGCTCCTCCTTGCCCCTCAGTCTGGTGATTTCCAGCTCGGGAAGCCATGGCACCCAAAGGAAAGGTAAGGGTGACCCACCCACTGCAGGGATGGGTCCTGGGGGTCCCTGCCACGGGGCAGACCCCAGAGCCGGGGCAGCATCTCCATCATGCAGCAAGGATGGTGGTGACATGCACGGGGCGCGATGCTGCCCAAAGCCAGTTTACATTCCTGCCTCTCCAGCCAGCGCTGTCTGGATGTGATGCAGATGGGGGAAATGCTGAGGTGGGGAGCTGGGAGAGCAGGGACAGCGAGGACCAAAAATCCTTTTGGGACCACAGTGGGATGAGGGAGAGAAGCGGGGCTGTAGGAAGGAGAGAAGAAGAGACGTTGCACTGGAGATTTGGGCTTTCGCTGGAGAGAAATCCCGCTTGTGCCTGAGCCCGCTGCAAGGCGTGCAGCCCCACTTTGGCCTCTCCCCCCCCAGCCTGGATTTCTCCCCTCTCCGAGCCGGGGCTGGTGCAGTGTGGCAGCTGGGTGAGCAGGTGATCCCTCGCAGCCAGGAAAACATCTCCGTGTGGGTGGAAAACCCTGCCTCGGTGGGCAGCTGTGGCTGGCGGTGTACAGCCTGCCTGCGGCGTACAGCCTGCCTGCACTGTGCTAGGCAGGGGAGGAGTCCAAGGCCAGAGCCTCCCTTCTCGGCTGCTCAGGGACAGGCTCTGCTTTCCATTTGCTTCAGAAATCAAGTAATCATTGCCTCAAGCCCAATTACCCACGGCTTCCTGCCCAGCCGAGGGGGTGGTTGCCTCTGGGTGGGGAAACTGAGGCGCAGCACCGGTGAGCATCACCCCTGCGGTGGTCCAGGACCCCGAGCAGCCATGTGGTGGGAGAGAGCGAAGCCATGCTGGGAATTTTGCTTCCTCCCTCCCGGCCCCAGCCTGGCTTATTTTTAGCTGGGAGGTCCCGGACAGGCCGGGATGACTCAGAGGCTGGAGGAGGGGAGGCAGGGGGCCCCGGCAGCTGAAGCGGGGGATGGAAAGGGGAATGGGGGTGTGAGAAGGGTGCAGCGGGCAGGATGCTGTTTCCCTCCCGAGTCATGTTTCTGCACCGCCCTGGGGCTTGTTCCAGGTGTGCAGGGAGCATAGGGCGAAGCACAGCGCTGAGCTCCTGCCTCAGTTTCCCTTGCCCCTGCCATGGCAGCACTGTGGCAAGGCAGGCAGCTCGTGCTTCAATGTCTCAGCAGGCAGGAACACAGCCCTGCTCCTCCTCCCCATTTAACCAGAGCCAACAACTTGTCTCCCCATCACCACCCGTGCGAGCCCAGCACCTTCCAGCCACCTTCATGCCTTCCTGCTGCCTCCGGGCACCTCCTTTGCCCTGCAACTCCTTATTTACGTCTCTGCAAGGCATGTGTGTGGGCAGCAGCCTGCACCGAGCCAGGAGGGTCTGGGAGCTGCCGGGAAGCGAGGCTAAATCCAGCTCTCCGGATGAATCACCTGCAATACGATCTGTCCCCGCGCCTGCCTGGGTCCCTCGAAGGGCAGCGTCTCCTCTTGCCTGACCTGGTCCCCACCACGTGGGACACCAGTGCCAGCAGCTCCTCCCTAGAGGGCCTGTGGGATGTGCCCAGCCTGGACTGGTTTCTCTCTGGAAAATGGGGGTACAGAGGCCAGCTGTGTGAGATGCACAGTGAAGCTGTTGTGCAGCAGCATCGGGATGGGGCCCAGGGGAGTGACGGGTACAGGGCTGCCATGTGTCCACCCCCTTAGGTTCATTCCTGGAGGCACTTGCTGAGGCAGGGATGCTGGTACTGGTGCTGCCTGCCTGATGCCCATCTTCTCTGAGGACATATCGGCTTTAGATGCCCATGCTGGCAACAGCCCTGGGCATTCGTTCAGCTCTTGGGGATTTTAAACAAGCCCCGCAGCAGATCCTGAGCAAGCAAGCCCTGGGAGGTGTACGCACCCAGCTGGCGCACGGTACAAGCAGAGCCAAGGGAAGATGCTCAGAGTTTCCCAGGGTGCTGACACAGCTGAGAGCCCCGGCTCAGCCTGGCTCCCAGCCCTCCTGCTCCCCAGTGAGACACTGAGGAAACGCTGCTGTTCAGCTCTTCCCGCTCCCTGCCTCCGGTGGGGATGTGTCCCAATTCCTTATGTAGGGTCAGGCTGGTTTCACATCTGCTTCCACCCAGGGTTTCTGCTGATCTCGTTCCGAGTCCGGCCCCAGGCTCTGGGGTGAATTCCCCCAGGCAAAGCTGACCTAGGGAGGGGAAACCCAGTCCCTGCTTTTTCCTGAGGTCTCTGTTTGGGGGTGTCACTCCTGGGCTCCATAGTGCAGTCTGGAGGTGCAGTCAGAAGTGGATCATGCCAACCCCCAGGAGTTCTCGGGCTCCCAGGAAAGTCTTTCCCTGTATCCAGGATCTCTACTCCAACACCTTGGACCAGCCTGGGCCCCGCGGGAGCACGCGCTGGGGCAGGACAAGCTCTGGCACTTCTCAGTGCTTTCTGCTTAGCAGCCCACGATCATTTTGTAAGGCTTGGAGGCCATGCAGAGCTTGGGCATCCTCAGCATCCGGAGGGTTTCCCTGCTTGCAACAGGCGGTAGGAGAATGACTTCCTTCATTGCTCCCAATCCACACCCCATAACTCCCTTCGGCCCGGCTGTGTGGCAGGGGGATCGCCCCGGTCCTTCCATGCCTTCCCCTGCATTCAGGGTGTCCAACTCTCCCGTGGGATCTCCCCTTTTCCTGCTGAACCCCCCCAGATGGAGCTGGGTACCCAAATGTGCTCAAGAAACCTCTCTTCAAACCACCAGCTCTTGCTGGCGCGGCAGGGAGGGTTGTATCCAGCTTAAACGTGGGGCACAAGCAGCAAACAGAGAGCGATGCCAGTGAGATACGAGAGGGAAGGCTGTGTACTCCAGTCATCTGGCACACAAAGAATTTGCACGGCGCAAGGAGCAAACAGGAAAGGAAACAACCGAGGAGAAGAACAAGTGTTTATGTTTGAGGCTGAGGTTTGCCTTCGGAGAGCCCGAGCAGGAGCAGATCTCGCCCCAATCCTGCTCAGCTTCAACTTCTCCTTCCCCCCCCTCCCACTGGGGCTGCTCCTTCCCCTTTCACCTTCTCGCCTCCTTTCCCTCTAGGTTTACAGGGGGTCGGTGAAGGATTTCCAAGGCTTTGATGCCAGCCAGGATGCGGAGGCCTTGTACAATGCCATGAAGGGATTTGGTATGGACGCTCCTCCAGACTGTCACCCGAGGGCCACCCTCATGTCCCCTATTCCTTCCATTGACCCTTGCATGGCTGGGCATCCTGCATCGCCTCTGCTCTCAGCTGCTTTAGCAGCGTGCCAGGACCTCTCCTGGCTCCCCTTTCCTCCCTGGAGCCAGCTCGGCTCTGCTTCTCCTCCCGGCCCTGAGTTGGAAGCAGCTTTGGGCACGGCAGGATGGCTATGGTGAGACCCAGCCGTGGGGCTAAGTGTGACTCCCGGCTCTCCCCGCAGGCAGTGACAAGGAAGCCATCCTCGACCTCATCACGTCCAGAAGTAACAAGCAGCGAGTGGAGATCTGCCAAGCCTACAAGTCCCTCTACGGGAAGGTAACGGCAGAAACGCTCCCTGGTCCATGCCCCCACTGCAGGCGCAGGTGGCCGTGGCTGCCACCAACCAGCCCACGCAGGGACCCACCGCTCCCTGGACCCACTCAGAGATGCTGTGGAGCAAAGGGTCCCCCAGCCCCTTTCTCCCTCTCCACCAGGACCTCATTGCAGACCTCAAATACGAGCTGACGGGGAAGTTTGAGCGGCTGATCGTGAGCCTGATGCGGCCCCCAGCTTACAGCGACGCCAAGGAGATCAAAGATGCCATCGCGGTAAGGGGTTGGCAACCCCCGCGGGGCCCCTCCGAGGACGCCCCAGCTGGGCCCACCACTCACAGGGCTGCATCTCTGCCTGCAGGGCATCGGCACGGACGAGAAGTGCCTCATTGAGATCCTTGCCTCCCGCACCAACCAGGAGATCCACGACCTGGTGGCCGCCTACAAAGATGGTGAGGGCTGGGGAAGGGCAGGGGCTGCCCTGTGTCCCCTTGGGCCAGGAGAAGGGGCAGAGGTGAAGGGATCGAGCCTGTCAGGCCCCTGACCTCTCCCTCTTCCACCAGCCTACGAGAGAGACCTAGAGGCTGACATTGTTGGAGACACATCGGGCCATTTCAAGAAGATGCTTGTCGTTCTGCTTCAGGTATGTCCATTTGTCCAGTGTCTGTAGGTGGTGGGTGCCTGCGCCCAGCAGGGCTGAGCCCATCTCTGTCCCGCAGGGCACCAGGGAGGAGGATGACGTGGTGAGCGAGGACCTGGTGGAGCAGGATGCCAAGGTGAGGCTTGGCAGGTTGCTGGGATGGGTGGCATCTGGGCAGGGATGGGGCTGGTGGCACTGGGACCATCCAGACTTAGGCCTGTGAAAGGTGGGTGGGTGCCAAGGGTGCCAGTGCTTGGGCAGAGCCCCACATGAGCAGCACCCTGACTCGGGCTCTTCCACCTTCCCCATCCCACAAGGATCTGCTGGAAGCCGGTGAGCTGAAATGGGGCACGGACGAGGCCCAGTTCATCTACATCCTTGGCCGGCGAAGCAAGCAGCACCTCCGCCTGGGTGAGCATCTCCTGTGAGCTTGGGCTTGGGCTTGAAGGTATCTTGGCAGCTTCTCCAGGCATCATCTCACTCTTGTCCCGCAGTCTTTGATGAGTACCTGAAGATTTCTGGGAAGCCGATCGAGAGGAGCATCCGGGGAGAGCTCTCTGGTGACTTTGAGAAGCTGATGCTGGCTGTGGGTAAGTCAGCCCCCGCGTGGGGAGGGCTGCGAAAACACACCACTGGCCTTGCCAGGGTGGGAGGGCTCAGCGCAAGAGCCAGCGCGGTCAGGGTTGCGGCTGTACCCGGTTTCAGGGAGCTCAGGGAGGCTCCTTCAGGGCGGGTGGGGATGCTGAATGTGGTGCCCAAGGGGCATGGGTGCTCAGAGGCTGGGGGCACTGGTGGAGCCGGGTGCTGGCATCCCTCACCACACCTCAATTTCCCCACAGTGAAGTGCATCAGAAGCACGGCAGAGTATTTTGCTGAAAGGCTCTACAAGGCCATGAAGGTGAGTGGATCACCCCTTCTCCAGGGGGTCCCCTGCAGCGTTGCGGGGAGCTGGCCAGAGGAGGGGTCCCCTTGCCACGGGGTGCTGCTGGAGGGCAGGGTGATGCAGGTCCATGAAGACAGGACCTATGTGACCTGGGGTCTCCGCTCTTCCTTCCAAAGGAGTTATTCCTTCAGACCCGGGGCTGGATAGAAATCTGATAGAGGGTCCCAAATCTGATGGGCTGAGCAGGGTTGCTTGGCCATCCCAGGCCTGATGCGGGGGCTCTTCTGTTGCAGGGGCTGGGCACAAGAGACAACACGCTGATCCGTATCATGGTGTCCCGCAGTGAGATCGACATGCTGGACATCCGGGAGGTGTTCAGGACCAAGTATGAGAAATCTCTCTATAACATGATAAAGGTAAGTGCTGGGGGTCCCCAGTCACCCTCCGAGCAGCTGCTAGTGCTGCTTCTCTCATGATGCCAGCATCCGTGGGAGGGCTGAGCCCCCTCCCCAGCCACCCTGTGCCGGGTGTCCATCTCTGAAGACAAGGCTTAGGGAGACCCCTCTCCATGCACCCATCCCATGGCACTACCTTGACCCTCCCTGCTGCATCGTTCTCCATCTCCATCTGTCTTTCCAGGAGGACACCTCCGGGGAGTACAAGAAGGCCCTGCTGAAGCTGTGCGGAGGGGATGATGAGTAAGACCACCTGTAACCTCCTGTTTGTCCCTCTTCGTCCCCTTGATGCTGGGTAAAAACCTCCGGGTCAGAGCCTGGTGGAGCACCTGGACGGGCAGCACCTGCAGGGACAGCAGTTTGGTACGGGGGGCCCTGCGGCCCCTCTGCATGGCCAACCACAATGCCATGGTCCCTTCTTGGCACGTGGCAGCCCTGCAGGGCAGAGACAAACACCTGGAGGGAGGATGCTCCGGTGGGGGCGGTTGGGATTTACCCACCCACTTCCCCCCATTCCCCCCACCCAGCCTCACAGCAAGCTCCTGCCCGCCTGACCCCAGCACCCAGCGGGGACAAAACCCTCATGGAGGGGCAGGACAGGGCGCAGGGCTGGGCGGGGGGCGGCTGCTGGTGGAGCGTGGGGCCCCCACGGCTCACTGTCCCCTGTCCTTGCCCTCCCGTTGCAGTGCCGCAGGTGAGTTCTTCCCCGAGGCGGCGCAGGTGGCCTATCGGATGTGGGAGCTTAGCGCGGTGGCCAAAGTAGAGGTCAGCACCCCCCAGCCCCCCCGCACCCTCCCTCTGCTCCCTGCCAGCTTGGGACCCCTGGCTGCTCCTCTCTGCCGTGGGGCACGGCCAGCCCCGCGCCTCCGCTCTGCCTCTCGCTCCGCAGCTTCTCTTGACGCCATTCTTCGGTTTTGGGGCACGAGGTTGGCAGGACGTAACCCCAGCAGGGCTGGCCGCCCCCCGCGGGCTCCACTAACTCCCTCCTCTCTCTGAGGCCTCCCTCTCTCAGGGCGGCAGGCCCTGCATGTCTGTGCAATGCATCACGTGCAGCCCTGGCTCCGGTGCCCGCCGGAGACCTCCTGCTCCCTGGGGCAGCCCACCCCAATGCCAGGGCTGGCCGGGGCACGGCCGTGCCGTGGGGAGCCGGCACCCTGCATGCAGCTGGAGGGTGCACACAAAAGGGTGCTTTGGGATGTGCAGAAAAGACACCCTGAGTCCTACGTGCAGGTGCATGGGGAGGATGGAGATGTACTGGGAGCTGTAAGGATGCAGGAGGTTGGAATCACAGGGCAGGAGCGGGCACCCTTTCAGCGACTCCTCTTCTGGCTCTCAGCTGATGTGGCCAGCCCCGGCCGAGGTGTCCCAGTGCTAGGGGAGGCGGGTATAACACCGAGCAGGACACCAAGACTCCAGGGACTGTCTGTTGCTGTCTTCTCCCTGCTCTCTGCTGGCCTGGCTACGGTTTGCCCCTCGATGGAAGGGGTGACAGTGGCGGGGACATCTTCACTGAGCCCCAGGTGCTTGCACTAACACACGACCTGCTTTGGCCTCGGCTTGCCGGGTGGCACCTTCCCTCCCTCTCTCCATCCCTTTCTCTCTCCATCCCTCCCTCCATCCCACCCAGCTCAGGGATGAACCCAAACCCCTCTGTGCATCCACAGCTGCGAGGAACCGTGCAGCCCACGGGAAGCTTCAATGACGACGGGGATGCGCAGGTGCTGAGGAAGGCGATGAAGGGCCTGGGTAAGCAGGGGTCACGCGTCCAGCCCCTTTCTGCTGCTCCTCAACAGCTCCTGGGGCAGAAAACCCACCCTGGCCCACGCAGGGCTGCATGAAAGTCCCGGGGGGAATAAAGAGATGGTTTTGGAGCTGTGGGAGCTCTCCCTTCCCCACCCTCCCGTTTGCGGGGGTGGGGGTGGTGATGTGCCCGCGGTCAGGGGTGACACAGTGTGGCTCTGCTGGCCCCCTCGGTTCTCCCGAGCATCACTGCTGTCATTGCAGGCACGGACGAAGGGGCCATCATCGAAGTGGTGACGCAGAGGAGCAACGCCCAGAGGCAGCAGATCCTAAAGGCTTACAAGGCTCACTACGGCAGGGTACTGCCAGCCCCCCTCCCACCCTGCTCCTTCCTTCTGCCCGCATCCTGCCCCCTCCCATGCGGAGATCTGCCCCTCGCTGAAAGAAATCCTGCCCAGTGGGCAGCCAGGGCACCCTGCTTTGCTCTGTCGTGACTCCCCCAGGGAAGAACAAGTTGTGGGTGCACTACCAGCCTGAGGGGAGGGCATCCCTTCCCCGTCGCTTGCCCCATCCTCAGTCCCGCACAGAGGACTCCAGAGCCAGGATCTCCCCAAAGCCACCCCCCAAAATGTCACCTTAAACCACCCCAAGGGTCTTCCCAGATGTCTTCCACCTCCACGCTCTCCTCCCATTTTCTCCCCCGTGTTGCCTCCGCTGGTCCGTCCCTGTGGAGGAGCTGGGGACTGAACCCCAAACATTCTTGCAGGACCTGATGGCAGACCTGAAATCCGAGCTGTCGGGCAGCCTGGCAAAGCTGATCCTCGGGCTCATGCTGACACCGGCGCAGTACGATGCCAAGCAGCTGAGGAAGGCTGTGGAGGTAACTGCCACACTGGTGGGATCGGTTTCAGCACATGAGGACAAGGCGGTCTTCGCTGTGGTTGTACCTGTGCTGCTGGTGGCCCGGGGCTGTGAGTGCACCCCAGCTTCACATGCCCCCAGGCTCTTCTCTCCTATACAGAAGCAAAGTAGAGCAGAAAGCACCAGGACAAAGACCTGGTTTGCACTCAAGACCCACCAGGAGCCCAGTTTGGCCTCTTTGCAGCCCAGCACGCTCTAGCCAGCTCGTACACAAAGCCTCTCAGGCAGGCCTCCCACTGCTTTACAGAGCATCCCCGCTTTGCAGCGGGAGCAGTGCCCTGCCAGGCGCTCACATAGGAGAGCCAGGGTAGGGGCAAACCGGTGGCATGCACCACTATCCACCAGTCACACCAGTTGGGACCCCACTAGCAGCACACTTGGACACTTTCATGCTGGTTCCTACCAGCCCTTGGGGACATTTGCTGGACTTGGACTTTCGGCACGTGGTAGCCCTGGGGTTAGGGCAGCCCTTCCTTGCTTGGCACTGGCGGGGTGATGCCACCGTGTCCCCGTCCAGCACTGGCACCCGCAGCACCCCGCCATGCTGCTCTCTTCCAGGGGGCCGGCACGGACGAGAGTGTCCTCATCGAAATCATGGCCACGCGGAACAACCAGGAGATCGCAGCTATCAACGAGGCGTATCAGGAAGGTACGGCACAGGAGGGACGTGGGAGCACCGGGTGTTTAACGCTGCACGAGGCCCTTTTCGGAGCCCGTGGTACAACTGTTGTCTCTGGGTTGGGTCTGTGGCCTGGCACTCTGAATGTCTGTTAGTCCTTCCAGGCAAGAGCAGCTCTTCCCCAGGTCCAACATCTTATTAAAGAGCAGTGGAAACCTGGGATGAGGCTGCCAGGAGTCCTCAAATCCGTGCTGTGTTTCTCACACCTCCAGGCCATACACTTCTCTTTCCCTTCCATCCATGTCCCCTTCTCCCTAGGGAACAAAACCTGCAAGCTCCAGGTTAAATCCCCATCCTCTTCTCCCCAAGAGAGCCCCTGGTTTTAAACAGATGGCTCTGTGGCTGGTCATGCCCAGCAGAGCACTGGTCCTGGCCTCTCTCCATGTCACGGTGACATGTCCCAGCTCTGCCACCAATGCCTCCTCCCCTGAAAGCTCTTTCACAATGATCCCTTTCCCTCTGGAGCACCTGGAGCAAGAGGCTGTGCTCATGCCCAGGGCATTAGAGCTGCTGGGAGGATTCCTTCCTCACTGGGCCTGAAAATAGCAGATGGAGGCATCTGCTTCAGCCATGCAAAGGCTGGAGGACGGCCACCACCATCCACAGGCCACATGGCGATCATGGGCACAACATGCACTGGTGGGTGGGAAGCAGAGCTGCCCGCAGGGTGCAGGACTCAGTCGTCCCCCTTCTCCACAGCCTACCACAAGCGCCTGGAAGACGACCTCAGCTCTGACACGTCGGGGCATTTCAAGAGGATTCTCGTCTCCCTTGCTCTGGTAAGGGCAGCTCTCTTGTTGGGGATTGTCCCCTCCCTGCCACGGGCAGTGGTGGGGGTCTGTGAGGATGGTGGCTATAGAGAAGATGAAGCATCATTGCCTGGCTGGGCAGCGCTGCTGGACCCTGTCTGCCACCCCCTTGCTTGGGGCTCTCCTGGGAGATGTCCTCTCGCCAGCTCCATGATTTTTGCATTGAACCACAGGGCAACCGTGATGAAGGACCAGAGAACCTCACACAGGCGCATGAAGATGCCAAGGTAAGAACGGTACTGGCAGTGCTGTCACAGGCTCTGCATAAAAAAAATGAGATGTTGCATCCCCCGGTCTGGAAATGGCATCCTCAGGGAAGCAAATGCTGCTGGGGCAGGGTCTCTGTAAGCTGCAGGGGGAGGTGACAGGTGAAGTCACCTTGGAGGTAAAGCTCCCTGGAGGCCTGATTTCTGATGCCCTGGGCTCTGCTGCTCCATGCACGGGGAAGCTGCAAACCATGAGAGCAGCGGGGAGCTCCCAACCGGGGGCTGCAGCAGTTCTTGTGCAGAGCTGCCACTTTGGGCTCCAGTAACACACGCTGATGCTGAAACCCGGCACTTGAGCTTCAAAGGCAGCTTTGGGCTGGTCTGCAGGAGCCACCCACCTCTTTGTCTTGTGCATGGGGCAGCCCTGAAGCCTACGCTGCTTCTCACCCTGCCAGCGCACCGGGATGCCAGCCCCAGCCCCCCCAGCCTCACCTTTACTGGGCTGTGGTGAACCACAACTGGAGGGGGAAGGCTGAGCAGCCAGAAATGGTGCAGGGAGGTGCTGCGGCCCCATTGCCTGGCTCAGCTCCTGGTCCCAGGAGTCCTGTGACTCTCGGGCCATGCACCTTGGCCTTCTCCTTCGGGCCAAGTCTTTTCTGAAAGGGGCTGGGAAGCTCGGTGCAGGGCCAAACCCGAGCTGTCACTTGGCTGTCCTGCCCCAGCACCGCTTGCTCCAACGCATGCCAGCAGCATGCAGATGCGCAGCTCTCCCAGCAGGGCTGCTGCCAGCAGAGGGAGCAGATGCTGCGCTGCCTGCACCCCACCGCATGCGCTGCCGCTCGCCTCGACCTGCTGCAGAGAAAGAGAGCGCCAGGGATGACAAACACAGGGACGAGCCAGCCGGGTGGCAGCTGGCCTGGCGCCGTGCTGTTTTGTCAGCAAAGCCGTCCTTCCCTCCTCCCGCTGCCTGCGCCTGGCAGAGGCGGGCAGGCTGGCGTGAGCCAGCCCGGGGCCGGGCAAGGATGCTCCCCAAGGAGCAACAGGCTGCTACCCAAGCCCCAGGGGTGGGGGGCTCACTTTGCTTGGCCAAAGATCACCACCCCCATCCCAATTAACGGTGTAGGGGCCAAACTGCAGGAGGACACAGGTCCTAAGATCAGGCCCACTCGTAGGGAAGCAGGGGAGCTGGAAACAGGTCATTTGGGGGGATTTTGCTAGAGTTCCCTCACTTTGTCAGGGAAGGATAAAGGTTGAGCAGCACCTTCTGACCCTGTTGTCTTCCTGTCTCTCTCTTTCTCTCCACCAGGTTGTTGCTGAGACCCTGGTGAGTGCCTGCCCTTTTGCTCCTCAGCCTTTTGCATGTTTGAGGGGATGCTGCGGTCCTCGGGTGCAGGGCTGGGGCTGGGAATAGCAGCCCCACGTGCCGGGCTCCTCTGACCACACAGGCTGTGCTCGCTTGCTTTGGGGTTCCAGGGTCCTTGCATCAGGATGGGTGGCAAGGGGACAGATGAGACCTGCACGAGGGCACTTCCCTGCAGTGCTGGGCAGGAGAGACAGAAAGCCACCTTCCTGCCCTTGGGAGGGCTGGGGACCACTCCTGCCTGCTGCCTGCATGCAGGACCCGTGTTCCTGGCAGCGTGGGACTCGGGGCTGGCTTCCCTGGCTCACTGAAAGTGGGAATTGGGGAAGGGGCGACTTTCTACTGCTTAATGGGTGTGATGAGTGCAGTCTCCCTGCTGAGCCCTGCAGCAGGGGTGGCAGCCATTTCACCCGCGGGCAGCACTGCTGTGGCCCAGGGTGGAGGTTGGCTCCTGTGTCTGGCAGCTCTGAATTCCCTGTTCAATACTGGTCACTGCCAAAACACCCTCCCCAAAAGACAAAAAAAAGTCTTAATCAGGAGCATTGCACAACTTTTTTCATAAAATCTGGAAAACATCTTTTCTTAGAGGTAGTGTGTCAGTGTGCAGCTGTGCACTTTCATATCCATGCATAGAAAATGCCTTTTTTGGCCAAAAAAGAGAGGCCACCCTCTTTGCAAGAGGGTGTTCAGGACTGGCTGTCTCAGGAAGAGCTGTTTGACATCTTTGCCCCTCTCTGCTATGCTAGTCCCCCTGTTCCCCTCTTCACTCTCGGTTGCTCTCCCAGAAACTTGCTGACGTCTCCAGCAACGACTCCAGTGACTCCCTGGAGACCCGCTTCCTCAGCATCCTCTGCACCCGCAGCTACCATCACCTCCGCAGAGGTAGGACCACATTTCTCCATTGCTGCTGGACCCCCAGCTGTGACACAAGTGCTTTGATTTGGGCTGGATGGGACTCCTGGGCAGCAGGAGGTTGGGGTGGCCCTGTCTTCCCAGTGGTGGGAGGAGATGGCATTTGGGGTGGCTGGTTGAGGTCACCCAAGCCTGCTCTGGTGCCATCTGGTCCATAAGTCTCCGTGGTTGAGCCTCGGGTCTCCTGGGTGCCCGGGGCTGGGATGGAGCAGCTCAGCAGTGACCCTCTCCTCTCCCCCATCCCCAGTGTTTCAGGAGTTCATCAAAATGACCAACCACGACGTGGAGCACGCCATCAGGAAACGGATGTCGGGAGACGTGAGGGACGCCTTCTTGGCCATCGGTCAGTGCCTGGCGGGTGCTCCCTTGGGGCAGGGCTCCCGGGAGGGCAAGCAGCCCCTTCGCCTGCCTCTGCCAAGGCAATGTGAGGGCAGATTCCTGCTGCCTTCGGGCCACTGAGACTCCCAGTGTGGTGTGGGGTCGGGGCATTTATAGGGTGTTCTATGGGGCCAAGCCTGCACGTTGGTACCAAGGAGGGTTTGCCGCTGACCCAATGGGTGGCACAGATCCTTGCTGCGATGTGTCCCCTGGGTGCTGTGAGCCAGCAGCCCACTTTCTCTCCCCTCTGTGTGTTGCAGTCCGGAGCGTGAAGAACAAGCCGGCCTTCTTTGCTGACAAGCTCTACAAGTCCATGAAGGTGCTGACGGGCTCTCCTGGGCTACGGGAGGGGGCTATGGTGGGCAGACAGCCTTTGGGACTCTGATTTACCCCCACAGCAGTGATGGGGTTTGGCCCCCAGCCGTCCCCAACACAGCAGGGCAGGGCTGAGCTCAAATACTGCATCAGCTTTCTGGGGGTAGGGGACACGGCAGGCTTGTGTCTTGCCAGCAGCAAGCCCAGCACATCTCCAAGGGGAGATCCACAGCTTGGACTGTGCTGGAGATGCCCAGAGGGTCCCTGAGCCCCAGTCCCTCCAGGGTTATTTGTTCAAGCTCCCCTTTGCAGGGTGCTGGCACAGATGAGAGGACCCTCACCCGGATCATGATTTCCCGGAGTGAGATCGACCTGTTCAACATCCGGGGCGAGTTCATAGACCTGTTTGACAAATCGCTGCACCACATGATCGAGGTGAGGGGACACAGGCATCCCTCTCCTGTTCGTCACCTTGTCTGGCTGAGCCCCGGCCGTGAGCAGTGCCATGAGCGGCACAGGGGCTGAGCATCGCCTGGGAAGGGGGAACCTGCCCCAGCCAGCCCCTGGCTGTAGAAGGGATGTGCCGACATCTTCCACGGTCGCATGGATGCCTGCGGGGTGGCCAGGGCATGGAGCTATGCCTTCGCTGTGCCCAGCGTCTTGAACTGGGGCAGGCACCAGTAGGCAGTTCTCTGACATGGGTCTCCCTCTTGCAGAAGGACACCTCCGGCGACTACCGCAAGGCTCTGCTGGCCCTGTGTGGGGGGGAGGACTAGGCGGCGGCGGGAGCCCCTTCTTCGTGTCTGAGCCAGCACGCGCGCACCCACCGCCTTGATGTCACTGCAGCTTCGGGGGCTTCGGGGGACGCTCGGTCCCCTGCAGAGGACGACTCACTTTGCGCTGGAAAGTGGCACCACATTGCAAGCTGGGGAGTCTTGGGGAGGGAAGCAGAAGGGTCTGCTGGGGTAGGGGGATTATTGTCTGTCTCAGTGCAAAATAATTCATACCCAAATATGCCACTAACCCAGGAATTTACCCAGATGGAAAACACAATTTTAAATCTCATAAATAAAACCTTACTGTTGCTGACCCTGGGGCAAGAGCGGCCCATTTATTGGGGCAGGTTTGGGTAGGACTGAGTCTGGGCTGAGTTGCCTCAGTGTCTCCTTGCTCCTGCAGGCAAACACAGGCAGGAGCCCTGCCCCAGCCCCAGGGAGGGCCCTGGAGCCCCCGAAGCCCCTCTGAGCAGCACCGCAGGGTCCCCCGCTGCTGAGAAAGGGGCTGGAAATGCGTCTGGGGCTGGCAGCAGTGCAGGGATTTCACTGAGAGCTTCACTTCATGCCTCTGAAAACCCCCAGCAGGGTTCATGCCGTTGTGTGGATGATGCTTTTATGAAACAGAGATACAAATCGGACTTGATGGCATCCACCCGTCCTTGCACGCAGTTTCCTGTGCTTTCAAGCTGCTGAAGAAGCAGTTGAAAGACACATGCCATAGAGGCTACACCCCCCAAACAGTTTATGTTTGCGCTTTCCCCCAGCACCCAGGAGAAAAGAACTGGAATTTCCAAAAGTGGGAAATTCCAGCACTTTCAATTGTTTCCAAGTCGGAACAAAAAGTCTTGAATACCCAAGTCTTCCTCAGAACCGCTGGGTGAGGAAAGCTTCACCTTCAAAATATCAAAGCAGCGTTGGGAATAATAACACAATATTATTATAACACTTCAAAACCAGCTGAGGTCGAGAAGCAGCAACATGTAGAGACAAACCAGGGAAGCTGAAACGACTCAGCTGGTTGTTTTTCCACTGAAAATTCCCTTGATGCCTTCCTGTAAAACATCCCCTTGTAACGAAATCACCTTTCTCAGGGGAAAACGGCCTGGCTGAAGCTTTTTTACTCTCTCCTATAGAGATCTGGGCTCCTCTGTCTTGCTCCTGTGTGTAATGAGGAAGGGGCATCCCCGTCCTGGTGACACCTGGGTGGGCTGAGCCCACCCCACGCCCACAGCAGCTCACGGGTCATCTGCTTGGCCAGAACCCTGCTGTGAAGGCTTTGAGCAGATGCAGAGGATGTTTTGAAGGGAGGGTATAACCCCGATCTCCATCTGCCCATCTCTTCCTGCGGCTCAGCACCGCAGCTCTCAGCTTTGCAGCAGAGGCATGAGGCTGCCAGAGCCGGGCACGGCACAGCGACTGCGGGGAGCAGAGCTGGCCACGTCCCTGCAGCTGGGAACAGTGCCCTCAGGGATCCCACTGCAATGTCCAAGGAAGTTCTGGAGCTTGGGAGACAGCCCGGCATCCCTGGGAGAGCCAGCTTTGAGGCAGTGGAGCTCTGCTCCTCGAGAGCAGGGGGTGAAATCTGCTCGGCGTTAGCACAGGGCCACAACATGTGCGCTATCATCCTGCCTCCTTCTTGTTGCCAAAAGGCAGGCTCCTGGGGTGCGTACAGGGGGCTGTATTCCCTGGGCACAGGCATAAACGCTCCAGTGAAATTTCTGGCTGTAGCACGACTGCTATAAGCCTGTGACCGGTGACTCCGTCACCCACTGCCCGGCTGCCTCGGAGCGGCACAGGACCACGGGTGAGACCAGGCAGCCCCTCGGGGCCGGTCCCCAGCCCGGCTCGGGGTGATGCTGCCGCCAGGAAGCCCAGCTGACCCCAGCACACTGGTCCCAAGGCCGGGAATTTCCCTGGCACCCACTGCCGGCTGCTCCTATGATGAGGGCAAGATACTAGAGTTACACAGTGTTTGGGGATAGGGAGGGAGAGCGAAATGGGATTTCCTCCTCAGAGCAACTCCCTCTCCTGGAAAGTCCTACTGCCAAAAAGCCTTCATCTTGCCCCAGCTCCATAGTACTCCGTCTCCAGCAGCAGTTGCTACAGCTAGAGCAGAAAACAGCCAGCGGCATTTTAATCGCTGCAAATACTTAAGCACACACAATCTCCTTTTAAGCACAATATCCTATTTAAGCACAATATCCTATTTAAGCACAATATCCTATTTAAGGATATTTCAGCATCCTGCCCCTGTGCTGCTGGGGTTGGCAGCACACCTGGGGCTGCTCACGGTGGGCTGCCCTACGAGGGAGAACTGCAAACTGGACTGAGCTCAGCAGAGTTGCCCACCCTGAGGGCAACGCCAGGAGGGTGACGGCATCTTGGGAAGCACAAGCATGGCCTCTGGGATGCACTCTGCACCTGGGGCATTTTCTCCCCATTTCTCACCCCGATGCTTTCTTGCAGAGGTTGATGAATTTCCAGCCAGCTCCTGTTTGGAGACCCGCTCCTGTTTGGTGTCATGCATCGCAGTAAATGCATCTCCCACTGCCAACCGAATTAAACTCCTGCTGCCTTCCCGTGCTGGAGAGCCTGAGGACTCTGCACCAGGCCCAGAGAAATGAGATGCTCTGGTTAAAAGCAGCCAGGAGGAAGGAGGCGGCGCCGGCAGGGGTGTTGCTTTGGAAGGACTCCAAGCAAACCAAGAGGAGCCTGGGATCAGCAGCACCAAGACATGCTGTGGACCCTGGGACATGGAGAAGCACAGAGGAGTGGAAGAAACCCAGTAAGAAGCACAGAGAAGAGGCAGCCAGAGGGTTATACGTGACCTGTCACCTTGCCAAAGGATTTGGGACAGAGGAAGTGTAATCTGCGGTGAACACTGAGTCCAGGAAGGGGAAAGAATACGTTTGGCCTAAGCCAAGCCTGGGGAAAGAATAACACCTGTTTGGGTTAATGCCCTTTGTTTAATAGCAATTTGTGTTAAGTGACAATAGATTAAAAATTCCCCAAGTGAGGACTGTTTTGCCCATGAAACCCTCTATACGTGGGCAGGTCATAGAACCTTCAAAGCAGCTTCATCCCTGTAGCATCCCAGTCTCTACAGAAAATGCACTTCATAGCACCGCTCTCCAGGAACACCTCCACTCCATCCGCTGGTTCCAATCAGCCCAATCCGAGGGCAATCGGTGGCAGATCTTACGCCTTACCTCTGTGATCAAGAAGACGACAAGCGGTTCAAGGAATGCAAGGAAAGGAAAGGGGAGGTCAAAACAATGGGCACGAAAAAGGGGAAGAATTAGAAAGGCTGTGAGCAGAGTAAGGGCTGGAGGCAGGTCTATGCTGGCCACCCACGCTTCAGCCTTCAGAGTTGCCGCAGAGAAGCTGCTGCCGGGGTCTGGGATTTACACACCAGCACCTGGCGCACGGCTGTTCTGCACATTGACCAGCAATGCCGGGGGCAAGGACTCACTTCCAGGCAAAGCCAACGCCAGATTGTACAGGTTGCAACATCCAAAAAAACCCCACGAGCCTGCATTTGGTGCGCAGAGGGTCAGACCTCTCCCTCTGAGTCAGCTCTGGGGGCCACTGCAGATCCTCTTTACTACCAGACCCTGGGAGGAGCCGTGTCTGGTGCAGAGACACACAGGCCGTTGGTCTTGGTCCTTGGCCCAACGCTGCAACATCAGCGAGCCACTTCCATCCCACCCACCGTCCTCCCCTTCCCCCAGAGGGGAGAAACACAGCCTTGAATCTTGGGAGCCAGCAGAGGTTTCTTCTTCAGCTTTTCCTCTTCCCAAGCCAAAGGAGGAAGAAGCAGCCTTGCCCCTCACATCCATGTGCCGCTCACTGGGCAGCCTGTTCCCCACAGTGAGCTGAGGCGGGGGACACGGCTGAGCTCTCCGGGGCTGCTCTCCCCACATCGTCATCCCTGGAGTCAGCTTTCCAGGACATAATGACTGGTGAGAAGCCCTTTTCTCAGGCATTGCAACTGGATGAGACATGGCCTGGGGAGAGAGGAAGAGGGGAAAATCCCCTCTGTGCTTGTTGTTGATCTTGCAAATTTGGACTCTGAATAATTCAAAGCTTAAAGCACGCAAGGAAATCCTTTGAGCACTCCCGGACCCAGTTCCCACAGCTCTTGGTATATCTGCCATAAGCCATCGCCCCCTGACTGAGGAGGGAGGAGGAGGATGGCGAGGCTGTGGAGGAAGGCAGGAAGTGGTGATCTCCTCCTGCGAAGCGGGTGACACTGAGCCTTGCCTCACACGCCAGAGGCAGAGGGAGAAGGGAGCTCTCGTTCAGCAAGAGGGTAAACCCAGCAAAGTGAAAGCAGTCCGGCATCCCTGGAAAGCCACGGTGTGACTCCGACCCCCCATGAAGGCAGGGCGCTGTGGGAGGTCTAGGGGAGCAAGGCTGCTCCCCAGCACCTCCCCCCTCCATCCGTCTGCTGACCCCTCGCCTACCCCGATCCCTTCCATGCTCCCTCCTTCCCTCTCCCAGCAGCCCACTCTCCCAGGCTCCCTCCCCTGCCTCTCCCTTGCCCTCCATCCCAGAGCCTTCCCATCCTGCCAGGTTAATTTGAGTTCCTGATTTGCATAGGCAGCAGATCGCAGTGTTCTGGAAATCCCCTCCTGCGGCCGGAGCTTCCTCCCCGCTCTCACAGCGTCACTGTCGGCCTTCTGCTTCCCTTCGCTGCCAGAGCACCGGACGCATCTGATCAATGCGACACAAGCAGCAGCCCCCAGCGAAACCCGCTGCTGATGCCAAGAGGCACCCATCGGCAGCACCCCGCAGCCCCCTGCAGAGCTAAGCCCACGAGCGGCCCCGGGGTGCTGTGCCAAACGGCTGCACCCGCCGCCTGCTCTGCACCTGCCCCTCTGCTCCCGCCTTGCTCCGAGGCCAGCTCCCCCGCACGGCCACCCGTGACGGCCAGGCCCTGGCTGGCCTCACTGGGGTTGAAATGCGCTCCGTTCGCCCAGCAGCACCGAGGGCAGGTGGATTTATTGGGCGCCTCGGGCTGCTGGGCCATTTTCACGCGGGATTCGCACCACCAGACATGCACATGGCCCACCCTGCTCACCCCTGAGAGGGGTAAACGTGGAGGAAGCTAGTCGTGAACCGAAACAAGCAGGAGCAGAGGACAGGAGAGCTCCACCACCCCCACCCGTGCACCTTCTTGCCCTGTGTCTCGCAGCACAGCCACAAACATCGACGCAATCAGGGTGCCTTCACACGAACGAGCCTCCGCTGAAGGTGCTGAACCCAACCCTCCGTGCCAAAAAAAACCCTAGTACGTAAAAGTGTCAGCTATGAACACATCTTCACAGCCACGCAGGCATGCTCATGAATCACAGCTGCCGGCAGGTGAGTTTTCTCTCCTGGGAGCACGGCAGGACCGAAGGAATGAGGAAGGATCAACGGGACCAAGAGCCTTTGGTTTCCATAGTGAAACTCGTCCTGGCGTTTGGGCCAGCCCGAGCTGGCGACCTCAGGTAGAAGAACAAAGAGCTACAGCCGGCTAGAGAGGTGGAGAGGCGTTGGGTGAGACACACCATCGACCGACCACCTCCGCGGGTACCTAGGCTGCAGGCAGGCCGCAGACCCATGGCCCCTCCTGCCAAGCACCCATGCTCCTACCGCCCAAACCAGCCGGACTACAGCAAGGTGCTTTTCAGGCCTCGCAGTTCACACCTGGCGAGTGTAGACCAAACACCCTGCCAGGTACAACTTTGTGCCTGCTGGGAAGGAGCTGAGGAGCTGGAATCAGCCTCTGTAAAACAGAAACACTTAAATCCTTTGTGTTTATTCCAGCACCAGCTGGCTCCAGCCTTGGTTCTGACCATCAGTTGTCTTGGTGGATGGTTTCCCGGGACTACCTGCAACCCTGGCACACCATCACCAGTCTGGCTCCACCAGCAGAGCCAGCTCTTCCCCGCTCCCCTGGGAACATGCATCCTGTTCTGACTCCGGAGATGGAGGAGGATGGGATGGAAACACGCACGGGACAATGACAATGCCTCTCACAAGACGCAGCGGTTTCCCTGGGGAGAAGCACGACGTGTTTGCAAACCCAGTGAAGTCGCTCAGAAACCAGGCATGAAGTATGATGTAACCAGGCTCTCCAGTTGTCCAGAAGTGAATCACAGCCTCCACGACAGCCCCCCCGCTCCCTCCTTTTGCTGACTAATACCTGACACGGCTCAGCGGCCCCTGGAAAGAACGGCACAGGAGAGCCTTTTAAGCAGTGCCTGGCTCCCTATCAAAACCACACAGAGGCTGTCTGGGACCTCCATCATGGGGAATTCCCCTCCTCCATGCCTAAAAGTAAGCTCAGCTGGGCTGGCCTTCCTGCATTTGGGGATCGCAGCCGGAGAGCGCCTGGCCCAAAGGGCTCTCACGCCCCCCGAGCCCCTCCGGGACGCGGCTGGGTGAGTAGAGCGATGCTTTTTTTGGTGCGAGCGTGCCCAAGACAGAGCGAGGGGAAGGCAGGCAGCTTTTCACTGTCAGCCCGAAGCGCTGCGAAGCCGAACCATGCCACCCCCCTCCTCTCCTCACAGAAATAGAGCGGGGTTTGCCTATTTTTTGCAGGCTGAGACATTATCTTATAAACAAGATGTTTTCTGGTTCTGTAGCCAGGTTTTCCGAGGGTTTACAGAATAGAACTGGGCCTCTGGGGTGAAACAAGCCCTTTGGGGAACAAAAGGGAAGATGTTGCCTGTACGTGGGGTCCTGCTGTCTCATCCCCAGTTGAGAACTTGGACATGAACACATCCAAAGAGCATGTCAGGGTCCCAGCACCCACTGAGCTGTCTCATAACCCAGCCAGGCTGCCAGGGCGATGTCCTGGTTGGAGTGAAGGGCAGTCAGGGGAAGGAGTTCGGTTTTTTTTAGTTTTTACAACCCAAAAAACCATCAAATTGCCAAGAAGCGGTGGAACTGTCTGAACTGAGTAGGAAGCCAGGACTGGGACATCTGGAAACAGCACAATCACCAGTAAAGGACATCTCCGTGAGCCCAGTAGCAGTCACCTACAGAGAGGAAGAAATGTCAGGAGTACAGGCAGAGAGCAAGCAGCGTATCTGCTTACACCAGGTTTTCTTTGCTTCTGTTTTATTGGGTTTTTATATATATATATACACACATAAAAACCACCTTCCTTGTGGCAAAACCAACACAAGAAAGAAAATCAGGTAGCTACAGAGTGAGTCCCGAGAGTTATGTGAAACCAGAAGGCGTTCCCTGTGGTTCCTGCTCCTCTGGCTGATGTCTGTTGTTCGCGAATGCACAATAATCAAAGCAGCAGCACAGAGGAAAAGGATCCCTGAGAGTAAACGCTCCAGCTGGGGGGGTGTAATTTCCTTGTGTAACGTAACTCAGAGACACAGGCTTGGTGGGGAATTCTCCCTGCATCAGAGGAAAGATCTGGTAAGCCTCAGCGGGCCACGGGAGCACACAAGCCTTCTTCCCGGGGCACCCGAGGCTGAGGAGGGAGCCTGGGACTGCCGCAGCCCACCTGCCAGAGCGGCCGAGGACCCGGGGTCTTCTCAGCACAGCCTCCTCTCACCTATTCCTGCACACCCCAAACCGGCTGCACCCCACAAGCGGCGCCAGGGGGGCAAGGGGGTTCCTCCGCCCCCCGGCAGGAAGGCGCCGCGGTTAGGCCGGGCCCTCCCCTCCACCCCGCCATTTTGTCTCTCGATAAGCCGGGGGAGCCGCTCCCCAACGAGCGGAAACATCCTAAGGCGGAGGCAGGCCGGCTCCTTCCGCCCCGCAGGGCCCCACTATGCCGGGCAGGTCCGCGGGACCCCACGCAGCCCCAGGGAAGCCAGACGGGACAGCCGGACAAACACCGAGCACTGCACCCTGACAGGCCACTCACTGCGCCACTCACTGCCTCCCCTCCTCCCCCGCCCTCCCTCTTTATACTCTTCGCCCCGCGCCGATTGGCTGCGGCGCCTGTCCGTCAGGCTGGGAATTTCCCGGGGGCGGAACCGCTGCCGCCCGCCCCCCCCCCCCCCCACCGCTTCCTCCCGTGCTGGCGGCAGCGCGGAGCGGTACCGGCAGCGGCACCGGTACCTGCCCCTGCCCCGCCTCGGGGGCGCACTGGCAGGTGAGCTCGGAGCGGTACGGGGGCCTGCCTGGGGCACCGGGGTCTTAGCGGGCACCGGGGGTGGCGCCTGGGCACCGGGTTGTGCCGCCCCAGTGAGGGGTCCCGGCGGCGGGGAGGGGCTGGCGGGGCTCGGGGCTGCGCCTGGCGGGTTCCCGGGCTGTCAGTTTCCGCGGGCGGCCGAGGTGAAACCCTAAAGGGGGCCGGGGCCGCGCCGTCCCCCGGGGACCTGCTCCGGGGCGGGCCCGGGTGCTGCGGGCTTGTCGCGATAGTCGTGTCGTGCCTCAGTCTCCCCTCCCTCGGGGCAGGGCAGGGGCTGCCGGCTCCCCTCGCCGCTCCCGAAGGGCAGGGTGGTTGCGGGGGAGCATGCGTTGACCGGCGGTGGCGATGCCCGGGGGAGGAGAGGAGAAGGGCTCAGGCAGGTGCCGGGGTGGGGGGGGGGGGGGGGCAGCTCCCGCCCACCGGCTCGGGCGGGCCCAGGGTGCTGGCCCCTTGGGCCGGGCAGCCCCGCGCCGCTGCGTACCCGGGCCGAGCTCCGGGCTCGCTCCTCCCCTTGCTCTGCCTTACACAACCCCGGCGTTTCCCCAGGCCCACGCATCTGTCTTCTATTCCTGGGCTTGCGGTCCCCCGCGGGCAGGGTCGGTGCGTGGATTCCACCCCGGGGGCTGCGGGCGGCCGCGGCTCCAAGGAGCCTCCGGTCGATGGAGGAGTCCGCATGCGGATCCAGAGGCTGGAATAGCCAGAGCGGGGATGGCAGCCTCCCCTCCTCCTTAGGGGTGGTGCACAGCTTGCCTCCCCATCTGCCCTCCCTCAATGCCAGGGTAAGGCCCCTGCTGAGGGCAGAGGAAAGAAAGATGCTGCCTGTCAGCCCTGCTTTTGGGTGAAAATAGCTCCGGATGGGACTTGGTGGGGACCTGCGGCCTCTTGGAGATCTGGCTGTCCCATTCCTCGGTGCCCCAGGCACAGGTTGCTCCCTGTATCAGGGAGGCAAATGCAACCTTTCCCCTTTAGCTCATTATTTCCATCTGCTTGGGTGAGTAAGAGCTGTTCCACTGCCACAAGCTCTTTTGTGGTGCAGATTTCATTGAGAGCGCTGGCAAAGGCGGCCGAAGCATGCTGGAGCTGGGGGGCCGGACTTTGAGCACTGGGGCTAGTTCTGGAGGCAGGAAGGCTCCAGCCAGGCACGTCCTTGAGAGTTGTCTCTGTGGTGAGGTGAAGTAAGCAATAAGAAAAGAGGAGAGGCTTTTTGCAGTCTTTGGCATCATTCCTGGCTCTCAAGAAATCCCACGATACCCTTTTGGCCTGACCTATGCCAAGACCTATCTAGCACAGGGCTGTGGGTCGTTGCTTGCCAGCAGCTGGTACAAAACACTCGTGGGTGGAGGAAGCTGAACCATCTACTCCTGTGGCATTGCAGATTTTGTTTTAGAGCAACAATTCTTACGCTTTGGGTGACAGAGGTAGCTTTGCGGGTGTAGCTTTGCGGTGCCTTCTGCTCCTTGGTTGTTGCCTGGCTGAAGCGCACCAGGTTGGACAGGAGTAGCCCGGGTTGTGCTGGAGCTGCAAGGAAGGGGTGGCTGCGCCTTGCTCTGCTTTTGAGTGCTGTGACAAGCAGCCATCATGCTACTGAGCTCTGCGAGGGGGAAGAAACGTAGCAGGCAGCATAAAGCGAGATGTCCTTGCAGCAGAAGACAGGGTCTCGCGTCAAACACCACTGTGTTGCCCAGGGGAGCACCACCACGAAGTCTGGCTGCCTGTCCTGCCTGCGCCAGGACTTGGACCCGCGGCGAGGAGCTCTGCAGCTGCGTGTAGTTACCCCTGTTTGTAAACCTGGCTCCGAATGGGGAAATGCTTTATTTTCCTTGTGAGCAACCTCACCGGAAGCAGGTTGTTTTGTGAAGCTTCTGAGGTAGGTGGGTTTCTGAGGCGAGGGTGGAATTTCTGGCTGGAGCACATCTGTAACATCTGCTGCGTTTCGGATGGAGCTCTTGCCTTTCCCACCCTCTCTCTGCAGCTAGCCAGACTGGGAAAAAAATGCTTCAAGTGGAGGTTCAGACCTTTCCCTTTGAGACCTGAGCCTTGCAATGCCTGCTTTCCTCTTCTTTTATTACTCCCAGCCCAGGGAGTCCAGTTTTCTGGATTGCAGTGCCCAGAAACTCTCCTTATTATTGCTTCCTCCTAAAGCCAGCTCTGCTTTTGCTTCCCTGCAAATGAGACCAGCAGCCCAGGAATGGTTGTCCCTGGGACTGGGTAGCTGCTGGAACTCAGGAGAGGAAAAGCTGGGCTGAGGGCTGTGGCATTTTGCTGAATTCCAGTAAAATGATTAAACAAAAAAAAATTCCTCCATAGTGTCTGTCTTGAGTGGCTTTTGCTTTTCCTCTGAGGAGGAGCGATGCCGGGGGCCCAGCAGCCCTGGTCATGGGAAAATGATCCCCTGCAGGGATTTGCTTTCGCCTTGTGCGATCCTGGTGGGGAGGAGACTTCCTGGGAATGTTGCATGCCGGGGTAAGGAAAACCCCGTTCTCCTAAGGGCTGGGCCGAGCTCCCACCATGGATTGTGGGATGGGAATTGATGGGCTGCCAAGCCCACGGCTTCGGCAGGCCGGTCTCCACCCTGGGGCTCGCTGCCGAAAGCAAACCTCCAGCAGTGCCAGCCTGCTTGCTGTGCAGGATTCGCATCCTCTGCCTTCGTGTCTTCAGCTGTTAAGTAATTTTAAGGCAGGAATTGTTTCCTTCTACCGCTTCTGCATGGCCAGTGCAGCGATGGCTGCGGTGCTGGTGGCCGTGGCGGTGATGCACGTCTTCCTGAGTGACAGCGGGGAACAGTCTGGTCACGGCTACGCGGTGCCAGTTCTCTCCCAAGCCACAGCGCAGCTATTTAAATACCACCCCGCTTTTGGCTTTGCCTGGAAGTCTCCCCTCCCCTCTCATTCTCTCCTTTTGCTGACTTGTCATAAAGATTTACTACCTAAAGGTCTCAGCGCTGGCTTGCAACCAGTGACGCCCACAGGCGACCACGGTGTCTGGCAGCCTCTGCCGACGGCTGGGCATGGAGCCGGTGAGCTATATCTGGGCAGCCATGGTCCGTGACTGGCCCTCAACCCCTGGGGATGTGAAATACCATCACGTTAGCTTAGAAACTGTTGATTGGCAAAGAGAGAAGTGTTTTCTGGTGGTTCGGTGGTTTCTTCTGGAGTTTGTGGTAGTCTTGTTTTCTTTGCGTTTCTAACCATCGTTAGGTGCTCGTCTATAGTCCTCTCTCTCCTCCCCTGGTGTTTTTATTGAAACATGAGATTTTCTACTGTAAATCTCCTCTTTCAGAACTCTTAAGGAAAAAAACCAAACCAGGACTGGGAACAGCGACCTGGTCCAGGGTCCTGTCCCCAGGGTGACAGCTCAGTCCCAGTGGCTCCTTGCAGAAATGGGGCTGTTCCTCTACCCTGGGCAAACCTGCCCTGACCCCAGCGATGGGCTCGGATGCTGCGGAAACCCTCCCCTCTTGCTGGGTCTTGTTTGGTGGTGAATTCGTGACTGGTCTGTTTTTCTGTCAGCTGGGGATAGTTCAGTTCTTCTCCCCAGCTGCTGTTTGAAAACAGCTCCAGCGAACCCTCTGCTGCCGTCTGCCTGGTGGGGTGCAGACCTTGGGTAGAAAAATCCTTGATAAAACCATGAGAACTGGGAACAGCAGAGGCTTTCGGTGGCTCCGTCCATCTGGAAGAATATGGGGTTGCTGTGGATAAGCTCTGCCGGTGGGTGGGGTGGTCAGGGCAGCTTGGGTTTGGATGTTTGGTGCTGCATTGCTTTGCGGGCAGGGTTGCGCAGGGGTAGGCGACCTCCCGCACGCGTGCCACAGGGGAAGGTGGAAAACCAACTGGTTTGGGGTCTGGAGTGCAAGAAAATGGGGGCTAGTATTTCAGGCTGCTGCAAAGCTGCACGGGGAAAGGATGCCGTGTGAGAAGGCCGCTTGTCCCCACTTTCCCTGACCCACACCTGGGTTTGTCCTGGCGGAGGACCTGGACACCCTATGAGATGCTCGCTGTAAGATTGCTTTGCTAACCAGCTCCTCCCAGAGCCCCAGGTTTGGATCTGGAGCAGCACATGGTGACCAGACGCTGGTGAGAAAGCCTCAGGTCCCCAGCCTGCCTGTGACATTGTCCCCATCGTCCGCCGGGCTTGCCAGGCAGGTAGCATGGCCATAGGCGATGGCATTTCCCTGCGGTGGAGGTGCCACTGGGTCCCCGGGCCACGTGCGTGTCGCCCCACCACGCTGGGCTCCGGCAGCAGGTCTGCTCAGGGAGTTTTCCCCGTCCTGCGGTGGGGGTTTTGTATCGGCTGTGGCAATGCTGCCCGGTGCCGGGACCCTTGGCACGGAAACTGCCCCGGTTCTTCTGCAGCTTCCTGTCAGCTGCTATGGGCTCCAGAAATAGCCGCTGCTGGGCCCACCCTGCAGCTGGGCAGCTCCCAGCGGTCACCACCTCCAGCTGCTTGGGACAGGGCTGCCGGCTCCCTGCATGGGGGCTTGGCAGCACCCGCAGAGCAGGAGGAAGGTGAGACCTACCGACAGATGCATCTCCCAAAAACAGACTGCTGCTGAGGCTGTGCGTAATTACCTGCCGCTGAGGCGGGCGTTAATTGCCGCTCCAGTTGCGGATGCTGCCAGGTGGCAGTTGTCATCTGGAAAGTCCCTGCCGCTCCCTGGCAGGCAGGTCATCTAACCCGGTGATCAGCCTGGATCGCTCGTGGCATGAGCGTTAGTCTGAGGTTGAGACGGTTTCGGGTATAGGCTTCCCCCCTTCCTCTTTCAAAATGGTCCCCTCTTGGCCCCCTCCTGCTCACAAGTGCCCAGCTGCCTTGGCTGGGTGGAAGAGCACTTTGGGGTGCCCACGGGTGCTCCCATGGTGCTCCCCGGCAGCTGGCACTGCAGGCAGCACCCCAGCTCAGGCTGGCATCGCCCCCAAGGCCCTCTTGGCTGCCACGCTGCCCTGCTCTATAGCAAGCTGGCATTGGGGGGGTGGTATTTTTGATAAGTTGGGCCGTCATTCACAGCAGCTGCTTTATCACCCCCAGGAGATGGGGGAGACCTGGGGCCGGGATGCTGCCTGGCTGTCCCCAGGCCAGACCTCAGCAACAGGGAGGCCTTGGGCCACCCACAAATGCAAGGAATTAAAAAAGCAAACAGCATGCTGCATGCGGGTGTTTCCTCGCTGTGTACTTTGCTCCCGGCCCGGCGCATGCCTGGCTGTTCCCTGTGTCCTGATTCGGGAAGCCGTGGCGTTGGCAGCCGGTTTCTCTGGCTGAGCCCGAGGGCAGAGCGGGTCCCTGCCTGGCTGCTGGGGCTCGTCTACTCCCCCCCCTCCCTGTGCTGCCCAAACAGCCCACCGGCTGTGGGTTACGGCTTTTGCAGCTGCAGACATCCCTCCCCAAACAGCCCACCACAACCCTTTCTGCCCCACAAAAATATCCTGCCATGAGCAGGCTGCTCCGGTGACGGTGCCCAGATCTGTGCTGGTGTGGGTAGATGCTCCTGGACTGGGTCTCCATCCCCACGGGGATGCAGGGGCGGGCGGCTGTGACCTCCTCGGGGACTCCCGCGCCCCGCAGGGGTGAGAGCCGACCTTGGGTGGGGGTGCTGGTGATGCCTCCTTGCATGACACTTCTCATGACCGTGAGTCACCCCGGCACGTTCACCCCAAGCAGGGCTGGAGGGGGAAGTGCCTTCACCTGGGACACTTCTCTGCTGGCCGGCGAGCAGTGAGGCAGCCCTGCCCCCGTTGGTGTGGCACCCCGGATCCCTGCGCAGTTGGGACCAGGGGACAGCGGTGCCATCCGGGGCCAGAGGAAGGTGACGCTGTGCTCCGTTGCCTTGCAGGGATGTCTGGCTGGGAGGTGGGCAACTGAATGGCAGGCATGGAAGGGAGAGGACCCTACCGCATCTACGACCCCGGCGGGGGGACGGAGGAGAATGGGTCCACAGCCTTTGAGCGGCTGGTGGAGGAGAACACCCGGCTGAAGGAGAAGATGCAGGGGATCAAGTCTATCGGTAACTACTGTGTGGCTGGGGGATGAGGTTCACCTTTGGGATAGCTCAGCCTGACAGAGCCTGGGGGTTTCTTGCTCTACTTAGGAACAGTGCTATAAGAAGCTGGGGGTCTTGGCACTGGGGCAGTAGCAAAGCTCTCCCCGACTTGGGGGTTGAGCAGGATGTCTGGGCTTTTTCACACGGGGTTGCAGAGGGAGCAAGGCTTTTGCTGAACTCTGGGAGTGCTTTATGGTGGGATAAACGGCTGAAAAAAAGGCAAGTGATGGAGCAAGGTCAGCTTCCCAGAGTCCTGCAGTGGCAGGTCGCAGGTGCTGGGATCTGCTCTGCCTTTGATGAAAGCGCCCACCTCCCGCAACCTCCTGTCAGGTCAGGGGCTTTTATTGGGTGCTGCTCAAAGACCCCGACATTGGATGCTCCCCACAGCGGCAGGTACGTGCCGATGTTGAAATGCCCCAGCCGAGTCGTGCCACCCCCTTTCCCCTCCTTGGCCGCCTTCCCCCACCCACCCCTGGTTTTGTTTTCGGTCTCGTGACCCAGCTTCCACTTTCGAGTCCTGCTTCTGCAGCCAAATTTCCACCTGCCTCGTGATTCCCGTCGCATTGCCCTGCCCCTACCTGGGACTGGGACCCACTGACGACAGAGCAGCTGCCCGGAGTGGGGAGAGGATTGCATTGCTGGTGCCAGACCCTAAAGCGGGCAGGCTGGACCCCTAGGCTCACCACCTAGGCTTAAATTTGGCTCTTCTGCGAAGCAGAGGAGACCTCTGAGAGATGCAGTGCTGCCCTGCTGCCTCCTGTAACCAGTCCTCTATGTGTCAGCATGTGGGACTCTGCAGCCAGTGAGCCACTGATACAGCTTTGCCGTTGGATTTGGGCAAGAAAAATTCTTTCTGGATGAAGAAGGACTACGCTGGGCACTTCTCCACCCAAGCAGGGGGCTTGGTGTTGGTGGATGGGGCTGCAGCAGGGCAGGCACTCGGGGAAGGAGGGTGAGGATCCTTCTGTTGTCCACAACAGGAGAGCTGCTGGAGGAGTCCCAGGTGGAGGCATCCAAGCTGCGGCAGAAGGCGGAGGACCTCGTGAAGGACAACAAAATGTTGATGGCATCATCTGCCTTGGAGGACCTGGTGGAAACCGGAGGTAGGAGATGCGAGGCTCGCTGGGGAGGGATAACCTGATGGCTCAGGATCCTGAGCTCAGGAGAAGGGAGAGGGTGTGAAGGAGACTTTCATGAAAGTTTCGTGCAGCCCTGTCATCTCTGAAGTCTATCAAACCTTCTCCTGGAGGGAGGTTTCTGTCCTATCCCCATAGCCAGGGTAGAAACCATCCATCAGTGCCCGACCTCGCGGGGTGTCTGCTCTCTGCATCCCTGCGCCAGGCGGGGCCCTGCTCTCCAAAATGCTCATGGCCATGTCCTCTCCCCTCTCTGCAGCCGTCGGCCCTGATCCCAGCTCCACACGGGCTGCCCCAGGCAGCGCCCAGCCGGACGCGGAAGCACGGAAGTCTCCAAGTGTGAGTCTGGTGAATGCAAGAGCTGGTGCTGGTATGGCCACAGGGAGAGACTCATTCTAGTTAAAGCAAAAGGAGGCAGCCTTTAGCCTCTAGAAACAGGGATAAATCTGAAAGGAGGGGTCCTCCTGTCCCGGCAGTCCCTGCCTCCGCACGGTGGGCATCCTGGGTGCCATTCCCCGGGGAGACCTGACCTGGCTGCCTCCCCTTGCAGGGATCCTCCTCGGAGTTTGAGATCGTCACTGTCGAAGCGCAGGGGTTTCCCCAGGAGAGCGGGAGAGCGGTGAGTGCCCTGGTGCCTGTGGGATTTGGTGGGCGGCAGGTGGAGAGTTGAGCCGGTTGGTGCGGTGGTGGTGGTGGTACTGGGGGCGTGGGAGGGTGTGCAGGCAGGCAGCGGTGCGCGCTGGTGACGCAGCTGCAGGCAGGCAGCGGTGCGCGCTGGTGACGCAGCTGCAGGCAGGCAGCGGTGCGCGCTGGTGACGCAGCTGCAGGCAGGCAGCGGTGCGCGCTGGTGACGCAGCTGCAGGCAGGCAGCGGTGCGCGCTGGTGACGCAGCTGCAGGCAGGCAGCGGTGCGCGCTGGTGACGCAGCTGCAGGCAGGCAGCGGTGCGCGCTGGTGACGCAGCTGCAGGCAGGCAGCGGTGCGCGCTGGTGACGCAGCTGCAGGCAGGCAGCGGTGTGCGCTGGTGACGCAGCTGCAGGCAGGCACAGGCAGGGCTGGGGGACCCGTGTCAAGGCGGCCCTTGGGCAAACCGCAGAGGAGGGATAAACTGTGCCCGGGCGTTCCCAGGGGAGCAGAGCCAGCCCCCCCCACCCAGGACAGTGCTCGTGCTGCAGTGCCCAGCCTCTGCCACCGATGAAGATGAGGGGACCTGGCCAGTCTGCAGGCAGGAGGGAACCACACAGCCCCATGGCAGGTCCTCCCCATGTCTCGCTGGGGCTGGAGGGCTCAGAAGTGGTGGCACGTGTGCCCCAGCGTGTACCACTCCTCTCGCCTGGCCAAGGCGGGGAGAGGGGACAATGTGCAGGCTGCCTTCCAAGGACAAGGTCTCTCAAGTACAAGTGGCCTGGCCAGGCTGCCTGGGCACGGGGCCAGCAAAGCAGCCCCAGCCAGACAGGGACACCGGTGTCTCCAGGTGCCACATGACAGTGACAGGAAGGTCTGTGATGACCTGAGCAGCTGTCAGCCGTGCTCTGATGCTCACCTCCTGACACCCACACTGGGAGGGAGGACCAGGTCTCCAAGCCCCATCATTGCTGACAGGGTCTGCCCCACGCCTCCTTGTGCTCCGTTTGCTGCCACCTGAGTGTCCCCTTGGCTGGCACTGCCCCATCCTGTCCTGTTCTGGCTTTTTGTGTGTGCTGGAAGGGAGGGGAGGAGGGATGGGGAGCCCAAGGGGGACTAACATCAGCTTGCACAGCAGGGCACCACTAAGGGGAGATGCTCTCGTTGCACATCCCTGTTTGCATTGGCCAGAGAGGCTCCAGGAGGGGTTGAGTCATTGGACCCTCCTGAGTTGCAGCCACGGGGAGATGGAGAAAAGGGTGGCATCTGCTTGGCAATCGGCTGCTGGCACCTGAGCCAAGTGCTAGTCCCGTGCTCGCAGCCGGGCTCTCCCAGGTGCTCCAGCTGCGCTCGGGTCCTCACTGCCTCCCCTTGCCTGTGGGCACTGTGCCCCGCACACACCCTGCCATGGCAGTTTCGGGGCTGTAAAACCCCGGGGCCGGGGACATGCTGGGCCCCTGGCCCCACGCGGTGCTGCCCGAGGCATTCCCACGGGCGGCAGGCTGAGTCAGCGGGGCTGGGAGCGGAGCGGACGCAGGTGTGCCAGCGCATCCCCACCTCCTCCCCGGCAGTGCCACGTGCGCCGGGCCGGGCTCTGTTGTGCTGGCAGTGTCTCCTAGGCAATGGAGGAGTTAACCAGCCACACCAGGGGAGGATGAGCCTGTTGGGGACACCCCTCATGCTTGGGTAGGGGCACGCCCTGACACTGGTGGGTGTGCCCTGACCGGGGCTCTCCCGGCCACCGTTTAAATCCTGTGCATCACCCTCTTGGCTGCTGCCTGCCAAAGAGGCCGGGTTCCTGGTGCCGCGGTGGCAGGGGAAGCCACAGAGGGGGCACAGGAGGAAGGAGAAGATGGGGACTGGGGTAAGACCACCCCTCACGTGGCAAACCTCAGCTCCCAGCGCAGACCAGGGCATATGTAGAAAGGACAGTCTCAGAGCTGGGATTTCTAGTCTTGGTGCCGATGGGGAGAGCTCAGGGGGAGAAGAGACCGGGGTAGAGTTGCCTCCATTGCTATCAGCAAGCCGGGAGTGTGGTCTGCTCAGACTGCCGAGGGGCACGGGGAATCCATGGGCTGGGAGAGCTGCTGCCATAATGTCCCCCTCTGCCTGGGGACTTGGTGTCCCATGTCCAGCAGATGGGAATCAAACCTTTACAAAGCTGACACAATTTTTCAGCATACCGAGGGCTGTTGCAGCGTGTCTCAGTGCTGGCCCAGCTCCCTGCCACAGCCCTGGATGGGAGACGAGGCTGACCTGCCCTTGAGAGGGAACTTTGCAATGCTCCTTGAACTTATCTTACCGCACTTCATCCCCTCCCTGTCCCCAGGACTTGGAGCAGCCACCAAACGAGGATGCCAACCTGCTGCCCCAGCTGCAGCAGCTGGAGAGCACGCTGAGTGGCTGTGCCAAGGAGGCCAGCAAGGATCAGGTCTTTGTGCGCATGGGCTACATGGCATCCGAGCTCAAGCGCCTGGCCTCCAAGGTGCACAAGAACGAGCAGAGAACATCGTTCTTGCAGGTGAGTGAGAGCTGACCGGGCTCTTCATGGGGGTTTTCCCCTTTTTTTTCCACCAAGCCCCTCCTGTCCACCCCGAGGTGGACACCGACCTGCATGCCAGGGCTTGGTGGGAGGTGGGTGACCAGGGAGGCTCCTGGGGCTGGCCAGCAGTCCTCATGCTGCTGGTGTTTGCCCCCCAGACGCTGTGTGAGACGCTGCACAGTGAGAACAAGGAGCTGCGAACCAAGCTGGAGCGGGACCTGGAGCAGAGAAACCAGGCGCTGGAGAAGCTCAGGTGAAGGTGGGCGGTGGGGAGGGTGACCGGGCTGCGCTGGGTGCTTCTACCCGCTGACCTTTTTGGACTCGATGATCTTAGAGGTCTTTTCCAACCGTAACGATTCTATGATTCTATGACCAGCCCTCCCTGCCCACAGGTGCGAGAACCAGGAGCTCCGGCGGATGGTGACACTGAGCAGCCAAGACAGTGGGAAGAGGGAAGCTGCTGAGCAGCAGCAGGTGAGGGAGCAGCATCGCCCTCGGAGAGGGTTGGGAAAGGAGGTGGGGAGCCTGCTGGCACATGAGCAAATGTGGCTTCGTTTTAATCGGGTCCCCCAGTTTGTCCCAGTACGACCAGCAGGACTTCTCAGGGTCTTGAGGGGATGGGGGAGGTCATGGGAGGGGAACCGGCTCGTGTTTAGCCGGCCTCGGGCACAGCCTCTGCAAAAGCCCTGAGGGTCCCCCCGTGCGCGTCCAGCAGAGCGGGGCCGCGGTGGAGAAGGCACCGGGCAGAGGAGAGCTGGAGGCCAAGGAGAAGAAGGTGAAGATCCTGGAGCACCAGCGCAGGGAGGTGAGGATGGGACCGGGAGGGAGGCACTGCCAGGAGCAGGGTGGGAGTGGGTGGTGGGGGCGCGTGGCTGGGACGGCACGGGGAGACTGGGGCAGGGCTGTGGAGCTGCAGGGAAGCACTGCTGGAGCTGGGATCTCTATCCAGCTGGTCCCCGAGGTGCTTCCGCGACGGGAGGCTGCTGGGGACCGCCATGGCTGGCTTGGGTCAGGGGCTGGGCTCCTGTTCAGCTGTCCCTCTCTCCCCGCAGCTGCTGGAGGTGAATAAGCAATGGGATCAGCACTTCCGAGCCACGAAGCAGAAGTATGAGCAGAAGGTAAGGCTGGGTGCTCAGAGCTGGGTGCTCGGGGACCACGTGTCTGCTGGGTGCTGGTTGGGAGACTTGGAGCAGACCGGCTGCGGGGAAGGTTTTGGGGCTGCCTGTGCCTCCTTCCCCCCAGCCCCGGTGAGGGTCCTTCCGGGCCGGCCAACATCCCCACTCCCTCCTGGCAGGTCACAGACTTGCACCAGGAGCTGGCCGAGGCCCGCAGGGCACTGACCGAGCTGGAGTCGGAGCGGGAGCAAAAGCAACGGGATTTCGACCGCAAACTGCTCCTGGCTAAGTCCCGGATTGAAACAGAGGAGGTGAGTCCCTCGGGAAGGGCAGCAGGGAGCTGCCGGCCCCATCGCCCTGCCCTGGCTGATCTCCATCCCCTGGGTCCTGCAGGCGGAGAAGGAGAGGCTGGCCATGGAGGTGAGAGATCTGCAGCAGAGGATGCGGTTCCTGCAGGAGCAGCTGGCTCCGGTCACCAGGCAGCGGGAGTACCAGGAGAAGGAGATCCAGAGGTTGAACAAGGTGGGGGCCAGGGCAAAACCTCTCCCTGCAAAATGTCTTTTATGTTCTCTGTCCTCTTCTCCTCTCTCAAATCCAAAAATGACCCTGATCAATCCCCTCCTGCCCAGCTCCTTGCCCAGGGGCGAGCTTGTGTCAGATGATGCCCACCACACTCCTTAGGCCCCCAGGAAAGGGGGATGGGGGGGTCGGTAATCCCTCTTGCTCTGGCCCATTATACCCGCTTCCCATGCTGGGCATGTGCCCATGGCCCTCTGGAGATGTCATGGGCACAGCGCCTTGCTCTGACCCCCCTCCCTGCTCCTCCTTTTCCTCTCCAGGCGCTAGAGGAAGCCCTGAACGTCCAGGCCTCCCCACCACCTATCTTTGCCAGCACCATGGAGCCGGCGGGGAAGGTGCCACAGCAGGAGCTGCTGACCCAGAACGAGCTTCTCAAGCAGCAGGTAGGGCAGGACACAGAGCTACTGGAGGCAGGGAGAGAGCTACGTGCCCTGGACCTCCCTGGCAAAGAGCCTGGTGTGGCTGGGAGCAGCCCAGCAGTCCTAGTGGGTGTCTGTGTCGTGGTGGTGGGGAGCGGGGGACCGAACTCGGCATCTTCCAGGCCTTCAGCTGGAGGAACCACAGCCAGGGACCACTGTGCCAGTCTACATGCCTGGGGCTTGGCATAGCTGGTGTGGTCAGGGATGGCAATGCAGTGACAGGGGGTGCTTGGGGGAGCTGTCCACCCTTGGCCAGGTGCACCCACACCCCTCCCTCCTGCCAGGTGAAAATTTTCGAGGAGGACTTCCAGAGGGAGCGGAGTGACAGGGAGAGGATGAACGAGGAGAAGGAAGAGCTGAAGCAGCAGCTGGAGAAGCTGCAGAAGCAGCTGGTCCTCTCCAACAACCAGGTGAGCAGCATTGGGTGCCACCAGCAGCACCCTGGGAGCCCCATGTCCCCCCCGGGTGTGTCAGAGGTGTGCTCATCCCCAGCGTCACAGCCCCCTGTACCCATCTCAGAGCAGCGGCTGAGCGGGGACAGAAGGGCTGGAGCGGTGGTTTTGTTGCTGCTTGTCCCTGCCAGAGCATCTCTTGTGACTTGTCTCTTCCTCTTGCCCCTCTCCTGGGGGTCTGATGGCGGGGGGGGGACGAGCGCAGGCATTCCTGCGGGGCATGGCAGCATCCCCTGCCCCACAGACATGGCGGGTAGCAGGGTGGGCTCTGCATTAACCCCACCTTGCTCCCAGCTGCGAGCCTCCAAGGACGACTGCCAGCGGGAGAAGGAGAAGCTGAAGAAGCTGCTGAAACAGCACAAACAGGTGGGGACGGGGGGGAAAACCCTTCCTGGGGGCTGTTGGAGGGACAGCTCTGAGCTGGGCAATGGGTGGTGGCAGCGGGCTGCCCTCGGGGCTCTCCCCAGCATCTCCCCCGGCTCCTCGCAGGCTTCCGGAGAGAGGCTGCACCCCGAGCCGCTGCCAGGGCTGCGGAGCCCTGCCTGCCCCATGTACGCGTACCAGTACAGTTCCCCCGTGCCTCACCCCATGTACCACGGCTTCGATGAGTGGCAGCAGATCCGATACCCGCCAGCGATGCCAGGCGAGCACACGCCCGGACAAAATTTCCAGCATTTTCCCCCGGTGAGTGTCTACCCATGCTGGCACAAGGGGGAGCAGAGGGTTGTATGCGAATGGGTCTGGGGCTTGCTGCCAAGCGAGCGGCACTTCCAGGGTGACCGAGCAGGGAGCTGAGCACGTGTCCTGTTGGCACGTGAACATTCAGCCCTTGTCGTCATCATCCTCCTCCTCCTCCTCCTCCTTCTCCTCCTCAGATCCTGGAATTGAATATGGAGCGCAGCCTTTTGATTCACATCTCTGATAATTCGCTGTTTCTGTTCCATCTCCTTCTGCAGCCCGAGTACCCCTGGCACCCTCCCTGTGCCATGGCTCGCAGCCAGAACGCTCAGGCAGCGGCCGGGGTGAAACCGGTCCCCAAGGACATGGGTAAGGCTTGGACCCTTGGCAAGCGGAGCGCCCCTGTCCCTGACCCTGGGCAATTGGCTGAGCACTTGGGGGAGGGATGGGGGAATAGCTTGCCAGGCAGTGGCCATTTCCCTTCAGCCCCCACCTCTGATCAGCCGAGGGGATGATTCTGCTGCGGGATTGGTCCCTGCTGCATCCCCCCACACCATCCCTGCAGCATCTGAAGACAGGCGCGAGCCTGAGCCCCAGCAGAGCCCACGGGGTTATGGCAATCAGTGCTTGGGGATAACGACCATCCCATGGCTGGCATCCCTCCCGTGGGGCTCGTCTGGGCACGAAGAGCTGCGCTCACCCTGTGCTGCCCCTCTCTTGTGTCACAGAACAGGCAGGTCCCGGATTGCCCTAACGCCAAGGACCGGCTGCGCTGCGGTACCGGCGGAAGAGGAGTAGGGTGTGTGTGTGTGCCCGTGTGTATATATCTAGGAGCTTCCTCCGGCTGCCTATCCCCGTGCGTGGACATACAGTGGACGTGGCCGCACCCGTGGCCTGGAGCGGCTTGGGAGTGCATCCCCGCGAGGAAAGTGTGAAGGAGGGACTGGAGGTGCCGTCATGGTGGCGGTCAACGCAGGGTCAGTCCCCTGTGGCCATCCCCTTCCCCATGAGGCATCAGGCCTGGCATCGCTGTAGACCCGAGCCAGGTCTTCGGGGAAGAGGAGCCAGCGTTTCCCAGGACCACGCCAGGAGCTGCCCCGGTCCAGGGGCTTCAGTTCAGCCCCTGGAGGAGTGGGTGACGGCGGGGACTCTCCTCGTGGTGGGAGATCCCATGCTCGCAGGCAGGTGCCTGCCACAGCCACAGCCCGGGCTGAGGGTGGTTGGTGTCTTTGTATTTATTTAAGGACTGAAGTGTAGCTGAGTCTCTCTGGTTTTATCCTGAAAGCTGCTTTCCCTCGGGAAGCCTCTGTGCGGGACTGGGAGGGATGCCAGGGACACGGGGTTATTGGGAAATGTCCCCCTCCCATCTCTGAGGCTGCTGGTCCCCATGTGCTTGGGTATAGCCTCAGGGGCAGAGCAAGCGCAAGGGAAACCCAGCCCCAGGGTGGATCTATTGCCCCAAGTGCATGCCCCCCACCTCCCTCCGGGCACTGGGCTCAGCCCCTTGCCCTCCCCTCTCCTGGCCCCCCGCCTTTGCCAGGGCAGGGAACCACCTACTCCCCCGCTCCCCCCTCTGCCCTTCTCTGCAGCAGGGGCCTTGGGGCCGGTCTCTCAAATTGCGCAGAGCAAATCTTGCTCCAGGAAAACAAGTGTGGAGGGGGAAAAAAAAAAAAAAACAAAACCAAAAACTATTTCTGTAAGCGTGGCTGTCACGTGTATGACAGCAGGAGGCACGGCGCCCCGGCATGCTCCTCGCCGAGGGCTGGTCCCCCCTCCCAGCCCCTTTTGCCCCCCTGTGCTCTGCACCGACCCCTCCTCCCCCATCCTCTCCCCAAATTCTGGGCTGTCATGATAAATCCATGTTTGCAGTTGACCTGAAGAAAATGGAGTTTCTCCAGCTGGCAGCCATCCCTCCCCATTGGTACCCCCAGGCTGGCCACTGTGCCCCCCTACTCTTCCCCCCCACCCCAGGCCGAGAGGCAGGGCTGCGCTTTGCAGAGCCTTTATTTGGCGTTTCTGTGGTGGGGGGCGAGGGGGTGGCCATCCCCGGCCGGGAGAGGAGCACGTCTCTGCGCCGGGACCACGGGCAGCTTGAATGCACTGAAGAGCTGCTCCGTGCCTGGCAGGATCAGGCCAGGCCCGCCCCACACCGGGGGCTTTCGGGCTAAGCCTTCATGGAGACGTGGTCTTCTGCTCCGGGGGCGGCTGGCCCCTGCATCCCCCTGCTGTCCAGCAAGGCGGGATGGCAGAGCAGGGGGGCAAGCTGGGAGCCAGGAGGAGATGTCACCGCTGGTGGCATGGCACGGGGTTATTGGGAAATGTCCCCCTCCTATCACTGAGGTCTCTGCCACTGGGTTGCCCAGCTCAGCATCCCGGCTGGGAGGTGGCAGAGACAGGAGCGATGGAGGGGGCAGCGGTGTTTGGCTCCTGCTGCTGGGGAGCATCCCAGGAGGGGACGGACAGGGAGCAGCCCTGCAACAGCAAGGGGGGTGCCAGCGGGGGGGGAAGCCACCCTCTAGGCTGGCATCCCCCGCCTCTACTGGCCCTGCTGCTGCTGCTGCCTCATGTAGGCGATGATGTCGTTCTTCACGACGGCGATGTTGGCGCGGTGGTACCAGCGCATGACAGGCACGCCATCGGGGCCCACCAGGAACTTCTCAAAGTTCCACTTGATGTCGTGGTTCCGCAGGGGCTCCCAGAAGAGGTTCTTGGGGTTCCCAAACTCTTCTGCCACTGGGGGACAGGCGTTCTGCAACAGGGGCCAGCACATCACTGCCTTGCCCCCCCAAAAACCAAGCTGGATGCGCCCCCCCCCTCACCACCCGCCACCATGGCACGCACCTTCAGGAAGGTGTAGACCTTCTGCTCCTTGGCCCCATTCACATCCCCTTTCTGGAAGAGCTGGAAGTTGGGGACGAAGCCACCCCCCGGCCGGACATACCTGCAAGGGGAGGGTGGGCAGAGCGTCATGCAATGGGCAGCTCTTGGTGCTGCACAGGGGTAGTGGGGGAACCCTAAGCCCCGTGCTTTTGGGGGCCACAGCCCCAGGCTGGGAGGGGGGTCACAGCCAGCAGGAGCTGCAGCCTATGCCCCCCCACCTGGTTGGGGACCCCAGCCCAGCCGAGGGGGCAGGTGCCCCGCAGCCCCTGCCGCAGTACTCACTTCAGCGCAGGGAGGATCTCTGAGTTCTGGCCAGGTTCCTGCTTCCCAAATTGGTTGGAGGGGAAGCCCAGGACGACGAGCCCATAGGGCCCCAGCTCATTTTGTAGTGCATTCAATTCTGCATGCAAGCAGAGCCAGGGGTGGGTTAGCAGGGGACCGGGCTTACCCCCACACCTGCACCGACCCCCTCAGAGCACCCCCGGCCGTGCCAGGTCCTGGGGAGCAGGGGTCACCCCTTCCCCCAGCTCCCCGGAGCAGGACGAACCACAGAGACCTGCCAAGGGCTGCACGCTTGGGTGACGCTGCCAGCTCCTCGGCTGCCTGCCCTGTCTCCTGGGGTGCCCGTGCCCCGCGGGACCCTTACCAAGGTACTGCAGGGTGAGGCCTCAGTACGTGGCCACGTTGACGAAGAGTACCATCTTCCCCGCGTACTTCCTAAAGGGGACATACTCGTCCCCGTCGATGGTCAGGGCCCCATAGTCGTAGATGGTGCCCTGCACCGAGCCGTAGCATTTCACCTGTGGGGCGAGAAGCATCCAGTGGGACCGGGCTGGGGATGGCTGGCCACCCTGCTCGCCCACCCCACAGCCGCCCACCGGAGCAGCGGGTCCTGCCCTGGCGCAGGCTGAGACGACAGCTGCCAGCGTTGTGTCTCCTACCCCAAATGCCACTGGTGGCAGCCAGGCTTCAACACACCAACGTCGGGGAGGTGGGACAGGCTGGCGTGTGCATGCACATACATGTGCACACGTGCACGCCCGGCCAGCGGGGCTGGCTGCAGCTGGAGGGATGTTTACCCAGCCAGGGTCAGGCAGGAAAACAAGAGGCTGGAAAACAGCCTGAGCTGGCGTGGGGAGACCAGCCCCAGCCTTCCCGGGGCTGCAGGTGGGCAGGACCCCATCACCCCTGCACGCACCCCTCGGGGGAACGGGCAGCCAGAGCACCTGGGAGCAGCACTGGCTGCTGTGCCATGGCCAAGCCAGGCCCACGCAAAGGAGGGATCAGGGCTGGATCAGACCCGTGCAGGGAAGTGCTGGGCTGGATCAGCCTCTGCCTGCCGTGCTGCAGGGGTTAACCCGGGGGAGCCCATCTCGTGTTCCCATCAGGGGACCTAGGCTCACCCAAGTGTCACCGTGGGGCTATTTTGGGAGCTGGCAGGAGATAAAGTCACAGGGGCTCTGCCCGGGGAGGTCAGCCTCCATGGGGCCGGCCAGATCCTGGTGGCAGGGCTCTGCTTCGCCTGCCCAGGGTGGGGAGGGTGGCTGGGGGCCGGGGGGTGACGGTCACCCCTGCTCTCTGCCCACCGGGGCGTGGGGACACTGAGGCCCCCGCACCCTCCAAAGATGGGTGCAGCCCCGTGGACACTGTGCATGGAACAAAAGCCCTGTGGTCTGTCCCTGTGGGGGGTCACTGTCCCCCTCTGTCCCCTACCCCAGGACAGCGATTCTCCCTTTGCAAGAACTGGCTCAGAAAAATCCCCCCATGAGCCAGGCACCGGGACGGGGAGGGGAGAAGGTCACCGTGCCCCACCCCTGCCCCTGGGACCTCTGCAGCAAGCCTTGGGGGCAGGCGGGTCCCCAGGGTGCCACATCCCCGCCTCGTCTCCCCGCAGCCCCTCTGCGGGGTCCCCCCCTCTTACCTTCTCCCTCTCCTGGCTCTGCCCCGGCTGGACGAGCCCAGCCAAGAAAAGGGGCAAAATCCAGGCGCTGCGGGACCAGCCCCCCATGGCCGGGGCGGGTGTGGGGTGCGGGCACCCTCCTCACACCCCCGTGAGAGAGCCGTGTGGGGGGGACACCTCTCCCTGTCGCCTTCTAACACCTCCGAGCCCGACAGCCGAGAAATAGCTGCTGGGCTGAGCGGGGGAGCCAATCGCCGGGAGGAAGGACGGGCCGAGGGCTGCGTTAACCGTGTGGGCCCTGGGCCGGACACCGCGCCGGCCGGGGGATGTGGGCAGGCGGGCGGTGGCAGTGCCATGCTGGCACCTCGGCGGGGCAGGGACGTGGGGCACCCGCGAAAAAACACGGGGCAGCCGCATGTGCCGAGGGTTTATGCAACGCGTTATGTGAGCCAAGGACCTGGGGATTAAAACCCGCACGGTGGGAGAGGTGCCAGGCAATGTCCCCACCCTGCACAGGGCACCCGGCCGCGGTGACATCCACTCCCGAGCGGGGTGCTGGGACCCGAGGAGCAGGGACCAAACCGCCCCAGCAGCATCCCCGGGCAGGCTGGGCTGGGGTCCGGTGTCCTCCCCTCCCGTGGCTGCGCTGCTCAGGGGTGGGGAAGGGTTAATCAAGCTTCTCTCCTTTGCAGCCCAGCAAACTAGGGTGCTCCTAGAAGCAGCCCTGGAGCAGGGTCCCTCCGGGGGGGGCTGTGCCGGGGCTGGGGGCGGGCTGTGGCCCCGTGGTGACACCGCTGTGGCAAAGGGCAGGGCACGGCAGTCCCTTAGCCCGTGGTGTCCCCAGGGGCAGGAGTTTCGAGGGCCCTGTTTGCATACCCGGGGAATGCAAACATTTAGCCTGGGCTGGCTCCAAGGGAAACATCCGTGGTGAGGTGTAAATTCTCTGAAATCCGACAAAAAAATTATTTGATGGGAGAATTAACTGGCTGGGGGGGGGCGGGGCTGCGGTTTGGGGTGCGGGCTGGCCTGGGACAGAGGGCAGGACGGGGTGGCAGCGGGTGAGCCCCAAGGGGACCATGGGTGCCAGCATGAGGTTTGGCTTTACTAGAAAGCAGGGCCAGCCCTGCCAGGGCACTGTCACGGGACCGGCTGCCGGCGACGCTATCAGGGAAGGGGAGCAGGGCTGTGGGCTTGGGGGAGGCTGGGAGCAATCTCCCATCCCGTGTCCTTCGCTGGCAGGAACGCCATGTTCTGGGAAAGGCTGACGTTGTCAGGCTCCGAGTGCAGCCTCGGCTGGCGTGGGAGGGTTGGGGGGTCGGGTACGTCCCTCAGGCACCCGGGGAACCCATGGAACAGGGGAGCTGCAGGTCCCTCCATCACAGGCAGTGCTTCCCAAAGCTTTAAACCTGCACTGCTACTGGAGAAGTGGCTTAGCCCTACCCTAGCATGGGTCCCCAAGCAGTGTGGGGTGCTCCCACAAGTCCAGGCAAACCCCCAACATGCTCAGTCGCTGCCTGGGAACTGCCCAGAGCCCAACACAATGCGCCAATGGCCAGGCTGGCCGCAGGGATGCTCCGATTACCCCTCACAGATGTGGTCATTGGCAGTGTGAGGCAGCTCCTTCCCAAAACTGGGAGTTTGTGGGAGCCAAAACCAGGGGCTCAACCCTCCCCACCCAGTTCCCAGGCTCTGGGGAGATTTGCAACCACAGGGCCATGGGGCTGCAGCTCCTGGCCGACACGCTGCTTGCACCTCGCTGCATCCTGCAGCCGACAGGGACTGGTGCATGCCTGGCACAGTGCCACGCTCCCCAGCATGGTGCCGTACTCCCCAGCCAGCTCACGCTGACCCCAGCCATGTTTTGAGCCACCTCCCGGGACAGAGCTGGGACAGAGCCGGGGAGCTGCTCAGGGCTGCGCTCCCTGCCCCGCTCGTTCCCACCACAGGAACAGCCACCTACTTCTAATTATATCCCCTAATTGCCTGCGTGGGGCTTGGGTGGCTTTCCCGTGGTTAACAGGGACTTGGGCGCTGGGAGGAGTGGTGCGACATGCACAGCGGTGGCACAGTGTGGTTGTGTCCCTTCCACATGTCCCTGATCCCCGCCCCGTGCAGGGAAAGGCTGAGCCACTCCTGAACTGCATTTTCCTAAAACCAAAATAGAAATAAGGGACCTGGGACCTGTTTCTCCAAGTCCCCTCTCCTCGGATCCTGGCACCGAATCGGCCTCGGTGGATGTGGGGAATGGGGGAGGATTTAATAAGGCACAGTCAATGGACCCCATCTCTGCCACTGAGCTTCCATGGGACGCTGGGCATGTCACCCAGTGTCCCCACTATGCCATGCCGTGCCACGCCAGAGGCAGCATGGGAGAGCCAAGGGTGCCGGAGGCTCCAGCAAGACTGTCTGAAGGCAGCGTGCTGCTCCACCCTGCCGGATGAGGGTCCCCCACCCCAAATGGCAGGCGCGCTGGGCGGGCTGACCCTCGCACGAACCTCCCTTCTCGGTTGTTTTTCCACCAGAGCCGGGCTGGAGCCGGCCCCCGCCTGCTGCAGATGTTTGGCAGGAGTCCGGGGGCGGGAGGCCAGGCACTTCCAGCCCCCTGGCCACCATGCTGCCGCTGCCACCAGCCTCCCTGGCTGTCCCTGAGCCACAGGCCGGGGGCTGCAGAGACCTCGTGCCAGGTTGCAGGTCCATGGTGAGCACAGGGAACGTGAAACCAGCGGTGGGAACCACGCACTGCTGCTGGCTGGGCTTGTCCCAGAGACAAGCGAGGAGCTTCCTTCCATGCACGGGGACGGTGCCAGCAGTATGCCGGGGACGGCGGCGAGGGGCTCAGGCAGCAGCAGGCAGCATCGCCCCGGCTGGCAGCGGCGCTGCTTTCCCTCTGGCAGCCTGGCACGGCATCAATCCCGGGGCAACCTCTGAACTTTTGTTCTAGGTGTGCAACAGGAGGCAAAAGCAAAACAAACTTTGCAGGGCGAGAGGCCCCAGTTCCCCCAGCGCCAGGCTTCCCGCACGCTGCTGCCTCCGCAGCTCGCCCAGCCCTCGCCACCCTGCCCCAGCCCCTGTGCTCCACAGGTGCTGCCCTGATTTGACAGGAGCCTCCCCACTGGGCAGGGTGTGCCCAGCGCCCTTTGGAGCGGGGACCCCCCAACCCCGAGTGCCCCCGCACTCCCCGGGCTATATCTGTGGGTGCTGCCCCCTCCGGCATCCCCATCCCTTTCTCTCCCAAGCAAAGATTTGCCCCCTGCAGAAATGCCCCTGGCCCATTGCCCCCCACCCAAAGGGGACAGGGGCACACAGTGACCCGCTGCTGCCGAGCAGGGGAGGGGAGATGGGTGGCCACTGAGTGCTGCTGCTCTCCCCTCCAGCATGAGGAGCCCCCCCGAGCGCTCCAACCCTGAGGCTGGGGAAGGACAAGCCCACCGGCCGTGATGGTTGCGATGTGCTCCTGGAGACCCCACTGCAGCCTGGAGAGCACAGAGCAGTTTGGGATCCCATAAGCCTCCCTTTGGGGCCACGGGGCTTGTGTTTGGGTCCTGTATCAGCAGTTGCTCCAGGTGACGTTTCCCCCGCAGCACCCAAGATGTTCGGGGTCAGCTCCTGCCGCACAATTGCCGCTGGGGCTCCCCACAACCTTCCTGATGAAGCCACAGGGTCTGCAATGCCCCGTCCGGCAGGGATAAGGCAGCCGAGCCCGGTGCTTGCATCCCCGGAATGGCTCTCATCGCTGCCCAGAGGCGAGGTGAGAGCCAGCATCTTGCATTACCTCCTCCCTGCCGGGGCTGCCAGCATCCGCCTCCCCCAGCAGCAGCCCCCGCGGGCCAGCACCCGCCGGCGCTGGCAGGAAAGCATCCCGGCGGATGCTGAATCACCTCGGCGTCCGCATCGCGCCTGCCTGCCGCAGCGTCACTGCTGCAGGACCCGCTCCCCAACGGGCAGGAAAAGGCATTTTTCCTCGGCAAAACGCCACGCAAACGCTGCCTCCAAGCTCCAGCACTGTTCAGGCACTGAAGCCAGGGCCACGAGGGGGATTTGCTTATCTTGCTTAGTCCTAGAGGAGGAATTTCCAACTCGACAGTTCACATCAGTCTAAATTCATCTCCCCCATTTTCATGCTTTAAAAATGTCCCAGCTTTTCCCTGCTCTCCCCCCACTGCCATTTTACTCCATGCAGTTTGTTGCTGTGATGAGCAAACCCGTCTTTCCAAGGCTTTGCAATGCCTTTCCTGGAAATGTTTGCCACAGGCTTAAACTTCCCAGAAAACTCCTACCATGAAAGGAAACTTCTCACCCCCCCAGCTGCTCATGCCAAGGGGCCCGGGGTGGTGGGAACAGCGACCGGGCATGGCTGCAGGGACAGGGAGAGTTTGCATGCTTTTCCTCGGGTGTTTTGCTCCAAACTGGGCTTCCTTTTCAAACCACTCCAATATTTGTGGCTTCTTCTCTGTTCCTCTTATAGCAAAGCTGCTCAGCTCCGGTTCCCAGTACCAGATGCTGCTGGCCATCCCCCCAGGATGGTGGTGTCCCAGGGTGAAGCGTGGCAGGGCAGCAGAGCCAGGTCTGCTCCCACCCAGCACAGCCATAATCTCCTCCAGCTGCTGCTGCTGTGCCAGCGAGGGAGGGAGAGAGGGGAAACAACAGGAAAATAACTCTGGTTATTTGCCTCAAATTCTGCAACTCGAGAGGGGAGAGAGAGAGACGACAGCTTGAAACAGAAATTTGTTTCTGGGCTGGGCAAGGAATACGTGTCCGCTCCCTCCCCGACACAACCGCAGCCCGCAGCTCCAGCGCAGGCGTTTCCACTCCCCGGGGGCTCCGTCCCCGTGCTGGGCTCCCTCCCCGGGGAGGGAGGCGTTTGTCCAAGGTCCTGCTTCCCTGGGAATCGCCTGCCCCTCCGGCCCCAATGCCAAAGCAAACCTGACGCCGGCTGTCGCTCATCAAGCCGCACGGGGATGGGACGCGGAGTTTCCAACACCGCAGGGGCTGGCTGCTCTTTCCAGCAGAGAAAATGGGATTTAAACAATTCCCACCAGCATCGCTGTAGCGTTTCCCCACATCCCAAACTGATTCATCTCGTTATTCGTGACCTTTCTCGCCGTGAGTCACCGGGACGCCGTTTTGGCCCCAGGACTCCTGCCACGCCCCAGAGCCCGGCACAAGGCTGGCGGGGGGGAGCGATGCCAGTCGCCCAAGCGGGAGAAAAGCAGCCGTCACCGCTGTCAGAAAGTCCCTGGGGATCGCTGTCTGACGGTCGCTGCCACTATCGCAGCCAGATTCGGGTTTGCACCCCCGGAGCGTGCGGCCGGGCTGGCAGTGTGCCTCCTGCAGGGCTGCGGCCACCGGGCTCAAAGGCCAGGCAAGAACCCTGGGGACTTCGAGCCAAGGCGGTGCAAGTCAGTGCGGGGAGGGTTTCTGGAGAGGCTGCAAAGTATCTCAGGTCCTGCACACGGGCAGCCGGACACCATCCGTAGCGTGGACAGAGCTGCACAACACGCTCACGTGTAGAATAAAGTCCATTTATTTCGTAGCAAAGGGCAATGTAAGAGCTTACATGGTCCTTGCCACTTCCTGGGCACGAACCCCCCTGCTCCTCCTGCTATGCCTGTCCAGGCAAGGGTCACACAGACCCCTCCAACGGGGCCAGCGTGCCAGGCAAGTGATGGAGGCCCTCGCCATCAGCAGGAGCACAGAGCGCAACCGGCATGCGGGCAGGCAGGCTGGCAGGAGCTGCCCATGCTCCTCTGCCCCACGAGACCCAGAGGAACCGAGCGTCCCATAGGGTTTTCCTACAGTCTCAGCAGATATCCGAGAGAGGAGAAGCTGGTGCCAGCTGCGTGTCTGCTGTGCAGCCAGGACGGGCTCCGTCACTGATGCTTTTAGCCGAGTCTCCGAATGCACAACCAGAAGCCACATCCATCTTGCTTTGACCCTTCTTTCCCAACCACCCTGACAGCTGGGACTCCAAAGAAGAACTAACTTTGCCGGGCATTTCCACTCCTTGCTGCTCGCCTGGGAGGAGACGGGGTCGCTAGCAAAGGCGAGACCAGCCTGCCTGCCTTATGGGAGTGAGTCGTTTCTAGCTGGACATGTCCACAAAGTCACACCTCTCCCCGCTGGTGCCCAGGCCACCATCTCCCTGATGGTCCCCATGAGCTCGGTGGGTAAACAGGAGGCAGTGGGTTCACCTGGCGAGAGCCTGGTACAGGGGCAGGCGTCCGAGTGGTGGCCCACCCCGGCTCCTGCCTGTCTCTCCCCAGCTCTCGGGGTGCCCCATCAGGCTCAGTGGGATCCCAGGCACAGGGTCCCATGGCTGTGGCCCCCTGCCCGGCGAGCCGGCCATCCCTCTTTGCCTCTGCTGTAGCCTCACACAATGCCATTGCGCATGGGGTGAGTCCGTACCCGATAGATGATGACAGCAGTGGCCGGGCAGAGCACCAGGGCCGTCATGACGAGGATGGTGGCCAGGATGATCAAGACGATGACCCAGATGTCCAGGATGTGCTTGGGGAGGGCGGCAGGACCTGCGGGGTCAGGGAGGTCCATCCTGCAAGGGAGAGGCAGAGGGGTGATGGGGCAGCCTTCTTCATCCCTCTCATAGCCAGAAACGCCCCCATCGCTCTGAGCACCCTCCTGCTCTCTCCAGGGAGAGAGCCACGTCCAGCCTTGGCCTCGAGCTCCTTTGAGAGCAAAGGGCTTTGGTAAAGGCTCCTTCGAGAAGCCCCAGGATTTACAGCATGCTTTGACACAGCTGGATAAAAACTTCCCTGTTAATTGCTACCATTGTTAACGGGGCTGATAAAGCAAAGCCACAACCAAGTGCCCCGCTGGTCACTCACGAGTGGATCCTCGGGTGGCAAAACGGTGAGACCAGGGCAGATGGAGCCCCCCTCGCTTTGGGGGAGCCTCGCACCTCCCGCGTGTCCCGTCCCGTCCCGTCCCCCACCCCCGGTGCTTCCTGCTGAGTCACAGAGTGAATGGCTTAATTAGCAGCAGGGCTCGGGGCTGAGGGGCCAGGGAGCTCCTCGCTGCCTTTCCTCCGACCGCCCCGCTCTGGGTCCCGCAACTCGCCCTCCGCCGGGCCGCGGGTCCGGGCAGCCGAGTGGCACGACCGAGAGCCCCGGGCTGAGCCCCTCGTCCTGCCCGCAGCCGACCCAGGCTCCGGCAGCCCCAGCGGGGGACGAGCCCCCGCCGCGGGGGAGAGGCGGCAGCAGCAGCAGCCCGCCCGCCCGCCCGGGACCCCCTACCTGCGGCGCTGCCCGGCTCCGGCTCCGGCGAGTGGCGGCAGCAGCGGAAGGATCCCCGCGGGGGAGGGAGCCTCCGCCTGGCCCCGCCCGGCCCGGCCCGCGGGGGGCGGCAGGGGAGGGGGGACGGGAGGGAGAGGAGAGGAAGGGGAAGGGAGGACGGGGGAGGGCAGGGCAAGGCAGGGCAGGTAGGACCTTTTTTCTGTACCAGGCTAAAGCCAGAGCACCGCTCCAGGCTCACCCCCGCCCCCCCAGGACAGGGTCCCACTGGGGGAGACCGTCCGGCGCCAAACCCGAAGGTCTCGGGTGCCAGAGAGGTGCCGTGAGGACGTTTCACAGCATAGCAGCTTAATAAAGGGCTTTTCCCCTGCCCCCTTCCCCTCCTGCCTCACCAACAGCAGGGCTCACAAGCACCCACTTGCCTCCGAGGCCCGGGGCAAGAGGGAAAAGCAAGATCACCGAGAGCCTCCATAAAACCCCAGCAGCGAGGCGCCTGCCATTGCTCCCCAGGGCTTCTGGGCAGGGTTGATTTAGAGAGACACGGCCAGAGAGCATCTCCAGGGGGGCGACAGACCTCGGCCCGCCGGCTGGGAACGGCGTTTCCACTGCCCAGTGGAATATTCCGCTCCATCGGTGATGCTGAAGGGCAAAGCCAGCAGCAGCTATTTCCGGCCGGTCCTGGGAAGTAAGGTGGGATGCTCTGATTTTCCTGCTGGGACACAAGCCCGGTGTCACCTGCAGTGGGACCAACACACAGCACCCTTCACCCCCGCCTTTCCCACAGAAACCTGCCAGATACGGGTGGCAGAAACCACTACCATGCGATCTCAGACACCCTGGCCTCCGGACACTTCCCAGGCACGCAGCTCCCCGCTCCCCCGGCCGCCTGCCGTCGGCATTGCCAATGCTTGCGCCTGCCTGCCGTCACCATTTCCCCTGCCGGCGCCTGCCTGCCTCCATCATTTCCCCTGCCGGCGCCTGCCTGATGCCGGCATTGCCCCTTCTTGCGCCTGCCTGCCGCCGGCATTTCCCCTTCTTGCGCCTGCCTGCCGCCGGCATTTCCCCTTCTTGCGCCTGCCTGCCGCCGGCATTTCCCCTTCTTGCGCCTGCCTGCCGCCGGCATTTCCCCTTCTTGCGCCTGCCTGCCGCCGGCATTTCCCCTTCTTGCGCCTGCCTGCCGCCGGCATTTCACCTGCTGGCACCTGCCTGCAGTCCGACGGCAGTCGCCGCCGGTGTCCGTCGCAGGCTGCGGCACAGCAGTCAAGTAGCACTGGCACACCTCCTTGGCCAGGTCGGAGGCGTGTGCCAGGGAGTACCTGGGCTCGGCCATCGGCTCGACGCACGTCTGCAGGAGTCTGTCGCAGACCTGGCTTTTCCACAGCCGGATGGCCTGGTGTTGCAAATGAGTGGTTTAGAGGCCACTCAAAGAATCAGTCAAAGGTATTCGGAGAAAGTGATTTTAATAGAAATTTATGAAAGCGCAACTTAACAGAGTTCGATGGCAAGGTTCACTCTATCACTTACTACATGGATGAAGCATACAAAGGAAAAGAGCACGGGAAGCTGAAAAGTCCTTGACTTACTTAACAACAGCTAAAACATCAGTGTGTTATCAACCTTATTCTCGTACTAAATCCAAAAACCAGCAATATAGCAGCTACTAGCAAGAAAATTAACTCCATCCCAGCCGAAACCAGGATATGGTGTTAGAATTGAGTTGGAATAATTTATACAGAGGCCGAAAATGAAAAGGTTAAGGGAGACCCTCCCGTTGAGTCACGAGGTTCAGAGAAGACCCAGCTGGATCGAATCTTAGTCTCAGACTTGGACAATGGTTTTTGCCTAATACCAAAAGGGTAAGGACACCTCCGATTGAGTCACGGAGTTCAGAGTAGACCCGTCTGGATCTACCCCTAGTCCCAGACTTGGTCAACAGTATATGTCTAAGGGATTATATGTGTTTAGCAGTAGCCTAAGGTTCATTCCTGTTAAGGAATGATTTTAAGATAGATCGTAAGATTTAAGCAGACAATATTTGCTAGTAGGTATTTCCTTTCAATTCACACACACACGCACACAGATACAAAGATAGAAAAATATGCAAAGATATACCTGTTAAAAATCCCCCTCGAGTTCAGTGAAATACGTAAAATGTGAGTATAACGCCATAAAAATGGCATTTCTCAATGGGGGAAGGGTTGAGCCTCAAAGAATGTTGCAGCCCAGTTCCCGTGCCAGCCGGCAACGATCCTCCAAACATCACAAACTCTGAGGAACGTTCCAGTCAGAGGGAGATTCTGGGCACAGCCCACTGCGGTCCAGGAGAGCTCAAAGGGTCTCACTTGGGACCGCTCTTTATAGGGTTGAAGATGATTGACTTTAGTCATCCGTCAAAACTCTCAAGGTTTCAGTAACAATAGTATCGTTCCACTTGAGCTACAACTCAGATAAGGGTATCAGGGGATGAAAATTATCCGCACTCTCGCCCTCCACTTGGTCCGGGCAGCAGAAGTTTCTGGTACGATCAGAACATTCCCCAACCTCAGCTATGCAAAAGTTCCTGATACAGTAAAGGGACTTTAATCAGCTTCACCACCTGACTCATTACACCAAGGCCAAGGTTTAACGGGAATGTCTGAGATCGTGGAGCAGCCCAGGAGGAGGCGGGGAAATGCACCACCACACCTGGCTGGCTTCGGAGGCATCTCTCAGGGAGCATAACTGGCATTCCTGGCTGATGCCAGAGGCACTTCCCGGACAGCAGCAGAGACATTCCTGGGGAGGGGAGGGTGTCAGACCCCCGGCACACAGCCCAGGGCCCTCCAGGACAGGGTTCCCCCCACAGTGCCAGCAGCCAAGCCCCCCGGTCCCTGGCTCACCACCAGCTCGATGAGCAGCTCATATATGTCCTCCCAGCTGTCCACCTGGGCAGCGAAATTAGCTCCTTTGAGGTGCTTCACATGCGACACCAGGCTGGCGACTCGGGCTGGCTGGGGCAGGCAGGGAAAGGTGTAGGACCCCCACAGCTCCCAGTCCCCCCCTCTAGGCTCACACCCACCCCATGCTCACAGCTCCCCCCCCCCCCAGTGCTTGCAGGCACCTCCCAGCCCCACTCCCCAGGCCTCCCAGTGCTCACAGCCCCCCTCCACACCATTCTTCAGCCCTCTGGGAGCCCCCAGCCCCACTCTCCAGCCCCGCAGGAGCCCCCAGCCCCACTCCTCAGCCCCCTCGAGGGCTCACAGCCTCCCCCAGGCCCACTCAGGCCTGGGTGCTGACCCTGCCGCGCGCCCCTTTGAAATATTCTCCGCAGCCAATCAGCGCGCGGCTCCGCCGGGCCGCCCGCGCGGGGCACGTCGGGAGTTGTAGTCCCCGCCCCGGGGGTTGCGCATGCGCACAGTGCCTCGTGCAGAGTGGGCGGCTGTGCAGGGACCCCCGTGCAATGGTGGTGATTGCGCAGGGACCCTTGTGCAACGGGGGGTCGGTGTGCAATGGGAGGCCAGTGCACGAGGACCCTTATGCAGTTGAGTTGGTGCGCAGGGACGCCCGAGCAATGGGGTCAGTGTGTGGGGACCCCCGTGCAATGGTGGCGATTGTGCAGGGACCCCTGTGCAGTGAGGGGCAGGTGCACGGGGACCCCCGTGTAATGGGAGCTGCTGTGCAAGGACCTCTGTGCAATGGCAGCTGGTGTGCAGGGACCCTTGTGCAATGGTGGTAATTGTGCAGGGACCCTTGTGCAATGGGGGGCGGGTGCACGAGGACCCTCGTGTGATGGTGGTGATTGTGCAGGACTGCTGTGCGATGGCTGTGGTTGTGTAGGGACCCCTGTGCCATGGTGGTGATTGTGCAGGACCCCCATGTGACGGTGGTGTTTGTGCAGGACCTTTGTGTGACAGTGGTGGTTGTGCAGAACCCTCGTGTGATGGTGGTGTTGTGCCGGACCCTCGTGAAATGGTAGCGGTTATTTTTCTCGGCAGCAGCCTTGGGTTCAGGAGCAAAACAACTGGTGTCTGATACCGCCAGGGTGTTTTGGCTGCTGCTGAGCGGCCTCAAGGCCACCCCCAGTTCCCATACGGCTCCCACAGTGTGCGGGGACTCCCCCTGCAATGGGTGCGGGTGTGCTGGGACCCCCCTGAAATGGGTATGGGTGTGCAAGGACCCCCATGCACTGGGGACTGGTGTGCCATGGGTGTGGGTGTGCAAGAACCAGGCAACGGGGACTGGGGTTGTTATGAAGAAGTCTGACTCAGTGTGTTCTCTCTGCAGAGCCTCGTTCCGCAGGAGCAGCTCCGCGCCAGCAGCTGAAGGAGCTGGAGCCTCAGGCCACAGGAGCTGACCCAGCCTGAACGTTCTGATAAAACTAATGCTGCAAACACAGAACTTGCTCAATCCAGCAAATGAGAGCGGGACGAAGAGAGGGACCAAGGAAACAATTCCTGGAACCACAGAAGGGTTTGGGTGGGAAGGGACCTTTAGAGGTCGTCTAGTCCAACCCCCTGCCGTGAGCAGGGTCATCTTCAACTAGATCAGGTTGCTCAGAGCCCCGTCCAGCCTTGAACGTGTCCAGGGATGGTGCATCCACCACCTCTCTGGGCAACCTGTGTCAGTGTCTCATCGCCCTTAGCGTAAAACGCTTCTTCCTAATACCTAGTCTGAATGCCGGTGGCAGGCAGGCGCAAGCATGGGAAATGCCGGTGGCAGGCAGGCACCGGCAGGGGAAATGCCGGTGGCAGGCAGGCACCGGCAGGGGAAATGCCGCTGGGAGGAAGGTGCAGGCAGAGGAAATGCCGCCGGGAGGCAGTCGCTGCTGGCATCTGTCGGCAGTCGCCACCGGGAGTCGCGGTTGGCAGTCGCAGTAGGTAGTTGTCGCTGTGAAATGTGTTCACCTGATTCGTGTCGATATGGAACAATGCTAGGGCCGCATGGTGAAATGTGACCCTCTCTCTATATGTAATCTTTAACCATTCTGATTGTTCTGGTATAACCGCAGGCTTAGAAGAAGCAGAATGGTACGTATATAGTTCTTGCCTCTTGCAAAAGCCACCTAACAAACATTCTAGTATACCAGCTTAAACTGGTTTTGTTGCTAACTGTGTAGTGTTAAGAGGGCATGCGCCGAAGAAGATACGCCCATTCCTGGAATAGATATGAATATGTATTAGCAGACGGGATATAAACCAAAAACAGGAACTGTACGGTGTGCGTCTTGGTAGAGCAGAGACTCCCGACGCACCCAGCGCTGTTTGCTTGCCTCTATTCGTTTAATAAATTGTAAACTTAAATTGGAATCCTGTTTTGGGACAATCATTTATCTCAATTGGGGGCTCGTCCGGGAGGGTTTTGGTTGCTGAATTCTGACTTGATCTAGGAGGGGCACCCCACCATTTGGTGGCTCCTGATCGGGTCAGGTCGGGACTAACGCCATCCTGAACCTGAATAGGGGCAAGCAAAGAATTTGATTTTTATGAGCTCCCTTGCCGGCTACAGTAGTTTATTTTGCCCATAATTCTGCGCGCGAAGATCCGAACGAAGATGATGGAGTCGTAAGTATTTAAGGCGTATACCGTTCGGTTGGGTGGGATTCGGTTGCCTGTGTGTGTAAGAGTGTGACTGAGACGGAACCTAGTTCCGAACCGATTGTGGAGGTCTTCTAACCGCGGTTCCAATCTCCCACGAGGGACTTGGCCGGTGAGGGACCAAAGCGATTCCTACGGATTTGTGGGTGGGTGATAGGTCCTAAACCCCCTGCAAGACACTCTTACTGGTAACCAAGGGCTGTAGGAATTGCCACAGTAAAATTCCTAGATGAGTCAGACAAAATCGAAGACCCAGGACCAGAAGAAAGGGAGCAAATTACCAGACATACCATCAGAAAGTCCATTAGGAATAATGATTAGAAATTGAAATGAAAGGGGCCCCAGAAAAGGAAAAAGTAAATTAAAATTGGTTCAATATTACATGGTTGAATGGCCGAAGAAGCCTTTAAGACCACATGTCTTTTGGCCTGTTTTTGGATCTTTTGAAGACTGGATTTGCCAGGCCTTAAATATATATGTTAATTCAAAGGAACCTTTTAGTCAGGAGGAAAGTGATTATGCAAGATTATGGATCAGAACTTTACGTCCTTTTCCAGCCTCAATACTTACATTAAAAACAGATGAAAAGTTTGAGGAAGAAGAAGGAGATAAAAACAAAAAGGGAAATGAAAAAGATGATAAATAGGAGCCACTGGATAACCTACCGCCTCCATATCCTAACAATCCATCTCCGGCGGCGGCTCCCCCTCCGGTGGCCATAGTACCTCTACCAGTACCACCGTTGCCCCTACCTCCACCACCACCACCACCGGAATTAGATCGACCTCCGGCTGCATGTACGAGAAGCAGGACTGCTGTATCTGAGGGAGCTTCTCTATATCCCTTACGAGAAGTACCCCTCGGAGGCAATCAGGGAAACATCAGGTTTGTGGCAGTCCCATTAAATACCACAGATGTAAGAAATTTCAAGAAAGAAATGGGGACCCTATTAGGTGATCCCCTCGGAGTAGCTGAAAAACTGGACCAATTCCTAGGCCCCAATACTTATACCTGGGAAGAAATACAGTCCATTTTAGGGATCTTATTCACTGCTGAGGAAAGGGGAATCATTAGACAAGCTGGAATGAGAATTTGGGAAAGACAGAATCAGGCAGGACCCCCGGGAGATCAGAAATGGCCAAATGTGGATCCCCGCTAGAATCATCAACAACCCCAAGGAAGACAGAATATGAGGGATTTGAGAACGTTAATCATACAGGGAATAAGGGAAGCGGTTCCCCGAGGGCAAAACATTAATAAAGCATTTAATGAACAAGAAGGGAAAGACGAATCTCCAACAGAATGGTTGGAGAGGTTGAGGAAAAACCTACAAATGTATTCTGGAATTGATCCGAATACAGTGGCTGGGACCACACTCCTTAGAACACAATTTGTAGCTAAATCCTGGGGGGATATAAGAAGGAAATTAGAAAAATTGGAAGACTGGCAAGAAAGAGGATTAGAGGAGTTACTTAGAGAAGCCCAGAAAGTCTATGTTAGGAGGGATGAAGAAAAACAGAAAGCAAAAGCAAAAATTTTTGTAGCAGCAGTAAGAGAAAGTTAGAAAAATAAGACTCCGTCTGGAGAGAAAAGGGAAAAAAGAATAGAGCAGACACCCCGGGGACAGCCTTATCGAGAAAGATTTACAACTCCCGTCTGTTACTACTGTAACAAGAGGGGACATGTTCAGAAGAAATGCCGTAAGCGGGAACAAGATGAGAAAATGTTCAAAGAAGATTAGGGGTGTCAGGAGTTATATCTTCTGGGGACTTCAACATCAACAGAGCCCTTGATAAAATTATTAATTAGTCCCCATACAGAGGAAGTTTTATTTTTAGTGGATACAGGGCCCGAAAAATCAACCATTCACAAACTTCCAAAAGGAATAGGAAAAGGGAAGAGCTATATGTCGGTAGTAGGGGCAAAAGGAGAGCCTTTTAAAGTAAATATCTTGAAAAATGTAGAAGTAGAAACAGAAAAGAAAATTTGTCTTAATGATTTACTTTTGCTCCCTGAAGCAGAATACAATTTCTTAGGAAGGGATTTGATTTTGAAGTTAAACTTGAGCATTCAGAGTCAAGGGGACAAACTGCAGATTAAATTATACACTCTAACACAAGAGGATGAAGAAGCTATTAACCCCTCAGTGTGGTATAAAGAAGGGGAAACTGGAAAGATAAAAATGGACCCCATAAGCGTTCAAGTAATAGATCCGCACCGCCCATTAGAATCAAGCAATATCCTATACCTATGGAGGGTCGAAAAGGATTAAAACCTGTAGTTGACAGACTTTTAGAAAAAGGAACCCTAGAACCATGTATGTCACCTCATAACACGCCCATTCTCCCCGTAAAGAAACCAGACAGGTCATACAGGATGGTGCAGGACTTAAGAGTTGTAAATCAGCGGACAATCACTAAATTCCCTGTGGTGGCAAATCCTTATACTTTATTGAGTCATATATCTCCCAAACATACTTGGTATAGTGTAATAGATTTGAAAGATGCTTTTTGGGCCTGTCCTCTGGATGAGGGATCCAAAGATTATTTTGCCTTTGAGTGGGAGGACCCCGAAATGGGACAAAAACAACCATTAAGATAGACTGTGTTACCACAGGGGTTTACGGAGTCACCAAATCTATTTGGACAAACTTTAGAGAAAATCTTACAAGATTTCACAATACCCAAGGAGGTAAAATTATTGCAATATGTGAACGATTTATTAGTAGCAGGAGAAACTGAAGAGGGGACCCGAAAAGCCACCATTAAATTGATAAATTTTCTAGGGGAGAAGGGATTAAAGGTGTCCCGATCAAAGCTACAGTTTGTAGAACAGGAGGTAAAATACTTAGGACATCGGCTGAGTAAGGGAAGGAAGAAGTTAAATCCTGACAGGGTATCTGGGATTCTAGCCTTAAGACCCCCACAAACTAAAAAGGAAATTAGGCAAATATTGGGATTACTAGGATATTGTAGACCATGGCTTGAAAATTATAGTGAAAAGGTAAAATTCCTATATGAAAAATTAACTAATAACCAATTCAAGTGGTTTACTGAAGATGATCAGAGATTCGAGGAAGTGAAAAAGGCATTAATACAAGCACCTGTATTGAACCTCCCAGATCTAGGAAAACCTTTCTATCTCTTTGTGAATACATCAAGCCAGACAGCATATGGAGTTCTTACTCAAGACTGGGCAGGAATCAAAAAACCCGTGGGGTATTATTCTAAGTTACTTGATCCAGTAAGCAGAGGATGGCCTGCTTGTCTCCAAGCTTTGGTTGCTACAGCATTATTAATAGAGGACGTTAAGAAGATTACCTTTAGTGCTCCTTTAAAGGTGTATACCCCACACAATGTCAGAAATGTTTTACAACAGAAAGCGGAAAAATGGTTAACGGACAGCGGAATCCTAAAGTATGAAGCAATACTAATAGACTCCCCTGACTTAGAACTGAGGGTGACTTCTGCTCAGAGTCCAGCACAATTTTTGTTTGGAGAACCATCGGAGGAATTACAACATAACTGTTTAGAGGTAATTGAGACCCAGACTAAGGTGAGGCCAGATTTAAGAGATACTGAGTTGGAAAATGGAGAAGCGCTGTTTATAGATGGCGCCTCCCGAGTGGTGGAAAGGAAGAGAAAATCGGGATATGCAATAATTAATAAGGACTTAAAACTTGTGGAATCAGGACCTCTGAGTCCATCATGGTCAGCTCAGGCTTGTGAGCTGTATGCCCTATGTAGGGCCCTGGAATTATTAAAAAGAAAAAGTGGGACTATATTTACGGATTCTAAATACGCGTACGGGTGGTCCACACTTTTGGAAAAATTTGGAAAGAAAGAGGTTTGATTAATACTCAAGAGAGGAATCTAATACATCAAGAATTAATAGTAAAAATTTTAAAGGCATTAAGAGAACCAAAGGAGATAGCAGTGGTACATGTGAGGGGACACCAAAAGGGATTAGATTAGATTACCGAACCAGAGGAAATAACTTAGCAGATAAAGAGGCCCAGGAAGCAGCCCTGAGGACTAAAGTTGCTAAAATTAATGCCGTACAAACAAAGGAGGACACCAGCGAAGAAGGACGAGAGGAAAGAGAGAAGAAGTTTACTCCTGAAAAACAAACAAAATTGGAGAAAATAGGAACTAAATTAGAATAAGGAAAATGGACACTGCCCGATGGGCGAGAAATGTTGCCAAAAGCCTACGCCAGGGAAATATTGGAACGTTTGCATGCGCAAACACATTGGGGTACAAAGGCGTTAAGTGATCTTTTCCTTAAACAAGTTGGCTGTATGGGAATTTTTGAAATAGCAAAGCAAATTACACAAAGTTGCTTAACTTGTTAAAAGGTAAATAAGAAAGTGTTTCGACAAGTGGCCACGGGAGGGAGAAAACCAGCTTACAGACCTTTTGAGAAAGTACAAGTCGATTTCACTGAATTGCCTAAGGTAGGGAGGATAAAATATTTATTGGTAATAGTAGATCATTTAACACAATGGGTAGAAGCTTACCCTGTAGCACGAGCTACGGCACAGATGGCGGTAAAAATTTTATTGGAACATTTGATACCTAGATATAGGATAATCCAGTACATTGATTCTGACCAGGGCACACATTTTACTTCTAAAATAATAAAACTATTATGTCAATCTTTAGGTATTCAGTGGGAATACCACACTCCGTGGCACCCACAAAGCTCGGGAAAGGTAGAAAGAATGAATCCAACAATAAAACAACAATTAGCTAAATTGATGATTGAGACACAAATGCCCTGGACGAAGTGCTTACCATTGGCACTTTTAAACATAAGAACTAAACCACATAGCGAGACTGGATTATCGCCATATGAAATGTTATATGGCATGCCTTATTTTCAAGGAATGCCTCTGGGGAACAATGTAATTGAGGATCATATATCCAAAAATATATAATTACCATTGGAAAAAGATTAAAAGAATTAAGAGAGATTGGGATGGTGGCCCAAACACCACCTTTAAGATTTGCAATTCATCAGTTAGAACCAGGAGATAAAGTTCTAATAAAAACATGGAAAGAAGGAAACCTATCTCCCCTCTGGGAAAGACCTTTTCTTGTTTTATTAACTACAGAAACAGCTGTGAAAACTGCTGAAAAAGGATGGACATATGTGTCGCGAGTGAAAAGTCCAGTGAAGGAGTGGAGAGTCACATCTGAACCCGGAGAAACTAAGCTAACCATCAGACGAACTTGAAGAGGCCTTAATCAAAGAGTATAAGCTAAGTTGCTGTGGGAATTTTATTGTGACTACTCCTGTAGAATTGGTGAACAGAGAGACTCCTGAGTGGATACCCATTCAGGGAGACAATTTATTAATAATAGGGTTGCTTCAGTTAAGCATTATCCCCTAGGGATAACAATAGGCTATCCACAGTATACACCAGATTTTTGGGACATAGCATACAAATTGGAAGAGGCCATCCCTTAAGATTAAAGAAAAGGACAAGACTGGAGAGGGAACCGGTGTTGCGGCTTGAAAAGAGCTGCAACCCCTTCAGGCTGTGACCGCCGATCACTATGGCCCTGACCGGACCTCTTCTAGTCCTACTTGGGTTGAGTTCCTTGACCCTGACTACGGCAAACAACTGCGGTCAATGTGTACTAACTACTAGAAGGGGACGGGTAAGTTCCCAAACCTTGGTGTATCATACTGTCTATGATTGTAAAGGCCAGAAAATAGGAATCTGCATTTATAACCAAACCCAGTATGCTCTATGCAGAGAAGGTAACAGGACCGTATGCTATGATCCAAAAGAACTCCCTTATCAATATTGGGTAGAAATGAAGACAAATTCAGAAGTAGGAAGATTGATTGGAACAAGTGATGTTATAGCCAATTTGAGCACATCGGTGTCGGTAATTTTTGATGCATGCGATATTATAGATGATGATCTAGACACTAATTGCGGGAGTTTAGAGTGGAGACGGTACTATAGTAATCAACCAAAATACATTTGCCCAGGTGGACGTCAATGTCAAGTAAATCCTGATTATGTACCTAGTCAAACAGCGAGATATCAGTCGGCACACCTATGTGGAAGAAGGGGATGGTCTTGTGTATGTTGGGATACTGCAGGCTGGGGATATGATAGTCAATGTGGGAATTTACAAGCTTCAATCACAAGGGTGCAAACAGACAGTAATTGTACAACCCGTACCTGTAATCTAGTAAATTTAACCCTTATAAATTTAGAAATTTGGAAACAGAAAAAAATAACCAAAATTGGACTTAAGATATATGGACCTGGAGAAGACCCAGGTGTAGTTATTAGTATTGAAATAAAAGAAAGGGCAAAAAAAATCAGTGCAGCATAGACTGTTATTTAACTCATTTTATCATGAAATAGAAACAAGAGTGAAATATGAAATTCCCACGGTTGCTAAAAATCTATTTGTAAATCTTGCTGAAAACATTGCTAAGTCATTGAATATAACTAATTGTTATGTTTGTGGTGGAACAAATCAAGGTGAACGATGGCCATGGGAAGCTATGGAGAGCAACATAAGTAATCCCCAAGTTTGGAAAACAATGGGAAAGGGTAATAGGAAACAACAATGGGTACTCCAAACGAGTATAATTGGAAGGAGTTGTTGGCAAAATCTGAAAGAAGATGGAAGACAAGTGGGTAACCTGGAGTGTGAAGGAAGTTATTTATGGAATGAAACTCAGAATAACTGGGATAAGTGGGGAAGCCCACTGGAAATGAATAATCAATTTAAAAATTGGACCAATGGAACAAATATACCAAATGGTTGGCCAACTCCTGAAGGACATTATTGGGTTTGTGGCAAACTAGCATATGCATATTTGCCAAAGGAATGGACAGGATCTTGTGTATTAGGAACTATAAGACCTAGTTTTTTCCTGTCACCCATAAATCGGGGAGAGCGACTAGGAGTCCAAGTATATACTAAAGCTGATGAGATAAGAAAAAGACTCCATAAATGGAGCCTGCAAATTGGACATTGGAAAAATAACGAATGGCCTCCTGAGAGAATCATTGCCTATTATGATCCAACTACATGGGCAGAAGACGAATCCTGGAGCTACAGGACCCCAATATATATGCTTAATAGAATAATTAGGTTACAAACTGTAGTAGAAATAATTGTAAATAAAACTAGAGATGCACTTGGATTAATTGCAAAACAAAACACCAAGATGAGAACTGCTTTGTATCAGAATCGCTTAGCTTTGGATTATTTGCTAGCACAGGAAGGGGGTGTTTGTGGAAAATTTAATCTTAGTAATTATTGTTTAGAAATTGATGATGAGGGAAAAGCTGTAAATGAGCTTGTAAAAGAAATGAAGAAAATTGCACATGTCCCAGTTCAAACTTGGAATGAAATCAATCTAGGAGGATTATGGGGGGACTTTATGGGCAGTGATTGGCTTACTAAAATCAGGATAATTGTATTGGGGATATGTGGAGGATTGTTAATAATTCCATGTTTAATACCTTGTTTCACTAGACTTAATACACTCGGTTATACAAGGAATGCAGATATCTGCAGTACCTATTAATCCAGAACCAGGGAAAGAGAAAACCCATACCCTGATGATAATAAAAACAAAAGAAGATCCGAAATTGATACCAATTCGGCAAGTATTGACTCGATTGGAAACAACAACACGAATCAATACCATAAAAAAAGAAGATGAGGGATTGTGAAATGTGTTCACCTGATTCGTGTCGATATGGAACAATGCTAGGGCCGCATGGTGAAATGTGACCCTCTCTCTATATGTAATCTTTAACCATTCTGATTGTTCTGGTATAACCGCAGGCTTAGAAGAAGCAGAATGGTACGTATATAGTTCTTGCCTCTTGCAAAAGCCACCTAACAAACATTCTAGTATACCAGCTTAAACTGGTTTTGTTGCTAACTGTGTAGTGTTAAGAGGACATGCGCCGAAGAAGATACGCCCATTCCTGGAATAGATATGAATATGTATTAGCAGACGGGATATAAACCAAAAACAGGAACTGTACGGTGTGCGTCTTGGTAGAGCAGAGACTTCCGATGCACCCAGCGCTGTTTGCTTGCCTCTATTCGTTTAATAAATTGTAAACTTAAATTGGAATCCTGTTTTGGGACACAATCATTTATCTCATCGCCAGCGTCCAACAGGAGTTGCCGTCAGCAGTTGCCACTGGCATCCATCAGCAGTTGCCACCAGTGTCCACTGGCAGTTGCCACCAGCATCTGCCAGCGGTCCCAGCCAGCAGTCCGTGCTGGCATCTGTCGGCAGTCGAAGCCGGCAGTTGCCGTTAGCAGTCACCACCGGTGTCCGTCAGCAGTCGCCATCGGCAGTTGCCGCCGGCGTCCATTGGCAGTTGCCACTAGAAGTTGCCGTCGGTGGTCGCTGCCGGCCTCCATCAGCAGTAGCCACCAGAAGTTGATGCCCGTGTCGTTCGGCAGTCGCCGCTGGCAATCACCGTCAGCAGTCACCACTGGCATCCATCGGCAATTGCCGCCGGCAATTCCCACAAGCAGTCGCCGCCGGCACTTGCCGGCAGCATTTGTCGGCAATTGTCACCGGCATCCATTGACAGTTGCTGCATTTCCCCTGCTTGTGCCTGCCTGACAGCGGCATTTCCCGTGTGCGCCTACCCGCCGGCGCATTTCCCTTGCCGGTGCCTGCTTGCCAGCGGAATTTCCCTTGACAGCGCCTGCTTGCCGCCGGCATTTCCCCTGCTTGCGCCTGCGCACCGGCATTTCCCCTGCCGCGGCCTGCCTGCCGCCCACCTGCACACGGGGCTCGTGCCCCGGCGAGGCCTGACCGGCCCCTTTCATTCCTCCTCCTTTCCTAACTCTGCTTCTCACTGCCAAAAGCTTCGGCGGTGCTTCGTATCAAAGAGGCCCCAGGCTCTGCAGAGGTCTGGGTCCCAGACCTCCGCAGAGCAGACAGGACAGAAACCAGATAGGAATAAATAAAGGAGTTGCTATTCAAGTCAGGACATGGTTGGGTCGGGCTGAGCTGCCCCATGGGACCTGAGGTGTGTGGGGCAGCTGGAGGGGACAGGCAGGCCCACGGCAGCACGCTCCTGTCCCCGTCCCGGGCAGGGCAGCCGCCCTCCCGAAATGCCATCTGTTGCTCAGCCCCGCTGCACCGCGCGCTCCAGCACCACCGCTGGGGCCTCATCCCGCCCGGATGCCCAGCCTCAGTGTGCTGCCTGGGCTGCGGTGCACAGCCCTGCTCCCGAAAAATGAGGGCAGGGTCCCAAGTGCTTGGTCCCTTGCCTGTCAGGGACAAGAAGACCAAACGCTGCCAGCTCCTTAGGATGCAGCGCAGACCCTCTCCTGGGCCGGTTGTTCTGGAGAGCACATGGAGCCGTGCCTGTGGCACGGTACGATGCTGCTTGACGGCTCGCACTGGAGTCCCCAGGGTGGCGGGTCGGTCAGACGACGTGACCACCTTCGCTCAGCCACCTGGGCCGGTACGTGGCACAGCCCGGCGTGCCCTCGGGCCCCCGCGGGGCACCGGGGATGTCACCCAGCTTGGCGTGAATGAGGCCTTGCAACTCCTGGTCTCCCAGTTCGGTCGCTGCGGCGAGGGCCAGGAGGAAATAGGCTGCTGCATCCTGTTCATCCTAACCATAAAGGACAGGGCAGGCATTAGGAAGTGGTTTAACTGAAGGTCACAGGGTATAAGGGAGCTGGAGCAGAGCCCGGTGTTTCCAGGCAGAACCCAGTGACACCTGACTTCATTGAAATGGGCTCTATATAGTTTCAGCTAAGTGCTAGCACCTCTTTCCAAATTGCCTTTCCCCCTTCAAAACCTGGTTGTGCCAGCAGTGTGTGCATTTATTCTAAAGCTGCAGGGAGGATGGAGAGTGACAGGATGCAGCCATCCACATGCGTGGCTGCTCTGCCAGCAGATGTGATACTCCACCTCCAGCTCTCCATCAAGAGCAGAGTGCTCAACACAGCATCATGAAAGAGGTTTCCTACCTTCAGTTTGTGCAGGGTCAGGTTGCCAAGGTGCCAATACACCTTAGAGTAGTACAGGGCCTCTTCAGAGCACTGCAGCAAGGGGGGACGCAAAGCAAGCGTCTTCAGGTAGCAGTCTTCTGCCATCTCATACATACGCAGAAAATAGTAGACTGTAGCCAGGCGGTGGAATGCAACCAGCTCTTGCAGTTGGTCTCCTGGAAAAGAGTTGCTGATACAGTCAGCCTGCAGCACACTCGCAATACATCCCCAGCCCAGCACGCTGAGCTGCTCGGCGATGCATTTGGTCAACAGCCCAGGGGCACAGATGTCTGCATAAGGAGACGCTGGGTTTGAAGATGGTCCAGAGAAAACAGAGCCATGGGCAGGGTTGCTGATACCAAGGTTGGACAGATTGCCTAGGGAGTATATATCGTTCAACCAGGGGATTTCTTGGGTGCTGGAAAAGGCTATTACAAGACTGGTTCCATCTCAGGCATTTATGCTGGCATTTTGCCCATTCAAACTATTTCTGTAATGGGAAGGGATGAGTTTATCAGAAGATCCAGGGCAGAGAGGAACTGTTCAGTGCTGTGCCTTCATCAGACCTCCCATCCTCCAGTGTAGCAACAACCCTCTGGTCAGCCAGTCCCACCACCACCACGGCAGAGCTCTCCCATGTGGCTGTCATGCAGCTTAAAAAGGGAAGTGGCCTTAAAAAGATGTTACCCCTTAGGACAAGAAAAGGTTCATAGGTCTTATGAAAGCAGGAGATCCCCCTTCCGTGTGCACAGTGTTCTCACCCAGAAAGGCAACCCCCTCCGCAGGAGCCCGTAACTCCCCATACCCTGCATCACTCACCAACTCTGATGCTCAGCCTGGCTGCCAGCGTGGCGAACTCCAGCGCCTTCTCGTAGCCCTGCAGGCCAATCTGCAGCTCTGCCAGCTTATTGAAGAGCCGTAGCTCTGTCTTAATGGCCTTTAGTTTCCTGGCTAAGGGCACAGCACCTCCCTGAGGAGAGAGAACAGCGAGTTCAGGCTGTTCCTGGAGGTATCGGTACAGCACTGCCCACAGGTGATAGAACAGCAGGAGACGGACCAAGCGCTTGGCATGGCAGGCAGACGATGGGGTGGTTGAGTGCTGCTGATTCAGGTTCTAGCCCCTTCTTTCCCTTGAAAATGAGTTTCATATCCCAGAGCGTGGTTCTCAAGACCTGAGCCTCACGTCTCCGCCCTTCCTTAGGTGCCTGAAATTCTGACTCTGAGCATGTCCCCAGGAGCGACCAGCTCACACCCAACACTGCCAGGATTTGTAATGTAAGGACCCTGTTCCCACCTCCCAAATGATCTCTGGGGTGAGCTGCAGCCATTGCAAAATACATCTGTGCTCCAGGCTTCCCCCCTGCAGCAATGTTTGCACTCTGGCACACTCAGAACCATCCCATCCCTCTCCACCCTCCATCCCTCCAGCCTGGCCATGCGGTGCTGCAGCCAGCCCCCACAGCATCGCCTTGCAGGGCACAAGGACAGAAACACTCGGAGGGATCAGTACCCTATAAAACTCCACCGCTCGATCTCTGTTTCGGCTGCCATTAAAAAAGGTATCGCCTGCTTTTTCATAAAGATCCATGGCCAAGGAGAAGTTCTCGGATTTCAGAGCAGTCTGAATGGCTGCCTAGAAGGAAAAGGAACTGGAGTGAGGCTTGGAAAGAGACATTTGCACATAGACATTAAATAAAACCAAATCATCGTAAACGTGAGCCACAGTGCTCCAAACAGCATGGACCCAGGTTGGCCAGCACTGTTGTGCTGCATTTGCAAATGATGTGTGTAAGGATGAAGCCAGGAAGCAGGTAACCATCCCTGTGCAAGGTCAGTGTGCCAGACTGATCAGCTGGGATATCCAACGGCATCAGGATTTAGTCGGGACAGTGCAGCCAGCCCTGGCCTGGCCTCGGTCTGTCATTGGTGTGGTGGAGCCAACGCGAAGACTGACAAGGGGAACAGACAGCTTATACAGAGAAAGGGCAGAGCCAGCAGGAGGGAGGGCAGGTATGCTGACTTCTGGTGGCACTTGGCCCTGGTGCCACCTTCCAGCCAGAACATGTTCCTTACACCGTGACAATTTATCATTGTCAGTGACCTTGCCTGGGAGGGGGTCCTTGAGGGACTCAGACATGCCCTGCTGAGATCTGGGGTCGACTGGCCCTTCTTAATGGGAAGTCACCCCTCCTTTAGCCCCTGCCTCCCTGCTGAAACCATGAGCTAGGGAGGCAACGATGGCTCTTTGTTATGGGCCTCAGATCTCCCTTGTGAACACTAGGAAGGAGGCTAATGCCAAGGCCACCTATTCATTTCACCCAGGTCACTGAGCAGCTACCCAGTACCAGTAACTCCCTGCCTTTACCAACCTGATTTAGGGGCAGGCTGGTGTGGCTGATGGGAAAGGCTTCTCGCCTTGTTCCCGCCACCGTGTACCTCAGTCACCCAGCCCCACTAGTTCAGAAGTGCTTCTGGAGTAACAGAGTGAGGACCCAAAACATCCTCTACATGTGTCCAGGATGGTGCTTTGCTGGATACCCCAGCTCAGTGCAACCCCAACAGACCCAACCAGCCTTCTGCTCTGCCTACTCTGGGCACATGAAAGGACTTCCCACCTTTTAATAGAAGCTACTCCCTGAATGAGGGAGCCCTAAGACTTTATGAGCTGCTCTTCTTCTTTGCTGCTCAGCTGATAAAATAATGCTAGAGATGGAAAGAAGCCAGTAGTCTTCTACTCCAAGAAGTCTCCAAGCATTTCCCTGGCACATTACCCCTTATCTACGTGTATTTCTATGGGAACCAGTCACCTTCCTTTGGCACTCCTACATCACTTTCTTAATAAATTCACTTACTTTCACCCAAGAATCCTCTAAACACAGTGTATGGAAGGAAAGATAGGAAATTTAGTGTCAGATAGTGCGTGAGTGTAAAGCAACAGCTCCTCCTTCCAGCAGCAGGTTTACTCTGCTCATAAGAACTTTCCCTTCCAGGTCTTCCAGCCCCAAAAGGCTCTCACACAGCTGAGATGGGAATGCAGCTAGCCAGGGTGAGAATGGGACTGCTCCAGCCACCTCCTCCATACCTGAAAATACATTTCCACCAGCTCATCTTCCTGCATAAGATAGTAGAGCCTTCCTGCCTGCAGCCAGGCCTCTGCTGCTTTCACAGTCTCCTCAAGGTCAATGAAGATCCTTAGACTCTGTTTGGTGCAGTCCAGGGACTGTCTCAAACTCCTATGATGGTAACAGGCAAAAAGCCATTACAGAGAAATCACAGGACACCCCCAGCAATCAGCTGCAAAGCTACCACAACACCTCCCCATTGGCAATCCTGCCTTCTCCTCCTACAGTTGCCAAAGGTTAGAGGCAAATGGACAGCCACAGCTCTGAGCAATGTGTCCCGGTAAAATCGTGGAAGTCTCCATGCTTTAGTGCACGTGTGTATCATCTGGCAACCGTCAACCACCCTGAGACCCCAGTGCTCAGCACAGCTCCAAGGCAGCCTGCTCCCAAAGCGGCTGCTCCCCACCCCTGCTCGTTTCAGCTGATAAAGAGGGTTTTCTCCAGGTCATCTGCAAACCCTACTTGCCCCCCTACGCTAGCTACACATGGGAGCATCAGCAGGGAGTGCTTGCATCTTTGTATTCCAGACAGCATCTGGAACCCAAAACCACATCTCTGCCTATTGTTTGTCCCCTGGTGCGACCAAAGAGGCAGATCTATGACCACATGTGCAAGACCTCAGAGCTCCTTTTCAAGCCCCTGGTTACTAGAGGACAAAGGGACAAGCAGCAGGACAAGCCAGTGGGTTGGACACGCTGCCGGCAGAAGACAACTATGGCGATGGGAGCGCTGGGCAGTGCCCAGGGCATTTTTGTTTGCTTGGTGTCTCGCCTGCTGGCAACTGGACTCCAGCTCTCCTTCGAGTCCAGGGAATGGGGTGCTTTGTAATCTTAAATAGCGCTGTTCACATGACAGGCGTCTGCTTCCTAAATTCCTTCCCTCTGAACTCACTGTGACCTAGGATGGGAAGGTTAACATCCAAGTTAATGACAGCCCCTGCCCATTTGTCCTTCTGGGACATGGGAGCTAGCTCTCCACTATTTGACACGTTTGCCTTCAAAGACTGAAGAAAGTCTGTGGACTGTCCAGGTCTCTTTCTCTCCCCTCCCGCCTAATCTAATCAGTCACCTGCATGTGTCAAGCGGGAGATTGAAAGGTGAGTTGATATGGGGTCTTAAGTACCTCCCTGGGGAAAATATTCCAGCAGAGATAGGAAGGGCAGACTCAGCGGCTGGGGGCTGAAGCCAGACTTATTCAAATAACAGATAAGGAACCTATTTTTACTGGTGAATGGTGATTAATCACTGGAATAAGCCTCCAAAGAAAGTGATGAATTCCCTGTCGCTGGGTCCTCTCTGATCAAGGCTGGATGTCTCTCTGGAAAACTGTGTTTGGCCAGACCCCAGTTCTGTCCCAGCTAACAGCCCGGCATTTGCCCGGCTGTCATGGTGCTCTGGCTGACATTGAACTGTTCCTCTCTTCACCGCACAGCGAGAGCTCGCAAATCTCAGCAGCTCCGTAACCCGCAGCCTGCCTGGGGGGCAGCTAGAGCTACCACGCACCTTCCCCACCTCTCTTGAGGGACACCCCAAGAAAGCCACTGCTCTTGCTTTGGGTAAGCAGGGACCCCACTCTAACAGCACCTCCTGTTATCCACAGACAGGACTTACTCGGATGTGCCCAAAGCCTGGTAGAGCTGGCTGAGGGTCTGACGGACATTGCCTTCCATCTCTCTGTCCTGGAGCTGTTGTGCCAAAGACACCCAGTGCTCATGGTAGGTAATGCAAGCCTGGAGATCGGGGCACACTTTGCTGTAGAAATGGCAGAGAGACTCAGTGATGTGAAGCTGACCTGCATGGTACAGGGAAGGGAAAAGGACGGGTCAAGGGGCTGCATTAGGGACCTGACAGGGTGCTGCACAGAGGTGAACGCTGCCCTGGTTCCCGCCAGCAAAGCTGTACTCACTCCTCACGTTATGCCACTTCAGGGCAAAAACCAACGCCAGTTCATAACAGAGTTTGCCATCTTCCATCCTCTGCCTGTTCACCATGGCCTGCGCTAGCCACAGCAGCACCCGCACCAACTCCATCTCCAGGTCTTCGCTGCCCTGGAGCTCAGCGTAGAGCTGAGCCGACTGGAGCAGGTAGAGCTCAGACAGCTGGCTCGCCCCGTGCGAGAGGCTCAGCTGCCCCAGGTTAGCCAGGGCAATGGCCTGGTTCCTCTTGTTCCCGGTCTCCTTGGCTTTGTACAGGGCCCGGAGGTAGTTCTCTGCAGCCTTTTGTACCTGCCCTTCTCCCTTGAGGGCAATGGCCAGGAGATTGTGCACGGCTCCCCCCTGAGTCACGCTGTCCGTCCCGTGCAGAGAGCGCAAGAGCTGCCACATGATGTCTGCAGCTGGGCCCGGCTGGTTGTTCAGGAGATACATCCACCCCAAAGAGAGGGAAGACTCGAAAGCCTCCTCCTCGCCCATCAGTCTGCTGAGGGTTACGGCCGTGGCTGCATAACAAACCGCCCCGTCCAATACGCCATGCTGGAGGTACATCCTGGACAAGATGGCACACAGCGTCCTCTGGATGGGCACAACTCTGCTTTCGCAGGAGAAATGCAGTGCTTGCTTGAGATAGAAACAAGCCAGTGCTGGGATGCTGCTCCTCTGCAGTTGGCTTCCCAGGAGTTTGGAAGTATTTTGGAGGATAAAGCCAGCTCTCCATATGGGTGTTGGTGCCCCCTTGATGCCACTGGGAACAAACAACCTGGCGGAGGCCAGCGCGATATTTGGCAAGTACTTCTTGTCATATAGGTAGCTCAAGATGGGGGTGGCATCCAGTGGCACAGAACTAGAGTCTGGGCCGAGTAAAGTGGTGGTGAGATGTTGAAGATGCTCAGTAAAGGGCAGCACTTCATCATTTTTGCCCAGTTCTAGGAAGAGCTTGACAATAAGGAAACAGACCCGTGCTTCCAAGGGAGCATTACCCACAGCTATGGCTTCCCTCAGGACATACATCATGACTTCCAGCTCGTTCTCAGAGCTGAAAGAACGGCCAGGCAAGCAGACAAGCAAGGCCACTGTTTTTCCCAGCAGGGAGGAGAACTTGTGCTTCATGTTCTGTTTCAAGTAGATGGAGGCAAGGTTCACGTGCAACGCAGCCAGCAGCGGCAGGTCCCCAAAACCCCTGTCCAGGATGCTCACGGCTTCCTCAAAGTAGACTCGAGCCTGGGAGAACTTGACCTTTTTGATGCAGAGCTTACCCAAGAGGAAACAGAGCCTGACATGAGCCCAAACTGAATGAGTCCTCTTGGCCCAGTTCCTGGATGTCTCAAGGTATAAGACTAGTTCATCCTCATCAGAGAAACCATAAAAAGTGGAGTTGAGAAAGGAAAAACTGAGATCATAGAGGCTTTGAAAACTGGGCACGTAACTGTCTTGGTTAAGGAAGGTCAATATGGGGTTAAAGACATCAGCATCTTCCATGTGTCCAGCATTCAAGTCAATAAAGAACTTGGGATCATCAAAATCATCCAGCTTCTCCAGGAGAACATCTTCCAATGTAGGAGGGGCTGATTCACTCCCTGGGCTAGACAGTTCGGAGGTGCTAGTCGTAGCCAAGCCATTTATTTCCTTCCAAGACTGGAGCAGCGGGATATCTTTACAGCCACGGAGAACAGCCTCTGGAAGAGACAGGCAAACCATAGTGGGGTGTTTCCCCATGTCAAAATTCACCCTCAGAAGTCATCATAAAATCATCCCATTCTGTCCCCTCCATATACTCACCTGATGGCACTTTCGGGAACATGGCTGTAGGTTCAAAACCATCTACACAAAGAGACATACAGAAAACAAAAAGCCCAAAGCCTTGGTCAGTGTTAATGTGCAGACACAGTGCTCAAACCTTATAGAGATCTCCTGCTGCTCTGCTAAACCCCAGACCCGTATGTGGGAGAGCAGGCTCGCTTCTGGCTGTAGACACCACATGCAGCTGCAGTTTCAAGCCCCGTGTCTGCTGGGGCTTGGCTCCGTCTAAGACCATGGAGAACAGCTTTTAGCTGGTGGTGGGGTGAGCACCGGTAACATTATAGTTACCTGGGAACAAGCAGGTCTTACGTTTCACAGGTGGAGTTTTATCAGCTGTGTCTCTCTTAAGACACTTGTGTCTATTCCGAGGTTTCAGATCTGTGTGTATCTGACAGGCTCTACACCGGGCTCATTGCACCTGAGCTGGCTGGTCCGGGAGGTCCCCTGAACCCCAGGGGATCCCAGGCTCAGCCCTGCATGGCCACATTCTGCTTCTAGGTAGTCAGAAGCAAGAAACAGAGACAGAGCAATTAGCTGTGGTCCAAAAGCCACACAGCAAGCATAGAGAAACTGAGAAGAGCACCCAGGAACCCTGACCTCCTGGCTTCTGCTGTGGGCATGGAGACGATGTCACCTGCCACTTTAGCTGTGCATCCCCCTCAATACACACCCAAAGGTCAGAGAGCAGCAGGGGACCTGCTGTAGGCAGGGACCTACAGCCAGGATCAGTCAAGAGCAGCATCTGCCAGGGTGAACCACAGCTGAGGAGCTGCCCTGGAAGCAGAGAAGACCCCTGTGAACTGCAGTGTGGCAATGCCCAGCTCTTGAGGGTATCTGCAACCTCCATGACCAGGCTGAGCAGAGGGCTTGGAGACTGTCTCAACCACAGCAGTTGTCTCCCTTGCAAAGCCCTGAGCAAGGAGCTCTCTAGGCACTGCCCAGCATGGCTCTCCATGGGCAGCCACGGGGCTGGGCACATAAGGAGAGGGGAAACTCACCCAGCCGGTACACAGAGGTGATGTCAGTGCGTGCCAGGTCACCGAGGAGGGTGGTGAAGTGCTGCTCACCACCATCGCAGGGGATGCGCAGGAGGGGGGATTTTTCTTCTTCACTCAGAAACACCAAGCCCTTTTCCCTACATTAAGGCAGACATCAGGGGGAAACAGTCAGTGTCTCCCCATCCCCTGACACTACATCTATCCTGTGGGATGGAGATGGGCTTTCCCATTCCTCCTCTTCCTCCCACCAGAAATCTCTGCTGCAGATGGATACCAGAGTCTGGACACCTTCCCCATCAGGGCTTTCAGATCCAGCTTCTCCATGACGGAACCAACAGGTGCCAGAAGGAGGGACCTATGGGTCTTTTTTTTCTCCAGAAGCAAGCCCTTTCTGAGGCCAGAGCATCATCTGATTTCCTCTCTGTTCTCTGTAGTGTCAGAGAAAAGTGCCTAAGATTTACCTTGAGTGAGCCTGACCCAGGGAAGCCCAACAGACCTAGCAACAGGTTAAGACCCCGTCCTCCCACACACACTTTTGGAGGAGAAGGCTTTTTGGATGGGTATTGAACTGGAGCCATGTCTTTAAGCCACCAACAAAGACAACTGCCTGGGTCATTGGAGTGGGGTTGTGTCACCCTCCCTCCCCAGATAACTCTTGTCTGTGTCCTTGGAGGGTGTTTAATTCTGCTCAGTGAGGAACTGTGCCAGTGGTCATTCTGCCTCAACACCCCAAGAAAGCAAAGGGGCAGAAGGAAGCAAAGCAGGACTTGGTTTCCTCGGCAGTGATCGCTCTCCCCACCCTTGCCAGACTCACAGCCCCTCAGACAAAGCTACAAAGACAAGAACATTTCTAGGTGAAACTGGGAAGCCAGCTCATCTGGTACACAGATGTCCTGGGCTGCTTTAACATAAAGCCAGGTCTAGCCCAGGGCCAGATCTGTTCCTCTCCAAGAACCACCCGAGGCAAGTGAAACATGATTGCTTTGTCTGGGCAGAGACTCCTGCAGCCTGTTGGCAGCAGACCCTGGCCAAGGCTTCTGGACAGACCTCAAAAGGATCCTCTATGAAGGCCTTGCAAAGCAAATTACCTGCCCTGGACTCACATAGCCTTGAGTTTGGACTTGGAGTCTTCCCTTCACTTTCTCCTGAGTTTAAATTAATCTAAATGGTAGCAGTAAACTTACAGAGGTTCGCAAGCCTCAGGATTTATGTATCGGGTTGGGACAAAGCCGATGCTCCCACTGCTGAGGGATTTGCCCACAAACCATGGGAGTCCTGGAATGAGGAAGCCAATGACTTCTATGCTGTCTCCTTTGGAGAAACTCAGTTCATTCCATGCTGCTCCTCTGTGGTCCTCTGTGGCTGTGCACCTGCCTTTAACTGGGAAACCAAGGCAAAAAGGGCATTTCAGTGTGAGGCCACTGTTAAAACTTCCTTGCTGGAAAAGACTTGGGCAAGGAGGGACCATGATTTCAGCTTGAGAAAGCTGCCTCTCTGTTTCCTAAGATTTATTGTGCTCTCAGACTCAGATTTCTGCAATTTCTTCTTGAGAAGAGGATTATAGTAAAATATTCAAGAGGCATGGATAAACACCACACAGCCAAAGACTGAAACCTCTGAGAGCTGCAGTATGGAAGGTGGCTGGAAACATGGAGCTTCACAGAAGCTGCACTGTCTCAACTCTCTGCCAGAGTGAAATCTTTAACAGTGCAAATGTCCATCACACTACACGCCATATGCACACCTGCAGTGACCTCCCATGTCCAGCATGCTCTGCACAGTGCCCATGTCCAGGCAGGAATGGCCGGGGACTAATGGGTGAATGGTGGGCACAGGTTTCGCACAGGTTTCATGTGCACAGTGGTGGGAGCCTAATTATTTAAAACTTCAGTCCTGAAAGAACTAAAGGAAAGATAAAATTGCAGTAGAATAGAAAAACCCAGTGGCAGAAGGATGGTATCAGCAGCCCTCTGTACTCTGTGTTCTTCAGATCGCCCTTCTAAGTACATGGAATTTGCAAGCTCTGTTCTCCATTCAAGAGAGTCCAAAGATGCAATATTCCCTTAGAGCACCTTGCAATGGAGTGTCATTGTCAGGACAAGAGATAGGCCCTTTGCATTCGTGGCCAAACCCAGGTTTGCAAGAGTCATGCCCTTCCCTGGGAAGGGTAGCTGCGTGGCACTCACCAATTGGCTGAGAGGTCATCCCACTGATCTCCTGGGAGATGCCAAAACTCACAGCATAATTCTTCAGGAACCACCTGCAAGGCAAAGGGGAACCACACTGGTGATCTCTGAGCAGTCCTGTCCTCAGCCACCACCAGGGGTGGTCTCACACAAGCAGAACAGATGTTCTGTCCCCTGGGAGTGCCGGAGCTGCTATGGATCTTGGCCAGCACGGCCAGTCCAGTAATTCCTTGTAATGGTATTGCTGGGCACGGAGGGCAGTTTGCACCTCACGACTGCAGCCTCACACCACATGGTAAAAGCAGGATAATTTTGCCAGCCTGTGAGGAGGATTTCACCGTGTGAGTACAAGAGGAGCTGCGGGTGTCTTTGAGGCTCAGCCTGGTGTCCAGCATAAGGCCCCACTTTGACTGGCATTACCTAAGTCTTGGGCTATGGTGTTTCTCCCAGTTATTCACCTGTAAATCACAAATAATCTCATGTATGACCTAAATCAATATCACACAAGAATGATATCTGAAGTATGTCTTTGCTCTGTCCCATTAACAGGACCTGAATTGGTTTCAGTGGTTGTCTTTATGTGTAATGTATATCCTCACAAAATTATGTAGCTCTTGCCCATTGCCAGAGGCAAAAGCAGTTTCTCACCCCAGGCTTGGTGCTAGCTCATGCATCAGGATCAGGAAAGAATCTTGGCTTAAGCACTATTAATTGGCCAGTCTACTTACTGGTAAAATGGGTGAGGTATTGGCTCTAGAGCTGTCATGGGCACCAGGCCTCGTTGACCTGTTAGTAAGGACATCCCTTCCCACTTGGACTCCTCTCCAACGTTCTTCACATGGATCAGCTCGTTCTTGCACAGCTGCAGGCCGTCCTCTCCCTCCTGCTCCGGCTGCCAGACACCAGGCACTGCTCTGGAAAAAAAGTTACCTGCAGATAGAAAGAGTCATGCCCAGGTCAATGGCATCAGTGCAAGACATAGCCCAGCACAGGGCTACAACACAGCCCTGCTGAGATGCTTTTGAGGAATTCCCTACATATGCAGTCCCTTCTCACCTTCCTGGAGTAGCAGACCCATATATATGGTGGCCAAGTGATCTTCATTCACAGTAACTCTGATCTCTGTGTCTTCCATCAGAGCACAGTTTAGCCAGTACTCCTGGTCAAAGAGAAGCTGCTCCAAGCAGCTGCCCACATAACCTAAGAAACCAAGAGGGAAAGCAGTGTTAGCACCTTCCTTCAGTGGGCAGGATGAAGTGCTCTTTGGATGTCTCCCAGTCTGCCATCTGCAACCATGCTGTGAGGCAACAGCCTCTAATTCTGTCTCCATCCCAAAATGAAATAGAGGCATTACACAAAAGGCATCCTCCTGGGTCTCTCGCACTGATCCAGACAGTGGTTTCATAAATCTGTAGATGGACACCAAGGTCTTCTAATTCATATTCTTTATCTGTTACATTACTGGTTTTTGGTGTCAGAAAATACCTTCTCCAAAAATTATTCTCACACTGTCTGTTTAGATCTCCCACACCTTGAAAACATTACCTAAAGTCAGATACGTGGAAAACTTCCAGACTTCTTCTAGGGTTTTGAAGGTGAGGAGGAACCGATCCTCCTGTGCTTGCGTACAGACCAGCCTGGCTGACAGCTCCTACACATGGAAGACAAAGCAAGATTAAGGGATGGTCCTGGGACTCTGACAGGGGGTCTCCTTTCTCAGTGTGGGAATAATACTAGATCCTGGAATGAGACTAGGCACTCATTTATTAGCATAGTTGAGACCCAAGCTGTGCAAGTTGGTTGCCTGGGGTTAAGGGAAGGGTGATCCAGCCAGCTGAGTCCTTTAGCCAGGAGGGATGGAGTACCTGCAGTGACAAACTCCCCATGGTGCGGCAGTGGGAGGGCGAAGAAGCTCCATCTCCTCCTGAAAATCTTTCCCCCTGTGGCACACACCAGAACCACTGTGCTTTTGAAACCCAGGCACCTGAACCGTACCACGGGAGGGTTAATGTTCAGTCAGGACAGGCACAGCTTCCAAACTGCAGTTCTGAGGCTGAAAGCAGTAACCATGCCTCGAGGGAGAAGCTCTCTTTCACTATTGCTGGCACTAGTATGCACTGTTCCAGGTCTTCTGGGAAGCTCTGTAGGGAGCCCTGAGGGGCCAGGACCTTAAAAACCAGCAGGGAAGGAGAAATCAGTCCAGGAAATGTCTCTATACCTGTAGTGATTTTTCTATATGAAGCCCAATACTCTAACAACCCCTGTGCATGTCCAGAGATGCCACCTCCACCGGGGACCTGAGTCTGGCACACGGTTTTGGTGATCCCAGCCCTGTGAAATGCCGGCTATTTAGACTCACCCCAGGGCTATCTGCATGATCCCTCAGGCAGCTCAGAGCCTCCAATATGAGTGTCCTGACAGGAGGCTTAGCTTTCCATCTGCCTCTCACCGGTTACCAGTTCATTTCCCCCATCATTCCGGTCCCCTGCAGAGTCCCCATGTGCAGGAACACACCCTGCAGTGGCCTTGGAGGAACTTCTCTTTCTTGGCTGGGTTTGGTGTCCCATCACACATCCCATCACGCCAGGAGCCTCCCAGCAAGTGCTCTGCCCTGCCGGGCTGGGGCTCCTACCTTGAACAGGGCACAGACATCTCTGTCATCACTCTCCAGGGCCCACAGCTTCTTTCTGGCTGCTTCCTGGAGCTGGGAATTGAGGCACTGGGAAGAGCGGCTCTCAACGGAGAAGAAGAGCGAAATCTCTTGAAAAGGAAATGTGCAGGGTTAAGGGGGAGAAGGAGCTCCATTCCACACAGAGCTGCCTCCGCCACACTGCCGCCCTGCAGCCAGCCCCACCAGTGCCTCCAGCCCTCGCCTGGTTGCGATGGTCAAACAACACAAACCCAGCCCGTCATCCCCCTCCAGCAACAAAGACGCAAAACGCAAGGGATGACAGGGGGTCGGTTAGCTGCGGTGCCAGGCCTTGCTACATTTGACCACTGGAAATCTGGGTGGTCATCAAAGGCAGCATCTTACCTGGTGGAAAGCCCTCCCCAACAGCCAGCAGCACCGAGGAGGGGTCCGGCGAGCCTTCTGCTGCCTTGGTAGCGGGGTCGCTTGGCTCTGATGCCCCAGCCTTACCTAGCAAGGAGCGGGGACACAGAAGAGCTGCTGTCAAATTTTGAGGCAGAAATCTATGATATTCTGCCTAACCATGCCACCTGAAAGCAAAGCCCATGGGTTGCACTGCAGATCTGGCTGGGGATTTTGTGAATCTGGTATCACCCTAAAATCATGCTCAAGGGTGGAGGCAAGATCCATGGGATAGATGTGTCCTAACTGCATGATACTCTTGATGACTGCTGGAGTGGCTTTACTCTTTCCCATGCTGGAGTGGCTTTGAAGTGAGGGGACTTTCCCTCATTGCTCCTGGGACATACCCTCACTGAGAAGATCTGGTAGAAGGATGACCCCGTGACATAGAGATTTTTTTGGAGGACACCTCAGAGCAAGAGTACTTCCCCAGTGCAGGAGAGCCAAGGGCTTGCAAAACTCTTCCCTCGTCAATTTGACAGTCAAAATGAGATTTTCTCCCCTGCCTGCTCTGGTTGGTATCTGAAATCCAAGCTGCATTCTCTCTGCTTCACACATCATCAACTGTTGCCATAAAGGATTTGGGAACTGAAACTTTAGCTGGTAATTATGTTAATGAAGGCTGAGGCACATACAAATCCAGCTTGCTCTTCCACAGCTGTATTGGCTGTGGAGGGATAACAAGATTAAAAACCAATTTTTGTCAGTAATCAGATTGGACTTGTAAGACAAACATGTACCCAGAGATCTGAAGCTGGAACATGCAAGCGGCTTTTGTAAGTCACTTCTGTGACCATAACTATACTCTACAGTTCTTTTTATTGAGCCAGCTTTGCTAGTCAGTCAAATAAACTGTTATCTGCATGCAGAATTATAATCCTTATTTATAGTTAGCAGTAGAAAAGAATGGCCCAAGGCTGGACATGTAGTGAATGAGCTTTTCTTTGAAAGAAAAGTCTTTACATTTCTCAGCAGCTGATCTGAACACACTTAACAAAGGACTTCATCCAGCAACTCCGTCCCCTTACACACATGGGGGAAACGGAGACGGGGAAGAAAAACGAGCCAGAGGCAGAGTTAAACCCGAGCTGGCTCCTGCCTGGGCTGGGCTTGCCTGCCTGCTGCTTCACTCCTCCCTCCCTTCCTCTCCTTCCTGCAACCCAGCAGACACTGGTGGGCTTTGCTGGGTTCGCTGGTGAGCAGGGGCTGTGTCCCCCTTCCGTGGGGACGGGTACCTGACGCCATGATCTTCTCCCGCCACCATTTTCCCCGGCGCTCGGCTGCGGTGCGCTGCAGGTGGTCCCAGCGGGTCAGGAGCACGGGTGAGCGGGGGCAGCAGGAGTCACACTCTTCACCTGGGGAAGACGGGTGGTGGGGAGAGGCTTTCGGACCCCCAGCAGAACGCTCCCCACCTGAGAGGTCTCCATATGATGAGCCGAAGGAGGTGGCAGGTCGGACACCGCTCATGCCCCCTCTGCCAGCGGCATGACAAAGGGTGCTGGTGGGTCTCTGCAGAGCCAGGGCCAGGGCTCGCTTGGGCGAGAGGAGAAATGGGTTTGCTCCCCGCAGCACTCGCCGATTCTGTGTTTATTTTTCTTTGGGCCAGGCTCAGAAAAGGAACTGGGAACTTTTTTAAGAGACCAATTGAAACTGCTGGTGGGGAGTTGTTCCCAGTCGTGCCAGTGACTCATTTACCTCCCCGATGCTGAAGTATTTTGTAACAGTGGGCAGGAAACAGCCCCAGCCCGGAGCCGAGCGCAGGTCCCGGCGCTCGGGGCTGCACTCCTGGCAGCCGGGGCTGAGGTGCTCGCAGCACCCGCTGGCACCGGCTTTCCCGGGGGACACGTGGCCAAAGCCACGCTGGCCCTGAGCCACCTCCCTTCTCCCGCCCGTTAGCACAGCCCCGTTAGCTCATTTGGGCATGCCGGTCCGGGAATCGCGCCTCGGGGGCTGGCAGCACCCCGTGGGCTCTGCAAGCCTTGTGATGCTTGGGGTTCTCCTGGGCAGCAGTGGCAGCAGGACAGGGGTGGCAAGGGGGCTCCTGAAAAGCCAACAGCATGGGAATAAGCCAACCCCCTGAATCATCCTCTCCCCTCCCTGGCCAAAATGCCCTGCCTCATTCCCCATGCACCCAAATCTAGTGACACAGCAAGTGCCCTGCAAGAGGAGGGGACACCAGTGGCCATCTTGGGAAGGGCAGGAAAGCAGCCAAAGGGAGCCACTGCTCAGCACCAGAGCCTCCCCAGCAGCCCCGGCAGAAGGTGAGCTCTGCAGCCACAGGTCTCGCGGCCCCGCTCGGACAGAGCAGGGCCATGGCATCCCCACGGACAGCTTACCTGTGCACCCCAGGGACAGGTCCTGGTGCCAGGGGGTCCCCAAGCAGCAGCCCATGTGTCCAGCAACACCACCAGCCCCGAGCCGGCAGGCTGCTGCTGCGCTGGCAGGGCTGAGCGTGCCGCTCGCTGCCCGGCCGGCACCGCGGCTCGGCCCCAGCCCCAGCCACAATGCACAATGCGCCTTTTGACCAGGCACTGTCTGCCGGCGAGGCGGGGGCGATGGGCACAGAGTCAGAGAATGGTTTGGGTTAGAATCATAGAATCCTAGCATCATTTAGGTTGGAAAAGACCTTTAAAATCATCGAGTCCAACTGTAAATCTAACACTGCCAAGTCCACCACTAAACCATGTCCCTAAGCACCACATCTACACATCTTTTAAATACCTCCAGGGATGGTGACTCAACCCCTTCCCTGGGCAGCCTGTTCCAATGCTTGACAACCCTTTCGGTGAAGAAATCTTTCCTAATGTCCAATCTAAACCTCACCTTGATAACTTGAGGCCGTTTCCTCTCGTCCTATCGCTGTTACTTGGGAGAAGAGACCAACACCCACCTCACTACAACCTCCTTTCAGGTAGTTGTAGAGCGCGATGAGGCCTCCCCTCAGCCTCCTCTTCTCCAGGCTAAACAACCCCAGTTCCCTCAGCCGCTCCTCATAAGGCTTGTGCTCCAGACCCTTCACCAGCTTCGTTGCCCTCCTCTGGACACGCTCCAGCACCTCAATGTCCTTCTTGTAGTGAGGGGCCCAAAACTGAACACAGTGTTCGAGGTGCGGCCTCCCCAGTGCCGATCGGGGGCACGATCACCTCCCTGCTCCTGCTGGCCACACTAGTTCTGATACAGGCCAGGATGCCGTGGCCTTCTTGGCCACCTGGGCACACTGCCGGCTCATGTTCAGCCGGCTGTCGACCAGCACCCCCAGGTCCTTTTCCTCCGGGCAGCTTTCCAGCCACTCTTCCCCAAGCCTGTAGCGTTGCCTGGGGTTGTTGTGACCCAAGTGCAGGACCCAGCACTTGGCCTTGTTGAACCTCATACAGTTGGCCTCGGCCCATCGATCCAGCCTGTCCAGGTCCCTCTGCAGAGCCTTCCTACCCTCCAGCAGATCAACACTCCCGCCGTGGTGGTGTTTGCAAACTTACTGAGGGTGCACTCGATTCCCTCGTCCAGATCATTGATAAAGACATTGAACAGGACTGGCCCCAGTACTGAGCCCTGGGGAACATCGCTTGTGACCGGCCACCAACTGGATTTAACTCCATTCACCACAACTCTTTGGGCCCAGCCATCCAGCCAGTTGTTCACCCAGTAAAGGTACACCCGTCCAAGCCACGAGCAACCAGTTTCTCCAGGAGAATGCTGTGGGAAATGGTGTCAAAGGCTTTACTAAAGTCTGGGTAGACAACAGCCACAGCCTTTCCCTCACCCACTAAGCAAGTCACCTTGTCATAGAAGGAGATCAGGTTAGTGAAGCAGGACCTGCCTTTCATAAACCCGTGCTGACAGGGTCTGATCACCTGGGTGCTGCGTGATGGCACTCAAGATGATCTGCTCTATAACCTTCCTCAGCACCGAGGTCAGACTGACAGGACTGTAGTTCCCCGTATCCTCCTTCCAGCCCTTCTTGTAGATGGGCGTCACATTTGCTAACCCCCAGTCAACCGGGACCTCCCCGGTTAGCCAGGACTGCTGATAAAGGATGGAAAGTGGCTCAGTGAGCACCTCCGCCAGCTCCCTCAGTACCCTTGGGTGGATCCCATCCGGCCCCAGAGACTTGTGTGCGTCTAAGTGGTGTGGCAGGTCGCTAACCATTTCCCCTTGGATTATGGGGCCTTCGTTCTGCTCCCCGTCCCTGTCTTCCAGCTCAGGGGGCTGGGTACCCGGAGAACAACTGGTCTCACTATTAAAGACTGAGGCAAAGAAGGCATTAGGTACCTCAGCCTTTTCCTCATCCTTTGTCACTGTGTTTCCCCCACATCCAATAAGGACGGAGATTCTCCTTAGCCCTCCTTTTGTTGCTAAAGTGTTTATGGAAACATTTTTTATTGTCTTTTACGGCAGTAGCCAGATTAAGTTCTAGCTGGACTTTGGCCCTTCTAATTTGCTCCCTGCATAACCTCACGACATCTTTGTAGACCTCCAGAGTTGCCTGCCCCTTCTTCCAAAGGTCATAAACTCTCTGTTTTTTCCTGAGTTCCAACCAATGCTCTCTGTTCAGCCAGGCCGGTCTTCTTCCCTGGTGGCTTGCCTTTCTGCACAGGGGACGGCCTGCTCCTGCGCCTTGAAGATTTCCTTCTTGAAGAACATCCAGCCTTCCTGGACTCCATTGCCCTTCAGGACTGCCTCCCAAGGGACTCTGTCAACCAGGCCCCTAAACAGGCCAAAGTCTGTCCCCAGGAAGTCCAAGGTGGCAGTTCTGCTGACCCTGATCCTTACTTCTCTGAGAATCAAACACTCTCTCATTTCATGATTGCTATGCCCAAGACGGTCTCCAACCATTACATCACCCACAGGTCCGTCTCTGTTTGCAAACAACAGGTCCAGCGGGGTGCCTTCCCTAGTTGGGTCACTCACGAGCTGTGTCAGGAAGTTCTCTTCCACACACTCAAGGAACCTCCTAGACTGTTTCCTCTCTGCTGTATTGTATTTCCAGCAGACATGGTAAGTTGAAGTCTCCCAAGGGACCTTTAAAGACCTTGTTTCAACCCCCCTGCTATGGGCAGGAACATCTTCCACTAGATCAAGTTGCTGAAAGCCCCATCCAACCTGACCTTGAACACTTCCAGGGAGGGGGTATCCACAGCTTCTCTGGCAACCTGTTCCAGTGTCTCACCACCCTCATAGTAAAGAATTTCTTCCTTATATCTAATCTAAATCTACGGTCTTTCAGTTTAAAACTATTGTCACTTACCCTACCACTACAGGCCCTAGTAAAAAGCCTCTCTTCATCCTTCTTATAAGACGCCTTTAGGTATTGAAAGGCTGCAATATGTTCTCCCTGGAGCCTTCTCAGCCTTTCTTCCTAGGAGAGGGGTTCCAGCCCTTCAATCTTTTTCATGGCCCTCCTCTGGATCTTCTCGAACAGGTCCATGTCTCTCTTATGCTTCAGGCCACAGAGCTGGATGCAGCACTCCGGAGGGCTCTCATCCTGCCGGCTGGCATTGCTGCCCTGTGCTGGCCCCACCGCTGCCCCGGGCTCTGCTCTCACCCTTGCCTTTGGCAGCGTGTTGCCTGGCCCATGTGGCACATTTCTCTCATTCCTCCCGCTGCCCGTGGCACAGGGAGCCCCGCAGTCTGCTGAGCCCGCCGGAGCTTCCAGATGGCCTCCCCGGAGAGCTTCCACGCTGATCTCCCCCCACCTCCAAAGGCAATCCTATTCCTGACGCTGCTGCAAGCGCCTGCCTCACCCGCGGGGATGCCCTGCTGGGGCTCCTCCAGCATCCTCCACCCGGGGCTGGCTGTGCAGCCGTTCCTGGACCACCCTCCTGCCCAGCCCAGCCGCGCTCTCCCCGTTTCACACCAAGGGCAGCTGGCAGCACTGCCCGCTCCACGCCAACCTCAGTAGAGCAGAGCTATGTCCAGGCAGGCTACAGATGAGTTCTCTGCAAGCACAGACACAGTGGGCTCCTGCAGGGCTAGCAGGGCTCATCTCATCTCTGAGATCAGAACTGTCTGAACCCCAGATGTGAACCTCAGGAGGGACTGATTTGGCTACCGTGCGGGATCCCTTGGGCTGCCCAGGATGGAGTCTCATTCCCTCTTTGCTCATATGCTCTGACCTTCCCCAGCCTCCAGGACCAGGACTCAGGACCGGCTGTGTGATCTCACTGCGCTATGGATGGCAGATGTCTACAGAGCATCTCTGGGGAAGAGCAACACAGCCCCTGCAAAATAAAACCCAAAAGTCACAGGTAGGGAGGTCTTTTAGGGATGGACCTTTACTTCAGCAACCAGCCCATGCCAGTGCCACCACAGCAGTGCTTGTTTGCTGTGGTGTGCTCCAGGAGCATTGCTGGCTCTCCCAGACACCCAGGCTGCATCCTAATGCATGACAAGGCCCTGAACTTCTCCAAAGTAGTGAGTAATTACTCCAGTGAGTAATTTCTCACCAGACAGATTCCCGTGCCGTGACAGGGGCTGCTGGGCGCCACTGCAATACCCCTAAAGCAAAGCATGAGGCGTAGCTAGCTGTGGGACAGGCTGTGGCAGGATGGAGCCCATGTTCATGGAGCTGGCTGGGAAACTTCTAACAAAAGCGAAGTCAAATCAAAAGGCTTTGCAGGGAGGCTTGCACCGAGCGATGCTCCTGTGCAGTCCTGGCGAGGCATTAGCCTGCCAGGCTGAAAGAGTAGGGATTTCTAGTCCTCATCAGCAGAAACCAGATGTCGAAATGTTGGAGTTGCCCGGCGAAGGGACCATCCTCCTCATCCTCCTCGCTGCAGCTCACCTGCCCTCCTGAGCCACAGACATTAGGGTGCAAAGCACTGCGGCTCTCTCTGGGCATGCTAAAGGCAATCTGATGCTTCCCATGCAAAGCTGCGCAGCCGCAGAGACCTGCATGAAGGTGAGCTGCTGGGACAGGCCAGCGCTGCCCTCCCTGTGGCAAGGACACCGTCTGTTCCTGTTGCATGCCAGCCCTGGAAAGCTCTGCATTTGGAACACTCCCCCAGTCGACCTAGGGATGTTCTGAAGGTGCGGGAACCAGAGGGGGAGTTCAGATCAGGTGTGGGTTTTGGCCTGCCTGCCTGTGCTCAGAGCACACTGCCCGAGTTTCTGTGATGAAGTCAGGCACATCTTTACATGAAAGATGTTGCTGTTTTGAGTCCATGTTGTCAAAGTGGTCAGTGCTCCAACAGTGCAGGTGTTTTCAGACAAAGCTTTTTGCTTCATTCAGAATGCGGTTGGTTTTAGCAATACCTGCTCACCAGCGTCAAATTCTTCTACCCAGGGGAAAATACTATTTTTCTCTTTTAAATCAACACAAGATTGTTTCATTTTCTAAACAAAGATGTCTTCATCTATGGTTTTGAAATTTCATTTTGCTTTTAAGTTTACCTAGCTAACTTAGTGACCAAATCCACACCTCCACAAGCAAAGGCATCAACCTCCTGTTTGACCTGAAAAGTAATTTTCCTTTTGGCCAGCAATCCAAAAACCTCCCGTTCCACTCCCTACCCCACTGCTTAACCACCCCTGCATCTCCCCTGTAGCAGGTGAAGCCCTCAGCCTGGTATCCCTCAAAAAGCCTGGTCCTAATAAGTACAGAAGCAATTCCCAGGGGTCTCAGCCTGCGCTGGCTGGGGGTCTCTGCCTGTGCCAGCTCTCCAGAGTCTCTGCTCCCTTTGCAAACCCGGTGTAGCCATGCCAGACAGGCAGCCTCTGCAGGCAGAGTGCCAGCTGGCCACGCTTCCCTCCCCAGGGCACGAAACGGGAGGCAGGGCGACTCTCCAGCACCCTTTGTCCGGGGATGTAGCCGCTGCAGACACTGTCGGTCTCCAGGGCTGTCACGCAGCAGCACCCTTCCCTGGGACCAAATCCACTTTCTTAAAACCAGCGTGTCTGCTGGGATTTATCCTGTCATTCTCCTATCAGTTCTTGGGTACAAAGGACCCAAACCAAACCTATCCTTCCCCCGTGTGCTCATCACCACCGGATCTGAGCCTCAAATTCAGCCGGGACCAAAAATGCAAACTCTCTGCCCCAACCTGGATTTATGCAGCCATGTCCCTGCACTGGACTGCTCCAACCACCTGCAATCGCCACGTCCCGGCTGTGTTTGCTCAGCTGGGGACGAAGGGCACAGGCATGCGACCGGCACCCAGCAAGAGACCCGGCACAGCGGCTGCAAGGGCAGAGCGGTGCAAGCGGCTGTACTGACCTGCTCCTCTGCACACGCCTGCGTGGGGTCCCTCGCTCTGCTCCCCGGCACCGCTTTCCTCCTGGAGGACTCTTGGCCACGAAGCTCCGACCTCTCCAAGCCAGGTCCCCCGAGGGAACGCTGCCAGTGCCGGGATGCAGCGCGCGCCCTTGAGTGTGCGCAGGGCTGTGTACGTGTTTGCAAGGCGGGCGAGCGTGCCCAGCGCCGCCACTCCCTCGCACGAGGGAAAGGAATTTCTTCCAAGAGCAGCTTATCATCTTGGGAACCTCCGCTTCCCAGCAGAGCCGCTGGCGCGGAGGTCAATGAGTTACCCAGAGTTATGCTATAAACAGCCCAGCACGCCGGCAGACGGCCGGCTCCCGAGGGGAAGCACGACCGCCCAGGCACCACCTTCGCCCCGGCTCTGCAGTAAACAAGATCCAGCGAGGCTGCCCACGGGCATGGCGTCAGGGAGCAGCTCGGGGCTCTGCTCAGCCCCGGCCGTGGCTCCCTCCCGTTGCAAGCGGCTGCTTTGCACGAGCAGCCTCTCCCGGACTCACCTGTCCCCTGCTCCCGGCCCCGGCGCTGCGTCCTTGGGGCTCGGGACTCTCCGTCCTCGCTGCGCGCCGACTGCCTCTGCTACAGCAGAGCCCAGGGAGAGGCTCTACCTGCGCCACGGTTCGGGCATCCCAGGGAGGCGGCAGAGGCGCTCAGCTCTGAAAACCCCTTCTTCTCTGACAAACTGCAAATACAGACACACAGAACAAGAGATCTGTGGACCCAGCAGTATTTGTGCACCTCGCCTAAACTCCACAAACAGGGCTAGCAGAGAAAAATACAGGGATTTTTTTTGCTTTCGAAAACAATGGAAGTGTTAATATCAAGCTTTTCTAATATTCCTGTTTCCTTGGGAGTGCTCAGAAGTTGACCATTCCTTGGCAGGTTCAAAACGATGCCTCCTTGCTTTTCACTTTCTTATTTAAAAATGAACCTGAAAGAAAAAGGAAGTCAGCCTAAACCTGACTTCAGTCGGGGAAAAAAGCAAACAAACAACACGAAACATTTTGTTTCGGGTCAAACAAACTCCTGTTTCATGTTTTTGATTCTCTGATATGGGTGGGGGGACCATTTTGGCGTTAGGTGGAGCAGTCCTTTCCTTTCCTTTTCTGAAAGCCCACCCAGCCTGAGCACTGACTGCAGCCGGGGGTGCCAGGGACACCGGCAGGGGTGAGCACGGCCAGCGGGGACATTTCCTCATTCTTGCACTCTCTGCTTTTGCTTTCACCCTCTGCAAATGGGCGCAGAGCGGTGATAAGCACCTGCCCGCACCATGCCCCCCGCTCTGCAATCCTGGCCCCTTCAGGCTGCACGCCGGTGCCTGCCTGCTCAGGTGGGGGACAGGAGCATGGGGGAGAGGGACCTGCCCCCACGTACCTCCATGCATGCCTCGCTAGCCCAAGATGGGGTGGCCTTGGGACAGTGTCTTTCCTGGTGTGCCGGCAGCTGGGGGCAGCTCGGGAAGGAGGGGGTTCATGCATGGCTGCAGGACACAGGGGAAGTGAAACGTTTTGCCGCAAAACCGGCGTGGCAAGTCACAGAAATGCAGCCGGACAGGCCCGGCTTTAAGATATTCCTTTTCGCTGATGGCCCTCACTCAAGACTTTTCTTCCACCTCCAAGACTCTTCTTACTTTTCTCCGTTCTGTGCTGCACATGGCAATCCAAAGCTGCTGCCTGCACCGGGAAATTTGCTCCATCCCGCAACTAAAGGGTTAAGCGGGCTTCGGGGCTGAACTAAGCTGAACTCAGCGCTTAATTTTCAGAAATGCTGAGGCCTGCTCCTCTCGCATTGTTTTCAGCCAGAGGCGGAGGAAGTAAGCGCTCTTGGAAAACAGACCGTCAGCCGTGCCCGGGTGGGTCAGGAGGCTGGGACCACCCTTGCAGCACATACAGCGGCCGCCCCTGCACCCGAGGGAGCCGTGCAGGGAGCAGCCCGGGCAGCTGCTTTGAGGTCTCCTCCTTGGCATTGGGGTGTGAACCCCAGCATCCTCCCTGCTCCTGCCTGCGGCTCTCCGAACGTGACCACCACTTCAAAGGCAGCAGCGCGGAGTCACCGCCCAGGGGAGCCTCCAGACTGCGCGGAGACAGAGCCAGGGAAGTGGAGGCCACAGATAAGGCATGGGAAGGAAGAAGGAAGGACCAGAGCCAGCCAGATGAGCTCCAGGGTTTGAAGACCGCTGCAGCCCCTGCCTGACACTGTGTTGCTGAAAGGAGCTTTCTAGTTCACCTCTGTGCAAACATCTTGGGTTTTTTCCAGTTCAGCTTGCAGGAAGGTTTGGAGGCGTCAGGGAAAGCCCCGCGGTAATACTCCATGTGCAGGTGTCTCAGAGGCACCGGTTTCGCTATAGAGAGCTTAATGATAAGGTGTAGGAGAGTGGCAAGGAATAGCAGTCGCAAGCGTACAGCCCCACGGTGCTGCCTCTCAAAGCCTTTTCAAGCTCTTTTGATCATTGCATCCCTTCCTCGGCCATCCTGCCCGCAGCAGTGCACTGCCTTGCTCGGGCACCCTCGCCCAGGCGCAGGCAGAGCTGCAGCACCTTCCAGCACCACCACTGCTTTGGCAATGGTTGCCTGGGGGACAACCACAGCATCACACATCACAGAAGTTTTTTAGGCACAGGACTATCGGGGAAAACCTCTTTCTGTCTCTAGAACAGCTTCTTCCAAGGTCGCAGAGGTAGCACGGACCTCGCGTCCTCTGCAAGATCTGAGCTAACAGCTCGTGAAACCATCGTGCACCCTCGGGATACTCCTCCCAGCTCCCTCTGACTCCTGTCGGGTCTCTCCTGCCTGCACTACGACAAGGTTGCAGGGATGAGGGGTGGGATGCCAGGCTCTCCGCCCCAGAGCAACTCCATCCTGCACAAGGACGCCTGCTCCCCAGCAGAGGGCACAAGGGGACACGAGGAGATCTGTCAGGAGCTTCTGATGTTCCCAGCGTGTCCCACATCCTGAGGCAGCCCAGTCCCAGACCCCTGCCTCTCCTGGGATGGAGCAGGGGCTGCTCTCCACATCACCTGCGGAAGAGGAGCCCTTCCCACCGCCCCTCTAACCAGTGTCTCCCTTGGAGCCGTTGTGCCCCCCTCTCATCCCCAACACCGATTTCTCAGCTCTCCCACCACCGTGAAGCCTGGCCCTGCCGTGCACCCAGACAAGACGGCCACCCACCCCAGGAATCAGCCCCACAAGGACAGACTCACAGCTGGCAGCCAGATCCACCCGGTCTTCACAGCAGAAGAGGGTCCCCAGGTAATGAAAAGTGTCTCTTGGCCACCTGATCTCTCTTCACCAACGGAAGAGCTGCTGCAAAGAGGTCCCCCAGCTCCACCCTTCCTGCTGCCCCATCCAGTCACGGCTTCTCTCCTTGGCCTCTCATCCCTGCTCTTTTCCCAGACTGGAAGTATCTCTGCCCAGCACTGGCCAGAACATTAAATGGCCTTAACCCTATCAATAATGCAGGAGAATTGATGACAGGTAGCTTGTAGACAGCTGCCAGCCTCTGAGGGGCACCGAGACCTCCCTGAGAATGGCCAGGCAGTTCCTGGGGTGCGAATAAACTCCTGCAGCCCACGTTGGGGTGGTGAGCTCAGGCAGGATCTGACTGGGAGCCCTCCTGCCTTGCCCACCTCTCTGGATCTGGAGCAACCTGGAGGGGATCCTCTCTGCTGGCCCAGAGGTGAGGTGAGGTGGCTTCCCACCAGCTGGAGGGACACAGGGAAAGCACTGGCTGGACACGGCTGCGTGCAAGTGGTCATCTCAGCCTTTGCACCGTGACCTTGTATGTGCTGGACAGGTTTTCCCGTGGCCCCAGGTAGCCCACGGCTATCAGGCTGTGCTGGGGACAGCAGAGAAAGGTCTCTCTGATGTGTCCCCTGTGTGTTGGAGAGCTGTGTCTAAGCCTAGAGGCTGTGCTATTCCCGTCCAATAAACTGGAGAAAGGTGCCTTTCTTTGCGGAGGTGCTTGGAAAGCCATTGCATCAGGGCTACGTGCCTGAGAGAGGCAAATCTGAGCTGTTTTCCTGCAAGTTGCAGACCAGTCTGGGAGCCGCTGGCGTGCAGCTGCTGGCTGCGAGACACAAGCCAGGCGGCTGCTCTTCCACCCGGGGGTGTGCAGGGCCCGTGTGCGCCCTTGTCAGCAGAGTGGAGGTGCTTGAGTGGATTGAGGCTGGGGGTCCGCTGTCCGGGGACACGCACAGCCAGTGTTGGGAGCACAGCCCTGCCTGGGACTCGCTGCATCGCCTAGCTCTTCGCTGCAAGAGGGGGAATCGGCCGAGGGGCCCGCTTGGCTGCTGGGAGACTCCCATCGCATCTCCCGAGGGTTTGGGATGCAGACCTTCAGCAGGCAAATCCCAGTGCTTCCGCAGGCTTGCAGACGCTGTCTTCGACCTCCCCCGGGAAGGACAGGGCTACCAGGACTGGCAAGCGTCACCTCTAAGGATCTCGTCCCATTGAAATAGGAATGCCTGACCTCTTGCCTTCCCCTCTGTGCCCAGTGTCACCTTATGGGACGTTGTGCTCCTTTTCGGGCTCAGCGTCCCCCAGCAGCCCTGCGGGAGAACAGGAGAGCTCTTTAGCTGATAGCTACCAAGCCGTCGGAGGTGCGCAGTGCAGCCGGGCTCTCCCTCTCCTGCATATTAATTGTCAGAGCCATTAGATGGCAGCAACTACCGCGCCACCAGCATCCCGCTCCCCGCGCAGTCCGAACATTGCAAAAACGGTTTTGGAGCCAGGCCCCAGCCCTGCTGCCCACAGCCCACGGGCACCAGCAGCCTGCACCGGGTCCCCATGGGATGGGGAAATAACCCCGGGATGGGGCAAGCGCTGTGAGACTGCAGAACTGGGCTTGCAAGGGAAAAAGAAGGAAGGGTCTGAAACAGGGGACCGGCATCCCGAGCAGCAACGTCAGGCTCAGCGGGGACACGAGTGCAACCCACCGGCTCCAGAGGACATCTCTGGGGAAGATGACTCTCTGGAGTCCATCTGCAAGGGATTGCTGTGAGCACACGGCTGGGAATGTAGCTGGTTGCTGACTTGCAAAATCCAGCCTCTGTGCACTGCGCTAACGAGCAGTGAAGCCACACTCATTTCCAGCAGTGATTTTATTGTCTCTGTGTTGAAGACACTACGGGTCAGGTAACACGCCAGGCAAACCCTGCCTGCGATGTGCAACCGAGGTTCGTTCAGGTGCTGCGTTGGATAGAGCTGACTGAAAATCAGAAGGAAAAATTGCTCAACACGTAAAAGTTGTTCTCCTTGGAGAGGTTTCTAAAGGAAATGTATTTCATTTGGAAATATCTCCAGAAAATCAAACTTTCAAAATATTTCATTTTAACATCTCAATTTCCCTGTATTTCTCCCCTCTAGTCTCTCTTTTCCTTTATTATTCTCCTCTGGCTCTGCTTTTACCCTGTTCCTATTTTGCCATTGAAACAGAAATGAACCGGACAAGGAAGGAGAACAAAAAATGACAAAGTGAGCACATCACCCCAGATCTCCAATTTTTCATTTTTCAATTTCACCCACAGTAGGAAAATGGTCACGAAAATGCATTTTGTTCATCTTTGGACTACAAACGTACAAAATCCCAACCTCCGTATTACTTTTCCTTCCAACATCCACAGTACGAGTTGCAAGGTGCTGAACAGCTGTCTCTCACACATACAGCACCAAAAAGCAAACCCAGTGCTGTTTTCCCCACCGCCAGGCCAGCAAGTGTTGATACGAGCCATGGAGCCTGAGCAAAGACATGATTTGTATGAACCACCCCATCTAATTCACACAGCTCAAGCTCAAGTTTAATCATACAGTAAAGGGAAAATATTTAAAGAAATCTTTTGATAATTTGGAAAAAATCAATATTTTTAGACTTTCCTCTGGAAGAAAAAAACTGATTAAGATATTAATTGCTTATGCTGATCTAGAGGTTTTTTTGAAGCTCTTAATGATCCAAGCTGCTTGTAAAGGTGTTGGTCTTGATGCCATTTCCTTTTAGAAAGCAACAAAGCAGCTCAGTGAGGCTAAGCATCTTGTTTTGATATTTTCAGGGTGGAACATTTTGATTTTTCAACTTACAAAGCTTTGCTGCTTTAATTTTTTGTACATAAAACGAAGGCTGAAATCAGAATGAAAGCTTTCAGTTTAAGCTAATTAATCCAAACACTTTGATTCAAATCCCATTGTGTTTTCTCAGTTTTGTTCTCCGGGAATTTATTTTAAGTGTCTGCATTCCAATTTTAGACCGGGGGAAAAAAAAAGTGAGATTTCCTAGAAAAGAGATAACCCGCTGCCTACCCAGGGCTAGCCGTTCTGCAGTATTTTGTATGCTTAGAAGTGCAAAAAGAAATTATCTTTTCTTAATTACCTCATTCGGTTTCCTTCTGAACTGCACGGGCAGCATGGTCTGGAGACCTGGTCTGAGCTTTGCCGCCAGCCCCCGGAGCAGGGAGCGCCATGCTCAGGCCTGAAGATCCCCCAGTTCAGGAATCACCTTGATTCTCAGTTTCCCCATGAAACAATATGAGGAACAAAAGGAAGAACAAGTTATCGTGATAACGCCACTCCAGAAATAAGAAAGAAGCAGCATTTGCCAAGGCTAAATTGCTTTTTCTGAGGAGGTGGTGCTCCCCGAGGAGCCCTGGGGCGATGGGAGGTGTGCCAGCCAGCTTCCACCAGCCGAGAGGTCCACGGGCTGGGCTTCTCACAGGCAGCTCATGATGGGCAAGGCTGTCCATTAACAACATCTCAGGATCCTGACCTAACGGCTGATGGGAGGGAGGATGTTTCTTCCTTCCATCAGTCCTCGCTGCTTCAGGGCAACTTAAAAAGGAAAACTAAAAATAAACCCAACTTCCGATGACCTTTAAAGGCTTGAAACATAGTTGGCAATGGGAAAGCAGGTCAGGTACCTCGGGGGCCAGAGCTGCAGCTGATCTAAATCTCCCTTCGCACCGCTTTGCTGATGCTGCTCGGCAGGAGCTGCTGGCCGGGCTTTGTGGGGCAGCTGTCCCCGGTGGGTCCCCACGCGCCCTGCGGCAGGGCTGGGAGCAGGGGCTGCACTAGCATGGTGGACACGAACTCAGCTACACACGCAGAGAGGGGAACCAAAGCAGCCTCGAGACGCCTGACCCTGGGCAATAAGCCCCGATATTGCCTGGGAGCCCCCAGCCTCGCTGCATGCCACAGCAATGTGCTCCTTGGCTTTTCCAGCGTGCTGCTGCGGCAGAGGTCTGCTCAGGGACGTTAGCTCTCCTGAAAAGCTAGAGTGAAAGACTTTTGCAGGTTTTAGGACAAACGCTAGTTTCCAGTGCCCTAAAACCTTTGCCATCACCCCTCCCTTAGGCAGATCATGCAGCACCTCTCCTCTCCTGGGGTCCTGATCTTTCAGGAGGGGAGGTGAAGGCCCAGCACACCCGGACATGCAGGACGAATCACTCCAGAGCTTCTGCAGCGCTTGTTTTCACTCATCTGCTTTTGATTTGGAAACATTTGTTGGACTTGACCTAGGGATTCAGCCCCCATGATAATAAGATAAGGACCTGTAGCTCCTCCATGCATCCCTTCCTGGCTTTGCAGGACGGCAACCGGTCACAGGGGGGCTGTAGTGCACACCAGCATTGCCTGGAGCAGATCCGGCTCACAACCATTCTCCTCTGTCTGGGAATTTTTTTTTTTGCAGAAACCATTTGCGCAGCACTAAAATTAATGACTGAAAACGCGAGTTTGCTTGAAAATAATCTATCATTTGATTATCACTTTAATGCAGGCAGCCTGGGGAACATCTGCCTCTGCCTGTCTGTGTCTCCTCCTGCCGACATGGGGAATTGCTGGGAAGAGCTGTTGTGCTGCTGTGTAAACTGGAAGAAAGCCAAACCACTGGCGAATGACTCGGTGGTTGCTGTGACTGAGGAAGAGGAGTGGGGTCCTGCGCTGGATGAGGCACCAACTGTGCTGTCAGGTCCCACCACAGCCTCCCAGGCCACTCTCTTAAAACACCCACTGCCCAGTTCACTGGCTCTGGTCCCAGTTGCTATGTTTTCCAGGGCCTCCCAAAGCAAAATGCTGATCTCCATCATCTGGAAAGTAATTCTGTCATCACGAGAAGAGCGAGTCTGGCTTTGCACCAGGGCAGTGGGCAGCAGCATCTGACCACTCCTGACTTTACCTCTGCCAGGTGCCACCTCACAGGGGAGGCAGGGGACAAGAGAAAAATGAGTAGGGAACTGCCCAGTGCTGCAGAATTTCCTCCATCTCACGACACAGACCATGTGCTGCGGTATAATGGGGTCTCCAGACCCTTTAGGCTTCTCTGCTGCCTTTTGGGAACATTACAGCCCCAGACTTACAGGCTTTTTTTGGAAAATGTCACCAGCTTCCGATGAGTCAGAGTCCTGCTTCTCTGCAGCCTCGCTCCACGCGAGGCGTCGGGCTGTGCTGCGCTGGGGTCCCCGCGGGCATCTCGCTGCCACTGTTTGGACTTAAATCTTCTTGCTGAGAAAGGAGAGCCTTTCGCTGCCAGCGCACATGCAGGCAGGTCTGCCAGGAGCTCGGGCTGGCAGCGATGTGTTCGGCCAGCTGGTGCTTCTGGGACAGGCAGGCACATTTGTGCTATGGCACCCTGGAGCAAGGGCTGCAGCTGGGATCTCTGGCCAAGGTGTTCCCATTCCTCCTGCAACTGTGATTCACAGGGCCCAGCGGTGAAGGTTGTTCACCAAGATGACTACCAGTCGAAGGGGAAAGAAAGTGGGTGGAAAGCCTGGGGCTCCTGCAGGGAGACCTCTGAAAGCTGTTCCATGTGACTGTACGTGTGTGTGTTTGCAAACATGTACGTATGCATGTGTCTGTATCTAGGTGTGCTGAAAGGGATGCTGTGGCTTCAAGGAAAACAGAAATGCAAGAGCTAAGGCTGCTGCTGAACCGTCCCTCCATGCACTTTTTGGACAGAGATGCTTACATGATCGTTTAACTCTGACCTCTCCTAACCCTGTCTCTCCTGGCCTTGGGACCTGCTACGCGATATTTCCCGTGCACTCCCCTCTCCATTCCTCAGCTGGTCCCCAAGTCACGCAGGAGTGAGGTGGGTTCCCCTTCCCCGGGGCTTTCCCTGCTCTGCGGCAGTGGGACGGGGGCTGCCCCTCCGGCCCCGGGGGACCAACATCCCTTCCCAGGGCCAGCGGCTGAGCGCAGCCTCAAACAGAAACGTGTGGGTGGTGGCTTTCCAGGTCATCAGCTGCAGAGGTGGTGGGCCTGATTTCTCCAAGTTCCTGGTGTCGGTATAGCACAAGATACATTTTGAGCCCAGCTCCTGGTGATTTCACATGCAGCCAGCAACTTCCAGCTCTCCCAGTAATCAGCCAGCTGCTGTTTGAGTCAGGCATTAGGAAAGAAGAAACACAGTTATCAACCGGGTGTGGAAAGTTTGGTTCAGGTGACTCTCAGCATCTCACACGGCCAAGGACACAGGGATAAGAAACCCAGCGTCCAGGGAAGCCATCAGTAAAATCAAATTAGCACCTTTTTTTCTTCTGTCCTCTTACCCCCATCACTACCGTGTCCCTTTTCACCGAACGATGGAGGGTCCTGCAGGCAGCAGCATCCTCTGCACAGCCTGAGCTATGTCGTACATGCTGGGTACTGAATGAGGCAGGCGCCTTATGGGAAAAATACGCATCTAATAATTGCCGTGAAAGACCGTGTTGCAATGCACAGACACAAAGGGATGAAAGGAGGCTGCGTTAACATCCTGACATTTCCTCATTTCTGACTTCTTGTCTCAGGCATCCCTAACACCCTTTTATGGCAGCTTTTGCGGCCAGTTTCCTCAGTCAAAGAAAAGGAAATGGGATTTCCAAAACACCCTGGGACAGCACTAATGGTGAGGGGCTCTGACCAGTGCCCTGCGCCACCGGCCCCTGCCACAGCCTGGCCGGGGGCCAGGTCCCTGTGTGGGAGCCGAGGTGGGGGGGTGGCAGGGGTTTGAGCTCCCTGCTGTCAGCTCACCAGTGCAGAAACCCAAAAGTCCCATGGCGGGGGACACCCGATGCCCTGCCCGCCTGCCCCACTGGCAGCGCCCGCTGCCCCTTCCCCACGGCGCAGCTCCACGGTGCTGGGACTGTCCGGCTGGGAGGAGATAAAGGGGAAGAGGTTCTGTGCTGGTGCCGCCTGAGCTCTGCCAAAGCATCCCGTCCTCCTCCGCAGCCCTCTGCAATCCCAGCCTGTCTGTGCTGGAAATTTCAAGTTGTTCTGAAGACAGCAAGTTAACAAGATTTGGAAACCAGGTCAGCGGAAGAAGCTTAATTAGCTCGCTGAACCGTGGGGACCAGCTCACATCGTGTCTGCTTTATTGACTCCCCAAATGGACGTTATTGATACGATAAGCATGAGCCTCTCTGCAACGGGGTCCTGCGCTCTTCCCTCGAGGAGGGGACACCCCGGGCACTTGTCAGGCATGGGAAAACTTCACAAAGGGCCCCAAATCAGCACCATGGGACAGCCCGAGCCATCCCGTCGTGCTGTATCAGCAGCACTGCTTTCCCCTCAGCCCTGCAGGGACCCCCAGACCCCCACCCCCACTGCTGGTCGTGCTCTTGCCACCCACTCGGCGCCTCTGGGGAGAGGACAGAGCCAAAGGGGACAGGCAGCAGGGCTTGCAGCGAGCTGGCTGCATCACCGGCAGCACAGGCGTAGCTCACACAACCTGCTACCTGTCTTGTCATGTCACCACAAACATCTGCTGCCGCAAAAAAAACAGCAAGAGAAAGGGAAAGCAAAAGGTCCTCTCTGGGCGGCACTCCAGCCCCAGGAGCAGGAGAGATGTGGCATCTGTCACGCTGCATGAAAAACCCCTTTCATTAGTGGCAAGATCGTAGCTCGCCTCTGAATCGCAGCGCAGCTTCTCGGGGGCTCCGCAGGCAGGGCGGGCACAGCCCCGTCTCCGCTCGCACCCTGGGAGCAGCTCCGCTGGGTAAGGCTTTATTCTGATACATAGCATCTCACAAAAAAAGCAAGGGGCTAATCGCTTTGAAGCCCTTCCAGGAATCCTGATGTGCTGCCAGCAGAGAAGGCTGCTTGCTGATCGCGAGGGAAGAGCCCCCTCTCCATCCTGCAGCCAGGTGCTGTGCAGACACCCGCAGCTCCCTCCCCGCTCCTGGCGTGGGACAGACACCCGGGCTGCCTTCCGTGGGACTGCCAGGACAGCTGGGGGTCACCAGCCTGGACAGCTGCTAGATGGGGAACCTTGGCACTAGAGGAAATCCAGTTTTTCAGCATAAATTGTATCCCTCGCCACCATGCCTCTGTCCTGGGACAGCGTTTCTTTGCATGCTCAGCCACTACAGGGCCAAGCCAGAAGCGAGCGGTGGGGAGTGGCACGCGGTCCCACTCAGGGCTGGATGGGAGCAGCACCGGGCTGGGTGGAAGCTCCATGGCAAGGAGGGACAGCCTGGGAGTCCCGGGAGCTGCAGGCAGAGCCGCAGGCAGGGCCGACGGCAGGGCAGCGAGTAGGTCACCAGGCAGGGCAGTGTGCAGGATTGAAGACAGGGCAGCATGAAGGACAGGGTAGCGCAGCGGGCAGGGCCGGACCATGGGCAGGACTGTGGGCAGGGCAGGGCAGCACGCAGGGCCGGACCATGGGCAGGACTGCAGGCAGGGCAGCGGGCAGGGCCGGACCACGGGCAGGATTGCAGGCAGGGCAGGGCAGCGGGCAGGGCCGGACCATGGGCAGGACTGCGGGCAGGGCAGGGCAGCGGGCAGGGCCGGACCACGGGCAGGACTGTGGGCAGGGCAGGGCAGGGCAGGGCAGCAGGCAGGGCCGGACCCCGGGCAGGACTGTGGGCAGGGCAGGGCAGGGCAGCGGGCAGGGCCAGAACACGGGCAGGACCGCGGGCAGGGCAGGGCAGGGCAGCGGGCAGGGCCGGACCATGGGCAGGACTGCAGGCAGGGCAGGGCAGCAGGCAGGGCCGGACCACGGGCAGGACTGCAGGCAGGGCAGCGGGCAGGGCAGGACCGCGGGCAGGCGGTGCCCAGCAGATGGCGGCGGTGCCGAAGCGGCGCGCCCCGCAGCCGCCCCCCGGGGCCGGGCCGCCGCCCCCCGCGCAGCCCCGCGCTGCCCCGCACTGCCCCGCCCGGCGCGGCCCTCCGCGGGCTGAGCCGCCGGGGCGGGGCGCGCGGGCGGGGAGAGGCGCTGCGCGGCGCTGCGCGTTCCCCGCCGCGGCTCCACACCCCGCTATAAGAGCAGCGGCCGCGGCCGCGCTCCGCAGTGCATGGCAGCGCCTCGCCCGGGACGCTGCGGCTCTGCCGGGACCCTCCCCTGGGCCGGTCCCGGGCGTCCCCCCGCCCGCCTCGCCCCCTCCCAGCCGCCGACACCCTTGACCTTGCCGTCCGGCAGCTCGGGAGTGAGAGCCGCGGCAGGCGGGGGATAGCCGTACTGGGTCGCGGAGCTGCCTTGGGATGCGTTAGCCGGCGGATCGCACAGAAATATTTCTCCTAGGAAGGAGAGAGGCAACCTCCGCCCACTGACGGAGGGGCGGAAGAAAAAGAGGATTTAAAGAGCATCTTTGCCCCCTTTGTTGAATGAGAAGGACAGAGGAGGACCAGCAAGATGAGCACTAGCAGTAAGTACGGCTTTCCCTTGCCTTTGCTATGGGAATGGGGCTGATATTGCACCGGTCTGGCTGGGAGGAATTGGAAAGAAAATGTCACAAGGTTGACAAGCCTAATGGGATGGATTTTTTTTTATTATTATTATTTTCCTGCCTGCCTTTTGCTTTCTGACAGGGTCTGGCTCTGCTGGCCTTTCTTTCATGTGTACTAAGCCATGGTGCTTATCTGCATTGAGTACTTTTCTTGGCTTGTATTTCTGGGGTTTGGAGGGCAGATCATGGACTAAAATGTCGATATGCAACATGGTGAGAGGGAACCAGGAGCACTCTGACAGGCAGCATCACTTGCTGATGCCACTGCCTACATATAAATGAACACAAGGGGAACAGCCGATGAGGAGGAGGAACAGGGTAAGGAGAGACCCAGAAACCAGGTGCAATACTGAAAAACATGTACCTTCTACAGCTGGGGATGTGGGTGTTTCTATTGTGTGTGTGTGAGAGACAGGGACAGAGGCACTCAGGCACTATGTATGAATTTCTAAAGCAGAGCTTGGAAATGTGCTGCATAAGATGAGAACTGGCACCTAGTACTAGTCTGGTTACTTCTGGGTTTGTGCCCTTGTTGCAAAGTCTGGAAAGATTGATCAGGTTTGATCGAGTCACAATCAATTTCTGTTTCCTCACTGATACGATGTGTGACACCTGTATCCACCTTGCTAGCACAGCTTTGATCCATTCCTTTAAAAGCAGTGAGCCCCCAGCGAAAGGAGGGGGGGCTGATGGCTACCTGAGGTTCTTCCTCCTGGGATAACCTGCCCAAGGAAGGTGTCCTCCCTCCTGTGGGTCCTAGAGGCTATGTGAGGAAAGGAGGACTCCCCCAGGCAGAAAGCAGCAGAGCAGCGACTTCTCCATTGCATTGGTGTGTTGAGGTTTCTCAATCCAAGGGCTTGGGGTGGTTCCCAAGCAAAACACTGTGAAAAATGCCTTGGCACGCTGCAGGGCGACAGAACAGGTGATTCCAGCTCTATTGGGCTGTGTCAGAGGCAAGAAAACTTTCCAGGTGCCCTCTGCACGAGCCACACCTGGGACAGGAGCTAGCCCCCTTCCTGGGGGAGCAGGGCTGGCAGTGCCCAGGTAGGAAACAATAGTGAGCGATTCCTGCCGAGCCCTGCTGGGTGCCTGGTAACGAAGGGTCTTCCCTCTGGGTGATGAGCTGGGGTCGGGTGCGGAGGGCTGGGATGGCACACGGTGCTCGCTGCGGTCAGTGACCGCAGTGGTCAGGTGGGACTGTTAAGCTTCCTCAAGCCAATTTTGACAAATGTGTGTTGGTTCCTTTTGGGATTCCTTTCCAGCTCATAATAGCCAGCTTGGCTGCTGATAGTGATAAGGGCTGTTTATGGCACTGGTGTGTTATAACTATCTGATTGCGCCGCAAAACTCCTTTACTGGGTCCTCCCCCACACAGAGAGAGGTGCCAGCAAACCCAAGCGTGCTGCCTGCCTGTTGCTCTGACGTGACTCACAGGAGGAGGCCACCGGGCAGGCAGGGAGCGCAGAGCTGGGAGTCTCTTGGGAGGTGCTCCTCCTTCTGCCACTGCCTTGCTCTGTGACCTTGGGCACATCACTTGGCTGTGCCTCAGCTTCTGGATTTGCCAGCAGCAGGCTGCCACTGTGGCCCTTGCTTTGGATGGCTTTGCAATCTTTGCCTACATATTGCCATTACCTCTTTCTAAGCAGCCATGTGTTTCAGTAAAGGTTTGGGAACTTTGTAACATCTGCTGATCGCTTCTGTGCTGTGGGTGGATTACTTATGGATTACTTATGGTCCCTTTGGGACCACACCTGGTACAAGGGCTCGGCAAACCCTGCAAGGCAGTGGGCTCTGCCCTGTTGGGCTTCCAGACTTTTTCCCAGTAGCCAAGGGGCTCAAAGCAGGTCTTGCCATACCCAAATGCTGGCTCCTGTCTGTTCTTAGCAATGGCGCGATTCTCTCCTAGCTGGCTCTGTGAGCAAGGCATGGGGTGCAGGGCCACCTCTTCCGCCAGCATGTTCTGTGACTGGTGTGAATGTTGCCAAAAGCTGTGTCTCCCCTCTTGCTGCTGCCTTGCCCAGCTCTGCGCATCCCTACCCAGCTTGTATCCCTCAGATCCATGTGCCTGTGAGGCAAAAAAGGAGCCCAGGAGCCTTGTGTCGGTACCGTCTCGGCCATCTCTATTTCACCCCACTGATGCTACCTGGCAGTGACCTGCAAGGGCTTTCGCAGCCCTTTGCTAGCGGCCAGTGGCTCAGGGGAGCTCGGTGCCACTTGTTGGTCAGAGGCTTCCCAGCCCTGCTTGCAGCTCTGCCTCCCAGGCATTCCCAGCTCTGCTGCTCTCTGCTTTGATTTTTTTTTTTTTTGGTTGGTTGGTTTTTCTTCCCCCCTGCATTGCCCCCCCCCCCCCCCCCCCCCCCGGCCCCCATAGTGACTGAGGGCTCAGGTGTGGTGGGATCCACCCAGCAGGCTCAGCTGTGCTCCAGCCTCCCCAGTCTGGTCTCTCTCCTGGTGCACAGGACCCTACCTGTGCAGAGAGGCAGACACAGGAGGAGGAGGATGGATGATGAAGCCAGATTGTGCATGGGGTAATGATGTACAGGTGTACCTATAGCTGCAGGACCAAAATTTTGGGACTGGCAAATCAATGAGATGTGCAGCTGAGGATAAAATGCCACCAGATCTCTGAATTCCCACCACTCCTTTCCATCTTACTTGGTGCATTTTGATTAACACTTCTGTCCTGTCTGAAGCTGACGTGAGGCAGGAAACCTGGGGCTGTGGGCTACGGCTGGCCTCAAGCCATGCTCTTGTGCAAAACTACCTGTGAGGCCCCTGGGGAGCTCTGTGCAGGACTTGCCGGGCTGTACAGGTGTATCTCTGAAGATGCTTCGTGCACAGCACACAGGAGTCTCGCCTGCCCTTGCTAAGGGGACAGGGGTTTGCTTTTCACCCTGGTATGGGTCCCAGGGTTGGAGGCCCCATGCCGTCATCTCTCCCATGATACAGGGAAGGCAAAGGCACATGGAAATCTTGCTTTTAAGGTGAAGAGAAAAAGGCCCTTGATCTTGGGTGTAAACTCATATCCTGAGGCTGCAGAGCAGACCAGGTGGCCCGGAGGGTGCAAGGGTTGTGCTGGCTGGGAAGGTGGCCTCTCCTCCTGGGCTCACCAGGTGTGCAGCGAGCATTTGGAGGGCACAGTGTTGATATTTACATTAGCTACACTATTTATACCTCCCACTCCAGTTAGCACTGCTAATTGGTTGCAAATGGATTCATACATTCATAAACAGGTCTATCAGTGCTGCTCTGCATTTCCATTGAAGCTGGATCCTGTACTACAAACCCTTGCCAAAGAGACAATCCCTTAAAATCACCCCCTGAAATCTCCTACGTTCTGGGCTCAACCTCTCCCTCAGAAACTGGCCTGGTGCAGGGAGTTTAATGTGACCAATGCTGTGTTTGTGCTCATTAAAAGGCAAAGGGTTGAAGTGGTCAACTGCCCCAGGGATTTAAGACTCTCTGAAATGAGTGTGAATAATCCCTTCTGCTGCTTTGAAGGTAGCCATCAGGTTTGGGTGCTGCAGTTCCATGCAGTGAGTCCCGTCTGTGAGTATGGGTCACCCCCGTGGGACCCATGGGAGATGGCATTTGCACATCGTCTTTTTTGGTCCAGCTCTGTTGGGGTGGGAGGGGGACTGCTGGAAGTCTTGGCATTGGTCTTGTCAGGAGCAAGGTGCCCCTTGTTGTCATGGGCCACCCTGATCTGAGCAAAGACACGCACAACTCCTGGAGGAGGTGAAACCCTGGTGAACTCCTGGGTCGAACCAGGTTTGGCAGGCTCTGGATCGGTGTTGCAATAGGTCACTGAAACTAGTTCACAAACTAGAGATCTTGCAGACTCCCTCCTGCCTCCATCATGCACCCTGAAGAGGGAGACCAGAATCTCCCTCTGGGGAGCAGTCCTATCTATCCCCCATCCTCTTTCCTCCGAGCAGCTGACAGCCTGTCGGAGCTCTTGCAGAGGGTTTGGTATGTGAAGTGGAAAGTTTCCCCAGACCATCCCAACCTCTGGCACCTCTCAAATTCCTGCTCAGAGGCTCCCCTAGTCTCAGAAAGCTGGGGAAGGAGACATGAGGAAAGGCTGGCCAGCTAAGCATTTGGGCAGGAAGGCTTCATGACAGATACTGATGAATGCAGCATGTTTGCTTGGTTATTTTTGTCTTTCCTAAATCACGCTGCCTGTTACATGGTGATCCACTAAGCATAATTACCCAGTAATCTCTAAGCACATGTGGTTACAAGGTGTTTACCAGCAAACTCTATTAAGTCCCTGTGTAATTAAAGAGGAATCACATGGTGCTGCACGTCTCCGGGAGCTCCAGCTCTGCTCTGTACAGCTCATCAGGCAGGGTGATTCATCAGGTCTCCCCACCCAGTGGGGTAGGACCTGCTGAGGAGGACATGGTGTTTCTCCTATGTTCGGAAGTGCAGTGAACCCGGAGCAATCAGCCTGTTGATGTGATGAGCAATGTTAGTGTCTTCCCTGTGAGGAGGCTCTAGTTTTTGCAGGGGTGACACCAGGCCTGGGGCGTTATGGTACAGATGAGCCTTTTCAGCCATAGCACTCATGGTCGCTGGTCAACACTGGTCCCTGTTTCATCTTTGCAGTGCTGGAGGCTGCCATAGGCGTGCAGTGAACTGGGGACAAAGCACAGCTCCGGTGAGGGAGGACCCAGCAGAGTGAGATGCTGACTAGAGCAATGGTGCTGCTGCCTCGTCTCTGGGTGCTTGGTGAGATGGGCTCTGGCTCTGGATAAACCCTCATGCTCCTCACCCCTGCTCCCCCAAGAGCTGCTGGACAGGCTCTTCACATGCAAAGGGGCAGCTCTTTCTTCTCTGGCAGGTTATCGTGGAGGAGGATTGTGGAAGGAGGAGAGCTTTCAGAAAGGCTGGAGTAAACTCATAGTTCAAGGTATGCGTGCGGGTGGCACAGAGAAGAAAGGAAGGACACAGATGCAAGACAGAGTCTTACCAAAAGTGGAAAGCTACCTTCCTAGTATGCTCTCTCCAGACCCAGCCATGAACATTACCTAGCTTCCATGCTTCTCCAAGGAGGGCTCTAGCACTGCGTTTTGCAGAATTTGAGCACCCAGGGAGACTCCAGGCTCTCCACCCACATCTTGGTCCTCTTGATTAACGCTCAAGCCTGACTCTGCTGCCACAAGCAACCTGGTACAAATTGTCCTCTTTGTTCTCCTGGGCAGCCTAGCAAAGGGACAATCATCCGTTGCATTCAATTTGGTGCCAGAAAATTCAGAGCCCGGGCAGCTTCTTTCTGTCCTCAGGCTGGTGGATGGACTCTGTCCTCTCACCAAGCTTCGTTCAGGCTCTCCAGCAGACCATCGTTCTTGGCAGCTTGCCCTTTGAAGAGCAGAAGCCATGGAAAGTGGCCCTGCAGGCCAATGAAGTGCATGCTGTAAAGTCAATTGAAGCAATTGAATTATTTCAAGGGCCTACCATGCTCTTATAAAATAAACAGCAAGTTTGCTAATGACGATCAGTTTAGCCAGATAGTTGTGTCTGTGATGCCAGCAGGCTGGATTAATGACACTGTCCTGTTATCAGCAAGGAGTCGGTGTGGTGCTGCCTTTGCTCTCTGCAAAGCTGCGAAGGAGAGAAGGCAAACCCACCAAGCTCCTGCCAGACCCTGCAGTCCTATCGTGACGGTGCCATAATGAAATGGTTGGAACATCTAATTAGATATTTTTAGACTAAATACATCAGTGCCTCTCAGTTGTGAGCACTGCAGCACCTCCAGAAAGCATCTTGGGGGTAGACTGGTGATGGCAAGGATTCAGACAGAGAGTGATGGAGGAAGGAGGGAGCTTTGCAGGATGAAAGGGGATTAGGAGTGACCACAGTAGCCGTAGGGAAGGCAGAGCCCAAGCCCAGGTATTTCAGGCCCAGGAAGTTTGCTTGTGAGCAGCTCGGGGCAAGCGTGGCAGCGGAGGTAGTTCTTGCTTGGAGGATGCCTAGGCTGTCCCTAGTCCTCCTGTGCCCAGCATCTCTGCCTCTTGAGTCTGTAGGCTCAGTAAATCACTGGGGAAGTAGAAGAGCTTGAGTGCACTGATGTACAGCCCTGATGGACATGCCTTGCTCTCTAGAAAAGGGCTGTCTGAAGCTTAACAGGACCGAACTGATGTAGCACGGCAGCAAACTTGGGTGCCCAGTTCCTCTTTATTTGGTGGTGGCTCAGGTTTTTGGTAGGCCAGAGTTTATACATGCATTTTTCTGTTCAAGTATAGTCTTCTGAATGCTTTATCAGTATCAGCCATAAGCCCTCGCCTGAGAATTGATGTGCCTTCTCTGCTGCCTGGGGTGGAGATCTGAAGGAAAAAGGAGCTGGTGCTATGGTTTGCTTATGCAGCCTGTCTGACCTTCCTTTCTTCTTACCCTTTCTACCCTGGCAAGGTTCTCTGAGCCCCAGGCATCACTTGTTTTTCTGTTCATGGACATTTTACTGCACTTCCATTTTGAATCATCTTGTTTCTGAGACTGGGACAACTGGGAAAGTCCTTGGGGGGGAAGGTTTCTCTAAGGAACAGCACAGCGTAAGAGGGGAGCACGTGCTTGAGGGTTTGAAGCCATTCTGTTGGCTTCTGTGTTCTTTCTTGGCAACAAGCAGCACATTTTGGAGAGCACTACACTGCTGTGGGGCAAGAAGGGCTTTGCTGGTGCAATGCCAGCCCCAGAGCCCTTCCTCAGCCCAACTTGCGTCCACTGCAGTCTGGATTTAAGTTTCAGGGTTTGACCTGTTCTCACAGTAGTGAATTACATGACTGTTTCTCAGACACCTGCAGTCTGCTGCTGGACGAGACAAGCATAACCTAGACCAGGACTCGAAGCGTGAGCTCCCAAAGTGCAAGTGCCAGGTTCTGCAGTACAGCACCCCTCACAAACACGCTTGTAGCATCTCGCTCGTGAAAGCACGTTGCAAAGCCCTGCCTGTCCTTCCTAGTGTCTGTGTTTCGTACTAGCTGACCCTGAAGATCTTGCTGCTTTTCTCCTGGCAGCCATCTCCCTGCCAGTCCTGGGGACCCTTTTGCGCAGAGGCGTCCTGGGGAGGGCTGCCCAGCCCAGGGGCGCTTGCTTGCAAAGGGGAGCTATTTTTAAAGCAGCTGGGGACTGGGTGGGTTGTTCCCTGGCTCAGCAGCACTTGCTGGGACATGTCGGGTGCCGTGGTGGGGATCTCCCAGTCGCAGCTGCTCCCCAGCCTGGATTCTCAGCGGAGGCAGGGAGGGTCCCAGCAGGGTGGCCGGCCCAAGGTGGCTGTGTTTCATCCCTCAGTCAAGGACCTTTCCCTGCTAAAAGCTTTAGAGGAGGAGGAGGGAAGGAAGCTGTGTGTGAAGCCCATTTCTGTTGCACGTCAGGAGCTGCAGCCCATCCAAGCCCCAGAGCTGTGTGAGAGGGGCAGCTGCCTCTCCCCAGCAGCCCCTCTCTGAAAGAAGGGGCGGCTTTGCCTTGGCCACAGGCAGGGCTGGATCAGGGCTTGTCTGTCAGCCGCTGCTGCCCTCCCTGTCTCCTGCTGCACTGAATCACTGAGTGCTCTTCCTGGGTAAAATAACCTCCGGCTGGCTTGGCCATAGTGGTGCCCGGCTGGGGTGGCAAGTGGCTTTCTCAGCAGGCTGGTGTGGCTACAAGGTCTGCATCAGCCGGGATGCCTCTGTGTGACTACATGAGCAAACAGGTCTCTGGGCTGCTAGGAAGGACCTACAGCAGGTCCCCGTGGTTTGTGCTTGCCCTGCAAACGGGAGATCAATGGTCAGGTGCTGAGTACAGCAAAGGCATGGAGAGGCTCTCCTTGCCTGGCCCAAAGAAATGGGGGCTGGGGCAGGCAGAGGTCCCAGAGCCCCTCCGGAGGTGGGGCTCAAATGCAGCCCATGTAGGGCAGCTGCCTGTGCAGGGCCGCAGGAGCCAGGTCCGGGCAGCGCTGGGCAGGCAGCGTGCTGTGCGGCTCAGGGCCGGCTTCTCCCGCCGTCCGAGCAGGCAGCTCTGCTCCGGATTTTCCCTTTCTCTGCTCGTATCGCAGCAGTCCTCAGAGTGTGATAGAGCACAGGCTTCCCCAGCTCTCGTCTGCACTCAGATCACAGCACAGCGCTGGTCCCTGCAAACCCCTCCCTCCCTGCGCCTCGGCTGCCCTGCGCTGTGCCAGGGGCCCTGCGGTCTCCCTCCCCACCGCCTCGGCACCTTCTGCATCAGCTCCCGGTCCTCAGAGGATGAAGAAGGTGGAGCAAGGTAAGATGAGCTCCCTCTAACCTCCTAGGTGCTATAAATAGCCGCATCACCCGAGCATCGTCTGAGAGTGATGTGACCAAGTTCGGGCTCCTGGAGACCTGCTGCCTCCGCAGACACACCCAACCCTTGGCCGAAAGGGCTCCCGCGGGTGACACGGAGCGTGTCATCGCATTAGCGCGCTGCGGGACACCTCTCAGGTTATGCACAGCCTAATCCCATCTGGCAGCCGCTGAGGCTGGCATCCTGCGGCTGGGTCAGCGTGCCTGCACCTCGCTGGCAGCGGCAGCCAGGCAGCTTGCACCAGGGAGCCTTCCCCCTGCGGTAAAGACTTAGCAACCTGCCTTCGGCTCTTGCCGAGCTGTGCTGCGGTGCAGGTGGCATGGATGGGGCAGGGCAAGGGGGTGTCTTTGATACACGCGTCAGGTCTCTCTCCAGACCTTTGAGCGGGAGGGAAGGCAGCTCTTCTGTGGGGAATAACCAGTTCAGAGAGAGAATTGGGTTTTGTGGTGCTGGTGCTGTGTGGTCCCTGAATGCTTCTTCACTCCCTCCCTCCAGGCTGGGCTGGAGGTTGGGATTGATCAGGAAAACCTTGGTCCTCCCAATCTATCCAAGCTGTTGCCAGAGATTCAGTTCTTGGGGCAGGCTGTGCCTTTGGAGGGAGTTTTGCTGGCAGCACCAACGTATCCCCCACCTCTTGACCATCAACCAGCATGGGAACCAAGCAGTATAGCAGCTTACATGTGCATGGGCATACAGGGAGAAACACAGCCATCTTCTCAGCAAGGAAGCCCTCCTTCATCTGGCGGCAGATGCTAAGGCACGAAGCTGGATGATCCCCTGCTCAGAGCCTTTTATTCGGTGAGCAAAACCATCCCTTCATACACCCACAGATCCTACGTGAGAGGACTTGCACTGTTGCCCCACCATCTGGCCCAGCTGCCCCCCTGGGAGAGGAGTGGGTTGGACCTGATCCTTCCCCTCCGGGATGGGAGGTGCCTGGCAGTGCTGCCCTGGGTGAGCTGGCCAGGGAGGGCTGAGGGACCGAGCGTGGATGGTCTCCCCTCCCCTGCTTTTGAAAACCTCCCCCGCTTTTGAAAAAAGAAAAGTCACTGCCTGCATGGTGAGTTATGTGGTGATGACGGCTTGTGATGGGTTACATATAAAATCCCTCGCATCCCTGAGGATGCTACCAGTTGAAAGCTTTTATGGCATTTTAAAAATAGCCACAGAGGGGGAGAGAATGAGAAGATGGATAGGTAGGTGGATCCCTAATAAGGAGAGAAGAGGAAACAGCTAGAGAGGGAATGGAAAGACTTTAGTGAACGGCATGTGAGTGATTACTGAGGGAGGGGGTGGTGTGGTCATACTGAGCTGCTGAGCTGCGTGCCCAGCGGGAACGGGAAACCCTATAAAAAGCCTGGCTGTGAGATATGTTCCTTGCACGTGCTGGGGAGAGGTATGGGGTGAGCATCAGCTCGGGCTGTCTCTCCTGCGGGTGCTCACTGCGTTCTACAAGTAGCCGTTAAAAATAATCCGTGACTCTTGGCTGGCTGGCCAGGGCTGGCTGCTGCTGCTCTTACGTGATTCCCTGAACAGCTCCAGGCTCCTCCGTGCTCCTTTCCTGCCTCGAGGCTCAGGCTGATGGCCTTGTCTGGGAGCTGATGGGTGAGGTTGGTCCTGGCCTTGGCTTTCCCCAAGGTGGCCTTTCCCACCTGGGCTGTGCTCCAGGAACGATGCCGAGAGCTGCCTCTCTGCTCTGTCTTCTGGCTTTCTGCTGCCTGACAGCTTGCAGCACCCAGAGGCAAGATCTGGTGGTGGTGGGTCTGGGGCTGAGGCTGGGTAAGGGTGCAGTGCCCCAGCGCCTGGCTGGAACAGCGGTCCCAGAGCCACTGGCAGGAGGTCCCCTCGGCGGGACAGCCCTGCTCTGCCTTGCGTCACTGCCAGCACAGCGTCTCCCCGGTCCCGGAAAGTGGCTCCAGGCCCTTCCCTGTGCTTGTGGCAGCTCTCCCCATCACTCGGGGAAGATTACACGGAGTGTCTCCAAGAAATGGTAATTGCTTTGGCTTGCGCTTGGTGCAGCAGAGCCACTGGGCACTCAGAGCTCTTAGTCAGCTTAGAGATCTGCCAGATCCTTCCTCTCCTTCCCCTGGAGAGCTGGCAGAGGTCTGCTGTGGCCATTGCCCCTGGCCCCAGCTGAGCTGCAGGCTTGCACCCAAGCTGGCCCAGACCTGGGGTCTGAAATACCGGGCAGCACAAGGCACAGTGCACTCTCATCGGGGTGTTGCAGCCTCAGGGTGAAACACCCCAAGCTCAGCCCCCGGCAGGCACAGCGCCGGGTCAGATGCCACCCTTCCTCCAGCATGAGGGGTGCTGGGGAGACAACAGGAGTTTCCCATCCTGGGGGATGAGGCTGGAGCTTGTGCCATCAGCACTGCTCTGCCATCTGTCCTCCCCGACCCCTCGGCTGCTGCTGCCCACCCCTGCTCTGCCCCTGGAAATCAAAGCTCTGTGCAGCTGGGCTCGTTTGGTGCAGGCTGCTGGGAACCATTCCTTGGCTTTGCCCCTGCTCAAACTGCAAGGAAAAAACTCTGCTAACAAGACTCCTCTGTCAAACTTGCCAGCCTGTCACATCCAGGCCGTCTCCCTCTTGCTTGCTTTCTTATCTTTTTTCTTCCTCAAATACCCAGGGAAACAGAGGCGGGTGATGGGTTACCCCTGCCCGGCTCCAGGCTGGGGAATGGCAAAGCTGAAGAACGTGTGCTGCCCGGTCCTTGCGCTGGCCTCTTGCAAAGGGTTGCCCCTCATCTGTGCGCTGATCTCGCTGTATTTCTCAAGCCCACAGCTTTTTTTAATGCTGTAGCACAGGAGCTGAAGTCCAAGCCCAGCCACCCTCTGTGGGTGCTGAGGTCTCTACCTCCTTTGCCAAACCCCGGGGCAGCCCCTAGCCTGGGGAGGGTGAAGAGGTGCCTCCTGCCCTGGCTGGCTTCTGCTGACTCTGAGGAGCTGCTCACCTGGTCTGAAATAACTTCTGGAGGAGCAGCGGGTGCTTCTGAGCCAGCAGCACAGTCCTTGCCAGCGAGTGCCCTTTATCCTCCCCAAGGCAGGGGGTACCCCCAGTCCCTGCTCCCACCTTGCCTGCGCTTTGCTGGGCGGCGGTGAGAGCATCCTGCGGGCACGTGGCAGAGCAGGGGCTTGCCAAGAGAGGTCATCTGCGGCTGCCCCAGCCCTCGCTCCCCGCTTGGCTGGTCAGGTGGCATAAAGGGTCCGGTTTGGGAAATAATTCTGTTCTTTGGCTGGCAATTTTTGGTTCATTTAAACCAAAAGCGTGCACAACAAAGCACATGTTCATTTTCCCCTGTTGAAAGGGGACTTGTTCCCTGGAAAGTGCCAGCTCTGCTGGGCCCATTGATTGCCTGTTAATTGTCACTAATGAGGAGCTGGGAGATGTGGCTTCCAGAGGCTGTTGGGGACAGACCGTCGCTTCGGCTTGGGAGGGACATCTCAGCGGGGAAGGGAGCCGTGACCTCGGTGCAGGCGAGTTAAGCTGCATGAATGGGTTTGTTACCGGAGAATGCCCCAATTCCTGTGCCTATGGCACGGGGCGGCAGCGCTTAGCCCCGACTCCGGAGCGGAGAGCGTGGAGGGTTAAGAGGATATCTGGTGCTTACTGTACACAGATGGATTTATTTACGTGTATATAGCAGGGAGGTGGGATGGGGAGGGCTAAACCCACCCTGTCCGGGAGGGAGGCTTAAATCTCTGTGGCTGGCCCGAGTCGGGAGCACAGGGCTGCTGGGCAGCAGGACGTGATACCAGGGCTTGGCCGTTCGCCTCCAGCCTGACAGTTGAAGGCTGTTTTTCTCCCGGCCCTGATAAAAGGCACCAAAGGCTTTTAGCAGGAGACAGCCACGTCTGCCTGCCTGCCGCTTCCCGCGCTGGCAGCCCCCCCTCCTTTTGAAGTCGGGTTTCTGGGCGTACGCAGGAGCCGAGGAGAGCACGAGTGTGGGAAGGAGGAGGGGAGAGGATTACGTCTGTGCCGAAACCCCTCGTACGCTCATGGGAGTTTATTGTTCTAGATGTGCCTCGTCCTGCCGCGTCCCCCACCGTCCCCAGTCCGTTTGTCCTTGCCCAGCCCCATCACTGGGCCGCCCCACGTCCTACCAGCGGAGGCTCAGGATGTGGCTGGGGGGGATATTAAGCCCCTCTAGAGATTGTCATGCTGTGTGAGCACTGGTGCAGAGGTGTGTTTTTACCTGCCGAGACAGCCCCACGCCACAGCGGGGACGGGCGCTCCTCTCCCACAGCAGCAGCTTTCCAGGTGCCCATCGCCTGGTGCCATGCTCCAGCCACTCCTGTAGCATCTGTGCTCATTACTTCAGTGGTTTCTCTCATCTTCTCTTTGCTAAAATGGCTGAGCTGTTTCACCCAGTGCTTTTCCTGGGAGTTTTCTGGGTTTTTTTCTCCCGTTCCCGCCAGGCTTTCATGTCCAGCTAGCCCCGCTGACCACCTCCCGCTCCCCAGGTACCCCCTCTTGTCCCTGCAATCGGGGGGCTGAGGCACCACCCCAGCACTCGCTATCTCTCTGCAAGAGGCTGTTTCTGTGTTTACCGTTCAGCTATCGCGAGGGTGGCTCAGCAGAAGGGGAGCTTCCCTTTGGGATTTGTTATTTCGTTAGAATAAACAGCCAAGTGGGATGTTACTTTCCATTCCAGCTGAGAGAGGTTGTAGTTGCTGCTTTTTGACCCAAAGCCTGACGTCTGTTTTTTTAATTCTCTGCCTTTAATGAAGTGGGATGGAGAAGCGAGAGCGGAGCATGCTTTGGCAGTAGATGCAGCTCGTGTTCTTGCAGTACAAGGGCTTATGTCAATGTATTTGTGGTTGCATCTCCGCCTCCTACTCTGGCCTTGGATTAGGGGTTCAGGTGAGCCCCAAGCCGTGCGACAAAGTGTACTTTGTCCCCCGCTGCCTCCGGACTCCTTTCGCAACCAGCCGTGGAGATGGCCCACCGTTGTGGGGTTGGGACTGGCTATCGCTCTGAAGGGCCCTGTGCTCCACTTGAGGGGGGGTCTTGGCAGTCTGGCCTCTAAATGCCTTCTTGGGGGCTTAGGGGACACAGGCAGCCCTGCTCTGCTTGAGAAGTAGCAGGACAAACAGCTGGTGCAGCTGGGCTGAGAAATGGGCCTGGACCCCAGAACTGGGGTGCAGCGGGGAGTGGGAGCGTGGGCAGCCCTGAGCTAGCACGCTGCGTGTATGCGCTGTGACCCAAAGGCTGGGCCGATCCGTCTGTGCTGGCGGAAGAAGGAAGGTGCTGAATAACCTGGCCCCGGACACCCATCTGTCCATCATCTTAAGGGTCTCTTCAGTTTGGGGTTTGAGAGCTGCCTCAGGGCGTGGGCAGGGCTCCTTGCAGCCTCCTGGGTCTCTAGCAGGGTGCTGCCCAGCCGTGCCGCAGCGGGATGTCCTGCAGCGCAGCCTCGGGCTGCCAGCCTGGGGACTGGCAGGGGGCACATGCCATGTCCTGGAGGGACCCTTTGCTGGGACAGCCACAACGGGGCCGACAGACAATGTCTTAGTGGTGTACTCAGCCTACGCCCGGGGTTGCCTTGCTGAAGGTCATCCCAAGGTGAGCAGCCTAAAGGCAGCTCTCCTCCTCCTCTTCCACAGTGCCAGTGCTTTCCCACCCCATCGCTCCCTCCTGCCCCAGCCTTTGCTCCGTGACTTTAGGCTGTTTCCCTTTCCTTCTTTTTTGCTTCTCCCCACCTTTCTTCTCTCTCTCCTTTTTTTCTCTGTTTCTCTTCTGTCAGCTTTGTTTGCCCTGGCTGTGTACCGGGGTTGCCATGGTGACTGCCAGAGCATCTCTGCATCCCAGAGTAGTGGTCCTGGGCCTGCCCTGGCCATGGGGAGTGGCAGGGCACCCTCCTGCCCCTGGGAGGGACCGGCTGCCCCCTCCTCCCCGGGATGGAGGTCCCTGGGGACATCCCAGCAACACATCCTGGTGTCCAGGGAGAGGACAGGACAGGTCAGGGCACGGGGTGGCCCTCGCAAGCTCAGGATGGGGCTGGGGGAGGCACTGGCAGGGCTGGCTGCATGGCAGAGAGCCTCTCCTGACAGAACTGTTAATCTTCAATAAATATGTTTCTAATGAGCAGGCACTACTTAAGGAAAATAGAGGAGCTGCTGCAGCCCAGGTAGTCCCTTTGGGGCACCACCACCTGCCAGCAGAGAGGAATATAAAACTGTATAAATACGGAGCTGTACCCCACTGCAAGACGTGCACCTTTCCTCTTGCTCTTGGGAATAAGCTTTTCCCATCCTAGGAGCCATGCTATTTCTTCTGTTGATATTATTGTCTGTCACCATGCAAGTGACTGGTGACTTGACCTCGCCTTGGCCAGGCTCAGGGCCCTGGGGTGCACACCTCCCCGTGTCTTTGGGCAAAGTGTTGTCTGGATCCTAGATCTAGTCTTTGCCCATGACATGTGGAGGACTAAGGCAGGCGACGGGGACTTGGATGCATCCCCTGGCCATGGTCTGGTGTTGGAGGACACAAGCGGAGCTGTGGTTTGGAGGCAGAGTACAGCTTGTGGCTTTCTGGTGCTGCTTTGCAGACAACAATGTAACTTTTCAGTATTTGTCAGAACTTCTGTGCCCCTTTCATGAGATAATTAGGATGATGTGTTATTAGTTGATTACTGGGGAAACATATATTTACTGAGGATTTATTCTGGAAGCAACATTAATCTCCTATATAGTTGCTAAACCCCCATAAATAATCTGATTTTGATAATCAATTGCTATTGCAACCCCCCCCCATAAATCTCAATTAAATGCACATTTAATTCACATAAAGTTGCCAAATTTGCTTGTACACTTCTGTCCTGCTGTTTGCCTCAGGCAGATGTCTGTGCATTGCTAGCTCAAGTCTGTTTATCAGACAACCAGAAGCCAGAACATGGTTTGCCAAGGCGGAGCAGTTACAGTAACAGCAACGCTCCTCTCCCGCGGTCCTACATGGAGAACCCAGCACATCCCAGCTTCCTGCTGCCAGAGCTGCTCAAACACAAGTGATTTGTGAACATCACTCTGCATGGCCCTTCCCTGGCCATTCTCTTTGTGCCCAGGTTTGCAGCGAGGGGAGCAGGAGCAAGTGTAGGAGAGACTCGGCGCATGGAGCCACCCGGGCTTGCCCGAGGCGCAGGGGCGTGGGTGTGCTTGGGAGGGGCAGGGAGGAGAGGTGCAGTTGCCGAAACCCACGCAGAGGCTTCCAACAGCCCTAGCCTGGGCTGGAAACTGAGGTCTTGTTGGGTCCTGACCGCCCTTGGGCCAGCCGCAGTGACTTTTCAAGCCTTAGTGCTGGCGGATGGGTCAGAGGGGGAGGAAGCGGAGGCTTGCTGCGACAGGGAGGCGGCTGGCCCTGGACTGGTGGGACGCGGTGCTGCCAGCTTCCTTCGGAGCTGGAGGGAGATTCCAGACATCAGCTGGGCTCTGTTTGTTGTTGGGGCCATGCTGATTTATGTTCTACTCTTGTTTTTGCAAATAGTAGACAGCTAGCTGCAGTGGCACACACCCCGGAGAGGGCAGAGAGAGCTGGGCTCATTCTGGCAGAGCTCCGGAGGGGCTGTGACGTGGGTCCCTGCCGGGGGACCTGGCAGGAGCGTGGCAAACCTCCCGCTGCCTTTCATGGCGTGGGGTTTCGGTCCTCACCTGCGCTGGTTGGGTGCCAGCCCCCGCAGCTGCAGGGGCTGATGCTCTTTGGAGCGCAGCCTCCCTGTGCCTGCCGCCTCTGCCGGGGCACCGGCAGTGACAGCTTGGGCTGTGATGATCTTGGTGATGGGGACCGTACTAGGGGAGCCATAAAAGAAACGATGAAGCTGTTCAAATTGTTGGGAAGATGTCTACTAAGATCTCCTCCTGAGCCTGGCTGGAGCCCAGCCTGCTAATTATGGTGGTAGGGGAAATACACAAACATACAGATGGCAAGAAGAACAAAAACTGCTGTCTTTTAATATTGAAAGCTCAGTTTCCGGCCAACTGAAACCAACACATGGCAGAAGCTAAATGCTAACAGCTTTGGGTGAGACCGGAGCGCCTCGCCAGCCTGCGCAGGAGCTCCTTGAGCCCTTGCAGAGCCCAGAGAGGGATCTGCCTCTCCCGGGGCAGCGGGGTGGACCTGAGCCCGCAGCAGCTGCCGGCGGAGGTGCGGGGAGGCCAGGCTGCGGTGGTGGCTGGCCGTGCACGCTGCGTGAGCGCACACCTACATGTGCCAGGAGACAGCGGCAGGCAGGGCTCGCAGCTGCAGGCTGCCAAGAGCCCCCCGCTGGCTCTGCACCAGGGGTGGCCCGTGACCGCTCCAGCCTGCTCTGTCCTGGGGACTCCTTGGTGCACCCCTGCATTGCAGGGAGGGAGTTTCCTCCTTCTGAACCCACCTTTTGCCTCTGCTAGGTGGGTTGGGGCAGTGGCTCACGGAGAGGCCTCAAATGCTGCTATCGGGCACTTGTCACCACTGTTGGCCAGCCCCTCATCACTGTGCTAAGGGGTGCTGCTGGTAGGGGAGCATCTCCTCCAGGGATCTGTCGATCCTTGCAGTGCCAAGAGGCTGTTCATAGCTTGTAAAAGATGCTCTGACCCACGGGGCTTTACCCTAACACAGGCGCTAAGGATGGGGTGGGCGAGATGGACGTCAGGCAGCAAGAGGCTGGTGAGTGGTATTTTCTAGCAGTGTCCTGAGGACCTGTGGGTCAGTGCGCCTGTCTGATGCCTTGTGCCGTCCTGCAGTGCTTGCGGTGCCTGAAACCTGTTGGTGGCCATGGGGCTCTCCCCAGCACGGTGCTGTCCCCCCCTGCACCTCGCCACCCGCACAGCCCTGGCGCCTGCTGCGCTCCCCTCTCTGCCACCCATATGCGTGGCCAGGTGTCTCAGATAAGCTCTGGGGGGGGTGGGTACAATCTTTTTATGACCACTTAAAGGCTCCATTTGCTACCTTTAACAGAATTAGAGCAGGGGATCACAGTAGATTAAGAGAAGCAGTAAACACCCTCTGTGCTGCACGGCTCTCGGCTGTAGGGACGCTGCTGGGGCTCTGCTGAGCCCTTCTCTGAAGGAGGGTTTGCACAGTTTTTGTGGGAGGGTCTGTATGAATTGACTGCAGGTGTACGTTTTGTCTCTTCCGACCCCACGGTTTGCGGGCAGTTTGATGGTTCAGCAGGGCTCCAAGGGGATGTGGCGATGCCCTTCGCTGCAGCCCTGGGCTGTGTTGCCCCCCTCCCAGGAGCACAGCTGATGAGATCCCAGTTGTTTTAGAAAGCACCTTCCCAGGATATAAGAGTGGATAGAGGAATTTGGAGCCTGCCAGGGAAGCTCCTGATGGTGTTTTGCCGCCAGCCCTGAGCTGTAATTCATCCCCTGGAATGGGACTGGCTGGGGGTGGCTGGTCTTGAACCTCCTGTCCCTCTGAGCACGTGCTGATGGCATTGAGATTGCTCTGTAACATATACCCCCTCCATGCATCCTATTTATGGGGCGATTGTCCCCTCTGTGACGCCAGGGCTCGCTTTGCCAGCTGTCACCTCCAGTCCAAATTCCCATTTCATTGCATTAATATCTATACAGTGTCTCTGGATAGAAATTTGATTTCGGTTCCCTCCCTGGAGTAGAAGGAGTTAAAAATAGCAAATCCAACACCCCTCATTCCCTGGCTATGACGCAGTCTCCCAGGTTGGAGTTACAATGCCAGCATGAATATGATTTAAAATAAAATGAGTGAGTGTACTGCACTCTACAGAATAGGAGAACAAGCTCCAGCCTGGAGAAATGACATGGAGTCGTCTCTGGTCGTCTAACCCGTGCCTGCAAAAGGCAAGAATTTCTCTTCCTTGCAGTGCTTGTATTGGCCAGATAAATGATGCTATGCACAGAGCGATTAGCGGAGTAATACAGGAGGTATTCAGCCCATCAGGGAACCAACTGATCACAGAAGAAACCAGGAAGAAATTAGCTCAGTACATTATGGTTTGGGGCTGTCTTTCTAGAGCATCACGTGCAGACCACCTTGCCAAGTATCGGCTGGACGCCGAACTGAATGATCAGGGCAGAGAGGTGCTGGGCTCAGCAGCACTGTGGTCCCTCTGAAATAGCAGGGTGCAGACGCACGGGCTAACCGGGTGGATCCTCTCCCAGAAGTGGGTACCAGACTATGTAAGCAACAGTCTGCTGCAAGGTGGCGGGTTGCCAACCTGGCTCTCTCTCGTCTATCGGGGCTGTTTCTCTGATCTGGTATAGAAAATCCTAAATCCCCACATTTTTCATTCTCAAGCACTGCCCTAGTTTAAAAATGCTGGCTCCTGGCTTGCTTTGTAATTTTTTAAATATAGCATCCTTTATGTTTTTGATGTATGCACCATATGTTTTGAAAACTGCAACAAAATCCATTGGGCTTGTGGGTGGAGGTTAAAGGGAAAAAGCATTTCCATACGGGAAGCCGCAAATACAAAACACAGCAGCAAACAGAAAATCCCTCCATGCATCAGCCAGAAATAAGCTCCTTTCTGTCCTGGCTGTCTCCGGCGCGTTCGTGTGCGTGCGAGGAACCAGCCTGAATGTTTCCATTGTGTCAGCTCCTGTCCCGGACACCCTGGCACTAACTCCACAGCCCCCTCCAAGGCCCAGCGGGAGATGCCACCGTGTCGGAGACCATCTGACAGCTCCTTTGCCCTTTCCCTTCCTCAGAAAGCCCCTTTGCTGCTTTCTGGGTTGGTTTTTTTTTTTTTCTTTTTCGGCTGGGACGGATCCCTCCTGCTAAAGCTCGCCCAGGCTGCTGCATCCCTGGCTGGCGGCGGCGGGTGGGCTTTGGCAGGGGCGGGGAGAGTCCCCCTGGGCTCCCTGCACTCCCACGCAGCACGGACTGCCTCCCAGCATTGAACACAGACTCTATTTAGCAGGAAATTTGGCCTCAGCAAAATGATGAACTAACGTTTTTCATCTTTTGGCCAGGACCTCAAGTTTAGTCTCTTCTACCACGCACATCTGGCACCCCTTGACTCTAGGACCCAAGGGCATCCTCTCGCATGGACCCCCCAAACCTGTCCAGCCCGGTTAGAACAGAAAATAGCATCGTGTGGGCTGGGGCTGGGTCCAACTCCCAGCCGAGGCGCGCTCCTCCTGCGTTCTCGCTGTCTGAGGCTGCTGGGTGAGCTGTTTGGCTGGCTGTAGCTCACCCACTTGTCACGCCTCATGAATAAAATTCAGGGGAGGAGACGGGCTCCGGCCGGCGCCTGGCTGCCAAGTGCACTGCCTCCCTCGAGACCACCCTGCCAGGTCCCTTCCCCAGCCAGCATCACCCCAGGTGAGCAGGAGAGAGGCTGGGGTGGCCAGGGGCAGCCGTGGGGCTGGTGGGACCCATGTGGCCGTTGGGTGGCCCAAAGCTCCTGCTGGGGGTGGCACTCTGGTTTGGCCCTGCACTTGGAAGATGGGTGGGATGCAGTGGCCCCATGTACTGAGGGGGGCGGATGTCATAGGATGGCCACAGTGAAGGAGGGGACGTGGGGAAGGCTTTCATATTTGCTCTTGCTCTGCAGCATCCCATTGCACTGGAGATTCAGGGCTGGGACTGTGTGCCACCCCATGGGGCATGCGTGCCCTGGGGATGGCAGGGACCAGCCGCAGGGCAGAGGGAGGCTGCTACCGAGGATTTGGCTGTACGCTGCAGCATGGTGTCCTCCAGAGAACGTGGCCTTGGGTGGTCCTCCGGCACCTGGGATCCACAGAGGGCCACCAAGAGCAGCCATGTATCTCCGCGACCGCTCGGGTGGGTTTGTGCTCGCCCAGATCCTCGTCCCAGGGTAGTCCCCAGCCCTGCTTTGGGACCCAGGCAGAGCTCGAGCCATGGATGTTCAGTGTGTCTGTGTGCAGGATGCACTCATCTGCCTCACGCCTCCTCGCTCATACACAATTTATTTGTATCTATAGCAGCTCGGGCAAGATTTTTTAAGCTGAACCAGATGTAAGGATGAAATCCCATCTTCAGCCTCTCAGCAGGGATCCCTCCTCACCCGCCTCAAATAAACCTTTCCGCTGCCCAAAATGCTGATCTCAGAGTGCTGCACATCTGCTGGGGAGGCGGCGGCCGGTGGGAGCTGCGGCAAACGCCAGTGGCGGGAGCGGCCCCAGCGCAGTGCCCCGGCTGCACGCAGCAGGCAGGGGATGTCTCCGGCCGTGGGTCGGGGCTGGGATGCTGCGGAGCCGTGTGCGGGGGCGAGAGGGCAGGAGCGTGTTTGTTGGCTCTCGCCCTGCCCCTGGCCAGATTGTCGGGTTTGGGCGTAGAAGGGTGGGTTTTGTGCAGCGCTGTAGGAGCCCGGTCTCGCCTCTACCGGCAGGTGCCGCGAGGGCTCTGGACCTGGAGGGCTGTGACCCCCTGGTGCAGGGCTGGGATGCGCAGCATGAGGCCGGGGGCTCTCAGCAGCTCCCCGCTGGCTCCTGCATCTCTGCGTCACCCTGGGCTTCGCTCCTGCTGCTTATTGCTTCATCAGACCTCCTAAATTGAGGCTGACCCTCTGAATCAAGAGGCAGTCCCTCAAGAGGGACCTGTTCTGGCTTTCTGGGCCCAGATCCAGCATCTTAGCAGCCTCCCGAGTGAGGAGCTGATGTGCGCGCGTGCAGGCATCTGCTCGGGGCATCCGCGTGCGTGTGTCCCCCGCAGTAGTGGGGCACCTCTGTCATCTCCTGCTGGGGCGAGGAGGAGAGAGAGAAGAGCTCTGGGCAGTGCATGTGCTCTGGATTCAGCCCCTGGGGACGCCTGTTTGCTGTCCTCCATCTCTCCTTCAGCTCGCACGCACGTGCCTCTCGCTCCCTTTCCCCCATGGCTTCACTGCTCCGTTTTTCTTGAAAGCGAAGCAAATCGATAGTTGCCTGCACTCTGGGACGGCTCCGCACGACTCCCCAGCCCTACACCAGCTTGTGCCCTGCAGCCTGGTGTGCTGCCACGGTGCCCTGCCCAGCTGCCGGCTCTGCACCGGCTCAGCGGCAGTCCCTGCACAGCTTGGCCGGCTCCCAGACCGTGGGTGGCACTTGGGCTCCTGACCCGGCCGTGGTTGCTGCAGCGTGCTTTGGGGTGTCTGCATCAAACCCTTCTCAGCCCTGCACATCCTGTGAGGAGTGGCTTGTGGCACCAAAGCCACCAGGCACCCAAGCTTGGGGTGAAAACACCTTGTGCAGGGACCTCAGTGTGGCTTTGTGGAGCCCAGTGGAACTGGGATCTGGTCCAGCTGTGCTGCAGTGGGGCCCTGGAGGCTTGCTCTTGGGGCCAGAGCAGCTCTGATCTGGTCCCCTCCAACCCTGCTGCACCTGATACCTGTGCAAGCCAGGGTGCTTTCCCAGCCAGGCTGCTCTTGCAGGGGGTGGGAGACTGGGCAGAGCTGGCAGCACAAGTCACCTCATAGCCGTCAGGGGATGGAGATGCGTATCCCACATGCTGGGGGAAGCATCTCACTTCCCAGCACTGCTAGTCCCAAGTTGCTGGTGGGGGGTTCATACCACTGCAGTGCATCTGGATAGCAGTTGGATAGCCTAATGCTGGGGAGCTGCACCAGCAAGGAGCAGTCCTGCTCACCCCAAAAGCATGCTTGGGACTGCCACGGTCCTCACTGGTTCCCCTCCGGCAACCAAGAGCCTCAGCCACCTCTGGGCGCTGCAGCCGGGGCTGGCCATGTGGACGGCTGCCACTCCCCAGCTTCACCATTGGGGCAGCTCCCCCTTCACTGGGCTATTTTGGGATTCCTTCATGAATCTGACCTTGTGTCAGAGCGGGGCGTGAGCTTCAGGGCTGTGACTAGCTAATGTCCTCGCAAAGATTTTAAGAGGAAGAAGGAAGGTAGCCGCCTGGCTTGCAGAGCTGCGGAGCATCCCTGCTTCTGCCTGGGAATGGGGCAGAGGGGGCTGCTCCCAGCTGTCCTGCCGAGGCCACCCCGGGGCAGGACCCAGCACCAGCCCTCTGGCACCTGGGGATCGCCCTGCCGTCCTCTCCTGTTCGGCATAACTCCCTGCTCCATGCTCACCACGGCTCCGGCCGTGGGCAGCCATGCATTTCAGCTATTATTAATTAAAATGCAATCTATCCTTTCTCTTCCTCTCCCCAAGATGCCAAGAACTGCTAAAATATTCTCAGGGATAATAGGGAGGGGAATTAAATGGTTACTGTGAAATTCGAGCTGTGCCTTTTGGAGATTTATTGCCATTCCTAGAGCCTGCGATTCCCTGTTGAGTACTACGTCTCCAGCCCCACGCTCGGTGGAAATACCATGCCTGCTTGGGAGACTGGGCACGCCATGTAAGATACACAGGCAGCTGCGGCGCGTTCAGCCTGCAGATATGATACACCGGGTGCTGGGGGATCTCTTTTCTGCGAGCTGTCGGAGGGGCTAAACTCCTCGTCTCTGACCTGCGTGGTTATGTGCAGCCCTCGGTGTCAGGTCTGGGATGCAGCCCGGGGCCCCGATGGGACAGGCACTGTGGGTGTGATATCGCATGTTAGGATGAGAACAATATTGCTTGTGGAGAGCGGCTCCCGTGCAAGCGCAGTGCTGGGAGCAGAGGCGGGCAGCAGCCAAGGGGATTTTGCCTGCAGCTCTGAGCGCCGTGCCCAGGAGGGTGACCGTGGGAGGAGCAGCACCAGCCCCTGCTCTGCCTGCGAGGAGGGGGCTGCTGGATGCACAGCCTTGCTTCTCCCACATCGCCCAGTTCTTCCGTTCCTCCTGCAAATTGCTGCTGGGAGGGGGCATGCGCAAGGTGGGGAGCAGCTGGCCCAGTGCAGGGGGGCTGAGCATCCCACAGACCCTTCTTGGAGGGGATGATATGGGAGAAACTGCCTGGTGCTGTTAGTCATTGCAAAAAATCCCCAAATCCCAGTTGCATCCCAGTTGGGGGGCAGCTTGGGCGCAGGGAGGCAGGCTGCCACCCTCCCTTGGGGGTCCCGCTCGCACCCAGTTTGGGGGTCTGTGGAGCCCAGAGCTCTGCTGGAAGGGGCTTCTGTGATGTCTGCAGACAGGCAAATGTGCTAGCACCAGGCGTCCCAGCTGCAACTGCAGTTCAAGGAGATCTTGTTGCCATGACAAGCTGTACAAGTATTATCTGGGAAAAAAAGACCCCGGCAGCGCTTGTTGGAGATGGGAGAAAACCAGCCAGCGCAGAGGGCACGTACATACCATGCAAGCCATGCGCTGATGTGGCTGCAAGCACGTGTGTTCAACCTCACATGTTGAACTCCTTCTAACACGCGTTATCTTCCAGTGTTACACCCCCAAGACCTCCTGCCTTGCTCCAGCCCCCTCCCAAGCTCCCTGCCCCCCAGGCTCCCCTGCACGGGGGTGCACAGCCGGGCTCCCGGCCCCTCGCCCTCCTCCAGTCCCAGTGCAGCCATCCTGGCAGGGCCCTTGCAGGAAAGGGAAAGCGTTAGTGAAGCTCTCGAGAAACGCTGGCCCCATGCCGCAGCGCTTGCCAGGCAGGGGAGGCTTACGTCCATCAAGCCCTCAGCTTCTTCATTTCTTTAGTAGCAGGGGCTGGTGAGTGACGATTAAACTTTAAAGGGTGGTTCTGTGCTGGGAAGTGAACGCTGTCAAAAACCCCAGTGCCTCTGTACGGGCACTGCTTCTGGGGTGAGAGCATCAGTAGCAAGGGGTGCAGCCCAGCTCCGGGCACCCACCCCGTGGCACAGATCAGCGGGGGGCTGGGGGTGCTGTTTAGCCTGCGGCAGGGTGCTCGTCCTCCTCCTTTGTCTGGTGAGTGGTGAAAGGACCTCTTTCCCTGGACAATGACTCTTGCCTTAGTGGTGCTCTGGGTGCGACTGTCGCTGCAAGCCCGCGAGTGAGGATGCCACGCACAGGCTGGTTCCCCGTGGTGCTCCCTGGCCGCTGCCGGGCTGAGGTTGGGGGTTGTTGGGACAGCGTGCTCCCTGGCTCGCCAGCTCCGGGCAGCCAAGGGAGTAGCTGTCGGGCTGGGGAAGCTTGTGAGTGCTACACAAGGCTTTCTGTTGTCATGCTGCTCTGCACCAAGGTCTTCAAATTTCCCTGCAACTGCAAGAAGTAGAAGAGTAACTTTTTCCTCTTTTTCTTGAGAATCTGGGAAAATCACAATTGCAGCAGTCGGTGCTTTCAGCAAACCAGGGACATCCTGGGTCCCTCACCGAGCGCACCCCACGGCCCTGCCCCAACCCTGGGGGTTGCAGGTTTCTGCAGGGGAGGGGGTAAAACCTGCTGCAGCCTCAGCCGGCAGCGGGGTCTTCAGGTTTCCCCGGGACGTTACGGTCCTGCCTGGGCTGCCCGCACCGGGGAAGTAAACATCCTGCAGGCAGGCACGGGCAGCTGCCTGCAGCCGGGTCAGTGCCGGGAGACAATCGCCGGCTTCCTCAGCGCTCACATTTGGAGAATAATTTCCATGAATGCAGCCAGAAACACACTGCTGTGCGGGCAGGGCCCTCGCTATTCACTGCTTCATCTTTTTTTCCTTTTTCCTTCTATCCTCTTTCTTTTTCTCCTTCTCTCCTTCCCTCTTTCTCTTTACCTTTCCCCTTTGTCTCCTCCGACTGTGTTTTTGACCTCCCTCCTCTCTCTTTTCGGAGCAGTAGCAGTGTGTCCCCCCCCGCACACCCCCTCCCACCCCAGCACATGGTCCTGCCATGCCCTTGCTATTAGCACGAGGCTTTGGCACCCGTTTGGGCACCTTCCCACATCACTGGCCAGCCACAGAGGCTGCCACCACTTGAGTCTGTGTGACAGTTTGCTGCCTCCGCCCCGTTCCAGCTTGACAGCACTGGCTGCTTTGCTTCCCAGCGCAGTGCTGGGAGCTTGGGGAGCAGAGCAAGAGGAGAGGCTGGTTCTGCCCGCACCATCCCTCTGCACCCGCGCAGTGCAAAGCAGGGTGCTGCTGGCTCTCTGGGCTGTGCCTGCACCCCCGGCCCCCATCCTTCCCGCCTGCCATCCTGCCAAGGCAGGGCATGAGCCTTCGAGCATCCCGAGGTTCAAATCCGCAGTGAGCCCCAGGGTCGGGGGCTGGAGCGGGGCCAGAGCGTGCATTTGAGCTCATTAGGAGCCTGTTGCAGTGGTTTCGCCCGGCTGCCAGCCCTCCCGGGAGAGGCAGCGGGTGGGGGGAGGCACAGACGGGCCGGGCGGTCTGTGGGGGTGCTGCAGGGTGGGAGCGCGGGGCTGGCACCTCTGCCCTGCATCCTTGACCTACCTCTGCAAAGAAAGGACTTGCAGAGAGCTTGGCTGCTGTTATCCTCTGTGATATCCAGCCACGCTCATTCAGGTCCTCCCCGCGATAGCCGGCTAAAGAGGACTCCCTCCCCTGTGTGATGCCGGTGCTGGCCCAGCGTCCCGTCCTGCTGCCGGCAGCCACATGCCCTCGCCTGCGCTGGCATCTGCCACTGCAGCTCCGCTGGCTGCCATCCTCACAGCACCCACGTCTTGTTTGTGTCCTGTGTCATGCCAAGGGAGGTGATGCGGTGCCGGAGTGATGGTGGTGGGGGGCAAGGGGACAGCGTGAGGCAGGTGGAAGCAATAATTGGTCGTGATCTAATTAGGGAAGCCTAGGGCTAGATTAGGAGCTGTGACACAGTGGAGGGTTTTTAGCCGTAAGCCACAGATGGCTCTGCCTGCGGGCTGGGAGAGGAGAGGCTGGCGTGCACTTGCCAGGGTTCATAATCCTGCCCGCATGACTCTCCGTGCTGACTAACAGGACTGTTTTCTGATGGTTTGGAAATACCTCACTGCCTGGTCCACGTCAGGCGGGTGGTCCCTGTTGCTCCCAGCCCACGCTCCCCGCACTGCCCCGCTCCCTGCCCACCTTCCTGCCAGTGCCCGTCACAGCCCACTCCTGCGCTGCACGCGTGGGGACAGCAATGGATGCTGGGCGTTTGAGCCTGCAAACAGCAGATCTGTGGTACCTGCCCTCAGTCCATTCCTTTATCGGGAGTATCTGGCCTGCCCCAGCCTAAAAATCTAAATATTAAATAAGGAATCATGCAACACTTCTGGATTTTACTTAGAGGAAAGATCAGAAGAGAAAATATTTTGAGGTAAATATGTAATTTTCTTCTTGGTCAAAATGACTTTTATGTGCAGAAGCTCGATGGAAAGCCGTGGCCAGCTGCCTGAGCAGCCATCCGAGATGGCCATACAGATGTCACAGCAGATGTCAGATTCGCCATCGGAGCTGAGCACCCCCAACTGCTGGCCCCTTCCTCTATTTCAGGAGTAATTTGGCTGATCTTTCAGCTGGGCCACCAGCACTGGCATGGCAGGGTGCACAAGCCCACATTGTGCCCCTTACCCAGCTATCTGCTGCCGACCCCAGCGCCTTTCCCCACCGTCACCTTCTCGGCAGGGAGCCGTGGTGGCCAGAGCAGGCTCGTTCCTGTGCCCCGGGGTCAGAGACAGCCCCGCAGGACGGCTGCGCCTCTCTCCGTGCCGCCTGCGGCACCGGCATCATTTGGCTCCGAGCCCATCTTTCCCTTCCTCCCCAAAAGCATTTTTACGGCCACGGACAAGCTCTTTGGCCGCTGCAGGATGGCAGGCAGGAGCCCTCAGCCGCACTGCTGATGAGAAACCCATATCCCGCGGCCGCTGGAGCTCCCACCCTTCCTCCTCGGCCACCCTCGGGACGCAGCACGGCTCCTGGAGGGGAAATCCTCGCCCTCGCCTCCCGCGGGGCTCAGAGCCGGCCGGGTCGCCCTGCATCCCTGCTGCGGCAAGAGGATTTGGGGTGCAGGGTCCCGGAGTGCCACCTCTTTCTCCCCACATCCCAGCAGGGGTTTCTTCTGTGCCCCCTCACTCTCCACCCCCAGCCCGGCACATTGTGTCCCATCGCCGGTGCTTCACCCCAGCCTCTCCCTCAGCCTCCAGAGCTTCCAGCAAAATTCCTTTCTGGCCAGTCATTGCCGCCCCTCGGCCTCGACGCCTCCCGGGCCGGCGCACTGGCGGGGCCGGGCTTCCTCTTCCTGAGCCGCCACGGCCCCCACTGCATTCCCGGTTCCCTCCTCGCCTTCACCCGGTGCCGTGGTATCGGCCCTTCCCTAGGGACACAAGGGCGCGGGGTCTTCCAGCTGAGCCCACCTCGGGGTTGGGGTGCCCAGCTTCCCTCACCCTCCCCAGGGGAGCTGCATCCTGCGCGCACCCCGTGCCGTGCCGGTCCCAGCACCCCCAGTGCGAGAGGATGATTTACAGCCCCAGTTAGCGCAGGGAGCGTGCAGAGGATGACTGCGGTGAATCGCTCACTGCGAGGCAGCGGGGAGGAGTGGGAGGCAGCGGCTGCTGGAAGGGGGCTCAGCAGGAGGTGTGAGGACTCCTGAGAGCATCGTCTACCCTGACACACCGCTGCTGCTCCCCCTCGCCTCCAGCATCCACCCCAGCGCGGGTCTCGCCCAGGCATACACCCAGCACCCCCTGGAGCTGGACCCCCTGCTGACACCCACAGCACCCAGCGGGGACATCTCCCCTGCGCGCAGCCAGCACCCACTTGCTCACACCTCGCTGCACCCCAGCAGCACCCCCCCCCCCTCCCACCGCCAGCACCCACCCGCCTCAGCTTCCCACGGTGACACCGCCTCTCGTTATTAATTAAAGGGTGAATGCTTTGCTTTTCCACAGTCCCCTTCACCTGTGGCTCTCCGAGCATTGTGCTAATATTAATTACTGGTAATTAATTAAATCAGGCCTCCCCATCCCCCTGTGGAGATGCTGTCTCATAAACATGCTGATAGCAAACACGGTGTCAGGACAGGCTCTCAGAGCTGGGTGGGAGCTTCCAATTACCTGTTGCTAATGATGCAAACCTCACCTGCAGCAGTTTCTACCTAATTGACCTTCCTGGAGGGCTAATGGGCTGGGAGAGGGAGATAGGTGGGAAACGAGCAGGACCTGGTCTGATCCCAGTAAGGGGTGATGGATGGATCTTTATAAATGCCCCTGGGTGTCCTGGTCCTTGCAGCTTGTGCTCCTGGACACTTGGTCCTGGTTTGCTGCTGGTGGGGTATGGGGCTGCCTGGGTGGGAGGCCCAAGGAGCTGGTGGAGCTTGCTTTGTGTCAGCCGTTCAGCCCCGAGCCACCGTGGGGGGCTGTGCCCCGATACTCGCATTGGTGTTGAGCTGCCATCCCCCAAGGTAGACGGGGATCATCTCCCATCAGCCCCCCCAGCCTCCTGAAGGGCTCAGAGTGTTTCAGAGGCAGTGTAAGGGTTCAGCATTCCCCCGTCCCGCTGCTCCTCGGAGAGCTGGGATGCCGTGCAGGAAGAGGACAGGAAGGCAAACAAGGTTGTTGACCCTCCCGAAGCGGAAGGTGGGTGCTCTGGGAACGAAGGAGGGGGATGGCCTGGGGATGCACAGCAGGAACCTGCAGACTGCTCACTGCAGCATGGCTTGGAGGGTCTCTTGGGCAAGGTCCCTCCACCCTCCTGGGGGACAAAGCTCCCCTACGCAGCCTTGGGTGTTGTTTGGGGGCACTGTCTCTCCCCCCCGCCCAGGTCACAAGCTCCCTTGCTTGCGTATGGCTGCCGCTGTGTGTCCCTAAGAGTGCACAGGGCACCGATCCCTGACCAGAGGTGCCACCTTAATCCGGATCAGCGGGAAATCTATTGCGTGCCCACGCAGCCCCGCATGGCAGCTCACTGCCTGGCTGTGGCCACAGCGGCACCTCGGACTCTGCGGATCAAGTGCCAGCCGGGACACGGGGGCAGCCCCACAGGAACCCAGCCCTGGGCAGCCTTTTGCACTGCGTTGTGGAGCACAAATGCAGTAATCGCTGAACAAAGGCGGCTTAATTTCCCGCTCTACAAGCAAAAGCGGGAGCAAACTGGGGTGAAATTAAGGCATTCCTTGGGCAGCTCCCACCCCCTCACCCCGACTGCTGTATCTCGGCCTGCGAGGCCGCTAATGCTACTTACATTATTACTGGATTATTTTGGTGTAATGAGCTTTGCCCTGCTCAGCTGTCCCTCTGCTCAGGGGTGTTGTGATGTGTAATACTTCCTGCGCGAGGCCACGAGGCGGGCAGCTGCCTGCTCAAAAACAAGCAGAGCCCTAGCAAAACAATGCATTAATGTTCCCAGAGCAAAATTCCAGCATGGGCCGGAGGTTAATCACAAATCAGGGAGCTTTCGGCTTAGTGCTGAACAAAGCCAGCAGGCGGGAGGGCGATGGTGCCTTAAGCCGGGTCCTGACCCATCTCCGTGGGTACAAATAGGAGTGACCATATTGGTTTCATCTCCGCCAGCGGTGTAACGCAGCTATGAGCATCTCTTCCATCCTCAACTCCTCTTCCTCTGCCTGCCTTCCCATCAGACCTGCCAGCGCAGGGGCTTGGCGATGTGTTGCTATGGACACCAAGAAGTTTCCCCTAGAGACCAGAAGCCTGGAATAAGTGATGCTTGCATTTTCTGACATTGATTTTTTTTTTTTCTCTTCCTCTTTTTTTATTATTCATGTTTGTTTAAGTGTTGATTAATTCCCAGCCTTTCATCCCCTCTCCCTCCAGCTTTTCTGTCCGAGCTTTGTGGATTGCCGTGGCTGTGTCCCAGGGCTTGGCTTCTGCTTCGTTCTCGGCGAGGATGCGAGCACAGGGTGTGTGGGAGGAAGTTTCAGTGCTGTAACTCTTGCTCTGCCGGATACCCCTACGGAAGAGATCCCCCATTTATTCCAGGCTCAGGAGATCCTGTTGGGGTCAGGCCTGGGTGCACCCAGGCTGCTGCAGAGTTCATGGGCGCTCACCAGCGGCAGCTGCCTCAGGAGGTCCTGGAGGCCCTCTTCCCAAGGGTTTTGCACCTCCGTGCAAAACGTGCCTGCAAAAGCATGGGTGGGGACACCCTGCTCCCTTTACAGGTGTCCTTCATCGTATTTGGGACCTCAAAGTGATTTAGATCTAATTAGCATCCATTGGTTTGAGCTCCAGGCCTGACTCCCATTTTATAGGACCTCTGTTGGCACTGCAGTACCCTTTAGTACCTCAAGTACCTCTGTCGGCCTCTGAGAGCTCTTGGCCTGCAAGAGGACCATCAGGAGGGAAGTCCCAGCAACGCTTGGAAGTTCACGTCAAGGCTGGAGCCTGAGCTTTGCAGGGGTCTGGGAGGCACTGGCAGGAAAACACCTCGGCTTTCCCTGCAGCCCTCAGGTCAGACTTGGCAAGGCAGCCAGTCCCCAGCAGTTCCAGTCCCCACCAGCTCCAGACCTGCAGGATTACGGCCCCAGGGGATGGAGCAGCAGGCAGGGAGGGTCAGCCCATTTTCCCAGTGGCGAGCAGTGCTGCACGTCCGTAGAGCGTGTTTCTGGGCACTTGGCGTATGGGATGGGATTTTACTGTGAGACAGTCTCAATGTCATTTTGACTTCTCTTTCTTTGCTTTTGAAGCCAATAATGGGCTGTTTCTGTTCCCCGTCACACGATCTGCCTGATGGTGAACGAGGAGCCTCTCTGATGAGTGATCTCCTCTGTCCTGTGCCCCTTCCTCCCCGCTCTGCCGGGAGTTCTCATACCAGGTTTCAATCAGCCTCTTCTCTTGTTTCTGGGAATGCAGTTCAGCCCTGGGTCAGAAGGTCTCTGGTCCATTGAAATCCTGCCCTTCACTGCTTCAGTTGCCCAAATTGCAACTCCCTCTCTGAAATCTTACAGCAAACAAGTCCTTTGCTGCTTGTCCCCTGCCTGCAGCGATTAGCGTGGTGTCAGGCAGCCCGGAGCTCCTGCGAGCAGCCTGTGCACTTGCAGGTGAGGCGGGGAAAGGAGGAGCTGCTCTTTAAAATGTTTTCTCTGTGTGTTTGGGGATTGTGCTGAGACAGCAGAAAGACCCCCTGCTCCGTATGGTTCCTCTTCTGGAGCGTGGGGCAAGGCTGCAGAACATCAGCCCTTTGTGGTGGTCTGCAGAGCTGCTGGAGGGGGTTGAGGAGTGGAGGTCAGTCCCAGGACCGTCTGCAGCAGGAGGTTGGCTCTTGCCCATAGCTCTGGGGGGGCCATGTTGCCCTCCCCTCCCCTGCAGCCCCCGCCTCAGCACAGAGCCTGCACGCGCCGCGGTGCCGCTCCGGAAGGAGCAGCGGGGCTGGGATGCTGCTCCTCGCTGAGGAGGTGAGAGTCCCACCAGGGCCAAACGCTCAATTGCTGTGATGTTTGAAAGCTCCTTGAAAAATGACTTCTTCAGCCGGTTCCTAACCAAACAAGTGGAAGCTCCAAAAAACAACAGTTCCTTCCCGCGCTGCTGCCAGATCAGTGCTCGCTGGCGTGTTTCTGAGCAGGTCAGCAGCAAGCCAGGACTGCCCGAGGGCTGAGCGGAGCAGAGCCGGTGGGTAGCTGGTCCCTCTGTTGTCCTTCTGCACCTGCTTAGGAGATAGGAGAGCATGCAGGGAACTCTGCATGGCCTTGAGGCGATGGTGTAGGTGACCTGGTTATCCATGCAGGGACGTGAACCGGCTGAACATGAGCCGGCAGTGTGCCCAGGTGGCCAAGAAGGCCAATGGCATCCTGGCCTGTATTAGGAATAGTGTGGCCAGCAGGAGCAGGGAGGTGATCGTGCCCCTGTACTCGGCACTGGTGAGGCCGCACCTCGAATCCTGTGTTCAGTTTTGGGCCCCTCACCACAAGAAGGACATGGAGGTGCTGGAGCGTGTCCAGAGGAGGGCAACGAAGCTGGTGAAGGGCCTGGAGCACAAGTCTGATGAGGAGCGGCTGAGGGAACTGGGGTTGTTTAGCCTGGAGAAGAGGAGGCTGAGGGGAGACCTCATCGCGCTCTACAACTACCTGAAAGGAGGTTGTAGCGAGGTGGGGGTTGGTCTCTTCTCCCAAGTAACAAGTGATAGGACAAGAGGAAATGGCCTCAAGTTGTGCCAAGGGAGGTTTAGATTGGACATTAGGAGAAATTTCTTTACTGAAAGAGTGGTCAGGCCTTGGAACAGGCTGCCCAGGGAAGTGGTTGAGTCACCATCCCTGGAAGTATTTAAAAGACCTGCAGATGAGGCCCTTAGGGACATGGTTTAGTGGGCATGGTGGTGTTGGGTTGACGGTTGGACACGATGATCTTAGAGGTCTTTTCCAACCTTAATGATTCTATGATTCTATGACAGGGAGCAGTGCCCGGGCACTTGCACTGCACAGCGCTTAGGACTTCAGACCTGTGAGCCAAATACAGGTAGTGGCTTTTTTGTCGGGGTCGGGGGGGGGTGTGGGGAATCCCGAATCCAGGACAGGGATGTGCACCCAGCTCAGGGTCACCGGGTGCTGGCACGGTCTCAGCTGTCCTTTGCACTTATCGATGGCCTGATGTCCGGCTGCTGTGTCGCGGTCACCGGAGGGCTCTTCTGCAGCTGCCCAGCTAAGGTCAGTGCCATGACGCCCGGTTGCGTCCTAAATGCTAACAGACCCTTCCCCTCTCTCGCTTTTCCCTCCCTCCTTTCTGCCAGCAGTTCCCTATCAGCAAAACCCCTACACCCCCGGGAGCAGCTCCGCCGTCATCCAGTGCTACCGCTGCGGGGACACCTGCAAGGGAGAGGTGGTGCGTGTCCAGAGCAATCACTTCCACATCCGCTGCTTCACCTGCCAAGGTAGGACGATGCCACCTGAAGAGCTGCTGGCCAGGTTGCCCCATGGCCCCAGGTGCAGTCTGGAAAGCAAAAAGCTGGGGACAGACCTACCTGGTCCACTGACATGGTCACACACCCACGGGTGGCAGCTTCCTGCAGGGATGGCTGTGGCGTGGTGCAGGCAGGGAGGCAATGGCACGGAGCTGGCACGGTGCAGGCAATGCCCCTGCGTGATGCCAGAGCCGGCAGGCTGTGAACAGGGGTGGCCGAGACCTGGGCACCGTCACTACCCTCGAGCTGCCTGAATGCCAACAGCCCACGCTGCGCCAGTCCCAAACATACCCACGGCCCATCTGTGATCTCGGGGGGCCACCGCGTCCTTCAGCCGCCTGCCTGCCCCCAAATTGAGAGGAGGAGGAGGAGGTGTCGCCAGCCCGGCTGAGAGGCAGCAAGGTGGGGGAGACACCCGGAGCAGCTCCTGATGGGGCTGGGGGTGGGTGACGGATTGCTGCCACCCACGCGTGGGATGCGACCGAGCAGCTGGGGCTCGGCAGCCCCCGGGAGCTGGCAGACATAAAGGAGAGAGGTTGCTCAAATCCTCCGTGAGCACAAGAGGAGAGTGTGGAGCAGTAAAAGCTAACGGCCCAGAGCTGATGCTGAAGAGCTCCTTAGCACGTTTATTAAAGCAGCCGCTCTCAACCAGGCCACTGGCCTCTTCTGTAGGTTATAAAGCATCCCATTACTAGAGCTTTTTAAAGGTCTCTGGTCTTCCAAGCTCCCAGCACTTTGTACTAAGCAGGACATAAATCCCTGTCGCCTTGGCCATGCTTTGCTGCTCCTCCCCTGGGGACGGAGGGTTTGGCTGGAGGGGACTCTTCCCCTGGGCTGTTACCACCCCTGCTGCAGCCCTGTCCCCCGTGGCGTGGGGGGATCTCTGGGAGGGGGTGTGGGCCCCAGGTTGCCCTCGGGGCTGACCTGCACGTGCGGGGCACTGTGCCGAGCCCCTTCCCGGCTCGGTGTGCGGGAGCTGCGCATCCAGACAAAGAGCTGAGACAGCCGCCGGCTTCAAAAGGGCCAGGAGCCGGCAGGGAGAGCTTGGCAGTGTTCGCTGCCTGATTTCCAAGTGAAAGGGAATAAATAATGAGAGGAAATCCTCCTGTCTCACCTTCCCTCACAGCTCTTACCCCCTGCCACCTCAGGCTGGCTGCGGCCGGCTCCCACGCCAGCCCCACGGCTTGTCCCCGACGTGTCCCCGGGAGCCTGGCACAGCTGGTGCAGCCCCTGAGGATGTGCTCCGGGTCCCACACCAAACGGGGCCCAGACCTGCCTCGGTTTTTCTTGCTTCTGCTCTCTGATACTGTCCCAGAGCTGGTGGCCTGTCCCTCATCACTGACAAGGACACGCTGGCAGGCTGTTTCGGAAAGCTGCGGGTGCTGGCCCTATACCCCCCGGCTGTCTGCCCACAGCTCCGGGGAGCAGCTTTGCAGGGGATGCTCTGCGGGAGAGGAGCTGCATCTCTGCCCCTGTGGGCCCTGCAGCCAGCGGGTCCAGCTGTGCCCCGGGGAGGGTGGCTGCTGTGCGGGCTGGCCCACGGGTGCAGGAGAGCTGTGTGAGGACAGGACAGAAGGGTGCTTGGGGGAGAAGGGTAAAGCAGAGACCAACATGGGCTGTGCTGGCGGGTGCTCAGTTGCTCTGTAGTTCCCCCTTCCACCCTGTCACCTTGTAGGACAGGTGATGGGCGTTGTGCAAAGGCCCCAGGACCTGTCCCTGTGCCGTTCCTGAGGTGCCTTCCAGGGCTTGATACTCTCGAGGTCTCTCAGTGGATGGAGAAGACGTAGGAGGGAAATGACACTAAGGGCCAGGGCTTGCCACATCTCTTTGGATTACTCTGATGGGCTGTGCACCACCCACGGTTCCCACAGCAGGGAAGGAAGCGAGGTTGGGCTGGACGCTTATGGAAAAACAAGCAGTGAGAGCACCAACCCCAGTGTGTCCCAGGACCTGTTCCCATCAGGGCACGGCTTCATGTCCAGGCCAGGGAGTGGAGATAGCTCATCATGGAGAAGGCCGTGCCCCAGGGCATGGAGAAGACCTCTCCCCAACCGTCCCTAGGGCACACCCAACTCTTTGCAGTCTTGTTCTTTGCTTCCCAACACCGTGTGAGTGTCAAATGGAGGGGCTGAGCCCCATCCAGGTGCCATGGGTCCAGGAGGGGATGCCTCGGACCCTCCTGGGCTGCTTGTGCAAGGCAGGTGGGGGCTGCAGGGGTTCCCCTCCCTGCACTGGGGTTTCCTCTGGGAGTGCCCAGCCCTGGCTGGCTGCGCAGCACCATCCTGCACCCCGCCACAGCCCAACACTGACATCTTGTGGTGCTGGGGGAAGGCTCCAGCGTGTCTGGTGGGAAGGGAAACCCTCCGAGATGCAGCAGAGTGGGCTCAGAGATCCCGGCTGGGCCCTGGGCTAGACCTGCCTGCTGGCCCCTTGACGGGTGCGTGTCCTCCCCCCGCAGTGTGCGGCTGCGACCTGGCCCAGTCGGGCTTCTTCTTTAAGAACCAGGAGTACATCTGCACCCACGACTACCAGCAGCTCTACGGGACCCGCTGCGACAGCTGCGGGGACTTCATCACCGGAGAGGTCATCTCCGCCCTGGGGAGGACCTACCACCCCAAGTGCTTCGTCTGCAGCACCTGCAGGTGAGCTGAAGCCACCACTGAGGGCACGCAAACCCCCTGCAGAAGCCCCATGCAGCCCTTGGCCATGCACAGGGGAGAGGGCTGTTCATTAGCCTGCAGCCCCTCATTCCCTGCTCAGCACCGCAGCAGGCGCCTTCTCTGCGTTTTCTTAGTGGAAACCCTTGGGAAGCAATGAGATGGCTCCAACCTTTCCCTCTGCAGCCTGCAGACCTGCCTTAACACTTGCATTGGTCCTCCTGCCCCGGCATGCGTTGCACACTCCCTGCCTCCCCTTGTAGCCCTCACCTGGAGCTCCTCCGCTCCCCGGCACCGCGGGTCCCACTGGCCCTTGGGAAAGGAGCTCATGGGCAGCCCCAAGCGCTGTGTGGAGAGGAGCGAGCAGCTCACACCTCCCCACCTTTTCCTTGGCCGCAGGAAGCCGTTCCCCATCGGAGACAAGGTCACGTTCAGCGGGAAGGACTGTGTCTGCCAAAACTGCTCCCATTCTCTCATCAGCACCAAACCTATCAAGATCCACGGGCCCAGCCGTAAGTTGACTGCTCCTGTGTTAATGTGATGGCTGCAAGGAGAGGGACCGCCTGTGCCCGGACCAGTGCTCGGGGTGGTGACGGGATGGGCTTTGGGGCCAGCGTGCAGCGCTGCACGGAGGCACGGGTGTTCGCAGAGATTTTGGAGGAGGAACAGGGTAGTCTCATGGCTCCACCCGGGATTGCAGGTCACCGCTGGTTTCGGAAACTCCCTTGGCCCATTGGTGACCTGGGCGGGTGCCGCCACCCCGGCGGGTGCTGTCTGGGGCAGTGGGGAGGTTTTGGAGCTGGGTGTGCTCTGAGGCGGTGCCCAGGTGTTGCTTTGTGTCCAGCTGCACCAAGGTCTCTGTCCGAGTGCCAGCCCCGGGACCACTCGCCTGGCTTTCCCAACACTGCATTACTCGCTGCCTCTACAGGCACTGAAAACGCTTCTTACGCTCACCCCCTTGCACTGATGAACCTAAGCTAAAACTCAGCAAAGGCAATGGAAAGGCTCTTTTGGTGGATTTGGCCTTGGTTTTGACCCCAGGTTGTTCCTTGGGATACCCCCTCTTCATGCCATTCCCCTCTCATGGGGCTTTGCCCCCCCAGTCTTCCCTTGCTGCAGGCTCTCTGCCCCGGCCACTGCAGAGCATCCAGTGGGTGCTGTGCTTGGGGGCAGGCAGAGCATCCCTGCTGCACGCAGGGCTTGCTTCAGCCCGTGTCCGGAGCGAGGGGACTGCAGTGTTAACGTCCATGCTCCGCTGTCTCCCATATGCCCCGTGTTTGCTGCTGTCAAGTCCCAGGGGAGCTGTCTCAGCGCAGTGCGTGGGCAGGTGGCAGAAGGCGGGGAGAGCTGGGAGCTGTGCCACACTGTGGTGCCCAAACCCGGCCACGTCAGCGGGCTGAGCCGTGGGGGAGCCGGGCGGGGGTCCTTGCTGCTGCGGCTCAGCAAGCCTTGGAGCATCAGTGCCTGGAGCCAAGCCCTGCAGCCAGGGCTAGACCCAGGACCATGGTGTTACCCATGGTCCTTGTCAACCGGTCACCGTGGTGGCTGTTTGGATTGAGTTACGAGTTGGTGCTGACAGGTCCCTGGGAGCTCCCCCAAGCTGCCTCCCCCCAGCTGTCACCATGGCCTTGGTGCAGTTAGGGGACGTGGCGGGGTTTGAATGAGCCCCAGCCAGAGGACGGGGCGTCCCCCATCTTCCTCCATCAGCACCCTGAGCTGCCCAGAGGCAGGCTGTGGCCAGCCCGCAGCACCCCGCTGTCTCCCATAGCAGGGCCGGGGCAGCGGGCAGGGGAAGTGCAGCCGCACGCTCTGCCTCTTGTCTGCCTTCCTCTCCCTCCCCGTCCCCTTCCCGCCAGCGCTCCTCCCTGGCCTGCAGAGCGGGGTTACCTGAGGGCACCATGCTTTATTCATGGGCAGCTGCAGGCAGCAGCCAGAGGAAGCCTGCTGCCTGCACGTGCCTCTTGCGGCCCAGGTGCCCTGGCAGTGCCACCCAGACAGGGTGGCAGGGGAGGTTTGGCTGCTGGAGCCCACCCTGGTGCACTCTGCAGGGAGGACATCCCTAGAAGAAGGATGCTGAGCCTCTCCCTGCAGCCCCAGTCCCGCCAGCAACAAAAAAACCCAGCAGCGCTTGTGTGAGAGAGGGCACGGGTCCTGGCTCAGCTGAGCTGGCCAGCCTGCTTTTTGCCAGGGGTCAAAAATCCGCCCCCACCAGCGGGCAGGGACTTGGTGCAGAGCTGCCTGGGGAAGGGCTCGGTGGAAAAGCCTCCCGGCTCGGGCTGCCTGTGCGGTGCTGCTGCACCTCTGTGGTGCCGTGGCAGGGAGGGAGTTAAGGAGAAACCCTGTCTGGGCAAACCTGCTGCCCAGGGGGAGAAGAGGACAAGGAGGAGTCAGGGTCAGGAGTCCGAGGCCCATGTGCTTCCTGCTCCCAGCCTTGACAGGAGCCAGGGGAAGCGGGGAAGGAAGGGAGTCTCGTAAATACTGCAGCGGGGCCGGACGTGGCTGCCGGAGAGCACAGCCCTTCCTCTGCTGCGCTCGCTGCCGGACACTTCCCACCACTCCCGCTCCGAGGGGAGCCCCCGGGGACCTGCCAGGGCAGCGCGGCCCTGGCAGCCCATGCACTTGCCCCGGCTCAAGCTCGCTGCCTGGCAGGGAGACCCGGCTCTGTGCTGCGGCAGGTGCTTGGCTGGGGTGGCTGGGTGCCAGCAGTGCCCCAGAGGTCCCAGCTCCAGCAGGAGGCTTTCCTCCTGGCTCCTTTGCTGGGAACAAGCAGAGGTGGCATATTCCTGTAAAGAAATGATTCCCCATAAAGAAATGATCCCCACGGGGCTGCCCCTGGAGTGGTCTCAGGAGCAGGGTTTTTGTAACAGCAGCATGCCCTAGAAAAGGAGGTCCTCTGGGGCAGGGCTTGCTCTGAGTGCAAGGGCTGTGCCGGGTTAAACACCCAGGGTGCCTCGGCGCGGGCCAGCAGATGTGGGTGTTCCTGCCGTGCTGCCGAGCCCCCCATCGGTGGTCCCATCCGCTCTCCCTGCTTCTGTACCCCCAGACTGCGCAGGCTGCAAGGAGGAGATCAAGCAAGGCCAATCCCTCCTGGCCCTGGAGAAGCAGTGGCACGTCAGCTGCTTCAAGTGCCAAACGTGCGGGATCATCCTCACCGGCGAGTACATCAGCAAGTGAGTGCCACCGTGCCGGCGGCAGGCTTGGCAGTGCCGGCCATTGCCAGGCTGCACCCCCCGGGGCTGGGGCTGCAGCGAGGGGGTGCCCAGCCTGGCTCAGCCACTGCTCACCCCCTTCTCCTCCCTCTCCCAAAGGGATGGCATCCCATACTGCGAGTCCGACTACCATGCCCAGTTCGGCATCAAGTGCGAGACCTGCGACCGGTACATCAGCGGCAGGGTCCTGGAGGTGAGTCCCAGAGCCACGGCCACCCCGTCCCGCTCTGTAATAGGGACCGTGTGTGTCCCACCCCGAGGTGCCTGCCTTGGGAGGCGTGGGAGTTTCATCATCCTGCACCCTCGACATGCTATCCTCACTCTCTCGGGGCCATGGCTCTTCCTGCGGTGGGTGCATGGACACAGTCTGACCTTCTCTGGAGGGAGGGAGTGGGGGAAGGAGCAATGCCACACTTCGGAGAGGTACTGGAGCTCCAAAAGCAGCCAGAGCATGCGGTGGCCTGGGTGTGCTGGGACATGCCCGGAGCCTAGGATGTGGGGACTCCAGCTTTAAGCAGCTGCTACCATGCCCGGCTCTGGAGTGTCCCCACCATGCTCACCCCAGCCCGCCTTCGGAGCGCATCCCTGTGCAGGCAGCCTGCCTGTTGCCTTGGAAACACATCCAGCACGGCTGCCTGCTGCGGAGCCTGGGCGAGGGGCTGCAGCACCCTGCCCACAGGCAGCCATCCCCGTGGCACACCCCTTTGCAGGACAGCCACCGGAGCAGGGGGTCCCCTGCTCTGAGCCAAATCCGGAGGGGTCTTTGCTCATCACCTTGCTGGCCAGCAGGAGCTGCTCTGGCAGAGCCTCCGAGGGATGCAGGGATCCCACAGGGATCCCACGGCAAGGCGTGGATGCAGGTGGCCATGGAGGGTGTTTTGGGCGATGGTGGAGCTGCACAGCAGGCAGAGGTGGGGGGAGTGGGGTTTGCCATTGGGGAGGGACAGAGAGGTCCGTCAGGGCTGGTCCTTCCCGTCAGCCAGGCAGTCAGGTCCTTCCTGCGCTCTCTGCTCCTGGAGGTGAGGTGTCCTGTCGTGCTTTCTGTTTCTACCCCAACATTTGCAGGGGAAAAGAAAAAGCCGGAAAATCTGGTCTGAGGGTAAACTAAAGGCTGAGGAGCCAGGAGGCAGAGAGAAAGATGTCAGAATGAAACCTGTTGTGATTTTTAGACCCCCTGGTGATGCTGTGTGGCTGGGCTGTGGTGGTGTAGGGAGGCAGCAGTGCTGAAAGTGTGCTCAGTCACTCCCCCTTGGTGGGAAGGGAAGATGTGGGTGGCATTGGCACCCACACCTCTGCCACCTCCAGACAGCAGCCATAGGAAGCTGTATCCCAAAATCAGAAGTACTGTGGCTCCACAGTGAGCCAGACCGCAGGTGCTATGGGCTGGAGTGGCAGTGGCTGTGCAGGTCTCCAGCCTGCTGAGAGCTGTTCCAGGACATCTCCAGCCCATTTCACTCACAGCCTACCAAGAAGTGGTTACCCCCTCCAGTCCTGCCAGCTGGGCTGGCCTGAAAGCACCCAGCCTGGCCAGGGAACCTCTCCCGAAGCTGGAGCTGGGTGTCAGGAGCCCTCCAGCATCTTCCCCCTCTTCAGGGAGCTGTCTCTGCCTGGGGAGGCTTTCTGCTGACTCCAGGCTTCGGCAGCAGGCCCGGCGCTGGCTGCCGTGAGCATGAGCTCAGCGCTGCAGCGGCTGCTGTGGGCCGGCTGCCCATCATGGGGCCACTTGATTAGCAAACATCTGAGCAGAGCAGGGTGAAGCCAGAGGGTCCCCTGAGGTCGAATCCCTGCTGCTGCTTCCCGATAACCCCCTGCCAGGACAGGAGCATCCCCAGCCACCCCGGCAGGGCAAGCAGGCTGGGCGTTGCGTGGTGTGGGATGTTCAGGGTATGAGGGCAGGTGAGAGGAGCCAGAGGGGACCTGGGACCCCTGTCCTGAGCTCAGTGGCTGTGTGCCACCCTCGGGCACCACTGCCTCCTCACTGCACCACTTTCAGGGTTTTCCTCACTTGGCACAACCACAGTGGAGTCAGGATGAGCGCAGGATGTTCCTGCTGCTGCGTGTCTGAGGGGACGGACTGAGAGCAGCTCTGCAGGGTGTGACAGGCGTGCAGGTGGTGGCAGCGCGCCTGCGAGCTGGAGACAGCCCTGGGGCGGTGGCAAGGAGGCAGCTTTTCCCGCTGTCCCTTGCCTCTATCTCCCCTGGCTGTTCTCCCAGCGTTAGCTCTTCCCTCCTGCTTTGTCCTCCGCCTCTTCCCTGTGCCTTCCGTCCCAGGCTCTGCTCCCAGCATCGGCTCTCCCTGGCTGGAGTGGCTGGCCAGCTCTGCCGGGCTATAGGAAGAGGCTGGCTGAATCCCACGAGGGGCTCCAAACAGCCGTCGTCTTGCATTAGCACCTTGCCTGCTGCACCCGCACCCGGGCAAGGGGGGGGTCCTTATGCGACGGACTCCAGCGGGCTAGAAGGAATGCGCCTCAGCGCCGGGGTCCCCGCGGGCAGAGCCGAGGTGCCACCTCCTCGCAGGTGCTGTTACAGAGCTGAGAGGAACATTGCGTTTTGGTGCGGGGGGCTGTGCTGGGCGAGCACCGTGGAGCCTGTGGGCACCCCTTGCCTCCCTGCAGCCAGGGCTCAGCCCACGCTCCCCACCCTCCCCGGGTACGTGCCTGCTCACGGTATTGAACGATCTCCTGTAAAACCAGAGGCTTTAATTGTCTTCTCCAGCAGAGTGCAAAATGGAAAGGGCACCTTTAAATAATTTTAGGCCTTAAGGAGCCTTCTCGTGCTATCCCGGCAGCCTCCGGGCTTTCCCAACTGCCCCAAGCTGTGCAGCCAGGCTTGGATGATTAATGAGTTTTTAAGGGACCCCAGCTGATAAGGAGCAGGTCTCTTCCCTCGCAGCCTCTACCAGCCTTTTACGAGCTGTAATATTAACCAATATAAAAGGAACAAGGTTTGTGCACGGTTTGGAGAGTTACTCCTCGAGGGGGAATGGTGGGTGTTGAGATGTTGGGTGGTTTTTTGGAGAAGGTCTGCGTTGAAATGAAAGGTGGGACTGGGCTGGTATCTACTGCTGGGGGAGCAGCCAGCCTCCCTCCATGTCCACAGCCTGATCTGCAAAGCATCCCCTTTTGGCGTGGTCTGACCTGTGACAGCAGCCCGTATAGTCTAGATAGGAAAAGATACATAGATTTTTTTTAATTTTTTTTTTTTCTTACTGTCACACACCAAGCCATTGGGGGTACTAAGAGGGTCCAAGAGCACCAAACCCATGCCAGATTCAGAGAGGGACTGGGGAGAGGCAGCACATCAGCCATCAGGACCCCATGTCCCCAGCATTAGCTGTCTCTAGCCGGCTGGAAATACAAGCGAGGGGAGCTGTAGGCACATGGGCCCATAGCCTTTAGGAGCCGGGCTTTAGCTGGGTTGGTTTTAATCTCTTCTCCCTGTATTTATGGCTGTCTTTCCGACTGACGCAGCTCAGCGTGCCTGTCCTGGGTACGTGGTGCTGTGGGGGGCTGCCTGCTGGGGGTGCTGGCATGGGCAGGGTTCTGTGCGCGGGGGCTCGGGCAGAGCAGGAGGAACCGGCCGTCCTCAGGGAGCCTCTGCCTTGGCAGGGCGAGCGGGACACCTCCCTGGAGTGGCACATGTGGGAGACGATGAGTGCACTGGCACAATGGCAGGGACACTGGGGGCTCCAGACGAGGCTTTTAGGGATAAAACCAGTTTGGAATCTCTATAGCCTGGAACCAGCTGGTGTATTTGCTCAGGCTGGCGAAGCATTCAGTGCAAATTTTCCTGTTGATCCTCCCTGTTTCAAACTGGCCCCAGCCCCTCTATCATAACCCTCCCCTTTGTCAGCCGGAGCCTCGTCTTCCTTCTACTGCCTTAAATTATTCTTCCTCTTCTCTTGGATTATTATGGGAGTAAAATGTCCTTTGGGGTCCAGCTCTAACAGCACAGCCCTGATTCCTCCTGCCCTGAGCCAGCTTCTGCCTCCCAGCTCTCAGCCCAGAAAACGAGCCTATAATTGAAATGCTAGCAGACACTTTGAAACAAGCTACCAATTAAAGCTATTATCCCTGTCAAAGAGCAAAGGGAGCAGCCCAGCTCCTGCTCAGCTGGGGAATAGCATGTCGCTAGCGCTGAAGTTTGGGCATGGCTTCACAGAAGGAGAAAAGTTTCTTTAGGGAGAGGGAGAGGGGCTGGCGATGGTAGCCAGGGGGGATCTGACAGCAAAAGGAAGCCTGTGCTTTGTGAGGTTTATCTTTGGGGCCCTTCTTCTTTACTGCTTCCCTGCTGTGACATCCTGGGCCAAATTTGCTGTTTCTCTTCACACCTGTAGAGGGAAGGAGCTGGTGCAAAGCATGGCTGCTTGGCTGAGCATTACTGCAGAGGGTCTCGGTTATTTCCAGAGTCCAAGGACAATTTATTAGGGGTGAGGTTTGTAGGGGTACCTTGTTTGGGACCTCCTAGCTCTGCTTTCCAGTGTGTTGGACAATTCAAGGAGAGCAGAAGGGTCCCAGTCCAGCTTGTAGTTCTGCAGAAGCATTAGAGATGAAGTGGTCTCTGTTTTTTTCTGTACACTGCAGTGGTCTGCGAGGCCACTCTAAGCAGTTTTGCCTCATTCACCTCATCATTGCCTGCAGCAGAGAGGGCTGCCAGGGATGTGAGCAGGTCCCCATGTCCTGCCTTGCTCAGGGGCCCCTCCTCTCTGCTCGCCCTTACAGGCAGGAGGGAAGCACTACCACCCCACCTGTGCCAGATGTGTCCGCTGCCACCAGATGTTCACAGAAGGAGAGGAGATGTACCTCACAGGTAGGGATCCCACTGCGGCGAGGAGGGACTCCCCTGCCCCATGTTGGGGCATGGACCGAGTGGGGCAGACCAGCATGGCTGTGTGGAGGTGTGCTGGCTGTGGGGGCACCTGGGGTTCGGGTCCTTGCGGTGATCAAAGCCAAAAGGGTCTCTCTGCACAGGAGAGTCCCAGTGCCCACCAGCAATGCCAGAAACCCCTCTCCACTGCTCTCCAGCCCTTCCACTCTTCCTGGGCCATGTGGCAGTCATTTCTCTCCATGAAACCTTCCCTGCTGCTGAGCTGGAGGAGACTTTGTTCCTCGTGGGCAGTTTTTTGCTCCCTGCGAGTCTCCCTGCACAGCTGGGGAGCACTGCCGGGCATGCCTGGATGTGCCCCTGGCCTGCGCCCAGCAAATAGAGGCTGGGATGGGTGCGGGGTGCCCGGCTCCCCGCTCTCCCCAGCCCCAGGGGAGGGTGGTCCAGGACCCTTTCCCCACTGCCCCCAACTCCCCCCGTCCAGGTTACGCTGCGAGCAGCACTGGAGGGGTAAGGCTTTCGCTCGGCACAGCCGGTTGGTTTGGATTTGGTTTTGGCAGGAGCTCATCCCTGCCTTAGGAGCTGCCTTAGGGGCTATTTCCAGCACAGTGGGAGGGTTTGTTTTCTCTCAGTAACCTGTGCTTGCCTGTCACCCTGAGTCACTAATGACCCCGTGGGTGGCAAAGGGGGAATTGTGCACTGAGAGCCGGAATGCGGGTCCCAGCGAGGCCCTGTCGTGGGCGGCAGGATGCTCAGCATCCATCCCGGGCACACCTGGGTGAACCTCGGTGGCTTTGCTGGTTCCAGCCCGGAGGGCACGTGAGGGGCTCTGGGTGCCCCAGGCTCGGTGTTACCCTGAGTTTAACCAGCAGGAGCTGCCTGGCTGAGCGCTGGTTGGGCTGGGCCAAAAACACGCCCGGATTTGCTGTCACAGTTTAGTAGTGTTGGCCACTACGTCTCAGTGCTCGGGAGGTAGTGGTTAGTTCCTTTCTTAGTACGGACACCCGGTCCCCACTGCCCCACCTTCCCAATGCGTGTGCAGTGGAGAAAGCACCCAGGAAAGCCAGTGGGACCCAGCAAGTGACCCCCCTCTGCATCCTCGGGGCTCACCGCCTCCCTCCTGCTCTGCTCCCCATGGAGAGACCCCAGTGCCTACCCCCTGCCCCTGCAGGGCCCCCCCAGCAGCTGCCCCCGCAGCGTGCAGGGGTTGCACTCCTATAACACTGGTTGCTCAATGCAGCTGCTGCTGGGGAGAGCACCGGCACGTCCTCCCGTGGGCTGCAGGTCGGTGCTGGAGGCGGCAGGGACAGGACGGGAGTCCCCCGTGGCAGAGGGACCTGGATGATCCCTAGTAACAGGGGTGAGCTGTGCGTGGAGCTGAAACACTTTCCCTTTGCCGTGTTGCAGGCTCCGAAGTGTGGCACCCCATCTGCAAGCAGGCGGCCAGAGCAGAGAAGAAGCTAAAGGTAGGGAGCAGGGTGAGGGGCATCTCTGAGAGGTGGCACATCCCAGCTGACATTGCCCCCGAGTCCTGAGTCCCTGCTGGAGGTGAACTGTTGTGGGCAATGTCCAAGCCTGGGGTGGCTTCGCGAGGCTAGCCCAAGCTCTTTCCCCTCTGCCCAGAGGATGGCGGGTGGCTGTGGCCAAGGCTGTTAGCGGGGACCTGCCTCCTGGCTGGCACCAGCCCACGCCACAGCCAGGGAGGGGGCACAGCAGTCCCCTCGCCGACCCCCCGCGCCCCTCGAGCTGTTGCTCCCTCTCTGTGCCCGGCTGGCCGCAGGGACAGCTGCCTGCTGCGTCTCGCCGGGCCACTCACCTGCCTCTGGATCTGGCAGCGAGAGAGGCCAGGACACAAAGCTGGATGGCAGGGCAGCCTGCGACGGCCACGGGCACTGGCAGCAAGTGGATGAAAGGGCAGAGGAACTGGACCTTGATTCAGCCCCAAAATCAACCATGTGCTTGCTGCACCCAGCACTGCGCCTGCTCAGGGGTCCCTCCCCGCTGTGCTCTCACCTATCTGCCGCTTTTCTGCCTCCACAGCACAGAAGGACGTCGGAAACCTCCATCTCGCCTCCCGGTTCCAGCATCGGCTCCCCGAACCGTGTCATCTGCGTAAGTACAGCTCTGCTGCTCGCCCGGGTGAGGCAGGACATGCTCTGGCTGGAGGGAAGGGGGTAACAGCTCCCAGTGCCACTCTGCAGTGTGAAGCGTCCCCTGAGGATGAGCCCAGCGTTTGGGGACAGCACAGACAAGCCGTGCTGGCACTGCTGTTGGCACAGACCGGGAGCACTCGGAGGGGCACAGTCCCACCCTCCCAGCTCCTCTGCCCCTTCCCGCTGCTGCCTCTTGGGCATCTTCTCTTACCTCTTCCCGCTGCTGGGGTGACGGTGGGCTCTGCCTGCTCTGTGCTGGCTCTGCACTGTGCGCTCCAGCCTCCCCTCCCCTCTCTCCTCCTCTTCCTTTCCGTCTCTCTGTCTCTGTCTCTCCCTCTCCCTAGGCTAAAGTGGATAATGAGATCCTTAATTACAAAGACCTGGCAGCTCTTCCCAAGATTAAAGCCATCTATGAAGTGCAGCGTCCTGACCTCATTTCCTACGAGCCCTATCACAGATACACATCGGATGAGACGCTGGAGAGATATAGCTATGGGGAGGTACTGAGTCTCGATATGCCCAGTGCCGGGCTGCGCAGGGAGCTGGGCCCCGATTCAGGGCGATGGGGGAAACTGCCTGTGGGTTCGCTCACTCCAGTGGGAATACTGCAGGGAGGCAGGAGCGGGGGTAAGACCTTACCCGGAGGCTCCCCATCACTGGGAAGAGGGCCCGGGCTGAAAGGGAAGTCTTGGCGCTGCTGCTTTAGAGTAAGAAAGAAACCAGTGACCTTATCAGCTGATGGCAGCACCCGCCCCACACTGTGCCGCAGACGTGCAGGGACAGACGGCGCTGCGCGGGAGGAGACGTCACCCTCGGGAGTGATGTGGCAGGGGAGCTCACCCATCGCAGCCCGCAGCAGGAGCGGAGGAGGGCACGCAGCACGCGTGCATCCCTCCGGGGTGAAGGGCCAGATGGCCAGCAGGCTCAGCCCAAAGGCTGGCCCCTGGCAGGCAATCCTCCTGGCCACCCAGCCCCAGCATGGTGTCTCTGGAGCACAGCAGGGCTGCCTCTGTTGGGTGCTGGCCTCGCAGCCAGGGGAGGAGGGCTTGGGCAATGTGTTTTTGCAAGCGTGTTACGAGATGATGCCAAAGCAGCACGTGGCACAGGACTGCCCTGCCCCGCTCCCCCAGGCAGGCTGGGGCTGCTGGACGATTTCAGTAAGTCTGTGGAAGAAGAGGGCCTGAGCAGCTCACACAGAGATGGGAGAGCTGAGGTGGTCCTGGAAGAGGACGTTCTGATGGCCAGCAGCAGCATCCCATACATCTCCAGTCTCAGGGCTTCTCACAAGCCTGCTTTCCTCCAGCCCACCCCGTGATGGTGCAGGCAGCGTGGCCATGGCCCGCTGTGGAGCACTGCAGGGCTGGCAGCCGCCTTCCCCCCTTGCAGCCGCTCCACCGAGGTCTCCAAGAAGGGGCGCAGGCTGCCGATTCAGGAGGTGCCATCCTCATGCCAGCTCCCCTCCCAGCCAGGGGCTCCCTGCCCGGCATCCTGCCATAGCTTGGCTCCGGCTGTGCCACCAGCCGCCCCCGCTGCCTGGCAGCTGCGATGAGGCTGTAACGTGGGGAAAACCAGCTGCTGTGGGACCTCAGTCTGTCACTGCTCCCCTTAACTGTGTGCTATCTCTCTCTCTCTCCCCCCTTTGCCTCCTGCTGCCTCCAGTCCCTGGGGACCCTCTCCCCGTACTCGCAGGTAATGCCCCGGTGGGCACCGAGGGGTCTGTCACCTGCTGCCACTGCAGGGCGTCCCTCTGCCCAGGGACTGCTGGGACTCTGCTGAACGCCCTCTGCCCGGGTGCTGCCCCGAGGTGGGGGGAGACAGGGGGACCCCATCCGGGAGGGTCCTGTCCTTCGGACCTCGGGGAGAGTGGCGTGCAGCCCTCCCTGGCAGAGCAGACCCGGGGTGCAGCTTCTGCCCCGTGGAGGGGAACACTGGTAATTAGGAACAAGCTCAGGGGAAAGGGACCATCTCCAGGCAAGGGGGTGAAAGCCTCTGGCCGGACACCGTTGCCTGGTCCCAAACCCTGGGCTTCGCTGCTTCGGTGGCAGGGAGGCAGAGCAGCCTGGGGACCCCCCAGCCAAGAGGACACGCACGCTGCCCCAGCATGTCACACCGTGGAGCGTGCGCCCTCCTGGGCTGCCACAAGCATGGGGACCCCCATCTGTGGGACACCTCCCCGCAGGGCTGGCAAGGCACTGACCTGCCTCGTCCCTCATCCCGCCAGCTCTAACCCCGCTTCTCTCCGCACCTTTCCCGCTCCCCAGGACATCTACGAGAGCTTTGACACACGGCAGAGGCGAGCCTCCAGCCCTGGCTACATTGACTCCCCCACCTACAGCCGCCAGGGCATGTCCCCCACCATCCCGAGGTCCCCCCACCATTTCTACCGCTCAGGTGAGGATTTCAGGGGCAACCCCAGGCCGGGCTCAGCTCAGACCCCCAACTGGAGCGGGGATCACCAAACTGTCCCCTGCTTCTCCCCAGTGGTCCCTCGTCTGACAAGTAGGCAGGAGGCCTGGGGGGGTCCATGGGGGGCTGACGGCAACAGGAGCTGTGGGGCAGTGATCAGCTCTGCTGTGTGCATCCTCTGGTTCCCCTGACTCTTGTCTTGCGAGCAGCGAGGAGAGGCTGAGGGGGCTTTGTCCTGGCTCAGACCTAAGCTGGGGCTCATAGAGGATGGGGTGGGGTGAGAGGTGACCCCCAGGACCAGTGAGTACCCCTCAGCTCGTTTGGTAGCTCTGGGAGGGGTGTGCACGAGAGTGCTTGTGCCCAGGCAGTGCTGCAGTGGGGGTCCTTACACACACACACGCGTGCACGACCTGGAGCGTCTCAGGGGTAAGCAGAGTGTGTCTGTGCCATGCCTCCTGTCCTTCGGAGCCAGGGAGGAACGACTGGGAAAATCCGAGGTCAGTAATTCCGGAGGTCTCACGTTCCCCGAGCTACCCGCACGCCGCACCGCCAAGGGCCTGTCACCGTTTGCCTCTGCAGCACGCTCGGCTTTCCTCTCACCAGCGCAGGGCAAACCTGCTGCCCTGTAACAGCACCCGCACACGGGGTTTCCTCTGCATCCCGCCTTCCTCCGGAGATGCGGGAAATCTTCCCCTGCTCCATCACGCCCCATCCTGAACCACGGCCTGGCGCACGTCCTCGTCACCCCCCCACATGGGTCGCCCCCCGCTCTTCTAACACCGCTGCATTTAACACCCGTTTTCTTCTGCCTCTTGTTCTCTCTCTCGGTCACTTATGGCTGCTTCTGCTCGGCACCGCGTAGGCACCGAGAGCGGGCGCAGCTCCCCCTACTATAGCCAGTTAGATGTGAGGTCCTCCACTCCAACCTCATACCAAGCGCCCAAGCATTTCCACATCCCAGGTAGGCTCTGGAGCGCCCCGGTCCCCGGGGAAGCGCCGTGTCTGTGGCATGCCCGCATGTGCCGTCCCCCCTGTGTCGCATGCGTAGCTCCACCACCTGCCTAGAGCCAGCTGGCAGCAGGATCTACCCCTGGTAGAGGCCATCCATAAACAGGACCTGCAGCTTGAACCCTCCTCCCTCCCCATCACCACCCGGACGTCCCAGAGCCGCCCGGAGTCTGCTTGATCCTTGCAACATCCCTCTTCTTCCTCTTCCCCGACCTTCCTCCACCCCCACACGAAGACGAGTCCCCTGCGGAGAGCCTGCCCCCTCCCCTGCCTCCCTCCCAGGATCACGAGCCGAAGCGTGTCTGCCGGAGGCCTTTCCGCACCCATCCGCTACAGATGACTATTTTATACTCCCCCTAGGGCCCGCCGCTCCCTCCCCCCAGAGTCTTCTGGGCTTGCCAGATGCCTGCTCCCCTTCTGCAGGGATTGCAGGGGGCCACCAGGTAAGGGCCACCACCCGCTCCCGGCCACGCAGAGCCCACGGGGACGGGGATGGAGCGGGCAGAAGGGGAGAGTGGGGAGGGAAGCAGGCAGAGCTGCCCATCCATCCTTCAGCATGTGCAGGAGGGCCAGAGCCCCAGACCACCCTGCTCAGCTGTAGGCATCTCCCGCTGCCCTTGTCCTCGTCCAAAGCGTGGAACCCTCCACAACGTACAGCTGATGCCCTGGGACAGCACCGTGAGGACACCCAGAGGCTCCCCACCATGGTCCCCTGCTCCCATCCCATCCCTGCCAGGGTTCGGCCCCGCTGCCTGCCCTGCCCTGCCCTCCCGCTGACGGTCGGTGGTTTATGGATGGCCCCCTCCCTGCTCCGCCAGTTCTGCTGCCTGGCCCCTGCGCGGGGGCCGTAGCTCTCAGCGCCAGGCTCCAGCTCGCTTTCCCTCCCAGCTCGCTCTTTTCTCTCTCTGCTGCGGAAAGAGGCTTTGGCTGATGTTGTTTCGCCCCCAGGTAGATTGCAGATGGTTCTTCTAGGCGCTGGCACCCCCAAGAAACCGCACCAGCGTGAGCCATGGTGCATTGCTGCCGGCTGGCAGGGGTGGCCGGTGGTTCCTGGCTGTGCTGCTCCCTCCCGGGGCCGGCAGTGCCCGCCGCCCCGCGGTGCATGCTGACGCTGGGGCTCTCACTGCATGTCCTCTGTGCGCACCGCTGCCCGAGGGCAGCCCCGGGGCTGCGTTCCTGCTGCCCATCCTGGAGCCTGCCCGGCCCTGGCCTGGCACTGCGCTCCGTGGGACGCGTGGACCCGGAGGCGGTTGCGTGATGGAAACGTGGTGTTGGGGATAGCATCTCCTGCAGGACCTCTGTCCTGTCCGCTCTCAGCATGCCCACGCTGACCTCCCCTTCCTCCCTTCTTTCCTTCTTTCTTCCCTTTCTTTCTTTCTTCTGCCACCAGCTGCCGGCGAGAGTAACATCTACCGGAAACCCCCCATCTACAAGCGACACGGTACGGTCTGCCATCTGCGCACCGGGCTCTGCTCCGGGGGGAAGCGGGGCAGGGTACCAGTGCGGGGCTTGGTCTGGCTGAGTCGCATTTAGGGGCAGGGCGGGAGATGGGAGCAGGCATCAGGGTGAGATGTTGGGGTGCTGGGCTTTGGTGGGCTGATGCTCCTGCTTCCCCTCCAGGCAGCAGAGTGCAGGGTTCGGTGTAAGTAAAAGACAGCTTTGAACAGCATTGCTGTTGCGAGGAATGGAGGCGAAGGCTGTCAGCGGTGCTGGGGACCGGGATAGCTGTGGGAGGGGGAGCGAGGCTATGGCGGGGTGGCAGAGGAGACGAGGGTGGCCATTGCTTGCTGATACCGGGAGCCAGAGCAGCCTCGGGAAAGGAATGAAGGTAGTTTGCAGTTTCACATGGAGCCCTGGAGAAAAATCACAGCCCATCCTGGATGGATGCTCCAGGGTGAAATGAGCCTGGGGGCTGTCGAGGGGTGGGGAGGAGGCACAGGGGGGTTGGTGTCTCTTAGCGGGGCTGGCTTGCGCTGTTCCTGCTTGCTTCTGTGCGTAGAGGGACAGCAGCTCCCCCCGAGCAGTAACTGTGTCTCCTCTCTCTCCCTGGGCTCTCCCTTCCCACCGCCCCGCTGCTGGCTGCACCCGCTGCTGTAAGTAGCTGCCGTTGGCAGGGTCCCCTGTGCCCGCTTGAGGTGGTGGGTGGCTCTGCCGCACAGCCTGTCCTTGGTGCTCCTTCCCCTGCGAGCCTCCTGACCTTTGGGGAACGGGAGCAGGGCTCACCCTTGGGTTCCTCACGTGTGCTGCCGAGGCTCAGTCCCCAGCCTGAGCAGAGCTCTGTGGCCTTGCCATGGGGGACCGAGGCCCTACCAGAGCCAGAGCTGCTGGGGCCACCCCTCTGCTCCCCGCTGCTGCACAGCCCACTGCCGCCTTCCCCTGGCAGTAACCCACCGAGAGCCCTTTCCCCGCCGGGACTGAGCCTTCCTCCGTCCCCTCCCAGCTGTGCGGTTATAGCCCTCCGGGTGACAGGACAGCCTGGGGCACAGGGGCATGGGGAGGTTGGTGGCACTGGTGGTACTGGGGCTGGGGTGAGCACTATGCGGGAGCCAGAGCTTGTCGTGGTGCCGTGGGCTATGAGCCATTCATGTCCCTTCCCAGCCGCATCAGTAACAGCCCCTCTGCTTGTCACCGTCCCCACCACCTGCCTCTGCACCCTTGTCTCCAGGAGGTGTCAGCAGACTGAAAATGGATTATTCCCAGCTCTGCTCCGTGCTGTCCTGGACATGAATTGCTGGTGGCCACTGGGGAGAGGGGAGGGATGAGGATTTGCCTTCTTCCCAGGGTGAATCTTTGCAAGTCCTGCCAGCGGGACGCAGGGTCCTCGTTACAGCTCTGCCTGCTCCTTTTGCAGACAACCTCCCTGCAGCCACGAAAAGCAAAACCAGCGAAGACATCGCACAGTCATCCAAGTATAGCCCTGCCTACTCCCCGGACCCATACTACCACTCCGAGTCAGAATACTGGTCCTTCCAAGGCTCCCCCAAAGGTAACAGCCCCCCATTGGGCTGGGGGAAAGGGAAACCCATTCCTGCCCCCAAAACCAGCCATTCCTTGGGAGGGAACACACCCCTGCGTTGGGTCTGGACCCAAAGTTGGGGTTGGGCCAAAATACCTGCCCAAGTGACCCTAAAACCCTAGCAGCCCTTGGGACTTAGCTGTCCCCATGCAGCTGGGGACTGTCTCCTTTCTACCTGCCTCCACTTTCGTCCCCATCTGACCCCCCCATGTGTCTCCTTGCAGCCCCCCGGGCCCGGAGGTTCTCGTCGGGAGGCGAGGAGGACGGGTACGACCGGGGCATGCACAAGGTGAGTGATCTCCCTACGTGCAGCCTGGCAGGGGAGAGCCGGCAGCAAGCTGCCCCCGTGGCGGTTGGCTTTGGGGAGGAGGGGCCACCAGAGAAGGGGCCACCACCGTCCCTGCTGCCCTCTGCCACCTCTCCCCCCTTGGCCACCCCCACCATGGGGTTTGAAGGAGGGGGAGCGCACCCACTTGCCGAGGCAGCCCACCCCAGCACCTCGTCCCCTGGGGTGGGGGAGCAGATGGGAGATGCCAAGCCCGTGCTGGGAGGTGCCGTGCCGTGCCCTACCGCGATGTGCCAGCGGTCAGGGAGGGCCGGGCAGGGAAAGGAGGGTGAAGCGGCTTTCCCCCCCTACCCAGATCCAGAGCGGCATCGGCAGGCTGATCCTGAGGGAGGAGATGAAGGCTCGGTCCAACTCCTACGCAGACCCCTGGACACCCCCTCGCAGCTCGGCCAGCAGCAGAGAAGCCCTGCACATGGCTGGCTATGAGGGCTCCCTCAACGGCTGTAAGGATGACCCTGTCCTGTCCGTCCCACCCGATCCCAACCCCTGTGGGAAGTTTGCTGGGGTGGAGAGGGAAGAACAGGGGACTGGGAAGGGAAGGGGTGGTGGGAGAGGTGCTGGGCACCTGAGTTGGACTTGGGAGGCTCTTTTCCTCTCTGGAGGGCTCCATCCATTCCCTGTGCCCCAGCTGGGATGGGGCATTGCCCAGCGGGTGTTTGCAGTCTCTCCAGGCAGCCTGGTGAAGTGCCTCATGGGGTGGTTGAAGGGTCCCTTGGGAATCTCACAACACAGCCACGCTGGGTTTGCTCTGACCTGTTTCGGGCTCGCTGCGTGTGTACCTCCTCATTAACGGCACGTCTGGGACCTCAGACCTGCTGCCTGGCCCCAGAGTTGCCTTCCTTGCTTGCGCTGCCTTCACTGCACAGCACCCCAGGCACCCAGCCCTTCTCCCCTTGGGGCTGCAGGGAGGGCTGGGGGCGTTGGGGACCCTGACAGCACAGGCGCCCCTGCCCGCTCCATGCTCTCCTTCCTCACGGCACATCTGCCCTCATGGTGCTGGGGCAGTTCAGAGGTGCTCAGGGAGCCCCTCAGCCCTGCTGGGCTCTCGGGAGCCCCAGGAGGACCCGCAGGGCTGGCAGCCGGGCAGCTCTGCGTGGCGTGGGGCACCTGGTCCTCCCTGACGCCCGGCTCTGCTCTCCTTGCAGCTCCCCGGACGCACTACCTGGCTGACAGCGGTGAGCGTGTGAGCCTGCAGCCCTCCGCGGCTGCTTCCCCGTGGCTGTGGGATCCAGAGCCTGAGCTGGAGGAGATGCTGGGACCAGGGAGGGAAGAAGGGGGGAGAAGAAGGAGGTCTTGAAAGGCTGGGCCAGGGTAGAGCTGAACCAGGGCAGAGCTGGTGGCAGCGCCAGGAGAGGATGAGTCAGAGAAACTGAGAGAGGAGCTTGTGTTGCACTGAAGGGTGAGGCGGGAGGGCTGCCGTGGGAAAGGGATTTTGGGGAGAGGAATATCAGCACGGGAGGAGGCCAGGCTGGACATTAGTTGGAGCTGGAATGAGACAGAACTGGGTGAATGTGGAGCTGGGTAGCGACGTGGATAGGGTGGCCCAGCGGGTGCTCTCCTAGGGTGTGGGGCTCACCCCTTCATTTTCCCTTATGCACCTTGGTGGCTTCTTTGCAGATCCCCTCATTTCTAAGTCGGCCTCCCTTCCTGCCTACAGGAGGAATGGGCTGCACAGGGTAAGTGCCTCCTGCCTGCATCCTGCTGCTGCCAGGCATCTCTGCACCCTTCATCATTCTCCCCAGGCTCCTCAAAGCCCCCGGTGCTACCCTTTCATGACAGGGTGTCCTGCTCCCTCCTTCTCTGCAACCCTGCTGTCACCGCTGGTCTGTGCTAATCCAAAATGACCCTTACTGGGACCAGAGCGCCCTGTCCAGGCACTGCAGGACAGAGGTGCCTGCTCCGAACATCCTGCGGGGCATTTCAGAGGGATGCTGGTGTTGCTTCCCAGCATGAGAGCTTTGCTTTATACCCTGGGGTAGCGATTGCTGGGAGTCGGGAGACCTGGTCCTGCCGCTGTGAGACCTGGGCTTATCACTTCACCTCCTCGTGCCTCAGTTTCCCCACTGCCAGGGATGGGGAGTGGGTCCTGCTTTGGGGTGGGTGGGTGGGTGCCTTCCCCCCTGGGGACATGGGACGTGCCGTGCTGAGCGTCTGGAGGGGACCCCCTCTTACTCCTCCCTGTATCCCTCCTGCAGCCTCCCAGTGCCGAACTTTTCCACTATGACAGCACGAACGCCGTCAACTGGGGGATGCGAGGTAAGGCACCGCGGGGCTGGGGAGCAGCAGGGGCAGGGGACCCTGTAGGCACAGAACCAGAGGCCTTGGGGCTGCCTACCCCACCACAGGCAGCTCTGGAAAATGAGGTCCAGGCTAGATGGAGAATGGGGGAGACAGGCAGGGGTCCCCGCAGCCCCCGGGGAGGATCCTGGCAGCGGAGGCGTCAGTGTGGCTCATGTCTCTTGTCTTTTCTCTCTCCCCGCAGAGTACAAGGTAAGATGCTCCCACTCCAAGGAGCAGCCGCCAGCTGGAGGTGCGAGAACCACCCAGAGGGAGTCCCAGACACATGTCCGTGTGTCCCCAGGCCCTTCAGGAGGAAGCTCTGCCCTCTGCCCACAATGCCCTACCTTCATCCCCCTCCATCCCCCCCACCTGACAGCCCCGTCCTGCGACTGTGGGGCTCGGACCACAGTCCTTCCCCTCCTGCCAGGGTCCCAAGCAGTTGGCCGAGCAGAAACGTCTCCTGGGTGAGGAACAGAGAAGGGTGGTTGTGCTGGTGGTTCCCTACTCACACTTGTCCCTGGGTTGCTTCTGGTTTCACAGAGTGAGCAGGCTGTTCCAGAGCCACCAATGTGATTCAAGGGGGATTAGGGTCATCCTGAGAGCACCTCCCTCTGCCTTGTCCTGTCCAAGCCCTGAAGGCAGCTGTGCCACCCAAACCCTGCTAAATATGGCAGGAGGAGGCTTTGCCCTGGTGGCCCCCCCAGCCTCATTCCCAGGTGCCCCAACTGTCCTCTTCTGGCTCTGGAGCTACCCCATGGTCTTCCTGTCCCTGTGCAGATATACCCCTACGAGCTGCTCCTGGTGAAGACGAGGGGGAGGAACCAGCTGCCCAAAGATGTGGACAGGACTCGGTTAGAGGTGAGGAGAGCCTTTTCCACTAGGGACAATCTCCTCGGGGCTCAGGGGGACCTGATCCCACAGGGTGTCCCCTTAGCCCTGGCAGGCAGCGTGGGGTTGCAAGGGGCTCATGGACGTTTGAGGAGCATCTCCACAGCTCCCCAGGAGCACACATGTGCCAGCACACTGTCACGGTGGTCTTGCTGCTCCACTGGCCAGGCAGAGCTGTTCCCCATGCCCACAGCATGAGTGCGTTCAGCAGAAGCAGGAGGGAGCCGGGTGCTCCCCCTCTCCCAAGTGAGCACTGCTGGGGGTTGTAGCACCCCATTGCACCCAGCCGGGCAGGGGATGCCATCAGACCCACTCGCGTGCCCTCCCACACCACTGCAGCCATATGGCCCACGTGATGGCTGTTGGCCCTGGGTGGTGGCCACGGTCCCCAGCCCTGGCCCAGCACCCCATGTCTCCCCAGCGCCACCTCTCCCAGGAGGAGTTCTACCAGATCTTCGGCATGACCATCGCCGAGTTCGACCGCCTGGCCCTGTGGAAGAGGAACGAGCTGAAGAAGCAGGCCCGGCTGTTTTAAATGCAGTGCACTATAAATATATACATACCTATAAATATATACATAGAAAGATCTCTATATTGCAGCTCTGTATGATTCTCGGTGCTGTACGTGGCAGAGGCACCCTCTGCACCCCTGAGAGTGAATTGGAGTCTCGCAGATCATTTTATGCTCTTTGTTTCCTTTTCTTTTCCAACCCTGTTTCCGTATCGATCCTTGGGTTCTCCCAGGGGCTAAAGCCGCGTGGGCCCCGAAGCACTTGGCGTCTGTCACTGCTGCCCCACGGGGGCACGGGGGGAGGATTTTCCTGCTGCAGCCACGGCACCCAGGGCTGGGGGAGAGCGGGGCTCTGGGATGGGGGGTTGAGGTGGGGGTGTCCTGTCCCCCTCTGCTCAGCTGGTCTGTGTATTTACTTATGGGTTGGAAAAGACCCTGGACACAGTTGCAGGAAAGCAGGATCTCACCATGGGCTCCTTAGTGCCCTCCCTGCCTTTAACATGGCCTCGCACCGGGGGCACCTTCAGCCTCAGCATCAGAAATACAGAGCTTGGGGCAGGGACAAGGAGGAGAAGTGGTGGGGACCCCACGGGGAGCAGGGTGCAGCCCCACGGGTCCGGGTGCAAGCCTGAGCCCTGATGCGTCCTGAGCTGTTGGCTCTCCCTGCAAACCCCGTATTGCTACAGAGCCAGTTTTTCCTCCCAGAGTGCCGGAACGGCGGCTTTCCAGGTCATCCCAAAACCAAGCCCTTCTTAAATGAAATAGCCAAAGCCGCCTCCTCCCTTGTGCAGTTTCTTGCTGCTCTTCAGGTTTATCCAGGGCCAGCAAGACCCGAGAGCGGACAAGCTGCGATGCCGCCCAGTCCTGGGCCACCGTGCATTGGGCCCTACCAGAGGCAGTGTGGGCACCCAGCCCTGCTGCCCGGGGTCTCGGCACCCATGTGAGCAGCGGTGGGAGCAGTCCAGCCGGGAGCTGGGGCAAGGCCAGAGCTGGGGAGCCAGGGGCACTGGTCCCACTAACTGCTGGATCTTTTCGTGGGGGTTTTCCTGAATTACCCCGTCACCAATGCCTGAGTCCCAGACGAATCCCTCTGCAAGCCTCCAGGAACGAAGGCCATTGCCAGGGCCATTCAGCGTTCACTCCACTGCAAACTATGGGGATTTATTTTTTGGTTTTGCTTATTTTTTCTTATAACTAATAGGGTTATTTCCACACAAACATCTTTCCTGGTGTCTGTGGTGCTCTGGTTTCCTATTTGCTTGTCTGGCACAATTTTGAGGCATACCGCAGGACTGAGCAGTCCCAAACAGGGCAGCAAGCCACGGGGCACCTCTGCAAGAGCTGGGTCAGCAGCGTTCCTCCGAGGGGACAGCAAGGGTCTCACCTTCACTGTGCTACGGGCCAGCTCTGCTTCTGCCTGTTGTGGTCCTGTTTGAAACCCTCCTGTCCTGGTGTCTCCCATCGGGTAGATCAAACGCCCTCCCTGCCATCAGCACCACCACCGCTGGGTGCCGAGGCCGCCCAGCTTGTTGCCCAAAAAAGCCGTCACCGGGTTCCTGTGTGAGGCAGGAGAGACGTGCGGGGCCCCTTGCAGGGGCAGGGTGCAGGGTACTTGAGGCAGGAGGTCTCCCGTCAGCCACAGCCCCAGCTCCCGGAGCTTTACGTTGGCGTGGGAGGGGCTGGGGCTGAAGTGGAGATGGCGATATTGCGCTGGAAATTGCTCCTGTCTGCTTCAGAGCAGCAGTAAATGAACCAATTGTATTTATAATGATTTCACTCATACAAACTACGGCTCCCTAAATCAAGCTCAACCATTTGTGGCTATAAGAAACTTGAATCTCCAGCAGCAGTTTCAGTAATAAAGCCTGGAGGATATTATTATTAATAATAATACAACAGCAGGAGTCTTTTCATTTTCAAAGCATTTTATGGACAGTAACTAACTGTTCCCCGCAACTACCTGCATGGCAAAGATGGGGAAACTGAGGCAGGGCTCAGTGCTATGTCTCAGAGCCATGCCGTTCAGGGGCAGGACACACCCCATGGCACCCTCATGGGCTCCCATTGCCCCGGGGTGTGCAGAGAGCACCCATCTGCACCCGGCGAGCAGCGGCGGGGGCGTTAGCGCCTGCCCTGGAAGCTCTCACTGCCTGAGCCCACTCTCATTTGGCTGCTTTGCAAGTCCCGGCCGCAAAGCAGCCAGAGCCCGGCAGGCAGCAGCGTTGGCGGCTTTGGCCTGCGAGCGACCTGCGCCTCGACCACAGCCCCAGAGCTGACCCCACGTTACGAGAGAAAAAGGGGCTCGATCCAGAAGGGAGGGACCAGCAAACACCGGCCAGGCAGGGAGCAGCGTCTGGGCAAGAGCTGCCTGGGGAGAGCGGGGCAGGGCTGGCTCCCGGCTGGGCACAGGGGGATGCGAGAGGGGGGTCGCCGCCTCCCATCTGCCCTGGGCTAAGAGTGCCCCAAATGGGGAAGCCCTGGAGGCCAGCTGCTAATGCACATCTAATATTTCAGTTATTGCTTTCCCAAGGATAACTGGGTACGTGTGAAACCAAATCCCGTTTCTGTCACAGCCTGCTGTACCCAGAAGAGGGCTCAGCTGCAGTCCTGAGGCTGGAGAAATTGTCCTGGGGGTGCCAGCAGTCACTGCCCCTGCTGCCACGCGCTCTCCACGCACGGGACGCTCCCTCGCACACCCCACAAGTCTCCCAAGCCCAGGTCTCCCCTGAGGTCTTTGTTGGGGAGAGGCAGTGATGGTGGTGTGACCACCATGGCCAGGCAGAGGCTGGGTAGATGAGGGACACCAGGAGGGAGCAGATATGAAGGGATTTGGGGTGCGGGGGGAGCAGGGACAGCACGGGTGAAGCAGGGACTGAGGTGGTAAGGGAGAGCTGTGCTTGCTCACTGGGTGTGCGTTTGGGTGGGGGAATTAGTCCTGGATCTTTGCCCAAACTGAAGTTGTCCAAACCAACAACCCCCGTGGGCAGGCAGTGGGCAGGTGGAGGTGGCCCACTCTGGACCCCCACCCTTCACGGGGGGATCCCCGGGTGCTGCCGCTGCTGGGGATGCTCAATGCCCGGTGTGGGGCAGCACCTGGGGGAGATGCACGGGGTTGGGGGGGGGAACCCCGGGACACCCTCAGCCGTGCAAGGGGGGTGGAGGGAGGTGGGTGCAGCAGGGCTGCACATGGGGGGTCACCAGCGATGGGGACAAATTTTCCGCCCGCGCTGCCGGCGGGGACACCCCCAGGAGGTCTCTCGGTGCCGTGCCGGGCCGTGCCGGTGCTCGGCGCTGCCGTGCACCGAGGGAGGGGCGGACGAAGCGATTGGCCGCTCCGAAGCCGAGACCCGGCCCCGCCGGGCGGCTGCTACCGGTGACACTCGCCCGCCCGCGCCTCCCGGGGCGGCCGGTGCTGCCCGCGACTCCGGGACCATGGACCGTCTCAGCGGTAAGGGGGGACGGGACGGGACCGGGACGGGCATCCCCTCTCCCCGCCGTGCCGGGCGTGCTCACGGCGGGGAGAGGGGATGCCCGTCCCGGTCCCGGGGGGCTGGGGGTCGCGCATCCCTTCCCAACCGAGTGGGTGCAGCGGGATCCCAAACACCGGATCGATGTGGGACCCTGCCCCCAGGGTGCCTTTGCCCCCCACCAGCCCTGCGGCAGGGCCAGCTGGGATACAAACTGGTACCAGTTTCCCTTTGCTGGTCAGATGGGTGAAAAGCCAGCGGCTTGTAAGCAAGCCTGTGGGGTGTAAGCACTTGTTAGGGGAAATTATGGTCGTAGAAAGGGAGGTGACTGGTGTTTCCAGATGGAGCTGATTGGATCCAGAGAGTTTCCCCAGCTGGGGAAGATGCTGGTGGTCTCATAAAGCCATGGAGGGCCCGATCCCCACCCTGCTGGGAAGCGGCTGCGTTCCCACGTGCGTGCGATTCCCGCCTGCAGCTTGTGGCATTGGGCTCACGTAGCTGTTAGGCTTTGATCTGGGATATGAATAAACCTGCCAGGGATTTGGGCCAACTTTGCAGAGAAGGTCCTGGCTTTCTGCTGGGGCTGGCAGGTCCCTGGATGGGAGCAGAGGGAGGCTTTCAGGGGGATTGCTGCTGGCTGCTGCTGAACAGTGGCCTGGGGCTGCAGAGGAGGAGCAGGTGGTGACATGGTGTAGCATGGGGGTCCTGGCCCTTGACCGGTCCTCAGAGGTGCTAGAAAAGCACCAGCCAAAAATGATAACGGGGAGCCAGACGCATTGCTCCGGCTCTGCAGGCTGGGACCACGCTGAAGTCCCAGGGCAGTTCAGGCAGTGCTGCAGCTCTGGGTCAGCACCAGAAAGACCCGAGGGTCAAGAGTTCCCCTTCCCGATGTAAAAGGATGGGGTGGTGTTTCCGCAGTGGAAACACAGTTATGAGGAGTTTGACTCTTGGGCTGCAGCTCATGGTGTCGGTGGTCGGAGAGCAGTGTCAGTGCCCAGCAGCCCGGGAGGGGACAAGGACGGTGACAGGGACAGCCTTCCCCCATGGCTGCGGCTCACCCTGCCTGCCAGCCAGACAGGGTGGCTTTGCCAGGTCTGAAGGAGGGTGCTGTTGCGGGAGGGGTAGTGTTGTCAAATGACAGGCAATGCCAGAGCTGTCCTTCAAGATCCCAGAGGACCTCACTGGTGGGGAGAGGGGAGAGCAGAGGGTCTTGGCTTCCCTGTTCTCTTGCTGTGTGTGCTGGTGGGAGGCTACGCTGTTTGCACCTCAGGCCACCCCAAAAATCACAGGCAAGGGCCGGGAGTGTCCAGCACACTGCAGAAACCATCCTGGAGCATCGTGGAGATGGGCCCAGAGATGGTGCGGCCACTCCACGAGCTGGCCCTGCCAGGGGAGAGCCGCTCTGCTGTTTTATTGCCGTTGCTGGTGCCTTCTATGGTAGTGGCAGCAGTGCCTGCTTGCTTTGCTTTGAGTGCTTGTAATGAATTGCTGTTGGCACCTGGAGGGCTCTTTGCTAATGTAAACTTCCTCCAGACCCTCCTGCTCATCACTCAGAGCCGCTGGATCTCTCTGGGGGCTGTGGCTCGTGGAGGGAAGGTGTGGGGGTCTCACTGGCTCCCTTCCCTGGTGCAAGGGGTGCTGGGTCTAGAGACGGGTGGGAGCTCTGTGCCCCGTTCCCAGCCTCTGCCTGCTCTCTGGCAGCCCCTTTCTTCACCTGGAGCTCTGCTCAGTCCCTGACTTTCTCTTGCTTTATGATCCACCAGCTTCTTCATCGCTTTCCATGCTCCAGCTGAGCCTGCTGCCTTCCCCAGCAGGCTGGGCAGCACCCGGTGTGGGGCTCAGCTCTACACCAGTGCCTAACCTGGGGAATTGGTGCTGTGGGATGTTTGCGGAGTTGTTTCAGGTTGTGCTGATGGAGAAGTGCATGTGTGCGTGATTTGGGAGGTGATCTGTGCCACGAGCCTTTGCTCTAGCAGGGCTGTGCTCGCACATGGCTTCTCCTCATTAGTGACTCTTCTGTGACCTTTTCTGCCACTAGAATTTAGGTCCTGCACCAAACTTATCTGGTGTCTAAATCCAGCAAAGCCGGTGGAGATGTGTCAGGGATAAACTTGGCTCCAGCTCGCCCACAGGAATGGGGAGGCTGCAGAGTCGGTGGGAGGGAGCCCGGATCATTCCTGATCTGCCGCCTGCAAGCTGGCAGCAGGAATCCCGCCCGCCCCACGCACGTAGCCCGGTGGAAGGGGGTGCGGAGTGGGTGAGAAACACAGATCGGGCCAGCTGTTAGCACGCCAGGCAAGTGCCGAGCTCTCCTCCGCATTGCAGCCATTCCTTCTGCTGGAAACTCAGCTGCCCGGGGCCATCGCCTGTTTATAGCCAGGGAGCGTGCGGGGAAGGGGGCTGAGCCCACCGCGGGCTGCCCCAGCCCCACCGCGCGGGGCAAAGCAGGGTGGGAGGGCGGCCCCGAGGATCCTGATGCCAAGCAAAGCAGGAGGCACCGGAGTTATTTTTCCCCTGTATCTTCCAATATCCTTCCATGTGCAATGCTGCCCTTAACTGGGGGAAATGGGTCTCGCTGTAGGTGCTGGATCCCTCTTGCAACCAGGCTGGCTGCGCCGGAGGGGCGCAGACCTGCCCTGCCCTGCACGTCGCGGGTGCCTGCTGCGGCAGGGGCTGCTGGAGAGGGGAAGGAGAGGGCTGGTGCCCTTACTGACTGCTGCGGGGGTAGTGTCCTCCAGCCAGGGACCCTGGGGACTGTCCTATCTGCCTGGGCTGTCTGGAGAACCTGCCTCTTTCCCGCGTTTGCTCTTGACCTGGAAACGCTGCTTTCCGGTGCAAATGTGCTGAGCTGCAAGGCTGACGCACCCTCTGCTATGGAGCAGCGCCGAGCGCCGATGTGCCTGAAATCCTCTCGCCCGCAGCCAGTCCTTATCCCAGCCCAGGAAAACTTTGTTTAAGGTTTTGAAGAAGTTGTCTTATCCCAAACAGTGGGAAGGCTTTTCAGAGGAGGACAGGGAGTGAAAACTGGGCTTGACCCAAGATTTGCCTGTTGTTCAGTAGCCAAATAACTTGCTGGGGACAGGAGATAACGATTTAGCAGAATGGAGAGTTGAAGTGGTTTCTGGCATCCCAGACTCATGTCCTAACCCCTTAACCCTTCCCTACTCCAGCTACTGTCTAGTCTAGGCACAGCTAAAGCTCTCTCCTGAGAACCACACATCTCCTCCTGCATATAAGGAACCTTCTTCCAGTGAAAATTAATGGCACAGCTGTCAGTCCTGCAAAATATCTATTAAACGTCACTCTTCCAGGGCAGCAGCAGGACAGTTTGGTTGGAAACCTCCCAAGGAGCTCTGCATTGTCTCTGCCAGCCCTGCCCTGCTGCCGTGCAAACAAGGGGCTGGCACCCCCTGCCAGGGCACCCACGGGATGGCTAGAGCAGGTCCTGCCACCCGTGGGGAGGGCCCCCACGCAACCACCAACAACTTGCCTTTCATCACCCTGCAGCGCTAAAAGCGGTGGCGTTCGGGGAGCTCAGGTCCCTCCGCAGACACTGCGTTGATGATCTGCAGCCTCCGCAGTGGGGAAGGATGAAAATAACTTCTTTGGCCCTCCCTCCCCCAGGCTCCCCCCACGGCACGGCTGCTGCAGCCCCTTCCATTTTTGCTCCTGATATGCCTCCCATCGCATCAAAGGCAGGCTCTTCGGCAGGCAAGGGAAAACACTGACATTTCGTAACAGTTTGGAACGAAAACAGATCTTTGCTGCAAGGGGTTTCCATGCTCAAAATACTTTTTTTTTTTTTTTTTTTTTTTGAAGTGGGTTTCATGTGCGTGTGATCCTGGAAGTGATAGGAGGGAGCTCTGGGAGACACTGGTATGCTCTGATTGCTGGCAATTAGCAGGAGATGTGTAAGGAGCAGCCTGAAGAATGGCTTTGGCTTTCTTCTGGGTTTTTTTGATCATTAAACCCACCCAACTTGGTGATGGGGGAACAGCCCCTTTTTGGCTCCTTGTCCAAGGGTTCAGCCTCCCATTTTCATGTGATCCCAGTGTCATCTTAAGCTTTGGGAAACCAAGGTTGTAAAGGACAGAGCCAGGAATAGTAGTTACATAGGAACAGGTTGGATAGCTGGCTTTTGTGTCCTGGAGTTCAAAGCAGATACAGTGAACCAGTCCCAGCACTGTCGGAGCCACTGAAGTCGCATCTTCCCCTGTGCTCAAGCTTGTCAGCTTTCCCGCCGGGATAAACCGGCTTTCCTGCCTCTCCGCCCCTGCCCGCAGGGGTTAAGCGGGTAGGAAATGCTGTCAGCCGGTGGCCTTGCCTCTGCACCTGATGCTCCCGGCGGAGCTGGGCAGGGGAAGGAAACGGAAGGGCTGTTCTCAGCTGAGAAAATACGCTTATCCTGCCCTCCGAGGGTCCTCCGGGGCAGCACGGCCCCGGCCCCCAAACGCAGAGACCCTCTGCCATGTCCTGCCTGCTCCGGCCTGGGAACATTGCTTTCCTGCGGGGACAGGGCTGAGGTGGCCACTGAGAGGGTCCCAATCCCCCCGCCGGGCAGCGGGGACTCGTGCCCGGCACAGCTCCTGAGGTCCTGGGCATGGCTGGGGTCAGGGCAGGGATGCTAACACAGGAGGCTGGGTGCTGGTCGCTTGTCTCCCTCCCTCCCGACTCCGCGGGGTATTTCCCCACGGGGGCCTGTGGTTTCTCCTCCCACCGCCTCTGAAAAGAGGCACGTTGCATTGTGCAACGTGGCTGAAAGCGTTTGGGAAAGCAGAGCTGGCTGGTGGCTAATCCACCAGCTCCTTCCTGCAAATCCAACGCCCTCCCTGCCCACCCCCTGTAGGTGAGGGTCCCGTACCCTCCTCTGCTTCTGAGGGTCCAGGCACAACCACCTCCTGGGACTCTTCCTCCTAGAAAGATGTGCCAGCCCTGCCGGCCTCCCCGCGTCTCACTCCTGTGGGTCCAGTGTTGCATCTGAGATGTTTTGGATCTTGGCTTCAGGGAAGGGGGATGTACGGGACACGGAGAACAGCCTTTTGGGATGCAGAGAGCTTTCCACCCCCATCAGTGGGGCTGGGGTGTCCGTTTTGGAAATTTGGGGGCTGGAGGACTCACCCGGCCCTGGGTGGTAACGTGGCGGTGCCTGCCTGGGCGCAAGGCGGTGGGGAGGGCATGCCCGCGGGAGAGCCGTCATCAGCGTCGGGGTGCTGAGTCAGCGGGTTTCCCACCACGGTGCCTGCAATTAGCTGTAATTCCTGCTGTCCTGGAGGCTGAGGTTTGGTGGAGAGGAAGGGCTACGGAGAGGTGAGAGCTTCAGGTCCCCCCAGCTCCGAGCTAGCTGCAGGCAGGAAGGTGCGACGCGGGGAGGCTTCCCGGTGCTCTGCCCATCGCAGGGGTGAGCAAATGGCTCTGGCACCGGTCCTGGGGCCTCTCCCGGTGTCGGAAGGGAGCCCAGGCCAACCTGCTGCCCCCTGTGCTGTGGAGTTTGTCTGAGAAAGACTAACACCAAAATTTTGGTTGAAGAAAATACACTTTATTCTGGGTTCTGACGAATCCTAACATCTCCCCTCTGCCTGGAGCTTGTTTTTTATACATTACTCAGCAGCTCTCATCCCTGCCTGACTATTCCTTTAAAGGGCATCTCAAACCTCTCTTTTTCATTCATTATTTAAACGTGTTCTCCAGCCAGCAGCCTCTGAGCCCTGCTCCCAGGCTGGCCCGGCGGAGCATCCTGCCATGCGCCCCGTGAGGCTGGCACCGAGTTTTGAAATGTTGCCTGGAAGCGCTGAATCCGGTCCATGCAGAGCTAATGGCATTGATTGGGCTGAGCTGTGGCTGGAAACAACTTGTACGTGGGGTTGGGAGCCCCCCGGGGTTCAGGGGTCCGGGGCAGAGGGAGGAGGGTGCCCGTGCCCTGCCTGGGGGTATGAGCAGGGTCACCCTGCGATATCTCACCTGGGTGCTTTTATTTGCTCGACTTCTTGCTGTGCTCAGCAGCAAGAGAGGGCGATCCAGAACCCCCCCTCCTCCTCTGGGGTGGGGGCAGCTGCAGCCTCTTCGGGTTAGAGGGATAAAGTTTGCTTTCGGTGAGCTGAAGCAAACCACCACAGTCTTCTCCAAGAGGTGGAGAAAGGGCTGCTAAGCCGTCAGTGGAGAGGGAACAGCCCCGGCAGCCCCTGGAGAAGGAGTCCTGCTGCAGCACGGGGCACTGGAGGGTCGTTATCTGCCTGGGTCACAGGAGGTGTTTGTGGGTGATTTAATCAGCCTGTTAATTATTACCTGCACTGCTCATGAAGCTGCTTTGCTTCGATGCAAGCTGCTGTGAAGAAGGACATACCCTGCAGCCCAACAAGGGCTGCCCCAGGGGTTTCTTCCAGCAGCAATGCCGGTTCAGGGAATCTCGGCCCCTCCAATGCCCCATGGCTCTGTTGGGGGCTCCATGGGGACGTGACACCCCACCGTGGGTCACTGCCCAAGGGGACCAGGGCCCCAAGGAGGGCAGGCAGGGTGAGGGTGCTGCAGCCCTGGGGGAAGGCTGCAGCTCTGGGCATGCGGTCGCTGCCGCTGAGGGGGGGGATTTTCCACCCACAGCCGTGCTCTGAGCATGGGCATTGCCAGAAGAACCTCGACCCAGCTTGGGGCTTCACTGCAGGGCAGCACCCCTCCCCCTGGGCCATGCGGCGAGGGGTGTGCTGCCGGCACAGGGCTGGGTGGGAAGGGAACCACCATGTTCCCCTTGTTCTCCAGTTTCTCCTTTAATCCAGTTATATAGAGAAGAGGCTTGACTGGCCCCACAGCAGTGAGCAATGGTTTCTGCGGTGTGTGACCTGGCAGGGGTGTGAACACGCGTGATAATCTTTGTCCTGTGCAAGCTCGGTTGGCCTGTAATTACACTTCTCTCTATTCAGGACTCCTGTTTTCATCTGTAAGACTGGGGAGGATGTGAACCTGTCTCTCCTCCAGTGCACCGGGATAGGGATGTTTGGGGTCCTGCTCCTGTGGCCAATTCCCTCATGCCCGGTGCTCTCGGCACTGGCTGGGTGCACTGGGCACCGCAACTCCCCTTGCTCTTCTCGGCTTTTTGGGGGGTGGTAAGGACTCCAAGAAACTGCTTCAGCACAGAGGGCCAGGCTGAAGCAGGAGGGCTTGGGGTGAGCGTGGCTGAGAGGGCGGCTCTGCCGCTCGGGCCGGGTCGGACTTGCTGCTCGGCCGGTCTCTGCTGGGGTGGGTGAGCGACTGAGAGCCAGGCCATGCGATAAGGCTTTCTGCAGAGCTATTTATACTGGGGAGACGAGCTGCTGCTGGCAAAGGTACTGGGCCAGACGCAGGACCCTTCACACGAGCACTGCTGAAAGTGGCTTAGCTGGCCATGCTGCTGGGGCCGTGCTGGGAAAGGAACCCCCCCCCCGAGCTGCTGTCAGCATTGGGGTGTGCGTCTGGAGCGGACGGGGCCACAGATGAGGGAGGACCAGCAGGCACAGCCAAGGCAGCCTTCTTGCTATTTAACCTCTCTGGTTGCTCATCTCCCCCTCTCCCGTTGCTCATCTCCCCCTCTCCCAGGGCTGGAGCGGGACGGAGGGGCCCTGCGAACCCTGCGGGCTCCTTCGTGTAAAGAGAGAAGCCAGCGGGCGACTGCACGGGGAGGGAGAGCTGGCAGGGGACCTTCTGCCCCCTTGAGCAAGCAGGTTTCACGTTCATCTCCCGGGATTGATTTTCCAAGGTTATCAGCTAAGGATATTAGTTACTGTAAGGTCATGACGATGAGATGCCCAGGAGATGTGTGTCCCTGCCCTGCCTGCTGCAGCCTGGCTTTGCCAGGGCACAGGGTGTGCTGTGGGGCGGTGGGGAGGCAGCAAGGGGGTGCCGGGAGTTTGGGGGACGGGTTAAAAGGTTTGAGTTCACCTTGTGCTCCGTAATGCTCGGGGATGCTGTGGCGTCTGAGCTGGGAGCTGCTGGGGGAGCAGGGACGGCTGCTGGGGTCCTTGGGCTACTGGCAAGGGGGTTAATCACAGCGAGGGGTGGGAAGATGCACCAGCTGGGGCAGTTGGAGAGCCAGGGAGGGTGGGGGGCTCCCGGCCACGCAGGAGCCAGCCCCAAGAGCTCAGGCTCTTGCTGACATTGTTGGATGCCAAGTCAGAGGCGCTCCCCCCATCCACCCCACTCAAGGGGCCCTTGTTTCCAGGGAGGAGATGATTCATGTGCAGTGAGTGGCCCCTTAGCAAATCTTCCACTGTTACGGGGATGTTGTCAGAGCTCAAGTGTGATCATTAATGGTTGGCTTTTCTTTAAAAACCCTCCAGGCTGGAGCACGCCAAGTTGCTCCATAGCAGTACAAACAGCCACCCTGGGAGGAGGAGGTACTTTCCAGCCTCATGTTCCTGGCCCCACCAGCCCATCCCAGTCATCCCAGTTTGTCCCACACACAAGTGGTGATGGCTGGCTGGGAAGCTGAGCCTGGCTGGCAAGGATGCCCTGCTCGCCCCTGCCGCCTCCCCGGGGCTGAGTGCTGCCCTTCTCCTGCCTGCTTGGCAGGGTGCTCCTCCTGCCCGCACCGGAGAGGCGGTGGCCGCAGGCAGGGTGCAGGCAGGCAGCCGTCTGTCCTCCTGTCTTCTGCACAAAGGAACAATTCTGGGAGTGCTGCGCCGCCCCCGCCAAGGCACTTCCTCGCCGGCTGTGGGTCTGCCTCCTCCCCGTCGGAAAGAAACCTCCTTGGGAATGGGAATGGGAACAGGAACTGCCCCGGGAGCTCAGCAAAGAGCTCAGGAGGCCGTGGCCTTCCTCAAGGACCAGCAGCGGGGGAAAGCTGGCCCCACCGGGGCGGGAAGCAGCGCACTGGGACTGGAGGGGGCTGCCAACACCCGCTTCGGGCATCACTCCTCCAGTGATGCCCACAGCCCGTGCTGGGGCAGGAGGAGGCTGGGGGCAGGCAGCGAGGTATGGAGGCACATCCCTGCGCCCAGGTGTCTCTTGTAGGCGGCTCAACATCAGCCCGTGGAGAGGGCAGAGGGGTTTATCTGCCGCAGGTAACTCCCCCGGCGGCGCTGGGTCTGTTTGTCCCACAGGGCTCCTCCTGGGGCTGGGCCATCTTGGCTGCTGGGGTAGCCCCTGGCTGTGCCCCCTTCCCCAGCCCGCACCCCACCTATTTATGGCATCCCAGGAGCTATAAACATTTGTTTACTGCCGGTGGCAGCTCTAAGCAGCCCTGCGCAGGCAGGCAGGCAGGCAGAGCGTCCCGGGGCCCTGCCCGCGCCAACAGGAAGGATTTATTTTTGCTTGGTTTTTATTTTAGCTACAAACAATGGCCGTCACTCCTAGCATCCGATTTCCCCCCGGCCCCCCTCACCCCCAGCCTTCACCTGGCATGGGAGGAAGCGTGGCCGGGGGCAGGCGGAGGACACGGGAGAGCCGTGGCCGCGGGGCTGCCAGCACCTGGGGAACCGTGGGACGGGGGTCCCCATGAACATCCCGCTGCAGCAGCCTTACAGTGCTGTGAAACAGCATCTCCTCTCCCCAGGGCTCTCTGTCGGGCTGTGGACCAGCTTTGCTTGGGGTGACAACCCCACGTGCATTGTCTTATCTCTCCCCCTGAAAAAGCTGGGTCTGTACACCAGGAAACTCCTGCTTTGGCTTGGCCGGAGCCTCTTCCTCCTCCTCCTCTTCCTCCTCTCTGCAGGTTGCTGGAGCAGGACCTGATTTTTGCTCCTGTGACGGAGCAGAGGCCGGGGAGGGGGAGATGGGCTCTGCAACTGCAGGCTGCGCCCTGACCCGTAGCCGCACAGTGTGGAAGCGGGTCCCTGACCAGGGGGAAGCGCTCACGGGGTCTAAAAGTAGAGCTGGCCTGGGTGCAGGGTGGAGAGAGGTAGTGGGGTGCTGGAGGGGACAAAGCTCCTCTGCCAGCATCGTGCTTGGTGCTGCTTCTAGGGCAGGCTTTGGCAGCAGAGGAAATACTGCCCCTGTCCTGAACAGCAGCAGCGTCCTGGTGCCGGTCCCCCGGCTCACCCCGTCCCAGCAGGGCTGCCCTGGGTCCCCTCCGCCCATCCAGCCCGAGTCAGCTAATGCTAAAGCCATCTGCCGCCACGGCTCCCGGCCTTCCCAGGCTCGGAGACCTCGCTGACATCTCCCTGTCAGGCTGCAAATGTGGAGAGAAGTGAGTTTGCAGAAGGGGAGGCTGGCGTCGCTCCCTGTCCTGGGAGTGTCCAAAGCCCGAGCCCAGCAAAGCGGTGCAATCCTGCAGGATTTTGGTTGCAAAAGAAGCCCCAGAAGAAAGCAGCAGGTGGGAGCCATTTGTCAGCACCAGAGGCAGGCGCGAGGCCGGAGGTGTCAGACGAGCGAGGCAGTGGCTCGGCGGGTGGGGGACGCAAGCGTCCCTTTTCGGCTGCGTCACCTGCTCAGCGCTTGTGGCCGCTCTGATGTCATGCCACCTTCCCCCCAGGAGCCCTTTGATGTCCTGCCGCCACCTCCGTCCCCAGGCTCTGCGGTTTCACGCTGCGGTTGCCAGAGCCCCGAAGGGCAGGGGTATGCACCGACCCCAGCGCCCACGCACCCACCCCCGGCACGTGAGCCCGGTCCCCTGCCCGCTGTGGTGTGGGCACAAATGCAGGCTGGTGCGGGGTCTGTGCTTGCTCCTGCTGGCTATAGCAGAAGTAACGTGCCGGTCCTTGCTTGCTGGGTGACCTTGGGTCGGTCACGTCAGCACCCACTGCCCTCCACACAGCAACCCTGGAGCAATCTCCCCTTGCTTCCTGCAGCTACCCCATTAACCTTATTTAGGCTGGGAGCCTAACGAGCATAGGAAATTAATTCCTTCCCTTCCTCCGTTCCCCCGGGCAGAGGCTCAGCTCGGCGGGCCGCACACCCTCCTGGGATCACAGGCCTCTTTGACTGCCCCCCCCCCCCCCCCCTTGTGTTTCGGAGGATGTTTAACAAGGGAGACGGAGGGGACGGCTCAGCTGGGGGGAAACAAAGGCGCCTTCAGTGCTCGCCCTGTGCCGTGCTTCGTGCGCCCCGGCCCAGAGCTGGCGCTCGGGGCGTTGCTGATGAGCTCACCCGCCTGCCATGCCGGGCGACAAACCTCGCTTATCGGCCATTCTCGCTTCTCCTGTGCAGGGGGGTCTCCTCGCCCCCCTCGCCATGCACACCGCCTGCTTTGCCACTATTAATAGAAACCCACTTGCCCTTTTGCCCTCGGCTGGTCCGAGGAGCTGGTGGCTGGGATGGGAGATGTCCTGCACACGGCAGGGGACGGGGATGCTGGTGAGCACCATGGCCTAGGCTTCCGTGTGCAGTGTGAAGCTGATGTAGGGTGTCTGCATGGTCCCCATCTCCTCCATGGGAGTTCATGGCCAGCTGAGCACCTGCTGAGCTGGGGCAGCAGGAAGATGGGTAAGTGTCTCCCTAGATGCTTGCTGGATAGACAGAGGGGCATCTTGCTTTTTGTCCCAGCCACTTCCTTGCTAGCCCCATGCCCTACTTGCCCTGCAGCTGTGTCCTGGGCAAGGCAGGGGAGGATGTCTCACCTGGAGACCACCACCGCGTTGCTGAGCAGGAGCCTGCTCCCATCCTGCCTGTGCAGTGCTCTGCAAACACCCCAGGGACAATCTGCCCCTCCTCCCTCCTTTCCTGCCTCTGCAGAGGGGCAAGGAGACGGCCATGGGAGCCGAGTGCTTACCCTCGCTCATCACACGCATGAGGCTCTCGCGTGGCTGGAGCAGGTCCCTGCCCCAGGAGGTTCATGCTGGAGGGGGGCAGCGAGCAGAGCACCAGGAGGACCTGGGTCCTGTGGCTGCCTGTCTGCTGTGGGGTGTTTTTCTAGCTCAGGGAGCAGAAGCCCTGCTCCCCCTGTGGTTGCCCTCTCCTTCCCCGTGGGCTGGGAGATACTGCCAGCTCCCCAGGCTTGCTTGCTCCTTCTGGAGCTGTGCTGAGGCTTCACCCCCTGCCTGGGGGCTACCTGTCCCGGTTTGGCCTGCCCACGGGAGATGGGCACTGGCAAAGCCGCCCTTGCCGAAAGGGCTGGGGCTGCTGTTTAGCTTGGCGCTGGGGAGGGAGGAGGAAGCAGAAGGTCTGCGGAGATAGAAGCCCATCGGCCGGGGCGGCAGGAAGAGATTTGTGAGCTGCATCCTGCCTTGTGTCCTGGGGAGGCGGCAATTTGGGGCCAGGCACGCTGTCTCCTTGCCCGAGGGCTCGTCTTGGCTGGGCACTGATCCGCATCAACCTGCTTGTGTTGGGTTCCCCTTCAGCGAAAAAGCTTTGAAATAGCAGTTGATTTTACTGTCTGTCCCTGCTTTGGGCAGCAGTGCCAGCCTGGTCCTGGGGGACTCACTCCGTGCTCCAGGCTGTGGCTCATGGGGGTGGAAGGTGAGCACCCAAAATCCTGGGGCAAACCTGTAGCAGCCCAGTTTTTGATGGGTGTTGGGCAGAGTGGATGAGGTGTTTGGATAGGGCCCAGCAGAAGCTCGTTAAAGAATATGAGTAATGAGGATCCCCGCAGCAGCACAGCATCCTGCCCTTCCCCTGGGAAATACGCCCCGTGCCAGCCCTCGCTGCCGCCCAGCTCTGCTCTGCCGGGGCCCTTTCCCTGGCAGAGCCTGGAGGGGCAGCGGTGAGGGTGGGTACAGCTCGGGCACATGTTCTCCCCTCCTTGCAAACCATCCCCGTCACTCAGCACATCCGAGCTGCCTCTGCGGTCACCTCTGGCCTCTCCTCCTGTCCCTGGAGACCCAAAGCCCCAGCTGTGCCGCGATGACTTTCGGTTGCTGCCAAGAGAAGGGATCCTGCTCATGCTTGCGCTGGAAGAAACAGCAGCTTTTTTCTCCCACCCTCTGTAGCCTCCATAGCTGCAGGTTTGCTGCTGTCCCTGAGCTTGGCCTCTCCAATGCAGGCCGTCTCCCCCAGGCGCTGGACCCTGCAGGAGCTACCCTGGATGCCAGTGGAGCTGGGCAGGTGCGTGGTCCCGGGTAAAACGGGAGCTTGGCTTTAGATCCAGCTCAGTTTTGTCTTATTCTGCTCGGAGGAGATAAGGCACAGGAAGAGACCTGGGATGAGGATGTCGGTGCACGTGCAGGATTGGGGCTGTGGGAGCTCATAGAGATTTGGAGTCCAGAGCTTGCCTTGTTCAAGTCCTCCCCATCCTTCCCATCCCTGGCCAACAAGTTTTCCCAAAGCTGTCGGTCAGCTGCTGCCAGCACTGTACCTACTGCTTTCAGTGACAAATTTTTTTTGTAGCCCTGCTCTGATATGCAAACACCCAAGTGTTTTCTGGCGCCTTGCTGCATGGGTAACCCCACAACTGCAGTGTGCTTTTGCTTTGTAAAAACTAGCCCATGAATCACCACGTCAAAGAGAAGACCCACACTTTTATGTGTTGTGCCTGTAATGGTGATTTGCAGCGAATTCTCTTTTCCTGCTTTTTGCTGGGCTCTCCCCATCTCTCCTGCCTGGTTCTGTTTGCCGGGCTGATGCTGTGTTCAGGTTTAGTGGCAGCCCAGGAGCTGGCGGGTGCTGGGATCTCGCAGAGCAACGGGAAAGCAGATGAGCGGTGGCTTCTGGTGCGGTTCCTCTTTGCCAGGACTTCAGCTGCTCTGACCCTCTGGCCCCCTCTGGGGCCATGTGTGTTGGACGGAGGCTCAGCTAACACTGAGCGGGGTGGGGAAAGCCCCTCTTGTGCTGCAGTCCCCGTCCCCTCCCTGGGCACCTTTCAGGCCGCCTGTGTGGGGCAGGTATTGTCCCTTGGGGCAGTGACTCCATGCCTGGAGGGAAGAGTAGGGTGGCCTTGGAGCAGTGTGGATGAGCTAGGATGATACAGGGGAGGAGTGACAGCAGGGCAGAGGAGCTGCTGTTGGTGAGTGTGGGGAAGAAGGCTCTAGCCTCTATATGGGGACACTGTGGAGGTGGCACTGGGCTGGGAGGTCACGGGTGGTCTGAACACAGCAGGGGAACATGAATGTCCCCCAGCAGGCGAGGGGTGGGAGGACGTCTCCCTGGTCAGCATTGCCAGGTGGCTCTGGAGATGGCATCTGGGTTTCCTTTCCTTCCTTCCTTCCCTCCATCACAGCGAGGGGGCACCAGCAGCAATGATGCACTGTCAGGCGGACAGAGGTGTAGTTTTATCTGCATGGAAAAGTATGTGTGCTGAGCCCTTTGATAGCAGTCCAGTAGCCCTGCAGAGCTGGTGTTTCCATTCACGGGCTCAGCAGGCTGCATCCCGGCGTCTGTGTGCAGGTCGAAGAGCTTGTGCATGGAAGGAGCATGTGTGCACTTAGGAAACACCGCCTGAGCCACGCTGGGCCAGCTGGGAAAGACCCCCATCCTGCGGTCTTCCGTACATTCCAGCCCCTTCTGCCTTGTCCCAACCCCAGCACCCCAACACCACCCTGGCTGAAGGGCTTTTTCCTGCTCCCCCCAGTGCTGGACCAGCTCCTGCCAGAGCTCAGCATCTTGCTCAAGCTGCTGGACCACGAGTACCTGAGTGCCACCACGCAGGAGAAGAAGCTGGCTGTCTCCACCATCCTGCAGAAGCTGCAGCCACCCGCAGGTCTGTGTCCCGCTCCCGCGGTGCCCGGTGGCTGTCCCCAGGGGCAGTGGGTGTCCCCAGCAGCTGCCCCAGGCCAAAACCCCAGCGGGGTAGGGAAAACTCCGCTGGGCAGGGATGAGCTGCCTCTGTGCCCAGCGCCCAGCATCTGCTCAGGCCCCTTGGGGTGCTTTGCTCCCCGCTCTCGCTTCCCAGCTTCTCCCCGCCCCGGGCACAGGGGCTGGCGTCAGCCCTGCCGTGGCTGCGGGGGGGCTGCTCCCTGCGGAAAGGCCGCTTCGCAGAGGTCTTCCTGCCACCCATTTCTGCTGAGCGCAGGGGTTTCCGCGGGAAGGCCAGGAGGGCCATGCACCTGGGGCTTCACAGCCTTCCCACTTTCCTGCCTTCCTGGGGTGGGGTGGCAGCACCCCTGGGGGCTCCTCTGCTCCCCGGGCGCCTGCTCCAGAGGAGCACCCCATGGCACAGTGGGGTGGGCTGGCCTGCGTCCTTGGGTTGGTATTTGAGGGGAGGAGGGGTGCCGATGCTCGCCCCGGCCACCCTGCCCACACCCAGGCTGAGAACATCCCCTCGCTCCCAGGGAAGGACGTGGACTACATGTACGTCAACACGGCATCCCTGAGCAATGGCACCAGCTTCGTGGAGTCTCTCTTCGAGGAGTTCGGTATGTGTGGGCAACCTGGAGTGACTCCTGGGGGTCCCACTGGGTGGGTGCTGTGCTGGCCTCGGGGTCCCTGCTGACAGTGGGAGCTCTTGGGGTGCCCTGGGGAAGGAGGTTAAAAGCTGCATCTTTGTGTCCAAGGTGGGCACCATCACCCTGGGTGCTTGCTCCCACTCCCCTAAAGCTGCCTGGGGGCTGGCCATGGGGGGTCCGCACACACCCCGGCCCAGCTGCATTTACCAGCAGTGCCCAATTCCCAGCACCTTGGCAGTGAAGGGCCATGGGTGCTTGCCTTGGAGGTCCCTGAGGGCATGGCTGGGGAGGCCAGCTCTGAGGTTTCCTGCTCCCTTCACCCTCTCCGCTTACAGCAGACTGTGACCTGCGGGATCTCCAGGACATGCAGGAGGAGGAGGGGGACACCAGCGATGGTGTTGGCTTGGAGCTGGCGAGGAGCCAGACTGCAAAAGCCGTAAGTCCCTGAGTGCCCACCTGCTCTGCGAGGTCTGCTCTGCACCCGCCCGGGGAGGGGGCAGTGGCCGGGGCTGGGACCCGTTCCTGTCACTTGTCACAGCAGTAGCTGCTGGGATTCATGGCCCTCTCCGCTGCCTGGCTAATGCCGGTGGTGCTTCTGCCCTAGGTTCCTGTGGACCCTGCTCCACCGCTGCCCACCACCCCCCCGCCTGAGGATTACTATGAGGAAGCCCTGCCCCTGGGCCCTGGCAAGGCGCCCGAGTACATCACCTCCCGCAGTGAGTCCCGCTCCGCACCGGGATGGCAGGAGGGTGGGGGGAGCCCCGCAAGCTGCCCGCTGCATCCCCCGCCCGCCTGCCCGCATGGTAAAGCAGGCAGCCCTCGGCGGGCGTGACGGCTCGTCCCAGGGAAGGAAACGTGGCTGCTCCCACCAGCATCGCTCCTGTCCCGCTTCCTTCCCATCCTGCTGTGCTGTTATTGCAAGGAGCTGTTTGGTCTGGCTTGGCTGGGAAGGGGGTGATGGGGAGAGGTCGGAACTGCGCGGGGACCGATGCTGAGATGCCCTGGGAAGGTGTGCTTTGCTCTGCCCGGCTCGCAGGCTCGCTGCTTGGAGCATCCCTGGGGGGAAACCAGGTGTAACAGCCCCAGCTGCCCTCTGCCTCCTCCGCAGACAGCTCCAGCCCCCCCAACTCCATCGAGGATGGCTATTACGAGGATGCAGACAGCAACTACCCCGTCACCAGGATGAATGGGGAGCCAAAAAACTCCTGTAGGTATCCGGGTGCCCTCGCCGGGGAGGGGAGAGCTTCGGCAAAGTCCAGCCCCGAGATGGGGGCTTGAGGGCTGGGCTGGGGGCCAGTGGGGTTGAGGCTGGAGGACCTCACGTGTGTCAGAGGCTGCTGGGCAAAAAGCAAGGAGCGTGGAGTGCTGTTTGTCATGCACGCCAGAGCCCTCATGCTGTGGAAGGGATGTCACCAGCATGGGGAACAGGCGTCCCTGCCTATGCAGCTCTTGTGTCCTGCGTGAGCTGCCTCTGCCACGGTGGAGGAGACCTGGGGCAGGGACACCACTGCGGAGCCCTGCTTCTCCGTGCCCCGCACGGGAGGTGTGGGGTAGAAGGCTGGCGCGTGATTCTCTGTTGTGGGTGGAAGGTTTAATCCAGGCTTTCAAAGTTTGAGGCTTGCAAAGAAATAAGCCAGCCCAGGGGTTTGGATAGATGCACCTGGGACCGGCATTTGGCCTGCGAGCATCCTGCCTGGTTTGGAAGGGAAATGGAGACAGCCGGGGTCAAAGTGCTGCTGTTTTCAGGGGATGACATGGAGTCCATCCACCGCAGTGCCCAGCCCAGGCTCTGTGCTGGAGCCCGCTGGGCGCAGGGAGCCCTGGCAGTGTGCAAGCATGCCCGGCAAGCAGGGCCCCGGGTGCCATTCGGGGTGACTTGCCTGCTTCCTTCCAGACAATGACTCGGATGCAATGAGCAGCTCTTACGAGTCGTATGACGAGGAGGAGGAGGAGGGGAAGGGCCAGCAGCTGACACACCAGTGGCCGTCGGAGGAAGCCTCCATGAACCTGGTGAAAGATTGCAGGATTTGCGCTTTCCTGTTGCGCAAGAAGCGCTTTGGACAGTGGGCCAAGCAGCTCACCATCATACGGGACAGCAAACTGCTGGTGAGCCCAGAGCTGGTGGGGGACAGAAACCTGCTGGTGGGCTGGGAGGAAGGTCAGGTCCAGGCTGAAGAAAAGTAGCACTATCCAAGCCAAGACCCTGCCCCAAGGCTGCCACTGCCCTTGCAAGTGAATGGAGGGCTCCCCTCTTTTGGGACCCCATGGAGTGAGAGGGCACCCTGCAGCCCTCTGCCACCGAGGCTGTTGCACAGACTGAGCCACCTCTGTCTGTGCCACCTGAGAGGGACCCTGAGAAGGACCCCAACTCTGCCCAGCACGGCGGTGGTACAGGCAGGTTTTGGCCGAGCCCTGAGCGGTTCCCTTTGCTTCTCCTAGTGCTACAAAAGCTCCAAGGACCGGCAACCACACGTGGAGGTGCCCCTGGGGTCCTGCAATGTCATCTACGTCCCCAAGGACGGGCGGCGCAAGAAGCACGAGCTGCGGTTCTCGCTGCCGGGAGCCGAGGCGCTGGTGTTGGCCGTGCAGAGCAAGGAGCAGGCTGAGGAGTGGCTGAAGGTACTATGGCTGCCCCCCGCTTTGCCCGGGGGGCCGCAGACCCTCCTTGGCATCCTCCCTGGCGGAGGCGGGGCGGGGGCTGCCCTGGGAAAGGTCTTGCCCCCCTGGAAGGAGAGGGGGGCTTTGCTCCCATTTCTTATCGGTCTCGGGGGGCTGGCCAGCTGCTTCCCAGGGCCTGGGCGTCTCCGGCGCTGATAGCCCCTGTGGAGTGGGGATGTTTGCTCTCCCCCTCCTCTTCCCTGTGGCCCTTTCCTGCCTTTGTTCAGGGGCGGGAGGCAGGGGCCGCGGGGAAGGGGCCGCGGGTGGGAAAGGAGCCTCTGTGCACACCACAAGCCCAGCTGTTACCCCAAACGTGGGAGAACAGGGTCATTTTACATGGCCTGGGCAAGCCACGCTCTGCCTGCCTGTAAAACGGGGGGTCATGAGGTGTCCTGTGCTGGCAGGATGACTGTGTGGCTTGGCACCCAAGTCCCTCACTCTGAGATTTCCAAAATCTCTGACAAAATCTGCAAAACTGGTTGCAGTTTTGAAGGAGTCAAGATGTGTGCAATCCCCCGGGCAAGCTGGGCTTGTGCCCCGAGCAGGACTCACTGTCCTGTCCTGCAGAGACCAGGACCTCTCTCCCCATGGTTCAGCCCGGCTCTGGCAGCGAGATGGAAGCGTGCTGAGCCAGGGAAAGTAGCCCTGGCCCTCGGGTCCGTTTAAGTGGCTGCTGGGGGCTGTCTCTGCAGGTGATAAAGGAAGCCAGCAGTCCGGCAGCAGGTGGGATGGAAGCCCCCACCTCCCCGGTGATGCCGTGCAAGATGGACCTGGATAAGGTGATAGTTTCTAACCGCCCTGCCGAGGTGCTGCGTGGGGCTGCTGCGGCCCTGGGGAATGCGGGGCCAGGGGAGCACCGAGCTCCTGGGGCTGCTTGAGGAGTCCTTCCCACCCTCGCAGCAGCTCTGCAGGGCTTATGGGGCACCCCACCGCTGGGGAAGGGGAACGGGGCTCCCCTGGTGCCGGGGGACGTCCCAACCCTGCGTGGGAGGGATGAAGGGCCGATAGTGGTTGTTGCTGGGGGCTGCGCGGGGGGACGCTGCTGACAGGGTGCCTGCTCCGCTCCCCCCACAGCGGCTGTCGCAGGAGAAGCACACCTCTGACTCGGACAGCATGGCGGCCGGTGAGACCGGCTCCCCGGGGGCCCGCAGAGAGCCCGGCGAGCACGGTATGGCCCCTGCCCCAGCCAGGCAGGCTGTCACCCCGGCCGGCGGGGCCAGCTGTGTGCACCACAGCTGGGGAGCATCCTCTCCCGGTGAGGGGGCATGTCCCGCTGTGACATGCGGCGGGGGCACACAGCTACCCTGTCCTCCTTCCAGGGAAAGGCAAAAAGAGCGGCTTGGCTGACCTGAAGGGCTCGATGAGCCGGGCGGCAGGAAAGAAGATCACCAGGATCATCAGCTTCTCCAAGAAGAAGCCTTCCCCCGAGGACACGCAGACCTCCTCCACCGAGGAGGACATCCCCTGCTGTGGTTCGTGCGGGCCGGGGGCAGAGACGGGGCTTGGCTTGCGCAGGGCCGGGAGCGGTGGGGAGCTGGCATCCTTCCCCCCAGCCTGGCCATATCGGGGGCAGGCAGGGGTAAAAGGGCGGTGGGGTGGGGGCAAGCTCACCGAGCTGCTGGAGGGCTGTGACACTGCCTCAGGCTGCAAAATGGTGCCCAGTCTCGGGTCTGCAAACTCCCGTGGTGTGTGGGGAGGGGGCGAGGGGTCACCCGTGTCCTCCCAGAAAACAGGCTTGGGTGACTGTGTGGCACTGAGCTGGCACCTCACCTGGGTCTAGGGGTCCCAGCCGGCTCTCTGTGGGGAAACTGAGGCACAAAAGGACCAAACGAGTAGGGAGCCATGCTGTAATCTCTGGGCAGCCCTGTCTCACTAAAGCCTGCCCGAGGTCCGGCTGAGCAGGCGCTGAGACCCTTCCCTCGGCCTGCCGCCCCCCAGGCTACCTCAGCGTCCTGGTTAACCAGTGCTGGAAGGAGCGCTGGTGTCGCCTGAAGGGCAACACCCTCTACTTCCACAAGGACCGCACCGACCTGCGGACCCACGTGAACGCCATCGTCCTCCGGGGCTGCGAGGTGGTCCCGGGGCTGGGCCCCAAACACCCCTTCGCCTTCCGCATCCTTCGCAACGGGCAGGAGGTGGCGGCGCTGGAGGTGAGCGGGCAGCGGGGCGGGCAGGGTGTGCCAGTCCCGTGAGGAGGGGGTTGCCAAGTTGGGGGAGCATTTTCTGTGATGATCAACGCTCGCATGCAAGCAGTGCCTTGTTTTCCCCTCCCCTGCGCGTTAAGGAAGCCCAGGGCATCGTTTGGGTGAGCCGGGGGCAGCCGCGCAGGTATTTGCAGGCTGGAGGCAGGGATGAGGCTGGCAGGGCTGAAGCAGGCAGGTTGCAGGGGGTGGCTGGAGGTTTGGGACTGGGACCTCCTGCATGTGCCCGAGTGCTTTCTCTTGGACCCTCCTAAGTCTTGCACACACGCTTTGTGTCAGAGGGCCCTTCTCCACAGCAGGGCTTTGCATCGGGAGGCAGGAGCGAGGGCGAGGGGCCGGGAGCTGGGCGTGCACCCCAACCTTTTCTCTCTCCTGCAGGCAAGCTGCTCCGAAGACCTGGGCCGCTGGCTGGGTCTCCTCTTGGTGGAGACAGGCTCACAGACGGCACCAGAGGCCTTGCACTACGACTATGTGGACGTGGAGACGATTGCCAACATAGTGACGGCTGTGAGGCACTCCTACCTGTAAGGCTGTCCTCCCGCTGTGCTGCGGCTGGGAAGGGGCCGAGCCGGGGGCAGAGTGTTGGGCTGGGGAAGGTGATCCTCAGCCCTGTGTGTTCCCTAGAAAAGGCACGAGTGGGGCACGGGTCAGACACGGTTTATGCTGTGATCTTGGGGAGAGCTGGTGTCCCCAGGCGGTTCCCGAAGCGGGGCAGTTTCCCTTGGGCAGGATGGAAAGCGGAAGGTGTTTCATCAACGCTGATGAAGGACTTAAGGGATACACCTGGTAGAGTAGGTAGGGTAGGGTAGAGTGCTCGTGAATGAAGCTGGGAGAGCAATGCAGAAAGCCCTCTGAGATGGAAAGGCTCACTGGGGGGCTGGCAGGGATGTCCTGGAAAAGAAGACCCCCATCCCTCCTCCCGCAGGTGGGCCAGCTCCTCCCAGGACCACCGGCCAGACTCCTCCCGCGTGGTGTACGATGACGTCCCCTATGAGAAGGTTCAGGTGAGCGTGGGTCAGGAGCTTGCCCTCTTCCATCACTATGGCTGGGCTACAGAAGATGCCCTGGGGAGCCTTGGCCAGGCCACGATGGCCCTGTGGGTGTTTCAGCACGCTTTCCCTCCCGTCCCTGCCGCAGGCCGAGGAGGAGCCGGGGCGGCCGGCAGGAGCCCAGGTGAAGCGCCATGCCTCCTCCTGCAGCGAGAAGTCGCGGCGGGTGGACCCGCAAGTCAAAGTGAAGAGGCACGCGTCGAGTGAGTGCGGGGACCCTGGCCAGTGCAGGAGGACGCTGTTCCCCCAAGAGGGTCTGCGGCCAGGCTGCGGCTGGCTGGCTCCGGCACACGGGTGATGGGTTGTGCTGCGCCAGCTCAGCTGGACTGCGGGTGGCATCGGTGCTGCTGGGGCCAGAGCCTTCATGACGGGCTCTCCTTGTGCGTGCAGATGCCAACCAGTACAGGTACGGGAAGAATCGGGCTGAGGAGGATGCCAGGCGATTTCTGACAGAGAAGGAGAAGCTGGAGAAGGAGAAAGCATCGATCCGCAGCGAGCTGGTGTTGCTGCGGAAAGAGAAGCGAGAGCTGCGGGAAGCCATGAAGGGCAGCACGGGTAGGTTGGTGCCATCCAAGTGCTGTGGCTGGGGATGCTTGAAGGCACTCGGGTACGGGGGGAAGGCTGCAGAGCTGGGGTGGGATGGGGACGCTGGGCTGGCGGTGGCATTGTGGCCGTGAGCTGGTGTGCAGGGCTGGCAGCCCCATCTAGCGTCCCTATCCAGGAGGATAGGTAGCTTTGTGCTGAGCTGAGCACGCTTGTGCAAGCAGGGTCAAAGCTGCAGGACCTGGAGCAGCGGGTGGCGGTGCTGGAGGAGCAGTGCCGGCAGAAGGAGGAGCGCCGCGTTGACCTGGAGCTCAAGCTGACCGAAGTGAAGGAGCGGCTGAAGCAGTCACTGGCGGGAGGGCCAGCCCTGGGGCTGGCTGTGACCGGCAAGACTGAGAATGGGGTATGCACCCCTTCTTCCTTGCTCTCGCGGCTCTGGCTTCCCCCAGCAATGGTGCTTGGGGTGGCGGGGGGGAGCAGCATGTGGGGAAGAAGGGACATCCCTGCTGCTTTGTCCTATTGTGGACAGAGGTGGGAAGCAAAGCGTCAATTAGGTTTGGCCACGTCAGTTTTTACCTCATGACAGTTTGTGCTTTTTTTTTCCCCTGGCTGTCTCTGCTCCCTGGGTCTCCTAAATCCTCCTCTTTCTTGCTCCCCCTTTTCCACAGGAAGCTACAAACAAGCCAAATGGGAGCCCCCCTGAGCACTTGGTCCCTGTTAACTGTGCAGCCGAACTGAGGAAGAGAAGCCCCTCCATCCTCCCTGCCAACAAGGGAAATGTGCTGCGGAAGGCCAAGGTCCTGCTTTGCTCCCCCTCTCCTCCCCAGCCCCACGGGAAATCTCATCCTTCATCTTGTCTCTCTTCCTTGACCGTGAAATCTGGGGACCTAGGATGCTCCCTACCCCAAAAGCAAGGGGTACTACCAGGGTCCCCTGCAGCACTCACTGCTGGCATGAGCCCAGCTTGCAGGAAGATTTAGGAGGTGCAGAGCTGGGTGGGCAGAGGGGAGAGCACCATAGAATCATAGAATAGTTTGGGTTGGAAGGGACCTTTAAAGGTCGTCTAGTCCACCCCCCCTACAATGAGCAGGGACATCTTCAACTAGATGAGGTTGCTCAGAGCCCTGTCCAACCTGACCTTGAATGTTTCCAGGGATGGGGCATCCACCACCTCTCTGGGCAACCTGTTCCAGTGTTTCACCACCCTCATTGCAAAAAATTTCTTCCATATATCTACTCTAAATCTACCCTCTTTTCATTTAAAACTATTACCCCTTGTCCTATCGCAACAAGCCCTGCTAAAAAATTTGTCCCCATCTTTCTTATAGGCCCCGTTTAAGTACTGAAAAGCCGCAGTAAGGTCTCCCCGGACCCTTCTCTTCTCCACGCTGAACAACCCCAATTCTCTCAGCCTGTCCTCATAGGAGAGGTGTTCCACTCCCCTGATCATCTTCGTGGCCCTCCTCTTGACCCACTCCAACAGGTCCGTGTCTTTCCTGCGCTGAGGGTTCCAGAGCTGGACGCAGTACTGCAGGGGGGGTCTCACCAGAGCAGAGTAGAGGGGGAGAATCACCTCCCTTGACCTGCTCGCCACGCTGCTTTTGATGCAGCCCAGGGTACGGTTGGCTTTCTGGGCTGCAAGCACATATTGCTGGCTCATGTCCACCTTTTAATCCACCAGTACCCCCAAGTCCTCCTCGGCAGGGCTGCTCTCCATCCCTTCATCCCCCAGCCTGTATTGATACCGGGGGTTGCCCCGACCCAGGTGCAGGACCCTGCACTTGGCCTTGTTGAACCCATGAGGTTCACACGGGCCCACTTCTTGAGCTTGTCAAGGTCCCTCTGGATGGCATCCCGCCCCTCAGGCGTGTCAATCGCACCGCTCAGCTTGGTGTCATCTGCAAACTTGCTGAGCGTGCGCTCGATCCCGCTGTCTGTGTCATTGATGAAGATATTAAACAGAACTGGTCCCAATACGGACTCCTGAACGACACCACTTGTCACTGATCTCCATCTGGATATTGAGCCATTGACCACAACCCTCTGGACGTGACCATCAAACCAATTCCTCATCCACCAAACAGTCCACCCATCATATCCATATCTCTCCAGTTTAGAGAGAAGGATGTTCTGGGGGACCATGTCAAAGGCCTTACAGAAGTTCAGATAGATGACATCCATAGTTCTTCCCTTGTCCACTGATGTAGTCACTCCATCACAGAAGGCCACTAGGTTGGTCAGGCAGGACTTGCCCTTGGTGAAGCCAGGCTGGCCATCTCGGATCACTTCCCTGTCCTCCATGTGCCTTAGCATAGCTTCTAGGAGGATCTGTTCCATGATCTTCCCAGGCATAGAAGTGAGGCCGACAGGTCAGTAGTTCCCAGAGTTCTCCTTTCTACCCTTTTTAAAAATGGGTGCAATGTTTCCCTTTTTCCAGTTACCAGGGACTTCACCTGACTGCCATGATTTTTCAAATATCATGGAGAGTGGTTTGGCAGCTACGTCAGCCAATTCCCTCAGGACTCTGGGATGCATCTCATCAGGTCCCATAGAGTTATGTATATTCAGGTTCCTCAGGTGGTCACGAACCTGATCTTCTCTTACAGTGGGAGGGACTTTGCTCCCCCAGTCCCTGTCTTGCGGTCCTTCCACTCGAGAGGTGTGGGAAGAGAGGTTGCCAATGAAGACTGAGGCAAAAAAGTTGTTGAGTACCTCAGCCTTCTCCTCGACCGTTGTTACCAGTTTGCCAGTCTTACTCATTGGGGGGGTACACTTTCTGTGACCTTCCTTTTCTGGCTGACATACCTGTAGAAGCTCTTGTTATTCTTTGCATCCCTTGCCAAGTTCAGCTCCATCCACACCTTGGCCTTCCTGACCCATCCCTACACAACCTGGCAGCATCCCTATACTCTTCCCAGGATACCTGCCCCTGCTTTCACTGCCCTTTAGTTTGACCAGCAGGTCTTGACTCAGCCATGCCGGTCTCTTGCCTTCCTTTCCTGACTTCTTATACCTGGGGATTGAGAGCTCTTGCGCTCTATGGAAAGCGTCCTTAAAGATCTGCCAGCTCTGTTCTCTTCCCTTGTCCCTGAGGGCAGTTTCCCAGGGGGTCCTATTGACGAATTCCTTGAACAGCTGGAAGTTTGCTTTCCTAAAATTCAGGGTCCTGACTTTACTCTTTGCCTGACTCGCATCCCTCAGGACTGTGAACTCCACCAGTGCATGATCACTGCAGCCCAGGCTGCCTCCAATCTTGACATCACTGATGAGCTCTCTTGCGTTGGTGCCCATCAGGTCCAGTACTGCATCCCCTCTGGTAGGGCTGTCTATTACCTGGCTTAAGAAGTTATCCTCAATCCACTCCAAGAGTCTCCTGGATTGCCTACAGCTCGCCGTGCTACTTTCCAGCAGATGCCAGGGTGGTCGAAGTCCCCCAGCAGGACGAGAGCCTGTGAGCACGATGCCTTCCTGTAGCTGGAGTAAGAAGGCTTCGTCAATAGGCTCCCCTTGATCGGGCGGCCTCTACAATGCCCAGGGCAGGGCAGCATTGACCCCAGGCTTTGAAGATGCTGGGTGGTCCAAAACCCCCAGCAGGGAGGGAGGTTCTCAAAGGGCTCAGTGCTCACTTCTCCAGCGATGTGTCCTCATCCCCCGCTTTTTTTCCTTTCTCTGCAGGAATGGGAAAAGAAGCAGACTTAAGCCAGGCTGCAGGAACGCCTGCCGAGCCCCCACCAGACACTGGGGCTCACGGAGGAGCTACAAGCCCCCTTTCTCCAAGGTGCCGGGAGGGTGCTGGGAAGGCATGGGGGAGAGACGCCGTCCCACGCCCCGCCGCTGCGGCACCATCTGCCTCATGGACAATGCTATAAACCATGGGGAAGGGGGCGGGAGGGGGATTTGGGAGGCGGGTGGGGAAGGGGAGTCCTTTGTGGATCAGGGTCACATACTACTGGGAAACCCATCTCTGGGGGGAGCCTCCCACGAGGCCGGGAGTTCGACACAAGGTGTGTGTGCCTGTGGTGATGCATAAGGAAGGAGGGGAGAGCCCAGGGGAATGCCCGAGCAGGCATTCCGATTTATCAGGATCAGCTTGTGCCACCATGGGGATGCTGGAGACCGGGCTAACACTTTCCAAAGCGACCACGGACTCATTGGGGATTTTGGGCTGCCTCAGTGTTGGGGTTCATAAGCTGCTCAGGACCGGACACTTCAGAGACGCTGATCACTCACCCTGCTCACTGCTCCCAGCTCCGCAGGGTCTCATCTCAGGGTTCCTCATGTCTCGAGCTCGCTGTGCCTCAAGCAAGTGCCCTTGTCCAGTATTTCCTTCTTGTCCTCCAGGCAGTAAGGGTGAAGGCACCCTGGCTTCCCTTGGGAATGAACGAAGCTCAAGTGTCAGCATTTGAAAGCAAATTAACAGTGGATACCTTTCAACCTTGCTAAACAGCTTAGAAGTGCTGCAAAGGGCTGAGGCTGGAGGCAGCCCGGCTCTCTCTGCTCTAGCCCCATGCCAGCTTTTGGGGGAGCAGGGAAAGGCGGGGGGGGTTGTCTCCTGGCCAACAAGCGCATTCAGACTATTGCTGCTGCAGTCAGACACAGTTTGCCAAGGTATGTGGTCAAAATGGAGCGAAGGGAAGTTTAAAAATTAAAAAAAAAAAAAGGATGCTTTCAAATGAGGGGACTGGAACAGAAAAGAGAAATAGAGGAAGGTCATTTAGCACAGGCAGAAACAAGGGACAGGAATAAAAAGGAAAGGCCCAGGCTTTTGGCTGGGAACAACGAAGCCGGCCCGTCGCCCACTCATGTTAACAACTGCCACAATTAACCTTTGGAGCTCGCTCTTTCAAAGCCCTCTTGTTAGTAACTAGGTAAGCAGCTTTTAATAAAAACGCTGGCACTGGCATGCCCCTTCCCCTGGTGTAGGGAGCATGGTGGGTAAACTATTCCTGCTTGTAGTGAAATGGGCCAGGATGCGTCTCGGGTGGGCTTGGCATCCCTGCGGCAGTGGCTGCCGGGGCCGGCAGGCTGGGTGAATCTCGTATGCCACGTTAGTGACTGCAGTTAGCTCAGAGCCACGAGCTTAGCTGCCTGCTGCCCAGGCTGGAGGGGCTCCCCATCTCCCAGGGATGAGGTGCGGGAAAGCCCCATTTCTGACGGTACTCGTCCTCTTCTCGGTAGCAGCTTCCACGTGCCGGTTGTCACTGGGAACACCGGGAGCCGCACTCTGGCACCTGGAGCCACACCATCCCATTTCACTTCAGAAATGGGTAAAAACCCTCTCCTCAAAGCACCGCCTCTCCCGCTAAAGAAACGAGGAGCCTGTGCCCACAGTGGGGAGAAACAGAGCTGGACCACCACAGCTTGTGAAAGCACGTCATAGAATCATGGAATGGTTTGGGTTGGAAGGGACCTTAAAGACCATCTAGTTCCAACCCCCCTGCCATGGGCAGGGACACCTTCCCCTAGACCAGGTTGCTCAAAGCCCCATCCAACCCGGCCTTGAACACTGCCAGGGAGGGGGCATCCACAGCTTCTCCAGCAACCTGTTCCAGTGCCTCACCACCTTCATAGTGAAGAATTTCTTCCTTATCTGATCTAAATCTACCCTTTTCCAATTTAAAGCCATTACCCCTCATCCTATCACTACACTCCCCGATGAAGACTCCCTCCCATCTTTCCTGTAGGCTCCCCGTGGAGTTAGTCCTCAGTTAAAAGGCCCACTTGGCCAAGATTTGGGGGCTCTTTAATGTTTATTCACCATGAGGTGAGAAACACCGTTTCTTCCAGCTCAGGTCTGCCTGCTGGCCCACGCCTCTCTCACTCTTTATTGAACAAGAGGCGAAACCCGTCGCTTTATTACCCCCTTAAGCGGCGCAGCCAGCGGCGGCAGGAGCAGCATATCAAGCCCCGGCCCCGAGTCCCGCGTCCGCCGTGCCCGCGGTAGCTGCCCGAAGCACCGAGCCAGGCCCCGGCTGAGGCGCTGCCCGCGCAGCCGCACTGCCTGCCGGGACTCGCAGTCCGCGCAGGGGCCTCTGGGAGCTGTAGTTGGCGGGCGGCGCCGGCGCGGCGCTCCCCTTCGTCAGTCATTCCGTCGGTCGGTCTGTGGGGCGATGGCCGCCCGCTCCCTGCGCCGCTTCGGGACCGTCCTCTCCCTCGGCGGTGCGCCGCGCCGCGGCAGGTACGTGAGGCGGTGTGAGTGCGTGAGGGGGGCTGTGTCGTCCCCCTCCCTCAGCCGTTAACGGTCGCCAACCGCCGCGGCGCTGACCCCTCCCCTCCCGTGGCGGGCTCGGTGCGAGACGTGGCAGCGCCCCGGGCCCGGGCCCGCCGCGGCGCCTCGTCGCCGCCGCCGCCCTAAGGCGCCGCGCCGGGCCCGGGCCCGGGGCGCCCGCGGTGCCGTGGGCCAGCGCGGAGCTCCGCTGGAAGGACGCCATCCCCCCGGCGGTGCCCGCTTCACCCCTCATGAGGGGCACGCTGCCGGCCCTTAGCTCCTCAGAAAGCCTGGAACAAAAACAGGCTCCCAGTAAGCAAGCTCCTTCCTGGAAAAGTGACATTTTGTGGAAAAATTCATTTTCATTTTTAGGGCAAAGCGTTTCTGTGGTCAGTAAGTCACGTTGTGACGTTGTTTCCTGCCATTACGTGTATCCACGGGTGATTTCTGCGTCTCTTCTTGCCCATCTGGACCATTTATTCACGAACTGTATGTTTAATGTGCTCCTCGGGTTTTATTTTTGGTAGTGATGCAGCACCTGTGCTTTCAGCGTGTTTTGGGTGGTCGAGGGAAGAGAGTCCATTTAATTGTGTCAATATTTAGAAAAATGGTGTCCAGTCATATTTTTGGACATTGTGGAATATGGCTTATAAAAGTGAAATCCATAACAGGTGTTTTGGTTATTTGAATGAAATGTGGGCAGGTGAAAAGAAAAAAAGTCAAAGTGCATGTTAGTTTATCCTAGAGCTTTTTCTCTGGGGAAAAAAACAAAACAAAAGACCATTTAAATGCAATAAAATAATTCTGCAGCACATAATAGAAGCAACAGTGTTTGGGACTAAATGTAAAGATGCACATCTGAAAGTTCTTCCTCTTTCATATCCTCTTATACATGTGAGAACTGTTTTGCCCCTCTCAAAATGTGCACCAAGTTTGAAATAGGTGACTTTGACGGGAGCTGAGCAGGCTCCCTTCTTGGAGGATCGCCAGAATCTACCATCGGTGTGAAACTCCTCTTTGTAGGCAAGTTCTCTGGCCATGCCTGCGTCGCAGCCAGCGGGAGCACCTGTGCTGTATGCGTCTTGGGGACTTCTTACCCTGGATGGGTCCTTGGGGGCCTCTTCCCAGCTGTAGTCTGGGAGCCTGCTGCCCAGTTTACAGCCATCCTGCGTTAAGGTCCACCGCACAGGCTTGTTCTCCAGTTTCATGGAAGAGGAATCCACATAGTATTAATCTCTGGTATCACTCCCTCATGAGACAGTGCAGTAATTGGGGGTAATTAGGAGATTTCCTTCCAAAACACGCTCATCAGAGCTAAAACACTAATGCAGATGTTTCTGTCTGTCTCAGCACTTGCGTGCTTTGTCATGTTGATTTGGGAGGAGGAGGAGGGAGTGTTTAAGGAGAGATGGGGTAAGACCCTTGTGTTCAGAGGGAACATGACAGTTGGTTTGGGATGGTTGGATATGGTGCCTGTGCTCCAGAAAGAGGTGATATTATTGTTCTGACCTCAGAGACCTGTTCTCATCATTTAAATTGTAATCTTTAAGGACAATTGGCTTAAACCGTATGGATACAGTCAACTTCTCTGCTACATCTATCTATTTGGCTTTCTGTGACATCCGTTTGTAAATCTTTTTGTGTTACCAGCTTAGTTGTATAATCCCTTCACATGCTCTGGGACTTCCACGTGTCTGACTTCAGGATGTGTCAACTTCCTCCAGTGGGTTTTCTGCCTATTTTTAGGGCAGCTGTCATCATGACTGTGTTTAGAAGATGGAGCACAGTGCAGTGAATAGACTGTAAATAGCACTTGCCCTTTTTAGTGGAGTATTTCTTTCATCCTGGAGGAAGAAGTAAATTGAGCGGCATTTTCAATTCTGCATAATAGTCCTTCTTAAGAATTCCCTTTGGAGGCAGTCTGTGGTTCTTGTTTCTTGCCTGCAACTTTTAAGGCAGGCTGGTCTGAACAGCACGTGATACCCGGGGCATTTCACTGCACGGGAGAGTGTTCTGTGACTTCGTTTCACAAGCTGGAGAAAGGAGTCCATGCAGGCAGCTCTCTGCTTCACGTAGGCAGGTCCCCGTAGCTGGGGCACCGGCTCATTCATGCCGCTCTCCTCCTACACACCAAAACACACCCATTCGTGTCATGTAAATCACTTGCAGAAGGAAATGACTCACTAACCTTTGCTTCTTGGATGCGAAAGAGTTAACTCATTCGTATAGCTTTTTTAAGACACAGGAGTCTAACCTGTGAGGTGCCTAGGGAGGCTGCTTTCTCAGCTGCCTTTCAGGTTCTTTGGTTCATCTGTAGCATGGCTAATTTCCATCCCTGCAGCTCTTTGAATGAAATGTGAGCTTGTAGTTGGTGCTCACCACGGACACACCTTTTATTTACAAAGAAAGTTTTGCAGTTGTTTAAAGCTTCATGGATTGATTTTGAAGGCTTGTTGAAGGGAGTCCTTCTCTGTCCCCACCTCCGGTTTAGTCTACTTCCTGTAACTTTGAAAAAGTGCTGTGTTAATCAGTCAACAAAACGAATGACAAGCATCTTAAAAATCATTCAAGATGGGATCTTGTGCCCCAAACAGATCTCTCTCCAGCCAGGGATAAAATGCGGGGTTTTCTTCTGTGTCTGGAGCCCAGAACCGCAGTGGCTGGGCAGCTTTTTGAAAAGGGCCTGGTGACAGCCCCTTGCCGGGTTCTTTAAAGGTTAGTGCGAGGAACGTTCTATTCCAGAGCGAGTGTACGTAGCAGAAGCACTTTCAGACTTGTAATTGGCATGTAATGTATTGAAAAGGAGTTGTTAGACATACAGATCATGTTTTAAGTACCCACTTCATAAAAAAATTGCATATGCAAATGTCTTCAGGTGGGAAAAGGAAGTCTGTCATCAGTCAGTGTTGTGGGAGGTTTAGCAACCTTGTATTAAAGATAAAATGAGGGAACATCTGGGCTGCTAAGCAGGGAGTGGTAGGAGATGCTTGGTGGTCTTTGGAGAGATATAAATCTCTTAAACTGTGCTTTGGTCATAGAGCTGAGCCCGTCTAAGCCCTGGCTGCCACCCAAAGGGGGACACCTCTTCCCTTTCCCGTATTCTCCTCCCACATCTCACCAGGCTTCACGAGTTTGTCTTCTCTTTTGTACTAGCACTTGCGCTCATCTGATCTGTCAGCAAACCTATTCAGGTACACAGACAGAAAAGTCTTTTTGTTTTGTAGGGTTAGTTTTTGGCTGGTTTAACTCCCTGAACCTTTTTTTTGCACAGATCCAGTACTGGAATAAGGGGAACAAACCTCTCCCTTCCACTTGCTGCTGTAAGCTCAGCTTAGCTGGATTGCTGAACAACACTTAGGTCTCATGACCGATTTGATAGACCCAGAAACAAAAGCTGTGCACTTCTGCGACATTGCACCCAAGCAATATAGCCTTGCTGAAAAGTAAGAAAGCTTAATGGTGCAGGCCTGGTAATATGAACTTGGCTATATTGATTCTGGGGCCTAAATTGGTATCTCTGTGCAGTGTTGAATTGTGCTGTATAAACACAGAAGTTTGAGTTGGTGCCAGTGCAGATTTCTGTGCTATGCTGTGTTTCACTCAGTAGAGGTGCACTTAGGATATGCAAAACCCCTCTATTAAAGGGGATGTTGAAAGCCCTGCTCACAGGAAGAGCCCAGGAGACACCCTTCCATGTTAAGCATATACTAAAATGTTTCCTGAATGGAGCTGATTTGGGAGTAAATGGAACTTTCTTCTGCAGACTCTGTTCCTGGTGTAAGGAGTGAGAGGGAGGTGGGCTGAGGCTTTGGCCTCATGCTGGCAGGAATGGGTCCTGTCTAGGTCAGTTTGTAAAAGCAGGTGGTGTAGGAGGGGGAGTGAAAACTCTTTGTTTCGCTTCTGGACTGACAGCTTTGTTACTGCAGATGAAGGGCTTTCTGGAAAAAAAACAGAATGAAGTGAAAAAAATTTTCTTTATTTTTCAAAGTGTCTAGCATGCTGGGTTTGATCATCTTTTGACCAAACGGTTTTCAGCCAGACTTCTATTATCTAGTTTTTGGGAAACCTGTGAGATTGTTACGGTATAGAATAGGCCGCTAAGCACCTAGGCAGTGTTTATACAGCTCAATCCAATGATCTGACTCTTTGGTTCTTTCATCATTTCGTCTGCAAGTTGTGGAGTCAGGCTCCTGGGTGAGCTCCGCCTGCTGTACCAACACGAACCACTGACAAGTGCTTTTTAGTTGAAAAGCGTACTTAAGATGAAAAAGTCATTGGAAATAAGGTAGGCTTCAGCATTTGAGGCTTGGGCTTGGTTTGGTTTTTTTTGCCTTTGGGACTCTTTCATTGCTAGTAGAGAGAAAAACAGCTGAAGTGCTTAGAACTGTTGGAGAATATTAGGGACAATTTTCAGTTGGCATGTTCAGTCCCTTTTCCAAACACAGCTGACAGTGCTGTGAAGGTCCTGGCGGAAGGCCTCAGAATATTTGGGCTGCACACAACCTGATCATGTCTCTGACAGTTCTCTTTGGTTTCTTAACTGTTCTTTGTGCAGTGAACATGAAAGCTGGGTGCAGTCTAGATTGCTATTTTGTGAGAAGAACTGATTGGCAAAAGGTTCAAACTCGCCTCCTTTTCACAATGGGAGGAAACTGAATACACCAAATACTATGTCTCTTTGCAGCCGGGAGAACAAACAGGTCAGAGCGTCCAAGAATTGGATCCTCCATTAGCCAGCAGTTTGAGATGTGTATGTCTTTCCTTGCTTGTTGAATTGCTCCACAGAAATCCACAGCCATTCCACTGGTGTGACTTGCCCTTTTGCAGTCACTGTACCATCTTAGGTAGCAGGCTAGGCTCTGCCTGCCTATCTTATTAAGTGCCATGCGTTTGCAGATCTTACTGAATTTTGCTCAGAACATTTGGGTTTTTTTAAATCACTGTAAAAACAGCTTTATACCACCTGCCTCCTTTTCAAGACTACTTTGCAAAAATGTTTCTGAAGTTTGTCATCCAGTATTGACCACCTGTACTGGGAGGTTAGCAAAAATGCAACCCACAACTTGTTTTCCTGTGAAAATGTGACTCTTTTCAAGGTATGTCAAAGAAGTGGTGTACAGCCTCTGTAGTGCATATGAGTCTAAAATAAAAGAATTTTTTAAAACATCTGTCTCTCTGTGTTTCTGTGCTAGTTGACCATATTTTCTGAAAAGAGCTAAAACTTCATCTAGAATCCTATGTACCTTTTTTAAGTGAGCCTGCTTTTAGTAATGACACTAAACTAGAATTCTTCTTTTTGACCCTGTTGTTACTTAACTTTCCTTCTTTGTCACTAGTTTGTATTTCAGGGGATCCCCATGCGTTTTCAGCACTGCAGCTCAGCAGAGAAGTACAGGAGACGAGTGTGGCCCAGAAGATCCCCGTGATGAGCCCAAGCATCCCCTTTCTGACTGTGCCTTAGAGCACAAAGCCATCAAATTGGAAGAACAAGTCCGGGATTTAACTGTGAGTATGCTGCTACTGGCATCATAATGTCTTTCGTTCAGTCCCCTTGACTTGGTCTGTCTTTCAGCCCTAGCTTTTTCTGAAAACGCTATAACACGCACACAATGCCGCTGTGCTATGGCAGCCTTTAAAGCAGCTGTGCTTTAAGTGTGAGAGTGTGCACTGTGAAAGTACAGTCTGCCTTCCCCAGAAATGCCATCTATCAGTAGTACCTAGGAGCAAGACTCTGATAATATGATTCTGGCAGGCAAAACTGTATGTTGGAGATGGCCTGGTCAATTCTTTCACAGCATTGTACAGAGGGAGTGGCAGTAGGTTCGTCCTGATTGGCATCACATACTGTGTCGCACTGGATCCGGATTTTCTGAGAAGGAAAGTCCTCGTTAGTGACAGTGGTGTGATGGAAATGGTGGGATCATGTTATAGGGACTTCGAAGAACAGATGTGACTAAGGAGAGGGTTAAATACAGCAGCACTGGGCAGGCAATTCTGGAGATAATCACCCTGAGAGTACTACTGCACAAGCGATAAATCAGCTGGTTGCAGGCCAGTTGCTGAGACCGCCAACTTGCCTGCTGGAGAAAGGAGTGTCTCAATAGCTGCAGTGAATCATGCAAAAAGCAGCAGCCTGACAATGCGATACTCAATTGAGCTGCACCCTGAATGCTTCTGGCCTTCACTTGGGTCATTTGAGGGAGTTGCAGTTGTGCTCGTTAATCCGTAGGAGAGGGACTTGGGTTTGCATGTAATGAAAACACAGGAGCCCAGCACAACCTTCTGACGTGAAGTGGGCTCTTTTTAAGGTGTTTCTAAGGGATTGCTAACTTGTCAGGAAATGGGGTTTACCTCCTTGTTTGATGTCTCCCCTTGCCATTGTGGTTACAGGAGCGATACCGGAAAGCTTTGGCAGATTCTGAGAATGTCCGGAGGAGAACGCAGAAGTTTGTGGAAGATGCCAAGCTTTTTGGTAAGCAAAGTGAGACAGAGCTGTGTTTACTGCAGTGGCCTGCCTGCCTGAGCATAAAATGCTGATCAACAGCTTTTCTCTCCCCTCATCCTGCCCTTGTTCATTGTGAAGTCTGGCATGATGTTTGGCCTGGGCTGTTGGTGTCTGGGCTTACTTGCTATTTTTTCTGTATGTCCAGCTGTGTCCTATCAGGTTTATCTCAGTGACTGTTTTGTGATCTTTTTCTAATAAAATAGGCCTGGTGCAACTGAGTGTAGTTCTACTGACTTGGTTGAAATTACAGGTTCTTCTGTATGCTGAGAATTGGCTCAGGCAGGGTGTATTTCATACTCTCAGCTGTGTCATCAGGTTGTGATTTCCTTTACTGTATTGACAGCCTCTTCCCTTCTGCTCTAGCTTTTAGGAGGTAGATCCTGCCTGGGACAAAGGTTGTCAGTTCCTATATCAGATGTTCTTTAAAACTTCTATAATAAATATTTTAGCATCAGTGAAGTGAGCTGGATTTGTAGTTTTGGCAATGGAGGCAGGTGAAGGGCGAAGAAACTGCTGTTTAATCATTGCACTCTGCCAGCACCATCTCTGAGAATGAGAAACTGTTATTCTCCACAATGCATGAATCTTGGAATGTTTTTTGTTAGTTAATTCCAGTAGCTTTGAAATTAGAGCTGCTGTATTTTTCTTACCGTTCTACCCATTGTGCTATAAAATGGCTGTTGAGTTCTGGGATAATCGGCACCATTGCTTTTGAGAGGTTTTTTTTGAGCTCTTTGAATTTTATATGTAGTATGCTTCAGATTTGAAGAAAAATGAGGTTCTTTATTAGAAGTTGCTCATGGAGTGAGGCATGGGGGTCTGTAGAGCATTAAGACACACTCTGGTGCAAGAGGAAAACCTGAAAGGAGGTTGTAGCAAGGTGGGTGTCGGTCTCTTCTCGCAAGTAACAAGTGATAGGACGAGAGGAAACGGCCTCAAGTTGCGCCAGGAGAGGTTTAGCTTGGGTATTAGGAAAAATTTCTTCACCGAAAAGGTTGTTAAGCATTGGAACAGGCTGCCCAGGGAAGGCGTTGAGCCACCATCCCTGGAGGTATTTAAAAGACGTCTAGATGTGTAGGGACATGGTTTAGCGGTGGACTTGGCAGTGTTAGGTTAATGGTTAGACTCGATGATCTTAAAGGTCTTTTCCAACCTAAATGATTCTATGATTCTATGAAATGGTTAGTAATTGGTCTGCTTTTGTCTGCTCCTTTGTTGCTTCTCCTTCATGCTTCTTTGTTCTGTGCATTTTTGGACATGTATGTACAGGTATAGACAGCCCCAAACTATTGTTTCTCTTTCTCTGTTTTCCTAATGTGTCTTTCCAGTAAGTTAGTTATGGTATCTACATAACTGAGGGAGGCTGGTTTTCCTGAAATTTCTTCACTGTGTAATACACCACTTCTGGAAATGTATCTGATCTAAACCCATTTTTCTAATGAAAAAGACTGCATGACTTTTCATGACCAACCCAAGGACCATTTTGTCCAGTCCTTCCACAATGGTTTCAGCTTATAAATAAAATTGTGGCTGTACTTTTGAATGGTCATGTATTATTTTTACTTCCCCCCATTGCGTTTGTTCCCCGTGTGCATGTGCATTTGTGTGAGTTGCTTGGCAAAACATTTATGTCTGTGGGACTGTACAAGAGGGTGTGGAACAGTGTCCTAAATGACACATCTTAGTTGCAAGAACTTTTGGAGTGAAATACTAATGCTCTGCTTTGTCAAGTATACTTACTATCTATCTATCCATATATATATGTTGATGTGTATAGATGTACCTTTCCTGAATATACCTTGATCTGGGGAGTCTTTAGATTACTACCCATGTAATGATAAAGCTTTGGCTACAGGATACAGAAGACACTGTCTGCTCTCACTAAAGTAACGGTTCAAATCAATTAGCAGCTTTAAAGGTGCTTTCAAACTGCTGTGACTTTGTGCCTGTCATTGCTACTGTAGCTCTGTATGTTCTGTAAACTGCCCTTCATTTACTTCTTGCTTCTTTGTGCCTGTAGGGATCCAGAGTTTCTGCAGGGACCTTGTGGAGATAGCAGATATCTTGGAGAAGACTGCTGAGAGTGCCGCAGAAGAAGCAGAGCCTAGTAATCCAAATCCAACCCTGAAGAAAATCTGTGAAGGCCTCTCTCTCATAGAGGCCAAATTGCAAAGTGTATTTGCCAAACATGGCCTTCAGAAGATGAACCCTGTTGGTGGCAAATATGATCCATATGACCATGAAATAGTCTGCCATGTACCAGCCGAGGGAGTGCAGCCGGGCACGATAGCACTGGTGACTCAGGATGGCTATAAACTCCATGGTCGCACTATCAGACACGCACTCGTCGGCGTGGCAGTAGAGTCACAGGAATGACGTGGGCATCTGGGACCTTACTGAGCTGAGGACCCCTCAGCACTCAGTCACAGCTGCAGCTGCATGTCTTTACTTATTTATTAAGCTAGGTTTGTATCGTACGTTGGTGGCTTTATAATGTGTGCAGTCATTTCGCCATTAATTCTAAGGTACTTGTATATTTAATAATCATTTTTGGAGTATGTGGAGTAGTACTAGGAGTCCTGCTATTTGTCAGAAACATGGCACTGTAGCCCCTTTCTCCGTGGCTCATTTCTCCATTAAGACTTTTATGGGGAAGAGGGGAGATACGGGAGAGAAAGGGAAATTCTCTGAGAATTGAGGAATCTTGTCTCCTGGTTCTCTCTCTGAGACAGACTCCTGCAGTGGCGTTCAGGAAAGTAACTTCTCTGCCTCAGTTTCCATATCTGTATTAAGGGAATACAATAATACTTATTGACCTACCTCACAGGGATGTGGTGAGGCTTTTTCTTTGCAAAGCACTCAGAAGAGGAAAAGCCTGAGTATTATTATCAGGCTGGTTTTGGTGTCTTCCCTTGTCCCCAGGCCCCTCAGGTGGGGATGAAGATGATCACTTGAAATGACATTTAGGGGCAGCTTTTTCTCATGTCACTTCAGGAAAACAATCCGGAATTAATGAAATCTCTGTCATACTACAGTTGAATAGGGATGAGGTTTTAGAGAGAATTCAGATGTTAGGTCAAACTTTAATGTGTTAATATTTGTTCTCCAGGTAAAACTTCAGCTTGCCTCCTTGTTCCTAAAGGTAAAACAGGGAGTAGTGGTTCTTGGTGGAGCCAGAAGACTGTTCTCAAATCTCTCTTTCTCCAACCAAAAAGTATATTTTGGAGGAGAGTAATCTCTCTTCCCTGATGGGTATTTGTGCAGCTTTCAAGCATGATAAACTATATGCTCTTTGTTGCAGCTGCTGGCAAAATGGAGATGTGCCCTTAAGCAGAAAATCTGGACTGTTTTATTTTCTCAGCTCTCCAATAATGGTACTCGGATAACACTAACTTCCAGTTCACATTCAGATCCTACTTTTGCGTGGTCACAGTAAATATTAAACCTTTTGGGTTTTGATGCAAGGAGAAACAGCTTTTCTATTAAAAGTCTCAAGTGCCCTTGAACCAATTTTAGCAGCAGTGACAAGGAAGCAAGAGAAGCAGAAGGCTGAGGAAGTGAAAGCTGACCTCAAGCCGTCCTCTTAGTTGGAGGCGTGTTGTTGTCACAGCGTGGCATATGTATTTCCCGGTGGTCCTTTTGCCTGGGAGTCCATTTATCTCAGCTGAAAGGATGCAGTCACCAAGTAAGATCAGAATTTAACCCTTTACAGAACAGCAAGCAGTATAATGACAGAAGAGTTATATAGACCAGCCTATGGTCCGCACTATGCGAAACCAAGGCAGGAATGGTGTTTTCAGGTTGTTTCTTACCGATTTGTTAATTTCTGCCTTTACTTTCTGGAATTGGATCCGTGGCCTGACAGGTATTTGAGATCCACTTCCAAAAGCTCTTTACTTATCGTGGATGCCATCACTGGTTTGGAAGAAAGCTTATTCTTTTCCCATTCCTTTGCAGGCTTCAGTTGCATAATCCTTTTGTGGTGGACTTCAAGATTACCGCAGCCTTCAATTAGCAGCTATCGACAGTCTTTCATCTGGGGAAACTATGTGCAGCTAGTTGGTTGTCATTCCAGAAATTTAAGGAAGATGAACATTTCTAATATGCTCCATGCAAGCTGCTGTAGTGACAGCTGTATGTGGGTGACTTGGTAGTGGATACTTTTTGAAGTGCAGTTTTCTGCCTCTGCATAGTTAGGTTTTTAGGCAGGTACTTGAGATTTCAACCCTGAAACAGTGCTTCATGGCAGCATTAGATCACTTTGGACAAACCTCTTGTTCAGTGCTCTTGTTTTATCACATTGTTGGAAATTTCAGAGATATACAGGACTTCCTGTTCATTGTTTTGCTGGTCTACATGCTGACTGGATCACCAGGTTACGCTGTTACTCAAGGCAAAGAACAGGTAAAATATGAAAAGTGGCAATGCAAGTCTTGCTGTTCTGCCTCAGGACTGTCTGCAGCCTGTTCTGAGGAAACCGTGTCTTCAGCTGGAAGGAGCGGTTGGGTTCTCTGCTGCCTCTTCAGCCCCTGCTATATCAGCTGGGTCTTCTTGCAATGTGGGGGGAGAGCTGGTTATGGAAACGAACTTTGAATGTGAAACTTTATTTATAAGGAACGAAACAAAAGCAAAGGCATTTTACACAACAGGTAGTTTTCTGTCATAAGAAAGGCTGCAGCTTACCTGAGCCAGAGTTAAAAGTAGTGTGTGACCAGAAGCGATGGGATCCAAATCCCCTTTGAACAGACCCATGCAGCCACTTGACTGTGAAAGTATACTACAGCTACTTGGTCCACCTTTGGACTATTTGCCAAGCCTGCCTGTCTCCTCAGCTAGTATGCGCCCATTTTTGCCTTAAAGAAATACCCTAAAATGCACTCCAGACCTTCTGTCTGTAATAAGAGGTTATTGATTCAGCTTGTGTTATCTGGGATCCCACAACTGAGGCACTGTTGTGTGGCTAGAGCAGGAATCTGAGCGATCCAGTTCCTGTGCAGTCTTTCTCACCCTTCCACAGCCCCATTTAAGTTTGGGCAAGCTATTTTCCTTGTTCATGCCCCAGTTTTTTCAATCTGTGAAACTTCTATAGAATCTTACCAGGTTTTTATGATGATTACTGTAAGATGTACCCATTGCTTCGAGACTCTTTTACAGAAGTTACCAAAGAGATAAATACTGTAGCTGTTGTTTGTCCTGGTTTCTGCTTCCTTTGAATGGTGAAGTGAAAATGACATAACCAAACCCGGATTCCATCACAGAATCCAGATTTCCTGGGCAAAATTTGATGCTCTTGCCTTTCAAGCACACTTAATGATCTCTTTTATCGTGGATGAGATTGTGTAAGGGTGGATTGAATTTCTCCTTTGTAGATTCTTGCTCCCTTGTCTGCCCTGTTTGTGTAAAGCTTGCACACTCAGCACGCTGGGGCAGAGTCCCCGTTGGTGCGGTTCCGTTGCACTCTGCAGAGTTACACCAGAGAGGAGATGGACCCATGAGCTTTTTCTCTCCAGTCACTTTATTCAATGACTATTTAATAAAACACAGGAGTACATTAGTAAGGACGGAATAGCAGAGGAGAGGAAACATCATGTACTTTTTAGTCATTTCCACTCGGTTCGCCCAGCCATGAACTGAAGAGCTCGAGCTGGGAATGCAGGCAGCTAGATAAGACGTGCATGTGATGGTGATGTGCGGACCTGCATTTCTGCTCTCGGGAAGTGGGCAGCCCCACTGAACGTGGGCATTTGCCTTGTTCTGTGACCTTGCCCTACCCCGTCAGTGGGACATGTTTGAGTTGAACTCCTGGACGAGTCTTCAGCGGCACCGTCTCATGAGCGTGGCAGCGTCTTAACTCTGACCAGGAGCAGTGCAGAATGTGAATGTCGCTTTGTGAACCTTAAATTCTCAGTGCTTCATCAGCAGAGCTTCTGTTGAAAGAGACAGCTGTGATAAATCAATACCTATTAGCAGTCCTTTAATTTTTAAACAAATGTATTTAAGTTTTATATGTGAATATTGTAGTATTTTTTTATTTTAAAACTTAAGATGTTTTGATATTGCTTGCAAAGTCAAATGAACAAAGCGTCGCTAATCTCCAAAAATCTAAGTCCATTTAGTTGGTGGGAAGCCTGTATATATTGTATTTTTTTGTGTTTCTGTGCCCTTTGTTTACCCAAAGGTTCTGGCTGTATGAAAGACAAAGACTGAAGTGTGGGAGTGGTGTAAGTAATTGACAACAACATTTGAGTTAATGTTGGAAAGGGCTGATTTCCTTTAGATGTCCAGATACTGTCCATTTGCTAATTAAAAAAAAAGAATTGCAGTTGTTTCTTCTTCCTTTTTTCTCTACCCCAAACTGCTGCTGATTCCGACTGCCACTTTAATTGGGTGGGACTGCGGATTGAAAGGTTTCTCGCTGTTCCTGATCCGATTGTCTAAAATAAGGGCTATAGTCCATGGCCTTAGAGAACTTTGTTGAACATCTTGTTAACAATCCTTTAGGTGGACTCCAAGAAACGCACACATGCGTGCGTGTCACCTTTCCTCACGCAGGTGAGTTGTCAGGGATTTCTGCACTGATAAACTGCCCCGGTGTGTCGTTCTCCGGTACTTCTGTGCTGCTTTTGTGTCGGTTCGAAGTAAGTCCACCCAGACCATCGTGTAGAGAAATGCTGTCTGCCAGCCTTTGGTGGTGGTTCGTTCTGCAGAACTCTGCTGACAGCTGAAATCTTGACATCTGGTTTTATTTTTGCCATTCTGTTCTCTCTCCTCGCTTTGCTGCATTTTTCCCCTTTTGCGTGCAGTGTGTTGTAGCAGGCGTACTGTATGGCAGCTCGGTTAAGGATGACTCAATATACAGTGTGTATTAATGCTTGTGGTATCCGCAGGCAGGTTATGATTTCAGGGATTTGTTGGAGAGAAGAACAGGCTTTCTCTGTTAGGGTGTGATTGTAACAGATTGCATTCTCTCTTCACGCGTCCTCTGCAAAAATAACCGGGCCTCCGTGCCTGGTTTTGCCTTAGTCCCATAACACTTGGTGCCATGTCGGTGGGCCTTGCTTGCCTTGTTCTCCTGAAGCTCTGAATGCCCCTGGGGACTTCTCACTAGAAAAAAACCTCTGCAAAAGACCATTTACAAATGGCCTTTTTGGGGTGAGGTCTATATTACTGTGCTAAAAATCTGTCAGCAAAGTCCCCCTGAGATCGCGGAGGTCATGTCCCATTATAGGGGCTCTTCCTTGTTCTGCCTAAAATATGTGGGCATTGCTCGGTGTTCACTAACCAGACTAGACCAGGAAATACTGCTGCCTGCTGCTGTGTTAATAATTTCTGGCTCTGCTGGTTTTTTTCTGCAGCAACTGCGAGAGTTGGGAGTTTTCAAACCACAGCCACCTCCACCTGCAGAAAAGCGTCGGAGCTTGTGAGCAAGGGGAAGAGCATTTTGCTTATGGCACAGTATTGCAGAACGCCTGCAAGCAGGGCATGGTCCGCCCTTCCTGCTGGGGCGATCAGGAGCGGTACTGACCTGGAGTCCTAGGAGCTTTGCTGTGTGTACAGCCAGATTTCTTGTCGCCCACAGCCATAGTGAAATCAGGCCGGTTAAGTAAGAGCTTGCTAAAACCTGAGGCATGCTGCAAAGGTATTTGTGTGCTGTGTTTTAAGCTACTTTGGGAACGTCGTCTCCCGGTCCTGGTGGGTTGATACTGCCCATTGTGAGGTGAGCAACGGTAGTTTTTGGCTGTGCCCCCCCAAAATGTTCACGCCTGAGTTTCTGGGAAGTGCATGCTCCCCCGTGCAGGGACTCTGAAGAGGTTCCTGGCTGGGGAAAGGAAGGGGCCTGTGCTTGTGTTGTGTTTCTCCTGAGAAAGCTGAGATGACGGATTCTCAAACTAAATTTTGTCACTTGGTACGGAGCCAGCCCTGGGCTACAGCAGACTCTGGGTCTGTAATTACATGTCCTACCTGTTCCAGAGTTTTTGCTCAGTCTTTGCTATCCTTTGTAATCCGAGCAGCAGGCTCCCAGATGGGATCCCATGGCACAAGCTGCTTGCTGTCAGGCACCTTGTTTTGCCCAGGGCAGAAAGTGCAAGCAAAGGCTTGAAATGCCCTTGCTGATGGATGAGCCAGGCGGGATGCACCGTGCCTTCGCCCCATGTGCAGACTGAGCACATGGAATACATGCTTCCGTAGCAGCTTGGCCCAATTACTGCCCTGCGGCGTAGCCCCCAGCACGCTTGCAGCAGGAGAGGTGGTGCCAGAGGGGAGCTCCTGGTTTTGGGCGCTTGGTTCACCATTGGGTTGATTGCGAGTGGGATACTGCTGAGCGTCCTGGTGGATACGCAGCCGGCATGTGAGGAACAGAGGGCACGGAGGATCCTCGCTGTGGCTGTGCCTGGGGTTGTTCATGTGCCGCAGCCAGCGCTTGTGGATGACTTGACTCTGACCCTCAGTGTCGTTCTCCGAGGATGAGTGCTGGAGATAAGTTATCACCAGGCCTGCTTTTGTACCGCTGCTCTGTCTCCGGTGAGCCTGGTGCTGGCCCTGTACTGCTTCCCTGAAGCCGGGGAGGCTGTGTGCATCCCCCCGGCTCTGCGGGATCAAAGCTCGCTCCCCGCCCCGGGCTCGCCCTGCTCCTCCTCGCCTTGCCGCCGGCAGACGCGCTGGCTCAGGGCTTCCAGCGCCGGGGCAGGCCTGCCTCCGCTCGCCGGGAGCGGGCTCTCCGCCTGGGCCCGAGCCGCTGCCGGGCGGGGCGGGGCGGCAGCGGGGGGCGCGGGGGCCGAGCCTGCGGTAAGGGGCGGGCCGGGCCGGGCCGTGCGCTGCCGGGACCCGCTCGCCGCGCCGCCGTGTGCGCCATGGCCGCGCCGCCAGCCGCGCTGCTGCTGCCGGCCCTCGCCGCCCTCCTGGCCGCGCCCGCCGCCGCCCGCGCCCCGCCGCGCAGCATCGGTAGGAGCGGGGCGGGAGGGCGTACGGGGTGGGGAGGGGGCACCCATCCCGGGTACCGGCAGCACCCGGCCTCCTCCCTCCCTCCCTCCCTGCCTGCCTGCCTCCGGGGGTGGGAGAGGGGAGCTCCGGCACCCGTCCGCGGCGGGGGCAGGGCGTGCTGCGGTGCATCCCTGCGCCGTCCCCGCTGCATCCCCTCGGTATCCCCGCCGCTGCCCCGCTGCATCCCCTCGGTATCCCCGCCGCCGTCCCCGCTGCATCCCCGCCCTCGCACGCGGCGCTGGCCCCTTCCCTCCCCGCGGCCGGGGAGCCCGGGGCTCCGGGCGGGGGGCAGCGGCGCCCCCCTGCTCTCTCGGGGCGCGCTGCTGACCCCGCCGCCCTCGCCCCTCTCTGCCGGCAGCCGTGGTGGGCGCCGGGCTGGGCGGCTCGGCCGTCGCCTATTTCCTGCAGCAGCACTTCGGGCCGCAGGTGCAGCTGGACGTGTACGAGCCGGCAGGCGTGGGTGGCCGGCTGGCCACCGTCACCGTCAACAAGCAGCAGTACGAGAGCAGGGGAGCCTCCATCCACGCCCTCAGCCTCCACATGCAGGACTTCGTCAAGATTCTTGGTGAGCGTGGGCACCCCAGCGCTTGCGTGGCCTCCCTCCCTGAGTTGGGGGGCTGCCCCTTGGGGTCATGGGGAGGGCTGCTTCCAGCCCACCTCGGCACCCCGGGCATGCAGTGACCCCCTTGCTGTACCTGCGTCCCAGCCCTGTTGTGCTCTGGAAGAGAAAGGGATGGGGCGGCCCAGCAGAGCATCGGGGCAAGGGGTCCTGGTCACAAAATCCCGTCGGTTTCTCCCAGCCGGCAGCACGTCGACTCCATGGGATGCCCCAACATATAGGGTCTGGCTGGGGTCCCAGTGCCCTGGGGTCTCACACTCCCTGATGCTCTTCCAAGAGCATCTTTGCCCACATCCCTGCCGCGGCGGCGTTTGGCGCTGGCCTTTCCCAGCGGCCGGCCAGCCCCAGGGAGGCATGCCAGCCCGGCGGGGCCGGGGCCCCTCTGCTCCCCGCAGGCCTCAAGCACCGGCGTGAGGTGGCGGGGAAGAGTGCCATATTCAGCGGGGAGCACTTCGTCCTGGAGGAGACCGACTGGTACCTGCTCAACCTCTTCCGGCTCTGGTGGCACTATGGCATCAGCTTCCTGCGCCTGCAGATGTGGGTGGAGGAGGTGATGGAGAAGTTCATGAGGTAGGAGGGCCCGTGGGCTGGAGGGACGCAGGGGGTCTTCCCCGGGACTGGGGCATCACCAGGCACCCTGTGCTCCTGTCGCCTCCAGGATCTACAAGTACCAGGCGCACGGCTATGCCTTCTCCAGCCTGGAGGAGCTGCTGCGCTCGCTGGGGGGTGATGCCTTCGTCAACATGACGCAGCGCTCGGTGGCCGAGTCCTTGCTGGAGGTGGGCGTCACGCAGCGCTTCGTGGACGACGTCATTGCAGCCGTCCTGCGCTCCAGCTACGGGCAGTCGGTGCTGGTGCCTGCCTTCGCAGGTGAAACTGGGGACGCCCTCTCCTCCCCGTGTGACTGTCCTTCCCAGCATCCCCTGTGTGGGCAGGCTGTTGAGCCACCCTCCTCTTCCTCTTCCCAGGAGCCATGTCACTGGCGGGGGCCCAGGGCAGCACCTGGGCGGTGGAAGGAGGCAACAAGCTGGTGTGTTCAGGTCTGCTGAAGCTGACCAAAGCCAACGTCATCCCGGCGAGGGTGACAGGCGTCTCTCTGCACAGCTCGGGTGAGCCTGGGCACAGGGTCTGCTCTGGGTGGGAGGTTGGTGGTGGCAGCACGAGGATGCTGGGGCAGAGAAAGAGTGCTAGGAGGCTGGAGAGCATCCTGGTCCTAGTAAAGCATTTGGGCGAAGGCCCGGGGGTCTGTCCTTTTCCTCCCCTTGTCTGATCCAGTGGGGGCCCTGCAGTACAGACCTCAGCCCTGAGGTTCCCCTCTCTCCCTCCTGAGGTCCCTCAGGTCTCTTCTGTGCTTGCTCCCCCACCCAGCACAGCAGAAGGGCTGGATAGCTGGGGTTTGGATGCTGGGCTGTGCTGCCCCAGTCCTCCTTGCCCCACTAGGCTGGGTTTCTCCGGAAACTTTCTCCTACAGGCTTGTTAAAGCCTTCTTTCTGCTGCCCTAAAGCATCAGCAACTCATCCATAACCATCAGATGCTATGGTCCAGCACTGGTGTGTACTGGAAAACCAGGGGATGGAGGCCATGCTAGAAAAAAGGGGACCAGGCCAATACCACTTGGGGCTCAGGGCTACTCCTAACTCTCCACCATCTTTTTTCAGAGGGGAGAGCCCTGTACCAGGTGCACTACGAGGGCAGTGAAGGCCAGGGCTCAGCTTTCTACGATATGGTAGTCGTGACGACTCCCCTGCACCCCAGCAGGAGCAACTTCACCTTCGGGAACTTCGAGCCACCCATCGCTGACTTCCCTGGAGCCTTCCAGCCCTCCGTCACCTCCGTGGTGCACGGCTACCTCAACTCCTCCTACTTCGGCTTCCCCGACCCCAAGCTCTTCCCCTTCGCCAGCATCCTCACCACGGACACTCCCGACCTCTTCTTCAACGCCATGGACAACATCTGTCCTGTCAATATCTCAGCAGCTTTCCGTCGCAAGCAGCCCCAGGAGGCTGCGGTGTGGCGTGTCCTCTCCCAGCAGCCACTGGACAAGCAGCAGCTGAAGACCCTCTTCAGGTCCTACTACTCGGTGCAGGTGACAGAGTGGCAGACGTATCCCCGCTACGATGCCGCCAAGTCCCTGCCGCCCATCGTGCTCCACGAAAACCTCTTCTACCTCAGCGGCGTGGAATGGGTGGCCAGCTCCATGGAGATGATAGCGGTGGCGGCCAAAAACGTGGCCCTACTGGCTCACAACCGCTGGCATCAGGACCTGGAGAAAATCGACCAGAAGGACTTGATGCACAAGGTGAAGACCGAGCTGTGACGCCCAGGGGAGGAGGTGGGCTGGGAGCTTCTGCGTGTAGTAGCCTGGGGAGTATTTATTGCCTTGGGGACACCAGGGGGTTTGGGGCTGGGGGAGAAGGGACAGGCTGTGTCCCGGATGACTTGAACGTGCGTCGCCTTCAGGAATACAGTCCCTGCCCAGTGTTGCTATGTGTCTGTGCCGCGTGCCTCAGTTTCCCTGTTCCCCCTCCTTAGGCTCTACTGGAAAGGAGCCTGTGCCTTTTCCTGTGAAAATGGGTCACTGTGCATCTGTTTTTGGGAGGGACCTCAGGACGAGGCTGGCTGGCATCGGCAGCAGATGGGTGTCCCCCCCCCCGGTGAGCTGCCCGCCTCCTCCCCCCAGGAAACTCGGTGGCAGGGCTGGCCCCACCTGGGCAGAGGCCCCGTGGCCTCTCCCATGCCATGCGTGCGCAGAGCCTAGCCCAGCTCACTGGCCCGGCGCCCCAGGGATGGGCGTGCAGGGTGGGCTCTCGCAGGTCCTGCCTTGCAGTGAGAGGTGCCTGCTGCCGGGTGCTCCCTGTTTCCAGGGGTGTCCAGGCTTCCCTGAACCTGGGGCTCGGCTGTGTTTTGAGGGGCAGAAGAGCCTTGCTGGGAGAAGGCTGGGCAGCACCCACCCCGGGGTGGGCAGCAGTGGAGGGGCAGCACGACGGGCCGAGGCAAGGGGCGGCTCAGACGGGGGCCAGCGATGCGCTTTATTGAGGACCTCAGGAGCCACCCAAACCACCCTCCACTCCCCCCGCTCCTGGGCTGCCTGGCCCAGCGCAGAGGAGCTTGTAGGTGGGCAGGGGAGGGCTGGGGAGGGCCGGGCGCTCCCGGAGCTGTTGCACCGACGGAGCAAATAAAGGCAAACGGGGACTTTGGGGAGGGAGGAGGCCTGATCCTGCCCAGCCAGCGGGATCTGGGGGCAGCTGCCTCCCTCTCTCCCCCAGCCCACCCTACTGAGCCCCTCCCTGGAGGGGAGCGGGCTCGAGGCGGTGTCTTGCTGCGAGGCTGCAGGGCTGCATAGCTGGGTGTCCCCAAAGTGGCTGCTTGGGCTGAGGCTGATGGAGTCTGCAGGGGGATTTCGGGGAGCTCTTGGAGCTGCCATCTCCTTGCATAGGGGCTCTCCTCGCCCTGACGCTTGGCCGGGCAACCCTCTCCCAGAGGGCTGGGCAAGCTGAGGAAGCAAGAGCGAGCTGGTTAGATGCCCATGCGTGGCTGCAGGGGTTTGCTCTGCAACCTCAGAAGATGCAGGTGCAGCCCACAGCGATGGTCTCCATGACTGTTTGGTACTTCTTGTGACACTTCTTCTTCCCGGAGGGCTTGTGCCCGACCTCACCCGGCACCTGGCAGAGCAGCCGGCGGACAGGCAGCCGGCTGTAGATGGGAATGCTGGCCATGGTGCGGTCCTCCTGCATCGTGAAGGGGTTGATGCAGCCGGTGCAGAGGCATCGGGCTTCAGGGATGTCTGCCGGGATCCGCGTTGCGTCGTGGTTTATGCTGGAGGAGAGGGAAAGCAAGACAAGGCTGGAGTGGTGGTAAGATGGGAGGCAGTAGGTGGCTGGGGACAGGCAGGGCAATGCCTCTGTGTCACATCGCACCCTCCAGCAGCCACCACAGCCCTGTGATGCTGGAGCCATGGCCACCAGGACGCTTGCTGGCACAAAACCACCACGCATGTCCGCAGGGTCCCAGCCCCAAGCTCACCTGTAGGCCCAGGGGGACAGGCTCCTCCGGTTGGACCTCCACAGCCTCAGGTTGACCTGGCACTTGGTGTCTCCTGGCTCGGAACTGTTCCTCAGCTGGCGCACCATGTCCTGGATGCTGCGCTCGTAGTCTGCCATGGAGGTGTAGGAGTCGTCCGGGGCCCAGGCCAGGGCAGGGGTGTCCGTGGGGGGCCGTGTCGGGCCCCTTCTCCTGCCCTTTGCTGCCTTGCTTTGGTCCTTCGCTTCAGGGACCAGGACCATGGCAAAGGTGAAGATGCAGAGGAGAAGCTGCGGAGGAAAGGGGATGGTGCGTGGCTGCCTGGGCCGCAGGGCTGGTGCGGAAGGGGAGCTCTCCCACCTCCCATGGGTCACTGGGTGATGGCAGGACCACATCAGGACCACATTGACTTTGGGGTGGCATGTGCAACCCCCAAAGGGCAATGCTGGCCTGCAGGTGAGACCCGTGGAAGCACATGAGGGCAGTTTGCAGGGGTGGTGGGCACATGGTCGTGGTGAGCCCCTAGGCTAAGCCCCAGGTGATGCGTGTGGCTGCAAGGCCCCTCACCCTGGTTGCAGCGGGCAATTTGCATTGCCCAAAGTGCCCCTGCCCATGCTGCCCGAGCTGTGCCCGATCCCCTCCCTGCCCACCCTGAGGTGGCTGCATGCTGGAAGGGATGGGTACACCCTCAGCTCAGGCTGTACCTGGGCAGCCTTTGGTTTAAAAGGAGCTTTAGAGATGAGACAGTCAAGAATGGGATCTTTATCCAAACCCTCCCCTCCCTCCCTCTGTGCTCCGAGGACGGTGAGAGAGAAAAGAAAGATGCTTTTTCCTTTCCTTCTCCCTCCAGCCTCGCAGGGCCCAGCTCCCGTGTGCTGACACCCGGCAGGCTGCCCAGTGGCGAACAAAGTTGCTTTCTGTAGTCCTGCTCCCTGCTATTCGTGTCCCTGCAGCCAGCTGCAGGCAGCCCCGCACCCTGCCTGCCGTCCTGCAGCCCTGCCCACCATCCCACAGCCCTGCCAGCCGTCCCGCAGCCCTTCCCATGCGTGAGCAGTGCCGCGGCGCAGGGACCACTCGGCAGGGGCTGTTTTCCCCCTCCGGTGCCGGGCAGTCCAGTTGGACTGTCGCAGCTTTGCTCTCTGAGGCTGTTGCATCCTCGCCGTGCCAGGCTTGGGAGCAATGGGCCTGGCAGGCCACAGCATGCATCTCCAAAGCAAACAAACCCAGGTAGCCACCAGTAAACAAGCGTGCAAATAATTATATTAAAGAAGGAAAAGCAGGAGTGAGCCCTGAGCCGCCGTGCAGTCACCTACCAGGTTTGGAGCCCGCTCCATCGCTGCGGAGGGGCTGCCGGCCGCCGTCCTGCAGTGTGGCTGGCACCGGCGAGCAGGGAGCTAAAAAGGGAAAGCCCCAGCCCCCGGCTCCGCTCTGCCGGAGGTGTGTCCGGTCCCCGAGGTGCCAGGGAGCCTCGGCGCCGGCGGGGCGGGGGGCCAGCCTGGTCTGGGACTCGGCCACCCGCCGCCTCCCCGGGCGCTGGCTCCACCTGCGGCTGCGGCTGTGGCCGGTGGCCGGTGCCCTCTGGACCGGGCAGCCCGGAGGGGCTCGCTGGGCAATAACCTGCCCTGGGGAGGGGGTTTGGGCTCCGGTGGTGCCACCAGCATGGTCACAGCCCTGCCGAGGCCAGGAGGGCTACAGCTTTCGGGGCCAGGAGGGACACAGCTGCTGGGCTGGGGGAGCAGGGGCTTGCGGAGGACCAGGGCTGCGTCCTGCGCTGGCAGCAAGGTGTGCAGGTAGCCTGGGGCTGTCCCCTGTGGGGACAGCTGAGGGCCCGCTGTCATCCGTGTGCCACCACCAGCTCTACTGTCCCCAGGAGCCACCAGACCCTTCTGCCCAGCAGTGAGGCGACGGCACCCATCACTTCCTGCACCCCTGGTCTGTCTGTCCCCAAATCCTTCCCCTCCTGCTGCCCTCAGACATGTCCCCAACCCGTGGCAGTGGGGACACACCAGCTCCGCTTGCAGTTGGCCTTGGGGCTGGGCCCCAGAGCTGCGGGGTGGTGGTGTTAGTGGTGGGGTGCTGTGCCCCCCCATGCCGTACTGCTCTGGCTTCCCGGTGCCAAGCATTGGGATGCATGGTGCTGCGGTGGGGGAAACTGAGGCACGGGGGATGCCGGCTGTGATGCCCCGTCCCAGGGACGGGGGCAGAAGGCGCCTCTCTCGGGAGGGGGCTGGCCCTGGGTGTGGGCCGGGGGCTGCAGCAGCCCAGCATTGCAGCCCCCCCACCCTGGGCTGTCCCTGTCCCTGTGGCCAGGCAGCCGCTGTGCCACACGATGGTGCTGTCCTCCACCCAACCGCACCGCCAGCCCGCCGTCCTTCCCCCTCCATCCCTCCTCCGCTCCATGCCTCCCTCCATCTCCCCCTGCATCCCTCCTCCCCTGCCCGCCCCGGCGGGGGTGCCCGGGGCTGTTCCCCACGCTCACGGACAGCAGGGTCTGCCCTGCTCCTTTGGAGGGGCCCTTTACATCGTTAGGGCTGCTGCCCCCGGGGGCCGGGCGGTGCTGGGGAGGCTGCTCCACCTCTCGCTGGTGTTTTTTGCCTCCCCTTTACTCCCTGCTCCCTCCCCAGCACTGCCAGCTTTTGTGGCAGCACTAGGTGTTGAGTTTCCCTCTGCCTCCCGACTCACTGTACATCCCCTGCTTTGTAGGGCGGTGGGAAATTTCCACCTCCTTTTCGCAATCCATGAACTGGGTCTCTAGAAAATCCTGCAAATGGGGTAAAACTCACTGCACCCCCAATTCACACCGCCCCTCTCCTCCTCCCAGCTCCGCCATCACCAGGATGCAGCAGGGAACGCAGCCCCGCTGCTCCCACCCGCAGGGGAGCCCCAGCCCACGTAAACATCCCCCAGGACAGCCCCAGCACAGTGTTTCGGGGGCTTTGCCATCCTCAGCACAGTGTTTTGGGGACTTTGCCATCCTCTTGGGTGAGGTCTGATGCTGTGCACTAAGCACAGAGTGTCCCTTTTGTCACCTCGGGGACCTGGCAGAGGACACCCGGCCATAGCAGGGGCCCTGCAGCTACCTGCCTTTGCTGCACCGGGCAGTACGGCAGCACCCGGCCCACTGCCACCAGCCTTTTCTGGGGTGCTGAGCCAGCCCTTGCCTGCACCCCAGAGATTTCACCCCCTATTCCGCGATGCCCAAGGCGGCCAGTGAGCAGACCCAGGCCCGGGGCGCCCGGAGGGTGCCGGCCGCCTGCGTGTGCCGCGGCCGCCTGCGTTGTGTCAGCGCTCGGCAATGCTGTTTACACATGAGAGAGGCTCAGAGGCATCCGCGCCGGCAGCCAATTACCCAGTTTTGATCTTTTTTGGTGAAAAGGAAACCAAGGCTTTTCAGACATGGCCAAATTTGATAAGCTGGGGGAGGCGGGGGCGGGCGCGGGCGGCCTTTCCCCACCAGCCTCGCGTGAGGGAAGGGGCCGGGGTACACGGGCGGCTGGGTTGTGGCCAGCGCCTGCGTGCCCGGCTGGGATGGGTCGGCTGGCAGGCTCCGTGTGCCCATGCCGGTCGCCGTGCCGGCCCTGCGTGAGCAGGGTGTGCTGGGGTCAGCCCCACGCGGTGAGGCGAGGGAGCGGGTGGCCAGGGAGGGCTGGAAACCCCCGCACAGTTCCCTGGGAGTGGGTTACCTGGAGGGGAGAGGGGATGTGTTTTCGGGTTTTGTTGTACGTGCTCGTCCCTGTTACCTCCCCACCGCATTGCCTCACTGCCATGGGAAACTTGGGTGGAAAGCAGAGCCTGGAGAGTGGGAACAGGCCCAACAGGGCAGGAGGGGCCGTGAAGATAGGCTCTACCTGGCCCGAGTAAACCCAGGCACATATTTCCCAGGGTAATCATCACAGAACCCGCTGCCGTGCCCCCAGCTGAGCCCAAGCTCCCAGGTAGAGAGAAGCAGGGTGGCCGTGCCATGCCATGCTCAGCAGGAGGGACATGCTGGCCGGGGAGCATGTGGCATGGCACTCGATGTGGGCTGCAGGTAAGACCACAGTTCCCATGCTGGCAGAAAATAGCTTTTTAGTTTTTTTTTCACAAGCAGGAATGTCACTGCTGGGGTGGGAGCTGCTGGTGTGGGGTCTGCGGTCCCGTCCACCTGCGGCGGGTGGTGGGCAGCATCACTGCTGGTGCCACGCTGCAGGGCATGGCCGCTTCTCCGAGCACAAGGCTGCTCCCGAGCCTGGATCCTCCGCGGGGCTTGTGCAGCCCCAGCACACCTGAGCACACACCCACCCGTGGGCCAGGCGGCCGGGGCCGGCGGGAGGCTCTGGCACGGCCGCGGCACCTCCTATCTCTACATGAGCAACATTTTCCACTCATCAAACATAAGCGTGCTCCAGCGAGCCGGCCTCGCCAGAGCCAGCCCCGCGCCGCAGTGGGGAGGAGGGCTGGGGCCGGGACCACCGGCGTGGGGGGCCAACATGGGGCCCTCCCGCGTCCCCCCGCCGCCCCCCGGCAGGTAGCGCCCGGCCGAGCCGGCAGCGCGGCGCTCACATCCATATTTGCACAAAGGCCCGCTCAGCGTGCGAGTGGCTCCAGAGACGCCCGGGCCAAAAAGGCTTATTTTAAGCTTGCTGGAAAAAGAACATTGTTTGGTGGGAATTAAAACTCCCCATTCTCAAAAAAGGGAAAAACAAAAAGCGCTTAATTCTGCCGGCTCCTGCCGTTGCATAAACACAGAGCCACAGCCCGGCTGGCGAGGGTGGCCAGGAATTCGTTGCTGGCATCAAGCGGGGTGGGTGCCCTCCCCCGTGGGACACGGACCCATCCCCTCCCACGCCCCCGTGACGCCGGCGCTGTCCCCAGAGTCCCCACCCTGGCGGAAAGAGTTTTCCCGTGGGAGGGAAGGGGCATCGCCTGATGTGGGTGCTGCGGCTGCGGAGCCACCCTGAGGTGCCGGGGTGCTGCAGGCAGGAGAGGTGACCATGGCGGCGGCGCGAGGGGCTGGATGAGCTGTCGGCAGCCCAGGGTCTCGCTGCGCCTGGGTTCTGTATCAAAGGGCAGCATTATTTATATAGCCCTAATCCGGCTGTCTCGGCGGCCCTTCTGCCTCCTCGGGCGGGGAGCTGGGTGATGCTCGGGGCTGCCTGTAAATCACGCCCTTTGGATCACACGCGTGAGATAACAGCCAGGCTTTGGCGTCGGGAGGCAGAGCTGCGCAGGGCTGTCCTTTGGGGCTGGGGGCCGCGGGGCCAGCAGCACCCTGGCCTGCCCGCCCCCAGGCAGGAGGCTCATGGCGGGGCCAGAGGCGTCGGGAGAGCAGCTGCCGGCAGCGCCGGGACGGCGGGGCGGGAGGGAGGGTGCGCGTCCGGCACATCCTGCCACGGCCCCGCCGGCACATCCATCAGCCGCCCAGCGTTTACAGCATGTCGCTGGTTACATGATCCAGATGCGCAGGTTCCTCCTGCCCCGCTCCTCTCCTGCCTTTTGTTTTCTTTTGCTTTCTGCTCCTGGAGACAAAGCACCTGATGGAAAAAACCTGCTCTCCTGCTCCCTGTGCTGGAAACACCCGCTTCCTTCCGCCCCTGCCCGGCACAGCACCCGGTGCGGTGCAGGCTGCTGCCCCCGCGGCTCCCTGCTCCTGCTGCCCTGTGTCTGGCTGGCTCCGTGGCAGCAGTGGGGGGGACGGGAGAGGCTGGTGTGAGGGCATGGCAGGGGCAGACCCCTCTGGGTGCTCTGCGCGGGGCTCCCCGTAGTACGGAGCAGGGCAGAGCTGCGGTCTCCTCCAGGCAGGGAGGCTGCAGGGACCGCCGAGGCACTGCCCGGGCATGGATCCCCTCAGCCTGCCAAGCCTGATGGGCACCTGGCCCCACACCCTGCTCCCTCCATGTCCCCTGTGCTTTCCCTCCCGGCTTCCCCAGCCCTTTGGGCTCCTGGCCTCAGCCCGTACCAGCTGCACCTCACTGCCCACAAGTGCAGAGCATGGGCAGGTGATGCTGGGTTTCCAAATAACTTGGTTTTGCTTCCCCCCGCAGCCTAAGCCAGCGAACGTGGTGGTCGGACACCAACCATGAGCACCTTGGAGGGGTGGCTGCATTTTGTGCTGGACTGCAAAGGTGAGACATGGTCCTGCCAGGATGCCCTCTGCATCCCAGCTCCCGGTCACGGGAAGGGCTGGCCCTCCAGCCCCATGCAGAGCACACGGAGCAGCCTGGAGCTGTCCCCGCTGCCCTCCCTGCAAGGCCACGGGGCCGGAGCGAGCTCCCAGGGATGTGCTTCCAGGGCAGCGATGTCCTCCGGGTCTGTGAGGAGAAAGCCTCTTATTTTTAGGGCTTTGGTGGCTTTTGCTTGCAGGCAGGCATCCAAGTTCCCAGTTTCCCAGGGCAAGGCAGAGGGTGGAGGTAAATGGAAAGCTCGGCGGTGGCACTGACGTCTGCTCAAGTCAAAGCTCTCCTCCCTGCGGCCCTGGGCATGGGGCCACTGCAGCACATGCGGGGACCCCCAAGCTCCTGGGGAGTCATCACCAGGTGGGAACTGGTGGTTTGAAGTCAGGGCAGAAAGTCTCCTGCCCTGGTCCCCATCCCCTGCTCCCATGTGCTGCTGTTTTAGCAGCCCGTGGAGGGAAGGGATTTACAAAGCAGCACAGGCCAGTCCTGAAGGTCACCTTCAGAGCTGCTCCAGCCCAGCTTGCCCATTAATCACGTCGTCCTGCCCCTGCAATGGAGACGGCGCATGCATGGGGGCGAGGGAGGCAGGGGCTGCCTGCTCTCGGGTGTAATAATATACGGGCTGAGAAACGCCTGCCTGTCCCCCAGCAGCCCCCTCTGATGTCGGGCAGCAGATGAAAAGGCTGTAAATTCGGTGTGTTTGGATATTAGCCGGGCTCAAGGGAGAGCAGTTTCTCTTACCGCTCCCTGGGCTCTCGGGAAGCAGGAGCACCCCGCAGAGCCTGCCCGGGGTCTCCCTCTCCATCGCTGCCCCGCAGCATTGCCCCATGCATGGCTGGCAGCCAGCGGTGCCCTCATCACCTGCCGGGGATGGGAGCGGGGCTGTCCCGGTCACCCGGGACCCCGCGCCCTCACACCCAGCCGAGGGGGCTGGAGGTCGGGGGGGGGTGGGAAAAAAAAATCACTTTTGTGGAGATACTGAAACTGAATCTGCTGCGAGGAGGGCTCGCTGGGCAGCATCTTAGTGAAGGAGTAACAAAAACAAACCCGCGCCAAGGAATCCTGCTTTGCCCCAAATGTTTTTCTTATGGAGTTGTAATAAGACAAGAGCTGTAAAGATAGTAACCTCCTAAACATTACCTTATTAAGGCTTCTCAGAAACCACAGGGCACGACCCCTCTGGGTCATGGAACAAGAGAGCAGCATCCAGCGAACAAACAGAGGCTAACGTTACATTTTTCACTTCATTTAGGAAACCTGGCTTCTAATTATAGGGTTTGTTTAATGGCAGCAGTTAGTTGCGCTTCACTCAAAGCCAGCCCACTGGGAGCAGGGGCTGCGCGGCCATGCGGAGGGGAGAGGGGACGGAGGGTGGTGGGGGCCGGGAGATGCCGGCTGCGTGCCGGCTCGCAGGGAGGCTGCTGGGCTCCTGGGGCACGGGATGGGGATAAGCTCGGTACCTGCGGGCATGGGGTGCCCGACGCAGTGAGGGGTATGGGGGTCGGATGCGGCGACGGAGGGCTCTGTGCCCGTGGAGGAGCCCCAGCGTGTCCTGGGGACATGCCACACGTGCTGTCCTAGCTCTGTGCCGTGCACCAAGGCTTATCTGCAGCGGAGGGAGGGGGATGCCCCTGCTGCGGGGCGGCACGTGGCAGGGCTGTGCTCTGTGCAGTTCCCTTCGCACGCCCAGCCTAGCCCAGGCTCGGCCCCGCGCCCCAGTAACTGCAGGCAGACCTGCTGGGAGCTGGCTGCTCCTGGGACGTGGCAAGACCAAGGCTTGTCCTGCCACGGGGCCACTGGATCCATGTGTGTGCAGGGATTGAAACAAGCACGGTTTTTTTTTCCCCCAGTCTGCTGCCAGCAGCCCCAGGGAAGTCCTTCGTATTCCTGGCCAGGTACCTCGATGGTGGCTCTGGCTCCTTGAAGGACACCAGCTGCCTCTGTCCCCCGGGTTTGGGCGTGCTGCCGGCAGGTTCAGGCACTGCCACTCCAGTCCCTGCTCTCCTGGCAGCCTGGGGCTGTGCTGGCGGCTGCTTTCCCCTGCCTTGTCCTCACCCCCAGCGGGTAGTGCTGGCCTGCCAGCCCTGCGGTCCCCATCGCGGAGCTGGGAGCAGGGCTGAGCACACGACGGTTCCTACATTTGCCTGTGTTGTGCTGGCCTGGCCGCAGTGCTCCTTGCTGCAGGGTGCCTGGGGTGGAGGGAGATGTGAGCGTGTGCATGCGAGGGTGTCTGTGTAGTGGTGCAAAAAGCGTAGTCGGTTCCCTGCTTTTCCTTCACTGCAGCTGGCAGGGCAGCAATCTCGCGGGCGACTCGCCCCATCCCTCGGCTGAACCCTGTTGCTGGTACAACTCCTCCGCGCTGGTTTTGTTCCCCACTGTCCCTCCGCTCACACTTTGGGTGCCGTCCCCAGAGCCAGCTGGTGTGGCCAGGTGCTCCGCAGCAGCCTGGCCAGCCGCTGCCTCTCCCCCTCGCCTCTTGAACTCCCGAAGTGACTTGCCCAGGCTCCCTCTTTCCAGCGGTGGGTGTTTCTCCAGCAGCTCAGCAAAACCAGGCCAGCCAGTTCAGAGCTGGCTTTGCCAGCTTGCTTTCCTTCACCTCCCCCAGGTGAGCTGGATGACTCTGAGCACCCATCTCCTGCCAGCCGCAGGCAGCTGGGCTTCGTTTCCAGCCCTGACCCTCCAGAGATGCCTGCAGCCACCCAGAGCCGTGCCGGGCTGGTGGCTGCCTGGCGTGCGGCTAGTGGGGGGAGGGAGCTGGTGGCCAGCCATGCCCTCAGCGTAGGAGGGATGTCCTGGGGGACACACAGAGGTGCCGTAGGGATGTTCGGCTCCTGTAGCAGGGGCTTCAGTGCTGATGTGGTGCATAAGTCTGGGGGGAATAGGAGGGATGCCAAGCACTCCACACCGTCCCTGTACAAAGCCTGGCACGATGGCAGAGGGGCCCTGGCCCTGGCTTTGGGGCTGTCCTCAGCTCCCAGGCTCGGGCATCTGGAGACGGTAGGACCCCTCTCCTTTCCTGGCCCCTCTGGGTTATGTTGCTGGTGGAAGTCCTGCCCCACCAGACTCCTACTCCACGTTTGTCCCCGCTGAGGCCAGGGCAAGTGCATCCATGTCCCTCATGTGCTCAGCAGCCACCGCCGCCGCTATGCCTGTGCGTGGCTCAGGATCGCGCTCCTTCCCACGAGCCAGGGGACCTCTCAGGGCATGAGACCCCAGAGGCCAGCCCTTTGCCCCCCCAGGGAGTGACACCACCTTGGAAAACCCAGAGGAGAAGCTGTTGGTGCCCCCCCGCTTGCTCCCCAGCTCTCCCTCGGTTATCGCTTGCTGCAGAGGACCCCGCAGCGGCTGCTTCCTCCTCCTTCGGAGCCACGCTCCGCTGCTGGCTTCACTGCCCGCGGAGAGTCCAGCTCAGCCCTGCAAAGAGCCGTATTGCCCGGAGGGGCTTGGGGCAGGGCAGCGGTGTCCGGAGCAGAGGCAACCCCCTTCCTTGCCATGCAGGGGGCTGGCGGCCGGTGCAGGAGGATGAAGGCGCTTCGGTGCTGGGTGTTTCCCTCCCGAGCTGCCAACTGGCTGCTCATTAACGGGGCCCCAGTGCCGGCTGGAGGCCATACATGGACTCATGGTCCATGCGGGGTGGGGAGGGGCCGGGGCCGACAGAGCCCTGCGGTGACGGAGCTTCCACACCGGCTCCCTGTGCTGCTAAAACCCGGGGAAAGGTGCCACGTGCATCCAGCCCTGCAGCCCTGGCCTCGCCACCACTGTCCCGTGGGGGTCCCAGACCCACCAGCACTCAGGGATCTCACCCTGCGCACACAGGCAGCCCGGCAAGAGCCCGTGGCCGCCAAAACGCCTTTTTTCCCAGGCCAGATGGAGCTTTTCAAAGTAATGGGAATCACGAGCCACCTCCAGCTGGGCCAGGGAGCATCTCCGCTTCCTTCCCCCGGCCGGCAGGACAGACGCCAGCGCCGCCCCGGCTCCCCAGCCCCGCAGCCAGCCTGCCCCGCCGGACCCCCGCCCCACCTGTGGTGGGATGCGCGTCCCCCCCGTGCACGGTCCCGGGGCCGGGAGGAAGTCAGTTATTGCAAACAACTTTCTCTGGGTGGGATGGCCTGGGTTCCCAGGCGCGTCGCTGGCAGCCAGCGCAGCCCTGGCCGCTCTCCTCCCCCCCGCTCCCCCCAGCCCTCCTTCCCTCGCTCCCCCTCTCCGACTTAATGACTTCCACATGGGCCTCTGGCATCCCGAGCCAAGCCTCCCAGCATTGTCTGAAATCTCCAAATTTAGAAGAAATATGAAAATTGTCAAGCAGCCCTTCCTTAGGGGGTAAAAGCAACACTCGGCTGCGCGGCGGCGGGTCGCGGCGGCGGGGCCACGTGACGGCACCCCAGCCAATGGATCCCCTCGGCGCCCCTGACAGCGGTGCCCGTCGGCAGCCTGGCCTCCTCCTGCAGCTCATATAAGGTAAAAAGAAAAAGGTTTTCCAGCTTCTGAGCAGCCTGGAAGGAGTTTTTCGTCGAGGGCTCCCATGCCAGCCGCTTAAAAAACCCCAGCTGGCAGCGCCGGGGTCCCAGTGGCAGGTTATAATGTGCCGGGAGGAGGTGGCGGGCATGTGCCCACGTCCCCGCAGTGCCCCACCGCAGGTGTGGGGCAGCAGGTAGGTGCCCGTGGATGGAGGGAGCGGGCGGGCGCGCGGGCGTGTGTGCTGGGTGCGTGGGGCAGCTGGCTGCGTGGGGCGGCAGGGACAGGGGGCGGTTGGTGCTGGGACTCCCCGGCAGCGTGGGTGCTCCTGCTCTGCCCGGTGCCTGTCCCAGGCATGGGCAGGGACAGGCAGGCAGAAGGCAGGGGAAAGCACGGCTCCTCCAGCATCCCCCTCTCCCAGCCACGGGATGCTCAGCCCAGCCGGCTGCGGGGAGGTGGGCAGGGGTGCCCCTGCCCCAGACGCATGGACCCTGTGCCTGAGTAGGGAGGCAGGCAAGTGGAGCATGGCCATGGGGTGCTGGCAGGGAAACCCGCTGGGCACAGAGCTGGCGAGGAGTGGCCAGAGCTGCCTTGGGGCCAAGTGGTCCTGAGCAAAGAGGTTCCCCAAAATCCGTCCCTATGGCTCCGTTGTGGCCCTTGGAGAGGGACTTGGTCAGGCTTGCCCAGCTTTTAGGAGGCGGGGAAGGGCCCTCCCGAGGCTGGGGGAGGAATTGCTTTCTGCTCAGTGTATGTCGAGGGTGGAAAAAATGGGAAGCCAGAGGCGAGCCGCGGGCTCCCCGCACAGCAGGGGCCACGGGCCGCTCGCTCGGCTCGTCTGGCCGGCCGTGCTGCTGCCGCTTATCGGGGAAAAAAGGCTGGGGAGGGGAGGGGGCCAGGGCTCACCACCGGAGGCTTGCATGGTGCTGAAGCCACCCTACCCAGTGCACTCGTGCCTCCCGAGAGCATCCCGTGGCCCACAGCTCTTGGGACCCCGACGCCAGCCCAGCCTGTGCCACTGCCTCGCTCTGCCCCCCCGGGCTGCGGCCCCTAGCCGGCACCTCTGGCGTGCTCCCAGCCGCCAGCGTTTCCCCAGCTCCGTCGCTCACTGGGTGAATGGTTGCCGCATCCTCATCCCCCTGGAGCTGCAGCAGCGGCTGCCAAGCGTGGTCACCCTGTGGGAGCCAGCGGCTGAGCCCTGGCCCGGCCACGGGGTTGGTGGGGAGGGCATGGGGCATGCGGCAGGCGATGGCAGGGCTGCCAGCCCCATATGGCATGAGGGGACGGACACAGCTTGTTCCTAGACAGCCTTGAGCTTAGGCCTTGCAAAGGCTTCCCAAGGCTCTCCGGGTCGTGCCTCCTCCCTGCCCGGCCCTCGCAGGACACGGTGCTGCCTTTGCCTGGGTTATGGCTGGCTCCGCGCTGTCCCTCCACTCCCAGGGCGCCAGCAGTGGCTGTCCCCTCCCAGCGGGTCACCTGGGGACACCATGCCCGGCAGGCATGTGGCAGCAAGCTGCCATGTCCCCCTGCCTCCTCCCTCTGCAGGGCGGATCCCACCGCCACAGGGACAACCACCAGCTGTCACTTGGGTCCAGCACAAGGACAGTGGGTCCAGCCAGGGTGCAATGCCATCCCTGGGGGTGCAAGCTCCCATATGGGCTGTGTGTCCCTCTGCAAAGGGATGGTGACAGTAACGAGGACACTGTAATGTCTCAGGGCAGCCATGGCCACCGTGGTCCCAGTCTGTCCCCATCCCTCTGTGCTCAAGGGCTTCCTACTGTCGCTGGCTGCTCCCAGGGAAGTTGCGGCATCTTGGCACTGGGGGATGAGGAGCCACCGGTCCAACATGGCCTGCGTCCCTGTCCCAGCAGCAGTGTCCCCAGCACGGGGCTATCCTGCCTGCGTCTGGTCTGGCTCCCCGGCCTCCCTGCTCTGGCCAGGATGCCCTGCCGAAGGGCAACACCATTGCCCCCCTGCCGCCGGCCGACGGGAGGGGAGTTAATTTCCAACAAACACAGGCAAACACCTCCGCCAAAGATTTCCCAAGCAGTTATCAGCAGGAATTCGGGGAAGGCTGTGTCTAGACAGGCTGCAGCTCTGGGTGGCTGCTGGATGGAGTGGCATTTCCCTCCACGCTTGTCAAGAGGCAGTCTGGAGATGATTAAGGGCTTTTTTTTTTTCTTTTCTTGGTCTCCTTTTCTATCCGAGAACCAGCCTTGTTCCTGATCAGACTTTTCTGAGGCTTGTTCCTCCACACTCCCAGCAAAACCTGCCTTTGCTCATCCCTGGCATCCCGCTGCTTCTCCTCTCCTGGGGCTGAGCCGGGGACAGCCAGTGCCCAGGGCCCGGCAGTGCAGCTTGCCGCGGCTCCTGGTGAACACGGCCACGATGAGCCATACCGGCAACCCGCGGCACGCTTTGTCTCCTGGCAGGTGAGGGCCCCTGCCAGCAGCGGGCAGGCGTGCGGGCACCGCGCTCAGCTGGTCACCGCCGTGCCTTGGCGCGGGTGATGGGCAGTGGCGTGGCACAGGCATCCTGCAGGCAGGAGCACAGGCAGGAGCAGAGGCAGGAGCGCAGGCAGTGCAGGGGGCTGAGCACTGGGCTGGGGACCCCAGCGAGCTCCCCCGGGCGGCCCCAGCGCGTTAGCCTGTGCGGGGCAGAGGCAGCGAAAGCTGGTGTTCAGGAGCGAGCTGGAGTCGGGCAGCAAACGATGAGGCAAGAGGCTGGAAATCTGAGCTCTGGAGCCATTTCACCATCCTTTGACCTTGGCCGGGAGCACACAGAGGAGGCAAGCGGAGCAGATCCTGAGCGTGGGGAGGCTCCAGCCAGGGGGGATGAAGCCCAACACACGTCCCATGGCTGCAGGCCAGTGGGTGCTGGGGGAGCACTGGCTGCTCCCGAGCCCCCAAGCCTTTTACCTGCCTGGGACCACATACATTCACAGGGCTGGTCTCAGCCCTGCCTCCACGCCTGGCTCTGGCCTCCCCCGGGCGGTGGGGACATGCTGCCTGCCCGCTCCGGGGATGTCCCAGGGAGCTGGGGCAGTGTCTGCACCGCCAGCAGCACCCGCCAGCCTCGGGCTCAGGGAGGAGTAGGGCCTCCTCCTCCTCCTCCCCTACCAGCCACCAAGGGGGTCACTGGCTGGGAGGTGCCAGTGCTCCCCCAGCCCCTCGGGGTACCCCGTCCCTTTGGCTCAGGGCAGGGACAGCAAGTGCGGGGCCAGGCTCACCTGGCATGGTCACGGAGAGGCTGGAGTCAGACCCCATGCGGAGCCAGGGACACGTTACCTGGAGGGAACCGGGCTTTTCTGTCCCACACCCCAGCCTGGGCAGGGAAAGGGGCCAGTGGGTGCCCTGGGCTGCTCCGGGGATGGACAGGGACCCTTCCCGGCCGCGGCAGCCAAATCCCCGCTGCACACTCAGCCCGGCAGAGCTGAGCATGGAGTTGATGTGGCCATGCAAGGCCATGCCAGCGCTGTCCTAGGGCAGGGAGAAGCAGCGGCATTGGGGCAGAGCTGGCCTCTACAGAGCAGCACGGTGGGAGCCCATCGCAGTGCCAGTGCAGCAGAGTCGAGCTGCAGCGCCTGGGCTGCAGCTGCTGCAAGTGAGCATCTCCCCGCTGCTGGGTGGAGGTGAGGGACGAAGCTGCTTTGTGCTGGTGGACAAGCTGGGGGTGGTCATGCTGCCCATGGGGATGAGGAGGGGGCTTCTGGGGGGCCAGCAAGCCCCTGTGGCCAGCCCTGTGCCCGCATTAGGTGCATGCTGTGTGTGGCTGTGAACAGACACATGTGCAGTCGGGCTGACCAAGAGGCAGCCAGCCCGCCCAGGCTCTGTTTGATGTGAGACATCGAAGAAGGAGGTGCTGAGCACCACCATCTTCCCTGTCCCGCTGTCGCTGAAGCAGGGAAGCACGGTGCCGTGCAGTGCCGGAGCCGCAGGAGATGGTCAGTGTGCCGCGAGGCAGCGTGCTGGTGGGGCTGCCCAGGGCACGGCCAGCCCCGCAGGGCACCGTTCCTCTCTGGGCAGCAGGCAGTGCCATCTGCCCCAGCAATCTGCCCCCCGTGAATCTCAGGGGGCTCAGCCCCAGCTGAGGCTGTGTTGGGATGGGGGTGCGACAGCTCTGTTAAGCCCCATCCCCAGCAGCTGCAGGGAGGTGGGATGTGCTGGTAATGCTGGAGGCTTCCCACCCTGGGGCAGCAGGGTCTGTGGGTGCCGGCCAGCGGCGTGCAGGCAGCCAGGTCTTTGCCCTGAGACCGCTGGGAGGGAGCGCATCTCCCCTGCTCTGCAGGGACACCCCTGTCATGGTGGGCAACACAGGGCTGGGAGGTGAAGGACGGCACTGCCTCTCCCTGGGCTGAGCTCTGCTGGGAGGTGGACGAGCAGCTTCCCTCGGTCGAGGGATGGCAACAGACAGGGCCTGGGGATGGGGCTGTGGGACCCGCCGTGCCGTGCGTGGGGCAGATGCTCTGTGGTGGCCAACGGGTCACCCTGGTGCTCGCTGCGGGACCGCCTCGCTGGTGCATAGGGCAACGTCTCACTCTTCCAGCCCGGCCTTCTTACCTGGCAACCCTAATCGCAGGTTTGCCCTTCCTTTTTTTCCCCTCCCTTTTCAACCTTATTTTTTGAATTTCGTTTTTATTATTTCTTGCCTCCAGCCCCCATGAGCCCCGCCGCACATGAGCAGAGGAGCTGCACCGCTCACCCCACCCGCTGGGTGCTGCCCACCCAGCCCTGCCGCAGGCTCTGCCGCAGGCTCTGCCGGCACGGGGGAGCCCGGCTCCACGGGCGCTGCAGGGAAATGGCGCCTGAGTATCAGTCCTGATGTAACTTTTGGGCTCGATATTTTTCCACATCTCATCTCCTGCTTGCTGGGAGCTCGACCCATTTAGGACATTTTCTTTTAACATCTTTTACTGCTCGGCTGGGTGGGCAGCAGGCAGGGCTGGGAAAGCTGGGGCCTGCGGGGGAAGTGATTTACTGACTGGGCTCCTCTCATGTCCAGGCGATGCTGCACACACACCCCCGCTCCCCCTCTCCCTTGCTGGAGCAGAGATAAGATGATAAAGCTGGGATAAGCAGCCAAGAGCGCAGGCAGCTTGATGAGCTCCAGCCAAACCATGGCTGTGCCTCTGCGAGAGGAAAGAGAGCCTCACTGCTCCCTGCCCGCTCCGGCTCCAGGCTCTTTGCTGGCCTCGTGTGAGCTCCTGCATGCCCGCCACGCTGAGGAGCATCCCCTCTGCCAGCTCCTCCGGCCAGCTCCGGCTGGGAGCCATGCAAGAGCGGGGTGAGGAGCAGAGCCCAGGGAGCAAGGAGGATGCTGGAGCAGCTGCCCCGCACCACTTGGGAACAGTGTCCGTGGGGAGCTGTCCCCGCAGTGCTCTGGGTTCCCACCAGCCCTTCCCAGTGGGGGCTGGAGGCCGGTGACGTGACGGCTTGTCCCCGCTGGGACTTCACCCCTGCACCACTTCCTCCGGACCGGGAATGTGACGTGTAAACAGAGCGGGAGGGCTGGTGCCGGCGCCCGCTCCCACGCTCCGCGTGCCCCGGGGCCGGCTCCGGGGCTGGCAGGCGGCAGCCCTTGCCGGCGGGCTCCCTGTGCGCCCAAAACACCTTCCAGCGGTGGGCTGGGGAGGGGGCCCGGGACTGCGCTGCCCGGTGGAGGAGGAGGCAGCTCTGGGAGGAGGAAACCAGCTAAGGATGGGGAGACGGTGGTCGGTGGCCTGGGAGCAGCAGGGAAGAGCTGAGGCCGTGGGAAAGGCAATGACCGGGCTGCTGTGTGCCTTGGCTCTTCCTTAGCCGTGCTTCTTCCAGCCGTGAAGCCCCGTCCCGCCACGCCTGCCCCTCCAGGGGCTCTTTCTCACCCCCAAGCCAGGCTTTGGTGTGGCAGGAGCGTTTCAGCCCCTTGCTGCAGCGGCAGCTTTGCAGGCCTGCAAGGCGGCACAGGACTGGGCACGGTGGTGGCCAGGCAGGGATGGTGGCGTTTGTCCCCTGCCCTGGGGTGACAAATAGGGAGGTGTAAGCTTGTGTCTGCAGCCCGGAGATGGCAGAGGCCTCATCTGTCCCAGGGCTCCCTCCTGCCATCCCCACCGTGCCATCCCCACCGTGCCATCACCCTGCACCTCGAGCAGGGTGTGGAGGAGCCCGGCTCTCCGCAGGGACACCAAATTAGGCGATTTCTCCCACACGCTGGCACCAGGAGAGGGGCCGCCTGCCCGGGAGGAAGGAGCACAAACCAGATGCGCTCTCCCCTCTGCACCCATCCCCTGCTCTCAACCCCCCAAACCTGCTCCTTTGTTCTTGGCGTTATAATTTATCCCAGCAAAACCCAGCGAGAAACAGCAGCATCCCCCTGGGCCCCCTTGGCTCGCCCCCAGCATGGGAGATGGGGGCCGCTCGGTCTCCAAATCTGCCTTTTTGACCATAAAAGGGCAGGCACGCCGCAGCCCCGGCGGGAGGATGGGAAAGGGAAGGCAGAGCTATTTATAGCTGAGCATCAGGACCTCAGCCTGAACTCGGGGTTAATCAGCCTGCGACCAGATTAGGATCTCCCTTGGCCCCTCCATTTTCTCATAAACCTTTGATTTAATATCAGCCCTGGTGAGGGAGGGAGGGAGGAAGGGAGGGAGGAGGCACCTCTCCTCTGCAGAGGCCACCATTGTTCGTGGGGGACGGGATGGAGATGCTGGGGGACGGGATGGAGATGCTGGGGGACGGGATGGAGGTGCTGGGGGACGGGATGGAGGTGCTGGGAGAGCTGGAAGGCCCCAGTGGGAAGGAGCGTTGGAGCTGTCCTGCCACCAGCTCGCGCTGCAAAGCGACAGCGAGCAGCATCCCTGTGCGATTGCTACCTGCAAGGGACAACCGACAGGCAGCAGAAGCTGCCCTGGGGTCACTCCCTTAAATTTCTATAGGGTTGAGTGAGTCCTTCCAGCAAGAGCACGTTCCCCTCCATTATCCCAGCCCTTGCCACCTGGGAGGGGGCACCTGGGGGGGTCCTTGGGCAGGATTTACCTTGCCTGGTGTCACCCAGCAATGAGTCCCTCAGCCAGCGGGAGGTGGCATCAGGGCTGCTTGGGTAGCTGATGACCAGAACTGGCTCAAAGCTCGGCTGGGGCAGGGATGGAGCCCCAACGGCTGGTAGAGATCAGGCTTTTGGGGGGCCAGGAGAAGGGGAAAGGGCGCCTGCATGGGGCTGAGCATCGCCTAGTGCTTTCCGCCCTCCTCCAGAGAGCGGGGCAGCCCGGAGCCGCTCACGGCAGAGCCCTCCTAGCCGAGGGGTTCAGGCTTCCCTCAAAAGCCCAGGTCCGGCCTCGCGGCCGGTCTCGCAGGGCCAGGGAATTTCAAGGAGGAAACAAATCCCAACTGCTATTAAAAAAGGACATTTCCTGCAGCAGCGGCCTGCCTGGAGAGGGGAAAGGGCGCTGTGTTGTAACCGCGGGGAGGGCCGAGCTCTGACTCAGCCCAGCGCCGCCGGGGAGGCAGCTCGCGGCCACCGAGCGCTCGCCCGCCTGCTCCCATCCTCCCGGCACCCGCTGGCAGCGGCAGGGCGGGCGAGCAGGGGAAGCGGCTCGGCAGAGGCAAAGGCTGGAGGTGAGCAGCGGGTAGGAGCAAGGGCAATGCCAGGCAGTGCTGGCATGACCAAGGAAGGAGCCGGGGGACTGTCCTGGGCGTGCACGCCGTGCCCCGGGCCCCCTCCAGAGAGCCTCAGCTGGGGGATGCGGTGGTTGCTGGTGGTCCCCCCGGCATCGGCAGGACCATGAGTCCAGCCATTTGTTATTCTGGTTTCTTCTTCTGAAGCCATGTGGTGTGTTCGCACCCACACGAGCAAGGGGACGAGCAACCTGGGGTTGGAGCTCTCCTCCTGGCAGGCGCTGCTCGGGGGACACTGGTGTCCCTCAACACAGAGGTGCCCCAGCAGAGTGCTGGGGGGCAGAGGGTGGCAGCCGCGTGGCACGCTGGTGGCAACCTTCTTTCCTTGGGAAACCGGGATAAAACTGAGTATGGAGACAAGGGGGAAAGGGCAGACCCTGCAGCCCTGGCTTTTTTGCCCCATCTTGGGATGGGGAGGCTGTGATGGGGACATCGGAGGGAGGATGGGGGTGCTTCCCTCCCCCCGAGACCTCCCCTCAGGCAGGGGTGGGCGAGCCCCAGCAGATGTTTTGCCTCCAGCCCAGCGGGATGCACAGCCCAGTGCATTCCTCCAGCCTTTCTCAGCATTTCTTCCCCCGCCACCACCTCCCCGGGGATGGCAGCTGAGGTCTCCCGGCCCCACACCGTGGGGGCAGAGAAGGCTTTGTCGCAGCTTTTCCTACCAGGGCCAGGGCGGTGGCAGGGAGAGGAGAGGGGCCATGCCCGGTCCCCATTGCAGGACTCCCCACACACCTGGGGACATGCCACCCACCCACCGGGAGAGGCGAACGTGCCCCGCGCCCTTGGGCTTTGGGCACACATGGCTTCGAGCAATCAAAGGCAGGCCTTTGAGTGGCTGTCGTAGGGTTTCTTGTGTGCACAGAGCTGTTGGCATTGCTGTCCTCAGTCCCATGGGGTGCTGGGCACCCAGGGGGGGCCCCATAGCAGCTGCCCGGGAAGGGACCCGAGAGCTCATGGCTCCACGCCACCACTCTGACTGCCACCCTCTGTCTCTTACAGGCTCGGCCATGAGAGTCCCTGGGGACGTCGAGGCTGCCAAAGGCACAAGACAACTGTACAGTCCTGGAAACATGGCCAGCGGCGAGAGATGGGCAGAGCCAGCACAGTGCCAGTGCAGGCACCGCCGCGTGCCCTTTCCCTGGGCACAGGTAGCCGCATGCCGCGGGCAAAGCTGCCCCTGTTCCCCACTGCCCAGCTATGCAAAGCGGGGCTGGCTCCCAGGGGCTGGCTCCCAGGGCACGCTGCAGTGCCGCACATCGCTCCTGGCTGAAAACACGGTGGCCCCTTCCCAGGGGTGTGCACAGGGCCGAGGTGCTGCCTGTCGGGGCCGGCAGCGGGGCAGAGGCTCTGCAAAGGCATAGGGTGGCAGGAGGGTCCCTGCGGCACCTCCCCTGGCTCCAGGTCCCTGTGGCTGTTCCCACACTTGGCTGGGGCTCAGGGCCGTCCCAGCCACAGCTGGTACAGAGATAACCCGGCGCCAGCCAAGGCTGCTCCCAAACCTCCTTCCTGACTGACGGATGCCGCAAGCTTGGGGCACCACGGGGCTCTTTTCCCCACTCTTTCCTACCAAGAACCAGGGGCAGCAGACGGAGGAGCCCAGCACATTGCACGGGGTGATTTCTGCCCCGGTTCCCAGCTGGGCGCACCCGGCCAGGGGGGCCGGTGCCGGATGCAGGGGCTCACGCCGGAGATGCGCCATCTGCTTCTCGTCAGGCTGCTGGGAGCGCCGCGGCTGCCGGGGCCCGGCAGCGGGACGCGGTTATGATAGATGGTCTGTTTATCATGTTTCGGCTCTGCTCAGGATGTTAGTGTTCGCCTGCAAAAGACATTTTTGAGCTCGGCCACTCCCTCCATCCTCCCTCTCCTTCTGCTTCCCCCTGAATCCTCACCCTTGGGCTGAAGCCCGTCCAGACCCAAGGGCGAGGATCCAGCGGGCATCCCTCCCGCAGCCCCTGGTCCTTGCCCGTGGGAAGGGCTGAGCTCAGCCCTGCCACCCTAGGAACAGATTGGGTCAGTATCTGAGCTCAGGAAGCCGAGGCTGAAGCCTTCCCACAGGTGCTGGCCAGCTGCAGGCTCTCCTCTGATGGGGACTGGGACAGGGACAGCGGTGGGGAGGGACAGCAGGAGCTTTCACATGCTCCTCATCCCCCGGGGTGGGGAAGGGGCAGAGGGCAGGGAGGGATGCGCTGTGTGATGCCCACGGCCCCATACTGTCCTGGGGTGTCCTGGCCCCGCTGAGTGGCAGCCCTGGGGGGACTCCTGTCACCCTCACCCTCTCGCCCAGCTCCATGCTGGCTCTCAGTTGGGGGGTACATGGATTTGGAGGCAGACTCCTGCCATCTGTCCCTATCCCTGTCTGTCCCTGCAGAGCTGGGGCCGGGTTGAGCTACCAAGCCCGGGTCTGTCCTGCCATCATGTTGGGGCTGGGCATGGGGGACACGGGCACATGGCTACGGAGGGGGGAACCTCTTTGTCTGCACCCAGCCAGGCAGGCAGACACACACAAGCCTTGCCGTGGCACGACCCACGGACGCACGTCAGCCACAGTGAGGGTGACCGCGGACTCCTCCATGTCTCCCAGCCCAAGGTGCAGTGCTGCATCTCTGGTCAATTGGGAGTCTGAGATGAAGCACTGTAGCTCGGGAAGGGAGGAACTGCGCACCCTGGGGACCTCCGGGACCCCCCACCCGCTGGGACAAGTGACCAAAGGAGAACTGACCCCTGGCTACGGGAGAGGGCTCACCCCAAAGCTCCAGATCCCTGCAGAGAGCAAGGGGGAGAGGAGGGTGAGGAAGTTTCTCCTTGCAGCAGAGGGACACCCGTGTCTGCTCTGGACCCCCAGCCCGGTGCTGGGCACCAGCAGAAGGGGATACACAGAAATGTAGGAGCCTTGTGCAATGGGGGGACAGCAGGGACGCGGCAGCAACACCCCCCCATCAGCCACACATGGAGCTAGGCCGGCGGCAAGGATGCGCAGGGCTGGCGGAGAGCCCAGGTCGCCGTGCCCTCAGGGTCCAGTTTTCCCAGGAATCCCTTAGGCGCTACGTTGGGGATTCCTGGAAATACTGTTCTTGGGGCCACGGCTCGGCGGCTGGAGATGGCCTGTCCCGTGGGGAGCCACAGCCTGCAGACGAGCCAGGGATTGAGGTATGAGCTGCGAGCAGGAGGGGGGGTCCCCCGGCTACCCCAAAGGTGGGGAGGTGGGCAACCCAGCCCAGACAGCCCCCAGCTACCCCATGCCAAGGGATGATGGATGTCCTCGTGGGTCTCTGCTCCTGCCTTGTGCATGCCACCTAGCCACCCTGGGGTCAATAAAGGTCTCAACTCCTGAGTGACTCTGTCCTGGCCAGTCCTTTGGGGCTGGGAGCAGGGTGGGAGCCTTCAGTCTGGGGCCAGCACTGTTTGGGGTAGGAAGGAGGGACAAGAGCCACCCGTGGAGCACAGCCCCAGGCGATGCTCTCTCCCTCCTGCTCTGGTCCCCCCCATGTCCCCTGAGCTCCCGGCCCTGCCGTGCTTTTGCAAAGGGAACCGATGCACTGTCTCTGTCCCTGCTGCTGCCAGGCAGCACGAGCATCCCGGCTGTCTCAGCCGGGAGCTGGGATCTCTCCCTGCAGCTTCCTAGGCACTCAGATCCACCCTACATTACTCACGACCCCCCTCGGCGCCGCCAGCACCGGAGCCCCCGGCTTGCTGACCTGACCTGACCCCCAGCCCGGGAGCAGCGAGCCCCGAGGGGCCGCTCCGGGCGCGGCAGGAGGCTGGGGAGCGGGAGCTGCCGGCCCCGCACGCCTGCTCTGCCCGGCAGCCCGCTGCCTGCACGGGGCCCTGCCTGCACAGGGGCGGGCGCAGGATGGCGGCGCAGGACGAAGACAGGTGCAGCAGGCAGGCGCAGGCAGCAGGCGCAGGCAGGCGCAGGCAGCAGGCGCAGGCAGCAGCGCAGGCGCAGGCAGGGGCAGGCAGCAGGCGCAGGCAGCAGGCGCAGGCAGGAGCAGGCAGCAGGCGCAGGCGCAGGCAGGCGGTAGGGAGGCCAGGGCGGACGGCAGGTGGCAGTGCTGCCTAGGCCGGAGCAGGCAGGCTGGGCTGCCCACCCTGCCAGTCCTGCCAGTCCTGCCCGTTCCTGCCCACTCTGCCAGCCCTGCCTACCCCTGGAGCCCTGCCAGACCCAGGCAGGCCCCCGGGCACCCTCACCCCACGCAGCAGCAGAACAGTCCCCACATCACCAGAGAAGCGGCCAGTGTCCCCTCCTTCCCCACGCGCCGCTGTCCCCGTGTCCCCTCTCCAGCTCACGCCCTGGCTGCCCCGCTGCCAGCTTTGGATGCAGGAGATTCAAAGCCTGTCCCGGGTGGGTGCTGTGGGGACAGGGACCCCACTTGCCAGTTGCTGTTCACGGCTGAGCAATGGATGAGCCCCCCACCCCCGGGTGTAAGAACAGTGCAGGGCGAGGGGCAGTACTGGGCGTCAGGGGACACAGTGGGGTGGTCAGGCTGGTCTCCGTCTCCCAGCCAGAGTAGGCAAGAGGCCCTAATCCTCCAGCCACCCCCGCACCCAAACGCAGCCAGACGCATCCACCCGCAAGGTGGACAGACACCCACATCAGGGACAGGTCCCCGGGGACAGCCATGTGATGCCGACGCAGCTGCCGCGCCATTCCACTGGCATGGCGCACCCGGCACATCATGCAGCCCTGTTCCCACCCGGCCCATTCCCGGCTCCCCAGCCTGTGCCGAAACGCTGCAGGGCTAACCGCCTCCGCGCCCGTCCCGCTGACTCAGCAGGGCGCAGCCGGCAGCACCCAGCCCACCCCGGTGGGGCTCGCCGCTGACGCAGGGCCGTGCATCACCCGCGCTCCCCGTGCCCGGCACCTCCCTGCGGGCACCCTCCCACGCGTGCCCACGTCCCCTCCCCACGGCTGGCAGGGAAGAACCAGGCAAACCATGCCTGCGTGCAGCTGGTGCTGCCTGCGGTGCTCGCTGCCTGCTCTGCCAGGACCTGGAGGCTGGCAGCCCATTTGGGGAGCTGGAAGGGGCACCAGGCTGTTGCTGCTTGGTTTCCTGAGGCTCCTGGTGGGGTTTGGGGTACCTGGGATGGGCAGGTGGATGGGACAGGGCAAGGAGATCCTGCCCAGTGGAGCCACACCAAAATCCAGCTGGGAGAGGGCAGGGATGGGGAAAAATCCTTCCCGTCCCGCACGAGGAGGAAAAGTGGAAATCACAAAACCTTCCTGGGAATGACAAGCCAAAACCCAAAGCCAACCTCCCCCCCGCAACAGCGCTGTTGGTTTGCTGTGGCTCCAACCGCTCTGTTTCAACGCTTTCCAAGCAGTTTGTTTTGATCTCGGTTGTTGGGGGGGTTACATGACATGCCAGTGCAGGATGGAAAGCCATGTCTCTCTCACACACACCCAAATTAAAAAAATACAGCATTTAGTTCAGGAAATGCCAACTCAGAGAGCTTTGATTGTTTCCTACTTTCTTTTCCCTCCTTTTTTTCATCCAGAAAATTTATCAAGGTGGACCCCGTCCCTGAGAGAGATTTAGGTTTGGACAATATTGGCAACTTCTGGCCAAAAAAAGCCCTTTAATTGAAGAATTCCTGACCTGCCCCCAGCCTGCCCATGAACCAGCTGCCCCAGCCACTGCGGGGAAGCACCAGTCTCCTCTTTGTCACCGAAGCAGGGCTGGGGTTCGGCTCCCCACCCCTCGCCACCAGCTTCCAGCCAGGCGGCAGCACTGGCGCCAGCAGCTGCGGGGAGAGAGCGGAGACATTGGCAAATGTCCCTCTTGGGACTCGCTGGGTGCCCCCCCCAGCCCCATGCACATGGGTTACCAGCGGCTCCAGCAGCGCTGGGCATAAAGCGCTGACCCATCTACCTGATAGGGAAACTGAGGCACACATCTGCCTGTTCCTTGCCTCGAGAACAACACAGCCAGGGCTTTGCTACCCGCCCCAGGATGGCCAGGGTGAGGATGGCTGGGGTGAGGATGGCTGGGATGAGGATGGCTGGGATGCATGGGATGGGGGAGCAAAGCCTCATCCCTCCATGGGGCTCAGCTGGGGCCTCTGGGCAGCGCCGGGGTTTGCAGAGCGGGCGTGGGGCAGCACTGGGGTGGGGTGGGCAGCCATGCCACTCTGTGCTAAGGACAGTGAGGGGAGTCATGCCGCCCCAGGCAAGATGCCACCCTGGCATCAGTCACAGGCGTTGCACGCTCCCTGCCTCAGTTTCCCCACTGGTGACAGTGTTGGCATGGAGTCGCGCTCAGACACTCAGCACAGCTCGGCCGCCACCGGCTCAGCGCTACCACTGGCCTAGGACCAGCGCGCCCCGTGCCGCTGGCTGCCATGCCGGGAAGGGCGTTGCCCTGAGTCAGCTGGCACAGCCAGTACCAACTGGGAGCAGCGCCCGCCGGCACAGCCAGTACCAACTGGGAGCAGCGCCCGCCGGCACAGCCCCGCACCCGAGCACAGAGGAGGGAGCCGGGACACGGCAGCGATGGCAGAGCAGGGCTGCTTCCCCCCAGCTCACAGGCAGACATGCTCATTCCTCCCTTATTCCTGGCAGGATGAGCCCCCCGTGTTCCCTGCTTTCTGGAAAGCATCCAGGAGGGGAGGTCGAGCTGCCACACTCCCTTTTTTGGGCAGCTTTTCCCCCTCCACACCCTCCAAGAGTCCTGCACAGTTATTGTCTTTGCAGAAACTCAGCGGCCATAAATCCTCCTCTGCCCGTAGGGGCTGCCCGCTTGCGCTTCCCTGCCTCCTCTCCATCTCCTCCCAGAGCCATGCGTGGTGTGCCACAGCCCTCCAAAAAAATATCAGGGGTCTCTTACTGCCTAGCTAGAGAGAGAAAAGGCCCTGTGCTGGAAGCCAAACCCCAGCACCCGGCAGCCATCCCTGCCCCAGCACGGGGAGGCTTGTCCCCGTGGGTGGCCAGGGTGGAGGTGGGCAGGAGGGGTTCCTTAGGTGTCCCACCAGCAACTGAGCTGGGGCAGGACGGGGGCTGGTCACCCTCACTTCTAGAGGCCATCGGGGTGATGAGCCCTTATAAGCTGTGGTAGCAAAAGCAAATGGATTGGGGAAGGGGCAAAACCTCGTCCTACCCTGCCGGGGTGTGGTGCCAGCCCCATGGTGGCTGTGTGCCCCCACTGCCCCACCAGCGGACCCGCAGCTGAGTATCTCAGTGCTTCCCTAATGCGCAGCAGCAATCGGCTTAAAGCTAATCCCCATGTCCTGTGCTGGCCTCGGGCACAGGGGCCCCGCGGGGGGACAGGCGATGCCACCCGCTGCCAGGGCCTGAGGGGAAATGGTGATTTTAAGTGAGGGGAGTGGTGGGTGCTGGTGTGTCACCCGCATGCCCGCGCCCCATCGGCTCTCGCCAGCACCCGCAGCAGGGCATCCCACTGCCCTTCTACAGGCTTCTGCGGGCCAGCGTGGCGTGAACATGCCCCAGTGCCAGCCCCGGGGGCAGGCACCCCTGGGTGCCCGGCGCACTCAGCATCACGGCCCTTGCAGCACCACGCCACTGTGCTTCAGCACTCATCCCCAAGGTGGCTTGGAGCGCCCCGGCTTATCTCCTGTCAAGGGCAAGGCACCCCTGAGCCAGGGAAAGGCTCTGGGATTAGGGCTTTTTGCATATGCAGATTTTCAAAGAGCTCAGCAGGGCTGGGATGGAGGCGAGGGTGCGTGCACACGCACACGCACACAGCCAGCGAGAGGCGGAGGAGCAGATGAGCCCATCTGCATCCCCAGGGGCCCTCCCACGCACCCCTGGTCCTGCCTGCTCTGCACGGCCCTTCCAGGGACCCTCCGCAACCGCATCCCCCTGCCCCACACCCGCCACCTCCCTGGCTCCAGAGAGCTGCCCCCCAGGGCCATGCTGCTCAGCTCCCCAGCTCTCTGGAGCTGTGCTGGAAACATGAGGATGGGGACCTGGGCAGCTCCATCCAGGCAGGATTGTGTCCTTCAGCGCCCAGGGGGAGTCACAGCATCCCAGGGCCCCCCGATCAGGAGCTGTGCCTGCAAACCCAGCCCTGCTGGGGCTGAGCTGCTCTCGCTGCTGCAGCGGGACGGGATTAGCGTGTGCATGGGAAGCTGGAGGGGGAGAGAGAGGGGGCAGGCATAGCCCCCGAGGAGTCCAAGCGTGCGGGAGTCGCGGAGGAGGGCGCAAGCGTGGGGGTTGCTGCCAGCCCATGCGCAGGGCTGGGCAACGCTGGTGCCTGAAGGGCTCAGCCCGCCCGGCACCCGCAGCCGCCCCGGCTCCCAGCCTGGGCTCGCAGCCACCCACCCACTCTGCTGAGTCAGCACCCAGGAAAGTCGTGTCGGCAGCCGGCGCTCGCCAGGCCTGCCCAGCGCGCCTGAACCCCTGCAGTGCCAAACCTGGCAGGGCAGGAGCTCAGCGGCCCTGTCCTGGTTGAGCAAAGCGTAGGCAGGCAGGCAGGGCGCTGCCAGCACCTGCATCGCCAGCCCCTGCTTAACCCCGCTCAGCCGCGGCGGGGGCAGCACGAGGGGTCTCGGTGGGAGCCCCCCGCGGCAGAGCCCTGCCAGCCCAGGGCGCCCGCCCGCCGGCGCCCAGAGCCGTGCCCAGCCTGTCCCTGGGGCGGGAGGCACGGCCCTGCATGCTCACCCGCCAGACCGACGCGCCGCCCGAAAGCCCCTCCGTCAGCAGCTCCCGGCCCTCCCCGCCCTGGCAAGCAGGCTCAGCAGCTCCAAACCTGCTCGGCACGGCACAGCACCCAGGCGGGGCCGGCTCGCCCTGCCCCGCTCCCAGCCGGCAGCCTGGGAAAGCAAAACGCACCCAGGGAGGGACGAGGCGGCGCGAGCCGATCGCCAACAGGGCAGTTTCCCACCGCCTTTCCCTCCTCCCCGAGTCCCCGTGGGGCCTGGGACGAGGACTGGCTTTGATCCTCCTCTGGCTGGCCCTGCCCCGAGAGCAGAGACCGTGCACAACTCGCTGCACAGGCTCAGCCCCAGAGGGCAGGCGGGCAGCAGCTGCCTGCCCCACTCCCCTCGTCACGATCGCCCACGGGCTGTTGCGAGCCAATATTGATTCAAGGTGCACCTCAAACTCGGCGCCACGGGCCAGGCTCCGGCTTTATCTTGCCTCCTCCTCTGGGGAAGCGGCCCAAGCCCTTGTAGCAGGTCCCGAGGCTGCATTAACCCCTACCCCGGGGCTGGGATCAGCTCCTGCGCAGGATAAAACAGCTCAGGGCTGCCTCGGCCACCCCAGACTATCCAGGAGCAGGGTAATGCCATAACCAGGGTGGCGGGACCCTGAGCCATGGCTCGTCCTGCTCCAGCAGACCCCTCCCTGGGCAGCAAAGGGTCCAGCAGCCGCAAGCCTGCTGTGGCTGTGCTCCCAGCTGGACTTTGGTCTATGGAGCCGGGAACAAGGGGCGGCAGCTGGCTCCCTCCGTCCGTCCTTGTTTGCATGGAAACAAGCAGGGAAACACACACACACAGAGGCTGGGAGTCAGAGCTTGCGCAGGGCAGGAGCAGGCAGCTGCCGGGATGGGCCCCGCGGGCTGCCCGACTTGTGGTGCCCAGCTGCCCCAGGATCCCCTTACAGCTGGGGCACCTGCGGGGTCTGCACAGCACAGCGACAACACGCCACGAGGGAGGCGAAGAGCAAAACTCACACGGTCCCCTGTCCCCAGCACTGAGCCCTTGCTGGGGTCTGCACCCCCACTGTCACCTCCCCCAGCACCCGGCCTGGCACCAGCCTCCCCCTGCTGAGCAGTTTTCGAGGGCAGGAACACACACAGGACTTGTTTCCCCTCCGCCATGGAGGCACACAACCCCGTCCCACCAGAGCAGGACTCCTCCCTCCCTCATGACAGCCACAACCCAGACTCCTGCTTTTACGATCTTCTTCCCACAAACAAGCAAGGGTTGGACTTTCGCATGGCTGTTGTGAAAGAGTCAGCCCCAACCTGCCCTCCCCGGCTTCACACACCAGCGACCAAAGTCCTGGAGCTGGAGAATCCAGCCCGAGCTGCAGCAGCCGACGAGGATTTCATCACCCAGCCTTGCCCCAGGTCTCACAGCTCCTGAAGTGGGTCTGTCCAGCCTAGGAGGACTAGGAGAAATAGAGCAACTTTGTACTTGCCCTCAATTAACGAGTGACCTATTTAGAAGAAAATCTGGGCTAAGTGGGATGAAGGAGCTGGAGCCGGCTGCTTAGGGGTGGCATGGCACAAAACAGGCTGAGCCCAGGAGCTCCAGATTCATACGGGACAGAGAAGCCAGTTTTAAGAAATGCCCTAAAAGTTTTTATAGCTGGGGAAGAAATACCCAGTCTGGAAACAACCTCATGCTGCACCCTCCTTCCCGAGCCCACCAGCAAGGGGACGTCCCCTGCCACCAGCCAGGGCCCAGCCAGCCCCCGTGCCTCAAAGGCAGGTAGAGGGACCAGGAGAGAGGCGCAGGGTGGATGCATGGGCAGGGACAGCCCATTCAGCAGCAGCAAGGAGGCTCCCAGCTCCTCTCCTGCCAGGGGCCATGGTGATGCTCCCAGCTGGGAGGTGGGAGCCGGGGGGCCAGAGCTTCCTCACAGTGCACGAGCGGGTATTCCCGGGGGGGGGGAGGAAGAGCCAGAGTACGTGTTCGCCTGATGAAATCCTGCCGACAGCAGGAGCGATGTTTCAACTCTATGGCAGCTTTGAAAGGTAGGCGTTGGTCTTACCCAGCAAGCGTGTTAAAAGGAGAAGTGCTTATCTAACAGGACGTGCTAGTCAGATGCGTATCTCTCCTTCTAGAGATGGCGTTGCCCCGAGCTGGCAGCCTCCCCTTCTGCTCCGGAGCCTGGGAAAGCCAACTGCCCCAGACCAACCCTGGCAGGAGCAGACACGGCACCTGGGGGCCTCTCTGCAGGAAGGAGACTGTGTGGCAGCTCACACGTTTTAAGCCAAAGCACTTCCCACGCTGCGCTCAGCTTTCCATCAGCAACACCTCCACACTCCAGCTATCAGGCACAGCCAGGCTAGACGCTAGGGATTTACCATGCTCCTCCTGATGCAAGCTGAAGCAACGAGCAGTTTCTTCTCTCTCCATCTGAAAGAAAAGTGGTGTTATTTCTTGAACTGGACTGTGGGGACTCAGGAACCAGGTGGGTGGGTTTGAGAGGGCAGCCAAACTGAGCTGTGTTATCCGGCAGATATAAAATGGTCTCTTTTAATACTTCATTTTGAACCTACGTGCAAAGCACCACAGACATTTGCCTATGCCCCAATGGCAGCAGCAGGTCAGGCAGGCTGGCAGAGACACGGCTGATCTGGCAGACCCAGAGAGGAGGCAAGCCCTGACCCAGCTCTGCCACGCTCTGCCCTTGCCTCCAGACCATCTGTGTCTCCTTTATGGGCTCTTGCAGCAGAGCTGTTGAAACACTTCAGCCGGCCTCCAGCACCATTGCTAGCCTGGCACAGCCGCACCTCCAACCCCGCCTCTGCGCTCGGACAAAGCACTGCAGAAAACCTTTTTCTTGGGGGAAAAAAAGATATGGCAGGTCCCCCAGCAACCGTCCCACTTGGGGCACAGCTCCACAGACTGTCACAGCCCTGGCAGCCAGGCACAAGGATGATCTTAAGGCTTCCGCTGCTTTGTGTTCACCTAAGATCAGCCACAGGGGGTTTAGCAGTATCTGGGCTTTTCCCATAGAGGCTGCTGGGGCTCAGCTGCAGGTGGCAGGCCCAAGGAGGGCAAGGAAAGCAGCACAGAGCTGGCCCTGCTGAGGACATCCCCAGCTTTCCCATGCCCCCGGACACAGTGACATGCAGGCTGTGAGCAGACAGAGCTGCCGCAGCAGTTTCGGCACCATCTCTGCAGCAGCTGCCCCCACGCAGCTGGGATGCTCGTGGCTGTTCCCTGTCACCAGGGTGAGGACCTGGGGCAGAGGGGAGCAGGGTGCAGAGGGGACCAAGCTCTGGGTTGGGCCACTGCTTCTGAACCCACTCCAGAGCAGACGCGCAGGTCTCCAGACCAGGACAACAGCCTGAAGACGCCAGCAGCCAGCTCCAGGGCAGCTGGAGAGCTGTCAAGAGAGCTGACGTAGAGCTGGTTCAGCCTTTAGCTCCCAGGATGTTGGCAGAGAGGCTGAGATCAGGACTTCAGCCCCAGCTCTCGATTACCACGGTGAGAATAAAAGCAGCCATAGATCTACACAGGAGGCCGCCCTGCCCTTCTAGAAATGCAATTCGGGCACAAGCTCTTCTTTCCTGGAAAGTGTTCCCTGGGGTTTGGGATTCCTTCCCATCCCGCAAAGCTCCCCTCACAACAATGATCCTGAGTACCCCGCGTTCCCCCAGGACCAGGGCTCAGCCACATTAATGAGCATCAGCAGCTGGCACGTTGTTTAGAGGAACAGGATTGCTCCTACCACTGCTTTCCTCTCCCACTAGCTGCCAGAGGCACAGCCTGCCAGCACTGGAGGCAACAACCCCACCGCAGCCCCACGTGCGCTAGAACCTCGCAGGCTTGCCACCATGCTCCACGCAAGCCACCGTGTCACGCCTAGCAAGAGCCAAGCGTGCAATGGGCTTGTTGTGCCCCGCTTGCCCCAGTATCTTTGTATTTCAACTTTTTCCTAGACGTTACAGGTGTTTGATAGGCACTGTGGCCCGAAGGGATGCTGAAGCTCTGGAACCCTCTGTGTTGGGCTGCCCAGCCCCAGGGAGGCTCAGCGCGTGGCTGCTCCGGCAGCAGAGCTCCTTTGGGCAGCCAAAGGTAATGCTGGGGTAAGAAACAAGCCACCTCCTGCAGCCAACAGCCCCCTGCTCCCCGGGCTCGGGCAAGGAGCCTTACAGAGGGTCAGCAGTGTGTGCTGCACGCCTGGCCGGGGCGAGGCAGGCTGCTCTTGCCCATGAGCTGGGGCTCCCCATTCCCAAGCGCGGGGCCGTTTGCCCTTTAAGCCAGGTCCCTCGCTGCCGCCCCGGCTGCTGGGCTCCACCGGGCACAGCTGTGCCCTGGTTCCAGGAAGGGGGGGCGAAGGGCAGTCGGCCCCCCCTGCTGCTGCCTTTGCTGTGTTTACCAGTCACCCAGCAACCCCGCCGAGGAGAGCGGCACCAGCTCCGCTTTCACAGCCTGCCCGGCTGCTGAACCCCCGGGAACAGCAAGACAGGGGAGAAAGGTGGGAGGCCAGCAAGCAGGCGGTACCAGGCTTTCCCTCGCCAGCAGACAGGGACCAGGCAGCACCTGAATGGGGACAGGCAGCTCCCCCGGGACTTCCCAAGGAGGGGGACACACCAGAGTCCTCTAGGAAAGAGGAGCAGGCAGCTGCCTGCACAATTTTGGCACTGGGACGCGGCTTGTGCTAGAGCAACTGCTTCCTCCCCCTGCTCCCCGCCCTGTGAAAGGCCATAAATACATTTAAACACACCCTGCACTGCGCATCCCGCAGTCGCCCAGGTGTCCCTTGTCACCCGTGTTCAACTCCTTCCTTGGAAGTGCCAGCCCAGGAAGAGCTGCCCAGCCACAACTGCACCAGTCTGTCCAGTGCCGTGATTCCACCTCTCTGTGGCCACCGAAGGGATCCTGCCCACGCAGCTGCCCCTGCCTGCAACCAGGGTTTTGGGAGACACAGGACAGGAGTGGGAGCAGCAGGCTGACAAACCCCGACAGTCTTTCACTAGGAAAGGCTGAGCGCAGCACAGATCGGACCCCGTGAGCTGTTTGCATGTCGGGAAGCAAAAACAAGCCACTTCCAATCAGCATCAAGTTCCCAAGCCCGTGCTTTGCCTCCTAGGAACGCGCTGCCAGACGCTGGCAGAGCCTGCTGGCACACGAGCCAGCCCCGGCCGGCAGCAGGCAGAGCACGGCTCCGTGCCCAGCTCACATCTCACCGGCGCTGCCCCGCGGCTGGGAGCCCCCCACCAGCAGATACAAGGAAGGTCAAGAGGTGCAATGTAAAAAGCTGTCAGTGAGAGGGAGAAAGGTCACTGAGCAGTGACCTATGTCCATAATCAGTTTATGGGATTTGTTAACAGCTTCAGGCTAGCCAGCCAGGAACTCGCTACGACCACGTCAGCTCAGCTTTAGCACAGCAGCACCTTCCCACGCCGGGGGTGTAACGCAGACAGGGTTTATTGATGCTCCTCGGTTACCCAGACGCAAGCAGCACAGCAGGGCCATTGTAGCATGAGCCCATCTAATAAAAGCCATCAGCCAATACTTCCTGGGGAGCCCAAGGGAAGAACGGCCACAGCTGGGTTCCTCGCCTTTCCGCCCCCAGAAGAAAGGGGTCTCGGGAAAGAAGGTGAGCGCTTCCAGGATGTGAGTCAGCAGGAATTTCTGGCCATACCTGCTGTTCAAACAGTGCCGTGCAGCAGGAGTTACTTGAGGTCCAACTCACATAATGCGAGTGCCAGCCCCGAAGGAACATGAACACACACTCCACCGTGCAAACACTCCCGATGCTGTTCGCGGGCTTCACCCCACCAGGTAAGCCCAACCCAGACATGCCTGCTGCAAACAGTCCTGGCCCAACACCAGCTGCTGCCACGCCAGCAGCCACCAAGGAGGAGGAACGAGCTCAGCGCAAGTCAGAGCTGTGCCAGGGGGAAAGCCTTCGGCACACAAGTACGAATCTATTTGCTGCCTAAGTGATTTTTCTCAGCTCAAAGGACTTGCACCAGTTTCTAGCTTTACCTCTCTGCTCTCCTCCCCCACTGCCTGACTGTACCTGCCTGTACACCAAGGCAGGCAAACGCTTCCTTGCTCCTCTCTGCCTGGCCTGGGCAAAGCCCCACCTACAGCTGCCACCAGATGAAGATCTGGCAAATCCTACCAGCAGAGGCCAGCCAGCTTGGTCCAGCTGCAGACCAGCAATAAGGAACTGCTTTTGAACCCCAGAGCCAGCTGCAAGCCCCAAGCTGGTCCTGGGCTCAGCCCACTGCACCTATGTGGGGACAGCAGCATTTGTGAAACATCAGTCCTTGTAATCGTATAGAGATGGGCTCTAGGATCTTTAAAATTACCCACGCTGCCGAGAAGTGGTGTTACCAGTTGTACAAAAACCACGAGAGAAGCGTGTGCAGCAGCAAGGGCGAGCCAGGCAGACATCAGGGTAAGCTACGCCGAGGAGACCAGCCTTAAACCCCTGGGGTTCTCATTTGGAAGAGTCCCATTGCGCTGCTTTGGCACCAGTATGTGCCACAGCAACACACAGGGACTCATCCAAGGTACGAGGAACGGAAAAGGAAGATTTGTTCATTGTGCCCCTGGTCTGGTGGACACGTGGTCCCACAAAACACAGCTGAGTCATGCAGGTACCACTGCCCCACCTCTGCCACTTACCCGAATTGTGCCGAGTCAAGCACCTGCCCTGTGTATTTACAGGATAAGGCCCAGATTTATCATTACACACAGGGGTTTTGACTGCAACAAGGAAAGCTCAAAAGCCAGTCCACCCTGTACGACAGCACGTACGCTCCTTCAAGGTCTTCCGATGATTTCAAATTGCTTTCATTCAAAAAAAAGTTCAAAGTCTGTCACCTGCGAAGTAGCTCAAGGCTCAGTATTATTTCAAGGGTGGTGGAGAACATGGAGCAGCACAGGGAGCCAAGAGCCTGCTCCTTGGGACACAAGCAGTGCACACAGCAGCTCTGAAAGAGCTTCTCCGCCAGCTACGCATATTGATGCTATCCTTCAAACTCAGAGAGGGAAAGAAATGAAGTTAAGACCAGCTGTGTTTACAAAAAACAATCCACATTATCAACAGGAACAAAAGGCTTCTGGGGAGGGAAGGGAAAACAGAACAGTTAGGACTGAGTGTGCTCAGGTACTTCCAGCCCCTGATATCAAAATGCCAAGCTGTTCTCTGAAATAGGAGCTACATCACCTTTGCAGTTATTTTATGGACAAAAATACTTGGAAACCTAATCAGGCAAGCCTGGTGTGAGAATACTCCCTAGCTCCTCCTGATTTCCAGCTATCTGAATTCAGCACTAGCAATAGTCACATCTAAGAACATCTCACATGATGCAAAAAGTCAAGTTAGCATCTTAATTTAAAAGATTTCACACTTCTAGTACTGAGCTTTGCGAAGCAGCGGAGCCCACTGTCGTTCCTTTGAAAACAAGGACACAGTCCTGTGTGTTGGACACAGCCTCCCCTTAACACACCACCTTCCCTTCGCAGTTAAGGACAACACAGTCCTGGGTCTATTTTGAAAAGCTTTGTTAATGCACACCTTTCCTTCGCAGTTAAGGACAACACAGTCCTGGGTCTATTTTGAAAAGCTTTGTTAATGCAGCTGAGAACGATGTGTGTCCCAGCACAACAGTCAATCTCAATTCTTTGCATACAGACCTGGTACCACCCTCCCCCCCCTTCCTTTTTAGCCCTGGATAACAAGGATTACATTAAAGAATCATTTCCACATTAGAACACGCCATGAACGCAGTCCTTCCACCCAGGCCCCATTAGGAGGGTGGGCACTTCCTCTGTGTCATCCCTTGCCTCATGTTTCCAGAGGCATTAGAGCAGACAGCTCTTCCTCCCAGCCCACTTTTCCTTTTTGTCTGGAGCCTGCCGTGCTCATAAACTTTTTTATGACATCAAGCTGATATGAAATCACGATGATTTCACTGCGATTAAGTAAGGAGCAGATGGGGCTGACAGAGCTGGCTAAGCAACAAATCTTCTGAATTGGAGAACGCTGTCAAGAGAAATTAAAGCCTTATGCAAAAAGCCAACTTGGGATCACAGAAAAATTCCAGCTGGAAGGGACTGCAGGGAGGCATCTAGCCCAACCTCCTGCTCAAAGCAGCGCAGCTACAACTTAGGTGCCTTCACCCCTGCTGCAGTCCGTTTTAGGAAAAGCACAGCACACAAAGCACGTACAAGTTCCTGCAAGTTGTACGCAACGCACCTGAAAAAGCCAACTGAGAGAAGAGGCAAAACAATGCAATAGCAGAGTGAGTCGACAAGTAAGCTTGAAAAATAACCCCCATACAGATAGAATTCAACAGAAATCAGCAAAAAAAATTAGGATGGCACACACTGGACAGGCTTGACACACCTACCAGAAACATATCTAATTTTCAGAGACTGACAGTGTTTTCAACACAGCAAGGGCTTGAATTCATCACTTATTACCAATACCCAACACCACGCAGAACAGTAGGCAAGGCAGCGAGAGTGACGTGGCTAATGTTACTAATAACTGAGACCTAGAGCAGTCTGTCCTTCTTTCAGAGCCTTTTATGGGAGAAGAGAAAAAGGCTCTCAATTGCTTGTAACAAGGAATGGCTTAAATAGGTTAAAAATAATGAACCAGTATGCTGCACATATGAGCACTCCACACTCCAAATTAAGCAATCCTTTAAAAGGTGGCCTTAGGACGCCTCTCAGAGTTCTTATAAGGAGGTTAATAAATTGCTTTGAAACCCTGTACACAGCTTAGTAAGATGACTAAGAACCTGTTGTCACAGCCTAATATCATTACCTAAATTCTAGCACTTTCCAGGCAGCATGAGGTTGTAATGACTTTGCATCAGGACAGTAGGTAAGAGTAAACCTCTCAACACAAACCTTTGCAGAGCTGCAACCAGAAGTCAAGATCCACATAGTTTTTAATGCTTTCAGTTTTATGTCTTTGTTACAAATCAAATAGATTATACAGCAAATGAGTGTTCAGTATCACAGCATCTCTTTAAGGAAGGTTGCCATTTTGTTCATTGTTCAGCATGTCTGGTGCAGGCTGATTTTCTGCAAAGCAGCACGACAAAGCTGACAGTTTAAGCTCACACTTCTGTGCAGAAGTAAACTATTCATGTCTGAAAGACTAACCGGACTCCATGTTCCTCCAAAGGACAAGGCTTGCAGTTGTAAGAACTACAAACCAATGCATTTTGACACTCCAAGCATATGAACTGTTCTTGCTTACAGTGCTTATCAAGGGCAGTTTTGTTTCTAAAATTTGACAACCCTCCTCAAAGCCATGAGTAAATTTAATGGACAGAGGAAATAATTTCTTCTCCTGAAGCCAAATGATTTCCTCCGACTTTCGAGTATCTCACATCAAAGCAAGAAAAGTGGTGCCAAAACAATTCCAAGCAGCCACTCTGAAAACAGCTGCCAAGAAGGCATTTCATTGATGCTTCTTCCCCTTCTGCCAACGCACGTTGTCAGATGCATTGCCTAGACAGTAGAAATCATATATAAGGACATAACATAGTACCAGTTCTTAGAAACATACCAGTTTTCATATGAGACACTGCTTGTAAAGCATCCTTATTCAGATGGGGCAATACTCAGTCTAGAAAAACATCCTAGCCAGAAGAATGAGCTACATTTTCTTCTTCCACCTTCCAGGTAACAGAGAGAGACCACTCTGACTCAGAAGACAAGTTTCCAAACCGCACTGATATCTCTGAAGCCCGGCAGACTTGTTACCTCCCTGTACTCCCAGATATCTATACAAATGTTATTAGCACACAATGCTCTCCAGCTAAAGTTTAACATCTTCTGAGGGCAGATCCTTCTCATAAAGAGAGTATGCATAGTGACTGCACGAGAGTGCGGCCTTGATCCAGATTACCACTCCGTGATGACAGAGAGTGCACAGTGTAAGTATTATGATCTTGGAGAAACGGTTTTCAAAATGAAAGACCTTTTCAAACAGTAAAAATATGAACTGTGAGCAGGAACTCTGCTACATGCATGGAAACTGTCTAAAAAGCTAACATACAAACAACATTTACACAATAGGCATCTGGCAGCATTTTCAGACATTTTTTTAATTTATTCTGACATGCTATAAAGGAATAAATTACACTGTTAAAGAATTACCAGCAATAAAAGTATTTCTTTCTTTCAGCTGGGCTAGAACAGGAGTGAGAAGGAAGACAGCCTGGGGCAGTAACCAATGTGAACTCTGCATGGTGCGAGGCTGTCCCCAAGAACAAGAGTAAATCTGGTCATATCCACTTCACAAGAACTTCAAAGAAAATGCCTTGGTTTAAAGCCATCCAAATACTCCATTCAAATTTTTCTCAAAACTAGCAATCACAAGTCAGTCCAGCCGATGCATGACATGGCAACGCTTGTAGGCTGCCAATACCGGGTCTGCAAAAGATGCCATTTCATTTAAAAAAAATCCAATCTTAGTGTAGAGGGCTGGTCTCAAACAACAAGTTATAAAAATGCAAGACTGCCCCTTCCCCCTCAAGGAAAAAATACAAAATTTATTTAAAAACAAAATGAGGAAGAGTTACAACACTAAATCTAAAATGATTTAGAAAGAAATATGACTTCTTTTGCTTAACAAGTGGCCTTGAAACTTGGTTTAAAAACAGGGTAATGTAGATTTCTTAAACTGAATTAACAAGGCAAATTAAAAAAAAAAATCTCATTTCCTTACAGAAACAGTTTTTAGTTTTTAATGAACTTGTAAACAAAAAAGCTCCCGCTTCAAAATAAAAACAAAATCCCAGATCATATAGATGTTTACAGTGATTACATTTATCTAAGCAACTTACATACAGGTTCAGTTGTAAGATGTTAACTAAATTTTGTGACAAATATGCTGTTTTTCCTTTTATACCAAGAACATTATAGAGTTAATGCAGAGTCCTAAAGATTATCTAGTAGTCGCTAAGTTTCTCTTAAGTCTTCACTTTAGATGCTGTTGTTTCTAGCACAGGTAAGCAGGCAGAGTCTTTCATACGCTTAAAAACTGGAATCTTTGGTTACTACCATGTCAGCTGGCTTAGTATGTTGCACATAGAAGCCAACAACTTTAAGAATGTTTTAAGTGTACAACTTTCAAAACCCAGGGAGGAATAACCAGAAAAGAGTGCACAATTGTGAGCATTTACAATTATCACAACTGTTGCCGAAGACTGTTCATGCCATTCTTCCAAAACAATGAGATCTCATAAGCAGTGTAGTTCAAAGTAAAAAGGTAACAAAAATTGGCATATGCACAATTTTCTCCACTTGTGTGTCAACCATTAGTTAACTTTTCCACTTGAAAAAAATGCAATAGAAAACTGGACACCATGTTTCACTATCTCAGTAATATTCACAATTACAGCTGCTACAACTCAAAGTGCAGCATCATTGACACTGCCCAGAGCCAGTTTATACTGATATTAAGTTCTTTACACCAAGTAAATGGTTGCCCACAGCCACTGGCAAGTGTACGTATGAACTAAAATTTCTAGGATTTGGGGAGTGACAAGTCCTGCTCCGATCTGCTCTGCTTTGTCCCATCCTCGCCATGCTCAGAAACCTGCAAGATAAACACAAGGGCAATTTACTGATACGGGATGAAAATGAGAAACAGCCTTCGCAGTAGGAGAATTAAACATCAGTTATGGTCATTCAAATGGGAAAATGCTGCTCCGTCTCAGAATTGCAGAGTTCCTGGTGTCCATTTCCAAAGCTAAACAGCATTTGCCACCACCCTTTAGCTCAAACACACACGTCTCTCTCACACCTACTGCTGCACTGGAAAACATGCTTATGCACCAGCTGGATGCCACATTCCTCAAATAGGAATTCAGACCAACAGTTTGAAAACAAGATGTGTTATTGCCACTAGGAAGCAGGATGTAATTTCATAGGATTGTTTTCTACTTGTCTGCAGTGTCTCATGTTTATATCCTTGAATGTCAAACTGTCATCTGATTGCAGTGGTGCTCTTCAGAGACGCAGTACAGCAGAGTGTCACACAGACAGAACGAAAAGGAACAGGAATAACTTACCTTACAGTAACTGGTGTTCACTACATGCTCACATGTACGACGCTCTGGGCTACCAGAACAGAAGCAAGAACCTTTGACAGTGACTAGGAACCCAGCATACCTTCTGTCCTTGGAAGGACAAGTGAAACAACTCATGTGACAGGGGAGGTGGGGCGTCAAGAACAATTCTTTTGAAGTTCAGTACTCCAAATGACAAGTTCAAGACATTGTGGAAAAGGGAGAGTAAAGGAATACATACAAAGATCTCAAAAAACCAGTTACTGCAAGCTAAGCCAGTCTTCTCTTCATGTGACTGCTTATATACTCATTTCTTGTGACTCAGGTAGTACCACTGTGCTTTAGAGAGGTACCAGGAGTCTCGACCAAAGACTACTTTGCCAAGCAAGTTTCCGTTCTGGATGCCCTCCAAACAGCATGGTATTCTGTTGATCTATGAATTCATCTGAGCAACAGCTCTGAGTTTTTGCAACAGAAATCTCCTCACAGTGAAATACAGATAAAGCTGACCTCAGCTATAGCTTGTGTTGTCATCCAGAGAGAAGCAAGTGCAAACAAGTCTTAAACACAGCCTGACATTCAAACAAAAATGTATCTGGATAGTACCCAGAAGACAGCTTTAACTCTTCCAGAATAGGCTACAGGTAATTTAGAAGAGATTCAATAGCTTTGTTTGAACCCAATCTTAATGCACTGAAGCACAATTCTCTTCATCCAGCACTAGCAATTCTAAAAAAAAAATCCTGCACCAGAATTAAGATAGACATTCCCACTTGAGCGCAAATTCTCACAGAAACCCCAGTGATTCCTTAGTTCCACTGGCATAAAGTTATCCATAACCCTTACTTGATGCATATAATCAAAAGTTACACTGTTTTTCCATTTAGTGTGTGCAGCAGTGAACATTGATTCATCATTTGAACCACTTTCTCCATCAAAGCAGCCAAAACTAAGTCAACAAAGGAGAAGTGCTCTCAGTGTGGAAAGAAACAGATCAACTCATTGCTTTAGAAGCCTGGACATTTCAAATGAAAATAGGGTCCTGAACCTGAGGACAAAGGACATGCTAACAAATATGCTGCTATTTGTTAGAATACCTCAAATCCAAGGTATTACGGGCAAGAGAATGCCCAACTCTACAGAGAGCAATAGGGAACTAAATTCAACCCACAACATCCTTTGCAAGTCCTATTAAGACTACATAGAAGTGTTCCCAAACACAGCCCAACCACAGCTGTCAAATGAAATGTTGAGACATTCATGTAGCACACACGACTTTGCCACAATGAAGAACATGCTAAAGAGCTTATGCTGGCATCTCTCTAACAAATCTTCAATACATACAGGGGCAGCTAAAATCTGCACATTCATCACTACTTGTCCCTCCGGGGCATTACCCCAAACTTTGATAATCTCTATGCTACATGAGGGATACTCAGATTGCTTTATTATTACCATAGTTGCAGATTTGATCAACAGGGGAAGTGTAACTGTACTGTCATATTCTAAGAAGCTCCCCTACTTGAGAAGTGTTCAAACTTTTTCTCTTTTAAGTAGCTGCAGAGACATGCAGTGAAAAGTATTTTGTTGTCAACTGGCTAAATTTCAAGTAGTGAATTAATAGTCTGTCCTAAGAAATACTGCCACGACCACAGGCGCCCAGTGAATGCTAATGGCACTGCTGACAGGCTTACAGAACTCTACACTGAAGCAAATTAAAAACAACTCTCACAAATGGAACTGATAGACTTTATCCTGGAGATTGACTGCTTGAGTCAGTTTTATGACTGAGGGAAGCCAACTATAAGCATTGTTACAAATCACACCTGAACAACTGCCGCACTGTCAAGAGATCAAGAGCTAAACTTCCCAGAGTCAGCAGAGAAGCTCTGTCTGTTGAAACAGTTCACCTCTCCCAAGTTCAAAAACAGCTGATCTTGCTATTACAAAAGACACTGTACAGGGTTCCAGAGAGGGACAGGGAAAAAAAAAATGAAAGAGAAAAAAAGGCCATTGACAGAACAGGCTACCCTGGAACCAAACAGAATATTCAGCCTGGATAACCTATAGGACTCAGTGAGATGGTGCAATATGGATCTGAGTTAAGGCAGCCAGGAATATCTATAAATGAGCACACTGTCCAAACAATCTAAGTCATGTAAGTCTCTGGACATTGTTTGAAAGAATTAAGATTTCACCACCCTCCCCAGATACACATCTTCAATAGCACTCGCACTTTATACAGTATACTGTAAGATTTTAACCCGTAAATGTAAATTGCTATTTCTAGTACTCTCGTTAAACTGGATATCGTTACCAGAGGGGTATAATTTGATACCATGAAGCCTTTTAAGCCACTTCAGCATAGGCTTTGCTACAGCGACTACATGAGAATTTAACTAAACCCTGGAAAAAATAATGAGGTATTTCATTAATCTTCAATGTGACAGCAACATATAAGCCATACAGCCTTCTGCTTGAGCTTAGCTGGTTTCAGAAAAATCTTCATTAACAGGCCATATTCCTCACAAAAAGGCATGTAGGATTTTAGAAATCTGGAATCTTTACTTTGATGAAGAGAGCTAACAATTTTAGGAAGCTGGGGAAGTCTTCAGATGTTTGACAAGCTCTACTCTTAACGCTTTGCTGACGTTACAGCTTGATCGATCCAAAGGTCACAAGCCTTTTCTTTGTGATGGGGAGGGGAGAGGAGGGAGTCATTCCCCGAAAAGGCTGTTACTCCATGCAAGAGCCAATGAAATTCTGCTCGAAAAACAGCAACTTCTCCATAGCTATAGCAATGGGTCTCGTTACCAAAGGATAGTACGATGAGGAATGTCCATCGAGAAACAGAAATGGTCTGTAAGGTTCAACTGCAAGACAGCTTCCCCGTTACTCATGCTTGTCAGTCAGCTGCAGCTTTGCACTCTGTCACTAAATCATCACTAGAAGGTGGAGGCAGATAATCATTATAATGACCTTTTCTTCACTTACAGTATAGCACTTGGTCAGAGACCGCCTCAGCCCAGAGACTACCACATTAAACCTCAGCATACTTCACAAGCAAAACAGTATTTCAAGTGCATACAACTTGATTTTCAGGGCAGTGTCCATTTACAGATCATCACCTCCTGTAAGACCTTCACTTTAAGCATGAGCCGTTGTAAAGAATCCGCATTTTTGCTCAGATTATTTCCTCCTGCTCTAACAGCCAACCTCTCCACACCCCGACCAGGTTGGGTTCAGTAGTGGGTTCTGAATACCAGTCAGAGCTTCTGTATTTCAGGAAGCAATCTAAGCCTGGGTGCTTAATTACAGAGTCTGCTATCTACCAGTGTTTCAGCTGAAGGAACTGGTTTACAGCCTTCAGTGTTGTAACACCTGTCAGCTCCAGCAAAACAAGTTGAACTCTTTATGCCACAAAGAATCTGACATGTAATGGTATCCTACAGAATAGGATTTTTTTTTTCTTCAAGAAACCATTTCAGACTGAGTCGTGGGAAGACCAGCAGGTATTTTACTTCTTCATTTTTTTGGATGAAGTGTTATATTTTTGGATAGCTATTTTGACTAAAGCCACCTGGTAATGTTTGAATGCTGCCACAATATATGAAAAACAATGTTTGATTAGTTTATTGTAAACACTTCTGCATTTCTTTGACTTCCAAGTCTGCCATGTTAGTTTAACATATAATTTTATACATATAAAAATGATAGTCAAGACAAGAATGTACTGAAGAGTACCAAGTACTAGCAATACCTCAGTACATAATTCAAACCTAGCTTCTCTATTCTCACTTGAACAACCTCATTTAGCTTCAATTTTATCCACAGCTCATCTTGAGGAATCAGTTTCATCACAAGAGTGGCTGTAATAGTAACTAGCTGCAGCAGTTTCATTCTAGTGAATTACTAGACTAACACTGGCAGGTTTACATCACAAAAAAATTCAAAAAGCTTCTAGAATGTGTAAAAAAAATTCATATGTGCATTTTCAGAACTCAGTTTTCAGTTTTTACACAATTACACCTTGAACATTTCACAACATTTCCCTTTGAAACCATAACCTAGAAACATTAAAAATAGTCAAGAAACCTGAAGCCCCAACCCAGAGCATCCAGGTACTTCAGAAAATTGTGACTTGGCAGTCCATAGCAGTTTGGGGTTACTCCTTGATTTAGGCAAGACATTTTGAGCTCACTGGTCCTTTACCAGATGTCTCAATGTAAACCCACTGGAGGAAGCCAGATCATTCACAATTTTCTGTTTCCAATGTTTGAGGCATACAGAACAGAAATAAACCCACAGCACTGTACCAGTTGGAACAGAGTAGAACCCAAAGTCTCTAGATCCTTGCCTAGTTAATGAGAATTATCCCTTAAGAAGTGTTAGGTCTAGGATTTTGGATTGTATTATATATTTATATATATATAAATATATATGTATATATATAAATAAAAATAAAGATGTCACATTCCCAACACCAAGTCAGTTTCTTGTTTTTGGAAAGTGGTTAATGCAGGAGCAAAAGATGCAGTGGTTAAAATGACCCAACATCCCCAGAAGAAATGATATGAAGAACAAGGACATTTTGGTATAAAGTTAGTAGTCAAATTCTCCAAGGACGTCTTTTGTTTTTGCTTTTTAAATTAACAGCCAAATATATTTTTTAAACCACCTCCTTGATCTAACACTTAAATTGCCAACATTGTCCAAATTAGTGTAATTTTTTTTCCTGTAACGTCACTTGGTTCTTGGCTACTAACCTTTCATGTTACTCTTGGATTTGTCAGTTTGCTTGCCTGTGGGGGTTTGGGCCTGCTGCCCCTGCCCACTGGAAGAGGCTGCCTGCTGTGCTGCTTTCTGCTTTAACATTGTCCAGTCGAATGTGTAGTCATATTGGTGGTTCAAGGTCCTAGAAAAGAGTGAAATACTTTACTGTAACACAACATAACTTCTTATTGCTAATACAAACCCTTTGCTGAAAACCCAGAACTAGAGGTTAACTCTTTTTGTAAGCTGCTTTGGAGATTATGAATAGTATATAAATGCTAAGTATTACTAACTTAAAGGGATTCTTGAAGCAAGCCCAAATACCATCACGCAGTATTTTCTTCACTGTTTACACAAAAGCCTGCATTTGTAGAAGCAGCACTTCCTCACAACCCAGCTTACCCACTTGTCTGCACTGAGGTTCTCAGCTTTTTTTTTTTTTTAAATATATATAGTTTTAAGGAGAGACTGCAGTATTGTAGATCATTGAATAAAAATTGCTTTGAATTCCAGAAACCTGGAGGGAGACTCTTGAGAGATCAGTACCAGCTCTTCTTTTGACTCAACAAGGTTCAGTTTATGTTCTGGTTTCTCCAACAAGCTCAATGAAACAGCACTATTCCCCTCCATTGAAATCCATCTCCTGGGCACCACTGCTAGTCCCATCACCAATCTCCAAACATAAAAAGCTCTGAACACTTCTACCAAGGGGTCAATTTCTTAAGCTACTTGCAACAGGACTTGAAACATGGGCTCAACCCTCTAGCATTAGTGGTCAGATCATGCAACGCAAAAACAAGAGAATCTTTTCCATCATGTTTAACATTGAACAATATTTTTCAGGTCCTTTAAACAGCTTTTCAAACTCTGAAATGAAAGAAAGTCCTAGAAGAACTCCCTACACCATACACATATGGAGCAGCTTTCTGTAGTGCAAGTCCCACAGAGCAGTTACCAACTGGTAAAGCACTGACAAATTTCTGTACTTTTCCACTTTGAGACTGACCTGAAAAGAATACGGAATAATTGCCTCAGATACATGTAATCTGGTGCCTCTTCAAAGCGCAGGCCACGACAGTAGTTCAGATACATGGCAAATTCTGCAGGGAATCCCTGTAAATCAACAATGTTAATCAAGCCATGGCTTGCAGCAAAAAGCTTCTAACAACCCTGTAAGAAGGCAAAAAGCTGTATTTCTGTCTGTAATGGCAGAGAAAAACTGGCTGAAGATTCCTAAGCGTAAATTCCACTTTGCCTCTAGTTATCCATTTATTCTATATTTCAGAAAGTGGATTTCACCAGCAAGTTACCAGGTACACATTCCTTCCCCAGAATTGTTACCTGATGCATGTTTTGCAATCACAAGTCCCCTGCTACCAAAACCTTCAACATACAATGTATTTAAAGCACTTAATTCATCCTAATTAAACCTAGTTCTTATTAACTAGGTCTCTGAAATAAGTAGTAATTGTCTCAAAAGATTCCACTCATGTTTCCTTGATAATCTACTTGAGCAGACTAGAGGCAAGGTCAGTTACCAGTATTAAGTGTGAAGACTTAAACCATGAAAACCTCTTTCAAAGATACCCTGCTTCACATATTTATACATTTAATGCTATATTAAAGCCTACATGTAAACAGGTAATAGCATACAGCATAGTTCTGTACTACAAGAAAGAAAACACAGGGTATAACAGTTCAGCAGTTTGGAAGATGCTGTCACACTGTAAAGGTATATAAATGTGCATGACTAGAAAGTGCAATCCTTGGTGCTGCTGTTTGATGTGCAAGAACCACCACGTGTTCTCAAGGACCTTTGTTAACAAGCACGTGGCTGCCACAGTTCAAGAGAAATCTTAAGACCCAAAGGATAGCATTGGAAAAACATCATTCTGTGACATGGCTTTAAAGATCACTTGACATCCAATTCCACTACAGCATCTATTTGAGATACAAAAGAGAACATGAACAATCTTGAGGAGGCAGAAACAAGTACACATGGGCAAGCTATATAGCTCTACCTTGCTTTTATTTATCCAAGAGGGCACATGTAGAACTTTCACAGTAGAAGTTTAAGAAATGAACAAGTCCCACCTGAGAGACCTGGAGAGCTTGCACAGCCGATAGTCACCACAACTGGAATGATGGTGGCATGAACTATGCCAAGAAACGGCAGCAAACGCATGCCCTGTTACACACATTCAGTCTTGCTGGGTGGCCAAACACGAGGCACCCATGACTGCCAGAGAAGCATTATTCAGCAGCAAATGCCATGTGAGACTATTAATATATTGGTTCTAGTTTTTTTAAAAAAAAAAAAAAGAAAAGAGCTTCCATTTCACAGTATGACATCATTTGTAAACTCTTACCTTACACAAAACCTCAACAGGAGTGGACATTTTCTTTTCACTAATCTTTTCATACTTTTGCTTCTTTGTTGCAGCCTGTGGAACATGTAGGTCACAATATAAGAGATATTGTGCAACACTGGATTAACAAGGACAGTAGCAAAAAAAATGACAAAAATCCTTTGGTCTACCATAAGTATTTTATATGAAATCTCCAAGTCCCACACACTTATTGCAAAGAGAATGAAGGTCAATCTGGTATTAAGATTTGGACACAGTTTAATACCATTTGTCGCAGTCTAATGCTTCCATCACATGGCACAGCTCGTGTAGTTCTAGCTGCTGCTTTTGTCCATTAAACAGACCAGACTTGCATTTACATTTGCCAAAGTTCTATTAATTCCCACTCAGTACTCCATTCAAGGGCTGCCTGCGTGTTTCAGTAAGCAGCCATTACATTCATCTGCAGCTGAAGAGTTCTAGTGTTTCACAAGCTGCTTGCCTTTTTAGAAAACTTGCAGCTGCAACGCCATTTGAGTTACACAACTCTCACATGGAGGAAGAAAAACAATTAAAACATGGAAACAAATCACTGAAGTCTACATAACAGAAATAAGAAATATTTGCCATGCTTGTACTTGGCTACCATACATGAAAATACTTGAAACAAGTCTGTTGCAGTTAATAATTATTCAGTCGTGCCATAAACTGAACTGAAGATATCACTAAAGCTGAACTTGCTAGGCGAGAGATTATTATTTCCATGCTCTCTACAGCAATTCAAAAAGCCACTAACAATGTTATTTTCTACTTCCCAAAAAGGGCCTCAGCCTACAACAGGACAATAACAATTTGCAAAGATGACGTAAGCTATTGTTTAGCATAAATTTTAAGACAATCAAACAATACACATTTTGCCTGCTGCACAAGAAGCAGAAAAAACCTTTCTTCTAATTCTATAAATATCATGCCTTGGGAAAAGCGGCTTTGTACAACTGAAGCTAAACATTATATACAATCACCTATCCAGACCAGCAGGCAGAAGCACGATACCCAAACATGAAAAAACAAGGAAGGGTGGGGTGGAAAAAAAAAGGGGGCAACATAACCTACCTTTAATCCTTGCCAAGGCAGACTGGTTCTGTTAAAGTACATCAATACATAGCCTAGAGACTCCATATCATCTCGACGACTGGAGAAAGAGGAAGAACGCAATGAATTACAGATTTTGGCATTTCGTACTTTATTCCAAATAGTGCAAGCATTCCAGAATTAAAAAAAAAAAAAGAATAATTAAGGAATAAAACCTAAGCTTTGGTGCAAAGGAAGGTCTCTTTCTAATACAGTTAAGACATCTAGGTGTTCAGGATTCCACTGGCAGGCATGTAACAAGTCTTCACAAGCAGGAGATCCTATTCATTTTTCAAGCAAGGAATAGTCAGTAGGTATTGTGTGTGGTAAGTTTCCATCTGCAGTTACATTAGAATAATTTGGGAAACATAAAAACTTCGTAAAATAAAAAATGAAACATTAGATGTCTTTCCCATTTAATTAAGTAGCTTGGATAGAAACTAAAGTTTTACCTGTAGGAACCATGGAATGCATTGTAAGAGAGATATATGACGTTAGCCTTAACTTCATTAAGGAAGATTTTTCCCTGAACCTTGCCTCAGTCTGGGACCAATACTGAACATCTAGCCCCAAAAGGGCATAACTCTTTTCTTTCTTCACTTCTGTTAAAAACCCCTGAATTGTCTCTGTGACTTTTAAAAGACAAGCAATATTTAGGAACATGCATGCATCAATCTGAGAGGTGCCTCTGCTTTCTTCCCACAAGAAGTCTGTTTCAAGGCAGCTAGAGAACTCCAAAGTTATCCATCCATAGACTTCAATAAGAATTTGCACGCAAACTCTCATTTAAAAGGCTTCAAATGTTTTCTGTGCTGCATATGCTCCAGATCCACATTTCAGCCACATGAACACCATCATACTTTGCTACACAGCTTTCATGATTACTAAGGCTAGTACAGTTCACTGAAGTGGAAAAAATGCTCCATGATTTTTTTCCTCTTGGCAAAGTTGCCTCTTCCCAGCTGTGGTCAAATCAGATTTTTCCTCTGACTGCCCCTCTGCAGCTGACTTGTATTTAATATGAGACAGAAAAAGAACTTATTTTTCTCCTCCCAGCCATCTTATCAAAAGAGCCTGACAGGTAATGCTGCTGCTTTGCCACCCAGGCAAGAAAAAGCATTTAAATGGCAGCAGGAAAGACTACGCACCTACTATCCCCACAAGGGAGCAAAACGCTGAGAGCAGTATTGCAAACAGGATTATACACATGGGTGAGGGTAAAACAGCTCCTTTTACATGAGAACAATCGGTAAGAACCTGGACAGATCTACCTCTAGATCTTGGTATAAGAGGAAAGAAGTTGTAGGTGATCCTTTATGTTACAGCCAACCCAATATAACCACCAATAATCAGCAGAATGGCCTGCCTGTCACCCCCTCAACTCATGTTCCGGCTCTCTGACCCTTTGGGGAACCAGTTCAGGGAGCTATCCCAGAAGAAAATCAGCTTGGCTCCCTAAACCATTTCACCACAAGGCCAAAAAAGCACTAGCTGTGCTCAGAGGTCAGAGAAGAGAAGATTGGTTCACTCCCCTTGACAGCAGCTAGCTCTGAGGTCATCTCAGCTGCAACATGAAACCACAGCCAAAGACAGAGGGATGAAAAATGATACTAAGACCACAAGCTCCAGTCTGCAAAACTTGCTAATTCTATTAGAATTGCAGATTTTAATCATCAACAGGATTCAGTGAACCGGTATGTGGCCATGACATAATATTACATTTTCTGAGAAGGCAGTGGTAAATTCAGAAGCAATAAAGGGATTAATAGTTTCCATCCCCCATCCAGTTCATTGATTTAATGTTTAGTTTCATTATTTTGCAGTAGAAAACATTTAGTTCTGTAAATCTGTAATGGATTTATTACATTTGAGCACATACTGATAAAAGTGATTTTCAGGATTTGGAAAACAGGACAATACTCTCCATTACTAAAACAAGAAATGGATAACATTGCGAACAGCTCCTCGAGAACAGCTGTCATCACATATAGGAAAACATGTTCTGTAACAGTTAAAGTACAGCACTAACAGTTGAAATACTCTGCCATAAGCTTCAGCACTGATTTCTCTTGATTACAGAAATATATTATTTGTTTGCCTCACTGTTGGCTTGATCTAGACAGTTTAATAGCTTTTAGCATGCACCAAGCTACATTTCTAATTATATTAGAATTCCCAGTACTAGCAGAGATGGTACAAGATCTCTAACCAAATTCAAAAGCAATAGTCCTTTGCAGTTCCTCCCTTCACTGTAAGGTGCTAGCACAGCTATTCCCTTACAAGAACTGCTTGGGTTCTGTGAAATGTACTTACTTCAGAAATGACACCTGTCATTTACCCTACTTGACCCACATGTCAAGTAGGCTTAAATAATGACACTGACAGACAATAAAATACACTTAAGGAACCTTAAGGAAATTAAAGCAAAGAGGAAACATGGAGCATTTTACAGCACCAAATATTTGTAAGTTACGTGTTCTGTTGAAGTTGACCACTAGAAATTCTGTCATTCCCATCTTGATTGAATTGAAGGTCAGAGGCACAGACATTCATGGAAGTTTTAATGAAGTCTAAGCGACCTCAGCATTATGTGGTAAAGCCACACTATTACACTTATACATTACAATATCTAGGCATGTAGGTAAGGAAGAGAAGAAAGGCATCACTTCATATCTCATGAGTACCTAACATACACTTCCAAACAACCTAAAGTGCTATCTCCACTGAACCACTACTAGGATACTGTAGTTGCAATATGCTTTTGATCCAGATGATAAAAACGTGTTTGCTGATTAAGCAAAGTTCAAGTATATAAATATATATATACACACAAATACATGTGTACATATATACATACAAAGCCACATCTACGGTTGTGTGGACCAGAAACCAAAATACAGTGTGAGTGAAGTAGAAGATCTTTAAGTCTTGCTTGCAGGCAAAAGGATAAACAACAGTTTACTAACTTGAAGAGAGAGTGAGAAAACAGGACACAGACACCAGCTTTAGAATACCCTTTCTGGCTACAGAAGGGCAGCCAGTCAGCAGTGGCATCAACAGGTACCAACACAATCAGGAAAGTGAAAACCATTTTATTTGTGAAGGTCCTCTGACAGATCCACATGAAAATGTATCTTATCCTTTTAAAAAAACAAAATAGTATGCAGAACATCCACCTCATGCCTGCAAGACTTAGACTCTCTTCAAGAAGCAAATTAGGTGCTTGGCTTTTTTTCCCCTACCCTTGCACAGGCAGCCAAAAAGAAAAGCACTTGCAAAGGGATATATACTTATTCATATAAAATTAGTTCAGACACTTCAGAAGCTTACAAATAAGACAATCTTGCAACCTCCAAAAGCACAGCAGTAATCTCCTTGAACTCACCTCTGCTCAATGCCAAGATGTGCATTGATACTGGCATATCGAGCTGTGCCAGTGAGATTTTTGTCTTCTCTGTATGGTATGTGTTGCCTTGTCCTGTTGTCCCGGTACTTTTTGGCCAAACCAAAGTCAATAAGGAATAACTTAAAGAAAAATGAAAATAGATTATATTCCTAAACAATGCAAGGAATCCCCAACCGCTTTCACTAGGCATTAGCTACGTTTTAAGTCATCTACACAATGTAACAGTTAAGAGGAAGCAAAGTAACAGTGCAGAGTCGCAACTAGCTTTAACTAGCCAGTTCAAAAACTTAATAGGGAATTAGTTGAAGCCTTTTCTCAATCCAGTGGAATAGATTAGATTGTGCTACTCAGCATCTGTAGCTTAGTTCTACAACTATTTTATGTTACTATTGTAGTTTGTATCCCAATAGCTCAATTTAGGAAGGAAACTAGTATGTGCGAAAGCACTCTTCACAAAACCCCATTCACACTAGAGCAGTTTACACATACATATAGTCAATGGCAGCTCAGCAGCTTAATGCAAATGATGCACATCCTGTATCCTTCTCTACGTCTCAAAGAACACTGGCCATTCTGCAGAGCATAGGGCCAAAACCTTCAACAGCAAACAAGACATCTTGCTTTCAATCATATGCTCATTTTAAAACTTCCAGAACGCTATCACAGCAGCATGACACACTTGCTGATGATATTAATACAGCCAGGAAGCTAGAGCCTAGCACATGGAATCCAATTTAGGTTTCTGATAACCAAGCTTGCCCAATGATTTGATATTTAGCAAAAACCGAGTGCGTGCTAATTAGTGTGCTAACAGCCAGCCTATCTACAAAGGTTAATACAGACTGTACCTTCCTGTGACAAGATTTCAGGACTAGGCAAAAAAGGCTGAGGCAGAAGTACATAAGGAACGCTTCAAATTCTAGCAATCAGTCTTCAAGCTACAAGTCATCAGGCTGAGCTCCTGATTCCAACGCTGGATTAATGCTACAGGATCAGGGACTACAACCCCTACAGATTAATGAATACTGCAAAAGTAACTTGGGTGGGGGAATGAGATGATGGAAAGCCGACATAAGGTTCAAGAAATTCTCAGTAAAAACCTATTCAGTATCACCTTAAAGGTGATTCCAGAACAGAAGATGCAGCTTTAAATGCAAACAAGTACTGGAGATTTATATGCAGGTATACCTGCATCCAAGACTGAAACAAAGGGTCACTCTGGCACACTGAAGTGCTGTGAATTACAAAGTGACACTCGACATAGAAGCATCAAAGATACTGAAAGACCTGAAGTTTCCGAATTGCACAGTAGGTATGTTTTAGAATTCTGGTAGAAGAAGATTTTCTAACTATAGTAGTCTAGACAGGAAACAACAAAGCTAAAAACGTCCTAAACTACTGATGTCGGAGCAGAAAACCTTGAGTCAAAGTCTTGCCATGATTTATATGCAACCACAAAGCACAGCAGTTCTACATTTGCTGTTCTAGTGAAAGTCACCCTGAAAGCCCAGAAAGCTTTGAGCAGAAGGGCGTAAAACCAAGTTTTAAAATCAACTACACTGGTCAAACAGTTCAGGAAAGTGGGGGCCTTGTCTTTGTTGCACCCGCCACAGCTACCACTAGAGGTAGTTATTCACTTAGTGAGCATGGACATGTTCTCCAGCTACCAGGAAATTAGCTATTTTGATACTAAACTCCTAAAGCAGATAGTATAAAGCTTCTATGTGATTACTATACTGCAAATGTAACCTTCCTAGAAGCAAAGCCTCAGTTCAAATGTAATCCCTTATTTTCCGATTAAAGCATTCTGATCTGACAACAGCCTCTGATGTATAGTTTGCAATAGCTACTTTTGCAGGCCCTTTGCCCATTAGTTTAAGCAAAATACTATGCCTTGAGAAGGAGGCAAAACCAAACACTATACACATCAGTTAGGATATTTTCACTGCACATTTAGTTACAACACTTTAAACAATTCAAAGTCTTCACGTGCTTTCTGTAATCCCAGGGATCTTGCCATTAATTAATGGTATGAAGGGACAAAGCCACAGTTCATGAATCAAAATAGTTAACACTGGAAGTGTGCCTCTAATACACAAATAGCTGGTGTCTAGCCCTGTTTAGCACAGACATGGTAAGACTACTTTCTTCAAAAGAGTTATAAAAGTAAATGATGCTCTGCCTTTTCCACTGCTGCTATGAGCTCTCAATATTAGACATGAACGAGGTAATTCTGCATTCTCTCAAGAGGTGTGGGTAGAACCTCAAAAAAAAAAAGGAATCAATTCAGCAACACAGACCTGTTTTACACTAGTCAAGTAACTAGATATTATTTTACGGCACTGATTTCTCTGGGGAAGTTTACTCTGTTCCCTAGCTTAGGCTCATTCTGCATTTCCTATTCTAGATGGGTAGAAGGCAAAGGAGTAAGTCCATCTTGCAAAGAGTTAAGTTGGAAGATACAGCCTGATTTGGATGAGCACAGAATGTACGAATACCAGCCAGCAGAAACACAGACGTATTCCCACAGATAACCTCATACCACCTTAATTCTGTTTGTTGCACGATCAGCAGGAAACTGGAGAAGTAGGGCAAGATTTTTGCCAAGAGCAACTAGAGAAGTAGATCAAAGTCTCTGCCTCAACTGATAAGAAAGTTTCAGAAGGAGAAAACAGAAGAAGCCTGTCAGCTTACATACAGCAGCTAGCTGCCTGGGATTTAACACATGAAGACTATCATTGTGGAAAGCTATGGACTGATTCTATGGCCAAACTCCTGAGCTATGATTCATATTCAGCAATTTCCAGCTGTCCTGCTATGAACTGGCATATGTCTTCATTTCTCTCCAATTCATCTTCTCTTAAAGAGAGTACTACAGGAGTTTTACATTTAACACTACAAGATAAGCTCACACTTCTCCAAGACACAGCTTGTAGAGTAATTTCACTTTATAAGCACAATGGATGAAAATATGAAGAGTCCTCATCACACATTTGGAAAAATTTTGAACAAAAACTGCAAGGGAAGGAGTCTGGCTGAAGCAACAACAGAACTTCTCCATGTGTATTCAAAGACACTGCAGGAACCCTACAGGAAGGCAAGCAGACAGCCCTACACAGAAGCTCTGCTATTTCACTAGCTAAACTTCAACACATTCAATAGCTTGACTTTGAGTTTTAAAGGACAAAAATAAACCTGCTTCCGCATCTAAAATCAAGCACGTACATTTAGCCCTTTTTAATATCAAGTTTAGAAATAATTCCACAATTTAAACAAGCGCCACAGGGAAACATCTTAGTAATGTTACATGTTTGCCAAGTATGTCTGAATAATGCCAACATAAGAGGTGCTTTTGCAAGGTCTACATTCTCCAGGAAAAAACAAAAACAAAAACAAAACAAAAATAAAGCACATGAATTTGGGGTTGAGGTTGGAATAGGAGACAGTTCAGACCTGGTTTAATCCTGAGAAAGATGGGTCCTGAGAAGTACTAACAGTCATGCTTCTTTTCCTCTTCCCCACTGGAGATTCTAAACACTGAACAAACAATAGAGGGTGGCAGTGCATCAAACAGTATTGCTTACATTGCAACAATGGCCGGCGCAGACAGGCAACACCGAGGCGTTCGAGAAAGAACAGGGTAGCCAAATGCCATCCTTCTTCCACCAAGCACTGTAGTTTTCAAAAAACTATGTATATTCGTATTTTTATTTTTTAATTTTTTTTTTCCAAGGAGAAAATTTGAAAGATATGACAAGGTAAATTTCATCTGTGAGCCACTCCAAAATGGCACTGCCTTGACCAGGGATAGCAATGGTGACATTTGGCTCTATTAAAAAAGGAAATTGAAGTTTTGCTTACAAAAGCATCCTTTGGTTCCACAAACTGCCCTTCCCCCAAAAGACATTTAGAAAAAGTAAATCTTCAGTAAGGAAGAGGTAGAAGGCATTTAGTCACCTTAAAGTTTACTTTCATAAGCATGCAGGGCTTATTTCTAGCAGAGCTGAAAATTCATCTTTTAAGGTAGGAGCAAAATTTCTCCAAATCACCAAATTAAAATTTAAAAAAAATCAATTTAATTTTTTTAAAAATATAACTGAGAAGAAGCTACTGGAACAAGATTACCATACTATTCTAGTTTTGTGGCTGATTTTCTTTAAACTGTGCATAGTCATCTCTAAAAAAAACCCAAACTACACTTAGTTACAAAAAGAAACAAAGTAAATACTGTATGGTGGCAAGTGTTCCCTAGATAAAGCACTTGGTTCTGAACTGAAGTAACCCATTCCTCCTTTTGCTCCTGTAAACCTATCAATTTGCACTTCTGGCAAGAACTACCTCCCTAATCTCTAACACCCTGCAACAGTAATGAAGCCCATGCTCACAGACAGTATTTACCACCATATCATTGCTGGCTCCCTAACTAGTCTACTAATGGGGAAAAAAAAAAAATCATGGTTTACAGGCAATTTTAGTTTTCATTTCAACTTATGCAAATGTAATGTCTTCCTCTACTAAAGTAAGCACAGCAGCAATTTCTAGGCCATTAATCTACATCAAGGTGAAACAGAGCGCAGCAATGCCAACCTAGCATGACTGTGCAAAAGTACAGAAAAATGGCCCAAAAAGAACAATTGGAAATCAGAAACTAAAACTAGGAAAAAAAAAAATTAAAGTTTTCAAGTTATACTCTAAATCATGCCAGAAAATTAAGGAGCCTAACTGCTCAACACAGCAGAGGAAAAATAGAGCTCTACAGAGTGAAAGTATGAAACTTGGGAACAAGCAAAGTTTAACAGCAACAGGATTACATAAAGACTGCCTTTCAGCTGGACTTACAAGTTTTTCCAACAATGGTTGTATCTAAACATTCAGTGCACTGCACCTCTTCAGACAAGAGCTGTTATCTCATGTTAATCAAGCTTTCCCCTTCTAAGGTTCATGGCCCTGAAGTTGGCATTCATACAGGCAAACAAAGGTAAACATTTTAAATACTGGTAGTGCCTAAAGAGATGAGACATTCTTGGATGGCATATAGAGAAGATAAGTGGGAATCTTGCTTCCAATAAACAGCTTGATCACATACATTTGTCCTGAAGTTAATTTCTATTAAGTAGCATGCTTAATGCATTGCCAATGCTGCCTGTCTGCCCGAGCTCGACATACAAATTGCAGGATTAAGCATATTTCACTCAAGAGAACTAAAAATAAAACAAGGAAGTTTTCTTCTATATAAGGTTTTCAACAGGAAACATGCACTTCTGACTACAGTTATCCATTCAAACAAATGCAACAACCTCAGCCCACCCCCCCCGGCCCTGCTTTTTTTTCCCACGCAGTAAATTGAAAGCAGTTTTTTGGTGTACAACATATTCAGGTATTCTACAACTTAATAGTTTTCCATCAACATATTTGCATAATTTCATTTATTTATAGAGGCAATTGATCCACATGTTGGCTATTAGTCATGTCCACAATTCTGATGAGTTCTCTTTACCAGTCTGTCACCACAAGATTTAATGCCCTGATGACTGGTAGGTCAGGAGCTCCCATGTTGGCACAAATTCTTTTCATCCCAGGAAGTCAGCCCCAAAGCCAAAGATAAGATTTGATTTTGTTAATGAGGGAAAAAATGCTATTACAACAGTCATCTCAATAATGAAACTCCATCACTGAGAAAAATAGTTGAGTATTCTCTAGGGTTAGTTTATAATCTTGTTGCAAGCCTAGAAATCATCTTGCAATGAAGTGCATCTCACAGGGTGGGTCAGAGACCCACATGTGTATGCCACTGCATTTAGAAGTGGACACTGAGAAATCCAAGTTCTCACATCAAAGAACCATGGCTTAGTATCCAAAACACCAGTTTTAGCAATGAGTTTTAAAAAAGTTGTGCAGCTTGGATCAAGTAACATAGCCATTCCTTTTGGATCTTTTAGACAAAGAGCATTAGACTAACCTTATTACAGTGACGCCCAATACCCATTAGGAAGTTATCTGGTTTAATGTCTCTGTGTATAAAATTCTTTGTGTGCACATATTCAATTCTACTGATCATCTGTAAAAAAAACAGCAACAATAAAACAGGTAAGATTTCAATCAGAGCAATACAATTCACTTAAACCTTCAATGAAAGCATGAATTTTTAGTGTTACCTTCCTCTGCAACTTAAGTTTATATATTCACTTAATGAAAACCAAGTATTTTTTTTATGCTGTTCAAGTAAATTTTTCTTTTTTATATGTTAAAATTCCATAATCTTCGTCAGGAAATGGCAGATTAAATACCTGAAACTATTTTCCAGACATTCAAGTTCATGTTCTAACTATAGTGTCCCGTTAAAGAGTAATTTGTTTTTCTTACTGCACACAAAGGTTTTCTATAGCTACCACAAGACAATTTTTAAAGCTCATTCCCTCCCGTCCCAGTTATTCATTCACCTGGTTATTCATTCATCATCAAGCATCACTTTTCCAGGTAACAGTTTTCAAGGAGCAAGTAACAACTTGATTGTGGCCCATACTGTCACATCTAGGCTACTGCAATCCAGGAATAACAGCAAAGAAGACGCAGAAAAACTCTGGCACATCTGTATCGCCATATACAGTCATGCGATTTCCTGTGCATGAGATCACAGCTTTCCAGCTACTAACTCTTCATGCAGTCTTTAGTGAGTTGAATTGTTACAACATCACAGCCTTGACAGCTGTTCTACTGGACTATGCCCTAAAAGCCAGTTCTGTGCACTGATATCATACACCCCGTCTATGTTTCCCAGATGAAAACTAATTAGTGTTTATCATCCAAAGGAATACTGCACAAAACCCATACAGATTCCCTGGAGATGCTGCAACACCCAGACTCCAGCTAACTGAGCAGGCAAATGGCTTTCTAAAGCAAGTGTACCACTCACTCACAGCAGCTGAGAATAGGGACAGCTGACCTTGTCTCCATACAAATGCGATGAGCTTCCTTGGCCAAGAGCCTGGGATTCTGCGAGCAGCTGGCTAAGTGACAACTTGGTACTAACATCAATTACGTAGTATTAGATGAAATTTAAACTACCATTGAAAATTCAACTCAAGAAACCCTTACTGCCTTTCAAGTAGCTAAAGACAGCACAATCAAGCTATTTATTAAATAGCAAAAAATAAACATGACTGGCCATTTCAAATGCGGTACTCTCATGACCAAGTTGGAAAAAATATCGATTGCTAGAAAAAGACTTAACAGACTTCAGCTTCAGAGGTCTTGATTAAGTTTGGGGTAGAGTGGCATCTCCACTAACAGCTTTAAGAAGTGTCTTTAAGCACCACAACAACCAAAACAGTATTTATTAGCTCATGGTCTCGTACCAGAAGTTACAGGAGGTTGTGAGTGCATAGTCACATTCAATAAGAACAGACCCATAGACTTGCACATTGCCCACCTGTCACCGCAACTAGCCAACACGTAACAGGTTTCCATTTAATCAGATCAACTATAACAGGAGACTGCTTCAGACCTTCTAACGCCATCCCCGTGGCTAATATAGGGAGTTAATCCACCCATATTAGTCTTGATACTTTATTAAAGTTGCACTTGTTAGATCTGAGCATCAAGCAGTTGGTATCTGCACTTCCCTCCCACTACAGGCCTACGTTCATTTTGTATGCCACAGGACACAGAAGCCACCGTTACTTCGTTCCCATACAGGTCAAGTGTTCACTCTGCTACATACAACACTGCATAACACATTATTTAACCCACTTAAAAAGAACCACGTTGCACAAAATACTTTAGGGTTTCTAACTTCCTCTCAGCAAGATTTGTACGTACCTGGTCTGCTAACATAAGTACTGTTTTCATCGTAAACCTGCGAGAACAGAAGTTGAATAGGTCTTCAAGGCTGGGACCAAGAAGATCCATAACTAGAACATTGTAGTCCTTTTCTTGACCATACCACCTGCAACAAAGAAAATTATTCAGCATTAGCAGGAATCCTAATGCAGCCCAGGATACCATTAGCCCTCTTGGCTGCAAAGGCACAGCAGTGAATGGATAAGGCACTGAGCAGCTCTTGAAGTTTCCAACAACAGTGGTGCAGACAAGATACACCAAGAATATACCCCATAATAAGAGCATGCAGATGAAAAACCAAATTACTGGAAAAAAAAAATATCAAGATTCAGCTCAAAAACAGTAGTAGCTGGGGCTTAAAGATCTGTATAAACATTTTATTTCCACTTTAGGCAATGACTCCAGGAGACTAATGTATAGTTGTCTGGAAAATAGTTACCACTGATAAAGCCGACAAATTCCATGGTCGGCTCACAGAATCCCAAGCTTAGTCAGGGTAGTAAAGTAAAATATTTTCAAAACCGCAGAGAAAATATTCTATATTTGGATTTGTTTCAGGAACTACTGGCCTGTACCTTCCCACTGTCGGGATTCTAGTAGAAACCATGCACTTCGTAATGCATTGTTATAAATTTGATAGAAGTTATATATGAGCTGTGGATCATACTCATTGTTTTACAGGTCAGTCTAGGACCTTTATTCATTCCCTACATGAAGAGGGGATGCAGAAAATATGTATTTTGAAAGCAGTCATTCAAATTAAATGTCAACAAAACAGTTTTACTCCAACATGTTAATGATCATACCAATACTGTAAGTACTATTTATCATTATTTTCCCCTTCTAAAAATTCACTAAATGTACTGTGATGTTCAAAAAAAAAAACCAAACTTAAAAGTGACTCAACCAGGAAAGCATGCTGATGGTATTATTTGATAAAGTCTGTAATTTATGAAAAGGTTAATATTCACACTGCAACCTGACACTGAGCCATGAAACGTTAAGCATTTTGAAAAGGCCTACCTAGCTAGGCCTTTTTAAGGAGTGATCAGAAGCTAGTTTCAACTGCAAGAGCAAGCAAGAAGAGTATTTAAAAAATGTCAGGCAGAGTGGAGAAAGAGTCAAAATGAGACACTGTTCAGAAAAGTTCTTAATCAACTACAAACCAGCTTCAGTTCAAGAATTACTGACTATGCCTATAAATCTACTTCTTGGTTCCTATCAAAGTCACCTATGCAAACGGCTGAGTAGTTTTGACACTGCTCTATAAACAATTCTATAGGTCACAGTTGAAAATGAAACATTATAGTCATCTAGAGTAATCAAAATTGGACCAAGTGACCTGTCTAGTTATTTTGTCACATGAAATTTAGGTTTGTGGTGAAAAAGTCTAAAGAGTAGTGAGCTGAATTGAAGCATTCTAAGGAGTAAATCAAGATCTAGATAAAATATGATTTTCTTCAAGAAATTGAAGTCTAGTTCAGATGCTGAGTGTAATTGTTCAGTACAGTAATGGTTCAGTGCCCAACAGACTGCAGTATAAGGGAAAAGGATCAAAAATCAGTCTTCAACTGAGCTAAGAAAATTTAGTTACAGCATCACAGAAAAAGTGAAGCTGATGAAAAGGAAGCCTGCCCTGGGAGCTACATTTTAAAAAGCATTTGGTTCCTCTATAGGGAACTCTCTGCTTAGTAAGTGCAGTAATTCAGGTTGATTGCACAACCTTCATTTGGCCTACTTCTACATATGCAGAAGAAAATTTTAAACTCCTGACCATTTTGCACTGGTGGAAAGCAGAATCAACTCTGCAAGACAAAGAATGTGTCTTAACATTCTTAACATTTCATTTGCATGTTTACCTGCCTGTTAATTCCTCACAGAAGACTGCCACATCTATTCATTTCACTACTGGCAACTGAAACTTCTGCTAGGGTGCTGGAGTAACTTGTGCTTTATTTACTTTGCTAACACTGCAAGTAAGTTTTCATTTCCCTTGGAACATTTCCAGGGAAAATGGGATTAAGAAGTAAGGCTACATCATGTCCACTCAAAGTCTAGTAGCTGCTACTACTGGCAGCTCTGAGTAAAAATCTTAGAAGTCTTGGCTCTTCTTAGGAAACCTTGGATATTATGATACACAAGAGCTTGGCAAGTACTCCTTACTCCCATATTTGCATAAGCAATGTAAGATGGCATATAAGCACACATTTTGGTGAGCACAAATTCAGAGCACTTTGGCATGCAAGTTTTAACACTGCTGGGTTAAAATACAAAACAATATGGCAACAAACTGAGCACAACCCTAAAAAAAAAAGCTGGCGTCTCAAAAAGAAATCTTCAGAAGTTCTAATACTGCATCAGCAATGAAACTTGGAGTGAACTAATATGAAGGAATGATCCATACAAAGCCCTGGGCAACTATTAGATGACACTAGCATCTCAGAACACAAGCATCCCACATGTCTGTTAGAGCTCCATGGACTTTTTTTTTTTTAAGCACACTTGGAAATACTCTCTCATACTAAAGTTAAGGAAGCAACAGCAGCAACACATTTTAAGCAGGGAGAGTTTTAGAGGGGAGTGGAAAGCGGGAGCAAGAGATTTAACTACTTGACAGTTCACTTTGGGTGGATAATGACTCTGCATATAGTTACATACAACATATTATTTTAAAAAACAAAAGCTAAATTACTCGACTAGGAAAACTCATTATTTCTCTAATTCATTCCCACAGTGCTATATGTCCCATTAGGACATACTTCCTATGTAGGAGATTTTTGACTCTGTAGCACAGGTCCATTTATACCTACTTATGCCAAAAATCCACACAAAGTACGGATTATTATCAGCTTTCCTGAAGAACAGCAGTAGATGATCTCATTGAAGACCACACAAAACATTAATAAGACAATATTATCATAAAGAGCTAAGATTTACCCTTGAACTGGCAGCGTGACACTGTAACATCTGATACAGCTGTTAAGAACCCTAGTCCATATTCAAGCTGTAAGGCGTGCCCAAGCTCACACATGCATGAAAATAAGCGTCACTTTCCCCGCCTCATCTGTTTAAAGCTACAGATCAAATTACTACCGATCAGTTAGAATACAGTAAATACCCTTTATGAAGCTTTCCGTCAAAGCATGTTTAAAGATTGAACACAGTGACCTTAATTTCACTTCAGTGACTTGTCTAATTTGAAAGACCAAGACTCACCACGTCAACAAGTTTCCGAATCATGTGGTTTAGCAGCCTGATATATTGCCCCAGTACACGCACACAGCTGAAATGTTGTAACATCTTGAATTTCAGTATTTGTAGCTCTATGCTGAACAACTAAGTCACATGACACAGTAGTTTGAAAGTATTCAGATTCCAAATCCCATACAGTAAAGCAGGTATGATGCCAGATCACATGAAAAGTGAATGTTTACTTGAACTCATGCGGGGTGTTTTTCTAATTCCCTTGACGAACCTTGAGACAAGCAAGTGAAGTACTGATGCAGATCTAGCACTTAGTAGCAAATACTGTAGTCAGGTCTATGCAAACTTAAAATCCTTGCCTGTTTTCAGAGTTGCATCTTTCAAAAATTTGTATGATGCCTATTTCAGCAAATGCATATTTCCTAAGCAATGTCAATGACAAAAGAAATGTTTGAGAAAATGTTTGTCAATAGCTTGATTGTTTGTTTCGTTGTTTTTTTTTTTTTTTTTAAACTAAGAAAACATTTCATTTGGTTATTATCATATTCTCTTCACATCCACTGTATCTTCCTTCGAAAGGTTCAAATTGAGGTAGGTCAACTAGCAAAGAGAGGTGGGCGAGGGGCTAACAGAATTCAGACACAGGCCATGAAATTATAGGCCCAGTTTCAGACTACTGTACCACTTACACAATGTTACATTGGCACTTGTAATTACAACAACAAGGTAACCAAACCAGCACAATTATCAAAGCTGTGTGAGCTGGTCACGTGATGAATAAAAGAAAAGGATTCAGAAGATTCGCACGAAAATCATCTAAAATTCACATCAAGATGAACTAAATTACTGACTAACTGTATAGCTGTTAATCACTGGTAAAGAAACCCCAAATCCCATGCATTCTGAAACCATGAAGGCAGTATAGGCATTGTCACCATTAGCATAATGGCACATCATTTTGTCTACAGCTTATTATATACAAAACCAGAACATCAGCTCAGTGTCACAAGAAAGTGTTCCTACTACCAGAGCAACTGTAACAGGACTATTTTGTTCCAGCTTAATAAAAAGCTCTCCTCAATCAACACCTGCTTTGCCAGGTAACCTATCCTCCACTAAAGGCTTCTGTCAATTCGATCACTGACTATACCAGTGGAGGCTGTGGCAACCTGGAATTACAGACAGAACTGCAGAAGGTCATGCTTTTGTGAGACAAAAAAGTATCTCCTGGTGCCTCACTGCAAGGAAGTACAATGCTTCTGTGACAAGACCTGAATAGTTAAACTCAAACCTTTAGACTTCCAGAAACCTTTAGAGTCACATTAAAAAAAGTTGATTCAGACTTCTTTGACATTACATAAACTTTTGCCACTTTCATAATTCATAGTATGTGACCCTATGATTATTCTGTGTAGTCCTATGCAATTAGTTTCCCAGCACATGGGCTTTCAAACACCAAGTGGAAGAGTTCACATGACAAAAATGGAGATTGTCAGAAGAACTAAGGTGGCTAAAAAAGCTATTAAAACAAAAAGCATATGGTGAATAAGCAAGCTGGAAAGAACTTACTACTAGAATTACCTGAGATTACCTTAGTAAGTTTGACAAGTCAGCAGGCACATGAGGGTGAATATGCAAGTCTGGAAGGCCTCATGAACACAAAGGATTCAGACATCCTACAGAAAACCAAACGACACTGAACTGATGAACACTCTGGAACTGTATTCCATTTCTGCAAGCACTAAGTCATTTATACAAAAGTCTCTGAACTAGGCATTAGTCAGATGATGTGACTAAAGAGAAAACACAGACCTCCCTATAATCATATAGCTCTAATATCAGGCATCACTGAAAAATAGTAAGTAATCCTGACCAGTAAGACTACAGTATTCTACACAGGAACTGTGAAGCAATCGGTGTCAATGGTTAAGGCGCTGACATGCAAGGCCTGTCACCAACGCTCAGGAAAGGAAATCCAAATCAGAACAGGGACAGAAAAGAATTCAATGAAAATGGGAAGTTGGTGACAGTCTGTAATCATGTATTCACACAGCTCAGCAAGGCAGCTGTGGAGTTATACAATTATTCTTTATAGATACAGGAAGACTGTAATAGGGAGAAGGTTATTAACAAAAAAAAAATCAGGGAAGAAATAAATAGGAGCTGACTGCCTATGGGTACAAGCATTTATCTTTAGGCACAGAAGCTCTCTCTCTCCATCCGACAACAGAATCATGAGCACCGCCATGCTAGCCTAGAAAGTTTTAACATTGCACCTGACTGATTCACAAAAACAATAGCATGTTGTCCAAAACAGGTGCTGGATTTGGACCAAAGTGCTCCCTTCTGGTCCCATGTTCTAGACTTCTCAGGACATATCCTGACAAATAATGATGTTTCAGACAAATTGGGAAGTATATACTGCCTGTAAAAATATACTAATTTGAGTCTTAACAGATACTGAAGCAAGACATACAAGAAACGTAATCTATCATCATAAGAGTCATGTCTAAATTGACACATATTTTCTATTTCTAGTTTAATCTCCCCTGAAGCTAGAAAAGCACTTCTTAACTGTTAGCTAGCTAGGAGTAATATAAATGAACTTAACATAATATGGCATGACTGAAATACTGAAGTGGAATATTTAGCAGATGTCATCTAACATTAGTCGCCATGGTGAGTATGAATTAGGCCACCCAAGTACTAAATAAAGAAACAGCAATGAACACCCTACACTATGAAGTTAGATAGATTCTATAAATAAAATTCTGTATCATTTTTGTACAGTTATGAGAGAAATATGAATACGTGAAGTATGCCAGTGCAACTCATCTCCTAAGCAATAAGGTCATTTCATCTGCCTACTGTTGCATACATACTTCCATGTAGTTGACTTGCTGTTTTGCTAGCTGTTTAATGAGGTACATTAACACCTGGTAGGAAACGAGGAGAACTCAAGTCAAATTTCTGCCATAAAAGTCAGAAGGTCCAGTTCAGTTGAGAAGGTAAGCCATTAATTCACAGTAGGTACAGGAAACATTGCTGAGGAAAAGTGTGTTTCATTAGTACCTCTGCTGATCACCTGTTCCAAACAAGAGTAACACTGAACTGAAACTGCATACTTCCGCAGCTGTTTCTGCAAAAGCTGAGCTAAGGCAAGGAGAAAAGAGAAAACAACAAAATCAAAAAAGGACTGTTTCATTTGTTTTCAAACCGTAGTCTCTCCTGGATGCTTCTAAGGAGTCCACAAAGACCAATTAAGACAGAAGTTTAGATTGTTATAAAACATGAAATAGATTTTGTTTAAAGACATTCATTCTCTCAATCGAAAAATTTTAGGTATTAATTTAAAAGACCAGCTTTCAATTTTACTTTGAGCTACCAGAAAAAGAGGCTTCCTCTTATCTGCTAGAGTGGTTCTGCCCTTCAGTATGCAGCCTTAAGTAATAACAGACGGTTAATTAATAGAAGGCTCTATTGCTAGAACCTTCCTCCTCATTACTTGCAGATCTAGATGAAAGTATCAGTCTTACCAATGAAAAGAAGATAAAAAACTTTTCAGGCTTTAGCTGACTACTAGTTTTGGGTTTGTTTTTTTATTGTTGCGGGGAAGCGTTGGGGGGGTTGTTTTTTGTTTGTGAGTTTGGTGGGTATTTTTCTGGTGGTGGTTTTGTTTTGGGGGGGGTTGTGGTTTGTTTTTTTTTTTTTTTAATGCTGAAGGAAGTTATTGGGAAAACAGTTTAAAATGAAGGTGTTTGAGAGGTGTATTTACAGATTTTTAAGCACTGCTTAAAGAGATCAAAATTTGAAGTGTTCCAAGGAAAAATCCATTGTGACAACAACCCCAAGATTACCAAACTTGACCACATTTTTCCATTACATATATTACGTAGTGAACATGAATTCAGGCAGAATCTGTTATTAACAGATTATCCAACAACATGGCAGTAAGCAACCCGAAGAACAAAAATTGTAGATGCTTTTATGGATTATTTTTTTTTTTTGCCAGAAACTTTACAATATGCTTCACTATTTAGAAGATTGCGTAGCAATACATGGGTGGCAATACTGAATTTCTCAACATCAAAATATTTTGCAAGAACTTACTGCATTGAAAACTTCAGAAATGTAAGGATTTGGTTGTTCAGTTTGCAAGAGAACGTTGCAAAAAAAATCACTAAGTCAGTAGCTTTTGGTTTTTAAAATTACAAATGACTAAACTTAAATATCACCTTGATTAGCCTCACATGCTGTACAGTGTATCTCTTCAGCCTTACTGAAGAGTACATGCAGTATCTGTTTCACATTCAGTAGGCTCTCTTCCTGCTCTTAAGTGCAATGCTTCTAATGCATCACCAATAGCCACAGCTGGTTCCAGCATAGCTGTTTTCCATTTGAAGCTGATAATGAAAACAAGTTATCCCATGATATTGTCAGGAGAAAAATCTGAAGCCCACTTTTCTTTCAAAGTACGTCTAAAAGAGTACCCAAAGGTAATCTTTGTGAAGGATACGAACAATAGTTGATAAACACCATAAATGGCAAAAATCAGGAGTGCCTGTCACAGATAATTTGAGCAATTGCTTTTGTCAAGAGTGCTTTAACAGTGTTACACTATGAACAAAACCACATACAGAATCACCTCTGCTGCATTCCTCCAAGCCAGAACCAAGAACTCGGGAATAAAGGTAGATAGTCCAAACTAATAGGATCAGTGCGCAGTTAACAAGATTACAGCTAAAAACGCTTTGCCACTGAAAAAGAAAGGAAAAGAGAAAAAGACAGCTGATGGCTGAGAATAATGAGAATAAGCCCAGCAGAATACTGCAGACTCTGCATTGTGTCCTAAAGGCAGATCAGATTGTTAGAACATTAAGCTTGGTTCAAGAGCCTTTTGTGAAAAATGAAGGTAATAATTAACCAAAATTTGTACATCAAGTACAAACCACATCTTAAAAATCTGTAGAGCATTTATATAAGGTTTTGTGTGTCAAGCATTTATATAAGTTTTTGTGAAACTCTGGAGACAAGTTCAGAAACTTTGCTACTCTTCCAGGAAACAACAATAAGCAGCGAAGTCAAAGATTTGCAAGTCTAAAAGGGTTTAGAATATTAAGAAAATAAAGACATTCTACCTCAATTTTTGCTATTTTATGTGCAAATGTGTTCTGTTACAGTGGGAGTACCAAGGCCCCTTGTTCACCCTCCACGACACGTGAAGGCTCACAGTTGATCCCACAGAAGTAATATTAAAAATCTTTTAACTCCAAAACTGAGGTTTTGCTCATTAGCTTTCTTGCAATCAGCCAGAAAGGCCATCAAATCAACCTTAAAAGCTATAAAAAAAAAAATTGCTTGGTTCTAGATAATTTAAGTGACACTCCAGACATGCTATCTTATCATTACTAAGTTTGCAATCACATCTAAAGGGCAGAATTCAGTTTTAGGGTGCCCAAAATGAATGAGTAATCCATACCTCACCTATTATTTCAGCTTTGTGAGTCAAAAAAACACAGCAGACCAGCTTAGTAAGGCAAAGTCACATAATGCAACTTCTAGTAAGTTGATCTTGGCCACTATATTACTTAAGTAGATGAAAAATAGAGAACAAGTCCCTCATTCTTAAATGAGGAATGGAAGATTATGTGCCTCTGTTTCCCAGATGTGTAGCACTGAGATAAAAATGCTGCTAAGCCCAGTTTATACAGCATAGCAATGGGAAAAGCTTACAATGATTCCTTAGTTTTCTATCAAATGCTCTGTTTGTGCTGTTGTTGTTTAAAGGTGTCACATTACAGACATTTTAACAAATGTATTGAAAGGTTTTCCTTCAACTTGATTCATCCTTCTAAATATACTGAGCCAAGAACAGCTTATTCTGAGTTGACAGCACACCATTATAAAACAATGGCAGAACATGTATTATCAATTACACATGCGAAGTGACCTAAGTACAAAGTCATACATTCTCCCAGCTTAGCTGGTGCCAAAAACGCATGTCAGAAAAGCTTGAATTGTCTGAAACAACATGCACAGTAATTTCACTTTGGTCTTACTTTTTGTAATCACCTATTCAAAAACATATCCTTGTTAAGCACCTCATGAGCTGATACATCTCATTTGGTAGGCCAAGTCCTCCCCCTTAGATTCAGAGTACCATGGATTCTACCTCTATTAAACACATCACATTTTAAACATTTGTTGCAAGAACTGTGCTGGGTACCCTGCTCAGCTTCCTCTTAAAGAAGATAAACATACAAATACAACTTTAGATTTTTTCAAGCATCACCAGATGTCATACAGCAAGAAGACAACAAGTAACAGAAGCTTAGTCAAAGAGCCTGTCAAGCAGCATCTGGTACATACAAATAGATTTAAAATTAATGCTGCTTCTTAAGACAAAAAAGCTATTTCCAAAAATTTTCTGAAAGACACTTTTCTAGAAAAATACTACAAAGATTAACACTGCGAGAACCTGAAAGTGAAAAACTAAGACTCACTGACATTACCAAATAGATCACACACCTTTAGCACAATGAGTCTATGAATCAATTTGAGTTGTTTTGAGTGTTGCCTCAGTTGCCCATTGTTACTCAGATTCTTGTAACCTTGTATTATTGGGGGGGAGGGGGAAGGAAGAGGGAGGAAGCGCGTGTTAAGAAAGGTTGTAGTTCCCCTGTGGTGGTGAGACTTCTAAACCAGTCACTGGTTATACAGAAAGCAAAGTCAGATACAAGAACATCAAATACAGCAGAAAGAAAACTTAAAGATGACTGCTGTAATTGAAGCTAGAAACAAGTTTCTGAACATGCAAGATTACTTCCAGTATTTCAGCTTTAAATAAAATGCTCTCACAGGGCATTTTAACCAAATCCAAGAACTTAAACAGCAGCTCACTTCTGTTACATGGAAAAGTTGAAAAAATTGCAACTTAGGCCTCGTTATAGCAATAAATGTTTGTTTACTTTTTCAAAAAAAAGTTTAAGAATGCCTCCTTTTTTCCAGTTTTGCGATGAAACACCTGATATCTGCTTACTTTGGCTGTTTTCCTAGTTATCCATGTTTTAGCACATAACTATATTGTGATAGCTTTCCAAAATGCAATTTCTATTCTTCCAGTTGTGAAAAAAAAGGCACCGATTTGAAGAAAAGAAATAAACTGTAGTGCAAAATAAAGACTAAATCTGTTTTCACATCAGCAACTCTGTTTAAGCTGCAAGTATTCTGCTTAATTCAGGTATGTTTATTCTATTCCTGCAAAAGGCTGTAGTGAATGAGGACAGATGGCCAAGACAACACTGTCTCCTCCACTATATAGCTCCAGCTTACATTCAGGACTACAGCCAGTTGCGTTTGGGGGGGAGGGGGAGGAGGGGAGCTATTAACCTCAGAAACGCAGACTTAGTTTAGGTTTTGTTAGAATTAATACACGATATACAATATGTCATCATGATGACTTTACAGACCACTATTAATATAAGCGCACATACAACAAAGTCAGGGAAGGGTTAACAGATTAAATGGAATCCACAGTTTGACCCAATATCTAAACTGAAATTGCTTCTGCAGCTCAAGGAACAAAATTCCTTTATGCCATAGGGCAAACATAAGAAATACTAACTTTAAAAACAACTATTAACAAAGTTTAAAAAAAGAACAGCTTTTTGAACAAAGTCTTTCTGGAGAAAACTGAAATTTCATTTAATCTATTATGATGCATAGATTCAGTACTTGGGAACTAACCCAGTACACCTCAATAATCTCAAGAGAAATAACTCCTCCTAGAGCCTGCTGCACCAGTGATTTTCTTCCAGATCAGGAAATTATTAAACACGATTGAAAGTTTCAGACAGAATATGAAACAAGGAAGCCGCATAACTAGCAATCGGGAGGGATTAATCTTGGCACTTTAACTGTACGGAAATCCTAGTGACGCATCTGTTGCGGGTAACAGAAAGGGGCTGCCATTTCATTCCTGGTTGAGGTTCTCTGCAGTCTCAAGCCTTGCAGCACATAACTATGAAAGGAAAAGATACATGCCTGAGCACGTCCCTTGTCCCAACACGAGAAGGGGGAGGGTTAATCACGTCCATCCGCCATTTTCTGAGCGGAGGAGGAAGACATGTTGGAACAAAAAAAAAAAAAAAAAAAAAGAAAGCAACAAAAGAAAGCAGCCATTTCCAGTACCGGCTCCAAACTCTCCACCTCATCAAGAACATTAGTTCTCACCAAAACAATCTCACACTTTGTTCTAATCACGACAAGAATTTCTCACAGCTCAGGAACTGCTGAAGATCTCACTTTGAAAGCACAGTACGTACGGATAAGAAAAGACAGCAGACCGGTGGGGAGGATACTCAACTAGTTGTAGAGCTTGGAATGGAGCATTTTTCCCCCAACAGCCCAATCCCTCCCAAATAAATCTTTTTTTAATGATGGTGTCCTGCCTCACAGTAACATCAAAAAAAAGTCACTGTACTGGCATACATGAATGATTCCTACCGTATATGTGGGATGCCAACTCCTCCCTGCAGAATCTTGTATAGTTTGCTTTCATACAGCAGCTGGGGATGTCTAGCCTTCTGAGACTCCAACTTTACGGCAACTTCCTACAGTGAGAGGGAACAAGGAGTCAGAGCAGAGCGTCCACCAAGCACAGCCTTGCCACTGAGGTTTAAGGGGCACAGCACTTCAATATCCCCCACACACCCCTGCTGCAAACGCTTTGAGGTATCATTTTTTTTTTAAGGTCTCGGTGCTCAACGTCCTGCATTTTGTTGTGTCTTCAAATAAAATCCGTATCGTGATGATTTGTACATAAATATCCATCCCAGGTCATGAAATTGAGCTGGAGATATAAAGTCTTCAGATCCACATAAGTGAGGAAGAACATACGTGGGTGTTTCTTCTTTACAGCTCAGAGCCGTGAGGGGGAGGAAGAAAAGAAAAAAAAAACACCCAGAAAAAAAGAGCTGAAGAAACAGGGGATCTTCTTTGTTTCTATTACTGTTGATGAAAATGAGATAAAGTATTCCCCAGCTGAGAAAGAGGGGGTTAGATGATTGGCGGGAGAGGGACGACTTTAGCCGTTCATAAAAGACAAAGTATGTTTTCCCACAATGGTGGTCTCCACTCCCTACCACTCGCAAGCGAGCTATGCAGCTGCTGGGTGGGGGAGACCACGACCGCACGGCTCTGCTGTCGGAAGGGGCAGTGCCACCCCCCCCCGGCGATGAAGACCCTCAGGCGGGGCAAGCCCCTCAACCCCGGGGTACGCACCTTCACTCCCCCACCCCGCGGAGGGCGGCTTAACCAGCCTGGCGAGACGGGGCCGCCCGGTGCCTCGCAGGCACCGATACTGGGGGCAAGGGGGGCAAAACCAGGCTTCAAGTCGGCCTCGGGAAGGTTATCGCTGGTCTCCGGTTCCCCTCGAGGTGCGGAAGGAACCGCGCCGACAGGCCCAAGGAGGTGAGGGAGTGCGAGCCGCCCTTACCTCCCCGTTGGTGATGTTGATCGCCAAATAGATGTCCCCGAAGGAGCCGGACCCGATCTTCCGCACCAGCTTGTATTTGCCTCCGACAATAAACTCAGCCTTGGAGCCGCTGCTACTCGCCATGGCGAGGGGCGGCTGAGCGGCCCTCCCGGCGCTGAGAGGCTCGAGGGGAGAAAGAGGGGTCTGCTGCCGCCCCAGAGCAGGGGAAAGGGGCAGGGGAGGGAAAAGAGGGGAGGGGAGGGGGGACAGAACAAGGAAGGTTGGTCCCCGCTGCTCAGCTCCAGCCGGGCCCCTCCGGCGGGCGCCCCCCTCCGCGGCTCTGTCCCGCTCCCCGGCCGGGCGGCGCTCGGCTCTCGGCGCCCTCCAGAAAGACGAGAGGCGGCCACCGAGGTGCTGTGAGGGTAGGGAAGGGGAGAGGGGGGAGGGGAAGGGAAAGGCGAAGCCCGCTGGCTCCGCCGGGTCCCGGCCGCCGCCGGTCCCTCACTCGGCCGCCGCCGCCATCTTGTCTCTCAACCGCTGCTATCGCGGACACAAAATGCCCCCAGCCTGCAGCCGCCGCTTCTTCACCGCGCGGGGCACGCTGGGAACGGGGCGGGGCGGCCGGCGCGCATGCGCCAGAGAAAGGCCGCCTCCTTGCCGCCACGCGCCTGCGCGCGGGGCTGCGTGGGCGGGGAAGAGGGCGGGGAGAAGGCAGTGAAGCGCCCTCTGCGCATGCGCACGCACCGCCCGCCCTCAAAGCCAATGACCAGCGTCGCTCTTCATCCGCCCCCGGCCCAGCGACTCGTCGCGTGCTAGCTGGGCGCATGCGCACCACTGAACCCGAGCCCGGGCGGAAGAGGAAGGAGACGCATACGTGCCCTCACCCGCTTCTTAAAGGGGCAGGCGTCCCTGCTCCCTGCCTCGCGGGCCTCGACTGGGCCTGCCCCACTTGGGGCTGGAAGCAGGGGAGCCTCAAAACCGCGAGGCTCCTGCTGAGTCTCCCGGGTGTCTGCTCTGCCCACCCGCCCCCGCGTCCCTCAGGCGGCGGGGAGCTCCTCGCTAGCCTGGGCAGCCGGGTGTCCCCCCTCGCTGGTGCGAGGTGGCCGTTGGGGCTGGGGAACAGGAGATAAGGCCGGGTCAGAGTCACCGCCGTGACGCACGCTTCGTGCGTCTTCTACGTGGGGCTGTGGCTGGGCTGCTGGCGCTGTTCCAAGGTTCTTGCCAAATCCCAAACCCCGATCTGCGTGCACGTTAATGGTCTGGTTTTGTATATAAATGAATCCACAACGACCCGTCTCCTGTCCTCCTGCGGCGCCAAGGCCCTGCGGTACGCACAGCCCGGCGGGTCGTAGGGCTGAGCCGAGGGACCGGTGCTGCCTTCCCTGCTCCTGTGCACACACGACATCTGCTTCATTACCCATCCCTGCTCGGCCTGCCGTGTCTGTGTTACGCCTCCGACCTTCAGCCTCGGCCTGCTCGGATTGCAGCACGCAGCACTGCAGATCCTGCATGGGCCGCACACATTTCTGCTGGGATTTTCTGAACCCAGGTGAGGATTCAGGAGGAGCCTGAGGAGGCTGTGGCCCCCTCACAAGGACCACACCGCCAGCAGAGCCACCCATCACAGCCGCATCTCTTGGCCCTGCGGCCCCTGCCTTCACGTGGCTGTTACACTCGGCTCCTCTCCTTCCCCACATTGCTTTGACCCAGCAGCTCGTGCTCCAGGAGCTGTTTCTTGCTGTCTGTCAAAACTGAGATCTCCTCCGTTGCCCCCTCGCTTGGCGCTGTGAGTTTTTTCTTTGCAGGAACACAAAACTGTGAATTCCCGGTGACTCATCATCACTCCCTGTCAGAGCGGCGTCTTCTGCTGTGCAAGCCTACATTTGGGAAATGATTCAGTCTGCAGGAGAAAGAAAGCTCCTACAGTAATGTAGCTCATGTATGTAGAAGGAAAGTCTACTCGGTGTCTGCTTTTAAGGGGGGCAGTCAGAGAAACTCCAGCTTGCCTGGTGCACCCAAAGCCATGAGAATAATAAAAAGTTTGATTTTAAGACGAGTCTATGCACAGATTTTTTTTAATAGCTAACTATTTTGGAGAAAAGTGAGATTAAGAGGTCCAGGTTAGGACACTGCTGTATCGGTAGGAAGTTGTTCATATAAAGGTAGAGGAGTCCGCTTAACAGAACAGCATCCACACAGTGATAGAGGCTTCTATTGCACTCACCATGTTGCTTTCTAGTTTGGTAAAGGCACTGTGGTACAAACACTTTCTGTCTGCACAAGCGCAAAAAAGTCCTGGCTTGTGTCCATCTGGCTGTTAGGCAGCGAGGGAAGTCTGTGATTTGCCTGTACTTCTTCCTGTGGTGGACTCAGTCAGCTACAGGATGACTCCATAGTGAGAGACCAGGAGGAATGGAAAGGGAAGATTGGCAGCTAGCAATGCCCTGAACTGCAAATATCAGCTCCAAATTCCCCTTGTGTTTCAGGGAGCTTAGAGCCAAGGTTTTACTACAGGTCTCTCCGCACCTCTAATAAAAATAAAATGCGAAGGGATTCAAAATCAGCCTGGACTGTGCCAGATGCACCAGAATGAAACGATGCTCTGAGAGCAAGCTAGCCTCCAACTCATTCCCACCTCGGTTCTGTCAAGGAACATTTGCGCAAGGAAGAATATCTGCACTCTTGTCACCCAAAGGGAATGTGGATCTTGTGCGGAGGAGCTCAAATACATCGCGCACTAGTTAAGGGGGCTGAAGTTTCAAGGGCAAATGAGGTATCTTTAAACATCACACTCATTTCTAAATGCAGAGCCCTTGTGTCCTCAGTTGCCCTCACATTGCTGTTAATGGTGATTTGCAGACAGCGTAGGACTGATGTGCACTTAGCGGCCTTTGGGGTTGAGTTGTTTTTAATGGTTGCTCTGGATGAGATTTGAGCAGTTTGGAGGCGTTTGGCTTGAGTCACGTATCCTTGGAGGAGCTGGAAAAACAGGTCTGCAGCTCCTGGCCAGTAAATAGACCATGCATGGATATGCAGGAGAGCAGGATCTCCTGGGCTATGCAATGCTGCCACCTCCTGCCTGCCGGGGGACATCTCTGTGTCCAGGGGACATTGCCGGTGCCTTGGGCCAGGGAACATCCCCGGTGCCTTGGGCCAGGGAACATCCCTCAAGACAGGGACTGGCTGAGCCGAGCGCGGTGCAAACGCATCCAGGCACACATCTTCCCCAAAATGTCTGCAGTCTAGGTGGGTGTTGTGCAAAAAAGATAACCAGCGATCAGCATTTGGTACTTTTTGTCTTGGTTATTTTTGACACGCATTCACTAATGGGTCCTGCAGGAGGATTGGGAATGGGGGGATTCGGAGAAGGATCGGTCTAGGCAATGTGGGAAGGGCTGCAGGACAGGCTGGAGGATAGCAGAGAGATGCAGAAGTCAGTCAGCATAAACCAGGCTAAAACCAGGACACGGAAGAGAAGACCTACCAGCACAGCTGCAGCTCCATCACCCCTGGCCAGGAGCAGTGACAATATCTGTGAACACCCTCCTGCGCTGGGACCAGGAGTGTGGGAAAAACCTCCACCCCATCTCCAGCTCTGGCTGCTCTCTGAAGGAAGAGCTGGAAAGCCCCATGCGCCAGCATCCCACTGCGTGCCACGCCGAGATGACCTCAACCTGTTTCCCGTTTCCTTACTCCCGTGGTTGCAGACCACATCTGTTTGTGGGCTGGGGACACCATGTTGGATCCTACCTTTCAGATTTGCATCTCAGCCACTCCGAGGCTCTGTTTATGTCTCCACAGTAGCAAGGAGAGCTTTGTTCAGTTTCAGAGAAGAGGGAAGGTGCGTGTGTATTTCTGGGTAGGCAGAATTTAACCCAGTGAACGTACAGCACTATTCAGAGCATGAGGTTGGAGGAGACTCATAGCTTGATGGATCCTAGATGTCCAGAAGCTGATCAGATCTGGAGGTGGGTCTCACCTGGTGTGTTGTCCCCTCCTCTGTCAGGATGAAATCCACCTGTGCATGAGCTTTTGCCATTTTTTATTTTGGCCGACGGATCTGTTCTGTCTTCATGTCTGTTCTGTCTGGTGCAGGAAAATTTCCCTCCTAGCCCCTTGCGGAAAACCACATCCTATGACACCGTGTTTGGGGTTTGCCTTGCTGAGCAGTGAAGATACTGACAGTCTGAAAGCAGTCCTGGCCTTACAAACATCCTACCTGGGGTTTGTGTCCTGAGTCTTTAGGAAAGGACAGAAGTTGGTGAAGACAAACACGAACAATACCAAGATCTGCACAAACATAAAACCCATAGAGATACTGATTGGATTTAAAATGATATCAATTAAAAGCACTGAAAATATAAGTTGGCAGGGGAATTTTAAGCTGTGGTTTCACAGCAGCTGGCCTGATCTAAGGACTCACTGCTGCTTATACAGGGTGTTCTCACTTCTGCATCCTTCTCCCCTCCTACTCACCCTGCTCCCAATGCCCAGCTCTGGTGGCTCGTCAGACCCTCCGTGGTCGGTTCAGCTCTCCAAGCCTTCAGAAAATTGTCCGAATGGTTTCTCGTGGTCTTTTCTCTGGGTTAATGTTCTGCCAGACTAGTGACTCGAAAGGCTCAAAGAGCTCCAGGGGATAGCGCAAGGGTTGTCCCCTGTTGGCAATGACATGCTGTCAGCCAAAACACCAGACGGGAGCAGTCGGTGGGAAAACTGAAGAAACATCCACTGCTGCCTGGAAAGGCATTCTGCAGACACCCAGGAGAGAACACGAGAATTGTTAAATTCACTGCTAACAGGCAGAACACCAGCCTCAGCACCATCACCAAAGAGGATGGGGTGAACTGGACAGCTAGAGCATCTGCAAACTATTCTTTAGCTCCTGTTGATTATTATTTTTCACACCTTTCAGGGACACTGAGACAATGAAAACATGTTTATAGCTGCATCACTTGATAAAGTGAAAGGAATAAATCCCCTCTTTTCTCTTTCCAAAAGATAGGCCAGAAGTCCTGCTGCATGACCAAGCCTCCAGTGTGACTGGCCCTCCTTGGTCCCAATGTTGCTCATCCTTTATTTGTGCCTGCTTTGTAACTGAGCATCCCCAAACCTCTTAATTTGATCCCAGCAAAGGAGAGGAGTGTTTTTGGTGTAATAAATCAGCTGTTTGATGCAGCACTGATGGAGCAGCATCCTCTTTGCATGCTTGTAACCACGTCAGCTGCTGTGAAGTTGGAGCAGGAGGGAACTGCTCATCCTCCTGGGCAGCAGGGATATCCTGGGCTCCTGTCTAAACGCTCCTGGGGAGGGAGGAACAGTGAAGAGACAAGCTAAGCAAAGTCATGACTGAAAAAGTCAAAGGGCATGCAGCGCCTCTGCACCAGAGCAGCCAGCTCTCGTTCAGGTCAAGTTATAATTTCAGAGCCTCTCTGGGGTGGAGCTGCCATCTTCCAGGGCTTTCCTCCTGCTGCTGCAGGTAGGACCGAGGAGCACCAGGGATGCACATCCTGAGCGCTTCTGTAATATGGACCACAAAGGGCAAAGTTACAGACCACAAAGGGCAAAGTTACACGCCACAGCTGAGCTGAGCTGACAGATCCCATCCCCTGCCCAGCAGCAGAGTCCTGCTCACTCCTGGCCAGCCGCTCCAGCAGTCCGGCCCCTCACTGAGCCGATGCACCTCCTAACCTGGCAGGAGATGATTCCCTTGTTTTGCCAGGCTAGTTTCCTGATGGTTTTGGGAATCAAATTGTCTCATGGCAAAGGCCAACAAAGCTAGAGCTGATGCAAAGGAAAAAGAAAAGTGGGATAAGCAGAAGCCCAAGATCTTCAGAAATAAAACTGCTATCTTCTGCCTTTTGGCTCATCCCTCCAGCCACCTAGCATCAGCCCCTCTCCAGAGGGGCACGTTCGCCCTGTGTACCCTGTGTAGCCAAGAAAAAGCAAGGTCCATATCTTCAACCCAAGGTCCGATCTGCTGTCTGAAGTGTTTATTGTCGCAGAGAGATGGAGAACCTAAGGCAGTTTTCCCCCAATTTTCCCTGTAAGTGGGCAAAACCCAGGTGCAGATGAACAGACCAAGACACCACCAATGGGTTTCACTGAGTTCTGGGCAACCAAAGTCATCTCAGCATTTCTTCACTCTTTGGCAGGAGGGGCAAGTGAGCTTCTGGCATGGATGTTTTAAATTAGATTTGGGTTGCAGATTTGTACACAGCAGGTTGCTTGACTGGGGACATCCGTTCTGCTCTAGCATCTCCTCGCGCTCCCCCTGCCCACGCCGTTACACCAGCAGCGTGCCCTTCACGCAGGGGCCTTTGCCCTCCCTCCCTGGGCTTCAGCTTTGCGCTGACCTTAGCTGATTCTCCATCCAGCTATTTTTAGAGCTTACGGTGTTTGGGAAAATGGCTGGAGAGGAACAGCTTGTGCCAGTAGGAACCAAATCAGGCTTGTGTTGGAAACCCATGTGAGGTAGCTCACCTTTGGACCATCCTGTCTGCGTGCCTGAGGACACTTCATGGGGTGGCTTTGTCACCCATCTGGCCAAACACTACTCCCCACAGGTGCCTATGGCAGAGCAGGGTGATGTGGGGCTCACCAGGGCATTGCAGTGGGGCGGAAGGGATCCAGTCCCTCCGCATTCCTTGGGCAACGTCCTGCCTGAAACCCATGCCAAGGGCATCCACAGGCACCAAAGAGGTGCTGCTGGCCACCCCTGCCAGGGCCACTGGTCCCTGCCCTTCCGCCGCTCCCTCCCCTGCGCTGGCAGGGCCAGGCACGGGGCTGCAGGGAGCCAGCCCAGGGAACTGGTCCAGGTTGAAAATAACTCTGTTTTTCTGGAGCAGTCTGACACCGGCTGCATTTGCCAGTCTGGCTCTCTGCACAAAGCTTCAATGCCAGTGCTGGCACAAGGCAAGAGGCACCATTATTTTTGGCAAGGGTGCCTGCTTTAAGAGTTGGCACATAACCCTCAGAAAGTTGTCAGCCCTTGTAGTCCAGGGTTACAGCCAGCACAGGCGATGCCTTATTGCATTAGAAAATATATGAGCAGCCGAGCCATGTCTGACCTAGAGCCTGGGATTTCATCTCCGGCACTGCTGCAGGAGAAGGGTAGCAGAGACAGGCAAGGCTGGGGTGAGCCTTCCCCACTTATGCCAAACCCTTGCATTTGACCACATCGTGTTTCCAGACAGATCCCATTATCCGCAGCCACGACAGCGTGGATGTAGCATCGTGCCTTGCTTGTCCTCTGGCAGGGAAGGGACACGGAGGCGCCTGGAGCTGGGACATGGCTCTGGCCAGCGGGGCAGGGCTGGGACAGTGGGACAAATCTCATTCTTGCAGCGCTTGAATTGAACCAAAGGTATCTGGGTCTGGGGAGAAGGTGTCCGTGAGCTAACAGCGCCATTTCCAAGCCTTGCAAGAAGTTAGAGGGGAATTCTGCAGTCTGGGACATTCTTGGCTGTTTGGAGAGGGGTTTTTTTTTAAGTCCTGCAGGAAAAGGGGGATTTTCAAGTAATTTTGATGATTCATAGGAAATGCTGTTAGGGCACAGCTGAAGCTCTACTAATGAACTTGTTCCCTGGAAGACTCTTTCCTGCAGAGTTTCTCTAGTGAACATATTAGTGCCAAGCGTCTGCAGGCTGCTTGGATTGCCCCGGCTCTGCTGCAGAGCTCAGATTATCCACCCAGGAAAAAAGGTTCAGAGACATGGGATCCCTAAAAGTTTCTTTTTTGATGGAGCTCATCTGATTTCCTTTGGGATACCTTGTTTTACCTTGCCATAACTCTCTGAAAGGCCACGAGATTTCCAAAAGCAGGTTCCTTCCCTAATCCAGTGCCAAGAGGCTGTGCGGCTCCAGAAGTGTTTGTAGGTAGATGGAGGAACTGCATCTCCTTTTTTTTGGCACAATCGCTAGGGACAATTTGCTGAACGGGGGTGTAGCTGAGGTCCAAACTTTCCAGTGATGTCAGACTTGAAATTGCTTTGGGTACTTCAGCAGATGCACTGGGAGGTGAGGCGAGAGACTCTGAAGAAGTCACGGGCCAAAAAAGATGTACATGGCAGCACAGCTGATTCACTGCATGTCAAGTGCGATGGATAAGTCTTCAGCAGCAGTTTCTCCAGTGCTTTTGAATTAATTACGCTGTTAGTGTAGAGTACTGGTATTTGGCATACAAGGCACATTTCCTCTGTGAAACTGCTTAAATCAGTCAGGTTCAAATCATTGAGGTGAGTCTCCTCTTACACAAAATCATTCAGCTTGTGGATGACGGCTGATACACGTGGGAGTAAATCTTCCCCCTAAGTATAATTTCTTGAATCATTTTAGGGAACATGGATTTTATACATGCCATGTGCTGTGGTTTAGGATGCCAGGGAGCATAAGAGGAACGCAAGCAGGTGGTGCAGAGTGTCTGCTGCAGCAGCAGAGCAAGAACCCGGAGCGCAGGATGTGGCCAGCTCAGTCCTGTCTGCCCAGCGCAGGCTTTGGCTGTGCTGGGTGGACACTGCTGCTCTCCAGTGGCAGGAGCCAGCTGAGCACAGTCCGTCCCAGCGGGCTCCCCATCACCCTCTTCTTGGGGTGCTCTGGATCTCTTTACACATTGGAGGAGAAATGACACGGAGCTGTGAGCAGAGGCTGTGTCCCCCTGTCCCCCAGGCCCCTCCGCAGCAGGGATGCTCCCTCTGCCTCCCACCTCCTGTGTCTTAAAACACTTGGAGGCTGCCTCTGGATGAGGCTCAGCACTCGAGCAGATTGCAGATGAGGGACCCAATCAAGGGCTGCTGAGTGATTTTATCACTAACAGCACATCATGCGGTGGCTTTTATCAGCACCTCCTCAGGGGTCATGGAGTTAGCCCTGTGGAGTCAGGGCATTACAGTTCCTTCCATTTTTTTTAAAGCAAGTTGCTTCCTCCCAAGGTTGGAAAGAAAAACATGTTTGAGAGCACCCCAGAGAGCCTGGAGAGCACAGCGCAGTGGAAAGGAGCCCCATCCCTCCAAGGGCTTGTTTGTAAATGTCTCTGTGATTTTTAAACATATTTCCTAGGCCACCCTCCCGATTTCTAAATCCTGGGGGAGGTTTGCAGGAGACTAGCTCTGATGGGTGCTGAGTGCTGGCACATCTCCCAGAAGCCATGCACAAGGCCATGGCACTGGGACGCTACCGGGCAAAGTATCCCAGGATTTGGGCTCAGGCCGGAGCACCTGATTCCAGACAAATTGTGGCTGGAAACCTGGGGCTCCAGCCCCTTCGTGGATGTGTCCTCCCTCGGGTAGGATCCACTTGTGTCTTGTCCCTTCCAACAGTCACCTGCAGGCCTGAACATCTTCTCTACTCAATGGAGCAGCTTTTCATGTCATTCAAAAGCTGATTCTTGTTGAGATCAAAAAAAAAACATGGGCTGAGAGATGCTGTTTGATTATGCCTGAATTTTTTCTCTCCCCTCCTCCAAAGATCATCACCAGCTCCGGTTCATTAGCGTTTGTGAAAAGCGCAGGGCGGGAAGTGCCAGATAAAGGGAAAGGCTCATCACGTTATTGTCGCCACAGCACTGGAAATATCACTAACAAATCAATCCGCCCCTTGATGCGCAAGACCCCGCGCCATATCTCCCCCGGAGCAGCAGTCACACTGTGTGGGTCCCACTTTATCATCTGAGGAGCAGAGCGAGCAGATGAAAAGGGTGCAGGCTGTCCCGCTTTGATGCTCTCGAGAGCGAGCTCTTTCAAGGCTCCTTTATTGATGGACCTTCGGCTAATTTTAGCACCAATGAACAGCAGCTCAGCACAGCTCAGAGAAGCAGGGACCATGGTTTGCAAACACAGGTGTTTGTGTTAGACGCTCCAGCCAACGTGCGGGCAGCCACAGAAATGGCTCTGCGGGATCTCGTGGGCAGCCCTGAGCTCGCCATGCCCATACTGCAAACCAGCCGGGGACATGCCAGCTTCAGTCCCAGAGCTGGGTGGCAGTGAGACCCTGTGGGGACAGCTTAACTCAGGCTCTGTGACACAGCAAGGCAGCTTTTGGCCACCGTGTTTTCTGGCAGTAGACTGAATTGCTGCCTGCTGCTCAGAATCACAGGGCCAGTCATCTGAGTGCCCTGGGAAGTAGCTGGGTGCCTGGAAGAGCAGGGTGCTTCGCTGACACCCGTGATGCAAATTTGGGAGCTGCACCAGCTAGGGGCGAGCCTTCCTTCTCCTCTGCACTGACTGCAGCTCAGACATGAGCAGCACAAGCTCCCTCTGCACCGTCCTCTGCCGAGGGGGAGCGGGTGCCGGCTGGGACTGGTCCCTGCTGCAGAGCAGGAGGGCACCTCCGACAGCCCGCGACCAGATTTAGCTGCAGAGCGGCTTCATGACGGGAACACAGCTCTGCTAGTCGCTGCTCTATGCCTGGTCTTGTTGGCACAGAGACTGAGTGAAAATGTAGGCATTTTTATTACCACTGTGTGAGGCTCCGGGTGCGGAGCTCTTGTACCCACGCTCCTTTCTGCAGCCATCTCCTTTGGGTCTGCAAGGCCACGTCTGTGCGGTGGCAACTGACACCTGGCACAGGAATGTCACACAGCAAGGGTGGCTCGCCCTGATTACGGGTGCTGCTGGCCTGGGCCAAAGCCCACTGGTACCTGGGGAGCAGATCGAAATCTCGTGTGACTCAGGCACAAGACCCGTCACCTCTCTCCTAAGTGAGGCGGTTCCCCTGCTGTCACAAGATCTCCTGTGACCCTGCCTCCAGCGGGACGCAGAGTCGCCCCAGGTCCCCAGAGGAGGGGAAGGAGCATGGTGGCTGAGCCGTGGCTCCCCATAGCAAGCCCGTGCTACCTGGGCTGATGGAGCCATGCTCCTAGGACTGGCACCCAACCTGTTGTCTGAGACAGGTGATTTACATCACTCTGAAGCTTCTCAGGAAAATTCAGACATGTGGGACCTGCCTCCCCTCTGCAGGGAGACGAAGAAAGGTCTGAGACCAGAGAGGAAGAAATGAGTGTTTGATGTTCACCCCAGGGTGGACCTGCTGCAGCTGTGGGGTGCAGCAGGTGACAATGTTCCTCTGTCCTGTGTCACCGTTGGTGGGCAATGCATCCAGGGCATCCCTTGGATGCTGCAACACGAACTGCAGCAGCAATGCACTGAGTCAAAACAGGCACCAGGTCTCTGTCAGCCGTGGTGCTGGATAGCCCCAGCATCTCTGTGCTGCTCTACCAGGCTGGTTTCTCATAGCAGGTTGGGACAGGAGCTACAAGAAGGATCATTCCCCCTGAAGTGTCCTGTTCACTTCCCGAGGGTCAGGTAGGTGCCAGAGTGACCCACACTGCAACTGGTATGTTCAGTCTCTGGAACACATGAAGCCCTGTCACTCACCTCTTTGAGAAATTATCCTGAAAACAAATGTTTCTAAAAATAGAAATTTCTCCTTGTTTCACCTCTGCTGGACCCTCTCCCAAACAACAGAGGAGACAGATCAGAGACAGATCTTCCCGTTAAAGCCGGTGGAGTCACATCTCCGTACCCAGCAGCTGGTAACCGGCTGCTGAGAACTGGTGCATTGCAGGGAACACCAGGCACATGACAGGATCTTTTTGTGTGCCCTTGCTGTGAGGTTTGCTTTATCACCCCGGGGAATTGGAGATGATGCTCTGAGATCTCCAAACTCAGACTGAATTCAGTAGGGCTGCCCGGCTATCACAACGATCAGATCATATCATCAGACGTGTGGCAGCAGGCAAACAGAAGGCACTGGAGTCAGCTGCCATGTCCGAATAGCCAGTTCCTGCCACCTCTGAGCTGATTAAAACTCCTGCGAGCATTAAGCACTGGAGGGGAGACGTGCACGCAGAGGTACGAGCTGGCGAAAGAGGTGGGACTGAGTTCTAGCAAAAGCATTTTTTTTTAATTATTTTTTGTGACCGGAACATGTATTGTGGTTTCTGTGAATTCCCAGACTCTTTTCCCCTCCTCTGTCTCAAGGACATCACCAGACGGCTGTTAGCAGCAGAAGTATTTGCTTTCGTTGGGCTGTATGCTGCCTGAAAATCCAGAGGAGACCAGGCAGAGGGATGTTCCCTGTGGTGAGGCATTCCAAAAAGTGCTTCAAGAAAAACAGTGAATTTCAGTTGATTATTATCAACTATTCTCTTAAAACCAAAGGGAATGGGACCATTTTGTGGTGGCATGGCTGGTCTGGCATGCGGCACCGGTAGGGCTGAGCTCCCGGTGCGGGACAGCCTGCCTGCAGAGCCTGCGACTGGAGCAGCCCGGGCTCCCCTCGGGTGAGGACGCGGTGTGCGATGTTCCCCGGGAGCTGCCCCATCTGTGGCTTCATCTCAGGGCAGTGGTCTGACAAAACGTAAGAGCCATGTGACAGCTCATCTAGGCCAATATCCTGGCCCCAGCTGTGGCCCACAGCAGATGTTTACAGAGGAACAGAGTAAGGGCTCAGCAAGACTTCCCGAGAACAGTCCCCCAGCTCCCGCCAGTCCTCCAGCCTTAAGGAAGAGATGGTGGTTCTTTGTATTTAATAACCCAAAGGATTTTTCTTCCATGAATTCATCCAGTTCCTGTTCAAATGCTTTGCATCTGTCACATCCTGTGGTGAGGAGCTCCACGGCTTAACTACATGTTGCACTGAGAACCACTTCCTTTTCCTTGTTTTAAACTTCCTTCCAGGTAGTTTCGTTTGGAGCTTGTACTCCCATACTGGAAGAGATGATGAGTAATCACGGCTCCATACCCTCACGTGCCTCCCAGGACGGTGCAGATCTGTATCACACCCCTCTCCGTCATCCCTTTTCCTGGCTGTGGAGCCATTCCTCACACAGAGGCTGCTCCAGAGCTTGGGTCATTCCTGCTTCCCTTCTCTGAGCCTCTTCCATATCCCTCTTGAGATGGAGGCAATGGGGAGAGCCAGACCCGCACGCAGCCTCCTGAGCGTGGGCACGTCACCGGCTTACGCAGTGGCAGTGCTTTCTCATCCTATTTCTTTCCTACTCGCTTCCAGTATGCAATTTTCTGCTTTCTCTGCTCCAGACGTTTTGCAAACATAATGTAGCACTACTCCCAAGATCTCCGTCCTGGGAGGAGATGCACTGGTCAGAGCCTGTCATTGGGCTACCAACGTTAGGACTGGTTTCTGTGTGTGTGCTCTGCCTTTGCCTGCGTGGGGTTTCCTTGGCCGCCTTACCCTCCCACTGCTCAGTGAGAGGGACCCGGCAGCTCCTCGCAGCCTGCCCTTGTCTGCTCTGCTCTGAAAAGCTCAGCGCTGGTGGCAAATGTGGTCACTTTGCCATCCCTGGACGTTTTCAGGTCATTTCTGGACACACTCCGTGGTTCTCCGCGGGTAACATCCCTCTGCTGTGAAAACAGACCTTTTATTTCAGTCCTTTCTTTCCTGCCTGTAACGCCTGATCTGCCTGCAGGTCTTTCCTCTCTCCCTCCCGTACAGCACCGTATCCCCGAGGGCCTGTGGTGGGATGCCTGGACAGACATCTTGCTGGACACTCCAGCAGACCATGTGAACCAGGTCTCCTTCCCCGCATCCTTGCTGGATGGCTCTGTGATCCCCCTTGGCCGAGAGCAGGACCCAAGGCTCGGCAGAGAGATCTCTTAACTGGAAGGTGTCAAGGCTGGTGGCTCTCCACCATCATGGCCTGGGGAGGAGACCTGCAGCTGGGGCGTGGGCTGGTGAGTCAAGGCCGGTGGAAGAGCTGGAGCTGGTATCTGATCTACCCACATTAATAATGGAGGCGTCCTTCTGACGCTGCAGTCATCTTGTGGCTGGAGGGAAGGAGATGAAGTAATGGCTGCTGACGCACAGGGGAGCTCTGCTTTCAGCTGACGGGCAGAGCACCCCCGGCCAGGCGCTGCCGCCTTGGCAGGAAGCCCCACCTTGCCGGAGCCGGGAGAACCCGACAGGTACGGGGGGCTGAGCTGTACGGGGCCCCGGGGCTGGGCAGGAGGTGCCCAGTCTGACCAGGACTCTCCTCTCAGCTGCCAGACCTCAGTGCCACCAGCACATGGGACTCCTGGCCATTGTTTTATATTCCATGATATTAGCTGCTGGGTTTTTTTCCACAGCAAACTCCTCCCCAGTAAGACATCCTCCTTGCTAAGATGTGAGGAGGTGGGTAGAGGAGGACACGTGGACAACACCGTGAGCTGCTCCTACAGCCTCGCAGCTGCTGGGGTTCCAGGGACCCCTGGACCTCTCCGTCCACCTCAGCCTCTTTCCACCCATTCTGGGTTTTTCAGCCACATCTCTCTGTCCTCTCAGCCCCACCAGCACTGTCCTGCCAGGGATCTGCAGCCAGACCTCCATTAATGCCAGGCAGCTGCCCACCCCAGCTCTCCGCCGCCTCCAGTGGAGATACCCAGTTCTCCCTGCTTGGTTGTTTATCTGCTCACAAAACGAAGGGGGAGCCCAGGCATTAGGCTGCTCCCCTGAAAAGGCTCTTGGCCGTGGGCTTCCCCAGCCCATTGCGCAAAGCTCGGGAGCTGCCCACCCCTGCCCTCCTTCCTGGCAGTGCACGGAGCTGGTGGCCTACTGCAAGGTCTTCGCTTCAGACGTCCTTCCTGTGCTGTGAGACGGCACGTCGGCTGAGATACCTGGGCTGGGTTTCTGCCTTCAGTAGTGAAACAAGCCCACGATGATGCCTCTCAAGGGAGCAGCTGTTACGCTTGCCTGTGGCAGAGACACGAGTCCAATCAAGGCAGAGGCACTCCTAGTTGCGTCAGTGGAACAAGGGATGGAGAGCTTGCACACGGACTGGCTTGGCAGCTTAAAAGGGCTGCTCTTGCCTCCCTCCCACCCTTCGTTTCTCTCTCGAGCAAGAGAAGTCAGCTCCTGCAATGTCTCCCACGCAGGCAGCAGCTACTGCAGTGACTCCAGAATAACCACTCTTGCAGGAATTTGCCTGGAGGAGCGGGTGCTGGTGGGACTCCAGAGGTACCTGATCCCAAAGGAGAAGGTGAATCTCGAGGGAACGCGCCTCTGCTTATGTTCTCGCGCCCTCACCTTGCACAGGAGAGCAACTGCACCCCAGGGTGGGGTGCTGGTAGTGAGTGGGGTGCACGTGGGTGACCCAGGGCGAAAGCGTGGTGTGCTGCTGGGAGGAGGTGGTGGTCACGTGGAGCTCCAGCTCTGCGGGTGGGTGGTTGAAATGACTCGGCAGGAGCAGAAACTGTACAAAGGCAGGGAGAAGGTGTTGGTTTGATCAGTGGAAATGTCTAATCAGCATAAACCACCAGAATTTTCTAAACTCTTCTTACCTTTCTCATCTCTCATTATCTCCTCACTCCAGGCAGAAGGTGCTCGGTGGGATGGCGCGCCCTCCCTGTGGGATGCTTTGGGCAAGGAGTGTTGTCGCTGGCACTACCCCGTGATGGGGTGTTGGTGGCCCAAGCTGGGGTGGACTGGCCTGGAGACATTTGTCCTTCCTCCCAGAGCTGCAAGGTGCTGCAGACACCTCCATCCCTCCCTGCCCCCCCTGCCCAGGTGCCCATGGACCGTGGACACCTCTGCGTGCTGCTCAGCCATGGCTTTCCTGTCTGGGCCAGGGCAGAGGCAGGGACTAAGTTCCTATCCTGCTCATAGGTTTGGAGATACCAGCCCCGAGGAAGGGCCCAGTGCATGCGTCCTTGATGGGCAGGGATGGGAGACTTTGCAGACAACAGCCCTTACGAAATAACCTGTTTGCTAACTGGGTAATTGTGCTCTCCAGCCAACTGTTATCCTTCACCAGCAGAGATACCAGCAAGAAAAGCAGCCAGCAGCATCCCTGTATTAATGGGAGGAAGAAAAGAATAAATACCAGTAGTGCTTGGTTCGTTGAGCAAGAGATGGCAGAGGGCTCCCAGCAGAGCACTGCTCCGCACTGGTCCCGAGAGAGCAGGTACCGCTGCCTGGGCAGAAAGGCAGATACTTCTGCATTCAGTGCCCTCAGACCAGCGTCTGGCTTCCTCCTCGAGCTGTCCTCACCATCAGCTGGCTCAGCTGATAACAGGGACGTGGGACAGATGGGTGAAAGGCCCAGAGTCACCAGCGCTGGGAGAGAAATGGAGGTCTTGGGGTAGGAAAAGCAATGCAAGGCAGCAGGGACTCGGTGGGGAGAGGGAGGGATCACCAGACATGAAGCTTCAAGCACTAAAATGTGGATACAGGAGACTTGAGCTGCTGTAGCCTCAGAGAGACCGAGAAGGTTTGAAGCCTCCTCCATAAAGGAGGTCTGCCTAAGGCCCATAAATAACCCTTTTAGAAATAAAGAGCTGACTCTTAATTTATTCCGCTTGGATCAAATTCTACCTGCTTATTTTTAGGCTCTGCTCTGCCTCGTGGTGCAGGCAGTGCCCCCCCCCGCCATGAAGCTGGAGCCTGCAACTCCTTCCAGACCACTGGAGCTACCACAATTTCTACCTGCTTAGGAGCAGGCCCTCAGCACAGCCCTGGCCAAGTACGTGGATGGATTATCCCGAGCAGGTACGCACAGCCCTCCTTCCCTCCCACGGAGGATTTAAGCACAGGTTACCTTAGCTGGGAAGGGAAGAAGGAAGAGAAAGGAATGACATCTATGTGGTTTTTCAGGAGTTGCTCATGCTGATGGCCAGCTCAGCAGAATGAAGACCTTTCATTTCATGGGCTTTTTCCTCCTTTCCCTAGCACCTTACCTCGAATTACCCTGCTTTGCACAGCACGCACAAGCAATGGTGTTGGAGGCAAAGTCCACTTCCTAGACCTGCAGTGTGGGAGGAAGATTTGCGATTAGGACGCACCTGCAAGCACATTCTTGAGCTGCTATTTTTTTCCCCATGTTTTCATTTCCACTATGAATGGCTGATAGCGCCGTATGCTCACGAAGTCCTTTCAAGACAGGAAATAAATCCAAAGAACAGTAATAATGGAAAAGATTAAATAGAGGAAGTGTAACTTTCCTGTGCAAACCTGCTGCTTGGAGAGGAACCCCCACCTGCTGTTATTAGGCTTAGCTGGAACTGTTGTGCTTTGCACGGCTGGAAGTTGTGTTTATTTTCTAGGCAAGCCCTGTCTAACTCAAAGCTTATCATCTGGTGTGTTCCCAGAGAGCCCCCTGATGGCTTTAGCTTTCATCCAAATAGTCTGAGCTTTAAAGTTTTGACTAGCTGGGAAAATCCCTGTCAACAGCAAAAGGCTTTCCAGGAGCCAGCAGAAGTTTGGGGTGAGATGTAGGGGGGCAATAACCACCTTCTTGGCTGAGATGGTACCTTCTCCCCGGATGGCTGGGCAGCCTCCCGCCCTGCAAACCTGCTTCCCTCTTGCTGATGCTTTTACTGCGATGCCTGTTTTGAGCCGGAGCCCGGCACCATCAAGCAGGTGTTTCTCCAGCCTCTGGACTGGGCATGTGGTCATCACACAAGGATTGTCACAGGGAGACCTTTTTCCCACCAGCAGCTTGGGGTTGTTTTTTTTCTTAAATACCACCAGAAAAGAGCTGGCAGAGCGCTCCTGCGGTGGCAGTGGATATGAAGAGGGCCGGGCGGTGCCGTGGAGGTGGCTCACACTTGCTCTGCGAGAAGCATCCTGTAAAAACAGTTTTGCAATGAGGTTACACAAACCTGGCTCTGCTGTGGGTGAAGGCAGTCCTGCCTCCCTGCCGCCCAGCGCAGCGGCTGCGGGGTCCCACGTACGGTCCCTCACGCGGTACCATGCCCTGCCACTGCTTGCCAGGTTTGATGTTGGCAGGATGGGAGTGCTGGCTGCCCACAAGGATGCTGATGCCAAGACGGACAGCCCACCCGGCTGGGACCCTTTAGCTTGACTTAACCTGAGCACAACACCTCACCCTGGGACACAAACAATTGTGTTCGACCAGCCGGCGCCTATTTGCTTTTCCCTTGTAAGGAGAGCCAGGCCAGGGCAGCCAGCCTGCTCTCACCCCTCCCTGGGGAGCCCCGGAGTGGTGACAGCGCTGTGACGCTGCTCCCGGTCCCTGAGCCATCCAGCCAAGCCGAGCGGAGCTGCAGCAGCCCCAGCCCCGGGGCTGGACGGGAGGAGTGTGGGGCCAGCGGCACAGCAGGAAGGAAACGGCTTGCACCGGGGGGAAGGAGGCGTCAGCCGGTCCCTGCAGGGCTTGATGGCGAGGCCATCCTGCAAGGAACTCGCTGGAGCCAGGTTACCCAGCATCTGAAAAACCGAACTGGAATGGGAAATATGTCCAAGGCAACGCCCCTGGTATGAGCCAGCCAGGGCGGAGCGGGTGGCTGGGGATGCCGCCCTGCTGTGCTGGCCCCAGCGGGGTGAGGACATCGTCTGAGGGGGGGAGCGCTGCCCTGCCAGGACTCCCTCGGCAGCCACAGGAGCGTGGTGCCTGCCCTGGCATGATCAGCCACAAGATGCTGATGGGAGCAAAGCGGTGGTGAGGTGCCTCGAGGGGCGATGGCTTTGTTGGATGCAGCAGTAAGAGCGCCTGCCTGAGGATGGATCTGGGGAACTCCTGACATTGCTGCCCAAAGGCTGCCCAGCCAGGCGTTTCACTGCTTCGGAAAGTGCCTGGGCGAGGACTGAATCCCTGCTGACACCTGCAAGGGAGGAAGGACAACATCTGTGTCCCCAAGGCCACAGCCAGGTAAAGCCCTCACTGCCCAGCCATGTGTGGGTCTCTCCCATGGACACATGTCTCTCTAAGCCCATACGGCATGGGCCACCCTGGGAACCATTCTCGTGGGGTGGCTTTACCCCAGCCACCCACCGAGCCAGGGGACATCGCTGTGTGTTGGTTTCTCCCCCAAAGACCTGCCTGGGCGTTAATGCTTCTGCCTCTTCCCATCCTTGGCTCCTCCTGCCACATTGCTGCCCAGCTTATCCATCCGCAACCACTCCTGTGTGCTGCAGCATCCCTCCAGCGCAGGGACGAGGGAGGGCAGTTTCATGCTTTTGGCTCAGACCCCCTGGCATAGCCCCACGAGCTGCACCCAGACTCTCCGCGGGCAGGATGGGATGCAGGCAGGGACGGCAGCAGGGCAGGCTGGCCTTCCCGGAACCAGCACTGGGTGGGAGCCAGTGGGGCAGATGCGCGCAGGCCCCCAATGCTGCCCTGCCCAGCCCACATCAGCCCCCACACCTCAGCTGTGGGGGGCTGCTTAGCACCCCCAGAAATGGACCCAGAGGGAAGGGCTGCGCTGGAGAGCTCATCCTGATCCGTGGGGAGGTTTGGCGCTAGACATAGACGCTGCCTGTGACCTGCGTGAGTCACTGAAAGACTCAGAGTCCTTTTTACTATGACACTTTTTGGACACTGCGGGTCAGCCAGGAAAAACCCAGGTGCCACCGTCCCCTCCCTGCGGCCAGGCCAAGGACAAGCTCCCAGCTGCGGGAGCTGGCTGCAGATCAGCCTCTCTCTTCTCAATAGCTTGTTTATAAGGACACAAACACCTCACAAGAGAAAAAAACAACTTCATGCCAAATAGCCAATAGCTCCCAATGGCCCAACCTGTGCAACCACTTCCTCGGTTATATATTTTCATTTCTGTTTGCTCCAAACCCTTTTCCATGGCTGAGCAACTGGGAAGTGATGGCAGAGCAGAGGGGCATGTGGCCGGGGGCATGCCTGCCTGCAGGATAATGCCGGGGGAAGCCTGTGCATTCATGGGTGGGCTGTGGGAGCACCAAGGCACCAACTGGCCTCCCCTGGGTAGTGCTGAGGCGTCAACACGCCGGAGTGGTAGCAAGGCCATAAAAAGACACAGAGGACTTGTCCCTGTTTATTTATGGCAGGAGCGAGCCGGTGCATCCCCTGCTCTCCGGCCGGAGCTGCTGCCCGGCACAGGGCGGCAGGACGCCGGGGGCTGCGCAGCACCACGCTTTGAAGATGGACAAGGGGAAAAGGGGGGGCTGCGGCCGCCATGCCGGGGGGGCTAACACAGGCCCAGGAACGGCGCTTGGGGACCAGCTGCTTTTGCAGATGAGAGCCCCCCGCCGCTGCAGCGACTCCCCCCGCTCGCTTTCCCCAGCTCCCCTCCCCGCCGGGTTCGGCTGCCGGCGGAGGCGGTGCAACCCCGCTGCCAGCCCGGCTGCCAGCCCCCGCCGCGGCCGGGCGTGCGCAGGGAGCGCCTGGCTGCTCCTCTGCCCGGCGGCTGCCGGCTGCGGCCCCGCGCCCGAGCCCCGCGGCGGCGGGGTGGCAGGGCCCCAGCGCGGCGGCGGCGGGCGCCCGAGTGCCGTCACCCCGTGCCGTGGGCTCCCCCCCGTGCCGCGGGCTCCCCCCGTGCCGTGGGCTCGGCTCGTCCTGCCCACGCCGGCCGTGCCACCCCGGCTGCGGCGCAGCGGGTTTATCATTAACTTCCCGCAGGCAGCAGGAGGGCGGCCGCAGCCGGCCACAGCTCCCCGGCGCCACCCCCTGCCTCCTCCGCAGGTAAGAGCCGGGGCCGGGGCAGCTGGTTTCGGGGCGCGGAGGTGGCGGCGGGGCCGCAGCAGCGTGGGGGAGCAGGGGGTGGCACGGCCGTGCCCCGGGGCGCGGGGTGGGAGCTGCGGGCCTGCAGCCGGCACCGCCTCCCCGCCGCATCCCCTGCGAGCGGGTCTCTGCGTGCTGGCTGGGGACGTTGCCTGCTCCCCGCTTTACGGACAGGGATGCTCGGAGCCACCGAGGCGGCAGGGACATGTCGAAGGCAGGCAGCTGCCTGGGAGGAGAGTTGGGGAATGAAACCTGCTCCTGCTCTCTCCACCTGGTCCAATGCTGCCCAGAAATGCTTCTTTTTAGTTTTGCACAATTCCCTTGTTCCCCTGATGTTTCAGGCCGGGGGGGCGGTCAGGGGAGGGAAAGAGGTTTCCCTCTTTGCTTGGGGACAACCCCCAAAGCAGCTGCGTGCTCTGGGGGATGCTGGTGCAAGGACCAGTGACACCACAGCACCTGCATGCTCCCAGCTTCAGGGCATCTCTTCAGAGCTCAGGGGGTGTCTCAGATCATGGCTTTCCACCTCCTTCCACTGCAGCCCTTCCTCTGAGCAAGGGTTTTGCTGTGACCCCCAGGCAGAAGACGCTGGGCTTGTCCACCAGTCCTTGATGGGCATCCTTCTGCCTGGACACCTCGGAAGCACCCAAAGGGGCTCAGGAAAGTGTCTCCCACTCCCCGTGTCCGACAGCAGCCAACGCCATGCCACAGGCAGGGGTGGTAGCCAAATCCGCAGAGAGCAGGGATGACAGCTGGCAGGGTAACATGCCCCTGTAAGGCAGGCAGAGGTCCCATACCTTCTCACTGGCGTTTGCTTGCTGTGCCAAGCCCAGCTCTCCTCCAGCGCAGCATGTGCCAGGAGGGGACATTCACCCTGTCCAGTGCTCACAACTGCATCACCCACTTATGAGCTGGACCTTCCACCAGCGGAGGCTTGGGCTGTCCTGCCAGCCCCTCTCCCTGCTCCCACCGCAGGCGCCCGGGGCTGCAGCCTCCAAAGCAGGCGCCTGGCCTGACGCGGTCTGGCTGACGGTCGGGTGCGGAGGTTGGCACTGACTGGGCAAGTGGCAGAGGGCAGATACAGAGCCACCCTCCCTGTGCCACTGCTTGTGCTGTATTGCTTTTATCCTGCCAAGCCACCTCCACCCTGCCTTCGCTCTTCACCTCCTCCACAGCCTCCGCAGGCAGGCTGCCTGGCAGCATCCCTCCCCCTGGCTGGGGTCTGGATCCAGCCGAGCTGGCGTGGGCTGTGCCGTGTCTCTCTCTCTCAAGGCCTCCTGCCTGGGACCAAGCACTATCTGTGATGCTTTGGGAGCTGCTCCATCCTCCTCGGCATCAGTTAGAGCAGAGGATGTTCCCTGAGAAAGAAACAGCATGCATCAGCTTCAATTTTTTATGCTGTCCACAGGCAGAGAGGAGAGGGGAGCGGGCTGTGCTGGGCAGGGCACAGGCATTGCGCACCAGCGGCTGCAAGTGCTTCTGGCAGAGGCGCCTGCAGCTTCGCCCGCTTGTCTCCCCCATCCCCGTCACTTTTAAACAAGCTCTCCCTGCCACAGAAACATCTCTTGTTCAAGCACTGCAAAAACACGCTTTGTACTTTGAATAGGACTTTTGAACGTGAGGCAATGTGCCAGGCGCCGACAGCCAAGGCAGGGAGGGAACAGCTAGCCCCGGCAGCGCAGAGTGGGAGCGGAGGCAGCAAACCCCGCTCTGCCCTCGGGGACCAGCCCCTGCGCAGTCCCAGTGCTGGATGAGTGCTGCCGGGCCCCTGCCTGCAGCTGGGGCTCCCCTTGCCTGCACCCTGGCCCTGCACGGGGTCGCTGGAGTTCGGGCACGTGTGTGTGTCAAGTCCCTGCCCGCCACACGTGGGTGTCTGCCCTCCGCTGCCAGCCTGCTCCTGGCTTGCAGTGCTTTATGGTTTTATGGTTTTGGAGTGACACCCATGCCTTGCAGATGGCTTGAGCGTCCCCGGGGAGGTGCTGTGGGGTGCCCCCAGCGCAGGGGAGGGAGCACGGGCACTGAGCTGGGTTGGGCACTGGAGCACAGGTCCCAGGGCTGCCCTTGCCACATCCTGTCCCTAACACTCTGCCACCCCCTGCAGAGCGTCACGCTGAGATGGCAAGCGCCCGTGGGGCAGAGCCCAATGCCGAGGACACAGCTGAGACCGAAGAGGCCATCTACGAGGAGGTGATGCCCTGCAACAGGATGGAGCTGAGCCAGCGGCTGGCTGTGGAGGAGCTCATCACCACTGAGGCCAGCTACATCCACAATATCCAGCTCTGCGTGTCGGACATCCGGGCACACCTCCAAAAGAAGCAGGTGAGAGGGGTGCCCAGGGAGTGAATCTGTTGAGAACTGCAAGATGCCCAAATCGCTGCAGGGAGGTCACCACATGCTCACCTTCCACCTTCTGGGCTCCCCCCAGTCAGCCAAGGTCTTGGGTTGGATGGATGTTGGGTCTGACCCAGTACAGCTGTCCTATGGCTTTAATCCTGCATCTGTAATGTGAAAAGGCCTCATTGCCCCGCTCGGGAGCACAGCCAGGTCTCAGCATCCCCAATGCCTCCTGAAACAGAGCATTGCTCCAGCTCCTCGGGTGTTGCATGGGGCAGCTGGAAGGACACAAGTGCTCAGGAGGGCGTGAGTGCCTGCAGAACACACGGTCCCCCTCTCTGATGTATTTGGCTTACCCTGGGGCATCTTTGTTCCCTTCAGCTGCCTGATCTTGACCTGGAAGGACTCTTCTCTAACACCGATGACATCCTCCACGTCTCCAGACGGTTCCTGAAGGGTCTTGAGGCCACAGCTATCCAGGAGCACGAGCAGCTGCTCTGCATCAGTAAGTGGTGGAGTGCTGAGAGCTGACCTGCGCCCACCCATGCCTTTGCTGGTGCTGGCAGTGCCGCTACCCAGCGCTGTGCCCAGGTGCAGCCCCCAGCCCGCCTGCCCTGACACCTCCTGCACCTCCCTCAGCTCTGGGAAGCGCTGCTGCCTGCACCCCACTGTCCACAGGCAGCCACCCACGCTCACCCCACAGGGGCAAGGCAGACCTGGCCAGCCTGCAGAAAGTGAGGGGGGGCAGCATCAGGCCCAGCTTAGCAGAGGTGCCCGGGGTGCAGAGCACTGCCCCGGCACATTTGGCTGGCACTGCTCTGCAGGCTTCACCCTTCCAGCAGAGTGAGGAGAAACCTCTGCCTTTCCCTGAGGCTGTAGGAAAGGACCATCCTTTCCAGCCTTGCTGTCCTTCCCCAGGCGCTCTGTTCCAGGAATTCAAGGAGGAGATGGAGACCGTCTACAAGATCTACTGTGCCAGCTATGAGCATGCCCTCCTCCTGGTGGAGAGCTACCGCAAGGACCCCAGGCTGCAGGAGGAGATCTTGGAGACCCTGAATGCAACAGTGTAGGTACCTGCTGCTGAGGCCACCGCCTCCCTCTCCCTGTTTTACCTGCTGGCTTTGCCCTTCTCCTCTCTGGACGAGTTGCCTGCACTAGTATGTGCCACCAGGCTGAGTGTAATATCACGGCCATCACCTTTGTGACATTGCGTGGTGTGGCCCCTGGCAGCCTGTCCTGCAACCTTGGGGCCACTTGCCAAAGGGGCACTACAGGTTGGTGGTCTTTTATGGTGGACCCCAAAACAACGGATGGCATGGCACCCACAGCTCCTGCCTGCTCCACAGCCCAAGAGGCTGTGCCCATGGAGGGCACATGTTCCCCAGCTTGACCAGAGAGACGGGCTGGCCCCGGGGCACCTGCTGAACCCCTCCTGAACTATCGAGGGGGGTTGCAAACACTGTGGGAGCCAAGAGAAGCAGGAGTGGCAGTGGAGGAGCTGCTGGGATTTGTTGCTCTGTTTCAGGGCACAGGCAATGTGAGTCCCAAATGAGCGATGCCTTGCGTGCGGGTAGAAGGGGAGCCCTGCCTGCAGCCTGCCTGCGCTTTGCCCACACCCTCCCTCCCCATTGCCCCAGAGCAAGCGCCGATCCCGTGCCTCCTAGCTAAACAAGCGCAGCACTGTTCAGGGAGGCAGGGTGCCTGCCCGGGGCTGGCACTGCCTTCGGGGCTGGCGGGGACAGCGTCCCCCTGCCAGCGCTCCGGGGGGTGGCCCCGCAGCTGGCGGGGAGCAGGGATTCACAGCCAGAACCCCCCCATGGCTGCTGGGCACAGCTTGCCTGCGGGTCCGAGGCAGCAAAGCTCCTCTGCAGCTGGAGAGGCACTGCTTTCTCCCCAAAACGCTCACAGAGAAGCTGGGGGGAGCGGTAGGGCAGGAGGGCAGCCCTGCACGCCGACCTCGAGCAATTCCCCACTTCATCAGGCCTCACACGGGTGCGTCGGACCTCAGCTTCTTCCTGGTGATGCCGGTGCAGAGGGTCACCAAATACCCGCTGCTGCTGGGGAAGATCCTGGAGAACACCCCCACCAGCGCCAGCGCCTACCCGGCCCTGCAGGCAGCCGTCCGCGCCATGGCCCAGGTCAACGCCAACATCAACGAGTACAAACGGCGCAGAGAAGTAGGTGAGCGGGCAGGGAGCACGGCGCGGGCAGGGGGCATGGCATCTGGGAAGCCCCATCCCAACTCCAGTTGGTCTCCCCTTGGTGTTGCACTAATTCCCACTTAAATCAATTCAAAGCTCTCCTGCCCTCCACCCGTCCTGCCTGGTGGAGCCAGGGGCTTGTGCAGGCAGCTCCTGGCACGATGCAGGCAGCACGATGCACTGCTCTGGTCCTGCAAATGCCACTCTGGGCAAGACCTGAAGGCTGCAGGAGCAGGGTGGCATGGGGGGGCTGAGCACAAAACCAGTCTGTCTGCATTCCTGGAGCTGGGGAATGGGGAGGAACAGTCGTGCCCTTGGGATAGGAGAAATCAGGCTCCCCACAAATGGGAGCTTGCCCTTCTTTTTGGTTTTCATAGTACTTTCCCCCAGGCTACCCTTCTTTGATGTGGGTTGTGCTTATCCTGTTGATCATAACTTATCAGCTCTGGGGCCTCCCTGCTGTTTGCCCACTCAGGCTGCTGAGGATGCTGCCCTGACATTTTCTCTTCTGATCTTTTTTCCTCCCACCTCGTGTGCCCCCACCCGAGGCAGCAACCAAATACAACAAGGCCGAGCACCTGACGCTGCGGGACCGCTTCGCGCGCCTCAACACGCACTCCATCGCCAAGAAGACCACGCGGCTGAGCCGGCTCTTCATGCACGAGGCCGGCATCGTGGCCAAGGTGGGCAGCCCGCACCCACTGCCTCTCCTTGGGTCGTTTCTGGGGCTTTCCGCTGCCTCCCAAGGTGCCTCACCAGCAGCGTGCTGTCACACGAGCCACAGTCCCATTATCGAGCAGCCTAAGGGTGGCTCCTGGTCCCCAATCCCAAGGACCAGCAGTGTAGGGGGGATGCAGGTACACACCTCGCTCCCCGCCTCAGAGCGCTGCAGGGGAGTGCTTTGGCCCCCAAAGGACCCACAGGATCCTCAGGCATCCCAGCAAAAGTAAAGACACCCTGGTATTTCCCAGCACCACAACCACACCGAAAGCCCTGTTTCTGCTTGCATCCCAAGCATCCTAGATCTTGGCCCTTTTCAGATTCCTGAAGCCTCTCAGGGTCTCCCCTGCCCATGCCCAGCACTGTGAGCTTCAGGCAGGTGCCTGGCTGCTTTTTAGATTGGCACCTAGTGAGGGGCATCAGCCCTGCCCAAGGCATTGCCTGGCCTGCCGGTTCTGGGGATAAGCTGCCCCTTGCCTTGCAGACAGAGGACAGGGAGTACGAGGACCTGGAGGAGAAGTTCCAGTGTGTGGTGTCCAGCGTGGCTGTGCTGAAGGAGAACGTGGCATCCTACCTGGGCCATTTAGAGGTAAAACCCTGATAACTTGCAGGGGGTTGGCCCCATCCAGGCCTTGGGACCTGTTTTTCTTGGGGTTGCAAAATACTTTCAAGCCCTATGGAAACCAGTGTCAGTTCGGGATGTTCAGTGACTTGCATTTCTCAGCTAAAGATGTTGTGCATAACATCCAGGATCGCTCAGGTCCAGCAGAGCTTAAAACAAAGTCAAGGCTTCATTGACACAGTCTGAGCTGGGTGTCATTTGAGAATAATCGGTCCTTAAACTGATCATTATTTCAAGGCATTAAATAGCTGAGAAGGCTAAGTGTTGTTCGCCTGGGAATTCTTACATAACAGGTATAAGACAGAAGTGTTCCCAAACCAGGGAAACAACAAACTTCCCTTCTGAAATGACCCAGCTGAGTAGCTGCTGTGATTTTCTCATGGAAATCCCCTGGGACATCTGAGGGAAATGAAAGTATGAGCAATGGCAAAACTCGAAATCCCCAGGCACTGTATTATCAGGGAAGTCTCAGGAAATAGCAGAGGGTTCAGAAAGCAGCAATTCAAGGGCTGGCAAGACATTGTCATGAAAATATTGGCAAGGGCTCCCCATATAGGATTGGGAAGGAGGAAAAGGGGACAGAAAGACTCCCTGTAGCCCAAAGAGCGGGTAAAACAGAAATAGAATAGCAAACAGGAGGATGGCAATCTGTATGACAGTGAGATGTGGCATCAGCTAGCGGGACAGGGTATGACCGTTCCTTGGGACATGGAGTGCTCCTGGGGCCCTGCCTGGCACTGCCCCCCGGTGAGCTGCAGCTCTGTAAGCCAGCTTCTTTGCTGCAGCCAGGACATCAAGTGTCTGCAAATAGGCTGGGCAGCCTAGATAATAAGCTGTGGTTAGGAGTCATGCTGGGGCTCGGATGCAGCTTCAGAGGAGCTGCTGGTGGGGGAAGGTGGGGCTGCGTGCATGCCCTGCCGCTCTCCCTCTGAAAGCTTCTCAAAGGCATCCTGAGGAGCCGATGAAGACATGTTCTCATAGGGCAGAGACAGCCTGGCCTCTTTGTGCTGGCTGGCAGTTCCCTCTTGCGCATCTGTCTGTACCAGTGCCCTCACCATGAGAAGAGGCAAATTTTGGTGCATACAGGATCATCACAGCCCCCTCTGCTTGTGTAAGAGCCCCTGTAGGGCTGAGGAAAAGCACGCAGGTCTCAGAGCTGCCACCTTCTGCTCAAAAGGTCAATCCTTTTCCCCTTTTATATTTCCGTCTCCAGTCCTTTCTGTGGCAAGGAGGACTACAAAGGAAGTGACCTAAACATGACCACAGGCAAAAAGACAGGATTTAGGACAGAGATGGGCCTCTCTGAGTGCCCTGATGGCAGCCATGGTTGATGAGAATCAAACAGAAACTGCTCCAGGACTGACTGCAGGAGCAGTGCTCCAAGGGGCAGCAAAGCCAAGCCCAGGAGGAGCAGGAGGCCAGGCTTCCCTTGGCACCAGCAGCAGGCTGGGGCTCTGAGAGCTCTGGGCTCCCTTCTCTGGGTCTAGAGGTTGTGCGTCAAAATCGGCCTCCGGGCAGGAAGGAGGCTGCAGCCCACAGCATTAACATTAGAGCAAAGCCTCTCAAAGCGGAGGAGGGTCTCCACCCAAACCATCCCTAGCTGCTTTCCTTTCCCACCAGTCTCACTCTCCATGCAGAGGCCCGGGGGGAGATTTTGTGCACAAATACAAGAAACTCCATGGAGCTACTGGAGCACCAAATCCAAGTGTCAAAGCACCAGGCAACATTAAGCTGGTGCAGGCTACCTTTGGCCACAGGGCAGCCTTGGCCACCTTGCTGGGGCAGGAGTGCTTTGGCAAGCTGGTATATGACCCCTGCTCAAGGGGAGAGGTTTGTTAACACCTAAGTGAGCTCCCTGGCTTGCAGGCAGGAGTAGCCCAGAGCATCAGTCCCACTGGGCTGCTAGCACAGAACACCCAGGCTGGGACACTGGCCTGTCTTTGGGAACACAGGGATAGGTTACAGATGGGTTAGCTGGTGTTGGGCAGCATCTGCAGGTCAGGTCTGATGGCTTTCTCCCTTTCAGGCATTCCTGCTGCCCACCCCACACAAGCGGGAGCTGCAGATCGACGAGGGACCTGCCCAGCAGTACCGCCGCTTTGCAGAATACCTCCATTGCACTGTTTTCCCAGAGTTTGTAAGTGGTCCTCCCCTGCAGATCTCCTTCAGGGTCACAGCCAAGCATTGCTCTCACACCTTCTTCCAGGGCACAGCAGGAGCTGGCTCCAGGGCAGGGCAGCCAAGAGCTGAGGGAGACCCCAGAGCAGGCAGTGTCCTCACCAACAGGCACAGTCCCCTGGGGCCTGAACATGAAGGGGCAGGTAGCAGGATCCATCAGCAGTCCCAGACACATGAAGTGAAGAACCAGCTCCAGGGTCCATCTGAGACACAAAAGGAGACAGGGCCAGAGACATGGCTACAACACAGCTCTAAAGTCCATCCAGGGTTAGAGACAAGCTGCAGTGTCCATCTGAGGGGTCTATCTAGGAACTGAACTACCTACAGCAGAGGTCCAAAGTCTACCCAGGAGACAGAGGCAGAAACCAGCTCACCCACAGCAATGTTTAAGTAGCAGCTGAAGGCCCTTAAATGGGCTGTGGGCAGGGGTGTGGGTGGAGGCTCCAGGTGAGTCTGATCTGGGCCATTAAAGGCTGTGTCTTGAGGGCCCTGACATGTTCATGGCCAGCCATGCAGGCAGGGCTGCAGCAGAGCACAGGATGGTGGGAAACCAGGCGTACTCTTTATTTGACTCACACAAGGTGTTTGCCACCAAACCTCAGTCCAACCTACCCACACCTTGTGGGCATCCGTACTCGCCCAGGAGTCCCCCATCTGTCTCCTTCTACCACCCCTGCTTGGTTCTCCAGGACTCCCTCTTGGGTGGCGGCTGCCACCGTGAATGCAGTCAGGGAGGTTTTCTGAGCAGTGAAGAGTGTGGCAGGGCAGCCTGAACCCCACACCTGGATTCCGGCATCCCCAGCGCCAGCACGGGGAGGGAGGGTAGCTACGTGGGATAACCACACAGACCCTGGGCTGAGGGCCTCTGTCAAACCAGGACGCTATGACCTGCATGGGACAGTCACTGCAGCACCCCCCTTGGCCCATGGGACCTTGCACGTGAGGGTCCTACCCCATCATTTGCATGGAACACAAGTTTTGAATCGTGGCATGCGTAACTGCTCTCTACCAAGGGTTTGCTTTGGTTGGCATCCTATGTGCCTTCAGGGAAGGATATCTCAGATGCTCCCCACTCCACACAAGCCTTTCAACAGGTCCCCGAGCCTTTTCTCCTGTGTAAGACAGTGCCCCATGCAGACAGCTGGGCCTGTCTGGGGGGCTCAAGTGGAGATTTGGGTTCTCTCGCCCCACAGAAGCGACGGCTGGACAGGCTGGTCTGCCAGCCCCTCTGCAGCCTCTCAGACATGCTGGTGGGGCCACAACAGCTGGTCAAGAAGCGCCTGGACAAGCTGCTGGACTATGAGGAGATCCAGGAGCGGAAGAGCGAGATGGGCAGCGTGACATACGACGAGGAGGCAGCCATGAACACCTACCTTGCCATCAACTCCCTGCTTGTGGCCGAGCTCCCACGGTTCAACCAGGCGGCTCTGCAGCTCCTGGGGCAGATACTGCGCTCCCTCAGCGCCCTGCAACGGGACTTGGCTGCCCAGGTCCTGCACCAGGCAGAAAAGGAGCTAGAGCAGGTGAGAGTGACCCCTTGGTGTGTGTGCCCAAACCGGCGCACATGCTGAGCCAGACCTGCCTTCTTCAGGCTTGGGACATCACTTGGGTGTCAGGGCACTGAAGGTTTGCTGTAGCCCAAGCCTGCCCTTGCAAACACGCAGCTCCCTGTCTAGCATTTGTAAGTGATCTCTCCTCCCCTTCGGCTGGGGAAAGCCAAGTTGTCTCTTCTTCACTGCCAGGAACTGTCCTGCTCTCTCTTTGAGGACAGCGCTGGTAATTTATTGATGTGCTGCCTGAGAGATCAGTGTTAACTCTGAGCTCCCAAGAGCTCCGTGCTAGGAAGGCAAGGAGGAGAAGGACAGCTCCTGGCCTGAGGACGAGCATCCCTCAAACCTCCCTCACTGCACAGCACTCTCTGAGCCTGACGTTTGCAAATGTGGTGGGTCAGGCCAGTCCAGAGCCCTGGGGTAGAGCACGGCCCTGGCCTGACCCATGACCAAGATGAGAACAAGATGCAGCCACGGGGAGGTATCCTCTCAGGCACTGCTCGTACATACCTAGTCATGAGGGCGGATTCCTCTTGCTCAGTCTGGGATGCTTACGCTGCAGATATCTACCCCAGAGCTACATCCGCCTGTCTCCCTTTTTAGGCAGATGGGACGGACTGGGGGCTTGGGGCGGGACAGCAGGACCCAGGGACTGCTGCGGTGGGCTGGGTACAGCCCAAGAGCCCCGCGTGTGACTGCCCTGCCCAGGGCAGGTGGCTCAAAGCCAGAGAGCAGCAGCTCTCCTTGCCAAAGGGAACCACATCCTAGGTGCAAGATGCATCTTTAGTGGCAAGGTCTGTTCTCTTGCTTTCTCACCTCTTTTCTTCCTGCTCCTCTTCTTTTGACCCTACCCACAGCTCCTCCCCTCCCCAGGGCCCTCTCTGATCTCAGGATCTGTCTTCACAGATGCCCCATGGCCACATGCCTCTGCCCAGTTTCTGGAAGATGGTGGAAGACACCTTGCAGCAGTCTGGCGCTCAGCTCCGTACCTTCTGCCAGACGTTTGAGACGGTCACGCCGAGCCCTGTGACACAGGTAGGAGCTGGGAAGGGGGTGTCTCAGGCCAGCTGGATGAAGAGGTAGGACTGTGGCTTCCCAGTGCAGAACATCTCATTGGGGGGGAGGTTGGCTCAGAAAGTGGCACGGGGGGTTACCACAGCCACAGTATTTCCCCCAAGCCCCTGACAGCAGCTGGCTGGGAATAACCAGGGATGAAAGTCTCAGCTCTTCTGGTTCTGGATGCTCATCTCCAAACCATGAGGTAGAGCAGATAGTGTGAAGGAGTTTCTCCTCTAACCTCTCACTGGGATGTGATCTGGCAGAAAGGAGAGCACATGTACATGGAGGGCCTCAGTCTCCTGCCTGTCTCATCAAGTGCTTCTGTGTCTCTTGCTCCCCACCAGCCTCTGAACCCTGCCGAGGAGCGGAAGGTCCTTTCCCTTGTGAGCAAGCACGGCCCAGACAAACTTTACCAAGTAACAAGCAACATCAGTGGCAGCAAAGACTTGGACCTGACCTTGCAAAGGGGACAGATTGTAGCTCTGCTGCAAAGTGTGGACACTAAGGGGAACACGAGCAGATGGCTGGTGGATGCTGGAGGTACTGTGAGCTCTATGGGGAGCCTCTCCCTGCCTCGGCACCAGGGTCAGAAACCAAACCCGAACCACTTCCTCATCTTGGATGAAACAGCAGGCCATTGCCTCCCGGGTCCTCCCTTCCAGGGTTTGCTCAGCCCAAATCCACCTCTGGTTTGCCAGCTGCACCCATAGCCATTAGCTGTAAAGTTCAGGTTTCCCCATGAGGGAGCACTCATGGCTCATCATGGCTGGGAAAGGAGAATCCCGTGCACACAGAAACGTCTTGAAACCCCTTTTTTGGGGAGGGTTGCTGCTGGATATCCCCTAGTGATGGACCAGTTTGAGTAGGGCTGCTGTGCCGTGTTAGGCAACAGCCAAGTTGTCATTCCTCTCCTCCAACCAGTCCTACACATGCCAGGCAGCGGGGCCCCATGACCTGTGTGTGTGCGTGTCCTCCAGGTCCCCGAGGGTTTGTGCCTGCTGGAAAACTCCAGCCCTATTGCCCGGTACAAAGCCAGCAGCCTGGGATGCAGATGCCAGCCCTGGAGAACAGCACAGAGAGAAGGCGACATTCGTATGCATCACCTGAAGCCCCCAGGCCCCAGGTGGCCGCCTTCACCCCAGCTTTCCAGGTGAGAGTGGGGGATGCCCCCCAGGGCCATTCCTGGCAACCCCACCAGCTCCGTGCTGGTCCCTGTGTGTGCAGCATGTGGGTGGGAAGGTGGACCTGCTTTTCCAGCACACATGTGGTCATACATGTGCAGCCGTGTGCCTAGCAGGGGAGTGTCACAGCCCCTGGCCGAGTACCCCATGAGGCTGGTGGCTGCCTTGCTGGGAGGGGGGTGGACAGAGCAAGAGAACTGTGCTTGGTGGGGTCCCCAGTGTCCCTCCATCGATGGCAGTACTGCACTGCCCTCTTGGAAACAACCTCCATGTCCCCTATAGGTCCTGCCCTGCCATGTGTGTCCTCTCCTCCTTTGACTCTTGCGTCTGGCAAGGGCTTCCTCCCTCCTTCCCCTGCCTTTTGCAGGTGGTGGCCGGCTTCTCCTTCGCAGCCAGGAGTCCACAGGAGGTGAGCCTCCAGGCAGGGCAGCCCGTGGTGGTGCTGGAGCCGCACGACAAGAAGGGGAGCAAGGATTGGAGCCTGGTGGATGTGAACGGCCAGAGGGGCTACGTGCCGTCCAGCTACCTGGTGACCGTCCCTGTGCAGGAGCCCATGGGCTGGAGCTTGCCTGTGTGAGCATGGCCAGCCTGGCACCCAAGGGCACAGGCTTCATCAGATGAGAGTCGTCCGCTTGGCACCCCAGGACTCATCACGGGAGATACTGGAGGGGGCAGCCATGGTGGCCCCGGGCCAGGGAGGCAGTGGGAAGCAGCTGGCAGAATACGGCCTGGGAGATGTGGGTGCGAGGGACGGCAGTCGGGAGGCACGTTTTGATGGGTAGGTGCGAGGGTGCCATGTCCCATATGTGTTTGCACAAAGGAAAGGAGCATGAGGGAATGAGGGCAGGTGGCTGCAGTTTTCCAGGGATTTGCTGAAATCCATGTCAGTGACAAAAGTGTCCCTAGGGGTGACGAGACAGCATCGTCCCCAATTAGATCAGGACCAAGCTGCAAAGGGTGCAGTGCTGCGGAGGGGGCCTTCAGCCTGGCACGGAGCATCTGGGGCTCTTGGGAAGAGGCTTTCCGGGAAATCGCTGGTTTGAGTGCAGAGACCGAGGCGGAGCAGCTCTGGAGACATGGCTCCCCGCTCCTCACCAGGGTGTCATGCCTGCCTGGGTGCCCACCCTGATGTGCCATTGTGGTCCCTTCGGCAGCACAGCCTTCACGTCCTGCTAAAGGGCACGGCAACGCCAGCCTGCGCCTGGCCGCACCATCAGCGATGGGAGGGTGCCGGGCTGAGTGCCGAGGCCAGGGTCCTCCCCAGCCCTCCTGGCCACCGAGCACCGCTTCTGGCCTCAGTTTCCCCCCGCAGCACAGTGGGGCTGATGCTCCTGACCCCTTGGAGAGGCACTTTGAGCTCTGGTGATGAGAAGCGCTCTGTTCACCACCGATGCTATTTCGTGCGACTCATACGCTGACATTATAATATATTATACTGTCTCTCCGCCCCACTGGTGCTGGTGGGCTCCCGCCCCCACGCACGGGCCGTGCCGTGGGGCCGCGCAGCGCCCGTGGCAGCCCGACAGCGCGGCCGCCAGATGGCAGAGCCGCCCCGCACGCCGCGCCCGCCTCCCAGCGCGCCTCGCTGCGGGCACTGGGAGCACTGGTTTTGGGGCGCTGGCAGGCCGTGGAGGGGGTTCACTGCTGCAGTGGAGTGTGCGTGTCCTTGGCCGGCGTGGGGACAGCCCGAGGCGGCAGGGCTGGCGGTGCCGCGGTAAGCGCGGCTGTGCCGGGGCAGCGGCTGAAGGCGAGCCGTGCGCTGCTTCCCTCCCAGGCGGTGCTGCTCAGGGCTGGGGACGCAGAGCACAGCTCCTGGGGCTCTCAGGACACCGTGTCCCCCTTGCCGACCCCGTCAAATCTCCAGCGGTTCGACACATGCGTGCTCTCTAGAAGCACAGGCCCCATGGAAGAGGTTTTTGGGAGAATCAACCTGTGTCGGTCAGTCCCTGACCTAAGGCTCAGTCTGGGGACAGAGACAGCACTCCCTCCCATCGCTGCCTGAGGCGTCACAGCTCTGTGCCTCAGTTTCCCCATGGCTTGCTCTGATGCTGTGCTGTGATGTAACGCTGATGAGGGTCAGGGCAGGGAGCTGTGCCCACGACAGCGCTGACGTGTCAGAGGGGAATTCGGGAGCTCGCGGCTGCAGCCGTTGGGGGCTGGCACCGCGCTCCCTCCACGGGAGAGCTCAGCCCGTGATGCCATGCTGCCCACCCCTCGCCCACTGCGGGCAGTGGAGCACAGAGGCAGCAGCCTGGCGTCATCCCGGCTGCCCTGGGCACCTGCTGCTTCCCGCATCAAAGGTGCGATGGCCGGCTGGCGAGCGCTGGCACGCCGGCTCCCCGCTCCCTGCCCGGCAGGGAGGCAGCACGCTCGGCCGCCCACGGGCTCCCCACGGGACGCGCTTCGGCAGCACGGCAGCTGGGTGTGGGTTCCCACGGTGCTGCCCTGCGGCTGTGGCTGCGGACTGGGCAGGGAAGCAGAGGTGGTATGTCCTCACCCAAGCTTGCACCGTGTGGGGAGGGATGGGGTGGGTGCCAGGCAGGTGGGGACAGGCCTGACGCTGCGCTGCTTTCACTGTGCACCCTACACGTGGGTCCAGGTGCCTGGTTTGGGGTAGAGCTGCCTGTGGGGCTCACCCTCCTTTGTACCTGCAGGGTCCTGGGGCTTTATCTGCGGGGAGGCTGGGGGCTTGCTACCTCCGCCCAGGTGCCATTGAAAGCCCCGAGCAAATGCTCACCCCCGCGAAGCCTGGGAGAAGGCGGCAGCGCGGGAGCTGGGGACATTGCTGGGGAAAGCCAATGGGTTCCTCAGGACTGGAAAGTGGGCAGGCTGGGGGGACGCGGGCCGCTGGGCAGGGGTTGTGTTTCTGAGTCTCGCCCGCCCAGCCCCGGCCCCGCAGTGGCAGGGCTCACACCTCCAGCTCGCTGCTGATGGCTTCTCCGGATTTTTCCGTTCCTAATCAAATCACATCAGGTCGGATTTCCCTCCCAAGCCGCCTTCCTGCCAGCTCAGCGGGGCGCAGATGCAATCAGCCCCGCACCAGTGCAGGCGACAACAGGAGTCCTGCTCCGCAGCCCGCGGGTGCCTGGGACCCTTCAGAGGGTGAAAGGTGACAGCGGGACAAGGAGCGCCGAGAAACTGCTGCTGCCTGTGCCCTGATCTGCCCGCTGGAAGGAGACCTGGGGTGGGCAGGACTTGATAGGCAGCTTATAAAACCGGTTGGGCTTTCTCTGTCCCACTCATCAGGACTCTGGATTTCATGTACTCTGAAACACCAGCTCCCCTTTTCCTTCCTCCAGCCACCCCCAGTGCTCCCTGTGTGTCAATGCTGGCCAGAAGGAGCTCTTCGCACTGCCTGCAGCCGGCACGGTGCCAGGTGTCCTAGACCCCCGCTGCCTCTCCTGGGCCACCACTCTACCCATCAAACGTCCATCCACCAGCGCTTGCCGGGGTTGATGGGCATGAAGGACAAGGTGGAAACAGCCCATGCACATCGCACCAGGAGATGTACGTGAGCCACACACCAGTGCTCTGCAGGAGGTGGCAGCACACTGAGGACACGCTGCTTGTGTCAGGCACCGGCTGCCTGCCCCCTGCCAGATAACGCGGTTGTGCTCCAAGCTGGGTGCAGCCGAGGCACCAAGAGACTCCTTCGTACGGTGCTGAGCCAGCCAGTACCAGCACCCTGCCCAGCGGCAGTGGCACCGGTGTCCTGCCTACCTCGAAGTCCCAGCGGTGGCTGGAGTGTGCTGTGGACGTCCCCACTAGGAAGAAGGGAATTACCTTGTGCAGCTCCTTCGGTTTCTGCAGTACCCACCAGTCCTGCTCCCAACCTCGATGGCCGTGGGACCTTCCCCATGGGGTCTATCCCCAGGACATGCCCTAGTACTTGGCTGCAGGACAGGGGGTGCCAACATCCCTCACTTCTCCCATGATTCCACCCAAACTCGTTGCACCCACTGCTGCCCCAAACCTGGAAGTGCCCCCTTGAAGTCACCAAAGGGTACAGGGCTCTTCCAGACTAAACACGAGGGGGAATAAAGGGCACCAGTGTGCCTTTAAATAGCCCGGCAAGGACAGGCTCTCCCGGGAGGAATGCTCTGGCTGGCCCGGTGGAACGTGCTCGTGGCCGGGGGTGCGGGGGGACAGCCGGGCAGGGACGGCTTGTCGCCAGGAGGTCAGGTCAAGGTTAGGCATTGCCCTGGCCAGGCGCCGCTGTGCCGTGCCTCGGCACCGCAGGAGCAGGACTGTGCAAGGGGGAGAGAAACACGTGCCAGGCCGGGGACTTGCCATGCCCGGGGCTGATCTGCAAGGTGGCAGTGGAGCGGGGCAGGCACTGCTGCCTGCAACCTGCCTGCTGATCTGCAAGTGGTTTGGCACTGGCACAGCCTGGCTGCCGGAGCAGCCTGCCGGGCGGCTTGGGTTGTCCAGGAGCGGCTGCTGCACTCCTGTCCGGGCTGATTCATATCCTGGACGTGCAGGCATTTGGATAGCATCCACCCATGGGGTGTGACAGCACACAGCCATGTCCCTGGGGCACAGGGCGCCAGCTCGGTTGCATGTCGGAGAGCGGGACGGTGGCAGCTCAGACTCCGCTCTCCTCTGCCTTGCGGGGCGTGCCTGTCCCTGGGGACACGGCAGTGGCCGTGGGCAGGGTAGGGAGCTGCAAAGCACATCTCCAGGTGGAGACACCTGGATGGCGGGGAGGATGGCTGCGTGCCCAGGTGTCGATGTGTCCGCTGGCTCCGTCGGCGCACCCAGGCGGCAGGGAGGCGCGAGAGGAAAGCAGCTGCCAGGGAAGCCCCAAGCCCGAGCTCCCAGACTTGGACTCATCCCCTCACCATGGGGTGCCAGGAGGGGAGTAGGGGTGCAGCAGGGCTGCAGTGGGCAGGGAAGGAGGGGAGCTGGGGGGACCCAGCCCCCAGGCAGCAGGAGCAGGGTGGCTGCCCCAGGCTGAAGGGCACAGCCAACTCAAGCAGTGCTGCATTTGCAGGCATGGTGCTGGCGTTCACCACCGCTGCCAGGCTGAGCTGGCTCTGAGCAGAGCCAGCCTGTGGCTGTGCTGTCCCCAGGTGCCCGCACATGTGTGGGAGCAGGGTGGCCCATGTGAAGCAGCCCGCAGCCCCGGCACCCTGGCCCCTGGTAGCCTGTGCTGGCCCTGCTCACTGTGCCACCAGCCCTGATCAGCATGGTGCTGCGTGGCCCGAGGGAGAGCTGAGCCCCATGGAGAGTGGCCCTGGGGCTGCGAGACAAGGAGCGGAGGTGTGAGCAGCCCTGCTCGCTCCAGGCTTGCGCAGCCGGCACCTGAATTGTCTAATAAAGTGTGAAATTGCTTTCATGCTCTGCTACCTTTGCTGAGACGGACCATCATTATGGCCCCCCCCTTCCCAGCCGGCAGCCGGCTGCTGCCGACGTCCCTGCTGTTGCGGTGCTGCCAGATGAGCCCCTGGCTGGAGCTGTGCCTGGCGCGGCCCCGCAGGACCACTGCGCTGGGGGCTGCTGGGTGGTACCCGCCATCCCGGGGATGAGCACCCCTCTCCTCCTCCTCAGCCCCTCCATTGTGCCCACCCCACACAAAAGCACAAGCTGCTGCTGGTGTATCACGGGGGGGGGGGGGGTTGCGAATCCCTGCCACAGGACTGGGCCGGGGACTGCAGACCCTGTTTCTTCCCCCCCATCAGATGCCCTGCAGGTGCAGGGGTCAGCTCAGGACCGAGCCCTGCCCTGGGGCTGCGCCACTGCCAAAGCCCTGCCCTTTCCCAGGAAGGGCTGGTGGGGGGCGTGCCCATCAGATACAGCCCGCAAGGAGATAGGGCTCCGGCTGCACCAGGAGTGCCAGGAGCCGCCTCGGACTCGGACCCTCGCTTGGGTGGCGGAGGGCTCCCACCTTGGCAGAGATAGAGGGGCAGCCTGGCCCCCCTTCGCCAGAGGGTGACTAATTGCTCTTGAACCACCTGGATGTGCACAGAAACCGTTCTCCGGCCTTAATAATGATAATCAATCATCCTGCTCTGGGCAGGGGTTGTGGAAGGCTTTCCAGGACTGGGGAGCTGGCAGGGCTGGCGGGGGGACTGTGGTGCCGGGGCGGGGGGGGCTCCCCTCGAGGGCACATGGAAGACTCTGCTCTGGTGGTGGCTCTCCTCCCGTGCTGCCTGCCACGAGGGCAATCCATGCCCAGGTACACCTTGCAAGGGGAAGTGCCAGCTCCTCAATGCTGGCACCGTGCCGGTGCGCCTGGGTCTGTGCAAACTGTGATTTTGGAGGGAAGATGGGGCCAGCTGGGAGCCCAGGCCGTGCATGGGGCATGGGGTGCTCCCTGCCCTGGAGGGTCCCGTGGGTCCCTGTGCCGAAGGGCTGGACACGAGCACCGGGGAGCTGCCAAGGGGTGCCCGGGAAAATGAGCCATGTGTGGGATTTCTGCAGGGATCAATATACTTTGCCCCAGGGAAATGGTGCCACATTTTTCCAGCCACTGATAAAGTTAAACCCTTGATCTGGTTAAAGATTTAGTCCACAAGGCAAGCCTGGGTAGGACAACAATGCTGTTAGCACCACCGACTTGGTGACACTTGCCCAGGCAGAGGGGACTAAGCCCACTGCCCCGCAGCCTGCGGCTCAGCCCCGCTGTCGGAGCACATCCCTGCAGCCGGACCCCACCATTGGAGCACATCCCCACAGTCGGACCTCGCCGTCCCTGGGCCACATCCAGGCCCCCGCATGGGGGATGGAGTTGGAGGATCCCCAGGCGCTGAGCTGAGCCCGGGCAGGTGGATGGCATGCAGCCGGGGAGGGGAGCGTCCCGCCGGGAGCTGCTCTTTCTTCGGTGTAACCTTATAACCCGCGCCCCGCCGCCGCCTGCCCTGGCCGCAGCTCGGCCCAGTGCCACCGGCCGGGGGGGGCTTCATGCCGCTGGGAAGCCAGCCTGGCCCTGACGTGACATGAGTCAGCTGGAGCAGCCGGGCAGCGCTACCCACCGTGAATAGCTCAGCCAGCACGCCGGCCCCCGCACCGTGCGTCCCTGCCCCTCTATGCCCCAGGGGGTCCCCAGGCAGGGAACCCCCGAGCCGGCAGTCCCGGGGTGATGCACACTTTCCCTTGGGGCTTCTTCGGCCCCCTGGCACCAGGGGCTTCAGCCACCTGGCAGCAAAAGGCAGATCCCTGTGGTCTTGTTCTGTCCCCAAGGTCACTCCGCTGGCCGGAGAGTGCCTTGGGGCTTTCCAGAGGCCACAGGAGTTAAAGAGCGAGCGTGGCGGGGAGGGGGTGCAGAGCACCCTCCTGCCTTCCTGCCTGTCCTGGGACAGCCGTCCTTTCCCTGCCCAGCCTGGCAAAGGGAAGACACCCACGGCCACAGCTCTCCTCCTGCGGCCCTGTGCCTGCATCCGTGGGGTGGCTGCACACGGTTGTCGCGACAGTACTTAGGACTGCAAACGCATCCCATATATCCCTGCAAATGCATCCCAAATAAAACCCTTGGTCTGACCTTGGGGCACTGGTGGCCCCCAGCCTGCAATGGTCTTGAGCCATTTTGGGCACGGGGACTCCCAGGCCCGGCTCTGCTCCCCTCTCCACCTCCCCTGCCCAGCCGGGCTTGCCACTCCGAGGAAAAGCTGTGTGTGTGATCCCTGCGTGCCACCAGGCACTGCCATCAGCCGGAGCTGGCACGGCTGGCCCCGCGCCGAGCCAGGGGTTTCCTCCGCAGCCAGAGCCCTGCGGCTGCAGCCCCCCGGCCCTGCAGCTCTGGGCCCGGGCTTCCCTCATCATACAGGGAGGGCTAAAGGGACTCCGGGGCCTCTGGTCTGCAGGCACCATGGCTCAGTCTTCTCGGCCAGTTCCCAGCTCAGCTGGCTGCTTGCCGGAGGCCCGGCCCTGCTGGTGCACGTGTTGCGGTGCTGGGGAGACCTCAAAGGCAGCTTTTTGCTGGAGCAAATGCAGACGGTGCAGGTGAGAAGTGGGGATGGAGAAGCTCAGGTGAGCACCGAAGGGAAGTGTCCCTGCCTGCAGGCAGGGAGAGGGCAGAGGGGTCATCCTGCCTTCTGCAGGCATGGGACTCTGGCAGGGATGTCTGCCGGCATGCCGCAGGAGGGATAGCACATACCTCTTTGCCACAGGCCCTTTCAAATGGGCCACCAATTCAGTGTCAAGAGCTGGTTCAAAGCCCTCTCCTTGCATCAGGCTCGGGAGGCAGAAAGGCTGCCTGATCCCCACCTCACCTCCCCACTGCCCGGAGCCATCCCATCTGCTAGAGAAAACCGAGCGCTGGGAGCAGCCGGGCGAGCAGCCCTCTAACCCAACAGCATTCCCAAACCCTCCTTCATTAGCATTCCTCCTCTCCCAGCCTGCACAGCCTGTTCCCGACGCCCCAAGTGTTAATTGAATTACTTCCCCAGAACTGCTGCAACTTCGGGGACTCGAACATCTGCATACACCACGGGCAGCCTGCGGCGCGCCGGCTCAGCCCTTCCCCGTGCTCCCCGCCTTCCCCGGGGATGAGCCAGCTGTAGGGAAGAAAAACGGACCCGGCAATGGCAAGACCAGGTTGGTGTAAAGGTGCAAATGCCCCCACTGCAAAGACTCACAGAACGAAGGGAATGGAGTCAAAGTGTAAACGAGAAGCCCCGAGGGCTTTGGGAGCCCCCCAGTAAGGGCTGCAAGTGTGCAGCAGGCTGTGCAGGGCTGGGAAACGTCCTGCTGCTGCTAAAGCCATGGCTACCACCGCTGTCGGGCGGCAGTCCATCGAGCCGTCAACCCGTGGCTGTTGCTGCATCTCTACCTGACAAAGGTGATTTGTGGGTCTAAAATTTGCCTCCTTTGGGCTGCACCTGACTATAGCTACAAGCTGCAGACACGAACCCCTTTGTGTACCCAGCCCGCATCCTGGCTGGGATTTACCTAAAACAGCCCCGGGGCGGAACAGCTGGGTGGGGATGGGGGGGAGAGGGAAGAAGGCTGCCTGGTGTTTGTTTTTACTAATGAAGCCCCATAATCAAATCATTTCAATTTTAATTGTAAAGCCAGCAGGCAGTTTTCTGTCTCCAGATGGGACGTGATAAGAATAGTTGAAGGCTGGGCACGTTCTGCCGCTTACCTTAATACTTGGAGAAAAGCCGACGGGAGCAGCCCCAGGGAGGCTCCCACCCTGCCTTGGAAGACCCTGGTCCCCATGGGGTGCGGGGACCATCGGAACCCCCTTGGCATTATTCAAAAAAAAAAGACCCGGGGAAAAAAAACTAGGGAAAGAGGGGTTGCTGCACCCCAAGCCATTCCCGGGTGGAAGCAGAGGCGCATCCAGCTGCGGTGCTGGAAGAGCCTGGGGCTGTGAGGCTGAACCACGGCAGTGAGATGTTCCTTGGAGCCAGTGAGCCAGCATCCCACCTGCACCAGTCTGGGATCTTGTCTGGTCCAGAAACCCTCACACCTGGGGGCAAAGAGCGCCAGAGCCCTTGGGGTTGGACACGGGATGACGGCTTTCCTAAGCAGTTCGTAGGCAATGTGGGACTTGAGCTGGGGGTCAGCCCCAAAGCCTCTCCCGCTTCTTTGACCTGGGAAAGCTAAGCCCGGGGAGGATGTGCTGCCACCATGCCTGGGTCAGAGCAGGGGAGCCAGGAGCCGTTTCCCCTGCTTTCACCTCCTGGCTCTGCCAGGATACGTGAAATCTATTTGTGGCTTCCACTTACTGTCTCATTTTTTGGGTGCTTGGACTTTGGAAAAAGAGGAAAATAAAGAAACTGGGTCATTTTCTATTTATTTGGAAGAGCTGAGATATTAGCCCTCCAGCTGCAGAGAGCTCTGCTCACATCTCTGCGGGGCTTGCGGAGTTTGGAAGCAAGCGATGGGGGACAGGAGAAACCTCCCCCCTCGCCAAAAGAAAATGTGTGTTTTGTTTAGGTTGGGGGGAACTGGGTGCGGTGCGATTGGGATTGCCCTCCCTATCTAAAAGGGCTAATTCAGGCTAAACACGTTTGTTTGTTTCCCTTGATGGAGAAATGCAGCCAGGAGGGGCTGGGCTGCTCTGGGACCGATGAACTCCCCCCCCCCGCCCCTGGCTGGGGGCATTCCCCGCTGCGTGCCAGGCCTCGGCAATCACCCAGGGGCAAGGCACAGGCAGCCAGGTCCCCGGTTCCAGCTGGAGGTGGCAGGGGAAGGAGAAGTGCTTCTCTCCTCCCCATCAGACAGGTTTATTCCTCCCAGAAGAGGACGAGGTCAGAGGGCCGGGGTGGTACAGCGTGATCCGGGCAGGTCATGCCAAGTATAAAATACCTAGCGTGTTTGCCATAGCCATAATGGGGCAGAGCCCATCTCTTACCAGGGATGGCTGTTCTGCTTTCACCTCCCTGAGCTGCTGCCCTCCCTGTGCCTGCGGGCCGGTTCCCGGTGACGACAGCATTTCTGGAATCCCCTGGAAGGGATCCAGGCTGGGGGACGCCGGGCACTGAGCAGCCACCAGCATCCCTCCGGCCGGGCCTCTTTGCTCTTATCTGCTCTCTCTTTTTGCGCCTGAGTCATCAGAGACAAGAGCATCAAATCAGAAGTAAAGTCATTAACTCACTAAGCAAATACAGGTGAAAATTCTCACTTTATTTTTTGAAATCGGAGCCCCAGCTCCTCGGGGCTTTAAGCGGCGTCTTCCCTCCTCCAACCTTCCCACGGCCAGGTCCATCCCAGCCCCACGCATGTCCCTGGGGCGAGGAGAGGAGGGAGACACGGGCACCCACCCTGCGGGGCTCAGCTCGGCCGGCAGCAGCCCCTGCACGTCGCATCGATATGGCCCTCCAGCCAGGATGAGGGAGCCCGGTGCCCTCCCTTGCCAACGGGCTCCTGCTACACAAAACTGTGGTCATTCTCCCAGCCCGGGCTCAGGCGTGCTGGGCACATCCAACAGGAGCGATGTGCCCCTCTCCTTCCCCTGCGGCACCCATCCCTGCTGCCAGCGCGGCACCAGCGGGGCTGGGTGCATCCCCAGCATCTCCTGCCTCCCACACGACTGCGGCTCGCACATCCCCATCTCAGCCAATCCGTGCCGATCCGTGATTTCGCTCTTCTTCCTCTTTTTCTTTTTTTTTCACCATGTACAAATGGGAATTAAATTGAGGCCACTAAACTCACTCGCGCTCGCAGCCGTGATGGGATTGCAGGCAGCGTTTCACCACCAGCTCTTCACAGCAACTGCCTGTCTCTGGCTAGAAAACCGCAGCATGCTCGCTCCTGCTGCCGGTGCCCGGCATGCCGCTGCCTGCTCCCTGCCAGGCCCTGGTGCCGGCAGCACGCGTGGGAAAGCAGCGCTGGGGTTAAACCCAACCAGACCAAACCACACGTGAGCAATTCCTTTCTCATGTGAGCGCGCTAGGGGCCAAAAGGCACCGCTCAGCTCCTGCTCGGGGTCCCGTGGCTACACCTGGCCCAAAACCCCATTGCATTGGGTTTACCCCGGTGTCCCGGGGGTGCGCGCCTGTCCGCACCCCTGCCCTGGGAAGCCGAGTGTCTTTGGCGTGGGGGGCCAGCTCTCCCACTGGAGCCGGTGGTGCGGTACTGGAGGCGGGCTGGGCGGCCGCCCCACAGCAAGGCTCAGCCTCGGGGAGAAGCACCATCACGAGGAAACGGGAATGAGCCGGGGCCAGTGAGGCAGCCACGGGGCACCCGTAACCGGCTGGGGGCTGGGGGTGCTGGTGAGCAGGGCTCCTGCCGCGGGGGGATGACCCAGCCAGCCCTGCACAACCCTCTGCACCGGGGCAGGGAGGAGGCACCATGGGGGTGTTCATCAGGGGGTTCAGGCCCCCAAGTGAGGAGTAGACCCCAGCTACCGTCCCCCCAGGGCTGGCCACTTATTTTTGGCAGGCAGGAGGAGGAGGAGGAGGGATGCTGGTCGCAGATGAACTTGCTGGAAGACCCGCTCCCCCACCACCCGGGGAAAAAGCCCCTGAAAGTGCCTGTGGACAGCAAAGGAGGGCGAGCGTGAGTGTGCTGGGAGGGAACAGCTGCTGGGAATTTAAATGACTGCCCGTGAATGCTGGTTTTGTTTTGTCCCAGCCATGGCTGCACTCTGCTCCGGCCAGGCAGCATTCAAATACAGCCCCTCACGGGGCTCGCGCCTGCAAATAAAGCCAGTCTGGAAAACCCGGGGAGAAGCCGAGCTTGAGAGGAGCCCTGGCGCGGCACCCTGCCCCTGCCCGGCCCTGCCAAAAGCCACAGCCCCGCGGAGCCGGCCAGAGCGGGCAGAGCCGCAGTGGCAGGGGTGCAGGAGCCTCTGGTGAAGCTTTATTCCCACCTGCCAGAAGGAGCAGAGATGCTCGGGAAGCGAGCAAGGCGTGCTTCCTGCACGCTTCCTGCACGCTTCCTGCTCGCTTCCTGCGCGCTTCCTGCGCCCTTCCTACTCACCCTGCCTGACACGACACCGCCGAGGGGCTGGGGCTGGGGAACAGAGGCAGACTTTTCCAGGGACAACCTTGGGGTGAAACTCTTGACCTGGCCATCAGCCTGGGACGTGAAACATTGCCCCGTGACCCGCCACGGCTCCCTGGGCAAACGGAGATGCCGCCGGTCGCTGTGGCTTATGGTCTCAGCCACGCACCGATTCAGCGCAGGCTGCCAGATCTGTGCCCTGAAAATCTAGTTTCGTATGGATAAACAGCATTTGTTATTACTGTTGCTAACGTGATATCAGCGCATTGCAAGATAGATATTTTAATAATACATAGTTCTTTTAATGAAGGGGCTTAGCAAACTAATTTACTTTCCAACATTTGTATGTGTCATATTTGCTCATTTATTCATGCAATAAATGAAATTAAAGTTTCTAAACATTCAGAAAATAACAAGTATACATAAGAAGTGCACCTGTGCATTAAAAAGAAAAAAAAGCAGGCACTGCGTTTGCTGGCAGAGCTGCCCGCAGGCACGCGCTGCCGGACGTTTCCTCCTCCGCCTGTGCAGCAGCGCAGGCTGGACAGGGAGCGCAGCTGGGCACTGCCAGTCCCCCATTCCCGGGGATGCTGACAGTTGTGACAACCCCCGCATTTTTATTTTTATCATCCCGACAATGTCGCTGTTTAGATCAGCTTTTATTAAAAATAAATAATGCTTTTAAAATGAAGCTGGCACTGGGGCACCAAACTGTGACAAAGGCCAGGGAGGTGGTGCTGAGGATGATTAATGTGATTTCTCCAGCAAAAAACTGTAGCAGTTCTCCCATGTCGAGGGCTCTGCCGGGGGGAGCGGGAAGGACGAAGGCGCTCGGTGCTGCTTGCAGCCCGGTAGCTTGTCTGCAGAGGGCACAGCCCATGCTCCTGAGAGGTCTGACTGCGGCCCCACGCTCTCCCCAGCCAGGCTTTGGTGGCCACGTGTCAGGCAGAGGTGGGAGGTTGAGGCACGGAGCCCCCCCCAGCCTCTTCGCAGGTCCCGGCTCTGTATCCATCCCTCCTTCGGCCGTTATCCCGCACGCCTGCCTCCAGCAGAGCCATCCGCCCGAGCCCAGCTGGGTGATGAACACCGCTCATCTGCAGGGTAGTTAAACAGGACATACGACGTGCACTGACAAGCGGCGTACGGGGTCCCTGGGGCTTAGGTAATGTCATATATCCATCGCTTCACCACGCTGCACAGGCACAGAGTGGCCCACGCCAGGCACATCTGTATTGCATATGGAGGCTTTCCCTGTATCACAGCCTCCAGGTGAAGCTGAGCAAACCTCCAGCACCCCGGGAAAACTCCCAAAGGCTGTGCAAGGACAAGCTCGCTTCCCCTGGCCAGACTCAGCCTGCTCAGGCGTCGCAGGAGGGTGCACCCCATCCACCCCAGCACAGACGTGTTTTGGTGCAATGATATAGCTGCCTCCGCTTATGGCCATGGGGACTGGGCTGCAGCTGCTGCCCTGTTGTGACAACCCCAGTTGCAAAACCCCCGTAGCGAACGAGGCTTGTGGCTGGAGGGCTGTAGCCCTCGCTTGGAGCTTGTCCAAGAAGCGCTCAACGCCTAAGCTTTCCGCCGCTTCCTGCTCACAGCGACCAGAGGGAAAAGTAATGAGCAAAGTCTTAGGCAAACATTTTAGAAATCAAGAAATCTCACTCTGAGCGCAGTTTGGCTTAACAGCTTGACGGGGGATGGCACGCACTCGATATACAGATCGGGAGCCAGAGACGCTGCCCCACGGAGCTTGCAGTTATCTGCTCCGGCAGGGAGGGGAGAAGGCTGTGCCGCACGTTGCTTTGCTCCTTTTATCCTGGTCCCTCCCCTGCCTTTCCAGGCCAGAGCATTTTCCAAACTCTGCTTTATCCCATCCCTGCCGCTTCCTTTCTAGCGCCACCAGCATCGCTAATAATAACAGCTCTAAATTCTCCTCGCCTGGCGCTTAGTCCGTGGTAATGGGCGCTGTGCAGGCTCGTTGCATCTCTCTGTGTCTCCATTCAGTCTGCAGCTGTGCGTGCGCCCTTAAATACATAAAATGCGTGGGCAATTGCACACCACTCCCTCCTCCCCCAGTTGTGCAATTTGGGATGCAATATCCAACCCCCCAGCTTTTTGCTCATGGGAATATCATGCCCGTCCCTGTGGCAGGCAGAGTAGCTAGGTGGCTGTATTCCTTACCTCTCGAAGGAGCCAGGAGTGCGGAGAGAGCTGGAAATAGCCCTGGCTGACACAGATACCTGTGCAAAACAGCAGGGGCCTGCACTTGCCTTGGTAATTGCATACTGCATGGCGATGAGTCACCCGCAGCCCCGCTCCGGCGGGCAGCACGCGGCCTCCCTGCCTCCTGCTGCATGGCGCGGGCAGGATTCGCCATGCTCAACTTGGTACCATTTGGCTGGGAAAGTGCTGCACACCCCCCCAGGAAGGGGGGCCCAAAGCACAGGCAGTGAGCGGCAGGGATAGCCGGGAAAGGATGGGAATGAGAGCATCTTGCAGCTTTTTAAGCTCTCGAGATGCTTTCAAGTGCCAGGGAGACTGTGTGAGCTGTGATTTTGCTGCATTATTTCTGTTGCTAGCCATCTCTGCACGGGGAGCTCCTGCGTGCAGAATAACTGCTTGCAGCAAGCAGGCATTCACGCGCTGCCTGGTCTGGGGGGGCTGAACCCCCCGGCTGACATCACCCGCGAGCGACCAGGGACCACCCTGGGACCAGCCCTCAGCACTTCCCAGGTCGGGGACCCAGGGCGTCTGAGATGGCCCCCTCTTATCTCAGCCAGTGGTACAACCGTAACCAAAGCAGCCGGAGAAGGAAGCGATGTGTCGGCTCACCCCGAGCTCCTCGGCCACAGCAAGAAGGTCCCACCAGCAGAGCCCTCCATCCTCCTCCTCACCCTCCTCCCCATGGCGGGGGGCTCGGGGGCCGCCTCGCTGCTGGCAATTGCACTGTCAGGAGGAGATTAATAAATAATTAGCCGGCAAACTTCCACTGGCGAGCTTTGTTTCTTCTCCAGTGGTGCTGCCTGTTCAGAGAGCAAAAACCAGGGTAAGAGCGGGCATTTTCCCCGCCGGGCTGGCGGCTCCCCGAGCTCCTCCGCAGCTGACTTCACATATCAAAGGGACGCAGGAGGGAGGAGGAGGAATAGGTAAAATCAATGAGAACCTATTTGGCGGGATAAAAGAGCGTGGTTTTATTTATAGCGCTGGCTGGAGCTGAAGCATCTCCTGCCCAGGGACACTGTGCCGAGGTGCTGAGGAAGAGCAGAGCGGTGTCTGCATGGTGCCGGGAGATGCGCCAGCGCCTGCTGCCCTGGCACCCCGGCCTCCAGCCCCACCGAGCCCACGGCCCCGTCCCTGCTGCTCCCCAAAGTGCTGCGGGCAGCTCCGCTCGCCAGGCTGGCAAGGGGGGCAGGAGGGGACGCCTGCGGAGGGGTTTCTGCTCTAACACCAGCGCCTGCGGTCAGGGGGAGCCGGGACCTGACAACCAGCCACTTCCCACCGCTGCTGCCCGGACCGGGGGTGCAGTAGCTGGGGACAGTGACGGCCAGTCGCAGCGGGGGATGCTCGGAGAAGAGCTGGTGCGGAGGGCAGGGGCGGTGTGGAGGGGGTGCTGCGGGACTGGGGCCCGGGGACAGACGGGGGCAGCCTGGCTGGCGGTCGCCCTGGGCTGGGAGCCATGAGGTGGGGAGATGCCCACGGACATCCCTGCCAGCAACTGCTGCTTGAGGAACAGCAAGTCCTGGCTCGGCAGTGCTGGGGATCCAAAGTGGCTCCCTTCGCTGCTTGGCCCCTTGGCCAGCTCTGCTGGTGCAGGGGGATCGGGACCTCCTCGGGTGATCATGGAGCGTCTCTGGGAGGAGGCAGTTAAACAGAAAGAGGAAGAGAAAACAGTGATGGCAGCACCCAGACTGAGCAGCCCCTGGGAAGAGGCAGGAGGAGTCGTCTTGCTTGGGGCCAGGGTCAGCAGAGGAGGATGAGGTCGGTCTGGGTCTCGGCCAGGCTCCCCCAGCCCCTCGCTCCTCCCGGGGAGCAGAGCAGAGGAGCGGCTGGCAGCAGGATGATGGGGGTGGAGGAGACACCCCAGCCCCTGGTGCTGTCCTGCCAGGCAGGGCTGGGCAGGGAAGGAAGGCTGAGCAGTGCCACCAGGACCAGAGGCAGCCCAACAGGCAGGGACGAGGCAGGCGGGCTGGTGAGGGGACAGCAGGGTGACATCGATGGGCTATGACAGACACCGTCAGCCCAGTGTGAGAGCCGCCAGTGGCACAGTGCGGCGGGGAAGCGGAGTTCAGCCAGAGCAGAAGAGTAAGCTCGAGGGACACGTGCCGTATGGTGCAGCTGCCTTTGATCCCCGCACGCCGATGGCTGGCTGGTGCCAGCACGCCAGGCTGCCGCTGGGGCAGCACGTGGGGACACCGCCGGCAAAGCGGCAAGGGGAAGGCTTGGGTCTCCCTGGCGGGATGTCAGGCAGTCCAGCAAGAGCGGTGCAGGATCTCTGACAGGGGGTTTCTTCCCTCAGATAAAGTGAGGTACAGGGTGAGCTGAGTGCCCCGGGCTGCTGCCAGCTCTCAGCCCCGGGAAGAAGGGGCTGGCTGGCCCCGCTGCACCAGAGCAGCCCGGGGAGGAGGACAGGCTGCTTCAGCTGCTGCGGGTGTGCTGCTTCCTGCGGACAAATGAGTCACCGAAAACGCCATAAGGAGTCAACGGGCATCCTGGTCTCCTCGCTCAGCCCACACAGCTGGTGGGCAGCATGAGCCATCGCGCAGGAGCCTTCCCTACCCTCTGCTGCGCTGCCTGGCCTCTGCTGCTTGCTCCGGGAAATTCCCATCTGTTTCAATAGCTCATCCACAACCTCCTTCTTACTCCTTCGCCACCACATTTCTCTCTTCATAGGTTTCCTCTGCAATAACTGCATGGCTTTAGCTCTACAGCATGTGCAAGGCTGCGGTTTTGGAGAGGAGCAGGCTGCAGAATTGGGCAGGCTGGAGCCCTGTACAACATCAGCCTGCATGTGTGCATCCCCCCAGCCCTCAGTGCTGGCCGTGGGCTCCTCTGCCGGAGCTGGAGCAGCCCAAGTGCCTGTCGCTGCTTCAGGGAAAGAGAGCTGCAGCAAGCTGAGGTTGGTAGCATGGGACCCTCTGCCAGGTGCACTCCAGAGGGGGGACTGGGGGGTCTCTGCCACGACACAGGCAGATGTGTGTGTGCCTGCACGAGGGGCTTCGCCGGCACGGTGGAGCGTCACTCCCCGATGATGCCTGGGGATGCTGGCGTGGGAACGGCAACCTCTGAATAAGCACAACCACAGCCCCGCACCCTGGGCAAGCTGGAGCTCAGAGCCAGTAGCCCAGCCAGCACCCACTTGTCTTCTGAAGCCGTGCTTTTTTTTCCCAGGTCCCCTCCAGCCCAAGAGGCCACGTCCTCAGCCCTATTGCAAAGAGGATATCAGACTGAGAGTGGAGGGGCAGTTTCCACCCAGACTTGTGGGGAGCGAGGGGCCACATTGCCCAGCGGTGCATTTCCAGAGGTTCACTCCTTGCTGACCGTCAAGCACCACAGAGCCCTCATGTCACAAACGGAGGAGGAGGAGGAGGCGGCAGGAGCTCCCAGGTGAACATGGCTGATCAGGAGCCACTGGACACAGAAAGCGCGGAGGAAAAGCGGCACTAGGTCCTTGCGCTCGGTGACTTCAGGTGAAGGACAAGGCTGAGCTGAGTGCCGAGCAGGGCTGAGGGGAAAGAAAAGCAGAGCTCGTGGAAAGGAGCCAAGCAGAGAAACTCAGTGAAACCCAGGGGCATGGCACTGCTAACCACTGCTGCCCTGTGGCGAGCGAGGCCTCCAATTAACAGACCACATGAACGAAAATTGGTTTAGGGGAGGACTTTGGGAGAGCCTCGGGGGCACCTTCCCCTTCGGCTGCCCCCAGCTTACCCAACCGCCGGCTCAGAGACCGAGCTGGGGCAGAGCCACCCTCCCCTGTGTCCCCAGCAAGAGCGGCCACCGAGGTGGCCGTCTTGGCCGCCATGCAAATTCCCCCTGGGGCTGCATTTAATTTTAGTGCCAAGGAGAGAGTGTCACAACGCGGGGGGCTGGCGAGGACCCACCAGAGGCTGGGGATGTTGTAACTCGGAGGAGCCCCATTTGCCGCTGCCTCTCACTGTCCGGTCCTTACAACATTTTCCCATCCACAAACAGGGGCAGCTGCAACATGAAACCGAAGGCGGGAGTTTGCACAGCGCGGGGTGTCTCCTGTCCAGCCGCCGCTCATTGGCTCCTGCCCCTGTCCCGCATTTGGCCTTTGGTAGGCTAAGGGTACCTTCAAACCCTGTCCCCTCCTGACCGCCGGCCTAATGACATTACAACTCTCTGTTGTTTTGAAAGGGCATTTGCAGACTTTTCCTGTTATATTTTACCTTGGTAATATTATCCCCAGCCCCTCCGGGCTTAGCATCGTGTTGCTGCGGCTGGCTGCAGCGCCGGCGCAGTGCCATGGAGCGCTCCGGCTTAGCCAGGGCTGCAGGCGAGGGGTGGGAGCAGGGGGCTTATTTCTGCCCGACTGTGGCTGACACCTCTTTGAGTACATAAACACAAAGAGCAGCAGAAGCCGGAGCTCTGGCAGCTCTCCTGCTCACGAAGCTCAGGTTCTGGTTTAGGAGGAAAGCCGTGAGCCCTTAGCGAAACTGCACGGTCACCGTGCCCAGAGAAGGGTGCGTGCACGGGGGGAATATAGCGTCCCGTTCACACCATTGCACTGAAGTACCGCGGATCGGACGCCCTCTCTACCCACCACGGCTATTTCTGAGGCTGCCACATGACTGACTTCTAAGGAGGTGGAGACAATACCAGCTATAACATCTTGTCCTCCTTCGCCTCTCTCCTGGTGCTTTCGAAGCCCTTTTTATGAGTGTTATTCAACCAATTCCCCCAGAAGTTCCAGGGCACAGGGAAGTGGTGTGGTCTCCATTCTACAGGTGAAAAAACCCAAAAGGCACAGAAAAACGCTTGGACTGTACAAAAGTCCAGAGCAGTCAGGAGCAGAAGTTGGAGGATGTTAAGACCAACTTGCAGCCATGTGAGCAACTGCACTTCGCCCTCCGGGATCCCGCTGAAACCCAGAAGTAGCAGCAAGTCCACCCCTCTGAGATGCCCCCGTTTCGCTCTGTCTCTGCTGTCCTCTGGCCCCCTCTCGGCACAAGGGCAGCCTGACCCCAACGTCCCACCCAGTTTTGCCCACTTGGCTGAAAGAAGCCCTAACCCGTCTCTTTCCAGAGGAGAAACGGGGCAGCGCAGGCTGGGCTTTCCTTTCCTCATGCTCCTCGGTGCCTCTGGGCTGCCTGGCCGAGCCATGCCATGCGGGTGGCTGCTGCCAGGGCGGGCGCCCCGCAGGTTGCCGGCAGCTGGGGACTGGAAAGGGCTCATCTTGGGTTAGAAAGCGAGGAGGGAGGAACTGTGCTTGCACGCACACCAGCAGGTAAAAGGTATTTCTGAAACACACAGCTATGCATAACTTGATTTTAGAACAACCGTTCACAAGTCATTCCCGTCAATGGTTACTTCCTATTTGAGTACAACTGGTGTAAAGGAAATCACAAGATACTCGAGCGAGAACCTCGCCTTTTGTGCGACAAATTCCTCCCAAAAGGAAGCATGTTCCCAAAAGGAACATACTTTTATGGTGAGGCCTTTCAGTGCTGCTTTTTCCCCTGACAGGGCAAACGTCCCTCCTGTTCTCAGCTCACCTCCTCTCTCCGCAGCGTTCAGCACTTGCATCTTCTGCAAAGGAGGGACTGGGGGCAATGCACTCCAGATCACCTGCCAGCAGGGTCAACTGGGAATTCAAGTCTTGGTCTGCAAGGAATTGCGTGTGCCCCAGAGCAAGGCAGTTTCCTTCCCCGGGCCCTTCCGATGCAGCCCGGCAGCGCCGCGCCCTGCGCTGGGCCTGCTGCGAGCTACAGCTGTGCATCCCGGCAGCGGCGCTTCTGGGCCCAGGCCTCCCACCCATGGGAAGAGAAGTTTCATTGCTGGCAAAGCAGCTTGAAAAGCACCTTGGGTAACTGTTTCAGCATTTCATAACAGTAATTAGTAATAAAGTGCCCAGCAACAAGGAAGAGTTGGCGGCAGCTTCTCTCTTGCTTTGTCCCATCCCCACAGCCGAGCCGCCCCTGCCCCCAGCTCTCGTCAGCCGCATGTTATAACACACGCTGTCCGCTGACATCTTCCTTTGCGAGGCTCGGGATCATCAGGGAAAATCCAATGTTGCTGCATTGCATGGTGTTCACAGCATGTCCTGAACCAAAGGAAAGCCAGAGGGTATTAAAGAGTGGCTGGAAACAGCTTTCCCTTTGAAACAAAAGCAAGGCAAGAACGCGGACAGGCAGCAAGCCTTTCCTACCAGAGGAGAAGCACCTTCTGTTCACCCATCTGAGCCTGACACAGAGCTCTCCACCTAGATCGCTCCACATTGCTTTGCTTCATCAGCCATTTCCACTGACCCTGCAGGCCCAACTGAGCCATCTGAGGGGATTTGAGGATCTGGAGCCGTTAGGCTGCAGGTGTTGCCACTCAGTTGGTTGTGTATCAGCTAATTCAGGCTGCAGTGCCAAGCCCTGCTCTTTCCCAGGTAATTGCTACAGGGAAGTAAATAGAACATTCATGAGATTTTTGGTCCCATCATTAATTATTTCTGAAAGGGCTTTTAGTGTACACCTCAAAACCCCGGACAGAAAAATGACGTACATGACAGCAAGATGCTCGCAGCAACCGTGGAATGAGCATTGAGACAAAATAAGGGAAATGTGAAGATCTTTCACTCCTCATTACTCTTTGCTCTCAGCCACCTGGCCCCGCTCCAGTGCAGACCCACCGAACCTGGAAACGACCCTCAGCCCAACACGCTGCACGCAGGGTTTATGTATCTCAATACGGGGTGATTCAGGGACTGTTGAGTGGTGCCTGGTGATGCTGGGTGCCCCCACTTTTAAGGGCTGGCACGTTTAAAGTGTGCATGGCACTGCTTAAAGCGGGTGCCCTGGGTGCCGCTTGTGGGAAGCTGCTTGTGCCCCACGTGGGGCTGTAAGCCCTGCGGGGCACTCTGCCACCATGGGTGTCCCCCCCCCACTGAGCCTGGATGTGACCCTCAGCCTGACACGCTGCACTCAGGCTTTATGTACCTCAACTCGGGGTGATCTAGGGACTGTCGAGTGGCACCCAGTGATGCTGGCAGCCCCCTGGGTGCCTCCGCTTTTAAGGACTGGACCTTTTAAGGACTGGCACTTTTAAGGTGTGCACAGCGGTCGTTAAAGTGGGTACCCCGAGTGGGCACGCGTCCCGCGGGAAGCTGCTTGTGCTCCACGCGTGGCTGCAAGCCCCACGGGGCGCTCTGCAACCGCGGCTCTGTCCCCTGCCCTGCTCCCTCCCACCCCCCCCCGCTTCGCCGCCCTCCCCGGCTCCCGCAGCCGGCGGGCGGGGGCTGCGGGCGGCTCCGCCCCGCCGGCCGCCCGGCTCCCCGCCGCCGCTGCCGCCGCCGCCGCCGCGCCTGCTGCATGCTCGGTGCCGCCTCAGCCCCAGCCGGAGGTGGAAGATGGCGGAGCCGGGGCCGGATTGCAGCTCTCTGCTCGACGAGGATCTGTCCTCCTTCGTCTTCAGTTACCTCGCTGACAGCCAGGTAGGGCGGGCGGTGGAGGGGCTGTGCTGTCCGGCTCCACAGCGCGGTGCAACTGCGGGGGGGAAGCCGGCAGACAACCCCCCCTCCCTTCCCGGGGCACCTGGGAGAAGAGCCGGTCCCCGCACCCCCCCGGGTCTTCTCCCAGGTGCCCGGAGGATCTGCGGGGGTCCCGTTTGCTCCACGGATGCGCAAAGGGCGAAATACAGGGAGGGGGGACGCGCAGAACCCTACCGCCCCCGCGGCTCTTTCCGCGCCCCTCCCCGTGGCTTCGGGGCGGCCCCGGCGCGGCAGCAACCCCGCAGTCCCGCCGGCGCTTTCAGCACCACTCGCACGTGGACTCCCGTCCCCCCCCCCATTCTGCGGGGAATTGGGGGGGGGGGAGGAGAAGTTGATGGGTTGATCAGTTTTGGCACACCCCCCCTTTGCAACACCCCCCCCCCCTTTGCAAAGGTGGGGAGGGGGACGCCGCGGTGCAGGGCGGCGGGGGGGGCTCCGCAGGGGGCTGCGCCGTGGGGGCTGATAAGAGCCGGGCTGTGGGATGAGTCATGCCGAGCGTCAGTTACACGCATACGGGCTGGGATCTTGGGGGATGGAGGTTTGGGGAAGGGGAGGGGGGTTGGCAGGGAGAGGGGGTCTCGGTGCTGCGAGTTAGCGGCTCCAAAATCTGGATGGGCTCCCTTTTGGACGGAGCTGGGTATTAAAATCAGATTAAGGCTCCTTGGCAGCTCCCGCACGATCACGAGAGCGAGCCGTGCTGGCTATAGGGCTTGCATGCTTTTCCATTTTGGGGGGTGGAAGAGCGGCGCTATACAATAAGCCGGGCAGTAGCAAGAGCCGTGACTGATCTGGAGCACAACCGCGCATTTTGCAGTCGGATTGATGAGGCTGGTGCAAGTGGGAAGACTTTTCTGTAGTTATATATCATCCCTCCAGCCCTTCACTTTCATAACCACAGATTACAAAATAGCTTCAATTGTGAAGCTAGCACATTCATCCCAACCCTTGCTCTCTCACCAGTTTAGCTCCGGGATTGCAAACAGCAGGAGCATGTGTGTGGAGAACAGGACGGGGACTAATCCTGCTGTTTGGGTTCAAAACAAATAAGGTCTCAAGACTTGGTAAATCAGATTTGCCTCTGGTGCATGTGCCAGAACCAGGCAGGTCTTGCCACCAGCTAGATTGACGTAGTCCCGCCGCCTCTCCTCGCATGCACCAGCTCCGGAGTGCTCCGGCTTGGCATGGGACCCAGGCAGCTTGCTGGGGGCAGAGCAGGGGGGAGGTGGCAGCTTTGGTTGTTAACGAAGAGCTGCTGACAGGTTGATTACAGCAGAAGGGTCAGGAAGGGTGAGAAGTGGGCCGAGAAGATTTTGTAAGCGTTTTGCATTTTCTGATTTGGATGGATTTATTATTGCTGAGGGAAGGGAAGGCTAGGGAAGAGGAGGCTGGTCATGTGGGACGCCATTCCTAGGAAGTATGGCAGAAAGGCTGCAGCTCCCACCAACCCCGTTGCTCCCTGGGCAGGTGAAAGTTCTGGCTCCACTTCCCTGCAATAACCTGCCTGTTCTCCGCATGCTTAACATGAAATGTAAAGCTCGTGTGATTGCAGCACGCAACTGAAGGCTTGTTTCCTTTTTGCTTTTTGGTCAGCATTTGATGTGCCAATTTGGGAATCTTATTCCAAAAAGGGACTGCTAAGGGGAAAAAAAAATCCTGTGAATTGTCATCCTTCTGTGGTGCAAAACCACCATGTTGTGAACATCCCCTGCAAGATTTGGGACTGTGAAATGGCCTGTGATGAAATAGGACCGTTTTTATGGCATGTCCTAAAATATGGTTTGCTGTGCTTGTCCCCTCTTTTTCTCTCCCTTTCCCATACATGCACTATATTGGAGGGACCGGTGTAGGTACGCACACAGAGTTAGTGCTAACCTGACATCTGCGGGGTGTATAACATGAAGAGCAGCAAAGGGATCTTTGCAGCCCGCTGCAGGTTCCCTTGGCAGCGGTGTGCAGCCTGTGTTTGCTCTCCCGCCCGGCGCCTGCTTTTGAGAATTGCATTTCCTCTCTGTCCCCACGTGCGCAGAGGGGTTAAAGGCTGGGGTAAAAAAAAAAGAAAAAAAGGGGAAAAAAAAAAAAAAGCCCCCCCCCCAGCTATGATTTGCATGCATTTGCTTAAGAAACGCCTGAAGTTGTAAGCGTGTGTTGTACTTGTACCTTAACCTCTGATGAAACTGCAGGGAAGGCTCCAGCCCTGGCTGCTGTCACATGCCTGCTTTATAACTCGGAGCGGAGGCGGTCCCGGGCTGGCCGCTGACGTCTCTCCCATTACTACTGTACGAGCCTCTGCTTACAACTGGGTTACTGACTTCTCAATGAAGCCCGAAAGCTGCTTCCGCAAAGTCCCCAGTGCTCCAGCACAAGCCCAGATTATCCTGAGAGGCTACAATGTCAGGAGGCCATGAGATCATGAATATTAGCCATTTCCTTCGTGGAAATCTTGAGGAACTCTGACTCTCCTCGCTGCCTGTGCTCCTCCCCAGCCCTTGCTTTCGCAGTAGATTTCGAGAAAGGCGCAGTTGGGTGCGTGCAGGTGCCAGGTGATCCCTTCCTCTCCAGGGGGAGGAATCCTCAGGAGGGCTCTCGGGGAGATGCATGGTGAAGGTTTGACATGGATATTTGCATCAGTCCCTTAATTATATGGGCTTGTGCTGAGGATGCCTGCTAACCTCTATTTACATATCGAGGACAGCGATGATTCACGTGGTACCTGCATTGCTACAGAAAGAAAATCAGGGTTTTTCACTTGATGTCTGCCTTTCCTCTGCCAACTCTTTTTCCCTTTTTAACAACAAAAAAAGTGATTTTGTTTTGCTGCGATGCAAAATGTGTCATTTCTGGGCCCGCTTAATCCATTTTGTGCAACTCTCTGCTGCTCAGAGGTATGAAGCTGGTTGTAGCTGGTTTGTCTGCTGGCACCAGGCACTGGAAAGTGCCAGCCAGGCAGCTCTGCCGAGGAGCGGCCGGCGACTCTCAGCATCCCTGTGAGAGGCAGAAGCAGTTTGACTCTTACGGCTTCGATTTGTTTAAAAACTCCAAGCAAAGTGCAGCAGGGGGAAAAAAAAACCAAAAAACCAGGCTGCTTCTCGGACAGATGCTTAAAGATCACATGAACTAAAATACAATATTCCCTCTTTAACTTCTCAGCCTCCTGCTAACATTGATGAGTGCAGGAGGCACAGTGAAGCCCTTGGTGGAAAAGCGGTCCATCGGGTGGGTTGTTACTGCTAGTAATAAAGTGGGGATGCATCCCTAATTTCTGATAGTCCTCACCGAGCAGACTGCTTTTCTCTCAAAGATTTTGGGAGGGGGTCTGGATGTCTGAGGCAGCCCAAGGGCCTGTGTATCTCCAGCCTGGCTGCATTGCTGCAGCTTGTAGGGCCGCTGCATTGCTGGGGCTGGAGACCCCCCTCGCTCTCCCGGAAAAGCACTGCAAGGTGGCTGTGGCGCGGTGGCTGTTACCCACGGTGGCAGTTAGCAGAGGCCACGCCGGTACATTTGCAAAGCGGGGGGCGGCGGTTGCTGGGGATGCCGGCAGCCGCCCGCGCCGCAGCGGTGGCTGCGGGAGATGGCGAGCGCGGCGTGCTGCTGAGCCTGCCGCGCGGAGCCGGGAGAGAGCAGCTGCTGGGAGCTGCGGGAGGGAGCAGCGGCGGGGGAAAGGAGGGCTGGCCTGAAATCTGGCCCCTCAGAGAGCCTCCCTGCACATCCACCTGCCTTCATCCCCTGCTTTTGACCGGATCCCCCGGTGCTCCGCACCCTGGCAGGGCCCGAGGGCTGCCCCACGCCGTGGGCTTTCCTCCCTCCTGCCTGCACATCCCTGCCCTGGTCTCATGCCGTAATGGAAAGGCACCTCTCCAACAGGTGAATAATTAAGGTCTCAACCAAGTGCCTCCAGCAAAGGGAGCTTTGTGAGGGAGACAGATCTCTCTCTCACATTAACCTTTCCAATGTCAAAAGCCTCTTTGTAGTTAGAAACTCCACTTGCTCCGGCACTTCAGCGCTGCCGGTTGTCCAATGAAAAATGCCCAGGGGATGCCCTTCCTGCCCCAAACTGCTTCCTGGCTTTTAGGAATGGGTCCCATGGTCCCTGTGCGGGGCTGGGGACAGGGACGCCGCGGGCTGGCTCCTGGCAGGCGGTTTGCTGTGCTGCCGGCCAGTGCTGCCTGCCGCTCCCGAGGTGCAGGAGCCCGCCAGGCTCTGAAATCCCCTTTGGTGGGGCTGGGGGCTGGCTCGTGGCAGAGCGTGGGAGCCCCACGTCTGCACTGCCGGTGGGTAGAGTGCTGGCAAGGGCACGCTTCCCCCTGGCTGGCATGTGCCAGCACCCACGGGAGCTCGGGGACATCACCCGTTTGGCTGGGGCAGCGGCATTGTGCAGGGACAGTCCGTGCCTTCGCTGCCTGGTGCCTGCAGGGCAAACACCCCCGAAGCCACCACTTCTTCTGCCTGCCCAGGGCCTTGGCGAGATGGCGTCACCGGGGCGAGGGGCACCGTCCCGGCAGGGCAGTCTGAGCTTCAGCGCCCCGTGGGGCTCCCCAGCACGGAGGGGGCCCTGGCTCTGCCGGGGAAGGGAAGGGCTGTCCCCAGAGATAAGGCTGCTCCGGGACCACGCATGTTGCGCTCGCTTGCCGCCACCGAGTAGCCGGGGCGAGAGGAGCTGGGGACACGAGGTGCCGGCAGGGCCTCAGTCGGCAAACGCATTTGCCGGAGGAATCGGCTTCGGGCTCCCGCGGCCGAGCCGCGCTCCATGGCAACCCCGCGCGGGCTTATATTTCTCGTGACTGCTTGGCAGCCTGAAGTGATTTAGCAGAGGGGGAACTTTGTACGCGCTGGAGCCTCCACTGCCAGCACGGCCGTGCCAGGCCGACTGCTGCAGTCCCAGCCACATGGCACTCCTCCTCCCCGGGGGGCAGGGGCTGGGGCAGCCCCTTGCCCGCACCCCAAGAGCAGGCAGCCGGCTCCCCTGCCTGCATGCCATGCCGGGAAGGGCAGGTTCCCACCATCTGCCTGCTGCCTGGCGAACTACCCTCTTGCGAGCGCCTGGAAGAGGATGTTTTAAGCTTCCTCTGCTTGTAGTAATGAGCCAGAGACTAAAGGTTGAAGTTAATGGGGCGGGTGGTCAGGTGAGGTAGTGACCTACTTCTAGGGGCAGCCGCGCCGTAGGCACGGGGTGATGGTCCAGCCAATGTGTTTCCTTTCCCTTATCGCTCGACTGTTCTGCTTTTCAGCACTTTTCCTGAGCGCTGGCTCACAAATTATTATTTATTTATTTATTGGTTTTTATAACGGGAGCTTCCAAGAAATGCTGGAGGACTTTGCACAGATCTGGCCGCGCTCAGGGTCTCGTCAGCCCTGTCCTTACCCTGCTCCATCTCGCTGCACCTCCCCAGGCAAAGGCAACAGCCAGGGTTGAGCTGCTGCAAATTGCTACGTTAAACCGGTTCACTTCGGAATTAAGACACGGAAAAATAAAAGCTGGAAATCTCCTTTGGCCCTGTAAGAGCTGGAAACCCCCCCGGGGAGGGGTTCCCCATGTGGCAAGTATCTGCTGGTGGGGAGTGTGGAGACTGTGGCAGCCCTGGGGGCTCTTTGGGATGGCCCCATCCAGTAGCCAGACTAACCTTTGATCACTGCTGGCTCCCGGGCAGCAATGTGGGGCTTAGGGAAAATACCTCGCTTATCTTGCATCCCTGCTGTGCTGAGGCAAAGCCGGCAGGCACTGGGTGCTGGGTGCCTCCCCAGTGCCCCCCGTACCGGGAGCTTCGTCGGGGGAGCACGATGAGGGTCCTGCTGAAGTATCACAGGACCTTTTTATATCTGCCTGTGTGTACCCACCCTTCCCGCGGCACCCTGCCCGCCCAGGCAGCGAACAGGCAGGCATTCGCCCGCACAGCTGGGAGCGGGAGGCCTCTGCCCTTGGCGAGGGGGAGCCTGTGTGATGGGGGCTGAAGCGGGAGAGACCCCGGCGCGCCGGGAGGGCTGATGTGACGCTTCTCCCCTCCCCTGGGATGGAGCGGTACATGCTTTATATGGATGTTTTTGTGCTGAGGTGGCAGAGGATAAAACGAGTGCCTTGAGCTCTTGCAGCGACTACAGTTGCAGGGCAGCGTATCTTTACTGAGATGCATTTTCTAAATTCTTCCTCTGCGCTGCTTCTGCGGTCGCTGCCTGCAGCAGCAGGGAGCACGCTGGCCGAAACAGCCCCTTCTGCTGAGCCAGCGCCACTGGTCAGGCTCCTCGGTTCCTGTTTCAGTTTGCAGCAAGTTCATCGCTGCTGTCGATTCTGCTTCCCTGGCCTTTGTTTGGGGCGGCTGCAGGACCCCGTTTGACCCTGGCATATGGGGTGGCGGGCGAGGGGTGTGGGAGCTGTCATCCTTTCCCCCGCCAAAAGCTGCCTTCCCCACCTAGTCCCCGAGGAACCTTCATTTCCTAATTTTCGTGCACATCAAGAGCAAGGAAATCCTGTGGCAGGGGGAGATGGAGGAGAGGGGACAGAGTGTCCCGGCGCAGGCGGGGGGCTGAGCTGGGGCTGTGCTGCAGCCGGAGCAGCATGCTGGGGCAGCCGGCTGTGCCTTGCGGACGGAAGGAAGCCCAGCTGCCTCTAATCATGTTTCTTCTCCTCCCTCCTGCCCGGATGAGGGGGGACTGCAGGTTGCGCTGCCTGCAAGTGACAGCTGGGGACCTGGTTCTCCTGCCACCAGGGGACCCGCGGCCAGAGCAGCCCCAGCTGTCACCCGGTGCGCAGAGCTGGGGTACAGGGGAGCTGCTGCCGGGAGCAGGCAGCGTGGTCCCTGTCCCCCAGCCTTGGCAGCCTTCTTGCTGAGCCCTTTCTTGCTTCGCTTTTTAGCCAAAGTGCCTAGATAGGAGTGAGTTATGTTGGGTTTTTTTGTGAAGAAAGTCCAAATGTAGCCGTGGGGTGTTTCAGGAAATGTCCCAGCGGGACATTGCTGCGACACTTCACATGCACACGAGACTGATGGGGCTGAGCTCCAGCCAGCCCCGCAGCAGCCGGGCTGGGTTAGAGCAAAGAGCAGCGCTGATTGCAGCCGGGGTGATGGTTGTACACGTGCTTGGATAACAGCAAGGAGCTGGAGGTGTAAAACATCGCACTCGTGCAGCTCCCCTTGAAGGCCGAAGCAGGGGCAGGCTCCGGCTCCTCTTTCCCCCGCAGAGGCCATCGAGCATCGCGTGCCGACGCCGGTGGGCGCAGGGCTGGGGCAGCCGCGGTCCGTTGGCTCCTCGCACGTCACCCAGGCTGAGCGTGAGCTCCCTGGGCTCGGAGCAGGGGGGAGAGCCGCTGCCTGTGTGCCGGGAGGATCGGGGCTCTGCCCGCTTGCAGTCAGCGCTGGCGGAGGGCAGGGCAGGACACCGGGGGCTGCGCGGTGGTTCATGCCAGGTGAGCCGGTTGCTCACCTGGCACCCAGCACGGCGGGGCTGAACTTTGTTCCAGCTCAAGTCCCTCTCTCCTGATTTCCCGGGACTTGCACAGCCTCGGTGCAAATGTTTGCAACTTCCATGGCCCTTGGCTTCAAGCTAATTAAACTTTGCATTCCTGTTGGCTCCCTTTAAACCGCAGCTGCTTACCTGCTTTCCTTTCCCCCTCTGCTCTGGGGCCTGCAGCCCTGTCTGCGCGAGGTGTGTGTGGCTCACAGCCACCTTCCAGCATCTTAATGACGGGAAGATTTTTAAACTTTCCCTTGAACAGCATAAATCCCAGAGCTCTGCATAGCTGGAGCTGAAGATTTAAACCAACCAGCATCGTTTCTCCTTGTGAGCAAGCTTGCACACAGATAGTCACGACCTAACTGTGCTAATAATGAAAAAAAAAAATTGCAAATGTTTTTCTTAAAAAGGAAGTTTCTGTCTCTGTGTGGGCCCCACCAGGAGACTGGCATATGTGGGTTTTGGGTGCTAAAACCCATTTCCCAGGTAACAGAACTCAAGCCTATGAGAACTGTGGTTTTCTCAGGCTGAAAGGTTGTATGGTATTTGAGCTGGTTTTTTTTTTTTCTTGTGGCCATGTCCTTTTAGGAAGGAATACTTATGTCTATTTATATATATTTCGAAAATGAAAGCACGTGGTACATGTCCCCAGAAACCCCCATGGTGCACGTTGTCACCCAGCTCTGGTGGGGACGCTGCTTTGCTGATGACCAGCAACCAGTCCTCCCCAGCAGCTCACGCCGGCAGCTGAGCTGGGGAGCAGGGGCAGCCCCTGCCCTGCAGCCCTGGGGCTTGGGGTGAGCAGCGGTGGGTGTGCGGGACACGCTCGTGCACGCGCATCTCCTCTCCTCATGGGAGCAGAGGCTTCGGGATGTGGAAGTGGATGCGGGAGGAAGGAAGTCGGCAGCTGAGTGTGGAGGGATGTCACGGGGGGACTGTTAGGACAGGCACGGGTGGGGAGGGCTGGAGCTGCTCGTGTTTATTTACTTCTGTTGACTCCTCCTGCCCGTGCTTTCGGTCGTGCTGCCTGGCCTGCCTGCAGTGATGGTTCTCCTGTGTTACTGCATCTCGGATGCGGTGCATCAGCAGCCCCCGGGCCCCTACCTCCCTGTGGTGACCAGGGGCTGCCCACGAGGGTCTGCTTGCCCAGGCTCCCTCGTCTCAGCTTGCACCGCTCGCCTGCTGCCCGTCTGCCCAGAGGAGCTGGAAACCCATCCGCACATCCAGCTGAGTCAAAAATAAATGAAAGGCAGATTATCGGGGGGAGACTGTCCCCATCTCTGCTGCTCGCTTATGGCAGTGCAAGGACCTGGAAACACAGCTTTCAAGTTTCTCTCTGTATTTATGTAACCCCAAACTAACTCTTTTTTGGAAAGAGCTACTCTGTCTCATTTAGATACCTAAATATAGCCGCTGCTCTGGAGGGAGGATTAGCCTGCGAGTGCCCTGGCGGGTATGGGACCTTTGTGGAGGGGTGTTAGGGGGAGTTTAAACCTCCCTCAGTCGGGCCCGGAGGGGTTATTCCCCTGCTATTAGCAGAGCGGGCTTGCAGCCGTCCCGGGGCAGCTTGCAGCAATGACCGGGCTGCGCAGGCTGGCAGGGAAGCAGGAACCTGCGGAGATGTGGACTGCAGGGTTTTTTCTAAATGTCTCGATGCCTTTTGAGGCCAGAGCCCATCTATGCCCAAACACGCTGTTTGCTAACGTGCCATCGCCTCCCCTTGGAGGAAGGAACTGTGTTCCAAAGCACAGAAGCAGAGCTGAGCTACGGGACGAAACCTCCGCGTCCTGCCCTGCCAAAGGGCCCCGTGGGGCTGCGGCACCTCGGGGTGATCATTCAGGGCTGCTGGAGCAGAGTCACCGCTGCGACGTGGGGTTGGGCGGAAAGGCAAGGAAGGGCGAAGGTCCTTCTGTCCTTAGGTGTACAGGGCACCACAGGCATCAAAGTCCTTTGAGCTCCTTTAGCGAAAGGTATGGGACCGACCGTTTGAAATGTCGAGCTGAGAGACACCCCACAGCTTGCCAGGGACGTACGCTCCCCACCCTCGCGGGCACTGGGGCCCGTACGCTTGGCCGAGACAGGATCTGGGCACTGTGCGCATCCCATGGACCCGCTTCTGCTTCATACACGCAAGACCCCTCGTTGCCTTCAGAGTGAGCACAAGAGATGGGTTTGCCTGAGTGGTCTGACCACCTCACTGGCTTGCCCACGTGGCGTGGTGGGGCTCTCATGTGCCACCTGGGATCAGCAAGGCTTGCACGTTGCACCAAGCGTTGATGGAAACTGAATTTCTCGGAGGTGCACAGGGTGGCCCTTTTGTCTCTTGACAACTCTGACTGTCCTGCGGTGAGGGTGCCATGGGTCCCTCCCAAGGAAGCGGGGAGCAGCTGTTTGTGTCCGTGCGCGTCGGTGTCCCAGGGACTTGCGGCATGGGACACATGCTGCTTGAGTCTCTGCAGCTGGCTATTTATGAGTGCATGGAGGGGGCAGCCTCGTGTGCCCCCTCTGCTCCTCCCTGCTTTGCAGCGCTGACAGCGAGAGCCCGGCTGCCTCGCTCGGTGCTGCTGCAGGGGATCCCTGATCTATCTTGTGATTCGGGCCCTGATGGAGATGCGCAGGAGCTGCCTTATGTTTTCTGCAGGAAAGCAGAGGTCCCTGAGCTATTCGAGCCTTCATCTCTGTGCTTTTCTTGTTGTTTCCTCTGCATGCAGCGGCTCTGTCTCCCTGCACACCTCCACATCTCCCTGCTGCCCATCCCTGCCCCTCACCATGCCCTCTGCCCAGCTCGGAGCTGTGCAGCCTCGTGCCAGCACTCACCTCGGTGTGCAGGGTCCTCTGCCACCCCTGCCATCCCACCGGGGCAGGAGCCACCTGGCTAAACGGTGGGACCCCCGGGGAGGTGTCGGTGAACACATGCACGCTGGCTTCACACGGTGCCCTTGTACAACCTTGCAAACCCCGGTGCGATGCCCCCCTCGGGTCCCATCGCAGGGGCAGGGACCAGGCAGGTTTGGCACTGCCCCGTGGCAGCCCCACCAGTCCCTGCTGGGCGGAGGTGGCCTGGGTCTGAAGGAAGGATTCTGCTGGTTTGGTGATGCCTTCCTCAGGTCTGTGTTATTTGGCCCTAGCAAGGTGGAGGTGAAATAGAGAAGGTAAAGGCTGCACATTGAAATGGGAGGATGCAGCACGGTGGAGATCCGGCCGGGGGGCTCGCAGCGTCCCCAGGATCCCCGAGCCGCTCCGGCAGATGGCTGCAGCCCTCCCGCCCTGCTCTAAGGAATACAAATGTGCGGCGGATACGGTTACCCAGCCCCGAAAGCGGTGTTAGCTTTCATCTAGATCGATATCCCTGCCTGCCTGCATCTGAGGGAGCACTCAGCTGGCAACCCAAGCCCAGCCAGGAGGAGACACCCGCCAAGGCTCTGCTGCCCGCTCCTGACCCTGCCTGTCCGTCTGTCCATCTGCCTCGGCGTGGAGGCAGAGCCAGCGCCGACTGCAGCACCGTTGCTGTGCTGTCGGACTCCGTCATGCGTAAATTGTAATAAATAGGGCCATAAGCCTTTTACGAAGTCTATTTCCACTCTTGGATCCGGGATTTAATGCATGGCTGCTTAGAGAGGCCGAGGATTTCAGGGGTCAGCAAGGCTAATTGCACTGCTGGAATAAAAGGGCGTGCGGCAGGATCCTGCGCATGGGTGGGAGGGGGTGCCGGGGGTCCCAGCCGCCCGCCGCGCTGCCCCTGCCCTGCGTGCTCCCCGCCAGCAGCCTGGGAAAGCAGTGGCCATGCGCGGCGGCTTGGTGAGGGACGTGGTCCTCGGGGAGCACTCCTCGGCTGGGCACCCATGGCTTTTGGGGTTGGGGGGACCGTGCCAGCTGGGGAGTCATATGCTGCAGGTGTTCGGTTCCCCGCTGCTCCATGGTGTCCCTGGGCATTTGACTGAGCACGTCTGGCTGGAGCGCTTGATCTTAGATTACCTGGAAGCCAGGGAAAGCCTCCGTGGGGGCCGAGGGCCAGTGAGCGTTATGGCTGTCCTGGTGCAGGCTGGTACTGCTGGGCTTGGCTGGCCCCGGTGCCAGCTCTGCCCCAGCCTCAGCATCTCCTTGAGCTGCAGAGGGGAGCTGGGTACCGCCCTGCCAGGCGGTAGCGCTTGACACCACAAGCTGGGGCGTGAAGGGATGTGTGTGCTCGGAGGTGGTGCCGCTGGGGAGACAGCCCCACCAGGACTGGAAATGCAGCGCCGGGGCGAGAGCCAGGGGCACAAACCTGGCCGGGTGCTCCGGCGCTGGGTGTGCGCCCGGCCAGCACGGGGCTGGGGGTCAGGACCTGGGCTGCGCTTTCATGGAGGTGTCGGGGAGGGACCGGTGGGATGGGCAGGCTCCGCTTCGCGGGGACAACTGGTGGCCAGCACACGCCCTGTAAGACGAGGGGGACCCAGACGCCCGGAGGCTCCCGGGGCTTCGCCCTGTGCCAGTCGGCCACGCAAGGCTGGCAGGGCTGTGCCGCCGGCCGCGGCAGACGGAGGATGCCAGCTCCGCTCAGTTACTTTCCTGGCTGATCCTGTCATCTCCATCTCGCGCCAAGTGCTGAAGTCGTCATGGAAACCGGCACGGCGGCAGCCTCGCCAGCAGCTCCCGCGTGGGATCCTCGGTCTGAGCGCCCGGCCGGTGCTGGGGGTGGCGGGTGGCCGGCTCAGTCGGGCACTTGCTGCTGGTCCTTACTCCTCGAGGGCATTAGTCTGCTGCTGGGCTCCAGCGATGCACACGCACGGTCGCTTCCCTGGCGTTGTAGCAGGGCCCAATCCATTAGCGTTCACCAATCCCAGAGAGAGCCTTGCAGAAAGCACACAAAAAAAGCCCTATAGTATCGCTATTCATAGTACCTGTTCCCAAAGTTATCTTTAGCAGCACCGTTCCCACCTTCATTCATAACAGCCATCGCACGGGCCTGATTCTTCTCCCTGATGCCCAGGTGGCTTTGAGGTAACCCCGACCTCCCGGGGTGCCCCACTCACCCCGCGCTTCCACTGCTCTCCAGCGTTTCATTTGGCTGTGGAAAGACACGCTCTGCAAACCTTTCCCTGCAGTGGGAAATGGAGCGGGATTTTTTTTCCAGGATTGATTTTTCTCTGGTGACCGTAACTCTGAACTCTGCTTGCTTTTGCCTCTCCTCCCACGTCGCTCCTGTCCAGCGGGGCTGTGTTGTGCCAAAGGCTTTCTCCCTGGAGCATCCCTGCTGGAAGTCCACGCTGGTGCTGGGATTTTGCTTGATCAGAGGAGAAGGCAGTGCCTGAACTTGACTATCGGGGATGGAGTATTTTCCACTTGTATTTCAGTGGGTGTTTTCGTAGGTCTCAAGCTACTCAAGGTCTTCCCTTTCTGGCATCTTTCATTTTCAAAGCTCACGCAGACTCCTGGGAGGGTGCAGGGCTTTGAAGGAGCTTTGAGGCTTCATGGGTTCAGCCCACCACTTTGAGGCAGCATCTCCTACCACTGCCAGGGAAAGGCCTATCTCTCCTGTTCTTCAACTCGGCAGTCACAGAGTTCCTCGGGTTCCCATGCTAATCTGTTCCTGCCTTTAACGAGCTGCCTCATTAAAGTGTTTTTCCCTAATAACCAACCCTCCGGGCTGGGCGAGAGGCTGGTGATGTTTGACTGTAGCCAACTGCAGACCTGCAGGCTGCAAAGGGCTTTTCCAGCTGCTTGCGGGGGTGCAGGATGAACACCAGCCCTCTCCTCCTGCGCGGTGCCGACAAGCCTGTGAAGAGGGTCGGGAGCACAAGGCACCCCGAACCATGCCTCTCCTGGGCTCCAGCACCAGATTTACTGGACCCACAAACCGCAACAGTGCAGCTGAGGGGGGCAGGTTGCACTGGGGGAGGCATCTGCCCTTGGGGTGCAGCAAACTGGGGATACTGGGAATAAACTGCCCTGCTGCCCAGTCTTCCTGTGCAACGTCCTTACCCAGTGATGTGCCACACTGGGGCTGCTCGACGTGACCCTGCGAGCCAAACTCGTGCGTGCGCGCTGCCGAGCAGGCATGCCTGTGCGCCTCGGGCCCGGGAGGTGTCTGCCCAGCTTTAATGAGGGGTTTTGAGCTTGTTGCCTGGGTGCTTGGGAGCTGGGGCGGCTGGTTTCGATAAATGGAAGTGGAAATTTCCCTCCTGGGGGCCTGCTTTGTGCGGAGGAGTATGCACACAGCTTGCAGCCATGGCCTCCTGGGAGCATCCGTCCGGCAGACGTCAGTCCCACCGGGTCCCCCCACCTCCGTGGCCGTTGTCCTGGCTGAGCAGGGCGCAGGGCTGGGAGCCCTTGGGGCGATGGCTACGAAGGAGCAGATTCAGCAATGCCTCTGGCGATGCAGCAGCATTTCACGGCTGTCACAGCCTGGGCTGAGCCAGCCCCCGTCTCTAGGCCATGTTTTTTTTTGTGATGATGCAAGGCAGGAAGGTGCCTGGTACCGGCGCTGCTGGGGCTGCTCCATTTATATATAGCTGACCCACTTGCTGAGCGGGGGCTGCCGGCCCCTCCTGGTGCCGCGCTTGGGGGTGCGTGCGTGCACCGGGGCTGCGAGGGGCTGCACCAGCATCGGCCCGAGAGCACAGGGCTGCGGGTGCCTGGGCTGCGGATTCCTGGGCTGCAGTTGCCTGCAGCCTTGCTCCATGGAAGGACTGCAGGAACTCTCCGCTCGCAGGCTGCAGCTGTGCTGCCTGCCACTCAGGGGGCACGGGCTCTGTAGCCTGCCTGCTTCCTCAGCACCCCTCGCAGCCTCACCCACCCACTGGCACTCTGGATCCCCCAGGGAAGGGAGAGCCGCCGGTGCCCCAGCAGAGACGGGAGCGGGCAGGAATTGCTGCTGGAGGGACCAGCCTGGCTGTGCCTGGGCTGAGGCAGGATCCCAGCCCCGGGCAGGGCTCAAGCCCCCATCCCGAGAGGCAGCCCCACATCCCGTGGGGTTCGCCTGCCTCCCAGCCATCCCCTCCCCTCCAGCCAGGCCTGGGTGTTGGGTGCTCAACAGGCTGGCGGTTTGGGTGCTGGAGCCGCCACGTCGCTGCTAGCCACAGGTCTGTGTGAGCGGGGGGGGTGTGTGTGCATGCACCGGTGAGGCAGGAGCTGCAGCACACCTGCCAGGCCAGCTCCTGCCACGCGTGCATAGCCGAGCATGCCCTGTGCTGGCGCTGCCAGCGTGCACCGTGTCCCGCTGCCCATCCTGCCCTGCCCACTCCAGGAGGGGGGCTCCGAGCCAGTGAGCAGGCGGGAGCGCTGGGGTGGCTGGGACGGGGTGGCAGAGGCGCAGGTACCTGGTCACTGGGGAGCTGTGCTGCTCCTCGGGGCTCACATCGTCTCAAAGGCACAGGCTGGTGCGGTGCGGTGGCCCCCCAGGCTCGAGTTCCCGCGGGGGACAGGGCCCAGCAGAGTAGGTGGCAAGAGGAGAATGGGCTGTAAGTGGGGAGGACGTCACGTTCCCTTGGGCCAGAGGACCCAGGAGATAAGGGAGCAATAACCCACCAAAATCCATGCCTGGACCACTCTGAGCACAAATCTTGCATCCCCTCTCCTGCTTGGTACTGGTGGGGCTGTCTTGATCTCCCCCCAGCCCCAGCTCACGCCTCCAGCTGCCTGCTGCCGCTTGTGGTGGGTGCTGCTGGTGTACGAGGGGCTTGGGGGAACCCTTGGAAAGCACTGGGCTGCCAAAGCAGTGCCTCTCGGTGCCAAGCACCTGGGAGCCAGCCGCTTCCCCAGGACGGGAAGGAGATAAAAAGAAAATCTCTTTCAAAGTGTGGCTGGTGGGACGCCCCGCCACGTGATAGCCATGGCGCGCAGGTCACCCGGGCGAGGGAAGGAGGCGGCGTTCATACTCCAAAGTCTGCACCCGCGTGGGCCTCGGCTGGTTTCTTGGAGGAAACGGGGTGCATGGCTGCCTGCCCGTGCCGTGGCCCTCCTGGTCACGGGCAGGCATGGGGTGAAGTGGGAAGGGCCGACCCCTTCTGGGTGGGCTCGTACTGCTGCTCCTGTGGAAGGGGGTCAGCCAAGTGGACTGTGGTTTGGTAGGAGAGGAGCTGGGAGCCCCCAGAGGCAGCAATTGTCCGAGCTGCCCCAGGCGGCTGCACAGAGCCATCTCCCGTGCTGCCCCATCAGTTTTCTGCCCTCGAGCCCAGCCCTCGGGGCAGAGCATGGCGGAGGTGCCAGCAGGTGTAGGGACAGGGTCTGGTGCCGAATCGCCCATCACACGAGGCTGCAGATGACAGCATGCCTGAGCTCTCACCCACAGCGAGCTGCTCCGCGGCAGGACGCCGGTGCTGGCACGGGGAAGGTGGGTGCCATAAGAGCCAGGGACACGGCAGCGGGTGGCATGGGAGCATGGCAGGGTGGCCCTGGAGAGACTGCGGGACTCAACCCCGTTAACCCCGTTAATCAGGGCGCCCGGCCAGGATGCTTTCCCAAAAAGAGCTGCCGTCCACGCGTAGTTGCCTCTGACAGGCTAGAGGGGACGTGGTGTTCCCATCCGATGGCCTCCTGAGGTCCCTTTGGCTGGGTGTTTTCAGAGCTGTTGTGGTTGGCACACCTGGAGAAAGGCAAGTCCCCAAGGTAGGTCAAAGCAAAATGCTTGCTGCGGAAAGGGAAATTAATTATAGGTGCTTTGCTGCACTCCAAGCAACTGCAAAGGCTGATGTTTCTCCTGTTGGCCCATAAACTAATTGCAATGACAAAACCTCAACAAAAGCAACGCTCTTAAATGCTTTCTTAATTAATAATTCTCAATAATTACTTGACGTCAATGACCAATAAACATTTCGGAGAAGGGAAGTTGCTGTTAAGTGCCCAATACCTTTGCTCCTCCAGTTGCTGCGCCTGGGTTCCTGATGAATCCCACAGAAAAGTGCAGGGAAGGCCAAGCCCCATGTTTTTAAAGGAAAACATTAAGCGGGAAAAAAGTGATTATTCACGTGCATGTCCGCAGGGAAAAGAGGAGGGAAACCAAGCAACTGCTCAGCTCTGCTGCTCCCCGCTGAGCAGCTAGCAAGGGATGGCAATGCCGATGGGCAGGCGCCCCGAGGGGTGGCACCCATGGGTGCCCCTTTCCTGCCCCTCCCGGTGGCGTGCTTTCCTGGGGACAGCATGAGGGGGAGGGCACTTGCCCAGGGAGCCCGTGTTCAAGGGGTCTTCAAGGCCCTGCTGAGCGTCCTGCACCCATGGAGGGTCACCTCCCTCCCGCAGGCATCTGCCATGTGCCTCTTCCTCCTCCTCCTCTTCCTCCTCCTCCTCCTCCTCTTCTTTCCCACGGCCTGTCTGAGGGCAGCATCTCCCGTCTCGGCACTGCCAGACCTGAAAGCATCACCAGCTGCATTTTATCGGGTGGGAGTCGGGGGGACCGCGGTCCATCTGTTAAGCGGAGCCTTGGGAAACCTGCCATTCGTCCTCACCGCAGTGCTCCTGGCTGCAGCACAGTGCTGGGAGAGTTAATGTCCTCCTCCTCCTCCTCCTCCTCCTCCTCCTCTCGGCTTCACAGCCATCTTAAAATCGCTGGAGCCGGAGCTCTGCAGTCCCTGTTACCACTCCTTTTACAGTATGGGCCGGCCGGCTGGCCAGGGAGCCCAGTCGGCTCCTCCATCCGTCCGACTCCTTTCCTTCTTTGGATGTCCCCTGCGCTCGCTGCCCAGCACTGCCTCCCTTCCACAGGACCTGTGCCCCTGGCGAGGGGCGATGGCCGGGGCGAGGGGCTGCCTGGGGCCGGGCGGGGGCAGCGGGCACGGGGTGCGATTTTTGCAGAGGTTTCTCCAGGACGGCGCTGGGTGTCTGCCAAGATGGATGCCAGCCGGCTCCCGGGCACGGTTAGCACTTAACGAGTCCTTTATAGCTGCAAATCCCTTGGCGGGTGTTAGCAAAGTCCTCCTGCGGGGAAAGGTGGGAGCGGGTCACTGTCGTTAGCTGGAGGGTGAGGAGGGTGGCACAGCCAGGGGACGTGAGCTGTTTGGGATGAAGGAGCCTGTTGCAGAGCATCCCATCAGGGATGGGGACAGGGCTCCTTCCAGCAGGACAGCAGCAAAGCCTCACCCGGCACATGTCACCATGCAAAATAAGCTGCGGTCCTGGGGGGGGGGCAAAAGCAGTGATGCCACGGGAGGCCCCCCCAGCCCGGAGAGCTGCAGGCAGGGAGGGCAGAGCTGCAGGCAGGGCGGGCAGAGCTGCAGGCAGGCAGGCTCTGTTCCCCTCTGAGCTCTTCCCCCATCTGCCACCCCTCACATCTGGCCTCGGGGGTCCCGGGGGTGTTTGCTGGCGGCCGTGGGAGAGTTGCTGGAGCATGCGCTGCTGTTGTCCTGACAGACAGACAGACGGCTGCGGCGGCGGCTCTCTGTCCATCAGGACAACAGCAGCGCATGCTCCTGGCTCTGCATCCCCAGTGCTCCGTGGCCTGTTACCCAAATACCAGCTACTGCCCAAGGGTTTATGCCCCCCATGAGCCTGGGGAAAGCAGGGGAAAGGCCTCTGGGGCCGAGGGGGGAGGCAGAAGCAGGGCGTCCGTGTGTCTCCTCTCTGCTGCTGCAGCAGATGTCAGCACAGGGAGGAGGAGGTCATCCAGCGATCACGTTTGGGGTTTTTTTGCATTGCTGTAAGTCTTTGTGCATAGGATGGTCCCTGAGCAGGAAACGAGGGGAGAAGGGGGAGCAGCCCCAAAGGCACAGGGAGGTCTCTGATGTGCTCTTGCCTCGTGAGCCCAGACATTCTCCCAAAAGAAGGTCTGGCTGAGGAACGTAGCATGGGACTGGCCAGCTCACCCCAAGCACGGGGATGCAGTGAGGCTTGGACTGCTTCAGGTTTCCCCACGTTCCAAAAACATGAAGATTGGTTGGAAGATGGTGAGATTTGGGGGGAAAGGGTCAAAACGTGTCCCTCATCTCTGGTCCCCAAGTGGGGACTGAATGGGAATTTCAAGATTTGGGAGCATCCCATTGTATCCAGGGTTGGGCTGAGGGATGTTCGTGGGCACGGGACTCCCGTGGGCTTGCAGAGCCCCAGCTCCCTCCCTGCCATGCTGCTGCGGGTCCCTGTGGGCCACTGGCAGCGACAGTCTCACTGCAGCCCCCACGGCAGCGGGGACACTCCCTGGGGGCCGAGGACCCGTCAGTCGGAGGGTGGCTTTTTCCGCTGCCCTGCATGAGCCCCACGCCTTGTCCTGCCTGTCCCCGCATGGGGACGGCAGCCTGGGGTGTGAGCATCCCTTGTGTCTGGGGGCCTCGGGCTGTTTCTGCAGCCGCCCAGCTCAGCTTCCAGCCAGCAGCTGAGATGCTCAGGAGCAGGGGGAGTCACCTCTGCCCCTGCCCGGGGATGCTCGGGGTGCCTGCATCGCACCCTCCCCATGCCCGTGATGGGGGTGTGTGCGGCAGGAGCGTGTGCAATGGGCGGGTGTGCAATGGGTAGGCATGCTGCGGGAGGGTGTGCGATGGGCGGGTGTGCATGGGAGGGTGTGCGATGGGCGGGTGTGCATGGGAGGGTGTGCGATGGGCGGGTGTGCAGTGGGAAGGTGTGCGATGGGCGGGAGTGCTGTGCGGCAGCTTCCTGGTCCCCATGTGAGCGGTGGCACAGGCACAGCGGGCACCATGGCTGCCTTTGCTGCTACCACCACGTGATCCGATTCACCCAGAGGAGCGTACGCTGCTGGCCTGGCTGCCAGTGGGATGAGGCAGCCCCCAGCAGACCCCCGCCACTCTGTGAGACCCTTGGGTCGTCCCAATACTGGGGTGTGTGGGGTGCAGGACTGGCGATCCTGTGGGTGCCATGGGCCCTGGGTCCAGCTGCTCTCCAGCAGGGATGATTAATGGGTTAACGCCTTCCCTCCCGCCACTTCCCAGCCTCCCGCTTGGCCAGTGGGGTGGCTGTGGGGGAAAGGCCGGGTGGGCTGGGGAGCCGGAGGGCTGTTTGCTTTGGCTGGTGCTGCGGCCGTGGGGCAGGAGCCGTGGCCGAGGCTGGCAGTGCTGGCAGCGGGGCACCCTGGCCACCCGGGGAGCAGGTGTCCCAGCGTGAACCGGCCAGCCGGGAGCGCCGGCGGCAGGAGGCAGGATGCCTGGAGTTCCCGTCCTGCTTGGCCCTGTCTCAATGGGACTCAGCGCCAAGAGCGGGGGGGATGGCTGCTGTGAGCAGCCAGCAGCGCCTCGTCCCAGCCTGGCTTCCCAGACATGCGGGGGTAGGGGCTGACTTGCAGTGCATCCCCTTTTTTTTACCCATTTTTCTCAGATGCAGTGATGGAGGCAGCAAACACACAGCCTGGGGCTTGATGGCACCCACTGGAACATGGCTCCTTGCCCCTCCTGCCTCTTGCACGGGGCCCCTGCTCCGATGTCCCACCAGAGGGCAGTGGGAAAGGTCCTGGGAGCTTGCTCTGCCCAGGCAGGAGGCTTGCGGGCAGCTCACACCAGCCCTGCCTCTCCTGGGATGGCTCTGACGGGGTCGTGGGCTGGGTCAGTCCTGGGGTTTTAGCAGGAGCAGCTTTAGGGTCCCACCCAGTCCCACCCCCTCAAATACTCCCCTGCGGGAGCTCAGGCGAAGGGGCCACGCAGCTTGGCCCGGGGTGGGGAGGCTGCGCGGGGCAGTGTGGGGTCAGCTCTCAGGAACGGTGCCGCAGCATGGCAGCTCGCAGCCGCGTGTGAGTGTGGGCGGCAGCCAGCAGTGTTTTACAGCATCCCGGGCTTCACCCCTCTTGTTCCTGCCTGTGCCTTGGCCCCGTGGCAGCTGCCTTCATACCATGTCCCAGAGCTGAGCCTGGTGGGATTTTGCGCTATCTCGGGCATGCAGGATGCAGTCTCCATCCCCCCCTGCCTGCCCTGCCCCGAGCATCGACCCCTTCCCCCCCAGCACCGCATTTCCCATCGGTGAAGCAGATCTCTCAGGAAAAAACCTTGGCAAGGCGTCATGGAGGTCCCCAGCAAATTTTGGGGCATGTCTCCTTCCCTCTGTGTGCAACAGAGGGGCAAATCCTGGTGTGATCTGAGTGTTTGGCAGAAACTCTCACCCCAGGGAGACAGTGATCACAGCGGGGTCGAGCGCTGCATCCGTGGCTGTTCTGGGCAAGGAAGCATGCCTGTGTTTCATCAGCAGGGAAGGAACAGGAAAGCCGTGCTCTTGGCTAGCATCCTTCACTGGGTGGCCTGTGTACCGCGGCTGCCCTCGCCAGGAGCAGGGGGAATCCCTTCCCACCCCAGCAGGACCTGCTCGTGCCAACGCATCTCTAAACCCCTCCGGTATGCAGAGTGGGGGATTCAGATCCTCAGCATTTCACCAGCAAACCAGCCCCATTTCTCAGGAGACACCCAGGGAGAAGGCTCACGGTCTATTTTATGCTTTGCATCCTGTTTAAGCCAATGTCAGCTTCTGCACTGGATGTGTATGGGCAATCCCCGGCTGCGGGCAAGGGGGAGCGTCAGTGCAGCCCCCCGGCTCCTCTTGCACCAAATCCAGCAGCCGGCAGGGTAATAAATGAGGAGTCTATATTTAGATGCAGCGTCTGGAGAAGCGTCACAGCGTTGCCAGCGGGTTTTACTATTCAGTGCAGGCAGGTTTCCCTGCTTCTCCAGCTTGATGCCACCTTTGTGGAGGGGCTCGTCAAGGACATCCAGCACCAGCTGGAAAAACACCCCAAACAGAAAAACTGACACCCGCGACAAGAGCTTGGCACCCGCCGAGAGATGGGTAGAGCGGAACATCCTAGGGAGCCTCGGAAGGAGCTGGCTCAGGGCCCGTTTGGTTTGGCAAAGGCCTTATTTTGTTGCACAGAAGTTTGTAGTAAAGAAACATGTTGCAGGGATGGAACCATCTCTTGTGCCACCCCAGCCTGGTGTCAGCTCTGCTCCCAGCACTGCCGTTGGTGCAGCCAGGCCGGCGTCTCTCTTCTCCGTGTGCGGGGCTGACTGATTCCTCTCCCTTTTCCAAGGAGCGGTACAAAGGCTGGCTCTGCAGCACTTCTCCCTCTCTGCATTCCCACCTGGGCTCCCTGGGTCGGACACCGTCCGTGGCGGGAGCCCCGCAGCCCTGGTGCAGGCGGGCAGCTGGCTTCATCCGACTTCATCCCGCATTTCAGCACTGCATCAGCTGTCACCCCGTGGAGCTGCTAATCCATGCAGTGCCTAAAGCACCGGCAGCAGCCCGGCTGCCCCGGCTGTGCCGCTGGAGCTGCTGGGAGCAGCTGGGGGTGGTTAGGGAACATTTCCCTGCCAGAGCCAGGGCTGCTGGGCCCCCGCTGACTCAATCGGCGGCATACGAAGTTCCTGGCAATCCATGTTGAAATTTAAGGAGAGGCCGAAGCGTTGTGCAAAGGAGGAAAAGCCCTGCGCAGAGCCGAGCTGCGGGTTTCCTGCCCTCCCAGAGTGTGAGGGTGGTACTGGCTTGGGAAGGATGAGGTTTGCATGAGGATGCCTGGTGCTCGGATCCGGGGTTTTTCCCCCGTTTTGCAACGTGTCGGAGGCTGTTTGGAGCAGATGCTCTCCACGCACTGGCTCCTCTCCCCTCCTAGCCGGGGGAGAGTTTCTCCAGGCAAAGCCAAACACTGAGCCATTGCCATGAGGCGTGAGTGTGGCTGAGCCAGGCGGTGACAGACATGGTGACCAGCTCTGCCAGAGGCCTCCTTTGTGGCTCACAGCACCTTGACTGTTTTTTCCCCTCACCCCTCCAAATTTTGATCGCAGCAGGTCGCAGGGAGCAGTTTCCTTGGGTTCCTGCATCCCACCAAGGATGCAGGCAGGGTGGGAAATCTCAGCACGTCCACAGTGCTGGGCAAAACTCTCTAGCAATGGGGCAAACAGCCCCTTCCCCACCTCCGCTGCACCCTGGGGCTTGCACGGCTCCCTGCTCCCAGACAGGCACGATGGGTGTCGTGTCGGTACGAGCTGCTCACGGACAACCTTTCCTCTGGTTGCCCGTCGTGCACAGTGTGCTTCGGCAGTACCGGGACACTTGAGGACACCTCAAGGACTGTGAAACCTGCTGACGGGGCTGGTTCACAGCTGCGCTGGGGGATAACAGCGTGCCGTGCCGGGGGACGGCGAGCCCCCATGCCTGCCCCCACCTCCCGGGGCACCCCAGGGAGGGAAAGCCCCTTGCTGGCGGCAGGCATGGCGTGTTCAGCGTGGGGACAGAGGCAGCTGCCCGCGGGGGACTGGCAGCTGTTTTGGGAGGAGGAGGAGGAAGGCACCTGACTGCCAGGCAGCAGTCCAACTAGTTGAAACAGCTCCCGTTGCGGTTTGCATAACCAAGCACGGCCCAGCCGGGTCTGGGGACGCGCGGCTCCACCCGGTCGCCCACGGCTGGAAACCGCGCTCGCAGCGGAGCGCTGGATGGAGAGGCCGAGGGGTTTGCTTGCGGTGTGCCGTGCCTGCGCTGCCCGGGGCTTGGAGGTGCAGGGGTGGCTCGTTCCCCTCCCGCAGCAGCAGGAAGGTGTGAAGCCAGCTTCACCTGTGGGCTCAGCGTGGGTGGACCGGGCAGGGCTCTCCTGCCAGTGCCGTGCATGAGCACGGCCGGGGGGCTCGCTGCCCTGCCTCGCTGCCGCTGCCCAGCTGGAGCCGTGGTGCTCCCCTCCAAGGCGACATTGGAGGCTCTGCCCAAGGACACCTGGCTGCAGTCCCACCCCGCAGCCCCCGACACGGGGAGAAAAGGCAGCCGAGAGAGACGGATGGCCGCCGTGGAGCGGGGAGATGGACGGGATAAAAGCGAAGCACAGAGGCGGCGGCTTACATGACTGGGGAGCCGCTGCCAGGCACTGGGACCATTTAAAGTGTACGAAGGTGGCACACCAAGCCCTGTGTGGGGATCTGGGCCCATCTGGGACATGGTGCTGCCAGGGCAGAGGTGGCCTCCCACCCCCCAGAGGGGACCCTCAGTTCTGATGCTCCCGACCCTGAGGTGGATGCAGGGTCAGGCCAGTTCCTGGGCACTGTTGGATCCAGATTTCAAATCTGGATTTCAAGCCAGCCTGCCCGAGGTCTCTGGCTTTAGGTCGATCTCTGGATTAGCTGGGGTCAAAAATAGGGGGGGGACAAGGCTTGGGAGCAGCCAAGCTCAGGGCAGGATTGTGAGGAAGCTGGTGCAAGACACGGAGCGGGTAAGAGGGTCTGGTTTAAGCATAGGAAGTCATGTTTGTGGGCTTCACCCCCGCTGGTTTGGGGGGAAGGAAAGAGGGGTCACAGCCCCGAGCTAGACCCCACTTGGGGAGCGGCCAGACCCCACCTGGGCGTGCAGCTCCCGCACGCCCCGCTGGAGCCTGTCAGGCTGGGGTTTTGGGGAGGGGAAAGGTGTGGTCCCTCGCAGGGGGGAATTTGGAATAGTGTGAAGCTTTGTGCATGTGGGGGATCGCCCGGGTTTGCATGTGCTCCTGAAGGAGCGTTTTGCCCTTGGAGGGATTTGTCTATCTGGAGATCTCGGAGCAGTTTCTTTCCGGGGTGAGTCAGTTGTTTGTGGGGCGGGGGAAACGGGAGCGCCTGGTCCCGATGCCGGGGAAAGCTTGGAGGAGCAGCCGGGTTGGCAGCGCCGGCTCCAGGCTGTGGCTCCCAGAAATACTCCCTGCAGAGCCAAAAAGCAGGGACAGAGCCCCAACCCCAGGTCCCCGGGGGCAGGTGGCCTGGCTGGGACACCCGCTGCTTCCTGGGGACACCAGCAGTGCTCCGGTGCCGACCCAGGCACGGCAAAGCCTTGTGCCGGTTGGTGTAGCACTGGGAAATCCCCAGGCCAAACAGGTTGTGCTAGTGAAAGTGCAGCGGGCGCTGGCAGCGCCTGCACGGCAGCCCCAGAGGTGCTGCGCAGGGATCACACCTCCGCCATCCACCTTGTGAGCCGTGTACATAGCTCGTGGTCACGGGACCTGCTGTAACCTGCTCTCATTTCACCTTCCCGTGCCTCAGTTTCCCCACTGTGATAACTGGAATAGTATCAATACTGTTGAGCAGTTAATACCGGTGATTTCCTAGCACTGATGATGCCCACCTGGAAAATACCCAGCTCCTTGGCATCCCCCTTTGCCACCACTTTTATAGGTGGTTTCAGTCACCGAAGGGGTGATGTGGCTGTGCTGGCTCTGCATTTTTGGGGTGCTGGGGCTGGCACAGTCCTGCCTGGGAGAGCCCAAGATGCAGCAGCACCCACGCTGTGCCTGCCCACCGGTGCCCAGGCACCCCCGTTCTCCTCGTGCCGGCTTTCCCGGGGAGCGCAGGCAGAGCTGTGCCGGAGCGGAGCCAAGCGGTGACCACGCCGGGTGGTGATGCATCTCCTCCGGCCAGGCCACCTCCAGGCGCTGTGCAGAAAATGGGTGGCAATTTAATCAGGGAGACTGCAGCGCCCGGCTGATGGGCCTAGCAGGAGGCGGGAGAGCAGGGGGCCCCCGATTCAAGGGAGGGGGGACCCCTCTCCTTGCTCTCGCAGGGTGCCCTGGTGATGGGGAGCAGCGAGGTGCGGGCAGCAGGCCACACCATGGGGTGCCAGGGCCTCGTGCAGGGCAGCAGGCGGGAGCCGGCGCGGGCAGCGCTGCCCGTTCCCCTGCAGCAGGGGGAGGCAGCGAGGGGTGGCCGGCAGCGCCCGCCTGGCGCTTCCACCCCCAGCAGGATATGGGCCCGGGCACGTGTGGACAGGCCTGGCACGAGGGTATTGACAGATCCGAGCTGTTTTGCCCTTTCCACGGTGGTTTTCATCCTTTGGGGCCTCGCGCCTCCAGCTGAAAACTTCATTTTTCACGTGGGAGCTGGGCACAGCGGGGGGCTCCCCAAAGCCCCCCCGGCAGGAGGGTCAGCACAGCCAGTGTCTGGCAGGAGAAAGGGTCCGTTGAGGGTCACAGTGGGTCGGGTTTGGTGATGGTGCCCTGACGCCCGGCACCACGGCGCGTACTGGAGCGTGCCTGTGGCAACAGAGCGTCGGGGCTGGACCCGCTGGGAGGTCAGGCTAATGCGGGAAGATCCTCCTTGCGCCTTCTTAACCCCAGCTTGAACCTTCCCCATTTCCCGCCTCGTCCTAATTAGCGCTAAGACGCTGCTGGCAGCGCGGACAGCACAGAACAGTGCAGGGCACCGCGTCGTCTTCTGTGGCAGGGGAGGCGGGGAGGCCTTTTGGTACAAAACCCGCAGGCAGGCAGGCGGGAGAGATGCTTTCCTCCCTCCCCTGCCTGCCACCTCCCTGGCAGAAGGGACTGGGAACGCTCCCAGCGGGGGACAGGCTGCCCGGGCAGTCCCTGCTCTGCGCGGGAGCAACGCCGAGGTGCAAAAAGGTGCCTGCGGCTCGGGGAGGTGAAGAGCATCCTGCAGATGATGGCCACAGAGCTGCAGAGGGATAACACCGGGCTGTGGTGTCCGGCAGGCAGCAGGTTCTCTTCACCGGCTTTTCACACGTGTATGTAAAGGGGCAGGATTAGGGCTGGCTTTAACCTCAGCTCCCGTTTCACGGCCGCAGAGCTGCTGACACGGAGCGCCAGAATGTGCCGGGAATTACAGCCTCCCCCGCCGAGCGCGGCAGAGCCAGGCTGCGTGCCGAGCCGCTGTCTCCCGCTAGCTGCCACCCAGAAAGCCCTGTGTTTGGTGTCCTGAGCCAGGGGAGGAGGATATTTCAGTAATGATAGTTCACCCCAAGCTGGCCTTCCCTCCCCTGTCATTTCACAGCCTCAAGGCGGCAACCCCAGAGCTGGCAGCACCGCAGGGCGAGTGGCTCCGGTGCAACCGAGAGCCCGCCCCGCCGGCACGCTCGCTCCCTGCCACCTGCCTGTGGACCCCGAAAGCCTCCTGGCTTCCCCACGTTGCCTGTGGCAGTCCCCGGGAGTAGTTCAGGGATTCCCAGGACCACAGGCTGCAGTTGTGGCTCCTGGCAAAGCCAAGGGGAGCTTTCCAAGCACAACACCATGGAAGATCCGGAGGCTGTGGCTGTGGGTAGGGAGCACGGCTGAGGTTGGGCTCGCCTGGGCAGCCTGGGCAGCTCTGGAGCTGGAGCGGAAACCCGACGTGGCATGACACGGTGATGTCTACCACGCTCCCTGCAGGCAGCGGCTCTGCTTTCCTCCTTGTGCTGCTGCAGGTTCAACCTCACTCGCAGTGTGGGGAGCTGGAGGGACAGTTGCTCACTGCCTCCTGGCAGGGATTTGCTCATGCAGCCAGATGAGAGGGGTGAAGAGCTGCCGGTGCCAGGGTGAACAGTGCCCACGGAGCTGAACTGGTGCTAGCTGGGAAGGGCTGTGCCACAGGAGGATGTTTGCAATATCCGCTGGACAGAAAGGGCCTCATGGAGCCCCATCAGCCCGTGAGCTGGTGACCAAACCTCCAAAGGGGCTGGTGGCTGGAGCAGGGCAGGGGCAGGGCTGCTCCTCCTCCGGCTCCTGCAGCCACCCTGACCCCAGGGGAGCCTCCTCGCTGGCGTCCCTCTGCCCACAGCCGTCATGTGGCTGCTGGCGCCAGGACATCAGAAGAGGAAGGTCTGAAAATAATCGCCCCCTCATGTTTTCCTTTCAAAAGGAGGGAGTTGCCATCATGGGGAATTTTTGTGATCGGCAGAGCTGGCTAATAGTCAGCTCCTCGGTGAGTCAGGCGCTTGCCCCCTCCCATGGCACAGCCTGGCTCTCTGTGCTGCCAGCCTGGCTGGAGTTCGGGGGCTCCCCCGCTCCCGGGGCTCCCCAGCCTTGGGGGGAGCCGTGGGGCCACAGCGTTTCCTGCCACCCCAGCTGTGGGTCTGCGAGTGGAAGCAGTCCTGAGCGTTTCGGGGTCTTGATGCCCCCACTGCCCTCAGCCACGGCCCCCACTGCTCCCTGTCCCACCGGGCACCTTCTGTGCGGAGCCTCTCGAGGTTGCAGGGCTTGTGCCACCTCTTGCTCCATCCTTTCCCCACGCAGGCTGTGCTGCCTCGCTGGAGAAATGCTGCGGCGAGGAGGCGAGCGTCGTGCTGGAGCTCCTGCCCGTGCCTCTCTCCCCACGGCCAGGGGATCGCATGGCAGGGCTGGAGACCTCCTGGGCATTTCAATTCCCACTGTGCTTTTGTACCCGGCTCAGCACACGCCGGTTGCTGTCTGTTGGTCCTGTTTAGTTTTGGGGCAGATAACAAGGAATTTCTTAGAAAACACCACCAGGCCCGTGCCCTGCCTGGCTGATGTCATCGAGCAGTTCCAGCTCCGCTGCTTGCAGCAGCACCCCTCGGTGACTGGGGCAAGGCTGGCGAGAGCCGCTGGCACGTGCATATTTGTGGGTGCTGCTCTCTGCTGTGCCGGGGTCAGTGGGTGGTGGGCTGGCTGCTGGCAGGGGTGGCATGGGGTGCTGCTGTTTGGCTTGAGGGGCGCAGAATAAAGCTGTCACACTTCTCTTGCAATGGGAGACACTGTTATCAGCATGCTGTGTGTGCCCCAGCGCGCTGGTACTGCTCAGACAGCCCTCTGCCTGGCAGACCGTATCCCAGGGACGTGGCAGCGGCAGCAGCCGGCGCGGCACAGCGCTTGGCAGCAGCCACAGTCGGCAGGTGCTGTTTCCATTAGCCGGTGTTGAGAGAGGAGCGTCCCTCTTTGGGAAAGGCCCGTTCACCGCTGCATCTACCTGCTGTCCCCTCTCCTTTCACGGGGCAAAACAACCATCGGTTCTCCTTTTCTGCCCTTGCCTGGTGCTTGGTGGTGCTGCCCAGCGGCAGCGGTGCCGGAGGATGACGGCAGTGGGGAGGTGCTTCGGGCTCTGTGCAGGGCGGCTGGGGCTGTGCGGGGTCTCCCCGGCTCTGCCGCAGCACCGGCGGGTCCTGCAACCCTGTGCTGGCCCGTCCCGGAGCTCAGGCAGAAATAAAGTGGACTCTGTAATTTGGAGCTCAAATAAACGGCTGCCGAGTATAGTATGAACATGCAGTTCTGTAACCTGTGATATACTTTGCTGCTGCCCTTCTTCCTAAACCTGACACACCTTTGTTTAAAGTGTTCTAGCAGAGCGTTGTTTATTCAGGGCATTATTACCAGTATCTCAGGCTCCTTTTTTCTATCCTGTGACTCAGGGATAGTTTAGTGCAATTTCTTCCATCTTTCTTCCATATCAAAGATATCCTGGCAAGTTCGTGTTTATTGTTTGCAGTTAATGTTTAATATTTCCTATTACTGGCATCTCATGGTTGATCTTAATTACACCCTTCTAATGTAAGACAAAAGTCAGCGAGCGAGACCGTGTTCACTTGGGCTCAGAGCCTGGCACTGAGCACCCCTTGTGCTGCTGGTGCTGCTGGGCCGGGTACCTGGTGCTGCCTGCACCCCTGCCTGCTCTGCACTTCACGGGAGGGCGGCTGCTCCACGTGCGCCGGTGCAGGGCGTCCGGTGTGGGGCCCGGCACTGCCGCGCTGGCTCCCACGTGCCGCGGCAATGCGGACAAGCAGCAGTTGGTTTTGAGCAGCTCAAGTGGAAGAAAGGATCAACCTGCTATTTATTTTGTCCAGGCTTTAAATGCTTGTGCTGGTTTTTCCTCTTGCTGGCTGGGCTGAATCGTTAAAACAGATTAGTAGAAATTAAACAAAATTAAAAATCAACAGAGCGCAGAGGGTGAAATGCCCTGCTCCTAGCAGGACGGCGAGGTGTTGCACACCTCTGTGCCGACCTGGGAGCCTGGGAGATTCCTGTGCTCCTTTTCCCCCAAAACTGGGGAGCTGGATGAGGGAGCAGCAGCTTGCTGCTGCGCAGCCCTGCCTCGGCACTCCTCGTGCCTCCCTCCGCCGTGTCACGTCGGTGTGTTTGCAGGCAGGGTCCCCTCTGCCTTCGCTGCCTCCCAAGGAGGGACCGCTCGCCCTCCGCTTTGGGGCTCTCAGGCTATAAATATCGGGGGGTGGCGAGGGGTGGCTGGGCCAAGGCACAACCCGACACCACCTCTCCCTCATTCACAGTGACATTTTGTCAAATGCCAGTGGGGAGGGGGGTTGCTTATCTGCTGGCACACGCTCCGGTGACCTTCACAGCTCTGGCCAGGTGCCTCCTTGCTGTATTTACACTTATTTATAGCTCTCTCCTCCATCCCCACCTCTGCCCTCCTCCCTGGTATTGGAGGGGGGCTGCCCACCCCATGCGGATCCCTCTGGGCCGGGAGGGCTGGAAGGGAGCTGGCATGTCCTTGGGGATGATAAGGGGCTGGCAGCACCCAGCTTCGCCCCCCCAGGGTGCTGGTGGCCTGACCGCCTGGGGACCGCATCCCCTGGGAGCCACAGGGACAGCAGGGTGCACCCCAGGGGCAGATGGGGCTGGGTTTGGCCCCAGCATGGGTCGCGGTGGCTTCGTGCACCCATCGCCTCCCCACTCTGGTGCTGGGGCGGCCCGGGAGGGTGCTGGGGGTCTGCAGGTGCCTGTCCCTGCCTGCCTGGGTGGGGTTCCCACCTGCCTGCAGCAGCTAGCGGGGCGGGCGGCTGTGCCCACCGCTGCACCAGCCAGCCCGCTGCCGCCTGCCTGGGGAAGAGTTCGTCCCAGTGAAACAGCTGCAGGGTGCCCGTCTCCCTGCGTGGCTGTAATCCCGGTTTCAAGCAGTCTGTAATTACAGATTTCCCTGATAAGCCCGGATGGCTCTCTCCAAAACCCCTGCCCAAGAATTTTCTTTCCTTTTTAGAGACAAGCCTGGGGTGAGGGTGAGGAGGGGGAAACTCCCCGGCCGGCTGCGAACGCGGGCACCGGGAGCCGGCGCTGCCCGTGCCGCCGAGGGAGGGCTGGCAGGAGCCATCACTTCATGTTCTCGGCATTTCTCACCTTCTGCTGGTTTGGGTCTCAGCCTAAATGCTACTGGCTAATTTGGGGCTCTGTCTCCAGCGCCTGTGGATGTATATTTATCCCTTAATGCTTTGGGAGGCACTCGGCTGTGGGAAGGGAGGAGGCTCTGTGCGGGGCTGAGTCACCACTTCGGCTCCTCGGCGAGGAGATGGGCTGCCTGCTTCTGTCTGGTTCCTTCAGCCCCTCCGAGGAGCTGCTGCTTTCCTTCCTTTTTTCCATACAGCAAAGTGGCATGTGAGCAACAAGGCAATTGCAAAGCATCCTGGGGCCCTGTATGCAGGCGGCAATGCAAATCTGGCCTCCCAGGCTTAAACAGGATTAAGTTCCCGTGAAGGCGCTGCGCCCGTCCAGCAGCGCTTTCGCGCCGGCAGACTTCAGAAGCTGAAACTTTTGCAGCCTCACTAAGCATGAGCACAACGCGTGTGCCGTCGCCCGGCGCGCTCGGAGCCTCGCTGCAAAATACTTGGCCACAACTTCAAGGGGCTGGAGCCAGGGGTTTTGCAGATAAGGGAGATTTCTACTGGTGCTGTTGTTGGGGGTGTGACAGAGGAGAGGACCTGCAGGTCTCTTTGTCATGGTCACTGCCCCGTCCCCAGCCCGTCTGAGCCAGTTAAGCACCGCAGGCAACGGCCAGCTGAGCTCTCTTGCTTGCCCTAGTTTAGGTTGCTATTGCCTGGCAGCAGGGCTGCGGTTCCTCCAAGACGGTGTCTGGAGGCGGCATCGCCCCTTTGCTGCTTTCCCAGGCTTGCCGCAGGGAAGGCAAAACCCGAAAGCAACAGCATTTGCCTGAAGGCTGCTGAACGCCGGGTGGCAGGTGCCTGTTTTCAGGCTGGCAGGCAGGAGGGCCGTGCGCTGCCTGCTCCCCGGGCAAGCTGGCTGCACACACGTGGAGCCAAGGTCTGTTCTTGCTGGGCTCGCTGGGTACAGCTGCCCCTGGGAGCCAGCAGCCCGGCCCCAGCCGGCCTCTCCAGCCCCGCTGACCAGGCGGGTTTAGTCTGAGGAGCCCAAGCTGACTCTGAAAAAGAGGAAAACATTTCCTGTCTCGTTAATCCAATATTTGAATTAAAGCTGGGCTTGGAGAGGAACCTCATGTCTCTGCAGAGATAAGACCTCAGATGCTCCCGCACCAGAGTTAACGCTGCTCCAAAGCAAGAGAAAGACCTGAAAGGGGAAATGTCCCACCCGCCGTCCCCACGACGTTGGGAGCCAGCACTGAGCTGTGCCCAATGGGGCATCCTTGGATGTGGCTCCAGCCAGTGGCTGCCCTCACTCTGCTGCAGGTCCAGCCCAGGACACATGCCAGAGCTGCTGGGGACGCTAGAGATGGTTGCCCACATCAGCCACCCTCACGATCAGATAGGGAGATGGAGCTAACCCCCATGCCAGCTCCTTGTCCCACTCCGCCTTGCCACTGCCCCGGGAAGGGCAAAGATCGGGGGCTTTGCAAAGAGACGGGGAGTCGAAGCAGCAGGTGGGTGCAGTCCCCAGAGCACCTGGGAGCTCTTCCATTCGCAGCCCCAGGAGACAAAGGGATGCTAACCAAGGAGCCAGCAGCAGCTCTCAGTCTGATTTGCTCGCCTTGGGTTTCCAGGAGAAGGCATAGCGCAGGCTGGGGAGGAGCCGGTCCCTCCTCACCCGCAGTGCTTAGGGAGAGGCCCCGCTGGTACTTGTCTGGAAACGTTTAGGTGCAGCCGAGCCTCCCCGGGACAGGCGAGTTGGCGAGGTGACCTCTGGACGTCCTTGACTGCCAGTTTGGAGACTGTCCCTTGCGCTTTCTTGCTATTGCCGGCTCCGCCGTGGTGGACGTGGTCGGTGGGGCTGGCAGCGGGGCGGTGCAGCCGTGGCGGGCGCAGAGCCCTCCTGCTCTCCAGGCTGTCCCTGGCACGCACAGCACGGCTGCTGCTGGATCCGGCCAGCCTCGGCAGGGGCATGAAACGAGCACAAACCCTCAGTGCGAGGGTCTCTGCCGGCCTCCCGGGGCAACCCCTGCTCCCATGATTGAAGTTATAAGCCCCTCACAGCAGGGAAGGGCTGTCTGAGCTCAGCAGTAAATGAATAAAAACGTTAATGCTCTGTCCTCCCAGCAAGCAAAGCCTCTGCAGAGGCAAAGCTCCTTGCAACACGCAAGCGAGTATCAGCTGCCTCTTCGTCCTGTAATTGTGATTGCGTTTCTGCTAGGGCTGAGGTCAGAGTTGGTTCATGCTTTAAAGAAAGCCGAGGAGGACATCTCTGAATGGAGGCTGTTCTCCCAAACGCCCTCCACCTTTTAGCTTTGGCTTTCAGGTGCTGCTGCCCGCGCGGTGCTGCTGCGGAGTGCTCCTACTGCCGGGGGGATGCCCAGGCTCGGGCTCCTGCTCCCCCAGAGGATGTAGGTCTGTGGCACGGGGGCACGTGCATAGCTGCCTGGGCATCCCTCTCCCCCAGAGCAGGGATTCATCAGACAAGTTGCAACGAGCCGCCGGCAGCTTTCTGGTTGCAGCCACGCTGCAGCGCGCACGGGCCAGGTGTCTGGGCTGGAGGATGCCTCTGAATTTTTGAGCATGTCTCCATGGGTGTTTGCTGGCTGCACACCAAGAACCCATGGCTGATCTTCCTACAAACTCCCAAGTAAAATTAGAACAAAAGTTCACTCCTCTCCCAAGGCAGCAGGAAATGCAAAGGGTGGGAAAAGGGAAAGTCAGAGCAGATGAGGTCCAGTGCCCACAGGCAGCCTCCCCATCACTGCCACCCCCTGCCCGGGCCGGGGGCTGGGTCCTTCCCCACCCCTGCAGCCAGCCCAGAGGGGCTCTGCTCTCAGCACTCGGTGCTGGGTTAGCAGTGCTCGGAGTGATGGATTCCCTCCAGAGATTCAAGTCCTCGGTGGCTGGGCCGGTTAGATGACCCTTTCTAGCAGAGGGGGCTGGCTAGAGCCGCAGCTTCGCGCTGGGATGCCCTGCCAGGTGCCGGTGTGGGCAGCCATGCTGAGCAAAGGCTCTCCCCGCTTTTTCCGAGGAGGAGGGGGACCGACGCAGGCAGAGCTGAGTTTTTGGGCACTCCTGACCTGTGTTAGCCAGGAACCTGGGAGCATCTGCTACCAACGACTGCCTCGGGACGGGTGCACGCAGCGTGGCAGTGCCGGGGCACTCCTGCCTCTGGGGTGCCCAGGGAGGGCAGCTCAGCAGCATTGGATTGCAGGAGTTTATTTTTACCCAGCCCTGTTGCCAATGGGGACATGTCACATCTGTGGAGTTGATCAAAAGACGTCCCGAGCACTGGTGTCAGCTGCTCCTTGTGATCTCAGCACCAGGATCTTTTCCCTTGTGGCATATCAAAAGGAGCAGGAGAATTTGACTGCTTTACTATTTTTAATTGAACGCGCACACACACACACAGAGACACACGTATATGTATGTATGTATGGCTTTTCTAAAAATAAAAGCCTGTCCCTCTGTTCCCATGGGAAGATTTGGGGAGAAGGGGGAGCCAAAGTTGTTGCAAGACTTTTTCTGGAGCAGGCGCAAGAGCGGTGGCAGGAAAGCAGGGACAAGCCACAGCAGGTAAGGGACACATCTGAAAGGCCAAAAGATATCTGATCCCAGAGCAGCCCAGGGTGCCCCTGAGCAGAGAGGACAGGAGAGCTGGGGGAAAGGTAACATCTGTGTCCCCCAGAGCTGGCAGTGATGAGGACGGGGACCCTTGACATGTGCTCTGACCACCTGGGGAGCAAAGGTTTTTGCAGGGCAGGTTTGAAGAGCCTTTGGGGGCCTATGAGGGGTATCCGGATCCCGGAGCCGTTCAGAGGGTTGCATAGACGTTTTTTTGTGCCCGATATACTTGGCGGCACCACACTCGTGGACATCTACCTGATACACCTCCCTCCAGGGAGGAGGAGATGGAGGGCAGGGCGGACGGAGGATACTGGGCAGAGCATCCCCCCAGCACAGGGGCAGCTCCCCGGCCCCCTGTGGGGTTTGCCCACACCAACGGGGCTGGGGCAGCATCAGCAGCTCCCCGCAGCCCCCAGCCCTGCTGCGGCCGTGGGGACAGCTGGTACGGCAGTCCACTGCTGGGACACGGCACTGGCTGGCTATCGGGCTGTGAAGCCGCTCTCTCCTGCCCTTGCTGCATCCTCCAAACCGCTCACCCTTTCCTTGCTACCCCGGGAGGGAACGGGGCAGAAAGCAGGTGAGAAATGCAAAATGGGGGGGATGTGCACAGGAGCGTCCTTTGGTGTGGCACAGGGTATCCTAAACTCGGTGGGGAGCACTGTCACACAGGCTCCTCAGCTTATGGGAACACGATCAATAATCCCAGATTATCCCAATTAAAAGAGAAGAGAAAGAGAGGAACACTGTCTTTTCCATTCCTGCAGCTCAGTTTGAAATCCCTTTTCCTTCCCGTTGAGTGTCAGAGGAGACCCTTCCTGGGCACTTCAGGAGGCGAGGTCGCCGTGTTCTCCTGCCCCTGCAGCCCCTCTCATGTGCTCAGATGTTTGCCTGCTCCAAAATCCATTTGCTCTGTAAATAAATGTGCTTCCCTCATCACCAGAAAACTCCCCCCCAGGCAACCAATACCGGGAGGAGTCGCACCAGACCTTTCCCCTCCGCGTTTGAACCTGGGCATTGGGGGCAAAACCAAGCATGACCCGAGGGCTCGGTGCAGGCAGCGAGCGGCAGTGCGGGCAGGGCCATGCCGGTGCCAGCCCTCGCTCCCGTGGGTGCTGGGTGCAGCCGCAGAGCTTTGTGGCCGGGCAGCAGCTGGGAGCCAGGCAGAAGCCGGGCAGGTCCCAGCTGCTTTCTGTGGTTGAATGGAGATTTTTAGCTCGGTTCCTGGAGCTCGCATCACCCCGTGTGCACCTGGACATCGATTCGTTTCCATGTCGTTTTCCTCATCCTGCGTGTGCGATGCGGGGCCCAGGGTCTGTATTGCCTTGGCGGTGCCTTAGGACGTGCAGGACATGCAGCTTCCCCAGAGGTTCAGTGCCATGTGGCAGGGACGGGGACGGGGTACGCAGCAGCCACGCTGACCGGGCGTGAGGCCGCCCACCGGAGCCTGGTCCCGTGTGTTGCTCTCTCATGTGTGCCCAAGTCTCTTGCCTCGCTCTGTTATCGCTGATCCCCAGGGCAGCTGGATAACCCTGGTTGTCACCTTAGGGCACCAAAGGCAGGAATGGCTTCGGTTTCCCCTAAGAGCACCAGCAGCTGCTTTACTGCAGTCTGGGTGGCTGTGCTGTGCTTTGAGCTTCTGCTCGCCGGAGGGGACGAGGCTCTTCCCATGCAGATGCTGCCACAGCGTGGGACACAAGAGGGGGGGTTTGGTGGCAGTTGTGGGGCAGTTTTCAGTAACCAGCGGTGCCAGCGCCAGGCTGTGCAAACTGATTTGCAAGATGTGCAGTGAAGAGGTGCTCTCTGTGCTCTCCACTGCCGTGTAATTGCTCCTGGAGCCACTTGCCAAAGCTGATTCAAAAGAGGGTCTGAGTAATGGTCTTGAGCGGAGGCAACGGCACGCGGGGAGACCAGCCTTCTCCGCAGGTGGTTGCTGCCGCCTGTTGCTGCCTGCCCCTCTGGCATGGTGACGGGCTCACCCCCTTTCTCTTCTCTCCCCAGTACGAGGTGTCTGGCGAGGAGCACCTCTACTCCGACTTCCCTGAGATTGATTTGTCTCAGCTGGATGCCAGCGACTTCGACTCGGCCGGCTGCTTCAGCGAGCTGCAGTGGTGCGGGGAGCACTCGGAGACCGACTCCAGCCAGTACAGCACCGACGACTCCGAGCTCTTCCAGGTACCCCCTGGAAGGGGGCACAGGGGACCCGAGGATGGAGGCAGGGGGAGGGCAGGAGATGGGGAGAAGGAGGGAGGAAGGAGGGGTCCCACACAACTATTAATAGCTCCTCCCCAGCTGATCAGTGCTCCATTAGTTTGCGCGCCGGCTATAAATGGAGCAAGCAGAGTAAGGCTAATGAGGAGGTGGACGAGCAGAGGAGGGCTGCTGAGCCAGCCCTCCTGTGATGTATTATTAAAAGGGAATTACAGCTGGTGCACAGCACGTCCCATTGGATTCCCAGGATGGCAGGGTGTGCCGGGGCGGCAGCGCGGGGGTCTCAGGGCTGTGGCTTGGGGCAGGTATATTCATTTCCCAGGAGCAGAAAGCAGCCGCTTCCCCCAGCTCTCCAGCTCTGGCATCCTCCCCGTGTTTGGGGCTGGGGTCCCTCTGGCAGAGGGCGGCTGGTTTCTCTCCTCCCCTTTGTGCTGGGATGGCCCCATCGCAGTGCCGGCACCTGGGACCACGCGGTACAAAGCGGTGCCAGGGCAGAGGATGTTCTCGGCACTGGCAGGGCTGCTCCTTGTCCCTCGGCATGTTTTTGCCTCTTCTTGTGGAAGAGCTGAGCATCTCGCAGAGCTGTGGTGCCGGGGCAGGGCTGTGAGCACAGCGCAGGCAGGTTGGAGGCAGGGAGCTGCAGAGGCTACCGGGGGCAGAGCAGGCTGGGCAGCCCGCTTGCCTTTCCCAAAGCTCATGCCATGCCCTGGATGTGCCCTGTCCTTGGGCGCTGGGGTTGCCGTGCCCTCCTGAGCAGCACCCAGGCCCTTACCCCCTCGGACAAGGACGTTGCGACCCACTGGTGCCCACTAGTCACCAACTCTGGGTGACATTTTGGGAGGGAGGAGGATTTGTATTTAAACAAGGGGGGGGGAAAAAAAGCCCCAATATTTTCTAACCTGGCCATAATAACAACCCTCTGGCTTTTATGCTATGCTGATGCTGTGCTTGAAAATGGTCCAGTCCAGCTGAGGGACCTTCATCACGAGATGCATATTTTCCGCTGAACTTCCTGGGGAAAAGATAAACAGAAAAGAAATGCAAAAGACAGGCCCATTAGGAGCAGCGGAGTATGATGAAATGTATCCCACTGAACTTGTATGCACAGCGGTCTCATGCCAATAACAGGAGGAAAAGAAATGGAGCCAAAAATGGAGCATCCTGCTGCCTTTCCCTGGAGCCTGCTCTAGTAACTGCGTGCAAGGTTAGGGCATGCAACAGAAGATATTTAATTTTCAAACAAGATGACAGAAACACGGGAGGCTGTGTGCAGTCAGCAGTCCTCCTTGTGAGCCTGAATTTAGCCCCACGTTAATTTTATAGCTGATGATAGCCTGCTTCTTGTTGGACATGGTTTACATTCAGAGTATGGTGGAGGAGTACCAAAACCAAGGAACTCCTGGCTCACTTCAGCCATTCCTCAGCTTCTGCATCCTCTTCTGGGCTTTTGCACCATATTTCCAGACTGGAAGGGGACTCGTGGGGCTGTGTGGGACTGGGAGGGCACTGGGAGGGCTGTATCAGCCGAGGTGAAGCCCAGATGGAAAGAGGGGCCCGAGGGCGCAGGTCAGGGTGGTGGGCAGGGAGGAGGCAGGAGCAGCCCATGGCCCTGCCTGGCCCAGTGCGGCCCCGGCACAGCCCCGGACACTCACAAATCTCCCGTCAGCATCCCCAGATCATGCCGTTCGCCGAAAAGAATAGATCAGGAGAGCTGTAATACGAGGCCCATCTCGTTCTGGCGGCCGTGCTCTGTCAATAGGGTCCCTCGCAGAGCACTGGGCGCAGCCGGCTCAGAGCCCCTGTCGAGCTGGAGGTGCCTGCATTTGGGAGCTTTTAGGGAAAACAAAACCCCATACTGCTTGTTGCAAGCTGTGGCATCTGGCCAGCGGTGCAGCCTGGGCTGTGCTTCCCCTGTGCCCTCCCGGGGGGGCCGTGCCCTCTTGTCCACTGGGCAGCCCTAGGCTGAGCTTACGGCTCTCCACATTTTCTTTGCCTTCCCCATCAGGAAAGCTGCAAATAACCGGCCGTGCCCTCTTGGGCCGGCTGTGCCTCTCGGGGGCTGTGCCTGCCCCCTCCCCGGGATCCCGTCCCGGCTGGGTGCAGCTCCCAGCCCCACTCAGTGATATCAGTGATACCACTCTGTGATAGCCAGCGCCAGGGGAGAGCTTGCAGCCCGGAGTCGGGAAGATTTGGGCAAGGAGCCTTTTAATCACAGATCCTTTGTCAGCTGCTGTTTGCCTCATGGTGGGGTGGAGGCGACTATGGAGAGAGAAGATGCTCTGATTCGTTATTTTCCTGCTGGGGGTGCAGGGGGACAGACTGGTGCTCCTTTTCCAGTTGGGTCTCTCTCCCCCGATCCCATCCTAGGGCTCCGCTGGGGAGAAGCTCACCCAGGTCCCCCGCGGGGTCACCGGGAAGTGTGGGTGCTGGTGTGGCACTGCCAGCCCCCCTGCCCCCCTGCCCAGCATCCCCCTGCTCCCTCTGCCCAGCCTAACTCCCCCTCTCTTCTCTGCCTGCTCCTTTCAGATAATAGACAGCGAGAACGAAGCGCTGCTGGCAGCCCTCACCGAGACATTGGATGATATACAGGGAGATGACATGGGCCTGGCTGCCTTCCGAACTATGGAAGAGGGGGACACGCTCAACCATGCCTACACCTCGCCTGCCCCCTCCCCCAAACCCACCGCCCCGGTCACGGGGGGGCCGCCCCCGGCCCCCGAGTTTGATGAGCTGTCTCTAGTAAGAACCCACTTCCTACTGTTTAAGGTGGATTTGGATGAGCCCCTGATAAGCCGGCTGCATGGGTATGATAGGAAGCAAAGGTCTGAATTTTTTCATTCTAGGCTTAAAACTCTCTTTAACCGTCAATACCAAAGCATATACTTGTATTGTATACGTATACATGTTCTGCATCATTGCTGTCACCTCCATCACCATCCTCACGGGAACAAGCTGTGTGTATACAAATATATATATGAAAGGGGTGGGGGTGGGTGTCAAAGGGGTGGGGGCTGCTTTGGCAAGACCCACACCTGCTTTTAATCGGACGCGCGGATGTGGGGCTGCCCGGGGGTCTCCCTAGCGCATCCCAGCCCCGTGCCCATGAGCAGCGGTGGCTGCTCCCACCCAGCTCTGCCTCGGGGCCGAGCTCCCCGCTGCTCTCGCAGGAGGGACAGAGGGGGCTTGGCCGGAGTGTCAGACAGCCCATGCCCTCAGCTTTCAGCGGGAGGGTTTGACCCCCCCAGGCCTTCCACCACAACCCCCTCAGGGGCTGCGTGGCCTCCAGTCCCTACAGATTTGGTGACTGGAGCATCCCTCTTGGTTCCCTGCAATATCGGGGCTCCAGCCCCGCTCCCCCTCCTGGCCCGGACGAACTGGCGGCATTTGCCCCAAACCACCGCCATCCCCGGGAGGTCCCCTGGGACAGGGGCACCCAGCCCGGTCCCTCCTGGGGCTCACGGTCCCGCCAGGGACCCCCAGCCTGGCCCCGGGGTCTCCCCAAAAGCCGGGGCTGTGGCGGGGAGGAGTGACATCCAGTGGTGAGAGCATGCATTTCCACCGCCCACACCCTGCACGGGGAGGTATATATCACACACAATATGTATGTGTATATATAGGATGTATACGTTGCAGGGGTGAGGGGGGAAAGGTGCTGCTTGCTTCCACCAACAAGAGCTGCACGCCTAAAGCTGTGGGTGCCCCAGTTGATGTTTCCCAGCAGACCCTGACCCGGGCACCCCCTATTTCTATCACCCCTTAAAACCCCCTCGGGCCCGCCCCAGGGCTCCGTGCCCGCTGGCCAGCACGGGAGCCCCAGATCTGTCTCCTCCGTGCAGTCCCCCGGTGCCTACGCAGTCGTCTTGCTGTTGAGTTGTTGTCGCCTTTGGTTGTTAGTGCGACATGGGTGGAATATGAAATGTTGTGGCTGGGTGTGGGGTTTGGGTTTTTTTCTCCTAACCAAAAACGGTTTTGAGTAGAAGAAAAATGTTATGCTGACTTTGCCATCAGAAATGGCGGCACTGGGGGTAACCCAGGGAAAACCCCTATCCCACCGCCCGTGGGCTCGACAGAGCGTGTTGGGGAAGATCCTCAACAGGTCCCACAGGGCCTTGCATCTGCAAAACGCCTTGAAAGCTCATTAATGAGTCGAGGCCCTCTCTGGATGTTTCGGCTAAATGAGCCTTGCACGGGGACCCAAACGAGCTGTCCAAACCCATCGCTCATGCCAACGTAAAGTCTCTGTCACCTAAGGGCAGAATTGATGGAGTGAGAAGTTTGGATGCTGTGACAGCTCCTGTGTGTCTGACGGGAGCGGGGATGCCCCTGAGAAGTAAATTCCCTCACGTCCCCACCGCCCCGACCTGCTGGGGGTCCCTGGGGACGTGGGTGAATGCTGTGGAGATGGCCCCAACGCCCTTGGGGCTGCGCACGGCCGGGCGCCTGCCCCCGCAGCCACGGGGAGGTGGAAAACACCTCCCTGCCTTTTTATTTTTCCTCCCCCATTTTTGGGTCGGATGCTCAGCAATGGATGTGCCCAGCGCGGGTGCGAACCGAGGGGCTGCGGCCCCACCGGTGCTTTCTCCTGCCCTCGCTGCGATGCCGACTCCTTTTCTTGCCGCTTCTCTTTGCAGCTGAAGAAGTTGCTCCTCTCTCCATCGCACGTGCCTCCGAGCTGCGAGGCTCAGCGGGACGGGAGCGCCCGGCGCCCGGGGACCCCTAAGTCCCGACCCGCGCGACCCTGCGCAAAGGTACTACCTCGGCGGGCAGAGCTCGAGCCCGTCCCAGCACCGGCCTCTCGGGAACGTCCTAAAGGAGGTCACCGAAGGACGGTGTCGGGGACCACGGGCAGCCTCTGAGCTGGCCAGGGGCTGGGCACAGGTGGGGACCGTCACCGCCGGCACAGCAGCACGTGGCGTTCCCGTCCCTGTCGGTGTGGGGGCTGCAGTCTGGGCTTAGCAAAACCTTCGGGCTTCGTGCTGGGCTGAGAAACGTCTCGATCTCATTTGGACCCAGTGGGGTCAGGCCTCTCCCGGCTTCCCTGAGTGCTGGTTTGTGAAAGCCCCGTGTGCTCCTGGCCGCCCCCTCGCCCCCTCCCCGCTGACTCACCCCCCAAGCCGGGAGCTGTCGGCCGGGGAGAGCCGCGTGCCGTGCTGCAGAGCCGACCCCGTCACTTAAGCTAATCTCCTGAAACCCAGCAGAAGTTGCCATCAAAGATTTTTCTACTCGGCTAATAGTAATTGTGCGGTGCATTAGGCCCGGCAAATTAGATTGCCTGGGAAAAGCAGCAAATCCCTCCTGGGGAGAAGGAGCATCATTGCGTGCCGGCTGCTGGCGGGGCAGCGGTTGGGCTGCCGGCCCTGTGTGCCCCGTGGAAACCCCTTGGGGCATGGGGCTGACCCCCAGGCAGGTCGGGATGCTGGTGGGCCAGGATCACGGGATTCGAGGATGTGGGGTGGCTCTGTTAGTCTGGGGGGCTTCTCCCCCCATGCCTGGTACTTGCGTCAGGTCGTGGCTGCAGGGCTCGGGGCTGACTTTCTCCTCTCTCCTCTCTGAAGGTGGAGGGTCCCCGGGACAGGAGGGCGAGCGTCCCGCAGGCGCAGAGCCGCAGCTGCACCGAGCTGCACCGGCACCTCACCTCCGCTCCCCCCTGCCCCCAGACCAAAGCCCCCCGGGCACCCGAGGAATGCCCCAGCGGCCGCCACCACCCGTCCTCGGGCGACTGCGCCCATCACGAGGATGACAGTGACTCCAGCGAGGACTCGCTGAGCTCCGGCGACTCGGTGACCCCCCTCTCCTCAGCGGAGGATGGCTCCAGCAGCCAGTTCTCCTGCGAGGGGGAGATGCACTCGGTGGTGGAGCTCATCCGCTACATGCACACCTACTGCCTGCCGCCGCGGAAGCTGCCCGCCCGTGACGCTGCCGACGCCAAGCCCCAGCCCTGCAGCAGCCCCTTCAAGAGAGCCAAACCAGACTGCCCAGCACAGCCGGGCCCCCCCAGCAGCACCCAGAGCCGGACGGGCTGCGCCTGGCAGGTGGCCGGGGGCTGCAAGAAGCCTGGAGCATCCTTCTCCATCCTGAAGGAGCTGCTGGCGCGGGACCTGCTGTGCGACGTGAGCAAGCCATACCGCCTGGGCAAACCCGTGTATGCTGCCCTGGCCCGGCCGCCTGGCTCCCGCTCCCCTGTGCCACCGGCCCATGATGGGGAGGACACTGGTGGGACCTGCACATCCAGAGCCAAGACGGCACTGGAGAAGGGCGAGCCGCGGCAGAGCTCCGGGGCTGAGGCGGAGGCACCGCGGGAGCCGGGTGGCCTTGACGACGATGCTGGGAAGCGTGCAGGCACCCCGGGTGCAGCCGCGGGCAAGGTGGCCCGCAAGCAGGAGAGCACCGTTTATGCCGTCCGCCGGTCCAAGAGACTCAACCCTGAGCTCGGCCACTGGCTTTCCTTCCTCGATGAGCCGCCCCCTGAGCCCTCCGTCCCCCAGGAGGCAGGGGACAGCTGTGGCCCCCGGGACACCCTGGCCTGCAGGGAGCCTGCACCATGCCCGGCGCTGGAGGGCTTCTCCGCCGAAGAGCCCGCAGCCGAAGTGGAAGTGGGGGGCACTGAGGAGGGAGACGGCGGGAGCATGGCACCACCGGCGGAGCCCCAGCCCCTCTCCCTGGGCTCCCCAGGGGACAGCGAGGTGGGCGATGGGGCTGAGAGCCAGCGCTGTGCCCTCCTGGAGCAAGCAGGTGAGGGGGGCCGGGGGCTGTCGCTCTGCTCACCCCTCCCCGTGCCATCCCTGCCTGGCACTGAAGCTGTGAGCAGCCCCAAGCACAGCCGAGCCCTGACCCATGTGCCAGCTGGCTGTGGGGTCCCATGCGTGGGGAGTTGGGGCCCTGTTCTGGTTTTGGGGTGCTGTTTCAATCCATGGGGGCCTTCTGCCTCAGTTTCCCCATCCTTATAATGAGATGAAGGAGTCAGCGTAGCGCTAACCCAGCAGGGACCGGGCTTCCCCATCACTCCAGGTCCCTCTTCCCTGCGGGCTCGCCCTGTGCCTGGGCACTGGGGTTCAGCTGCACCGGTGTCCCAAAATCGCAGCTATCCGCAAGCGCTTGGTGAGCATGAATGGCTCAACCCTGGCAGTGTTAGCCCTCCCGCAGACGCTGCCACCTCGCAGGCAGGCAAAGCCCTCGGTCCCCAGCCCCCCGCCAGGCCGGGGCGGGCAGAGGGGCTGCAGCTCCCGCTGCAAGCACCGCGGGCACTGGAGGGACCACAGCTCCGCTGGTAACCCTGCTTCTCTCCCTGCCTTTCAGAAACACCCAGGTGTCTCACGCTGTCCTTGGCACAAACGTAAGTGCGCACGGGGCTAAGTGAACCGCGCTGGAGCTGGAAAGCCGCCTCGGTTTGTCTGGCTGGGCATGCATCTGCAGTGACCAAGCAAAGCTGCTTTTGCAGAGCAGACCGAGCTGTGCAGCTGGGCGCGGGGCTGTGGGGAGCCGCGGCCCTCGCTTGGGTGCAAGGAGCTTGGAGAGCCCCCAGCCGAGGACAGGGCATTTCTGCATGCCAGGGGCAACAAGCCCCGGAGCTCTGGCTGGGACACGCTCCTCGTCCCGCTGCCCCTCGCACCCCTCTGCGGGGTTACTGCGTCAGGCGCTAGCCGTGGTGGGAGGGCTCGCTTGTAGGCAGCGTTTTCTCGGCTTCCTTTTGTTGTTCGGGGACTGTGGTTCACCTGAACACCTTTTCTCTCCTTATTTTCTCCTCTTCTCCAGTGACCCGACCTTTGGGAAGAGAAACTTTGAGCCCATGCTGACTGTGGAGCTGTGTGGGACAGCAGGTAGGACAGGCTTTTCATTTTTTAATTTTGCAAAAATCCTCCCTGGGAGGGAGCAAAGTTACCCTAAATTCAGCCTGGAGTTGCCAGCTCCAGCCGAGCCCAGCCGAGCGGGCATGTTCATCCCCTGGCCCGGGAGCCCCCCTTTGCACCACAAATGCAGGGGACTTCCCGTGCGCTGCCTCCGCATCCCAGCACTGCAATCAGCTCGCAAGCTGCATCCTTCCGAGATGCCAGTGCTGGGGGGAAGCATTTGGGATAGGAGGGCAGTTCAGGGGGCCCCTGCATGAGCCAGGAGGGAAGGGAGAGTTCTCTGGTCCCTTCTGGGATCAGGCATCCTTTTTCCCCAAGTGCCACTGGATGGATGAGGCTGCGGGGGCCAAGCAGCCTCCCTCCCCCTCCCTTGCAACGCCTGGTGCAGCTCAGGCGTCAGGGTGGGACAGGGGGGGCAGAACTGACTCCTGCCCTTTGTTCGCGGGGGGTTCAGGTCTCACGCCGCCCACCACTCCGCCATACAAGCCCGCCGAGGAGGACCTGTACAAGCCAGACATCCCCCAGGAGCCAGGGAAGGAGGACGGGACAGCCCCCAGCCCCGGGGGCGCAGGGGACACAGCAGCCTCCCAGAAAGCCCCCAAGAAGCACCCCGAGAGGACGGAGCTCTTCGCCCACCTGAGCCGAGCCGCCGGGCGCCCCGTGCTCCCCGAGCAGCAGGGCGTGCTCAAGCGGCCCTTCTCCCGCTCCTTCGGGGACCACGACTACTGCCAGGTGCTGAAGCCCGAGGCTGCCCTGCAGAGGAAGGTGCTCAAGTCGTGGGAGCCCCCGGGCCAGGTGGAGACGGAGCACAAGAGGAGGGTCCCGGCTGCCCACTACCAGGGGCTGGACCTCGGCGGCAAGGAGGCGGGCGGCGAGATGCTGTGGAAGGACGGCGTCAAGCAGCTGAGAGACCAGGAGATCAGAGCCAGCTTAACGAAGCACTTTGGCTTTCTGGACAGTGCTCTCGATGACGAGGACATGGTCTTCTGCAAGACCCCTGAGTATGACACCGTCTTTGAAGACAGCTGCAGTGAGAGCGGCTCCCCCGTAGAGGAGGAGGAGGAGGAGGAAGAGGAGGAGGAGGAGGAGCACAGCAACACCAAGCTGTGCCTGCGGAGAAACCCCCTTTCCAGGACCAGTTTGAATTACTGTTCCCGGAGCAGGTCCAGCTCGGGGTCTTCATGCTGCCGGTCCCGATCGCCCGCAAGCAGACGGACCTTCAGGTACAGGGGGCAGCGGGGGGAGCACTTGGGGCTGTTCTTGCACCCTGTGGTTTTGCCCCGGTGCGTGGCAGCCCTGGCCTTCTCTGGTCTGCTAGCCCAAGTAATAAAGATGCTAATTAATGAAAGAAAAACCATTGAAATAATTGGTACTACATCAGCAGCTGCTGAAAACGTCAGTCATGGCCAGAGAAAGCAGCACTGAGGGGAAGCAGCCAGGGATTTCCATCGTGCTGGGGATGATGGGGCACGGGCAGGGGCCGGAGCCGTGCCTGGGGAGGGGTGAGCGCCGGCTGGGAACCCCCACCAGCATCTATCGGAAAGGACTTTCCAGTGTCCTTTCCAGTGTTTCCAGACCTCTGTCTCTCATCGGCTGCCGCTGCTGCAGATGCCGCGTGCCTCGGCTTCTTTTTGACGTTTGAAGCTTTCCCCACCCGATCCCCCCAGGCTGACCTCCTCTCCCTCGCTTCCCAGGTGTGAGAACGGCGAGCAGTGTCAGGGCGGCAGCGAGCACCGGGGCCAGCTGGAGAAGAGACGGGAAAAGGCCATCGTAAGTGAGCGGGGACCCCGCGCTGGGATAAAGCAATCCCCAGCCCTCAGTTCGTCTCCCGCTCGAGAAAAGCAGCGGTGGAGCCCATTAGCCCTGGCTTCAGCATCCCTTGGTGCGAGGCCAGTGTTAAACAAGGACGTGGGGGTGGAGGGGGGAGAGAAAAACCTAACGTAAGGCGGAAGCCACCGGCAATTGGCAATACACGGAGTCCTTGGCACAGAAATGCCCAGAGCATCCTACGCTGGTGCTTCAGCGCACGTGGCATTGGCAATTAGCGGGGAGCTGGGGAATCCCTGAAGCTGCTCAGCCGTTATGGATGCGGTCCTGCTGCCGAGGCAGCCTCGTGCGCTGGGAACCCTGCGTGTGCCCACAGGTGGAGCAGGGTGGGGTGGTGGGCATGCGGGGAAATAAATGTTGGTCCTCTCTACTGTTGTGCACACGTGTTCCCACGTGCCTCTGGCATTTTTTTCTGCAATGCAATTGAATTTTGCCCCTAGCAATTCTTGGAAATATTTCCTGGCAACTTCACCAGGAGAAGCTGAAAAAACTGCAGGAATGCAGGAGAAATTTAAACGAGAAGGCGGCGGGGGTGGCTGCTTCAGCCTGGCTGTAACACCGTCCTAAGGGACGTGGATGTGGCTGTCGCCTGCAGCAGTGGTGTCCTGGGGGTGACACCCATGAGCTAGCTGGAGCGGAGACAGCCAGACCCCCGAGATGTCAGGCTCTGCGCCCGCAGCAGCATCGCCCTGCCGCAGCCCGATTCCCGGCGCTGGCTCCGCGGGGCTTCTCGGCATTTCCAGCGCCCGTCGGCAGCACAGAGGCGTGGGGCTCCCGGAGCCTGAAACCTTTCGCTTGCTTTGCCAGGGGGAGGGCCGGGTGGTGTATATCAGAAACCTCTCCAGCAGCATGAGCTCCAGCGAACTGAAGAAACGCTTTGAAGTGTTTGGTGAAATCGTGGAGTGTCAGGTCCTGTCCAGGACTAACAGGTGGGTGGCGAGCGAGCCGCGGTCTGGGGCTCCAGCGGTTACGGGCTCTCCTGCAGCAGCATCGGCGCTGCCGGGCGGTGCAGGGTCCCCCCTGCATCCAGCTGTGCCTGTGCGAGTGATGTGGTTGTGCCGGTGGGGTGAAGTGCTCTGCGTCACGCCAACCCCCTCGGTCAGCCGAGCCCACGGTCTCGGCGCTTTGGGCGAGGAGATGCAGTGTGTCCCCAGGTCCAAGGGCATGGGGAGAGCCGGTGGGATGGAGGGATGGCGGGATGGAGGGCTGGTGGGATGGACAGGTGGGGGGATGGAGGGACAGGGGTGCAGTGCTGGGCAGAGCCACGTCAGAGGGGCTGTAGGGCCCATTGCATCTTGAATTCTTTTTCTGGTTGCTCAGGGGGGATAAATACGGCTTCATCACCTACCGGTATTCAGAGCATGCCGCCTTATCTCTGAAGAACGGCACCTCGCTAAGGAAGAGGAATGAGCCTTCCTTCCAGCTCAGCTCTGGTGGCCTCGGGCACTTCTTCTGGACCAGATACGCTGACTTGGGTAAGAAAGCAGGATCTGCTTTTTCCGAAGCGCCTGCTTATCAGCACAGAGCCGTAATGCCACGTTGCACTGCTGAACCCTAGTCATGCAAGGATCCTAAACCTCTTTAGAGCCTGCTGGGAAAGCCCACCAGCTCTCCTATGGCTCACGTAGCTCTTAGCTCAGTCGGATGGCTTGGGGAACTGGGGGGAGAGACGAAAAGCAACTGGCGTGGGGACCCAGAGTGTGTTGGCTGCAAAACATAGCATCGCACCCCAGGGCTGCTGGGTCTCAGCTGACCACAGCCCGTCCTGTCTCCGCTGCGTTTCTACACAGCGCTGGACCCTTTCCAGCAGAGAAGTCCCCTCCTAGTCGTTAGAGAAAGCAGTCAGCAACATCTCATGAGTCCAAGAGGTGATCTGGGTGGTTTGCTGCTCCGCAGGGCAGATTCACCACACCGCACATGCACTTTTGAGCCAAAATGACAGCACTGAAATGTGCTGCGGTCGCATTAACTCTTTCTGTGCTGTATGGGCTTCTGCAAGACCTCCTGCCTCACTCGGCGACTGCGTTAGCCAGGGCCTCGCTGGACCCCGTCCCTCCGTGGGGGGTAGGGCTGCAGCCTGAGCTGGGGGACAGGAGCGAAACCCTATGCTAGTCCTGCAAGAGAAATGTGATCCAGGCTTCGCTCAGCCCTCGTGGCTGTGACCTCAGGTGTTTTGCGAACACTGCACATTTATTTCTGTACCCTCTGCCGGCGGTGAAGAGGTTCTAGTATCCCACTTCATGCATGAGAGACTGAGGCCCAGAAAATAAAGCCCTAAGTCTTGACTTATCTCTAGACGCCCAGTCTGACACAGGTACTGCCCGATCTTTTAGCACCTTATAATATCTCATCTGCTCAGAGCAGCAATCCCTCTGACTTCGGCTGTGGGCGCAAATGCCCGTAGTTCATCTAAATAAATCCCAGGGCCTCTCATTTTGGGCACGAAGATAGGAAACAGGTAGCACCCCGTGATGAAGATGTTGGCACGTGGCTGTGCAGTGTTGTGGGGAGGGGGGCCAGAGCTGGCCCCCTGCATAGGAGAGCCCCCCTCAGTGCTCCCCAGCTGCAGGTTGCGGCAAGGCCAGCAGTCACCCCCTCACTGCACAGCCTGGCTCGGTCCTAAAACCCTGCTCGCCCTGGTACAGGATGAGATGGGGAGCCCACAGGCAGGGGTGAAATGCAACCGTGCTATTCATGGCTCATTCAAAAATAAACACCCAAAAGGGTTAAGCTGCTGTTAAATTAGGCAGCCTTATTTCTGGCATTTGCTGAATTTCCCAGGCTTTGCAGTGGCACTGTTTGTTCAGCTTGAGGGAGGGCTGGGGAGCGCTGCAGGCTGGCACCCCCTTCCCCGCGACCGGCACGGCTCCCGCGGGGACGGCCCTGTGTCGGTGCCTCGGGATTCAGCTGCACCCGGCAGATTTTTGCGCACCTGGAAAGAGGCGTCTGCGGTGTGTGACCTGCCGGGCTGGGCGCTGCTGCCGCCCCGCTGCCCTTCTCCATGCGGGAGAGAAGCACCGTCCCCGCTCCCTTTCCCCATCACCACCTCGTCCAGGCTGGCTTTGCGGTGCCGGGATGCAGCATGCCGGTAGCAGGGGAGCGAGCAGTGCCCTGCCGTGCCTCAGTTCCCCTCCCCACAGGCAGCAAGCGTGCTCGTGCCCCGCTCCCTGACCCGGCTGCCTTGTGTCCCTGCCGTTCCCAGATTGCGGCGCGGAGGAGTCCTCCCCAGCTCCAGTGAAAAGCAAGTACGAGACCATGGATTTCGACAGTTTGCTGCAGGAGGCCCAGCTAAGCCTGCATCGGTAACAGCCTTAACCTTGGAGGAATACCTCAATACCTCAGTCAAGGCACTTCCAATATGTTTACGTTTTCAAAGAAATTATTCAGTCTATGGAAAGCGAGAGAGAGCGAGAGAGAGCGAGAGCACGCACGCGCGAGAGAGAGACTGCTGTCCCTTCCGATCGATGTTTACATTGAACAAAGCTGCTTCTGTCTGTGAGTCCCCATGGTGTTGATGTCTCACTGCCACACGTTAGTCCCCCCGCTTCTGACTGGTTGTTTTAGGGTGAGCCTAGGAGCCCCCCGGACCCTCTCCCTTCTCCCGCCCCCCCCCCCGTGCTCCCGCCGCGGAGTTGCAGCTGTGTTCACCATAACATTTTTTTGTCCGTAGTGTGTGATGATGAAATTGTTAATTGTGAATAGAATCAGGATTATAAACTAATTTTTAATAGAAGAAGAGAAAAAAAAAAGTATATACTTAAAAAATGTATTTATGGCTCAGATGTACTGTAATTCAGATTTATTGTACCGCTTCCTTGATTTTTAACTATGCACTGTAATGAGGCACTTGCCACTCAGCAAATGGGGGGTCAGAGCAGAATCACGGAGCCGGCATTCACCCGTGGGCTGCGGAGGCACCTGCCTCCCCCGCCGGCAAACTGGGGTGCTTGGCAGTCGTGTTGGGGTCGCCCACTTTGCTGTCAAAGCCATTCTTCTTGCTCGCATGGCCCCAGCCCCCAGCTCCCCGCCTGGCTGGGTCGCGGCACCCAGCTCGGTCCTGGTGCGTGACGGAGCCGGCGGGCGGTGGGGCATGCCAGCCCCGTGCCATTCTCGCCGTGGGGCCAGGCAGCTTTGTAGGCGTGAAGGAGAGGGGTGGCAGAAGGATGCACTACCCGGGGGGGCTGCTCCAGCCCTCTGCTGCCTTTGGAGCCAGGAGAGAGGGGCCGGGGGGCTGGAGCCGTCCAGGCTTGATCCGGCGGGTCCTGCCGGCACAGCCTGGGGTACGGGCGCCTCCGGGTCCGTGTGAGGGAGCTGGCTTCTCTCCGGCTCCTTGGGGCGGCTGGGAGACTGGCCGGGCCGAGCAGCTTGCTCCCCGCTCGCTTCCACCCCCTGCAAAGCAAGTGGGGCGAGAAGAGCCGTCTGTGATCCCCGCCCGGCAGCCAGCCCAAAATCCAGGGAGGCGGGAGGGGGCACGGCAGCCGCGCCAAACGTCTGCCCCAGCCAGCGCCCTGCCCACGCTCTGCCCCGTACCTGATAAGCCATACACTTCCCCAGCACCCAGTTGGCACCCAGGATCCATCCCCCGTGGCCGCCAGCACCCCGTGGCACACTTGCCCATTCTGTCTCTGGCTGGGGGCCCTTGGGGCTGCCCAGCAGCGCTGGATTTAAGGCATGCTCAAGCAGCCCCCCCTTGAAATTTGCTTGCAAACTTGCCCTCCATCTCCGGGCGAGGTGGGAGGGGGAGAGAGCCCACCACCTGCTGGAGCAAACCCCAGCCAGAGGCCCTGTTTTCCGGACGGAGCGGGAATCTCGCTGCTCCTCAAGCCATCGCCATCGTCCCCATTTATTTTTCAGACCCGAGACCACTAGGGATTCAGCCATCCTATGTAGATAGAATATTATAGCCTTAACTCTGCCAATAGATAGATTAGAGTCTCCTGGGGTCTCCCCTCGACATGATTTAGGGGTTATATTCTCATTTCCCTGGCGTGGGTACTGTCTCGTCCTGCAGGGAGTATGACCAAAGCCTCCGAAATTGCACAAGGTGCGATGCCGAGAGCCTGAGCCCTGCCGAGGTGGCCCGTGGCTCCGGGGCTGTGTGTGCAGCTGGTCTCCGGCGGGAGCAGGAATGCCGGCAGCGCCGACACCAGCACAGTTACCTGGCTGTTTCTCCCCGCTTTCAGGGGGAGCCGTGGTTCTGACAACAACCAGCCCGGTGGTGCGAGGGCCCACCGGCCACCGTGGGGTTTGAACTGCGGATCCCCAATCTGCCGCCGGTGACGATGACTGTCAGGGAACAGTCCTTCTGCCATTTCAGTCTCAGCAGCAAGGTTCGGCGTCTCTCCTGCCGCAAGCTCCCCCCACTTCTCATCCCATCCCATCTCATACTCAGCAAACATGAGTAGCTCTGGCCGAGACTGAGCATCTGCTATTGGCAATTGCCTCATTGTAGCTTTGCCTTTTTCTGTCCTAGTATTTCCTCACAACGATGATGTTTACATGTGATTGCTATAGAGCTTATGTAGAATGTATATAGCGACACATTTAGGGTGGGTAGTACTGTCCTGTGCTGTGCTGATGTTTTTCAGAAAACGATCAATCCAAAAAACCAACAAAAAAAAATTAAGTGGAATTCTTCCATCTCCCGCTCAGCCGGGGGCACCGAGCCCTCATGGCCGGTCCCGCTGGGGATGCATCAAGCGTGGTGGAGGGGAAGGGTTATTGCAGAGCTGGGGGGGATCCAGAGCCGGGGGGAGCCCTCTCTTGGGGGATCCTCAGTCGCTCCCAAGCATTGGTTTCGGTGTACCCAGATATAAAATTTCGCATTGTTTTCCTGCGGCTGGGCTCCCTGGGTCGGCCCGCAGCCCCTGCCCGTGCCTGGCTTCTGGATATTGAGGCCGGTGCTTGGGAAGGGGGGGGCTCGTCCTGCACAGAGCCGATCAGTACTGCACCCGTAGGGTAGGAAGAGATGCAATAAGTGGTCTTCGTGGTGCCTGAAGCCTATAAGTGGGGTTGGGGTTTGTTTTTTTTTTTTTTTGGTTTGGGGTTTTTTCTTTTTTCCCATTAAATGGGGATGGTTTGTTTTCCCTCCTCCCCCAAGAAATGTCTCCAGGACTTAACGCGCTATGCGCAGAGGTGTGCAAGGCGCAGAGGCACAACTGTGGCTGGGGCAGCCCTCTGCGCTGCCTGCCCCTGCCAGCCCGCCGCTGCAGCAGGGAAAAGCAGGGGACACGTGCTGCCTGCCCCGGGGGCACGTGCTGCCTGCCCCGGGGCTGTGTGCTGCCTGCCCCGGGGGCACGTGCTGCCTGCCCCGGGGCTGTGTGCTGCCTGCCCCGGGGGCACGTGCTGCCTGCCCCAGGGCTGTGTGCTGCCTGCCCCGGGGGCACGTGCTGCCTGCCACGGGGTCTTCCGCCAACTTTTAGGAATGGGTGAGAGTAGGGGGTGTTCAGTTCAAGAAGCACAGGTCTGCTGGGTTTAGAATCCTTCACGCAAGGTTTGTGGTGAAAAATAAGTTTCCACTTGATTTTTTTTTTTTTTTTTAATATACAGGTGTCTGTAGCTCACAGTGCTCGAGTCTGCAAGGGGGCAGGAAGGAGGGCTCGGGCACAAGGGCCAGATGAGAGCTCTGTGACTGTTTCAGATGCCAACGGGGAAATGGGGCAGGAGCAAAGCAATGCCGGGCACTGCGTGGGGAGAGGCAGCCGGTGCGGCCGGGGAAGCCAGAGGCACCCAGCGATTTGCAGGAGCTGCCAGGGCCGGGGAGCGGGGATCACCCCCGCCAAGGATTAGCTTTACACCCCGCCCAGCCTGTGGCATCGCGGTGGGTGCCCCGGCGTGGGTGCAGCTCGGAGCTGGGCACCCCAAAAAGGGAACCCTTGCACCCCAGCCCCCGCGGCAGCCCCGGGAATCTGCCCCCCGCCGCCTGCGAGGGCCTGCGAGGGCTGCGGGGAGGGTAAGAGCACTGCTTCAAAGAGAAACTGGGAGCAAAAGGGTATGTTACGGTAGGCAATAAGTGAGGAGGAGATTTATTTTTTTAAAAATATATAACGATAGAATGTCCCCCAGTAGTTTCCTGCAGGTACTGTGGGGAAATGCTGAATGTGAAGAGTTTCATGATAAAATGCCCCTTTGCTTTTTTTGCACAGATTTGCCCCAGAAAAGCTCGTTGTTCAGGGTGGGGCACCAGGTTTCTGGCTGGAATCCAGCGGGTCCCTGGGGCTCCGTGGGAAGGAGAAAATGTTTCTGAGTGTCTGGGCTGAATGCAGAGGACAATCCTGGGGTTTTAGGTTCGATACTGCCCCAAATAAAAGGTTTATCCCAATTCCTACTCAGCGCAGCTGGCTGGGCTGCACATCTTTAACGAAGCGGCAGCTCAGTCACCACGATACAGTCTTGAGTGTCTGATTTCAACACTGGTCCATGCAAAGGAGCGTTGCAATTGCAGACCAGCACTTTTTTTTCCTTTTTTTTTTCTGTTGGTTTTTTTTTTTCTTTCTTTTTGGAGGTATGCTGAATACTCAGATACATTGTTGTTTGTAGCGGAGCCCTGACACCCTTTCTGTTCTAAGCGTCGTAGTCCATCCCCAACAATCGCAAGCAATATAGAGCCAAATGCAGCCTTCGGGTTTCATTCCTCTTCCCTCGCCCACCCTGGGGTCAGGGGCAGCAGCGGCAGCCTGGCCGCAGTGCCCACGGCCACGGCCACGGCCACGGCACCGCGCCGAGAGCCACGCTGCGGTAAATATGGAGTTGGGGAGGGAGTGTGTGTATGCATGTGAGAAAGAGAGAGAAAGATTAAACTGATGCATTTCTTGAGAAAGGTGTAAGAATTTCACCTAAAAAGGGGCACATCTGCTTTGTTATTTATTAAAAAAAAAAAAAGCTAAATTCTGTCTTTTTCTTCTTTTTTTTTTAAGTAAAAGGACACTGCTAATAATTATTAGGGGCCAATTCTGCCTCCCTTCCTCATGCCGAGTAAGTACTACTTAACTCTGCAATTTTCTACTTGCAGAGTAAGTAAAAGTAGCAGAATTGATCCCTCTGTGATTAAGAATCAAGTTTTCAGTCTCGTTTTTTTTTTAATTGGTAGCGGTTTTTTATATTTCTCTTAATTTTTTTCCCCAGTTCTGTTCCGTTGTGTCCTTATTTATGTAATATACTTTAACCTTAAAAGATGGCATGGATTCTTATGCCTTTCCTTTATTATTATTGTTATTATTTTTAAAAAAGAGATTTATTTCTAGTGTGATTTAACTGTCTACCTTCTAAAACGAGAGAACGTTTTCTTGTATTTTTACATTGTCAGATTCTATAGTTTCATAGATAATTTAACCAAATCGCTCAATGTATTATCTATATCTATCTGGTGGGTATAAAAGTTCTATTTTAAATTGTGTAAATACTTCAGAACTGGCTTCTTTTTCCAGACTCCCCTGCCGCGGAGTTACTTGTTTACATCAAAAAGACTGTAGAATCTCTACGCTCATGTACTGTAAATAGTGAAGTGATCTGCCTATAAATAAACGATAACATATATACTATAAAGTGGAAAGAAAAAAAAAAGGAACAAGTCTGTGCTGCTAATATTTTAGTTTATTAGTGCAAACCTGCTCTGGGAGGAGGTGTTTTGCTTTGCAGGAAGGTGCTCTCCTGCCTCTGGCTGGCAGCGGGACGGCGGGGGCACGGCCGGGGCCGGGGGGGTGCCGGAGCCCCCCAGCTCGCTCGCACCAAGGCTGCCCCGCTGGCAGGGATGTGGCTCCCGTGGGGGAATATCTCTGATATTGCCAATTTAAGTATGGCTTCTTCCAGTTTAACTCGCGTAGGAAAAGCCTGGGCTCTGTACTCCAGACTTTGGGAGCGGCGCCGCTGCTGCAAGACCCATCGCAGAAGAAACCCCCCGGCCCGAGGGGATTAAAAATGAAATGGGGCACGCACCTTAAATTTGCTTGAGTGGGAGTAAGAGAGCCAACGGCTGGATTGCAAGAAAAAGTGTGGAAAAGACTCCAGATGGTGATGCAGCAACCGTACGGCTCAGGACGGCACGTGGATAGTCCCCCCCGTACCAGGAGAGCAGTCCCCCGGGAGCCAGCCTGCTCTCCCAGAGACACGGCCGAGGTGGCCGAACCGCTGTTTCCCAGCACAGGGTGTCCGGGTGTCCTGGTCATCGTGGGAGCCCAGGCTGCGGAAGGGACGGGATGGAAATCCCGGTCGGTCGGCAGGGAGCAGGAGCCCAGCGCCAGCCATCGCCCCTGCGAGGGCTTGCCAGGTCGGGGACGTACTGAATTTATCTGGAGCACGGCGCAGTGATGCTGCCAGGTGGGAGGACCTCAGCAGCCCGAAAGGAGGAGGTCTGCAAGGTGCTGAGCTGTCCCGGCTATTTTTTTTCTGCTGATTTGCACAGATTTAGGCAGCTGCCCTAGACCTGCCCGTCTCCGGCGCAGCGCAGCCGGGGGGAGCCCAGCGCAGGTCCCCCGCGCCCAGCCACAGAGCCGGAACGAGCCTCCCACCCCAAACCCAGCCCCTCGTCCCTGCAGCTGCTGCACCCTGAGTGGAAAACTGCCAAGAAGCCCATTTCCCTGCTGCTTTCCAAAAAAAAACAGGCTTCAGGGCCACCAAACAGGAATATTTTTCTAAGATACACCAGGGCACAGTGATGCTGCCAGTGCCAGGACGGATTAAAACATGAAATTGCAAGGAGGAAATGTGGGGATGCAGCTGGGGCAGCCGGTGTCGGGGTGCCTGGGGTGGGTGCAAGCGGGAGCAGAGGCACAGGAGCGGGGTCGCTGGCTGGCAGGGCCCCAGGATGGAGCGGGGGCACACGAAGGGTCTGCAGGGAGGGACAGGCTTGTCCTCCCAGCCTGACCTGCACTCCCGGCACTGCATTCCCAGGCAGCTTCCTGGAAAATAAAGGGCTGATACTCTTTATCGAGTATTACCCTGAAAGCAAACCTAGAGATTGAAGGGAGCTCTTGGTGAATCGCGACATCAGTTCAGCAGCTCCGTTAATCCCAGCAATTACTTCCAGCCATTTGGAAAAAAAATCAATGCGACAGTTTTCATTTTGGTATAACTTTGTGATAACATGGCTTCTTTTCACCATGGCTGCTCTCCGGCTGCTGGAGGGAAGGGAGGTGGCGTTCTCTCCTGCGCTAGGCACACCGTGCCTTGTGGGAGGGGAAAATAACGGGCTTCTGTGCATAGGGACAGCTTTTGTTGCTGACCTTGGCTGGCTGGCACCTGGCAGGCAGTGTGGGCAGCAGGTAGCGTGGGCAGCGCACGCAATGCAGGCGGCAGGCACAGCGGGGGCAGCGAGGGCAGCGTGGCAATGCCCGTATCTGCCTGGCTGAGCTGGGCTGGCTGAGACCACAGCTGCCCCGGGCTCCACCGGCTTGGTGGGACCCCCCAGTGCCCCATGAGCAAGGGCCCACAGAAAGGCCCTGGGGAGGCAGGGGCACAGCAAGGCAACGCCTGGAAATGCCACGCCAGGCTCGTGCTCCCGACCGGTGTGAAATGCCTGTTGCTTGGGATTTATTTCACTGCCTGGCGAGCTGTCCTGGGCTGCCCTTTGGAGTTCCAGCTCCCATCTGTGCCCTGGGCAGTGGCATCCAACACCGAATCCTGCCCTGGGCTCTGCTAGGCACAGGAGCTCCCAGCTCCCCGACACAGACCTCAGCTTCTGGACCATGCAAGGTCTGTCCAGGGGGCTCTGGAGGCTGTACTTGGAGTAATGTATGCATTTGCCCACTCTCAGCATTTAACAGTCCCAGCTTGTCATCCAGGTCCGTCCAGGTGTCTTTGCAGGGAAGAACAGGGACAGGTTTGGTTTCTTTGCTCCCTGCCAGCTCGGGGATGTCTCTGCCCGCTGGTCCCGCTGCACTGCCCTCCCTGCCCGCAGCAGCTGCCCGCGTGCCCCCAAGGGATGACTCCTGCTTTCCTCCCCGCTCCCTCCCAGGCTTTGCATCTCTCTCCCTAAGGCACCTCCTGTGCTTGCTGTGTGTCTTTAAATGCCGGCGGAGAGCTCTCTCCAGGTGCTGCTGGTTTTGGGTCCTGCAATCTATGTTCCCTCTTTCTCTCCCCCTCAGACCTTGGCTGGATACGTTTTAATTTTTCATATGCTGTCTCTGCCTCCAAATACCTTTTCAAACTCAGACTTGGGCCCCTCGTGTTTCTCAGCAACCTCCTGCAGGTAAGAAGGCACCATCCTCTCCCCACCGGCTTTTCTAGCACTAATCCCGCTCCCCAGAAACCCCACCACCCTGCTGACTCTGAGGGAGCATTTCCAGCTCCTTACGGCTGCAGGCCTGCGGTGCACACTGGGCCACACTCGGCGTTGGCTGAACAGACCCTTTGATGACCAGGAGCAAATCTGCCCCGGCAGCGGCTGCGATGGTGAGGTATTGGTGCGGGGCTCTCGGGAGGCAACCAGCTCCACGCAGCAGTGCCGGGGCTGCTGCCTCTCTCCTTTTCTAAGCATCTCTGCTTCCCTTTCAGCTTGACATCCACAAGGACCCCTCCTTACTCCTGCTTTGATCACCACGAGCAAGCGGCTGCCCGGGTGGAGGCTGAGCACCGAAGGAATAGCAGACGGCTGGAGAGAGCAGGGCAGCTCAGGTTTGCCGGCAGCTGCTCTCTGCCTGCCTGCTGGTCAACAGCCTGCGGAGCAGAGGGAAGGCACCTCCTCACTGCCTTAATAATAGTGGTGATTTTAGAGGAAAACTGTCCACACTGCAGTAGTGCACACAAGCACACGATGCTCTCAGTAGCCCTCAAAACCACCGAAGGCTGACTGCCCGTGCAGAACCTGCTAGAGAAGGGCACACAGAGGGGTTAGGCTGCCCTGGAGCCTGGCACACGCTGTCTGTCATCTGGATCTGCTGGCGCTGGTTTCTTCGGAGTCTTCATTGCAGTGGGTCTGCAAAATAGCAGTGTCTGCCTGGAGAGGGGCAGGGAAAGGATTTGGCTAACCACTGCTAAATGGGCAAACTCTTGGGTTCAAGCCCTGGCTTTCGTCACCACCACCATCTCCATTCATCACTGCGAGCTACTGAAAATAAGCTCCAGGCAGCAACTCAGCAGTCCAAGGAGAAAAGGCAAGTCATGCAATCCCCCCGGGACATGGCGCTCTCCCCGGCGCACTCATGCAGTGGAGGGATGGACGCTGCTCCGAGCATCCTCTCTTCTGGGATTCAGCTCCCCTTCAAGTTTACTTCCAGGAAACAGAAGTCCAGGTTTGCTCTGCTGGGTTTTTGCAATCAGTCAAAGCCAACCAGCTCTGAAATACTGTCGTATTTAAAAGTTATACAGAAAAATAAACTCATCTGGCAACTAGCTATTGCTCTCTTCATGGTGCTCTGTCTCTGCTACTGAATTTACCCGTGCTTCGGTGCTGCCAGTGGGGCATCAGTGTAGCTGTGAGGCCAAAGGGAAGAGTTAAAAAGCCTGTTTGGCTGTGGCCGTGCACCATTTTGCCATGTGGGCTACCTGCAAGCAGCCCAGGAGATACCAGCAGATTATTTACAGTGGCCGTTACCTGCAGTTTCCAGCATCTACTGGCTACCCAAACTCCTGAAGAAAATTAAGGAAATTAATTTTTCTTGAATGAAATGATTAAGAACTTTAATTGAGGAAGGATAAAGAAAGAAGATGTTAGGTTAGGCGGTTTGCAGGCAGCACGCACAGCAGCATGCACTGGTGGAGCAGCACCTTGCCTCAGCCCGAGTCTGCAAGCAGGACACAGTAAGTAACCCAGAGCGATCCACAAAATCCCTACAGGCTCCCACAGGGAGCAAGCTCTTTTGCAGCCCTCATAGGCTCCAAGCAGATCAAACGGAGGATTTTTCCTATGCAGCACCAGGTTTTGGGGTTGGGATGCACGCAGCAGCATGGCAGTCAGCCAGTGCCACGGGCACTAAGGGCGGCATTTGCAAATGCAAGTTCTGCCACGCTGGAGGAGGTGGCGAAGGGCAATGAAAAGCAGCAGTTTCATGTGCTTTGGGGGGCACAGTAAAGCCAGGTGAGCACTGCACACAGCGCTAGTCACGATCAAGACAACTGTGGAAAAGGGATTAGCAGTAGTGAAGTGTGAAGCCAGAAACCCCATGGAGGAGAGAAAAATAATGATAAAGGAGTGGTTAGGAATGAGAATAAGAAACATCACTTGGAAATTACAGCCAACATTGAAACATCCCCATTCGGTGGTCCAAGGTCGTAAGAAAGCATTAGGGAGCAGGTAATAGGCAGCAAGCTGAAAATGAGGTTGGGCTCTGATATGGAGGGAATAATTCTACCTACCCTCAGCAGGTGCATCATGTCAGAGAGGACTGAGAGGCCAATACCATCAGGAAGAGATTTGTATGATGAATTCTTGTAAAGTAACCAAAATAACTATCACTCCTCTGGGCATTTAGCCAAGTAGAGAGTCCTTGCCTGGACAGTGGCTCAGGAGTCTCGCTTGGTTCAAGTAATACATTTAACAAGTCCTCAGGGACCCAGGAGCAACCAGAGCAGTCCAGTAACACCAGCCTTTGCAAACACCACAGGCGGCAAGGTCTCTGCTACAGGGGGCTCACGGGGACCATTTTGTGCTAGGACACTTACTGACAGTGTGCTTTGTGCCAACAGCTTCTCAGAAGCTTCTCAAAAGCTTCTCAAAATAACAGGACAGAAAGAACAGAGAAAAGAGGAGCTTTTAAAACAGTAAAAATAAGTTGCCTCCGTCCTCCTCTATCCCCTGCTCCTGAAATGAAGGAACCTTTTATTGCCTCCTGTTTCTGGGAGAAACCGAAGTCTAAGACTTAGCAACTCTAAGGAGGAAAGGAGGGAGCAGCCCTGCGCAGAGCCCTCTCACAGCTCCCGGAGGAGGGCCGGGCCGCGGAACACCCACCCGGCTGAAGGGCAGCAAGGGAAACTTGCTTTTTTTCTTCCTGCTTTCTTCTCTGCACTCAAATATTGAGTGCAGTGCTGGAGCTGGGAAAAGGACCAGTGGACACAGGGACAGGCTTTAAGGATGGAGGATCGGCAGATGCTATCTCAAGGAATACCTACAAGGGAACTGGGATAAAGAAAAGTTACACAGGGCGCAGACAGAAGCTCCATTTCCCGGCCGCTGCCCTCTCCGTTTAAGCAGGGGTGGACTATTTCACCTCCTCCCCGCCACAGCTGCCTGCGTGGGCTTCCCCCTGTGGCGGCCGTGGCTTCCGCCGGAGTGGCGAGGGGGCGGCAGGCAGCTGGGCGGAGGGGAGGCGGGCAGCCGGGCGGCAGCCGGGCGGCGGCCAGGCAGGCAGGCAGGCAGCGGGGCGGCGGCGGGGCAGGCAGGCAGGCAGCGGGGCGGCGGCGGGGCAGGCAGGCAGGCAGCGGGGTGACGGGGAGAAGTGGCCGGCCCTCCAGGGGCAGGCGGCGGCAGCTCCCGCCTGCAGGGCGGCAGAGGCGCCTCGGCACTTCCGCGTCGTTTCTCTGCCCCGGTGCCCTCGCTCCGCCTCGCAGGGCCGCTCAGGTGCCATGGCCAAGCCGGCTGCTGCGGCTGGGTTGGAGGAGGACCTGACCTGTTCCATCTGCCTGGGCATTTACAGCAACCCCGTGTCCCTGAGCTGCGGTCACAGCTTCTGCAAGGAGTGCATCCAGGAGGCGCGCAGCCACCGGCAGTGCTGCCCGCTGTGCTACGCCCAGGCAGACCCCGTGATGGAGCTGCAGCCCAACGTCCAGCTCCAGAGCATAGTGCAGAAGTTTTTGGATGCTCCCACTCATCAAGAGGAGGAAAAGTGTGAAGTGCAATGCGAAGAGAAGGGGGAAAGTTTGGGCCAGCAAGGCAAGGTGATCCTGTGTGATTTCTGCCTTCAGAAGCCCCAGCCAGCCATGAAGACCTGCCTGAACTGCGAGGCGTCCCTCTGCCAAGCCCACCTGAGCAAGCACAGCACGAAGAGCCCCCTGAAAGATCATGTCCTGGTGGAGCCCTGTGACGCTCAGGTTTTGGCTGAGAGGAAATGCCCCCAGCACAGCAAGTTGCTGGAGTGCTACTGCAAGACGGACTCAGCCTGCATCTGCGTGCTGTGCTGCGTCACCAGCTGCCACAAGCACCACATCACCACTTTGGAGGACGCTTTTCGCAACGCGCAGGTAAGAGGCTGCCAGGACAGCGGCCTGGGCACTGATTGCACTAGGAAAACCACAGGGTCTGTGGCGCAAAGAGCTGCCTGCAGCACAGGGATGAAACATCTCCTGAGTTTCAGATCTGCAGACTCAGGATGGGGCTAAATCTCCATCTTGGGATATTGGGCTTTTATTCCTAGTTTTGCCCCAGATTCCCTCTGGGCTTGCCCCGCAGGATATAAAATAAGATGTTATAAACACTTTCTTCCCGTCTTGAGGAGCCAAACTGGTGGGACCGAGGGCTTGTGGCTATGCTTTTAGTCCTCGTCGCACTTTCAAGCCGGAAGATCAGCCTGAGCTGCGTTTATGCAAAGAAAATTAATGTCGGAGTAACAAAGGAAACTGTCAGCACTGAAAGTAGCTTTATGTGTGGCTATTGTACATGAACAGCTTTCAGTTTCAAAATGTTTTTCCTGTGCTCGTAATTCTGGTATTTGTTCAGGGATGAAATCTTCCAGTAAAACCTTTATGTATTGATTTGTCCTGAGAGCATGCAGTGAACAAACTTTTTGCAGGTCTAGCTTAACCCATTTCCATAAAATTGCTGATCTCGTGCACGTATGTCGGTCCTATCCTGATGTCTTCCTCCGGTTGTTTTTATAGAGTGATTTTGCTGAAACTCTGAAAACAGTGAAAAAACACGAAGCTCTGCTGAATCAAAGCATAGCAAACCTGCTAAAACAAGAGGAGGAAGTAAAGGTTTGTTCCAAGGTCCCATATCACTTCGGGGATGGTTGCATGCTGGTAGCTGAGATAAGGTTTTCTTTTGCCCTTCCCCAGATCATGGATTCCGAAGCTTTTTTTACTTCCTGGGTGGTTTCTCAGGTATTTTTTAGTTTTCTTCTTCGAGGGAGGATGATAAGCAACTTTTCTTACCACTGTGGGAAGTCCATTCTTAGTTTCCAAGGACCTTTGAGCTTGAAAGTTGCTGTTAAGTCCATGCCTCCTGATTGGTGGGTGGTGGTTGGCTTTTTTTCTTCCCAACCTTATTCAATTTGCAGACTCCAAAATATTTCTGGAAAAGATACAGACCATGTTATAGCTCCTGCTGAACATGAGCCGGCAGTGTGCTTAGGTGGCCAAAAAGGCCAACAGCCTCCTGGCCTGTATTAGGAATAGTGTGGCCAGCAGGAGCAGGGAGGTGATCGTGCCCCTGTACTCAGCACTGGTGAGGCCGCACCTCGAATCCTGTGTTCAGTTTTGGGCCCCTCACCACAAGAAGGACACGGAGGTGCTGGAGCGTGTCCAGAGGAGGGCAACGAAGCTGGTGAAGGGCCTGGAGCACAAGTCTTATGAGGAGCGGCTGAGGGAACTGGGGTTGTTTAGCCTGGAGAAGAGGAGGCTGAGGGGAGACCTCATCGTGCTCTACAACTACCTGAAAGGAGGTTGTAGCGAGGTGGGGGTTGGTCTCTTCTGCCAAGTAACAGCGATAGGACGAGAGGAAATGGCCTCAAGTTGCACCAAGGGAGGTTTAGATTGGACATTAGGAGAAATTTGTTTACTGAAAGAGTGGTCAGGCCTTGGAACAGGCTGCCCAGGGAAGTGGTGGAGTCACCATCCCTGGAGGTATTTAAAAGACGTGTAGATGAGGCGCTTAGGGACATGGTTTAGTGGGCATGGTGTGTTGGGTTGACGGTTGGACACGATGATCTTAGAGGTCTTTTCCAACCTGTATGATTCTATGATTCTATTCCTCTTTACAACAAGAAATCCCTTTAGGTTAGCCTGTGATTCTAAGAAATTGGTAGGAATGAGGTTAAAAGACTGCTCCAAAGTCTCTGTTTTTTGCTCCCAGCATGCAAATACCTATCTAAAAGCTCTGAAAGAGCAGGGAATTTAATGCAGGTCTCCAAATCCTAGTTCATTCTGCTTAGGCAGAATTGGCACTTGCCTTCCTCCACCAGTAAAAGTGATGGGACTAGAAGTCCTGGCACTGGGCAAAGGAAACGTTCCCTTCTAGTCTGAAGACAAAACTGTACCTGTTGGCAGTGTCCTGTCTGGCAGCGTAGCTGCTTTCAAACAACGAAAGAAGCTTGGTGGAGGCAGGAAGCAGAGAAACTGTTTTTCCTCACCCATCCTTAAAAGGACCAAAGGCAATGTATCTGTAGAAAAATACCAGTGCAAAATAAGGAAATATATGCACAGTGGAAAGTCTTCAGCAAGCATCATGCAAGAAGCACTACTTTTTCATCTTTTTCTGGTCAGGTGCCAGATGCTGGGGAAGGCCACTTATGTCACTTGGCCTTTCTGCTGTCAGTGGGACATCTTGGTTTGTTGTCATATGGAGAGGCACTAGGTTAGTAGTTACTTCTCTCAGCCCAGAAAAGATAAGGCTCATTTCTGAGTGAGAGTTAGTGTGGAAAATGTAAGATTCAGTCCCTAACAGCTTTGAAAGTGTTTTCTTAATAGACTAAAGAGAGCCAGTGGAGGAACCAGCTGGAGAGCCTCTTCGAACGTATGTGTCTGCAGCTAGATAACAAAAAAGGAGAGGCCCTGAAAGCTCTCAGTCGCAACAAGGAACAACAGCTTTCTCAGATTCAGATGCAGATACAAAAACACAAAGAGGAGAAGGATGCAGCCAGCCGTGATGTACAGGAGCTGGAGGCTCTGAGAGATCAGAAAGACCTACTTCTTTTCATCAAGGTACCTAACAGCATCTCCCTTCCCAGAGGTACTCAGCTCTTGGGCTGGCCTTTGCCTGCACTATGCTAATTCTACTTTCAAAATGTCTTTTGCAGGCTTTTGCAGCGATTCAAACCAGGTAAGCTCTTCCCAAGGTGGTCTACTATTGCATTACATATTGCTTCAGGTGACTAATAGTCCAGTGGTGTGGGTCTGCTAGCCCAGCCTGCGTGCACTGCAGACCCACAGCTCCCTGGGCTCACCCTGGCTGCCCCTTGGGCAGGCTGACTGCACGCTCTGAGCCTGGCTTCATCAGAGACCTGGAGAAACCCAGAGTATTAACAGAGGTCATGTGTGACTCTTCATATACAACACGGCTTATTTTTCCGTACTCTCCACACCTGTTCTCGAGACCCATTCTGAGGGCAATTCCTGAATATTTAGGTCCCTGGGTGGGCACGCAAAGGACGGATGAGGTTAGATATCCTGAGTCGTCCTCCAGTTTGCTTTGCCTTCTGCTTCTAAGAAGCAAATGTGGCAGGAGTCGAAACATGCAGTGAAGTCACAAGTCTACAAAGTTCATGGCTTTTCTCCTGAGTCGTTCTCCCAGTGCCCTGTTCCTCTACCACAGCCCACCACTGCCTGCACACGGGTTCCCCCAGCCCGGCCTTTCCCCAGCCCTGCATTTCAGGTGCAGCAGTTGCCCCTTGGCTGTGATAACGTGCCACTTCTCGTTGGCTGCCCAGCATTCCCCCAGCTGCCCCTGACACCTCAGTAGCTCCTGCTGCGGGGACTTGAGGACTGTAACCGCAAACATGATGCTGGGGTCTGTCCTGGCAAAAGCTGGGGCTGAGGTGGCTGAGACGAGGTCCTCTGGGGCCAGATACTGTCCATGGAGTGAACTTCATCCTAACGATGTTGAAGAGATTTGGGGTTCTGGGAAAGACCGGTTAGAGGGGGAGTCCCTGGTAAAGCTGCAGAGGGAGGGGATGACAGCAGCTGCTTTATGTGCCATCGAGGCTGGGTGTGGAGCGGGGGATGCAGTTGTTGGCTCAGGGATGGGCTTGCTGATGGTTTTCTGATGACTTGCTGCTCTTCTGATGTCTTTCTGCATGTTTTAGGAGATTCAAGCCAGTTCCTAACAAAGTTGGTGTAGAACTGCGAACGCCACCCATTGTTTTGGATGGATCAACACCACGCACTATTCTAAGGCGTTTCCAGAAATTCCTCTCAGACATGCCGTCCTTATTTGAAGCAGTACGTGGTAAGTGGCCATTTCACTGTGACAAGCAAGATGGAGAAGCTACAAAACATATTTAAGAAAGGACTAATAAGACGCCAAGTACACAAGTACCTCTAGAAGAACTGATTACTAACGTTGATTTGATTATTTTCACATATATGTACATAAAAGGGTGCTTGTCCTGGGCTTCAGCGCTTTGGACGTATCTTGAATACACTCTGTTTACCTCTGGGATGGTAGGAGTTTTCCGGGAGGATTAAGACAAGAAAATAGCAACACCTCTTCTGTCTTTCAAAAGTGATTCAAAGCACATGGGAAGTTGAGAACTCATCACAGCAGCGACAGGTGGAGTTTGTCTTACGACATAAATAATCTACTCTTTCTATGTAGATAATTCTACTCTTTGTAATGTTTTGTAACATCAATCTACAGACCCTGTGCTGTGCACGGTGGGACGCTTGTCCAACTGAATCGAAAAAATTAGGGCTCCCTTGTTGTTGCTCTCTTGATGGTGCTTGAGCCCTTGCTGACAGTGAGCCTAGGGTCAAGACCGAGAGACAGCTGGGGTGGGAAGGCTCTGTCCAGAGCATGTGTGACAGTGTGCGACGTGCACACCTAATTGGCTTTCCGCAATGGGGATGTATGCAAATCTGCACAATTATCTGTTAATCATAATGTGTTTTTTTTTCTTTCTATAGTTCATGAACATCTGACTTCTTTAGTGTGTCGACAAGGTGGATTTGTTTACAGTGATGACATAGTCTCTGCATCCTCACTCAGTTCTTTCTATTGCAAGGTACCAAATAAATACAGTGTCATCCCATACGTGCAGAGCGACCAGAGCTTCTCGGAGGGCAGTCACTTCTGGGAGGTGGACACCAGCAACGCGAGGGACTGGAAGCTCGGAATCATTCATTCTAGTTTTGAGTGCTACCTGGAAACATCTCATGGTTACCTCTGTACGTTCCTAGATCAAAGAGTGATCAGAGAGAAGCACTTTCCTATAGGCCTCAAAGTGGTCAGGGTAGAGCTAGACTGTGGAAGAAATACACTGTCATTTTATAACGCATGTGTCAACACTACTGACGGGCCTATAGAGACAGTAACCATCCCTCCAAAATATCCTGCCCATGCTACCTTCGGCGTGTCTGGCGGCTCTTTGAGGCTCCTATAGTGATATGGGGACAAGGTGCTGTTTTGTATTTCCAGGCCTAGGTATCGGGTCTGCTGCTGTGCGGAGGCTGTGCTAAGCTGGCATATTAGAAATTGGATTTTGGGCTGCTGTGACGGCTCGTCTGTGGGAGGGCAAGGCCTCTGTGGGGTATATCAAAGTGCACTGCCGCTTACTGCAAGAGCGCCTATCTTATTTGTTCTGTTAATCACGATGGAAATACTGTTAAGTTGCACTTTTTTGCTCGGCTGTATCAAATGCTGTGTTGGCTGCATGTTGTTAAAGTAATTTAGTTTGCAAAACTCAATGGCAATTTAGTTTATAAAAAAGGTGATGGAACAACATTAACTGCTATAGAATGTTAAGCAATGCTGACGTTTGCTCTAATGCATCACCTTTTACCTCTGCCCTCCTCTGCCCGTCCTGCACAACCTAAGCCATCTGTTGCAGAAGCAAAGCTGGCCTGGGAGGCGAGTAGAGACTAGGTGATAAGACGCCTGGTTTCCCTTGCTCTCTGCTGCTGTCCTCCCCTGTGAGCTCTCCGATAGATCACTTACCTACTTTTTGCCTCAATTTTCTCCTCACTTATGCAAAAATTTCACAGCAAAGGAAGTAATAAAGAGGAAAACTCCCGTGCCTTTAGTCTGTGACATATAGAGCCTGGGTTACTTCGTTCTTACGATTGTCCAAACATCTTGGAGAGGAAGAGATGATATTCCTGCCTGCTGCCTGTGGTTCTGCTGCCTTCAGACAGAGCCACGGTATTTGCATGAAGAGGTCCAGGCAGGAGCTCTCCACCCCGGCAGGTACAGTGAAGGACCTTGAGGGACACTACAGTTTTGCATATGCTAATCCTTGCTCAGTCTTGGAAGAAAGTGGCTGTGTTCTGTCTTTTGCATTTTATACACCAAAATGATACAGAGAACCACGTGGGTGGAGTTGGGTCTCCCAAATGCACCTGCAGTGGCTGCTGCTCTGCCGGGTCTCGGGTGGTACAGGCACAAAGCGAGGTAAGCAAGGCTCGTGACACGGAACAGGGATATTCCTGTCCTAGAGTGCCCTTCCGGGAGCCTTTACCAGCCCTCTGTCAGCTGGCTGCAGGTAGGAGACCAGCCTCAACAAGTCCCAGTAAAACTCTCCCCTGCGTTCTCCCTATTTTACCTTCAGGGGAGCATCTGTAACTTGTGGAGAACTAGACAAAGCAAAGGGAATTCCTGGCTTACCCCAGCCAGGCTCATACTCTTCTCATTCTCTCTAATTCGCTGATCCCGCATGGGATGCAGGATTTTTCTGGGAGAGCAGAGGGCTGTAGGAGAATTGTCCACCTCGTGCCGTGCCTGCGAGTGCCTCCCCAGCACCCCCAGCCTGCTGGGGGCTCACACACGGAGCGATGCTGCCTGAGACCACGCAGCCACTGAGGGCAAACTTCTAAAAGTGGCTGCCAGGGTTTACAAGAGTTGTTTGTGGGTGAAGCCCGAGACGGGGAGCGTATCTCTGCCGGCCTGTCACCGGGTGGAGCGGAAGGACTTGCAGCCTCTGGGCTGGGTCTCTAACCGGGGCACAATGCCAAGGACGTCCTTTTAGTTTCGTTTCTCGCAGGCTGGCTAACTCGCCGTTTCTGCGGCCATGGCAAAAGCTAGGGAAGAATTTGGAGGGGGTGCCAGCCTGGAGGATGAACTCAGCTGTCCCATCTGCCTGCATCTGTACAGGAACCCAGTGTCGCTGAGCTGTGGTCACAGCTTCTGCAAACAGTGCATCCAGAAGGCGCTCGGTGCCCAGCAGCAATCCAAGGCCCTTTACTCCTGCCCCATGTGCAAGCTCCAGCTGGGGCCCATCCTGGAGCTACAGAAGAATTTCCAGCTGTGCAGCATCGTGGAGGCATTTCTGGCCACCACTTCCAAAGGAGAACAGGGCAAGGGCTCCGCAGAGGGGAAGGAGGAGGTGGTTCCCTGTGACTTCTGCCTGGATTGGTCCCAGCCAGCGGTGAAAACCTGCCTGATCTGCGATGCCTCTTTGTGCCAGGCCCACCTGAACAAACACAACGCCAAGGCTTCCCAGCAGGACCACGTCCTGGTGGAGGTGGGCGCAGGCGCTGCGGCGGCGGAGAGGAGGTGCCCGGAGCACGGCAGGCTGCTGGAGTGCTACTGCCAGGACGAGAGGCAGTACATCTGCGTGCTCTGCTCTATCGCGGGGTGCCACAAGGGCCACAGCATCGTCACCCTGAAGGAGGCACATGACAAACAGCTGGTAAGGGGCTCTCCTCTCCCCGCGGCCCCTGCAGGGTTTGCTCCAGACTCCTGGCCTGGGGGAAGCTGCAGGAGGGGCAGCGGGGCTTTCACCGGGGGGTGGGGGGGGCGAGGGCAGGCAGGCAGCAGCCCGGGGGATTTCATGTCTGCCCCAGCGGGGACTGGTGCGTTGTGCAGGAATTTGCTTTTCATTTCCTCCTTTGTGTTGGAGGAACAGCCTGGCAGGCTAAGCAGAGGGAGAGGAGCAGAGAAAGGTGTTTGGGGCTGACCGGGCCAAGGGTGGGCGAATCCTGCAGCGCGTGTTGGCGTGGGCACGGGTGCGGGACGGCGAGCGAGAGGCAGGCGCAGGGCTCCGCTGTCCCACGCCGCTGAAGCGCGTGCCCCTCGAGTGCAGCCTCAGGCCACGGCAAACTGCCGCTCACCAGCGTGTTCCTGGCTGGGATTAAGAAGTATTCCTGCAGGGATTAAGAAGTCTCTTCCTCCACAGAGCCTCGGGGACCCCGCCACTGCTGAACCCGAAACAGGGTTTCCCACTCGAGGCCCTTCCCTCTGGCTCCCTCCTCCCCCTGCCCTAAGTTTTGCTGAGCCAGCGTCCCAGCGGCCACAGAGACGTGGGGCCTCGATGTCCCTGCCTTTGAGTCCAGCTGCTGTCCAGAATCAGCTGAGACTGAGGGGATAAAATGCATTTGCTGTGCTCACTCGCTGCCTTGCATTTGAGTTTTCTGGGCTGAATTTAGAGCCCAAGCAAAACACCCTGCAGCAACCCAGTGCGTGGGCAGGAAACGTCTGGCTCGCTCTGGACCTCAGGACAGGTCACAGCCTCCTCAGGTGTTAGCTGGAAGCATCCTTTGCAGTTATACGTATTGCTAAATAACTTTCTTCCCCAAGTTACATATAAAAAATTCAGGGCTGCCGAACAGAAGTGGGCTGTGTAGGGTAGTAGCCATTTCCTTCCTGGAGCTGGTGAAGGAGCAACACTGCCCTGTCAATGGGGAAGCCATCTCCATGGGTAAGTTGAGATCTCAGCTGCATATTCCTCTTGGTTTTTTTTTTTTTAAACTCCCCAGGATAGCCAGGGAAATCAGGAGGAATTATAAAAGGGTTTTGGTGCAAGGAACCTCATCAAATTTGATTATTTGTCTTTTAATTTTTCAAAACTTAAAACTTTCCAGCTGTGACAACTATCTCATGGAGAACCTAAGCTTTCTGGCATCATTTTTATTAAAGAAACGGGAATCTGGCAGCTGTGTCTGCTGTGGCCATTCATGGGTGCTCGAGGTGTGAAAACACTGCTGGAGGCAGCCAGGAGCAGCCAGAACCATTCAGACATTGTCTGATCCCCGAAGAACGAGGTTTAACGTCCCCTCTGAAATGTGTTATCGTGCAGTATAACAGCACTCAATGATCGTGGTATCTGTTAAAATAAACAGCTGGGTGAGCAAGTACCACTGTTTCGCTGATCCTCAGAAAAGATGGTTGCTTATTACCTTATCCTCAGATCCCACAGCTGCTGACAGATGTGAAAACTAAGGATTTGGATCACATTAGGCACATGTGAAGATTCTGGCAGGAACACAGCTTTAACAGATAAAGTGAGATTTATTCATTTAAAGCGAAATTTACTTATTCAAAGGGAAAGTTGTTTATTAACCTACCACATACAAAGTTACACATATATAAAAATTAAACATTGACTTGAAAGATTTCAAGATCACATTAGTTTTCCTGTTGTGCCCTATCTTTATGAGGAGGCAAGTGAACGCAGTTTATTATAGGACTCACTGGTGAAACCTGTGCCATTTCACCAGCTCCACTAACGGCCAGTCGGGTTTAAAGCTACCCGTGCTGCTTCCCTGCTGTGAAGTTCAATGCTGTCTTTCCTTCTGCTAGGGTGAACTCTCGAACATCGTGACATGGCTGCAGGAACGTAAAAGCACTTTAGCTACCGCCCTAGAAGAGCTTCAGAAAAGCGAGAATCAGCTCAAGGTTGGTACCCAGATCGTCGCTAATTCAGAGCATCTTTCCTCCACAATTTCTAAGAAATAAGTGATGGCAACTGTACCGTTAGAAACAGATGAATAGAAAGAGATATATTCCAAAGCAGGGAAAACACTGGTGTGAGAAACTGCCAGAAGCCAAGCTGTCTCACAGCCTCCCAGCATAGCCCCCAGCATAGCTCCACAGGAGGAACCAGCTGGGAGACTCCACCATTTATTGTGGTTGCACGGACCAGGTTGCAGGACTGGCAGACCACAGATTGTACATATCATTATATATTTTAAAGTTTTCTATCTGTTAAATAAAAGAAGAACAGTTTGAGTCTACAAGTGGGATTTTCAGTGCGTACTGATACAGTTCTCACATTGCTAGCTGAATTTTATCTGATTTTGTTACTATAGCACGATAATTTTCATAACCCTCTGTTTAATCAGATATTCTAAGCAAATGCTTATTGTTCACTTCCTTCTAAAGCCAGTGCAAAGGATAGATACAATCCTAATTAATAAACAGAAACACTAAGGTGAAGTGTTGGGTTCTTGAGCCAATGCACCATTTTCCTATCTGTTCATTTAGACCAATACAAAAACAGTGACTTCTCAGCTGCAAAAGCTGTTTGAAGAGGTGAAGACAGAGTTGATTCAGAAAGAGAAGAAGATCCTGACTGACATTCAATCCAATGAGAAAAAACAACTGGCAGAGATTACCAAAGTGAAGAAGGAAATGGAACAGAGGAAAGATGAGGCTGCGCAGCATCTTCAGTCTTTACAGAAGATAAGAGAGCAACCAGATAGTTTCATCTTCTTCAAAGTAAGCAGCAGTATTCTGCTTTCCTTCGTGAATATGCCTATTTCTTAGCCAGCTGCCCTTTCTGGAAATCATACTAACAATTTTTTTCCTTTTTTTTTGGGAATCCTATTTGTAGGAATTCAAACTGGCCATGGACAGGTATGTTCGACCTGAAAACACTTGTTTTCTTCTTTGAAAAAATATGGTGTTGATAACTGGGATCAAACCCCACTGCTTGTGCCCCTCTGTCCCGGCACCCTACGCTGCAAAGCTGCTCCCTATTCCAGCTGAGCCAGAGAGCACCATGTCCACACAATGAGGATAGAGAGATATCCGCCTACCGTTGCAGGGGTCCCTTTAAGTTTCAGCTCCTTGGCAGCTACACGGTGGCTGGATTCTGATGAAAACTACTGGCTTTTATTACCAGAAAAACATTTTAATCAGAGATGAAGCCCACAGGGTTCAGTTTACAGCAACACTCTCTTGGATGCATATTGGTGACGCTCCTGCACGTAAGTCCCAGTGAACAGCCTTTGGCTGCAGAGGTAACTGGCTCATTTCCCACCGATTTTTGCTTCTGCTTGTGGACAAGCTTAATAGCTAGACAGATTTATTATCCCTTCTCTTGCAAGTGATACATTTAATTTATAACTTATCACTTTCTAATTGATGCCTGGGTGTCAGCTGTAATTCAATGGTGCAAAACCACACCAACAGTAAGTCACAGATCCACAAGAGATTTTGCTGCAGCACTAAACTCCCCAGCCGCATGAAGGGCTAGCTCAAACATCTAGCTGGATTTTAAGATGTCATCTCTGTAACTTGTACAAATTAAAGCTGAGTTTGAACTTGGATTGTAAGGATAACTTTGAATCACCGTGTACCTAGGGGCTGTGCTGGCAGCAGCACAGTCCATTACTCACAGCTGTGCCACAAGTCAAAATCTAGCCTGTGGGATCAAAGTCATTTTCCAGAAGCCTGGACACCATTTAATATGTTTGGCATTTTCTTTCTATCACGGTGGCGGCTGGACTAGAACAGCAAGAGCCTGCCTGCAGCAGGTCAAAGCACTATTCGCACAAGGGTATTAGCAAAACACCTCCCCCTTTCTCATTTTCAGCATGTGAAAGTTCCCATCCAGGTTTGGTAAGCAAAAGGCATTGCCAAATAAATAACAATATATAACAATTGCAACTCACGTAACCTTATCAGAGAGCTGTATACCTGATACTTCGTGTTGCCAAAGCACCCTCCTCTTTGTAGAGTCCTTCCTAATGAAGGAGTTTGTTGACTTTCTAATGATAAATGGTTTTCCTTGGTGAAATGACTGCCTGTGCCCTAGGATTGGGAGTCAGAATTTCAGCGTCAGTGGGATGGACGTGGTGGTAGTGCAGCTGGATCAGGCGAGGATCGAGTACTACCGCCGCCTGATGTGGGACTTCATGAGTCGCCTGGACTCGCTGCTGCAAGGCGTGCACAGTGAGTGATCTGCCCGACCCGCCGGCCACGCACCGCTGACCCCGAGCAGACACAGCAAGCCACGGGGTCCAGTGGGCCGGGCTGACGGCCGCCAAACGCTGGCTCCTTCATACAGGGCATGAGCATGGCCTTGAGGGGCTGATGAGGATTTGGGTGGGATCCTGGGGGTGTTGGAGAGGGGAGGGCAAAGGGAGCAGAAAGACTGTTTCTGGGAATAACAAGGAAGAGGTCTGCTCCTAACCAGCGTAAGGCCAGCTTCTCCTCTGTCTGATGTGGTTTCCTGCTCCCACCTACCTCCCGAGTCTTTGGGTGCTCAGTCGTGCTTTCGAAAATGTTCTCTTCGTTTGCCCACCCCCATCCCCTAGTTTATCCTCGACCATGAGATCCAGGGGCACAGTACCAAGTCTCAAACTTGAATGCATTGCCAGCTTTGTAAAACATTCTTCTCCGTCTGTCTTAGGTGAACTCACCAACCAAATTAAGTGGAACAGGTAAATCTTTTTCTTTACTTACAAAATGTTCCCTGCAAATGTCTCCAACAGTCGTTCATTTAAGGACCGCGTGCCCTGTGCTCCTCTGCTTCGGTCTCAAGGAGAGCCAAGCAGAGTCTAGAAGGCTGTCTTTCATCTCAGAAGAGGGGGTCAGATCTATTCACGTCTCTTATTTCGTTATTAACAAGATGTGATTTGTGTTTTACGAGGCACTAACGTTCAACATCGTTTCTTTACAGTGAGGCTTCGGATACCGGTACCTCTTCAAACTGTAAGTGTTCAAAAATACTAGTTATTCTTCCAGACTCTGGCCTGGGGCTGTGAGTCTTGCAGAGAAAATCTCTCACCTAAAAATGTGAACAGCATTTTGTGGCATGCATCTCCTCTCCTTGCCAGAGGTGGGACCAGCAGGAGCGCAGCCTCAGGGCACAGTTCTCAGAATCTGCAGTGGGCAGAAATCTCTGGGAACTCACCAGAGAAATCATTTATCTTCAGCCTGAGGGACAGACTGGGTTTGCTTCAGTACTCAGTAGAAGTCTGAGCCTGCTGCGAGGAAAGACCGTGGAGGGGTTCCCACCAGCTGAGCGGGAGCTGGAGTAAACCCAGTGCCTGAAAGGATTCCCAGACAAATCCAAATGCTGCAGGAGATACTAAATCTGTAAACAGTATTTCTCTTCAGATAGCACTAGCCCAATGCTCAAATAGATCTCTGCTGGGTATAGTGGTGCATCTTTTCTACAAGCTTTTTTGAAGAAAACTTATTTAGAAGTTATTTGAAAGATTTTTTTATATTTTTTAATTGCTGCAACTGAAGTTCAGTTTGCAGACAAGTTTTTCTTAATTCATAAATTCAAAATAAAATCCTACTTCCTTCATAATTGTTTAATTTTTGGAGGGGAAAAATATTCTCTCTGACAAGCATTTCTTAGGGACAGGTTAATGGTAAAATTTTACTTCGGAAAGGATGTGTTTGAGAACAGCTGTTCAATGGGAGGGTTGAGGACAATGTAGTCTTGCCCTAAATGCAAACATATTTGTTTTACCAGACAAATTTGAAAAACCAGAAAAAAAATCTTGTTTTCTTTTTTCAATAATTCATGTAGCTGATAATGGATGGAGAGCACAAGAGGCATACGGTGCAGGTAAGCAATTAAAAGGAGTTTTAATTACACAGTGCAGCTTAACAATACAGTTGCTTTCATTTAACGTAATGCCAGCCTCAAATCTAGATGTGTGTACATGGCTTTATTTGTCTTGTGAGCTCAGTCTTCTACAGACATATTAATGTCTGTGTTCTATACAGAACCAGATAGTTACTCAAAACAGGGAAGGGAGAAGAAATATTTTTTCTGAGGCAATGCAAAGCTGTCCTTGGAAACAACTTGTCAAATATGTTATTAGCATGGCAATAAAATATTACTTTATTATTACAGTAAGTGAAGCTTTTCCATCTTGTGTATTCCTGCAGCACAAAACCAACCAAAAACGTCAGCAGATATGAAGAGTTTCTATGAACGGCTCAGAAATGTGGAAGGCATGAAAAAAAGAAGTCAGAGATGGAACTGAGATGGAAAGAAAAAGTTAAATATTGTCAAAAATGTCCTCTAATAATGGGGACCTGCCAAGTGTCTTGACATCCTCTGCATACCTGCTAATAAAAGCAATTCTGTAGCATATGCAAATTTAGAAAAGAAGTGCTAAGAATTAGCATGAACGTAAGAAAATCTCCAACTGCTGCTGGCTTCCAAACTGTGGACTATATCATCTCATGGTACTAATGATACTTGTGTACTATTAATTGTGGTGACTACATTGTCATTATGTGGTTGGATAACGAAATAAATGGCTATAGATACAGATAAGCAAGGCTGGCTGATTTCATACCACCACCAGGAATTAATTGTTGAGAGCATTGTTTGTGGATGGCTGCAGTGGAAAGCTGTCCAGGACCATGTCACAGATTTGGATTATCACATTTAACACAAGTGATCTTTGTAGCAAAGAATTAATTATCCTTCTATGAAACCAGCTTAGTCAGCCTCTAAGCCACATTTTAACGCTTCTCCTACAGAGCGCTCAAAGAGCTGTGCAAAATAACCACGGTCAGCAGCATACGAAGATGCTTTACTGGCCACATCTCCGTGTGTACAGATGTTCTTTTCTGAACAAGCACATGCTGTGCTTTCCAGGTGTAGCCGTTATTGCACATGTCAACTCCACAAAGGGATTTCATGGACACTGCCAGGCAGATAGGCTCACTCTTTGTTGCTATAGGCTGCTCTCTGCCTAGCTGTGGTTCAGATCCAACACGTAGGTTCACAACCTGGGTTTTTCTTCTCCAAATGATAAAAATATTCTACTGCAAACCAAGGTTGCCAACATAAACATTTTTAAGAAATAAAGGCTCAAGTTCAGGGTGCTTCTATATAAATTAGGATTCACGGCTGCAACTCTATTCTGTCACTTGTGATAATCAACAGATACCTAATTGCAGGGATTAAAAACAATAAACTCAGCAAAATCCATCTCAGATTTAGAGTAACGTATCCCTTTGTGGTTTAAACGGACTCGCCAAGCTGTAATGGATCTGCAGCCCTTGCTCTGCTGCACACATCAATTGTCAGCATAACAGAAAGTGCATGGCCAAATTTTGGGAGCTCAGCAGTAGCTCAAGGTGACTTTGCAAATATTCGCCACTGCTCGAAGCCAGCGAGACACAAAGGACAGCTGCTCTCAACCACTCAATCGAGGCAAAAGAAATGAGCCTGTCCTTCGGCACTTTTATTACCTGGGCTTCTCTCTGGCTGCCAGGGAGTTATTGCTTTCACCCCAGGTGAAGGAGCCATGACCAGCCAATGCAGTTCAGTGCTGCTGCAGCAGACAGCAAGTTACTGCATTGCTGCAAATCGCTACAGAGAGCCAGAGATTTACTCAAGTGCGGTATTTTAAGTAACTCCCTCCCTCTCACAGCGCATCCTGCGTTGATCCACTTCGGAAATGTCAGCACCTCTGTAGCCCCTTCTGAAATACCAGTTTAACATTTCCTCAATGAAACCCATGTTACAAACACGTATTCCTGTGCTCCCGGCCACAGGCTGCTGCGGGAGAACCGGAGCACCGCTCTCCCCCTCGCCTGGGAAGGGGCAGCTGGCAGCAGGGTGCTGGGCAATTCCTGCACTCCCAGGCAGCTGCCGTCACCTGCATGTTTCTGGGTATATGGCTACACCCTTGCCCGCAAGCAATTCTCATTTTTTAACACCATTTCTGACTGTCTTGGAGAAGCCATGATGATATCTCCTTCCCCCAGGGAGGATGAGGTACCAACTTCACCTTTCCTCCAATGCCAGCCGTCAGCCCTCTGAATCTCTGAGCCCCTGGCAGAATTGTCCGTGACCTGTTTAGAGAAGGGTCCTCCCAGAAACCTTCACCGCAGATGACCGTCCAGTTCTCACGAATGGAGCCACATTCACAAGAGGCTTTCAGAAGGGCTGGGAGCAGCTGAGAAGCGAGTATGTCTGCAGCAGGCTGGGTAAAGGCCGTTCGTGCTTTAAGGAAGAGCCCTGCAGCCCTCACTGGACAGTTGTAACGCTGCCTTTGAAGCATTGACCACAGATAACACAGGGTCGCACTAGGACTAAAGTACCTAGTGTAACTAAAAGCCAACACCAATGGGACTTATTGACCAAAACGAAGACAATAATTATCTGGATGGAACTTGCCTAGCATCTAATTTGGAGGGAAAAGTGCATGTAGCTCTTCACTGCTAGGCTTATCGGACTCGAATTTGTGGCTGATGTAAACACTTGCCAAAACGGAGCAGAAGAAGGTGACTCTACTGTAAGCAAAATTATGCGATTCAGGAGATGAGGAGTTTGTAATTGCTGCTAGATGGCAAAAGCAAAGGACTTCTTTTCAAGTAGATTGGAAAAAATACATTTTTTAATACTGCTGCAGGCTCACAAAGCTTTTGGATGAAAATTAATATTTAGGAAGGTAGATTTTCTGAGCTAGATACTAAGCTGTTGGTGCAGTTTATTTCCGCCATACATTTGCCTGCTGTAGTACTAGCAAAGATAGACTCCTCTGAATTTGAGACTTGTCGTATTTTTTAATATTCCATGCATTAGCCTTGAGGAAGCAAAGAGAGGTGAAAGACTAGATGAAAGCAATGTAAGAAAATACACTGGAGTCCAGCAATTATTTAACTAAGCCTCCTAATCTACAACAACACTCTGAAAATTTTAACACATAATTAGTTTTTGACTCTAGGAGACAATATTGGACCATGGCATACCCTGAGAGCGTAGCAAGCCTGCTATTTGTGCAGAAGACTCTTTCATGATAGCAATATAATTGTGAGATATGTAGTCCTGAAATATGGACAGAGCTTACTTGGTTTTGAATCTTTATGGCTTAAGTATTCTGATTACCTAAGGACTCTGATTCATTGCATCTTTCATTATTTATTATGCTCTTTTCCCTCCACCCACTTCATTTCCACTTGGCATTTTTCTCATTCTTGATGGAAACCTTTAGAGGGGAGCAGAGTGAAGCAGCTGATTTTATGGTTCTTTTTTGCTTTTGCCAAGCATTGCATGATGTGGCTGAATTTATAATCAAATGCATAAATAAAATGCATTTCAAAAGCTAGGACAGTCCTCTTTCTGTTACTTAGTCTGATGGACTTTCTAAGTAAGTCAGACATGCCACATCTAGACCTTTATGTGTCTGGCACTAGGGCCTGCCGGGACCGGCAGGTTAGACACCAAACCCCAGGGGTACCGCTTTGATTCTGCACACAGGCAGCCGCGGGAGGTCTTGAGGAAGGTTGTCCTAATGCCCTGATTGCTCCCCCGAAAGGCTCAAGTTCAAGAGTCTCAGGGTAGCTTAACATTACTTCCGATATTTCCCTATTTTCCTTTACACTATTAATGTTTGTCTGGGTGGCCAGACAAGCTGCCTGCATGGGGTTTGTAGAGCTCCGATACACGGACAGATCTCACTCTCTGGGCAGCGAGCTAGGCAGTTCCCATCTGATCCCTCTCCAAACTTCATGCAACATTTTGCAAATGCGGGCCCAAATCTCAGTGGATGGCAAGTTGTACAGGGAAGGAAGGACAACGAGGAAAATAACACAGGTTTTTAGCTGCTTTCACCATGGCCCACCCATCCTGCCACGGAGGCGTACAGCTGGTGGGACCGGGCAGGGAGGCAGTAGCAGGACATGACCGAAAGCAGGAGGCTCCTTACACAAGGCTGGGAGCCAGGCGGCATAAACCAGCCGAGAACTGGGGGAAATCAGCGGGTGCCTTTATCTACTGAGTGATAAAGCAGAGCTGGAAGCCTGGAGAGGACTGAGAAGAACCAGGGAGAGCACAGGGCTTTTACTGACGGAGCAGAGAGGGACGATAACACCGTCCCGTGCAGCCCGTAGAGCTCTTTGCCCCGGGGACCAGGGCGCAGCGGGGCTGTACGAGAGCTGCCGGGCAAGAGGCAAGGCGGGAGGGCTTCCCCGGCTGCGGTGTGCAGGCCTGCCCAGGGATATGTGCCCGGAGGAACAAAATGGAGTCTTTTTCAAGATTATTTTGTAGTCTGAGAAACTGGTCTCTGGAGATTTGATATCATAAAGATGATGGGGCAATCTGGAGAACCGGAGGCACGGGGTGCGACAGGCAGACTGGGTGGGATGGGCAGATGGCACGTGCTAACGTTTGTGTGTCAGCAAGCCTCAGCTCACCGTTCCCTGGCAGGAGATTCTGGAGCGTGAGGAGCACATTTCTCCAAGGCCAAAGGTTCCCTTAGCAGAGAAATACATTAACCATAAAACTTGATATACCTTGAGAAGAGGAAAGCAGTTGAACGTTAAATGATTTACTTATCTTAAATATTTACTTGGATTTTTTCCCCCGCTTTTTAGAAAATCAGTGTACAGTAAAAAGAAAAAAAAAACCCTAATAATAGCAGTGATTCAGAAAAAAATTAATGCTTGGGCATTTTTTTAATATCATGTTCTTTATTTGCGCGCCAAGAAGATATTATTTCCCTGTTTCTAACGTGAAGACATGATATATTTGGTGATCCAAGTTGTTCCACAGCCAATGCCTCTAGAATGACAATGAAAATGCTAATGCCCGCTGCTTGGTTTTGTGGTTTCTTATTAGTTTTCTGCAGAGTCCCTACACAAAAGGCTCCTCTTAATGCTTTTGTCATAGATGTCACTCCTCACAAGGATGCGCTCCGGTAGTCTTCCGAGTCACCATATCCTTCAAACTCAATTAAAACTCCTGCGGATGTCCCTAAGAGGTTTGGGAAGCCAGGGCCACTGCTGCTTTTGACGGTGGGTAGCCAGGGGAGAAGGAGGGAGCTCTTTTACTTCCTTCGCAACTTGCGTGTTCTAGTTGCCATCGCATCTAGTTAAACCCTTGTGGAGAGGGTAAATGTTTACTATCAGAAATATTCTGTATTTCTACAGCAAGATTTATAGCATTTGCCTGACACCAAAAGACAGGAGCATAGATTCTGCAGGTGTGGAGTTGGTCTCGCTTTCTCCGACCATGTATTGATGGGCTTTTTGGCAGCTTGAGGTTCCACCTGAAATGCAAATATTAGGCAATGTTCGATTTCAGGGAATGTCTGCTCTTCTGCGCAAACAGCGAAGGTAAGGCAGACGTGGCTGGGTATGGCCCCTCTGACCTTGAACCTCCAGTCCAAAGATAAATAAAGAGTATTGAACAAAAAAATGGTATTTTTCAATACTGACATTGTCAAAGATCCTCTGTCCTTCCCAGCTGGAGGAACCTCCCAGACAGATCTGGACACTGGAGCAAACAACACTGCTGATTTTAAAAGACTGTTTTTTATGACTACTAGTGGCACCCCAAAGCAAAATAAGGCCATTTTCTCTGTCAGAAATTGTTAGGGTATCCCTGTCTGTGACAGCCATGGGAAATTTAAGGTCACTTCACCTCAAGTTACCAACACATCATTCATCTTTCAACTTAAAAGCGTGAGTGCGACTTAATTAACTGAACACGGATTCTTCACTAGAGTTCCTCTGGTTTGTTTTTCGTCTCAGGGCGGTTGTGTTTCTGGGGCGAGGAGCAGAACAAGTGAGTCACTCTCCGCACCAGACCTTTCAGGCCGCTCATCACTCAGAACACACTTGGGAGTTAATTAGAAAGTAAAAACCGAAGCGTCAGGGCCGGGGGCTGGCGCGGCCGGCCCGTCCCGGCCCTCCCCGGGCGGCGCTGGGCGGGCTCCGCGCTGCGCCGAGGGGCGCGGCGGGGGCGGCTCTGCCCTCCCCTGCCCGCCGCTCCCGGCCCCCTCGCGGGGCGGCGGGCGGGGGCGAGGCGCAGGGCCGGGCCGGCGCTGTCGAGCCGCCGGGAGCCGCGGAGGTCGGTCGGTCGGTCGGCGGGTCCCGCCTGCCCGAGGGCTCCCCGGTGAGTGGGCACCTCGGCGGCGCCGTGAGGCGAGGGAGGGCGGCGTGGCGGGCGCGGGGCGGCATGGGGGAACGGGCGGGCCTCGGGGGCGGGGGAAGGGACGGGCAGGGCAGCGGGGCGCAGGGCGGCAGCGGGGTCTTGCTGTGGGCCCGGCTCAGCTCTCCGAGGGGGGTGTTGCTCAGAGCCCCGCTCTGTGGAGCGGTGGCGAGACGGTGCTTCAGAGTTAGAAGAGGAGGATAGAAAACGAGAGCCGGGTGCAGGAGGAGAGCGCTCGCTGCTGGGGTGGGGGTGCCTGCCCGCCGCGGGGGCTGCCTGCGAAGGAAGTGGTGTTGAGATCGAGAGGATGAAACTGTTGCGTTAAAGACATTATAACTTCCCTTTCACTAGCCTGGAAACGTAAGTGGTGTTTGGCTTCCAAAGCGGCATACAGGCTCGCAGCATAATTCTGTAATTTCAGGAGTATAAAAAGTGTTTGGATTTCTTCTTGCTGTATGTTCTTCTTGCAGATTTTAATTTTTTAAAAAACCAATTTTTTAAGTACTCCCTTATCCAGCGCAAACCCTGTGCGCGGCTTTCCGTTCAAAGCCGGAGGGGTCTCTGCCGTGCACAGGCAGCCCACCGCCGCTGCTCCCCTCCGGCCGCGGGGCCGGGGCAGCGTGGCGTGGGCCGGCAGCCAGTGCCAAGGAAGTGCCGTTGGGGCAGCCCTTCCTCCGCCCGTCCTCGCTGCCCGAGCACAGCTCTTCAGTGTTCCACCTTCGCTGGCTAACGGTAAGGGCGGGAGGGTCCTAACGTAGAAATTACTTGCTGAAAATACGACCTAGCAAACTCCCTGTAACAAATCCGTTGGGATGGCAACTGCGGGAGTGCCGTGTGAGGCCGCAGACTGCTGTCTTCAGGAGGGATCCACTTCAGACCGGGCAGGGCAGTGTAATCGTCGCACTCGATGTACGGCTGCTTTCCTGGAGGTGAGCCGGCTTCCCTGGACGGGCTGGCTGCAGGTGGGGCCGCCGACTTCTATGGGACCTTCCCCAAAGAGGCTGGGGGCCGCGCGAGGCCAGTGGGCAGCTTCGCTGCTGCTGCCGCCGCTCGGGAGAACTAAGGTGAAGGAGGAGGAGATCGAATATTTGACGCAAGCAAGGTTTTATTGTCCGGCTTTGTAGGTTTTCCAGCTTGAGTTAATGGCTGGCGATTATTGTGCCAACAGTAAGGTAGCTCTGTTTGCGAATGTGTTGCTTAAACGTAAATGTGGTATGTTGTTTTACGGTTTTTAGTAAGATTTCAGTATTCATATGATTTTAAGTCTCTTGTTGAAATAAATGTTTGTAGCTTGAGTGTTTTTTTGGAGGATGTTAAAGATTTTGTCAAAAACCTGAATTTTCTTCCAAGGTACGTGCAGTGCTATTCCCGTGCCTATCTCAGTGTTATTATGGCAATATTGAATTTCCTTGTTTCTCCACAGTAGTTAAGAGATTATTTGGAAAAGGCTGTTGTCCGACAAGAGTAAGGACAAAGATTTAGTTTTCAAAATGTTGTGGTATGCTTTCGTTTTATACTCTTAGGGTGAGATTTTCCGAGGACCCAGAGATAGTAGCCCAACTCTGGTTCAGTTCATGTGAAACTTGGATTTCTAATTCACCTGCTTCTCCTTTACATCTTTACAGAAATTGTTCATGTCTCTTTAGATTATGTGTTTATGCATTAGTTTTTAAGTGCATGCATTTAAGTGCATGCAACTTCTCGTATCTAGCAAGTGGGTACATGAGGGTGGGTAGTGATCACATACAGTGACAACTCATGCACATGAAATTGCGAAAAATAATCTGGAAAACTTGAGGTCGGTGTCATAGAAGGAACACCTTTGATTTAGTTTCTACTCTTAAATGCTCACATCTTAAGTTTAAGCTTGTAATACATTATTTCAGCAGGTGAATAAGCTTCACAATCCATTATTCTTTTACTGTCAAGGTGACTGTGATCTGCGACAGAGGAATGAAGTCCGAGCCAGCAAGGCCCTGTGCTGCAGGTAGTGTTTCCCCAAAGGCAGATGCTAGGCAGATGCTAGCTCACCTCTGCCATGTCATGGGATCAGTAAGAAAGGCCTAGGTGGGATCCGGAAACAGTCTGTAAAACTCATCAGATCTCAAGAATGCAGTACCTCCCCATATCTTTATTTTATGGCAGTCACTTGGTAACAGAGAGATACTGGAGATGTCCTCAGTTCTGTGTGTTGTAGTCTTTTTCTTTGTATTTTAGCTTAGTGGCAATCGGACACTCCCTGAAGATCTTACTGCGGCCAAAAGGAGCTGATAAAAGTGAATTTGAGGCATACAAATTAGTTGTATGTAAATAGCAGCTTTCAAAACAAAAAGCACAGTAGCTCCCTTTCCAAGTTAAATATACACAATATCCTTCAGTATACTGAACCAAAGGGTGTTGTTTTGTTTTGGTTTTTTTTTTTTTAAGAACAAAATCCAGTTTTACTAGGCAAGCTTGGGCTAAACAGTTACAAAAATAATACAGAGCAACGCTTTCAGGCAGGGTGAAACGGGTGTTGGAAATGGTGTCATTTCCTAGTGTTCAGAGATCGCGAGAGGCAGTGACTGTGTGATGAAAGGCTCTTTTCATGCCACGTAGGGAAAGCTGTCATGCAGGTCAACACAAAGATCCAGTATATGCCCAGAGTTTAGTAGCCAAAAAGATTTTTCTTAGAACATTTCTCTACTGTCTAGACACGACCAAAAAACCGCAGTGTCATCTATGCAGATGTTTTACGGCACTGCGCAGAACTAAACTGAACTGTCTGGGTTTCGTGTTGGAGTTCCCTGGCACGTTAAGAAAAACTCGCAGGTTTGAGTGAGCTGTCTGCGAGTCCTGGATATCAGAGAGGGTTATCAGAAGGATTTTCATTACTAAAATCTTTACTAAAATCTCAGAAAACAAACTCATTCAAGTAACTTGCTACAGATAAAAAGTAGTCTGGGGATGAATTTTTCCCCCAGCTTTCACAGTATTGATTTGGTGAGCTTTGGGTGAAAAGCTTTTTGATTTGCAACTCTGTGCTTGTGAAATGAATAAAACTGCTTGAGCAAATACAACTACAGAATGTGCTTATGCAGAGAACTGCAGGCACGTGCTTTTGTACGCTATATTCACTTCATTCTCACTGTGTAGTATTTGCTTTTTTTGTAAGTGCTATAAATAATCCCTGAGTGGACTTTGCAGTACTGTACGGGTGGGTGAGATTAGATATCTGGAAGGTAGGGATGGGTTCTCCTCCACGCATGACCACTATGTGATCCTGAGTATGTCACATCTTGCAGTGCACGTTTCCGCATTGTAAAGATCCTAATTCTTCATGCGGCTCTTCTGAGCCTATAATTATTCTAAAACACAATAAAGATACTGAACTGGAGGGCATTAGCCAAGGGAAGTTCGTCATTATAAAGTGTATATAGGTAGGTGATACAGTAATTCTGCATGGCCAGGAGGCTGTAAAATAGAAGTTTGGAATAATCAAGAAGGCAGGTAGGCAAAACTGAAGCTTTCTTCTCTTTCCTTCCAGTGTACTACGTGATTGACTTGTATAACAAGAGCAAATATGGAGACAAATAAATACATTTGAAAATTTACCCCTAAAAATATATATGTATTAAAGCTCTGGATGGACTAATCTTTGAATCCACAACTCTCAGTTCTCCAATTATAAGAACCAGGACCACAAGAAGAGCATAGACACCAGAAATAGGACTTGAGTTCAAACTATGGAATTTTCCACTTAGGTCTCACCTAACCCACCACTGCATTAAAGCTTCATTTTTCCTTTTTTTGGAGTGTGACTTTCCCTAAGCAGCTCCTCTGCCTGTGCTGAGAACAGCAGCCACAAAGAGGCATGTTGTCCCTGTTGTGCTTAGAGCTATTTTCGTCTTGCTAGTTTGCAGACCACCCTGCAGACCCCATGCGTGGTTCAGCTGAATTAGGCATAGAGTTGGAGGAATGGGAGTATGGAACAGGGCAGGAGCTGGAGAAAAGTATTGATGCCTTGCTAGAAATACCGACCGGGTAGGCGTGGAGAACGAGAGGTAGGTATTTATCTCACACAGAGCATGAGACCTGCCAATGCTGTTCAGTCTGCCCCGGCATGTGACAGAGCATGAGTCGTGTAGGTCATGATAACAGGAAGGCGTACATCCCCCATCTTATGCAGAAAATCCATCCCTGCTGATGCCATCGTGCTATTCACAGTTTTGGAGCCAGGGAGGTCTCGGTTCGAAACACGGCTCCCTTTCAGTAGCAGTCCAGTGGCAGGCTAGCAAAGAGCGAGCTGTGTTCCGTTATTTGAAAGGATGCTGGACCTTACCCAGCGGAGAGACACTCGCTGTTTCTGGGTCTGTAGCGAATGAAAACACCTTTTTGGAGTCCTGGCGCGGAGCAGAAGATAAAATGCGAACCCCTGCCTCTGGTGTTTTCTGTTGGCTATCTATCGGCATCTGTCCTGTGTGTTGACTTTGGATAGCGCTCTGCACGCTGCAGCCTGGTAGCTCTGGGAGAGGTATGCTGTGGTGTAAGGTGGAAGAGTTGGATTACTCGGGTTGAATTGATTTCTAATTGGAAGGTTGTTCTAGAAATCTCTGCATATTTTTACCTGGAAAAAGAAGCCAGTCTAAACACTAAGTGTTGTAGCTGCGTCTACTCTTGTGTGAGTTCCTTTGAAATGGTTAGGATTATTTGCTTACGCTGTTTTAAGACAAAGAGGTGCTTGGGTTGGTATTGTCTTTCTAGCTAGAAGAACTGAAGGCAGTTCATCTCTCTGAGCTAGCAGATTGCTGGAGGCACGGCTATGTGTAAACCATTATCTAGGGCTGATGCACGGCACTTTGGATACCTCCATATGACAGTGTCAAACCTGGAATGGAAGAACGGAAATCCAGCCAGCTAGACCGAGGTCTAAAAGACGGCATTTCCTCTCTGCATTGCTCTAGGATCAGTGCCTTGTAATGGCCTGACTGCAGGGGAAACGTAGTTTAAGCACCACACTTAAACTCACTTCTCTCACTTCTCCCCTCGCATGTTTTTGAGACTCACCCTGGAGTGACAGTAGCAGTGAATGTTTTATAGCTACTTGCGAAATGTTGATTGAACAAATTTTGAAACAGACTCTTCAGTGGCATCCTCAGCACGGCTAGCTCCAATACTGGTAATTAATTCAGTCGTGAACATTGCATAGAACATTAGTTTGGTTCATGTTTGCACTGCACAGAGAAGGTGTAATTAGCACTTAAGGGATATGTTGTTATTAGCACACCGGGACGTCAGGGCAGTGTTCAAAAGGGAAGCCTGGGAGTTAGATTTTTCAGGGTTCTGCTGCTGTCTCTGGCCTTGGCTCCACTGTAGCACCAGGCGAATGGGTTTCTGGCTCAAATTTTAACAACTTCAACGTACTAGTAGTAGCAGGTATTGTGGCTAGAAGAGAGTTTTCTGGAGGATTCTGGATGTTTTCTGGAAACCGGCAGTGCTGTACGAATGCCGGCAATCACTGTTGGTATCATCGAGTTTCATTAGGGCTTGTCTCGTCAAGACTTCGCTCTTTCACATTCAGGCGGTATGTTTCCAGTATTAAATGTGCTTTGATATAATCACCTTGTTTACTGTTTGTAGGCAGCCTGTACTAGAGCAAGTGTTCTGGCGGAAGTGTTCTGCCTACCTTACATTGTGCCCATTAATATGTTTTCCACTTGTGTGTATTGTTTTGGTTAGATATAATTTACCTGAAAACCAGCTTTTAAAAAGTGTGAAGAGCATTCCTTGCAATGTGTTATTGGCTGAAATAAAGCCACTGAGTAAAGATTGCATCTTCTTAGGTAAAAAATCTTTACAATATTTGGCAGGTGTAATCACTGCATTTAAAAAAAAAAAATATAAATGAGATTTAGACCAAGCTGTGCAATGTTAGAGATGTACTAATTGTAGTTAATTTTCAGCAACTGAATTGAAGTGACTGTTGGACTATAATAATACCCTGTGTCTATGTTCGTGCGGTGGAACTGGCTGCAGAGAGCGATTTTATCAAGGAAGCCTCCCAGAGAGACAATGCTGCTGCATTCTTTTCCATTTCACAACGTTGCCAGCAGCAGGTTTATTCTATGGGATGTCAGCTTCCCTCCTAGGGAATGCGATTCCTTGCTTAACAGGAGTATAACGGGGAGGCTCTTTCCAAGTTTGCTTGGAAATTGCTTTCTCTGTGCTTAATTAAGACTTTTAGCCCTTGCTTTTCATAAATACCGTATTCACTCCATTAAAAAGTCTCAGGTAGCACATTCACTTATGTTTTAATGAAAATGGTGGTTCTTTGTGTTTTTAGAGAATCCTCGAGGTGGCAGCAGTGGCAGCAATGGCAGAATTCAACCACGTCCATTCAGCGACTGAAATACCAGAAGGAGATGATGCTAAACGCAGTCTCCATCACAGAATGTTCTTGGAACCCCAAGATAAGAAGAGGAGCATGAAGGCTCTGGTGGTTAAGCAAGCAAAGAAAACTTGCAGCTGCACTCCAGCCAAAGTTAAAGACTACGTTTTCAGTTTCTTTCCTGTCTTGCAGTGGCTTCCTAGATACAAACTAAGAGAGTACCTACTGGGAGACATAATGTCTGGTGTGATTGTGGGGGTCTTACTAGTCCCACAGTCAATTGCCTATTCTCTCTTGGCTGGGCAGGAGCCTATTTATGGCCTTTATACATCCTTTTTCGCTAGCATTATTTATTTCATATTTGGAACCTCCCGCCACATCTCAGTTGGCATCTTCGGTGTGATTTGCCTGATGATGGGACAAGTGGTGGATCGTGAAGTACAGAGAGCTGGCTATGACTTAGAGCCAGATGCGCTCCGTGTCCTCTCAGATACAGCAGCGTATGTGAACACCACCATTCCGCCTGTGAATCAGACATCGCAGAAGCTGCTCTGTGATAAAAGCTGCTATGCAATTACAGTGGGAGCCACCATGACCTTCATAGCTGGCGTTTATCAGGTAAGAGGAGGTGGACAAACAGGTATTCTGTGGAAATGGTTTTAATTCTTTAGGAGGTTTTCCACATGAACAGCCTGCTGGGCTTCCACGTGTCCTCAATCCGCATCCCAGGAGAGTGGACACGGGAGGACTGGAGGTCTCCGGGTACTGTGGTGCAAGAAACTCCTCTGCGTCCTCTGCTTTTTTTAATAGCATTTTGTGCTTGCATTGCTGCTCTGTTGGGGACTGTAAGGACCTGCACATAACCACCTGCTGCTCTCACATGATCTGCTCCCTGCCTTCCTGGCTGTGGCCTGAGGCTTTTTTTTTTTTTTTTTGCTGGTTTATAGCTTAGGCCTCCATTTCATTGGGCCAAAATGTGGTGTGGCAGCGTTTAATTCCAGACTTCAGTCATTTGCCTTTTCTTTTATCAAAAAATAATCTGGACAGTAAAAGTATCTCCAGTTTCTTTTTATTTGTCGCTGTGCTTGTAAAACTTTGTTGTTTGCCCATTCAAAGCCAAAACAATGCCATTGTATGAAAAGGACACTACTGAGATGATAAAATATATTTGAAATAAAACTTTTTAGTTATTACCGTATTAAAATACATTACTCAACAATATTTTACCACTCCGTCTCTACTTACTTCCTAGAATTCACTGCTTGCTGAAGTTAAAGCAGGTATCTTTGTTTTTAGAGTGTTATGCATTAACGAGAATGGATTTAGTTTTAAGGGTACTGCAGAGCTGTGGTATTTCAGTTTGTGAGTTCACATCCATTTATTCCTACAGTGACCTTCAGGGTGACAGCTAATCAAACTGTAGAGGAGCGGAAAAGGAAACATGCCTGTGATACTCTAAAACACTGGTTTTGGACACAACCTGGGACTTTTTCTTGTACTGCAAGTTAGTGTTGAGTAATTTCAGAAATGTTCTGGGACTCCTGAGGTACACTGGATTTTGTGTTTCATCGCTGTAGGATGGATGCAGTTTTGGAGTTGTGAATTGCACTTAGTATTCGTTGCAAGTAGAAGTACAATAAAGTTTCTTTATATGAAGAAGTCAGATTACTTTATCTAAAGTCCCTCTGAATGTTAGGCATATTCTACTTTCTGTCTCTCTGCCTGCTAACCAATAGGCCTTCACACCCCCAAATTTTTTTTATTGGAAACTCCAACCAAAATCACATATTCTTTGTATCAGAAACTTTACAGTCAAATTGCAAAAAGCAAGCCTGCTCACACCAGTTGCCTACAGCATAACTAGGTAAGACAATTATTACTAATGTTTTACAGCTAGAAAAACCTTGAATTAACTTAATTAACAAGGTTGTGAGGGAACCTTTTTTAGAGCTTGGCTCTGAGCCAATGTCCAGTCAGTCCAGGTCCCAAACCTATCTTCTCTTCAGTAATGCTTTGCGGTTCTTAGGAAGTTTCCAGCCATGATCCTAGCCGCCTTTATTTTGCCTTAACGACCTCATAGGATATATCAAATTGACACTACTTAAAGTTAAATACCTCTAAGTTCTGGCCTGCAGTCTTCAGATAAGTATAGACAGCCCTGTTGTCCAGCTCACGGAATTAAAATCTTTCTAGCAAACTGCTGTGAGAAGGTCCATGCTCCATTTGGCATGAAGGTTGATGGGGAGAAAGGGACATTTATTGGGTGTGAAGGCGCATGTGTAGGGTAGGTATCCATAAAACCAGTCACTCCCATGAGAGAGCACCAAGGATTCGTCCATTCAACTGGCATTAATAAAAATGAATGACAAGGCACTTGAAAAATTTATCTCTATTTATATAATCTGCATCACAAGAGTTTGCAGCTCATATACTTTCTGAATCAGATGCATGAAACTTTATGCAGTGCAAAGGACAACTGTTATGCCATAAGCTATATTTTTATTGCAGGTTGTGAGCTCAAGCGTAAGACAGACAAAGACAACCAAAAAGATTTTGGATCCCTGCAAAGTTCACAGAGATTATAAGAACTGGAGAGAGAAATGGCAAAAGTAGCCAATATTTCAAATGCTTTTTTCCCTAGGTTTCTTTGCCGCTAGGACAGCTAAGAGTTACAGCTGCACCAGTGAGCAAACAGCAGACACAGGTTCGGTGTGTGAAGACCCCCAAGAAAGCCTGCTCTGTGTTAGAAATGCATTTCGTTTAAGTGCGGTGTACCAGGAGCAGCTGAATGCTGGAGACTGTTTTCTCCATGCTCACACCATGCCTTGTTCTCCAGGGCCATGCGCAGTGGGTTTTTTTATCCCACCTTCCTCCAGAGTCTCACAGTGATGACATCTGTAAGATTTGCGTTCTAATCTGTTGCGTGTGGTTGATTCCTTCCAGGTGGCCATGGGGTTCTTCCAAGTGGGCTTTGTCTCAGTGTACCTCTCCGATTCATTGCTGAGTGGATTTGTCACGGGTGCCTCCTTTACCATCCTAACCTCACAAGCCAAGTATCTTCTGGGCCTAGACATTCCACGGAGCAGTGGCATCGGCTCCCTCATAGCCACATGGATAAACATCTTCAGAAACATACACAAGACCAACATCTGTGATCTCATCACCAGCTTCTTGTGCTTTCTTGTACTTATCCCAGCCAAAGAGCTTAATGAACATTTTAAATCCAGGCTCAAGGCTCCAATACCAGTTGAACTAGTCGTGATTGTGGCAGCTACTCTGGCATCTCACTTTGGGAGTCTGAGAGAGACTTACGGCTCAAGCGTTGCTGGACGCATCCCAACTGGGTTCCTGCCACCCCGCCCTCCAGACTGGAACCTGATTCCTAATGTGGCTTTGGATGCTATCCCCATAGCAATTATTGGCTTTGCCATCACTGTCTCCCTCTCGGAGATGTTTGCCAAGAAGCATGGTTACTCCGTGAAGGCCAACCAGGAAATGTATGCCATTGGCTTCTGCAACATCATTCCCTCTTTCTTCCATTGCTTCACAACAAGCGCAGCTCTTGCCAAGACTCTTGTCAAAGAGTCCACAGGCTGTAGGACACAAATGTCTGGCGTGGTGACTAGTTTGGTAATCCTGTTAGTCCTCCTTGTGATTGCACCTTTATTTTATTCCCTTCAGAAATGTGTCCTCGCTGTCATAACCATTGTAAACCTCAGAGGAGCCCTGCGGAAGTTCAAGGACCTGCCAAAAATGTGGCATTTGAGCAGAGTGGACACAGTGATCTGGCTAGTTACTATGGCAGCCTCAGCACTCATCAGTACTGAGATTGGCCTTTTGGTTGGTGTTTGCTTCTCCATGCTCTGCGTCATTTTCCGAACTCAGAGACCGGAGGCACCACTGCTCGGCTGGGTGGCAGAGTCTGAAACGTATGAATCCCTGTCTGCTTACAAGAACTTGCAAACCAAGCCAGGAATCGTGGTGTTCCGTTTCGAAGCACCCCTCTACTACATCAACAAAGAGTGCTTTAAATCCACCCTGTACAAGCAAACTGGGGTCAACCCCGTCTGGGTGAAGGCAGCGAAGAAAAAGGCAGCAAAAAGGGTGCTTAGAGAGAAAGAGGGGGATTCTGGTGGCAACCAGACCAGCATCTCCATGGATTTTGTCTCTGAACCTCTGGGGTTTCACACAATAGTGATTGACTGTTGTGCAATACAGTTTCTGGACACAGCAGGAATACGCACGCTCAAAGAGGTCTGCAAGGACTACAGGGAGATAGATGTCCAGGTGCTACTGGCCCAGTGCAATCCTTCAGTGAGGAGTTCCCTGATCCGGGGAGAGTTCTTTAAAGAGGGAGAGGACCACCTTCTCTTCCACAGCGTGCACCAGGCTGTGGACTTTGCATTGGGTGCACAGGAGCGCAGTGCGACCAGTGCTTCTAAGAACTAGTTGTGGAAAGGGAGCAAGCTGGAACAAAGCCTGGGAAAAAAATGGTGTGGGTTTGTATGTCTATGCAGTACATATGCACTCAGATAAAAAGAGGCAGAGTTGCTTTTAACACACTGGTTACCATGCAGTCTGTTTTGATGCTTTAAATTTGCCTGCCGGGTATAGTGATTCAATAGGTGGTACTGAATGAAGGCAATTCTTAACTTGATTATGGCAGATCTGTGAATCTAAGAGTTTTCATATGGTTGTTCATCTTACTTCTCTTCTCTCTTGAACTTTCCATGTCTCAGTTCCCCTCTGAGTTTTGATCATCAGCACTGAAGTCTTTATTGCAACCCTGTCTTTATGGATGGGATGGGGTTTTGAAGTAGTCCGGGCATCCTGTCCAGGCAGATAATATGAGGCAACTCATTTCTTGTCCCTCGTTCTGGCATTGCTTTTCCATATCACCACACCCTTGTCTTTTCTGAGGAATGACTGACAGGGAATGTTTGCTCTGGTCTTTACTGTGGAGTGATTGGTTGGTGATTTTGTAACCTCCCTGAATTTGAGATAGATAGATAAATAAAATCTAAACATGCATGAAAGGTCTTAATGAATAGCTTCTAACCACCTATCACCTCCAGAGGCTTTGTCATTGTCTCCTGAGAGCCTAATGCAGCCAGGCAATGAGGGCATGGCTATCTCATTTCTATACGTGCCAGGAACGTTTGCCTAAAGTTTGCCTCCTTAGCTTGAATTTTTTTGGAATTATTTTTATTCAGAGGTGACTGTTTAGAAGTCTGATTCATGCTTATGGTCAGTCATTTGTTTTCCTAATATTTAGGATCTCTTTAGAATTGTGGACATTACATACGGAAAATCTAATTCTTGAGTTTCAACAGAAGGCAGTCCCTTATAGCCAGTTTTATGTGCCAGGCAGACAGAATCACAGGCACCAAAATGAAAAGGGCCAAATAGATAATCCAACATCTGTCCAAATTTGCCACATCACACAGACTTCATGTGCGAATGCAGGTTTTATTAACCATAGACCCTTTACACATGCTCTGCCATGGACTTGATGTAACGGGGATGGACAGGCCAAGAAATATAGCCATTAGAAAAGGAGCTGGAGAAATTCTTTGCTGAACGTTATTTCACCATGTTAGTGTAAATAAAACTTTGTACTTTGATTTTAAATTATGCAGAACAGCGAAGAGTGCCTGTTCTTCATGCTAAAATACAAGCACCAGGTAGGAAGATGTTCTCTTTTCTTACACCAATAGATACAATTATGAAGGCAGAGAGATTAACAGTTTTTACTGAGTACCAGCTATGCATAGCACACAGTACATCCTGGGAAGATGGTGCTTTTTCCCAGGGGAGTTTACAGTCTGAATTGCAGGTTCTTCACAGCTTTTAAAAGGGAAAAGGTGGTGTATACAGACAATATTTTCATCCTTAATCGTTCAAAAATAATGATTCAGGAGTCAAAAAAGGAATAAAATGCAATATGAATCATGAAACGTTTTCTAAATATAAATATATTTTGAGTTTAGGATTGTTTTTTTTTTTTCTGAGTTAGGAGCAGTAACTATTCCCTTCTTTCTGTGAAAGCTGAAATGTCACCTGTCACTTCACTCTAGGAGCTGGGGCCTCAAGAGAAGGACTAGATAGCAGAAAGATGAGTCCCACGACCTGACAACCTTTATATGTTAACTGAACTTACTACATTTTTTAGGACATCGTAGCAGCATATAGAAATACTGGGGGAGATGGGGGGTGGCTGTAGCATATATTGAAAAGGAGCACGTAACTGAGATCCGTGCATTATGTGTTCTAGAATTGGCATTGTTAAGGAAAAAAGTCTCCAAGTATCAGAGAGAAAATGCTAAAGCTTCTGCAGTATTCAAAACCCACAAATACTGTTCTTTCTCAGCCTTAAGGCGTGTTTATACAAGGAGATGAATCCCAAATAGCTACTGCTGAATTTTTTCTGTTCTGCAGTAACCTCCTGTGTGAACTTTTTTTCTTCTGGGCTAAGAATCCCTTATGCAATTTGGATAATTATAATTACTGAATTGGTATTACTAGAGTGGATTAGCCTGAGCTGTATAAAAGCAGTGAGTGGGGTTAACGCCTACGTAGGGAATGAGCGCAGGATGGAAATTATGTTTTAATGTCTCACCAATGTTGAGCGTTGACTTCCCATTCAGAGCCCCAGGTTAGTGTCGAGAAAGAGCTGGCACAGCCGTGGCAGCTCCTGCAGCTGGGTGCCAGCTTGGGAAGGCTTGTCACCCCGGGGCTTTGTGCCTGCCGTGTCACCCCGGGGCTTTGTGCCTGGCCACCGATGGGCTGGCTGGTGGCAGGGGAGCGGTGCAGACCTATGCACGCGCATTCAGCTGATGGCCGTGCCGTGGCCTGGGGGAGTCCCTTTTCAGCACAGTCTGTTCACGTTACCAGAAAGCATCTCTGGAACTTTGAACAAAAGCCTCGATTTTAACTGACGCTGATTTTAAGTCCGATTTTTCAAGGGAGCAGAACAGTGCGAGAAGCAGTGCCGCCTTCTCAAAGCCCTGAGGAAAAGTCACAGCACAGCAAACAATAAGCAGTGTACGTTGTTCTTGCAGATGTCCCTGTCTACCTGCAGCTGCTTGTTGTCACCCCTTTGCCCCTCAGGCATGGGCAGCTGAGAGGGAGAGGAGGAATGAGCAGCCGGCCAGGAGATTTCCTTAAGGCAGGTCAGCCACGGGTGGGATAGAAGCAAAGCAGAAATTGCTCTGGGTGATTCTTTCCTCTTCACACTCGCAACTCCTCTCTCCCGTACTCTTTCCGTGTTGCCCAGGTGGAGATTTTTTGAGCTGTGACCACGCATAGGTTTGTGTAGCCAAATTCTAACTGAGAAGGGGAAAACAGTAATTATTTATTAAAAGATGTTTTTTCAAATCCATTTCTGCCTGTGCTAGGAAGGGAGGAATAGTAATGTTACCTCCAAGAAGTATGCACTTTCCACAGCTAGCAGGATGCATATTTGTAGCTCCTGGGTATTTGTTTACATAAAAGCATAATAAAACAACCATAAATTGATTTTCAAAGAATTAATTTAGATTACAGCTAAAAGATATACTGAAGTGATTTATGTTTAGCTAGAGCACATCGTATTTGGCCTCAGTGCTGTTTGTGCAGCCACAACTGGCAATATAGCCTCTAGATTCCATTTCAAGCAAAACGCAAGAAACCATATTAAAATGCAACAGCAAAAGCAGCCAGCCAACCAAAAGAACAACTTTTAATGTTCTTATTTAAGATAAAGTCCAGAGGTCGTAGTATTAATAAGTCTGTATTAATGCACACAGCCCTGGTTAAAAAGGAACAGAAATAAATGCCACTTGCCGGAGAGTTCAGTATAATAGAGAGTCCTTTGGAATTAACCGAAGATTAGAGCTTACAATGGCCAGAATTTCTTAAAACAGTGGGTTTTCAGCCACTTTCCTTTTAGGCTTAGAATCATTTTTTAACAGAGACATGGATCTGATTTAAGCCTACTGGCAAGAAGCACATTTTGCTTGAATATGTTTATGGACCCTTTAGAAGTAATCCAATTTCACCTTTAGGAATCAGGGACCACTGATTGAAAACTGTTGCCCTGAAGAATTTGTTTTATAAAGGAATTTCATATATATATACACACACATGCGTGTGTTCATATATATATACACACACACCTTTTGCTGCTGTATGATGGATGGAGCAGCTATATATGTATCTATATATATATCTCTCTATATATCTATCTCCATTTACACTTTTGTGATACTCCTCTTTCTGTCCTGGAAAGGGCTCTTTTGCCTTCTGCTGTTTTAAATGAACAGTGGAAAACATGTACCAGATTTTATAAGGGGAAATTTGCTGTATCCACTGCCTTCTACACCTTCTCTTCTCCCTGCCTCACAGCTTAATTTGTAATCTATAGGAAGAGGGAATCTCAGAAAGATTGGTTTTGGGTTTATACATCTGTCCAGAACAGGAATGTTCATCCCAGGTGCAACCTTCAGAACTCTAGGCCAGACTGGAAGATGGTATAAATCAGTTGATCTCCATTCCCAAACGTACTAATCAGCAATTATCAGTCTAAATGAAGAATTAAGAGATCATTAGCACATTCATTAATGACAACAACACAGCATTATGGAAATTAACACTCACAGTCTCAGCTATACTAAAGACTCCTGGAAATGTCTTTAGTAGTCTCCTGCTAAATGTCAGGCTCTTCTTTTACGTTTATTGCTGCTATAGATAGTAGTGTCAGTTCCTCCTAACGTGGCAGTTGGACTGATAAATGTTTCACTTGTGTGAATGTTTTGACACAGAAACAATTTTCAGTCCACTTCATAAAACAGGGAAAGGTACTGCAACGGAGTACATAGTGCTTATTTTTGGATTTATAATGACATTGCCAACCTTAGTCTTGTGCAATTTAGTGATCCTGATTTCCTTGTAAGCCATTGCAGCTCCATCTGCTCCTCTCTAATTCCCTGCGAGAGCAACCTCCACCTTCTTGGCACTTCTTTCTGTGTTTTGCTGTAAGACATTGCGTATGATTGACTGTAAATAGAGGAGTCATTGCCTTTGTGTATGTTGCTGTCACGTGTGACCTGCTACTCAGTTTTCATGCCAGATGTTTTGATAAGGCTAAAACTCCTGAACAGAGAGTGTAAAACAACCCCAAAACCCCAGCAGTCCTCTGGGTGCTGGGAGAAAGGGTGCTGTGGGCAGCTGGCAGGGGAGCACCACTGTGCATGTCCCCCCACCAGCACGCTGGAGCCTTAGCCCGGTGCGGGGCTGTGCGAGGGTTTGTGTAGCTGCAGGAGTAACGGTGCCGCCCAGAACGACAGATAAACCTGCAGGTGTCTTCGTTATGAGGCTACTGCGACGCTGTGTTACACAGCCACGTGCCTTTCTCCATAGCGAGTGTAATAATAACACAGGACCTAGTTCCTGCTCAGTGCTGCTGCGCGGGTCACTGTCCCGAACTACGTCTATAAGGGATTTCTGTTTTCATGCTTATTTATTTTTATCTGATTTTAGTCTAAGTCCACACATGGCTCTCCCAGCCAGGGCAGCAGAGCCTCCATGACTGCTGCGCTCCTTCCCCGTCGGGCTGCAGTGATGAACGGAAAGGTACTCTCTCTTGGGAAAAAACCAGCAATTCCTTTGTCTCCACTCACTTCTGCTGGCTTCTGCCAAGAGACATGAAAATCCACTGCTGATGGCTCTGAAGTGCAGAGGTGAGGTCTTAGAGGCAGGAAAGCATCCTGGCTGCCACACCAGGGTTTTAAGCCGGTCGATGCCCAGCTGCTTCCCACAGCCTTGTCCTGAGGTCGGCTGTGAACTCAGCCTGTGCCAGGTCCTAGATCTAGGTTTACCTGGTGAGTCCAGTCTTTTTGTGGCCAATCCTCTCTTAAGAAGACCAGCCACACCGCGCATCTCCCTGGGTCCGGTTCCCTGAATCTTTCACCCGCGGGCTGTGCTCACTGCCTGCTCCCCACCACGCTTAGCTACCTGCTGTCATCTCCAGTGCTGCCGGTGCAAAGAGCTTTTAAGCAGGTTGAAGTCACGTCACTCACGTGTCTCCATTCCAGAAACGGTGCAGGAACACTGACCTTAACCTCCCTGTGCTCCCAGTGCCGTGAGGAGCACGGCCGGGCTGTGGGAGACGGCTGGTCTAGAAGAAGATCATAGAAACTGGAACAACAGGAAACCCTTTTGAGTTGAGGGTGAAACTCTTCAGGCAAATAGTTTGTTTCAGGGCATTATCTGCTGTTGTGGTTTTTTTTCACATGCTTTGGAAAGGTAGTTAAGTGATTGAGGCGATTTACATTTTTTAAATTTTTTCTTACCAACATAGCTAAGCTAATGAAGCTGTGACACAGATAGCCGTCATCTGCTGCTAATGCCATACAAGGTGCTTTGTATCTGTGTAGCTTATTTTGCTTTGCTGAGTCTCAATGTAGGATACTGTTGTGAGACTTCAATATTGATGTAACTGTCCCCCCTAGACAGGCTTTGTGCTTCTCCTATGCTGGCATAGATAAAAGGAGCAATGTCTTTAGTGCAGGCTTTGCACTGTGAGTGACCTTGTTAAGTCCCAACTTGGTTGTCATGTTTGTAAGCCTTTGTAGGATCAGCTGCTCATGTGAAAAACTACCTAATCTTTAGTAGTTCGATCAAATTCCACCTGAAGTGGAAATAATTCTGAGTCTTGCATTTTCTTTTGAGATCATTACAATGCTAGAAGTGAGGCTTCTGGTTAGGAAAAACGGCAAATATTTAATATATATATATATTTAGTTCACAGTGTAATTAGTACCTTTCTATTGTATTTTCTAGAGATGGTATAAGCTAAAGTATATTGCTGTTTCTCTAATGTGTAAATGCAAAAAATATTACAGCATTGGATGGAGAATCAAATCTCCATTGAGTAAATTTACTGCCAAAAATATTTGAATTCCAGCTCCCTCTAGCTCTGAAAGCACTTAGCTCTTAGTCTGGCTCCCAAATGAATCTCAGGACTCCACAGGAAGATAGGAGATGAAACATTGTGCTGGACTTGGATCAAAGTTTTTTATGTCTAATTTTTGACTTAAGGAAGTAAATTTTACGTATATTTGAAATGGAGCTGAAACATGGTTAAAGAGAGGTAAAGCCTCACTTTTTCTGGTAAGCACATGATCATCAGCCTCTTGAGTCCCTGACCATCATCTCTGATACTTTGGTATGTTCTGGGGTATGATTTTTGAATTATTTTAAATTCAAAATAATTTCAGATATTTGTGACATAATGTTTTGCAGAATAAACAAAATGGCAAATTTTGCCTGCAGTAGCTTTTTCAAGTTGGAGAATCAGTTTAACCAAACAGGACCTCAGGAATGGAATAGATCACATCGGTCGGCTGACCTAACCAGTTTACAAAATAGTTTATTTGAATAAAATGTGGAAAAGCTGTATAGTATGTATAAAAGATCACCTTACTTTTTACTGTGACTTACCTGCACAGTAAAAATAAGATATAACGTTTCCCCCAGTTCAGTGGCAGAACCCGGGGTGCTGGGGGAGCCGTCTCGCTCTGTGGCGTCAGTCCGTGCTGGATGGGTGTTCGCTGACGCCTTGCGCCCAGCGTGGGGAGAGATGTGTTGCCATCAGCTCCTCGTTGAGTGCTGTGCTCACCGACCAAACGTTTGTGATGAAAGCTGTATTTTGTCAGTCGTCGTCTTACGTCCTACCATCAGCTGTGGGATATAGCCTCTGCATGTTGTTGACTCTCCTTTACGTTGTCTCTGTCTGTTAGATCTGTATCAATTGTCATTTTTAAATGCTAATGTGCCTTATTGTCATTGTAGAAGATTTGTTAGCACAAGAATTTTCTATCAAATATGGTAAAATCTTGGGATTTCTTTATCACCATTAAAAGATTATATTTATGTTTTTTCTGTTGTTGGACATATGCTTGATACCTTAGAGGTGCTGCAGCTATAAATTTGAAAAAGAAAAGCCACACGTGTTTGAGCAGCGAGTCCCCAGCCCCTGTTTCTCCTGACAGTTGCACAGCGCCGTGCGTGCACAGCTGCGTGCACCGTTCTCCCGCGCTGGGTGTGGTACCCACGTAGGCACGCAGGGAAGCTTCCTGCCAACAGAAGCCAGGGCATTGACTGACGATATGTGCCCAGCAGCAGGCTTTCACCTCATTCTGGCTTCGGTGCTCTGTGCAGCCAGGCTGCAGTTTATTTCATGAATAATAACAAGTGACAAGCAATGTGATGACGGTGATGTGCCGTGTGCCGGTGAGCAGCACCCTCCTGTGGGCCAGGTCCATATTCCTAAGATGCAAGAAATGACAGATTTGGTCAGGTTTGGTGCTGCTAGTACTTTACAATATGTGTAGTTATAGCACATGGTATTACATATTCAGCCTTACAAAATTGCTGCAATGTCTTTCAGTGTTATTTGACATAACAGGTTATATGACTGGGTCAGATCTTGGCCGATAAGAGTCAGAGCAAAAATTAGGGCAGTTCTGGGCAGTTACTGTGAGCATTATCTCTGCATGCATGTCCTGGAGTTACGCAAAAGATTTTCTTGATCCAGCATGGCTCAGCTTTTACCTGAGGATGCCTTTTACCTTAGGAGACCTCAGCGCACATGCTGTAAATTTTATGTTGGTGCCAACAGAGTGGTGGGAGCACTCAATTACAGAGAATGCCAGCAGGAGCTTTCTGCTCTCTTGAAAAGCATGGGACAGCCATTGCCTTCAGCAGAGTGACTTTATTCCTGCCGATACAGAGCTGAGATAATGGGCTTCAATCAGCAATCGCCCTTTACCCGTGCTACTCAAGACTCTTCCTTACCTGTGGACAACTAATTCTCACCGTACGTGCTCCTGTACGAGCTGAGACCCCCAGCCCTGTCTCCTGGCTCACAGCCTGGTGGAGGCTGCTCGGGAAAGGTGTACCAGGGGTCCAGCCCAGGCAGAGACCTCCCAGCACCTGGTAAGCAGCAGGCTAGAAAGTTCCTGAGCACTTAGATATTTGTTACAGCTTTTGCAGCACTTCTCTGTGAAGCTTCCTAATCCTTTTCTCGAACCTGTTGACTCCCACCATACCCTGTGGCAGTCTGTCCCACCATTTGTGTTGTGTGAAAAAGCTTCTCCTTCTGTTTAAAATCTAATAGCAGATCCAATCTTGTCATGTGGCAGGTGGTTGGAGACGTGCTGCGGTTTCTGGGCTTCTTACCCAGAGCTGGAGCATCTTCCTGTCCTGTGACATTGAGATGTGAGCTCTGTAGGATCCCTCTCCACTGCCTGGTGCACCATGAGCTAGTGTGGGATGGTGTGGGAGAGCTGGGGAGCCAGCCACAGAGCTCTGCCCGACACGGTGCCTGCTGTGCTGCAGTGGGGGCAAGTTGTGTTAACTGCAAATAAGGTGACCCTGCGAGCCAGCCAACAGCAAGGGGGGAAGCACATCCCACCAGCACGGCCTCAGTGCTGTGAAGGGCTCGTAAGCAACACAGGTCAAGCCTGAAATGATGCCAAATAGCCTGGGCTGAATGCCAATTCGGCATGAAATAGAAATGTGTCTCCCCATTTTTATTCCACTGTACTCATCTGTAATCAGTTTAATCTGTTTACAGAGCCATTATAGCATTTTCAATTACTAGCTTGATAATTTGGAAAAGGAGCATAAGCACTGGACATTTGTCATGCAGGGAAAAACATGAAAACAGCAACAAAGTGCCGCAAAAGTCGGCAAGGAACTATTTTCACCCTCTTTATATAAATTGGGAATGCTCCCCAAATCTTCTAGCTGATGTGCTTGGAAGTGCTCTTTTTTTCCTCCGTCTTCTACGAGTGGGTGTCAGTGCTGGGGGAAGGACTTGTGGCAGGGCGTTAGCAGGGTGGAGCCGGTGTGCGGTGTCCTCGATAGCTGGACAGTTGATGTGCAGTGTACCACCTCTGCGGCCAAAGATGCTCTTCCACGTCCTTTTAGATCCGCTACTTCTGCACTGAGTCTCCTTCCAAGGACATACGCTCCATCTCACATCTTTCAAAATACACTAAAAAAAACATTCCTTGCATGTCTGTCTTCATGGTTAATTGCTGGGAGCGAGCAGTAGCTTAAATAGATGCTCTTTATTATTATTTATTTGTAGGTTCCTTGGTCCCTCTCAAACTTCAGAGTGGTGTGACTGCATTAGCGTGTGCAGTCACAGGGTGAGCGACACTTTTGGCCTCACCGTGTTTATGTCTGGAGAGAATTTTATCTTTGCCTTGCATGCTCTGCCGTGACCCCTGCACGTTAGCATAAACTGCCCTGCAAAATAATAGGAGGCTGCAAAAACTGTTTTATTTTCTGGTGTGACCTAGTGTACTGCTTCCACATTCTCTGGTGTTATCTCTTGCAGAAATGTGAATAATTGATTTCCAAGAAACCACAGGAGAGGTTCTGTTCAGCTTTTTTGTCCTCGGGCGCTTTTGTTGCATTTTGGCATATCAGCAGTGGGACCAATTCTGGGCTTGTCTCCTTTTCCTTGTTGTTCCCTTAAAAAAAGATTGTGTTTTGCAGATGTCTACATATTGAAAATTCATTTCCAAGTGGAACTGAACCAGCAGCCATCTGAAAAGACTGTCAAGTCCCAAATCTGAAGGGAAGGGAAAGCATCTCTCTTAGATACCTGGCACCATACCTGGCTCACTTCCCTTTTTTTTTTTAAAAGTTGCATGTGATCTAAGTAACTGCGGAGCAGTGGGGTGCAGCCATGTACTAAGCCGGGCTGGTCCATTTATGGAGCCATGACATGTGGGATGCTACTTGAAAGGCTCCCAGAAGCCAAATAGTCATAAGTGTATTTACAAGCCTTCAAGCAAATAAAAAATCCTTGTGCAGTGCAGTTAGCTGTGTTTCAAAGAAAATCGGAGATGCCAGCTTGTCCTGTTAAACCAAAGCGATGCATTGACAGAGCAGCAGAGACTTGAATTCGCTACACTTACCCATTGCAAAATGCCTGATTAACAATCATGGACCCAGACAATTTCATTATTTTTTTCTACTTCAGGATAGAAAACTGAAATAGCCCACTACTGCATTTCCCTTGTACCTGGAGCCTGGGTTTCCACTGCTCTGTTTCTAGCTGGCTGCAATGGCTGTTGCATAGATGGATGTTACATTGCTCACATACCACGCCATAAATGAAAAATTTGGATTTCATGCTTTCTGCTTGTCTTAAAAACAGAGGGTGCCATGTTACTGGCAGGCAACGTCCTGTCTACACTTGCATTGTTCAGGCTCATACCATCTGTCCAACCCAGCCTTGCCCGGGATGGAGCTAAAGAGTTAAGTGAATTTATAGTGGCAATAAAGAACAACCTTGAAAATGCATTTGAAAACAAACAGTTTCAGCAGTTAGCTGTAGTGACCTTGCATTTGGAAGGCAGCGCAGCCTTAGCAACTCAAGGTCACATGAAGTTCCGTTGTGGGTTTCTTTTTTTAAGCTGTCTGCTATACATTTTCTAGAGCAAATGTGAAATGTTTGCAGTTTCTGCCCTTGCCTCACCTCATACAGTAAAAGTGATTTCAGCGATATACAGAGTGTTCAGCGTAACAAAGTGTGTTCTTACATCCTCTCTGTCAGGATGGAGAGCAAAAAATGGCCTCTCCTCAGTGCCCACAGCCTGAATTTCCAGCACAGAGAGGACCATGCAGAAGCTGCCCTAGCATGAAGGCTCGCCGTTTCGAAGAGGTCAGCGCAGAGAACCAAACGCACGGGGAAGCCAGCTGGGACAAGGAGCTTGAGAACGTAATTGCAGGAAAGGTATGGAATATTTTAAAGTTGAGTATACAAAAGCAACTGGGAATTTGCACACAAGAAAGGGGGGGGGAAATTTGTAGGGAAGCACGGCAGGGGAGGCACGGAGACAGAAGGAATGGAAAAAAGAACTGACCAAACCTGTGCCTCGGAGAGGTGCAAGAGCATGGCTATATCAAGGCTTGCCAAGCTAAATCAGGTGGTAAAGGAAATCATAACAAACAAAAGAGTTCCAGAATATATAAGTGAAGATGGAAGTTGGAAGGAAAAGCAAAAAGCACAGTGAAGGCAGGGTGGAGGTTAAAGGTAGCCTAGATACTGTCACAAATGGAAAAAGTGCTTTGTCCATTTTCATGGTGGACAGATCAGCGATCCAGAACTGGAAATGAATGCTTCCTAAAGATCAAAACCCAAAGATGGATTGTGCTCAGATGTGTTTCATCCCAGCAAACAAGCCAACTTAAAAGACCAGACTGGCCAGCTCTTCAATGACTGACTCACCAGTTCTTCAGTGGCTGAATTTCAAGATGAAGGAATCTTACAGAAAATGGAAATTTGGGTCATTTGCTAAGGAAGAAGATGGAAAAGGAAAACGAGTAGAGACAACATCAGACAGGCCAAGACACAAAGTGAGCTATAACTAGGAAGGATTATAAAGCATACGAAGGGATCATCTTTTAAGGACGGAAGGAATGACAAGGCTAAGGAAAGATACAGTCCGTTACTGAAAGAAGGGGAAGGGAAAGGGAAGCTATCAACAGATGTACCTGAAAATACGTTAGCTGTGGAGGAATGGCAGAGAATAAAGAATTCATATAAACACATAAATACATTGAGCAGCTGTCTCCCCTACCATGTGATCTCATTTTTTCCTGCTGCCAGAGAGCACTGATGTTTCTTATTTATTTACTTCTAATTACTGAGATACAGACTTCCACTGATGAGATAAATGTTGCTCAGGATGCTGATCTTTCCCTTCTTTACCCTCAGGGCGTCTCCCCGGCTTCTAAATCAAAGCCTTGTGAACATTCATCTCTCCATACCCCACACCATCTCTCCAAACCCCGTGGGCTCTCAGCCCCCTCCCCAAGCCCAGAACACAGTGAATGCCAGGAGCAGAGGCAGGGGCCAAGCTGTCTGACTGCCAGGCGTTCGTCCTGCTCCACGGGGCAATGGCACATCCAGCAAAATCTTAGAGACTAGGTCGATGGAAAAGAGATGGAAAAGAAAGAGTGGAGAATGAGGTGAGTGGGAGTGTGTGCTGAGAGGTCTGATGTTTGTAAGTTTGCAGAGGACACCAAGTTGGGCGGGAGTGTTGATCTGCTGGAGGGTAGGAGGGCTCTGCAGAGGGACCTGGACAGGCTGGATCGATGGGCTGAGGCCAACTGTATGAGGTTCAACAAGGCCAAGTGCCGGGTCCTGCACTTTGGCCACAACAACCCCAGGCAACGCTACAGGCTTGGGGAAGAGTGGCTGGAAAGTGCCCGGAGGAAAAGGACCTGGGGGTGTTGGTCGACAGCCAGCTGAACATGAGCCGGCAGTGTGCCCAGGTGGCCAAGAAGGCCAGCGGCATCCTGGCCTGTATCAGAACTAGTGTGGCCAGCAGGAGCAGGGAGGTGATCGTGCCCCTGTACTCGGCACTGGTGAGGCTGCACCTCGAATCCTGTGTTCAGTTTTGGGCCCCTCACCACAAGAAGGACATGGAGGTGCTGGAGCGTGTCCAGAGGAGGGCAACGAAGCTGGTGAAGGGCCTGGAGCACAAGCCTTATGAGGAGCGGCTGAGGGAACTGGGGTTGTTTAGCCTGGAGAAGAGGAGGCTGAGGGGAGACCTCATCGCGCTCTACAACTGCCTGGAAGGAGGTTGTAGCGAGGTGGGTGTTGGTCTCTTCTCCCAGGTAACAAGCGATAGGACGAGAGGAAACGGCTTCAAGTTGTTGAGGTGAGGATTAGATTGGACATTAGGAAAGATTTCTTCACCGAAAGGGTTGTCAAGCATTGGAACAGGCTGCCCAGGGAAGGGGTTGAGCCACCATCCCTGGACGGATTTAAAAGACCTGTAGATGTGGTGCTCAGGGACATGGTTTAGTGGTGGACTTGGCAGTGCTAGGTTAATGGTCGGACTTGATGATCTTAAAGGTCTTTTCCAACCTAAACAATTCTATGATTCTATGTAGGTTGTTGGCAGGGATCACAAGGGCAGAACGGTTACAGCTGGTATTTATGAGGCTGCTGTTTCAATTCAGGATGATAAGACATCATTACCTTTTTTCCTAGCCACTAATGCAATCGTTCACCTTTACCTGCAAAAGAAATGCAACCCTGCACTTTACCGAATTGTGCTTACTTCTGCAAAGTAAAATCCCTTATTATTTGTGCTAAAAAAAATTGTGCTGGTCTCTAAAAGGCACGTGCAAAACATGGATTGTGCAGATTTGACACATACTGAGTTCTTCTATCTACCTAGAAATAACCTGTGTCATCACACCTTTGCTGTCTGTGCAGACCTCTGTCTTACAAAGCCTCAGCGAAGCCCGGCGTCGCTGGCTCTGTGGAAGCGGGCGGGCGCAGTGCGGCCGCGCAGAGCCGGAGGCGTGCGGGCAGCAGCCGGGCGGGCGGCTGAGCAGAGCGCAGGGGGCTGGTGGCAGCGCGCTGGTGGAAAAGCTACCAGGAAAGAAAAGTCATTCTGGAACAAGTTTTGCTTTTTAATTGTTTTTTGGAACAAAGGCTTGTCCAGAATAGATGAAAACCTGAGTGGAGAAGCCCGGCAGGACTCGAACAACGATGCTCTCTCAGTTCGGGGAGGGGCAGAGCAATAGCACACGCAGGAAGATTTCTTTGCATCATTCCCCTTGTTTAGCAAACACAGCTCCAGACACCAGCAATACTGTTATCTGGCAGGAGCACTTCTCTAAACCCCTTCAATCATTCTTAATGGCCAGAACAAATTTTCATCAAAAATACTCTCCCAGAAGGATGTTTGTTTTCAAAATACAGCTCTGTTTGGCCGGCTGTACCGTCTTCATTGGCTGGAGGGAGATAAAAGGGCCATCGCTTGGCTGAGTAACTCGGGTCTCTTCTCAGGGGAAGCGGCACATGGTCCAGAAGGAAGGCAAAGGAAACAGGTTTGCAGTTGTCAGCCTCGTGCTTGCTCTGTCCAGTGTGCGCTGCGAGGTGAGGAGATGGGTCTGTCTGCCGGGGAGAAGCTCCAGGTAGTGAGAAAACACCCAGTGTATCTCCCCGCAGCGAGAGGTGAGAGATTTGGGCTGGGACTAGTGATGTGAAATGAACCCGCAGGGCAGGGGAATGGGATTTCTCATCATCCAGTTCAGTTTCTGAACTGCAGCCACTCTAGGTCTCCTCTCAGGAGAATTTTTCTCTGTGTGTATTCTTCAGTTTTGACAAAAAGGTATGTTTTCTTGCAGCTGCATTTTGACTGAAAAACTTGGAGTAGCTCTGGAAAGTGAATATGTGACTTAACCAGACTGAAAAAGTAGGATGCTTTCATTCTGCAGATTGGAGCCCCTGTGATGGGCCTGTTTGACACAAGCCAGCAATGTAATGTAAAATTTTGAAATGTTAAAGGAAAAATGATTTTGCAAATTACCTTCTCTAGTCGTGTGTTACATTCCTAAAGCATCACTTGGAATATCTCAACATTTTCAAACTAGTTTTTACTTAAGTGGAAGCGTCACCAAGAAATGCAGGCTTCCTGAAGAAGTTTCAGTTTCAGCGAAATAATATTGTCTGATCTTACCCCATCCTGCTGCTCTGTTTCAGAACCAGAGGTATGTTAGGAAGGAGCACAGGGGTCTGTAGCTCTGTCCCTGATGTGGGCATCTGTCCAGTGTGAATGCAATATAAACCGTGGTCTCAGGGTCGTGGTTGATCAGGTCTGTAACTGAAAACGAACAAATCAACCGGCACGATGGGAAAGTGCTTTTCTGTTTGATTTGTCTGAGGTTATTTTCCTTTATCTATTTATCCATGTAATCTGCATGAGCCCTGGAGCTAAGCAAAGCACATTATGTACATGACTGTGACACTTCATGGCTGTCTTCTCTCCTGGTGCAATGGAGGACACATCAAGCCAGAAGTCAGGACAAAGCAAAGACTCACTGGGCTCCCTAACACCAGAAGAGAGTCCTGCCAATTTTATACATGTCCAATTGGAGGAGTATGAGCCCACAGACTTCAGCACCAAGGAACTCATCTTAAAGAAAGCCAGAGAGGTCTGCACATGCAATCATCAAACCATCATCACCTTCTTCTGTCGGCTGTTCCCAGTGCTGGGCTGGCTTCCCCGTTACAACGTCAAGACGCAGTTGCTTGGGGATGTCATATCTGGGCTCCTGGTGGGGATAGTTGCCATCCCTCAGTCCATCTCCTACTCCCTCTTAGCCAACCAGGATCCCATCTACGGAATCCACACCAACTTCTTCTGCAATATCATCTACGTTGCTATGGCCACTTCGCGCCATAACTTCGTGGGCTCCTTCGGCGTCCTGTGCCTGATGATTGGGCAGTCTGTGAACCGGCACCTCCAGCTAGCAGGGTACAGTGACGGCAGCGCTGGCTCTTTGCTGGTGGGCAACTCCACCTCCTCCGGTAACTGGACAGGTGCCTGTGACAGGAGCTGCTACGCCATCACGGTGACCCTTTCCTTAAGCTTTCTGGTCGGTCTTTACCAGGTACAAATGTTCACTGTTGTGCTCTTTCCTCTCTGTCCTTTCCCTGCTAGGAACTTCTCTGAGCTAAAGATCTCTAAGCTCCAGTCTTGGTTCAGACCTACAAGCCATGAGAAGCCTTTCCTGATGTGACTGGGCCCCAACACCCTTGAATCAAATGTAGTGATTTAGAAACCCCCAAACACAGCTGAATGTGGGGTTTTGCTTCCCCCCATGTGATAGACCAGGTCCTTGGATGCGTCTGGAACATCCTTAGGCTCAGACACAGCAAGGGAGGAGAAGGAACTGTGAACCACCTTCCCACCACCCCAGTCCTGGAGCTGGGCGGGCTCTTGGTGCAAGTTAGAGCAGGTTTGGGGCTGGCAAGAACAGCCCTCAAGGACCCTGCCATCAGCAGGGCTCCTTCACAGGCCGTGCTCCCTGGCAATGTCCCACAGCGTGGGCTTAGCTGTCGCTGAACAACTTCAGGCTCTTTCACTGGGACAACTAAAATGCAGTGCGTCACACCGGTTTTATGCCACCGAGTGACACTCGGAGCTGCTTTGATGGGGCTGCTGCCTGGGCTTTTAGTGTTAACTGTGTGCCCTTGTTGCTTGTAAGGAGACAGCGGCAGGGACCTTGTAGCGTCTTTGTATGGCATCTCTAGCCACGGACGAGTGTTATAGGTAGGTCTCTCTAGTGTTTCATACCCCAGATTAACTACTGAAGACAAAGTCCTCTGCCTCACACTGAATGCTTAGCAGACGGAATAGCCAGAGCTGCTAAAGTGGAAGCAAACTGACATAAATTGCCAGCCACCTCTTCGAGTCCTTCTCATCGATGCTAAAGGTATGGCTGGCTTGCTTTTCAGATCCTGCTGGGGGTTTTACAGCTGGGCTTTGTGGCTGTCTACCTGTCAGAACCTCTCCTCAGTGGCTTTGTGACCGGCTCCAGTCTCATCATTATCACCTCCCAGATGAAGTATCTCCTCGGACTGAAAATCCCTCGTCATGGAGGGGTGGGGTCCTTCATCCTGACGTGTGTTGACCTTTTCAGATACATCCAGAACACCAACATCTGTGACCTGGTCACCAGCCTGGTTGCTTTGGCCATCATAATGCCTGTCAAAGAGATCAATGATCGGTATAAGGAGAACATGAAGGCCCCATTCCCCATAGAGCTGCTGGTGGTCATTGTAGCCACAGCAATATCTTCCTACTTTAACTTCGAAGAGCGATACAAGTCTGCTGTTTGTGGGGATATCCCTACTGGTTTCAGGAAACCCACTCTACCAGATATAAACCTGTTTTCCAGCCTGGCAGTTGATGCTCTGCCCATTACTGTTATTGGCTTTGCCGTGACTGTCTCCCTGGTGGAAATCTTTGGCAAAAAGCATGGCTACGCTGTCCGTGCCAACCAAGAGATGATTGCCATTGGCATGTGCAACCTGATCCCTTCTTTCTTCTACTGCTTTGTCAGCTCTGCGGCCCTGACCAAGACTCTGCTGAAGGAGTCCACGGGGACCCAGACCCAGGTCTCTGGCCTGGTCACCTCCCTGGTGCTGCTGCTAGTGCTGCTGTGGATTGCCCCGCTCTTCTACTCGTTGCAGACCTCTATCCTGGGGGTGGTCACCATTGTCAACCTGCAGGGGGGCCTGAGGAAGTTCCATGATATCCCCCGCATGTGGCAGCTCAGCAAGCTGGACACCGTGGTGTGGTGGACAACCATGCTCTCCTCCATTCTGATCACCACAGAGATTGGGCTCCTCGTGGGCATCTGCTTCGCTCTGCTCTGTATCATCTTCCGCACGCAGAGGCCCAGGGCCATGCTCCTGGGCAAGGTCAGCAACACGGAAATCTATGAGGACCAGTCCACTTACAAGCAGCTCAGCAGTATTGCCAACATCAAAATCTTCCGCTTCGAGTCATCCCTCTACTATGCCAACAAGGACTATTTCAAGACTGTTCTCTACCAGAAAACTGGGGTAAATCCTATCCTGCTGGCTGCTGAGCACCAAAGGGTGGAGGCCCAGGCAAATGCAGACACAGGCAACAGCAAGAGCTTTTTCGGCACCAGGTCTGACTGCCTGAAACAGGCCAAGAAAAGGGCTGAGAAGCCTCCAGCAGATGCCTGTCCTCCCTCCATAGATATGCACACCTTAATCCTTGACTGTGGGGCAATGCAGTTCATAGATACTGTGGGTCTCTCTGTGCTAAAGGAGACACATCGTGACTATAAGGAGATTGGTGTCCAGGTGCTCCTGGCCAACTGCAATCCTTCCATCTGCCACTGGCTCCGGGAGGGAGGCTGGGCTGGCGAGACAGACAGTGGTGGTCAGCTGGCTTTCCACAGCATCCATGATGCCGTGCAGTTTGCTGAACGGTGGTACCATGTGCAGCAGGAGGAGAGCAAGGAGAAAAAGGATGCTTTCCTGGATCCTGAAGACCTGAACTTCCAGGCATCTTTGTAGACCTGTGTGTGAGGAATGATTTCTAATGGGGATGGGCTTGGTATCTACTTGAGAGCAGTTTTAGTCTTTGTGCAGTCAGAGCATGCAAAAAAAGACTTTGATGAAGTGTCAGCAGCAGGCAAAAGGATTAGGGAAGGTGTGGATTTCAGGAGAGATTGCCAACAGGTAACTAATCTGAGAGGCGTTTCAAGGTCTGTCGTGTCGGTAAAGAGCCTGGATGGCTTTTAACTCTTCTCCTTTCTGGAAAGGGCTGTGACGGCAGGAGATGCCGTGCAGGGAGACGGGACGCCAGACTTCACCAGCCACTGCCACTAAAGCGCCTCCCCCCCCTCGCTACGCCGCTTTCCAAATGAAACACCCCGCGGCCGGGGTCACCCCGCCAGCGCCGGCCCGGCCTCCCTGCTGCGCTCCCGCACGGACACGCGTCTCGCGTGGGCACTGGGGGGCACGAGTGAGCCGCGCTGCGCAGCCCCAGCCGGCGCTCCCCGCCCCCGGGGCCCGGCCCCCGCGCCCAGGGCGGCGGGCCCGGCCGCGCTCCCTCTGCCAGCCCAGGCTGCACACCTCCGGCGGGACGGGGAGGAGGGGGTTTGCGGCTGCTGTGTCAGACCCCTCTGCTTTCAGTGGGGGTGAGGCCGAAGCGCTGCATCCCGGCCCCCGGCCCCGGGCAGGGCTGGCTGGGTCGGGGCTGGGGAGGAGGGTGCCGCCGGCCGATCGGGGCACCCTTTGCTGAGGCTTGGGGAGCCCCTGGGAGCTCACCCACCGTCGAGAGACCACTCGACTGCCAGGATGTGCGAAAGCAGGAGGTGAGCCGGGGCCACCTCCGGGCTGGAGCCGTCCCGCTCACTGACCGGGTGACATTCGGAAGTGGCTTGGCTGTACGGGCTGTACGGGCTGTACGGGCCAGCAGCATGGGACAACCCTGTCCTCCTGTGTTACAGGTGCTGCCACAGTCCTTGGGGCAGCAACAGGTATCGCTCCGCTGCAATGGCAATCACGGGTGGAGGCTTTGCAGGGGTTTATCCCTGGAGGTCTGTGAGTGACCCAAGCTTTGTGCCTGAAAATCCCATTCCCCGTGGCACCCTGGCGTTAATCACCATGTGATTGCTTTCTGGGAAGAGGGAGGGTTGAGACGGGACACTAAGGCAAAGGAGAGAGGAGCTGTAGGCAAGGTCTGCCATCTGCTCCTCCGAGGAGCCCTGGCGATGCTTCCCACCTCTTCACGGGGAGGCACAGCCCCAGCCTCCGCAGCCAGCCATGAAGGTGAGCAGCTCCCCTGTGCTGTGCCTCCTGCTGTGCAGCCCAAGGTGTGCACCTGGCTTGGACCCACCAGGAAGGTTCACAAATGGAACTGGAGCTTATTACGTGGAGTTTCCTTCTATGTGCAACTCCAGTGTCTGAATACTGGCCCAACGCAGAATAACTAGGGCCAGCATCCTCTCTTGTGGCGCAGTCCCTTGAAAATTGCATTGTGGAGAAATGCACACCCCAAGGCATCTTTGGGTGCAGACAGCAAGGCCACTCACCTGCCTCCTGAGACGTGCAGCGGTGGGAGCTACGGCCTGATTGCACCGGGGTCGAGAACCGCCGGTCCCACTCACTCCTTCACTCACTAATGTATATTCATCTTTTGCCACCTTTATTTTGGACTGCCCTTCTCTTCCCCCACAGCCACTTTGAGTCAATGCGGGAAGTGGATTGCAGAGGCTCGTTTATTTTCCAAACACCTTACCGCACAGAGTTCAACAGCCCCTCAATGGCCACAAAACAACAGCAACAAACCTGGCAACAGCAAAGCACTTCCCTTAAAAAACAAAGAAAGTGCTGGGAGTTTGTTCAGCGGATAGTTCTCGCTCAGGCCCTGTGTGGCTCAGGACAGTCTGCTGCAGGGGAGGAGCAGCGCTTTCCCCTGCTGTTATTTACAGGCTGGGCTTCGCGTGACTTCCATGGCTGAAATTACAGATTTCCTCCCCAAAAAAGGTATCCGCGATCACAGCTGCTCTTCATAAACTGTAAATCAGGAACACCTGTGCCACAGCTTGCAGTGGCCACGGTTCTCCCAGAGTTTGGCAGAATCTGTGCTACCTCCCACAGGCACGGCCGGATCCTGACCGCAGCTACAGACACAGTGCTGTCACTCGGAGCAGCCTCGCGCCTGCAGCACTGTCGGAGGGGTGCAGCCGCAGGGAGCCTCAGCTCCGAAGTGGACACAGGGACCTGTCCTTTCTGCTGGGCTGGGACAGGCAGCATCCTGCTGGCTCTGCTTCTGTGTCCCAGGGGTGAGTCCTTGCTCTGAGCTATGAAGGCTCCGCAGCATTACCGAGTACCAGAATAGCTTTTCTTCCCTGAACTCCATCTGTAAAAACACCTTCTACGTTGCATATTTAATATGTGACTATTCCCCTGGCCTCATCCAAGAAACGCAGCACCAAAGATATCCCGCTGAAGGGAACTCTAGCTTTGGCAGCTGCTGGGGAGCCCAGGGACGGGAGACACTTGTAAAAAAAGTGCATGGAAAAGGAATCCTACTGGCTCTGCTCAGGAAAATGTCTTCTTGTGGTCAAAAGACTATTTCAAATGGATTAAAGAGCATGGTATGCCCAGCTGCTTGCAGGTCCTTGGAGCAAGGTTGTAAGTGTCAGATGAAGCTAAATTGACTGAAGGGGCCAGCACAAGCCCTGCAGGGCTGGGTGGACAGGCGTGCTCAGCGTGCTCAGCGTGCCCCTGGTGCGGGTGCGAGCAGGGTGCAGCTCTCGGGAGCTGCAACACCTCTCTCCAAGGGTCCTCGCAGGCCATCGCAGCATGAGGCAACTTCTCAGGGAGGTTGCATCAGCCATGGAGCAATGAGTAATGGGGCAGTTTTGTGTCTGAACAACAAGTCAGTAGAGAAGAAAAGTCTTGTTACCTGCAAGGATTATGACCTTCCTTCCCCTTTGGAATAGCATTGCCATAATTTTCTTTGTAAGACCATTTATGGAGAAAATCAAATTGTTTTAGTTAGACTTTAGATGCATTTATGATCTCAGTGGGGTCATAAAGCCACAGCAGGAAATAAAACCAGTGCTGATAATTCCTGGGCACAGCCTCGTGCAAGATAGCACAGATGAGATTACTTTCAGAGCGGCAGTTCCCACAGCCCTCTGCAGTGGGAAATGGCTCTTTACGTGAGAGCCATTATCTCTCAGAGCTGGGAGAGCTGTGAAAATGCCCAAGAGATACCTGGCAGTTTTTATGGGATGCCTTCCCTTGGAAAGGAGAACCGAGGTGGCAACCTCCTTCCCTCTCCTCTCCAGCCCAGAGCAGCGGGGATCTCGCTGGCAGTCCTTGCACAGGCTGCTTGCTCAGATCTCCCAGCCCATCGGCTCCAGCATCGCCTTCCAGCCCACAAGTCAAACATCCCTGTGACCCAGCGTTCCTCTGTTCCCCACGGATCGCCAAGGTAGCTCAAAGATAATTGCTATTTTTATATCAGTTTCTATGAAGAGGCCCTGGGTTGTAAATGACATAGAGGAGGGACAAGGAAGGACAAATGACACAGTCCAAGGTCAGCTTATAATCAGTGTCATGGGAGGTCAGGCTGGCCTCTCACCACCTACATCTGGTGGTGGCGGCAGATGTGAGCACAACAACTGTGGGCCAATTCCAGGTGATGAAAGGCTCCTGGTGAGGGCACAGGGCACTCGTCTGCCCCCAGCACCCAACAGCCCGAGTGCCCCTGTTTGCCAAAGGGCCTCAACATCTCAGCTGGGGGCTGACCCACCGCATCTCCCACCCAAGAGGACCTGCTGCTGCGTCCCGCAGCCAACAGGCTGCACCCCGGGGCATCTCGCGTGCCTGTCCCCTAAAGCTTCACCAGGGACCGAGGAAATGCCATGCAGCTGAAAGCAAATGTTATCCCTCCTGGTAAGCAGCTCACCTGTTATTCTCCTTTTCTCTCTCCCCCCTGCCTTGCAGCAGATCTATAAATACTCCAGGAGTGTAATAAATAGAGGATTGCTGCTAAGGCTTTGTCAGCTGCAGTTGGAGCTGACTGTGCAACTGTTAATTATGCCTCAGCAGCAGCCGGACAGGTTTAAATCCTTTTGATGCTTTGAAATGCTCCCTCTGGAGAAGTTTAAGGAATAAAGGTTGTCGTGGCTGATGGGTGTTTGCTTCCCTTTCTAGAAAGCATACGAGACACTGCTTGCTGCATGGAGGGCTGTTCTCCTCGCTCCCATTGCCTGTTCCTGGAAACACACACTCTGTACAATGGCAAGAAGTTGCTTCTGCAGATCTGTAACTGCAATAAAGCCGTTAAAGCTGCCAGCACGTGCATAGAGTTTACCCATGTAAGCTTTCCCTAGCAGACAAAACTGGGTTGGAAAGAGAAAGCAGTGAGCTGCAGGTGATGGCACTGGATTTTCCAGGAAAATAATAAAGGTTAGGGCCAACATTAATGCCTCACTGGAGATAGCCTGGTGACGAAGGAATCAGCAGACAGTGGCTTGGGCTAACATAGTCCAGCTGCAGGTGAAAAGCTCCTGAGGGGTTCAGCACAATCCAGGGACTCTGCTGGGCCCCTTCTCCCCCAGCTCCCCGGGAGCTTGCCAGGCTGAGCTGTGTGGGTGTCTGTGTCTTCATCTATGAGCTTGCTGCTCTGGGTTGCTTTATGGGTTTGTGTGCCACATTTCTACCTGTGTTTCTCAGAAGAAAGGCTTTGCCCTGACACATTCATGGCAGCTTTCAAATTCTCCCACTGAGTGAGGGGCATGCACCCCTCAGCTTAAATCCTGGTCTAAAACATTCAAAGTCATAGGACAGCCACATCAGAAACCCTTCCTAAGCCGCTGGATAAAAATCCGTTCCTTTTTCTGCCACTCACCCCTACCCTCTAGTACAAAGTGCTGTGTGGGTGCTGTGTGGGTGCTGTCTGTGGAGGTATCATCACGGATGATGCCCTGGCAATATGAAAGAAAAATCCAAGCTGTAAACATCAGATGGCGATTGCGGGCAAGTGTCTCCAAAGCTGTTTGCAGAGCTGGGGCAGAGCCAGGCCTGGAGCCGCAGGGCACCCTGCTCGAGCTGTGTGCTCGAGGGGAAGACGGGGAGAGGTAGGAGAACAGGTCTTCTTGGTCCTGGCTGTTGCACCAGCTGTGCCAACTTCTATTACATGCACTAAGCTTACTACTAACCTGAGCCCCACACGTCTGCTTAAGAAGTGCTTTCCACACTTACTCTCCTGTTAGAAGATTGCTCTGGGGCACTGTAAAACACTGTAAAGTCCTTGTCTATGAACGAGAGTCTGTTTTCACAGATATTTCCTCCTGGACATAGTCTCCTTCCAACCGTGATGACTGCAGGCCAAAGGCTGGGTGTGATTTCTGTGTGCAATCAAAAAAACGATGTTGCTGGCAGACGACGCTGCCTTCCCTGAGCTGGCAGCGTGCGCAGGTGTGGGTACCCAGGCCCACCAGCCCACGTACACGTGCACTTACGTGCCCAGCCTTGTAGGTGTTCACCCAGGCACAACGCTGCTGCACCGTTTCCAAGCCCTAGCTCTCCGACTCAGGTTCCCCACGCAGAGCTTTCAGCATGACTTGGCTGTGATAATTTGCCAGCAAAGCCTGGGGTCTTCTCCTGCTACAGTCACATGGAAAAGAGCCTCCAGCCCCCATGTCTCCAAGTCCCTCTGAGATGTCTGGACCCTGCTATGAAGGCTGCACAGGTGGTGCAGCCCGAAGGTGAGAGCCTGGGGATGAGGGATGGGACCACAGCACACTGTTCCCTGCTCCATCCTTGGCAAGTCACTCTGCCGTGACTTCCTCCCCTCCCTCCACCTGCTGTAAAATGGAAGCGATGAGATTCACATCCCTGAACGGAGCTGCCAGGGCTCAGACCAGACAGCTTTGCAAGTGACATTTTTGGTAGCATTTCCCGATTTTCAATGGCCAGGAACAGCAAGGGGAAAAGACACAGCAGCTTTTGAGATGCAAAATCTCCAATATTACTTGACTGGGAATGTGCTCAATTTGTTTTTTGCACAGCGAATCTAAGAGATGGGGCTTTTCTCAGCAATATTCTTGTGAAAACAGGACGTTTTGGTCTTTTTTTAATGATATGGCTCAGTATCCTCAGTTTAATCAGCCACCCAGCACCCCTGGGAGCGCTGGAGAAGCAGGGGTGACAGCTGTCCGTCAGCAGCCGCTGGGCTCCCAGCAATCCTTTTCTCCCCTGCTTACAAACAGCCTCTCCTCCAAAGGAAAGCAGATTTACATTAACAGCATGAGTGGCACCTCTTATCTCGGCAGCACCTGGAGCGATAAGGGCAGTTTCATGAGTGATTAACATTAAAGAAGCAAAGCAGCTCCCTGGAGAGGCTGAGAAATGCTTCCCCATCTCTACTGGGGGAGCCAGCATTGGCAGCAGGTTCCTGCTTCCCGTGTCCCGGCAGTGTCAGGCTGGGCAGCGGCGCTGAGGCTGCGTCTGGGGCACAGCCACGTCCTCCAATTTTAGACACGCAATGGAAATTCATCTTCTCAATCCCGGCTGATCAAGACAGAGGTGTTTCTCCAGAAATGGAGATGTTTCTCTAGAGAGGAGTTCAGAGCCCTTGGAGGGATTCCCGTGGCTATAGAGGGGGTCTAGGGGGCCACAAGCCTAATTTAGAAATCCCCAGCAGGTCTCTAAGGAGTAAATGGTGCAAAGAGCCTGCCCGCTGTCCCGCAGGCATAATAACCACCTTTGTGTTACACACTCCATGCTAGATGCTTTCCTGAGCACTCAACAACCATCTGCCTGGACAAATTAGCAGCTGAAGCATGCAGGTGAGTGCACCTACAAACTGGGAGATGGCCACTTTGGAAAGGTAGACATGGGGAGAATCATCTCACCTCGGGCTATGCAGAAGTAAATGGGAATGGTAGGATCCTGTGGCACTGATGGAGAGAGAGGACAGGAGCTTCATCCTGCCTGAGACAGGTGCCAAAAGCAGAGAGGATAACTCACGGCTGGATCCCTGGGGATCCCAGCTCATTGCAGAGCCCAGGCTGGCTGCAGGTAGGGAGAGGGTGTCCATGTACACCCCTGAAAGGGAAAGGTGTGCCATCACCCCACCACCCGCACTGCTCCACCGGTAACGATCACATTCTGGTTCCCATAGGGACCAATGCCACTCCAAGGGGAGAAGCTGTCAGCTATCGCAGAGGGAAGAAACAGGAGGAAGGACAGAGATGGAATGAGCTGAAGAGGAAAATTACTCAGAACAAAATTCTTGCAGTGTCCAGGATACTCACAAGCAGCAGTAGCTGCTTGGCTCTGTGATCTCCTACAAAACAGTGAAGTCAGCCGGGTGATTGGGAAATCTTTCTGCAATTGCTGTTTTGCTATTGAACTAGCTCTACTCTTTGCCCTTTTTTCATCCTTGGCTGGAGAGGAATCGGATGGAGTCAATTTGCTCCACTTTGTGTCTGATCATTTTCTGCCTTTTAATCAGAAAGTCCATCAGGGAGGGGAGGCAGATCAAAGTGCCTCCCTTTTACTCATCACTGCAAGCCCAGGGCCCCGTGCTGCCCAGCCGAGGCTCTTTAGTGACAAATAATGCTGTCCTCAGTCATTGCCCAGGAGATGACAGTCCGCCCCACTCGCCTGGTGATGCTTCCTCCTAGTTACAAGCGGGTCCTCTGCTTCTTGACGTGCTGTTAATCACTTAGAGGCTCACACCTCACTATCTCTTAGGAGACCTCACTGGGGAAAACAGCTCCATAGTTCTTCCAGCTCCCTGCAGGAATGATGACTCCGGCTAAAAACAGTCTCACAGCTTCTTTTAAAAAGGCAGTTCCCTGGGCTGCAGCCTGACCTGCGAGGAGAGCTGAGATAAGTGCACGTACTGCTCGCTGCCCCGGCAGGCTGAGCTGCCGACACTGCCCTGCCGAAGACCTCAGCTGGGGATACTGCAACACCCGCACAAGGCGCTGGGCCTTGGGGGGCATCTGGGTTTGGCAACAAGCATCTCCTGAGGACCCAGGTAGATAAGGGAGGTGCATGGCGCAGGTCCACCCAGCCCTGCCCTCCACCAGCGCAGGCAAGCCTGGCACAGCAAACCCCTCGTGGGAGCTTTTTGGAGGCCAGGGAGCTGGTGCCAGTGCATGCATGGCGTCCACACCGCCTCCCTGCATACCCTGCCCTGGCTTGAGTCGTCAAACGTCGTCGCTTCCCCAGGGATTGTTTAGCAAAGAGGAGAGTAGGGTTGCCAGAGCGTGGTGTGGGTTTGTCATGGCAGCCACAGGCCCGGTCCCGGTTAGATACGGTGTGTTAGGGGAAGAGTAACCCACCGAGGAAAACCGTCGATGGGATGGGAGGTTGGAAAAACGAAGGTCAGGGAGGATGAGGGAAGAGCAGAGCTCTGCTGGTCTAGCACAGCCAGAGCAGCTCCTGGGGAGGGGACACGCACTGGCCACCCCAGACATCCCAGCTATTAGCTAACGAACTGGCTCAGCTGCAATTACAATTTGAACAATCCAAGCAGGGAAGCCTGTGCCAGCAGGACTGAGGAAAGCAAGGAGGGAGCAGGAGGGGAGGGGGGCGGACATGGACACGGACACAAACATGGACACGGACACGCACCACAGCCCGGGGAGTGCCGGGCTCCGCTGCCTTCTTGGCAGCCACGATCTGGCTGGCTAATTAGTGCACGTTATCATGTCCTTTGAGAGTTTGAAGTACTTGTTGTAATAATAATAACAACAATGATAATAGGCAAGTTTAAAAATAATTAAGGAAACAAACTGTAGAGGAGATTGGATGCTCAACTGCATGGATAACCCAGGGGACTCCCCCAGAGTCCTTCCCCAGGAACAAGGCCAATATTACAAGGAGATGGTCGTGGTCGACCTGAGAGGGACAAGGATTTGGAGAGATTTCAGAAGCGCCACCAAACCTCCTGTCTCTGATATATTGTTATTGTCTCCTCCTTTGCAGGCTGCTTGCCCAAGAACACCTCAATTTCAATGCACAGACAGCAGAGGAGAATTGACAAGCAGACTCCTGACCGTGGGGACCTTATCACCAGGGCTGGAGAAGCCAGTGAGCACCTCCATGCTGGTATCTCTGCTTGCTCCGAGTGTGGCAATCAATAGGTGACAGCTTGCCATCATCCGTGGGGGTGGCAGACATGTCCATGCTGGCACAAAGTGGGGGATATGGGAAGAGGTGAATGATGGCCCAAATAATCTTGAGCTGGTATCGAATCAAGCTGTGGAGGCAAATGATGTTCACAGAGGGCCTAAGGCAGAGGTTGGTGTTGTCAGCACAGCTAAATGATGGGGTTTCTGAATTTTTTTATCTAGGAATAATATAGGTCTCAGAAACTTGGAGGGAAACTCTTTTCCTTGGTGCTGTCATCACTGAAAAAAAGTGAGGAGGATAAATTGTTTTTCAGCACACCCCTAACAGGCTGTAATCCCGGTTTCTAGCAGCCCTCAGGCACGCGGCACAGGGATGGCGAGGGCAGGGTCCCAGCTCAGGCGGGCAGGAGGTGACACGGCATTACCACGATGGGCAAGACAGGAGCAGAGGGAGCTTTGTGTCCACCTGTCCGGCAGCAGGGAAAACCTCCGAGATTCTTGGCCTTCAGGAAAGTAAAAAAAAGCTCAAAGCAGAGCAGAAGATGGTAAAGAGAGAGCTGGCAAGGCAGGGAGAGGAACTGAAATGAGCTTCATTTGCTTGGTCTAAAAAAACCTGAGACATGGAGGAGGTGAACTTAGAGGGTGAGTTTTAAGCTGGACTCCAGTCCCAGCTGCACTGGAGCAGCTCTGGTCATCTGCTGCCCTTGGCATCTACGGCAAAATCCTGCAGTTTTGTCAGGTCTTGCAGTTTTGGGGCTCTTTGGTGGGTGTCTGAACAGCCCCGGCTCCTGGGAATGACTAAAGTCTGTGAGGATAGCTGTTGCATCTTTAAAAAAAAAAATATAGCCCACATAGTTATGGAAAAAAGCACAGAAAAGGTGCTGCTAAAAGGTGCTTTAGGCTGAAAAAAGAGAGTTCAACAAGAAGACAATCTTTCTTTTATTTTCTGTCCTCAGTGACTGAGCAGTGTGTTTCAGCAGGTAAAATTGGGGTTTTTTATAAAGTAGAGACGAGATGAAATGTATTGTAAAATACATGCCAAGCCAGACAGCAGCTGAGACTCACAGAGCAGGTAATGGATAATAGATACTAAAGTTCAATAAAGCAAAGGAGAAGTAACAGTGGCTGACATCTCAAAGTTGTTTCCATTTCAAACCATCCTTGCCAAGGAATCTGTTCGTCACTTTTCTATGTTACGCTAATTTTTTTTTTTAAAGAAAAGAATGTTTAATTGAATCTTTGAACTTTCAACAAATGCTGTCCGTCTCTTCCAAATTAATATTTACTCTAAATGCAACATTTGGCAGTGCCAAGTGTCCCCCGCCGCTGCTGCCCTGCTCTGTGAGCGAGTGGGTAGTGCGCGGGCGCAGGGCAGCTTGTGGGGGACGGGGTCACGCAGGGACGGGGCTGCTGCTTCTTCAGAAGAAAATTGGCTGTGGGTATTTAAGTCCGGAGAGTATTTATTTTGAGATGCGGTAGTATGCCAAAAATAAATTCAAAATCAAGGCAGGTAAATGTTGTCCCGGTTGCGGTGACGTTCGGAGGGGAGCGTGGGCGCGGGCTTGCCAGCCACTGGATGGCATTGTTGTTTCACACGGATAAACGCTGTCGAGGCTGCCCTAGCCCCTGGCCTGGAGCCGCTGCAGGAGACTGGGCACCAATTTTCGGGAGGCTCTGTGGTTCCTCTAACCAGGATCTGAAAGTGGTCGTGGCCTGAGCGACACCGCGCGTTGGCAGATCTGCCACCGCAGGGCAGAGGGCGTTGGGAAAAGCCTGGCCTGCACCATGCTCAGCTGTCCCCAGCGGTGCCACCGCGGCGGGCAGGCTGGCTTCAGCTCCCCGCCCGCAGAGCCCCGCTGGAGGCTGGGCACAGGGGATTGCCCTGCGGTGGGGCAGCCGAGGGTGACACAGGGTGCAACCTTCCTGTGTGCCCTCTGCTGTCCTGGTGCAGGCCGGAGGGAGCTAACGCCACTGCTGAAGTACCCTCACCGCCGTGCGTTTGGCAAGAGGGAGGACTTGGGATTTGGGAGGTGAGCAGCCATGGCTTCGGTCAGTCAAAGGTTAGGGGCACACGAGATGTTGCAGACACGCTGGAGCCCCTCTGTGTTTACCCAGGTCCTGTACTCACCCCATCCCACCCTTCCTTCCACCCCTACCCGTCCAGGCCACCATGCGTTGAAATAATGGAGTCATTCCTCCCCATGGTCCGCTCACGGGAAGGGAACATCTTGCCCTTTGTGGTGGGGAAGAGGCAGCTCAGCCAGTGCGGAGGGAAGAGCCCAGCGGGTGGGAAGATCCCTGCAGCAGACGATGCCGAGCAGGCGATGTTTGGTGGAAAGGAGACTTGCTGCTCTGACACCTTCACGTGCAGATTGGGAGAAATGAGTATTTGAAAAGAAAATGTTAGACTGGAGGGCCTGACGCTTTGTTGGTGGGATGAGCTCCTAAAAGCGCTTCCTTGGAGCGTGTAGGCAGCCCTGCTACGAATACTGCTTTTTAACTACCTGCATAAGCAGCTCCTGCCTCTCCGACTAAGACATATACCTGTTTATAGGCTCTTAGAGCTGTCAAGATCTCCACATCTAGTGCAAGCACTGCTGAAGGAAACAGGAACATCAGTGCATATTAAAGCATTAGCTTCAGGAGAAGCCCCTGGGAGTGCCTGTAGAAAGCACCAGCAGAAACAGGCGTGTGGAACACTCCAGATACGCAAAAGGACTCTTCACACAAGGAGTAATTAATACAGGAACCCCTTGCTGCCAGATGCCAAAAATGTGTTTGTAATGCGGCGGGAGGAATTAACGGAAGAACAATTAATTGAGGCAGCGGTGTCCTCTCTGGCTGAGGGACTTGTTTAACTGCAGATCACTGGAGACTTGGAGAGTGTCCCAGGGACGCAGTGTGCTTGCCTGAACCTACGTGCCCAACTCCCTCTTAACCTCTTCCTTAGGTATCCACTAGTGGCCACTATAGAGGTAAGGTATGGGATTAGATGGACCACTTGTATTCCCCAAGCGCTACAATAACTGGGCTGAATACTGCTGGGATGCTTTAGGCTGCTCTGGCTAGACCACAGGCTGCCATTTCTTTCTTTTCTTCCATTTTTTCCTTTTTTTTTCGCCCTAGAAACTGTTCATGCAAATAACTCGCTGTGTGTGGCCTCGAAGAGGAAGCACAGCAGCTGCTGCTGGTGAAACGTGATTTCCTCTTGCCGAGCCCTTCCACCCCTCTGCCCGGCCTGGCCTACCGTGCCCGGTATTGAGCTTAAAATATCTGCCGTGTTCGGGAACTGCATAATGAATTTCCCTTCAAGCCTGTGCGAATGTTGCAGCGTATTTTGCCAAAACCGGCGTGGAAACTGCAGAAAGGAGAAGTGAAAATGGCTGAAGGTTAAACATGGCACAACAGGTGAGTTAAATTTGGGTGGGGAATTTCTGGTATTTGTTTCTTGGAAGTGAAAATATTTAATTGTCGCCTGCATTTATTAGACCCCAGGCTAGTTCTGCAAATCCCAGCCGTGTCATTCAGTCCTAGCCATGGAGGAGGACTAGCCACGTGTCCGTCTTGTCAAAGCCTGGCCGAAACATACGGGTATCGCAGCTCTGAGATGGGCAGCTCTAGTTTAACTTTTGTTCTGCGGAGCTGCTGCAAATCACTGAGGACCATCCTGGAAACATAAAAGCAACCACCACCGTATTTGAAAAAACCATTCTGGGAAGTGCCAGCCATGGCGGGGGCTGGGGCGCAGGAGGCTGGCCATGGGCTCCGGCACTTACTGCCCTTGGGCGAACATTGGCTGTAACTGTGTGCTAATCCAGCGTGCAACTGCCAGAAAGGGTTTGCAAACCGCCGGCAGGCTCCAGTCTGTTCTCCTCGCTTTGAACAGCTCTGAATAGAGAAGTATACTTCTTTTTTCTTTTGTTTTTGAAGATTTTCGGTGGGGAATTAATGGTCAGAAATAATGTTGCTCCACTAAGCAAGGAAAGGACTTAGGAAATAGGTTTTCCATCTCCAAGAGGAGCCTTGATTTTCCTTCTTGGGTAGCTGCAGGCACCCCAGAGCAGCGCTGGGCTGCTGGCTCCCTTCTCTGCTGGGACCAGCCTCCCGCTTGTTAAATGGCCGTGACTCCATCTCAGGGCTGACCTGAGCTGACCTGGCTGTGTTTCCAAGGCTCTGCAGCGCAGCATCAGCGTGCAATGCCCCAAACACCGCTGCCACTGTTCACGCAGCTCCAGCAGCTCCAGGGAAACTCGGTGGGAAAAGCCACAGTGGCAGCCCCAGGCTTCCAGCACGGAGCAGAGGGTGAAGGCTCCCCAAAGGCCAAGGAGTGGGAAGGAAAAAGTCACTCTCCGGGTTTATTTTTGTTTGTATTTTAATAGTAGGGCTGCTCACAAGTGGAATCGTCTACGTGCTGCCATGGAAACAGCAGCCTTGGTCCCCAGCGCAGTTCGCAGCCATCTGCAAGGGAACAATTGTTGCTCTGTTTGTGTAAAATCATCCGGGGTGGTGCCGGGCGGCGTGCGGCTGGCCAAGGGGAAGCCACGCCGAGACACGACAGGACGTGCTTGTCACACTGAATAACGGGACGTACAAAAACCCGCAGATAGGATCGGCAACGTCCTGTCCGGACAAGAGCTGACGTGCAAAACCAGTGTGAATCAAATTGGTTTGAGTGAGCGTTTGGTTCCCAGGGGCTGCAACACTCTACATGCGATGCTCACGCTGGCGGCTTTTCGGTTCGTGTGAACACTGGGATCTCCGTGCAAGCAGAGGTCTGTGTGTGCAAAGAAAAGTCTTCTGAGAAGCAACAGCATGGGAGCACCTAGCAGGCTGCTGCTCCTGTGGAGCTGAATTTCGGCTGCTCCGGGGTGGCAAACGGAGCCAGGTTAACTTTCTGCGTATGAACAGTTCGACTGAATGCACCGGGCTTACAAAGCTCTTGGCATGAAGCATGTGCAGAAGACCGAGCACAGCCAGCATTTCCCAAAACTGCTGGGGAACCAACTCCTGGCTTTACTCAACCAGGTGTTGGGCTTCAAATCTGTGAAGAGCAAGTTCTGTTCCCAGGCAGTTGCCCTACCTGAAAAGAGGTGCACATGAAAAAGAAATGCACATGAGAAATGGCAGAGAATCACCCGATCCGCACTAACCCCCTCCCTGCTCGGGCAGGGCTGCTAACCTGGGATCGCTCTGCTGGCTCATGACCGAAATGTGCTGGGACACGCTCTGATGTCAGGAGTGTATGTCGCTGAGATCTCACGCTGACGCCACGTGGAAAGCCACCGGAGAGCCCTGCCAGAGGAAGGTGTCCAGAGGAGGGTGCGACCCGCCAGCTGCCAGCGGAGGCTGGCTCTGCCCTCCACCCTTCAGAGGTCCTTCAGCACCATCGGTACCCAGCCCTGGGCAGGCTTGGGTTTCTTCATCCTTGCAATCTGCCTGGAAGGCCAGCATAGACGGTAGAGGCTCAGGACTTTGCCTGAAGAGTCTACAGAGGAACTGATTTCCCCTTGTTGGCAGAAAGAGGAGCTCAAACAGCCTCCTAACGCGTGTGCATTGAACCTGCACACCAAGAGTCCTTCCCTCGCCACCCCGGCAGCGGAGCACAGCCCTGCCTGAGCCCTGCCTGAGCCCTGCCTGACACAGCTGGCAGTCATTCATTCGAACTTGCTCGTGAAACCCCTTCATTTCTGCTTGTCCCCCTGTTCTGAGCTCATTTTCCTCTTAGGTCCCCATGACTGCACTTTACGTGTGTGAATGTTCAGGGGGAAAGATTTTGAAGCTTCTAGGCTCAGGTGCCAGAAGAGACACGCGCTTCCTGGGAGAATTTGCAGTGGTTAACCTGACTGCAAACATCTCATTCAGCCAAGCAAAGAAGGGAAAAATTACTTGGTTTTAATCTACTTCGTCTTCAAAAATATTTAATAAAAGAGGGAAAATAAATTCAGGGGGACTTGTGGGCATCCTGAGAGCAGAAAAAGAAGTAAAATTAATCCTATCAATAATCCATGATGAATGATTCACTCAGTTCTTTTATTCACAGTTGCATATAGTTATCTTTATTCACTCGGAGATGCAGTACTCATGGAAATATATACAGACTCATATGCATATAAATTATTGTATTGGGTTTGCGTGGCAAGGTTTTGGTAGCGGGGGGGCTACAGGGGTGGCTTCTGTGAGAAGTTGCTAGAAGCTTCCCCCATGTCCGATAGAGCCAATGCCAGCCAGCTCCAAGACAGACCTGCTGTTGGCCAAGGCCGAGCCCATCAGCGATGGTGGTAGCGCCTCTGGGATAACGTATTTAAAAAGGGGGAAAAAAACCCTGCACAACAGCAATTGCAGCCGGAGAGAGGAGTGAGAATATGTGAGAGAAGCAACTCTGCAGACACCGAGGTCAGTGAAGCAGGAGGGGCAGGAGGTGCTCCAGGCGCCGGAGCAGAGATTTCCCTGCAGCCCATGGGGAAGGCCATGGTGAGGCAGGCTGTCCCCCTGCAGCCTGTGGAGGTTAATGGTGGAGCAGATACCCCCTGCAGCCCACGGAGGTTAACGGTGGAGCAGATATCCACCTGGAGCCCACGGAGGTTAACGGTGGAGCAGATATCCACCTGCAGCCCACGGAGGTTAATGGTGGAGCAGATATCCACCTGGAGCCCACGGAGGTTAACGGTGGAGCAGATATCCACCTGCAGCCCACGGAGGTTAACGGTGGAGCAGATATCCCCCTGCAGCCCGTGGAGGTTAATGGTGGAGCAGATATCCACCTGCAGCCCACGGAGGTTAACGGTGGAGCAGATATCCACCTGCAGCCCACGGAGGTTAATGGTGGAGCAGATATCCACCTGGAGCCCACGGAGGTTAACGGTGGAGCAGATATCCCCCTGCAGCCCACGGAGGTTAACGGTGGAGCAGATATCCCCCTGCAGCCCGTGGAGGTTAATGGTGGAGCAGATATCCACCTGCAGCCCACGGAGGTTAACGGTGGAGCAGATATCCACCTGCAGCCCACGGAGGTTAATGGTGGAGCAGATATCCACCTGCAGCCCGTGGAGGTTAACGGTGGAGCAGATATCCCCCTGCAGCCCACGGAGGTTAACGGTGGAGCAGATATCCACCTGCAGCCCACGGAGGTTAATGGTGGAGCAGATATCCCCCTGCAGCCCGTGGAGGTTAATGGTGGAGCAGATATCCCCCTGCAGCCCGTGGAGGTTAATGGTGGAGCAGATATCCCCCTGCAGCCCGTGGAGGTTAACGGTGGAGCAGATATCCCCCTGCAGCCCACGGAGGTTAATGGTGGAGCAGATATCCCCCTGCAGCCCACGGAGGTTAATGGTGGAGCAGATATCCCCCTGCAGCCTGTGGAGGTTAATGGTGGAGCAGATATCCCCCTGCAGCCCACGGAGGTTAGTGGTGGAGCAGATATCCCCCTGCGGCCCACGGAGGTTAGTGGTGGAGCAGATATCCACCTGCAGCCCACGGAGATTAACGGTGGAGCAGATATCCCCCTGCAGCCCGTGGAGGTTAATGGTGGAGCAGATATCCCCCTGCAGCCCACAGAGGTTAACGGTGGAGCAGATATCCCCCTGCAGCCCACGGAGGTTAACGGTGGAGCAGATATCCCCCTGCAGCCTGTGGAGGACCCCATACCAGAGCAGGGGGATGCCTGAAGGAGGCTGTGACCCGGCTCCTGGCAGGACCTGTGGCCCCGTGGAGAGAGAAGCCCAGGCTGGAGCAGGTTTGCTGGTGACCCCGTGGGGGACCCACGCTGGAGCAGTCTGTTCCTGAAGGACTGCACCCCATGGAAGGGACCCACGCTGGAGCAGGGGAGGAGTGTGAGGAGTCCTCCCCCTGAGGAGGAAGGAGCAGCAGAGACAACGTGTGATGAACTGACCACAACCCCCATTCCCTGTCCCCCTGCGCTGCTGGGCAGGAGGAGGTGGAGAATTCAGGAATAAAGTTAAGTAAGGGAAGAAGGGAGGGGTGGGGGGGAAGGTGTTTTAGAATTTAGTTTTTATTTCTCATTACCCTACTCTTATTTGATTGCTAATAAATTAAACTAATTTTCCTCAGATCGAGTCTGTTTTGCCCGTGACAGTAATTGGCGAGTGATCTCCCTGTCCTCATCTCGACCCACGAGCCTTTCGTTATATTTTCTCTCCCTACCCAGCTGAGGAGAGGAGCGATGGAGCAGCTTGGTGGGCACCTGGCATCCAGCCAGGGTCAACCCACCACAATTATGAAGCCCAGCGAGGGCTCCTACGCAGCCGGGGGTACAGCTCAGCGTAGCTCGCACATCGTACACGGCTGCACGGACCTCGCTCCCGCTGGGCTGAGCACAGGTCGCTGAGCAGCCTCCGGGCTCTTCGGAGCTCCAGGAGGTTTCTGCACAGACACGTGGCTCCTTGCTGCTTGCATTTTCACAGCAAGTTCACCCGTGTGCTTTAGCAGGGATGAGGAAGGGAAGGGGGCTGTGTCGCCCTCCCTCCTGGCAGGGGGGCTTACGGGAAGAAGAGCTATAAAGCCAGCATGGCCCCGTGTCCAGCGTGCGCTATGCTGCCTAGTCCTCAGCCCTCAGCTGCGCTGAGGCTTCCCTTTTTTGCCAGTTTATACCAGAATCTTTTCTCTGGTTTCAGCGGTGTGGTCCCAAGCCCCCGGCAGAAGCAGCCAGTGCCTCCCGCAGCGCGGAAGGACAAACACCCGACCGCCCCACGGTGCTGTGAGCCGGGAAGCTGGCTCCTTGCGGCACTGGGGGGGTGGCAGGAGGCAGGAGATGTATTTCTGCCTCCCAAGCAGCTCTTTTTCTTCCAAAACTTCTTTGCAGGAGAAAAGAACCAAGTGGAAAATTTTCATCAGAAATAGGATTTTTAAAAAACAGTTAAAAGAAAATTATGAAATTTCTGTCACGCTTCTGTGGCCTGCAGAGAGAGGACTGAGGTGGCCCAGCGCTCCGAGAGCCTCTCCCAGGAGGAGTCAGAGGAAACGCCAGACGATGCTGAAGAGCAGAGGACACAACCCCATCAGGCACCGCTCCGGCTCAGGGAGCACCGTGGGTGTGCGCGCTCGAGAGGAAACCCCAAAACGTACACAGAGCCAGCAGCAACGCCAGCCTGCGAGGACAAGCAGGGACAGAGGGTACTGGAGGGAGCAGAAGAGGCAGTCTGGGAGGATGCAGCCCCAGTGCAGGCACTGCCTCCCGTCCTCCCCAGCGGAGCCGCAGCAGCACCCAGGTACCCACGTCTGCTGGGGCTGAGGATGCTTTATTATCAACTGACATTTCACCCTCCGTCACCCTTACATTTCTTATGGCTTGTTCAGTAGTTTCCAGCTCACAGACTGTAAATGGGGAATTTGTCTCCAAAAAAATTATCTCCAAAAAAGAAAGACAAACTTGTCCCCTGATATCAGACTTATTTAATATTCCACCTCGCATGACTGGAACCAGGAGAGGGGTAGGTGGTCTTACATATCTCTGGCCATTTAAAAGTTGGGGCTCTTGATGGAGAAAGAGGTTCTTGCAAAAAACAGCTCAAGCCACCCGTCGTGGAGGGGCTGCCCTGCTCTCCGGAGGGGAGCCCCTGTCCCGCAGGCAGCTGCCTGGCCCTGCTCCAGCTCTAACTCTCCGGCTGGTGCTGACATGGTTGCCCCTTGCTTTGCTTTCTTCGTTGGTCTCGAGATAATGAATACCTCAAAGGGTCACTCTGGGAGGGCATTTTAATGCTTGCAAAATAACTTTGCGACCCTCAGATGAAACCGGAATGGTCTGTATTATGAACAGTCATAGTTACACTGTTAAAAATGAATGCAAATGTTCTCCTTTAAAGCTGAAAGTCAGGCCTGCCTTAAACTGGATTTTGGATTCATATATCCAGGTAGTGTTATAAATAAAGCATGGTGAATAAATTAAAGTGCTCTGAAAACAGTGAGATTTCATATCATAGATGTTGGAGTTTGATTATTTAAAGGCCTGTCTGTTTAGGTATCCCTAGTGTGACCCTCTTCTTTTTGATCGCTTCAGTTTTGAACTGCTTCCCACCTTAGCTCAGGCTGAGCACTTTTATCAGGAGTCCAGGAACCTGGCTGCACGGCAGTGCCGTAGCATCCAGAGCACTGCCTGGACCAAGTAATGAATAATGTAAAGAAAGGAAGTGGTGACAACAGTGAGACATAATTCTAAGTAAGGATGAGCACCAAATCAGCTGGTGCAGTAAATCAGATGTAGACCAGAATTTTCCTCCTGCCTCACTTCTTCACAATGGTTTCCCTCGCAAAATGGACTGGGATCCAAACCACTGAGAAATCCGAGGTGTTCAGCTACCACATCCAAACTATTCAGCTTCGGTCTGGGTACCAATAGATGCCGTGGCCCAGGCAGAGTGCTTACTTCAGAGGTAATCTCCCAGCGAGAGCAGAGAAGCTTGCATTTAAAATGGAATGGAAAAAAAGTTGTTGTTCTTCCCCAGCAGAGTGGGAGGACTGCATGATCTAATGGCAGGTATAACCCTAAGAAACTTAATTTATTCAAGCTCTCTTTTTAATAAAATCCATCCCACACAACTGGGCAAAGGAGACCATGCTGTGTTCAAAGGGAACACGCCGTGCACACCAAAAGCCTCTCTGTTAAGTTGATTTTATCTCCCTCTCTCTGTCTTATATCTGTGCCCGAAAGCGCAGCCAGTGATCTAAAGCAGCGACGGAGTTACTACTGCAGGAGCGAAGGAGCGAATTCCACTGCATAGTGACTGTGATTCAGTCCTGATGAATCACTCAGCCGCTTTTTTTCTCAACTAGATCTTTGGCTTTATTATTGTTACAGAAGGAAAAAAAGGAGGAGGGAAAAAAAAGAAGAAAAAGCCACTGCCTTATCTTCCTCTCTAATCCTTTCCAATTTTTCTTTTAAAAAATTTAATTAAATTTTTATAGGCATCCCATTCAGGCTGAATAAACTCTTTGATAACCCTGGAGGGGAATCTGCATTAAAAGGAGGTGTGATGTAATATGGCCAAAAGTGGTGACAGCATTGGGGTCCGGCATGACTTGTTCTTGGCGTTCAGAAACACCCAGCAATGGAAGGGCCTTGCACTCTGCCTCCTTCATGCATCAGAATCTGTTCCCCACTTCACAGTTTGCACCTGGTAAAGCAAAGAGGGTGTCAGGATCCTGAGACCAGGACTGCAGAGGAGCAGCGGCGGGCAACCTCGCTCTGCTCAGGCACGGCTCACATTCCGCTGTCTTTACGCAAGGGGCTCCCTTTTGTTCAGGCTTCTGCGAATGACTCCCTTGGCTCTCGATCCACCCGGCCCACTCTGCAGACAGCAAAACACTTCGTTGCTGTAGGCTTTGCCCGGATGGAGAGATGGCTCCGTATACACCTGGTACTCGTGGTGTAAAATATTGCTCTCCTCCAAATATTGGCAATATGGGCACACCAAAGGGTCAGGAGGTGAGGAAGTGGGTCCCAGTGCTCGTGCAATGGGTGGGTGCAGGCTGGGATCGCTGCCCCATCCTCCAGCAGGACATAACCCAACTCCTACCAGCACGGCGTGGTTCAGCCCTGGCTCTAACCGCTGGGGCTGGGGAGACGGGGCCTAAGACGTCAAGACCCTCCTCCGACTGCAGGTTTTGAATCTGCCTTCTAGCGTTCAGGTTTGCAGTGCATTTCTCTAAAACTGCTGCGAGCACAGCGAGGCTGGGACAGGAGCTTACAGCAGTGCCGCCGGGAAGGGTTCTCTTTTCCATCACTCTCCGACCTGATGGATGTGGGTGAGCAGCGTTAATCCTGACCCACAGTGCTGCCCGCCTTCGATCCAGTGAAGCATTTAAACACCTGCTAGGAAAGCGCATAAGCCCGTTTGACTTCAGTTTGCCTACTCATGTGCAAACTGCAGCATGTGCTTGGCTTAGGGCTCTGGGCTCTGATGTTTTCCCTTTTACGCTGTCAGGCTCATTAGTAGCTGCTGCTGGAGATCCTGACTCAGAACAACAGCGAAGGCAAGTGAGCAGCTGCTCTGAGGACTCAGATCTTGAAGGAAGAGCTACAAGTGCTTGCTCCGTGAACAGAGATCGAGCCACATAAATATAGATTTAGCATTAAAACTAGAGGCTATAATAACGAGTTGTCCAGAAAGCTCATGTACTACGGAGAAGAAAATGAAGACAAAACAAAATCGTTGCAGGAACGCTTTAACTTCCAGTTTTAAAATGACCCATCTCAGCTCCGCCCAGACCAGCCTCATCAGTTTGTCCTCGGTGGTGCAAGTCTGAGAAAATCCAAACTATGACAAGGTGTTTCTTCACGGATTTGATTCCAGTTTTACTTTTCTTGATGTTATTCTTTATCTGTCTTTCAGTTACTATAGTGATGAACAAATGCATGCAACAAACAGGAGGCCCGGCAGCCTGGGAAGGCGTGTTTGCCTGCAATGGCTGAAAATACCGCCAAATTTTTGGAGAAATCAGTTGAAAGATCTTTGCCAAAAACGCTCTGATCTTTAAAAAATGGGTCCTACCAAACAAGTTGATAATAAGTTGTGTTTAATATACACACTTTTTTCTACACTCTTTTTTTGAAACTATGTATTTTGTCAGCAAGCAACATACATTGCAATTTGTTGGGTGCTCTGGTTTCTCCTGCATGTACACACCATCGAAGATGTCCCTTTTCCAGACAAGGACTGAAATCATGATTAACGGGCACGAAACGGATGGCTACAAACCAAATTACTTCTTTGAACTTGTGTGTACTCTGGATCACTCTGTTCCAGTGCAGTTCTGCTCTGAGAAACGACAGCCTGAAGAGCTCCCCGTGATGTCCCTCGGCGTGACCCACGCGGCCCCAGAGGCATTGTATGAGTGCCGCGGTCTGCCTGAATCCATGCCATGGATCTCACTCAACAGACTCAGTCTCTTGGAGTCAGATCTGCTGATGTTTGTAGCCAGAAGTTGCATCAAGCTTGCAGAGGCCAAGCCGAAGGGCCTGCCCTGTGGATTGGGGTTCAGTTTGTGAGTTACACGTATCAGCAGTGGCTGTTGTGTGTGTTTCTTAGGGCACAGCATGGAGCCCACATAGTTACAAAGAGGGAATGGAGGATCCTGGCTTCATGCAGACCCAGAGGTACCAGTGATGGAGGGAATCCAGTTGGACCCTGGAGCTGCAGCTGAAGCTGAGTGCTAGCAGTTGGAAAAATATCACTTCATTTCCAAAAGCAGGTCTGGTCAGAAATCCTCCCTGCAGCAGTCAGTTTTGAGCCTCATGTTTACTCGAGATGTTTACAGGCATTTTCCAAAGGAGAAACTGCACAAAGGCACTGTCACTCGAAACCCCCAAAACACAAAATGTAGATCCAGATGTGGAAGGTGAGCAAACCTGAAGGTGGAACTGCTCAGATCCTGCTTTTATGCTCAGTCTGATATTGCCATAGGTATTTTAAAAATTCAGATGATGAGCTCCTTGTGGCGTCCACCTCTGCCAAGACTGAGGTTTGAAAGGGTCACAGGGCCAGATTTTCAGCTGCCGAAGCTCTAATAATGTCAGAGGAACTGGGCTGACACTGCAAGTGAAAAATGCACTCCCAACATTTCACTGGGCTCCACTTCCCTTCTGCTATTTTCGCACACAAATAAACAAACAAACAAATCCCTGAAGTTGGCTTTAAAAGCCGAGGGAGAGAGAAGCATCAGAAAGTCTTTGCCAGGATCAAGGGAGACTTGCCCTGCCCAAAGCGCTCAGATGAAAACTTGGGGGATTCGTGCCAGAGAGCGGCCCGGGAGGTGCCCGAGGGACGCGGCTGCCGGGGGGCGGGCAAAGCCACCCTCACCTGCCGAGGGCAGGGCAGGCGCGCAGCCCTCCGGCCCGGCCCGGCCGCATCGCGGCGGGACGGACCCAACTTTTCTCGGAGCGCCGGCAGGAGCGGGGCGCGGGGCCGGGCAGCCCCTCTGCTCCCGGGGCGGGGCGGGGCGGAGGCGGGCGCTCCCCGCGGCCGCGGAGCGGCGGGGCGGGGGCAGCGCGCCCTGCGCTGCCGCCGCGCCTCGGCAGGCAGCGCCGCAGCCCCGCGGGCGGCGGGCGGAGAGCGCGGCCCCCCCGCACAGCACCGCGCCGCGCCGCACCGCGCCGGAGACCGGCCCGGGCGGCCCCGTCCTGCCCCGCCGCCGCGATGAGGAGGCGCGCCGGGAGAGCCGCGCCGTGCGCCGCGGGGCTCTGCCAGGGCGATGGTAAGGCAGCGGCGCCCGCGGGGCGGCCCGGGAGGGGCGGCGGGGGGAGGCGGAGTGCACCTTGCCCCGGCCGGGCGGTCCGGCAGAGCGGCGGCTCCGGCGGGGGCGTGCGGCGGGGGCCGGGCTGCGCTCCCGGCCGCGCCCGCAGCCCCTGCGCCTCGGCGGGCATCGCGCCCGGCCGCGCTGGGAGCCGCGGGGCCGCGCTGCGCCCTCAACCCCGAGGGGCTGACCCGAGTTGACTTCGTTTTGCTGTTTTGTTACTGTCTTCGCTCATTTTGTGCCCGTCTGTAGCGGTGCGGGGCTGCGCCTGCGGGAGACGCACGTGCCCGGGTCGGTTGTGAATGGCTGCTGTAGTAACCGGGCATCCCGGTGGAGGGGAACCTCGCTCCGCGGTTGCGTGTGGAATGCTGCGGGCATCTGAAAGTGCCTACAGCTCTGGCACAGGCTCCTGCGGTTGCTTGTGTAGCTGGAGGGGGGGTTGGTGCGTGTGTAACTGCACAGGCAGCCGGCTAGGTAGAAGGGTTTTGTACCGGTGTTCGTTACCAGCATGTGCGCCTGCCAGCTTCGATGCCACTGCGTCTGTTCACTCGTGGTATTCAGCAAACTGCTGGAATTGTCAGTAGTGATCCGCAGGAAGGCAAGAAACATTACTGCGGCTGGGACAGAGCAGGAGCCCGGTGTGCAGAGAAAGTTACCTGGCAGAGAGGCTCGTCAGGCTCTGCAGGAGTGGGAAACTTTGCTTAAGTGAAGGTGCTGAAGGAAGGTGTTTTCCAGGAATGGAGCTATGGGGATTCAGAAAGCTCCGTGCTCTGACAGTCATGTCCCAGGGTCTATAGTGCAAAGCTTTCCCCGTCACATCCGAGCTATCCAAGCTCTGTATCCGTTCCAAGCTCGTGTTGCTGAGGTTAAGCATTTTGTCGCTGCTGAACTTACTCCGAAGCCGAGGAAAGTTAGTGGGAGTCCTGCTCACGTCTAAGTGCGTTGATTCAGGTACTGGGAGTGGAGCCAGTCTGTGGATCTGACGCCAGGAGAGACAGAGCTGTGTCTGTGAGTGAAAAACTAGTGTCATTTCCTCATACTCCCGAGGCATCTTTCCTAGCTCCAAAACAAACTTCCCCCCTGGAAACTTCATAGAAGGGTGAGTAATTAAAACATTACACAGCTGCAAGTTTCTGCTGCTTCAGGGCAGCGAGGAAGGAGCTAGGTCCTGCTTTGCCAGCTTTAAGCTCCCAGACAGCAGTGGCAGTTGGCCTGGACTGTGCTTTGAAGTGTGTGATGTCATTATGACTTCATTTCTTTTTAAAAATAAAATACTTTTCATTTAATGGGAATATTGCCCTGTGTTTCTTGAAGGAGAGTAATTTTCTCTCTCCCGTGTTACAGCAGTTGACTATTTTTGCTTGGGATAGCAAAGGCAAGGTAGAGTTTTTTAGGAGATTACTTGGATTTTGTCATTGTAGCAGGAATGATGGATAGCCCGGCTGAGGTCAGTCTCCAGGGAAGGCAGCTCGGGATGTTGCAGCAGTCTGTGCAGTACCACTCTTTGGGGGAAGACCAGCGGTGTGGGAGCCGCAGGTGCGCCCACCCCTGCTCCCAGGCAGGGGGGACCCGGCTCCCCATGGCGTTCCCACCAGGAGGGGGAACTCCTGTGGTGTGCAAGGAGCAGCAGCAGCTTTCCTCTCCTATAAAAAGATCTTCACTGCTTCCTTTCTCCTCTCCCAGCCTGACCTCGGCACTGTCAGTACTGTCCAGTAATGCCGTTGAAAAACAAACATATGAGTGAACCTGTGTGTTTGCTTAAATAACAAGTACTTACACCCTAAGGTATGTTTATCTTATGTCCTTAAACAGTCCCCTACTGGGGATAGACATAAATAGTTTTATTTCCCCAGGACTTTGTAAACACTGACTTAAAAGTAAGAGGAGCAAGTGCACTGACTGCGCTTGTTGGCTCATTAAAGCCCTCTAGGAAGTCTCCAAACCATACATGCAGCTCCTCTGCGCCAACTGTGTTCCTGTGAGTGCCATCAGTGGTTCTCCCCTACCTTCTCCTCCCCCTCCTCTGGAGCCAGCTGGCATGCCTGGTTTTCCATGTGTTCCACGTTTGCTCTCCTTTTCCAAGTAATCCCTACCTCCAAGAAATCTGAGGCAGGACAAAAAGCAAGGTACTCCTCCAGGTAAGGGTGCCTGCCAGCATGGGTCTAAGTCCTTTGGGTGAAAATTCTCTCTTTGGACCTGGTGGAAGGGGTTGCCAGATGAATGCAAGGGAGATACAGCTTGACAAGGGACAGAGAACTGCAGGCAGCGTGTGGTGAGAGGAACGCAGCAGAGGAGATGGGAATTCCCCACCTCTCCTTTGAGGACACCTCAGGTCTCTCCTGCTTTCCACACTCCTCTGCTCCTGGGTTGGAGACAGCAGGAGGCAGTGCCCAGGGGGATGTGGAGGACAAGGGAGAATCCAGATCCTGGTGCCATGGTGCACTGGGATGGAGGAAGGAGCTGAGCACCTTGTGGTGAGGACCACGGTGTCTTCTGTGGGAACTGACCACGCTTCCTACTGTCTCCCACGCTGTAGGAGCAGCAAGCGAAGGTATGGAGTGTATGCCAAGGAGGTGCGAGGAGGCAACATATTGCCTCGCGCATCCAACTGTCACTCTACACAATATGGAAATATTCATTGTGGGATTGTGTTTGAAACCAAAGCTGTCATTTGAGTGAAAAGCAGGAGAGTGCCCTCCTTCCAACGCTTGCTGGTGTACAGGGGCGGAGAAGCGGGGTAGGATTGCCCCATGCTGGGTTGGTTCACAGATGCAGATGCCCAGCTTGTATAAATGGAAGTAATCTCAGTAATTTCATTGAGGAGCCACACTGATTTAAGCTGCCTGGGGATCTAGCACAAGGACTGCAGTGCACGTTGGTATAAATACTGGGAATTCTGTGGCTAAACATCTGGGGTGACAGTGTGCCACGTCGTTAGAACCTCCTGTGTCAGGGCATGACGATCACTAAGCTCCCGAGGGTTAAAGAAAATCTTCCCTCATGGGAAGACTACTAATTAATTATCCACTTACGGCTTCCTTAGCCCATTTGCTGAAAAAGACAGTGACGAGTGCCAAGTTAGAGACCGTCCTCTGTTCTGATGTTGTCATTCCTGTGCTTCATTCCTCGGGTAGTCTCAAAAAAATTTCCAAGTCTAAGAAGACCAGTACACCAAATTAAATGGTACAGACCTTTCTTTGGAAACCTGGTGGATTGCTCTAGGAAGCAGTTTTTCACTCTGAACACTGACTATAAGGATGCTGAAGAGCAGGGGGACCCTTTCTGCTTGCCCTGCACTGACCCCTAAAATTTTCGCCCTACTGGGCTCAGCTGGTGATGGCAACTTCTGCCTTCAGGCCTGCACTTGTGGCCTACGCTTGCCCTCAGCTGTCTTACCATCTCACTCCTCCTCTGCGCTGATGTAGGAAGAAGAACGTGTGGCATCATTTCTCGCCGTGCATGAATGACGTCTAGGGTGGGAAAGCAGGGCCGTTCCTTCAGGTCTCAGAGGACTGAACACCAGCGTATTTTCTGCTCCTGCCTCCTGCGTGTGCGTAGGAGTAAAGCCATAGGAAAGGTGAAATGCGCATTTAGCTTAGGGCCAGCTGCAGCTCTGAGGTTGCTGCTGTGTGGGCACATGCGACCGCTGGTATGCGCTGGGCAGGCTGCGTTTAGTTGCGAAGAACCTCGTTGTGGTGCAATTTATGGGGAAGAGGGGGAAAGCGCCTCGTGGCTTTCACGTTTAATCTCCTTGCACTTCTGTTTCCTGGGGTTCCCTCTTCTCCTTGGTGCGTTTTGTTGCGAGGCTGCCTTTTTACTGAAAAAGCTGGCGGTTGTCAGCATGATCTAACCTTTGCCTCAGCTGGTGCAGAGCGTGGATTACCTCCCACAGGAGCCTTAATGTGTGGGGCAGGAGATGGGAGAGGGATGAGCCGTATGCTTGTTCGCTCGGCTAACGTGAAACCGAAACCAGTATTTTCAAAGCAGCTGACTTTAATCTGGTCTTGTTGTGTAATTCCATTAGACTTATTTTTATTAGAACAAATAATCTAATTCGGGCCCCTCCTCAACCCTAATGCGTTCGAGTGGCTGCAGACACATGGGTTACAGTGAGAGACAGCCAGCAACGCATGGCGGAAAGCAAATTACTCTGTAAGAAGATAAATTGAACTTCGACAATTTTATGTGATTAGGGGAACAATTAGAGAAAGTAGCTAGAGGTGCACTCGCCCAGAGGTTCGTGCGCTGTGGAGATGGGTGGTGGGGTGGCAGCTGCTCTCCAGGGCGAGAGTCATCCCCGAGCACAGGGCACGTGTGCCAGGGTGCAGCGACAGCCCACCCAGGTCCTGTCTCCAGGCTGGGATGGGAAGATAATGGTGAAAAGCCGCTTGCTGACCTTCTGCGCTGGTGATGCTGGGGTGTTTTTCCCATGTCCTGATGCAGACAGGAGGGTTTGCTTATTCACAGATGATCTGGGTTTTACAGAGCCATGACTTGGTTTTGTCTGGTGCGGCAGGGATTGGATCTGGACCTGTTGCACAAAGTCGAGCAGGGAGAGCATTTTCTTCTGGGTTCTCCCCTTTGCTCCTGAGATCCCTGGATCTGTATTTCACAGAGCCGAGACAGGAGTTCAGTGCCCTGCCTTCAGTATATCTCATCCCCACCTACGCCACCCTGCCCTCATCTCCTCCGTCTGTAAAGGTACGCACACCCACAGTATTGTTTAAAGTCAGTGAGCTCTGCGTAGGCTCAACACCTCCGAAAATCAGGCCTGCGTGGTCCCACTCACGCACCCATTCCTGGCTGCATCCCCACGCTCCCTCTGCCTCCCTCCTAACTCGGTGTCTTCTGATCTCTGGCTGGGCGAGAGTCGCTGCAAAGCTGAAGTCGCGGTCGGTGGCTACTGTTCAGCGTTTGCGTTGCAGCGGCACAGCTTACCGCCGCAAGCACCAGAGCTGCCGTTGGCTGCGGCAGAGCCGCTGGGTAAGGACTTCATCCCGGCTTAGACCAGGCGAAGCAAAGGGCCGGTGTGGGGTGGCAGCGGGGCACTTGCTCAGCCGTCGGCTGGGGCTCCGTTTGCTCAGAATCACATTGCTGTGAGGCTCGTTGTTTTCTTTGACTTTTTTTCCCCCCCTTTAAGTTTGAGATGGCACAGACAAGTTCTGCCCGTATTATAGTTCCCATGGAGACAGATTTGATGCCGTACATTAAAGGGGGGTGAGGCACAGCCAGCCCTCGCCTGGGCCAGCAGTTCCCCCCGTTCATTTGCACAGCACCTCTCCCAGCGGGAACCCAGGCTCAGGGTCCTTGTCAGGCTCTCTGTCTTCAGAAACAAAACCCTAAACCATGTCCTCCTCTCTCATTCTTTGTGCGTGGGGCACAGCGGGAGTGTCTGACCGCCATTGGGCTCTGGCACCCCTGGGGACACCTACACTGTGGCTAGTCCTGCCTGAAGGTTTCCACCTTTATGCTTGAAAGTCCTTGGAATGAGTAAACTTTATTATCCCTTTCAGCATCTGAGCAGCCTCTCTCATAGCATCCATGAAAAGCTCACAATACTGTCTTCAAATGCAGTGGGGTTAATTGGGACTGATGGATGGCAACAAATGAATCCATCTATTTTATGGAGTACCATGGCTGCTTTAACATTAGGAAGGTCGCAGATGCCACCATTAAAGCCTTTCTCAGAGGTCTCCCTGAGAGGATCTGAAGGATGCAGCTGAACATTGGGATCCAACAAATGAACTCTTCCATGCATGAGTCCTTACTCATCAGGCAAGGAGGTGTCCTGAGGTGTCCTGCCTCTAGTGGGGCACCTCAGCTGAGCAAGAGTGTGTACGACTGGGCCCTTGTAGTGAAGTGATTGGCAAGGTGAGATCCAGGCTGGTTTCATATGGACCAGAAAAGTTGGAGGAGAATGTTTGTGGCAATCTGCTGAAGTGCTGGCCTCTTTTATGGTGCGCCATGGCTGCTTTAACATTAGTGAAGTCAAAGCTGCCACCATTAAAGCCCTTCTCAGAGGTCTGCCTGAGAGGCCTTGAAGGATGCAGCTGATTTTAGGTAAGTCAAAGCAATGGAACATGCTTCCTTTCTACGGGCCCTCCACGGGCATGTTACAAAAACATGTTTTCCCTAACAGAAAAACTACCAAGCAAAATTTTTATCATTCAGCAGAGAAGGGAAAAAGGAAATAAAATAAAAACCCAACACCAGTGAACATTGTACCCAGAAAAATAAGGGAAGGTAATAGCAATGAATATAAATTAGAAATTAGAACATGTAGGTGTCTGATAAGGGAGGCTAAAGGAATCAGTGAAATAGTAATGAGCAGGAGGGTTAAAGATGAAGAGAAGGCACCTTCCAAGAACATTAGGCATCACAGAACGCTACGTACAGCGTAACTCCTTCTCTGGGTTCAAATGGTAGAGTCATAACAGGAAAAGAGAGCGTTAGGTTAAACTCCAGCATATGGGTTATTCTCCAGATCACCCTTCTGCCTGGCAAGAAATACAATCCGCTGTTGCTATCACCAGACTTCCAGGTGAGAAAAAGTATTGGCCAGGTAGTCAAGGAGCATAAATTGTCATTATAATACCTTGGTCTTAACCTAGTGCATTTTTTGCTCTGTACACTTTACTGAAGACAGCAATGCCGTTATTTCATTCTTTTAGAAAGGATGCTGAGCGAAAAGGGGACTTCTCTAAATCAGTGTTGGTGATTAGCAGCAGGACCAGGTGTAAACCCCTGTTCCGCAGAGCCCCAGCCGCTTGCCTGGGGTCCAGCCGTGTCCGTGGCACAGTGATACCCTCTGTGTTACTGTGCCACTGCACTGATTTATGCCCCTTATGAAAGGGGGCTCGTCCTCGGAAAAACAGATTCCAAAGTTGAAAATCTTGCCCACCCTGAAGCTGACAGTAATATTATCACTAATTTAATCTGTGGATTTTTAAAGCCAGAAAAAGACTTATCTGATCATCTTGTCCGCTCTCCTCCCTACAAAAGAGAGACACAAACAAAAGAAAAACCGTAGCTAAGGAAATGTCTTAATGATTAATTCCAAAATATCAGATGGGGAATAATAAAAAAGAAATAAACCAGTTGTTTTCTTTAATAATAATAGAAGACAAAAAAAATGCCAAACCCTGTTTGAATCCTCACTTGGCTGTGAGGATTTCCTAACAGCCCATATAACAGTGTCTGGAAGGACAGAATGAAAGGAAATGATTTCAGGCCGTGGTTTGACCCCTTCTGTGCCTTCTTGGGGCAAGCTCCAGGCTGTTCCTGGGAGTTTTGTTCTGTGAGAAGACACATGGTCTTCTTCTGGTTGGTGCAGCGCCATGTGGAGCGTGTACGGGGAGAGAAGAGAGTCAGGGCTCGCTGCTGGAGACCAGACCTGGCGTGCTGCGTTGTGCCGCGCTTTATGAGCACGGCTGTCGGAGTGGACCGGGCACCTGGGGAAGTGAGGTCCTGTTCACTGGGCAGAGGATGAACAGGGACCCGCAGGAAGAAGAACAGGGGACGCTGGCACCGCGGCATCCCCGGGGGTGGGCAGGGCGCTGGGAGAAGCTGCGTTTCTGGCGTGGGTGAGCTCCCAGAGAGGAGCCAGCCTCCAGAGCCGCCCTCCGGGGTGGTGATGCCCTCCTCCCCGCCAGCTGGGCAGCTCCTTTCCTTCGCTGCCTTCCCCGTCCCTGGTGCACTTTGTGCCATTGTTCATGTGGGGCTGAGCTGACTTTTAAACCAAATTTAGTACAAATGTGCATATGCTAAGCGTTAGAAACCAAAAGGTCCTGACGGACAATTAAAGAAAAACGTGTCTGTATTGAATGGATTCCAGGACTTACTCTGAAGCCAGTGTTTTCTGCGATGAAACCAGGAGAGTTAACTCATTGCCATGGGGATGCTGTCCGCTGGAGACACGACCTGCTTGATGTCTTAGGAGGGTATTGCAGGTCTGTCCTGCTTAACCTAGGCAGCCTAGGCAAATAACTGCTATCCTGCTACTGCCAGCGAGAAGAAATAGAACTTTGATTCTTCAGCTTCTTGCTTGAAATGTGGCAGGAAGAGCACAGCAGCTCCCCAAGCGTGGTGGGTGCTGCTGGTCCTGCAGGACAGCACTCTGCACGCCCACCCTGACAGCCGGCAAAGGTGGAGCAGCCAGGTTCATCTCACAGTGCTGTGTTATGCCATAAAGTCCCAGAGCACGCATGGGAAACAGAAAGTTTTCTTGGCTTCCACAGGCTGCATAAATCAGTAAATACTCTGATGTGCACAGCCTTCGTGCCTGGAGGGGCAGAAGAGGGAGGAAGTCGGAGGCTGGACGGGGCAGGTAGCAGGTGACTGAATATTTGGGGCTTGTAGAGCCCTCCTTAATTTTAGGAGACTTCTAGAAAAAGAAATGTTTTCTGGAAAAAGAAGAGGGTTTTTTTGAGAAGGGAAAATACAGTTGACACACTGTGGGACACTTGTAAGGTACAAGAGACTCTTTTGGGCTGGATTTGTTTGTGATATATCTCACCCACCCCTCTGCCCTCACTCCGGGGAGGGTGGGTGAGCATTTGGTAAAATTGAAACAGGACCACGGAGACGCACTGTGCAAGCACGTAAGAGCCAGTTGCCTGAAGCCAGTTGCTGCTGGTGGAAGAGGGAAGGGAAGTTCCCTTTCCCTCCTGCTCTTTGCCTTCATCCTCTTTCCATTCTGGAGTTATCCATGTTCTTGGATCTGACTTTGAGGTCACGTTGCACATGGACCTGCTCTCAGAGGCACAGGCAATTTGGCATCTGCAGCTTCGAAAGTCTTTCAATAGGAGCCAGGCTAAATAATCCACCCTGTCTTTTACCATAGGGGCATGTCAGAAAAGTGCAAAGTAAGCATCTCGTTGCTGGTATGAGTTTAAGAGCCTTACTGGTCAGGGGAAAATCACAGGAACTGATTAAAAACTAATTGCAAAGATGCCTTTTATGAGTGCATGATTTTCTGTGCACTCTGCCTGGCTACATTATCTCATTGTTTGGATCCCTTCTATTATAACTCATGAAAGAAAACAACCAGCCCTATCTGCACTTCTGTTTGCATTTAATAAAATAAAGCAAGCGTTATTTGCACAATGATGATTAACAAATAACCAGGAAAGTAGGAAATCAGAGGAAGAAGAGAATTTCCTTTCTTCTGCCCATTCAGTTCAGGATTTCCCTGATCCACTGAGCAACCATTACCACTGAAGGAAGTAACTGCTAAAAGAGAGGAGAAAGATGGGCTCTTCATGAGGCGCCATGGTGTGCGAGACCTGTGGGACACAGTCTGTCGTGAAGTCAGGGCAAAGTGAGTGCAAATATCTGTGAAGACCTGTGTGCAAGGTAAATTATTAGCTCACAGAAGAAGAGCCTGTCAGGCAGCCAGCACTGAGCTTTGGCTCTCTCCTTTCTTGTCCCCATCCCTCTCCTTTCTTGTACCCACCAGCATCACAGAGCCTTGACTAAACTCCCCTTAATAGGGGTGCGTGTTGTGCTGTGGAGGAAACCAAGTGAAGCAATTTGCCCAGGGCAGCCAAGAATACCTAGGGCAGAGCACAGACTCCAGTTCTGTCTTTCCATACCTAAAGCTAGTCACCGACCCCTGAGACCCTCCTGTGTCCATGGCTGTGATTGTCCTCAGTCTTCCAGGGCCCTTCCCTGGGCAGCTGCTGGAACGCCCTTCCTAAATGCCGTGCGTGCACTAGGCCAGTTTCTCTTTGCATCCTCCTTGTGTATATTAAAGTGCTCCAACGGGGAATATCTCCTTCCTCCACGGCTCCCCAGAGCATCAACTCTTGTCCAGCTCTCTCTTAAACTGTATCGGCCTACGATGGGTATGAGGTTGTCAGTTCAGTTTTAGGTCAGGCACTACGGGGGCTGCAGAAGGAGGAACGTGGGCGCTGGTCACGGGGGATTTTGCAATTCAATGCAACAGGCGTCTTGCATGTGGTGTTTTTGGGGTCATAACCTTGTGCTTTCCTGAGGTGTCTAGTTTTGATTTATACGGGCACATTAGAAACACTGACATTGGCATTTGAGTTGTTTTTGCTTGGAATTGTTCATAGCTTCTTCAACAGTGACTTTAAAGTTTTTATTCTGAAATTATCACAGTAGGGGGCCCACAGTGATGTTTCACAATCCCATGACAATGGGATGCCAATAAACTGCCGTTAAATTCCCCGTAGTATCATTGTTTGGTGTATAAAAGCTGGTTGGTAAATACACATTACATGAAAAAAGTCTCCTACTCAGCAAATTGTGCTTCCAGTGAATTACATGGGCCGGAGCAGGGGGACCGAGGCGATGGGGTCTCCACTGCTCAAGTGGTGGGAGCAAAGCTTGTGTCCTTTCTTGTGAGTCCAGAGAGGTGTTTGAGCGCGTGAATCTGCTCAGGGAGGATTTCGGGATGGACCCTGTGCCACTGCTCCTGCCATCCCGTGTACACGGGGCGGTGGCAGCTGCTTCTCAGCAGCACGAGTTCCCTCCTACCCCCTCTTGCGGGGTGCCCCCATGTGCATGGTGACCCCCATGTCCAGGGTTGGGACCCCAGGGTTTACTGTGCTCAGCCAGGACATTGTCCTGGTTTTGCTTTAAAGCTGACAAGGTTGCAAGGACCAAAAAGGCACTTGAGCTGCCTTTAAGAGAGGAAAGGATCTTGGACTAATGGAGATAAGGCAGGGATAAGCGGATACCGGAGATGAGCGTGCTCCCTGGTATCATTCGTACTTCGCCAGAGTGCTGGACATCACAATAACTAGGAGAGGTGATAAATGAAATAACTCTGATAGCAAATACTGACAGGGAAATGCCAGTGGAAGAGCAACTGCTGCACCTCGGTGCCAGGAGATGGAGACTCTATTAATACTGGAAAAGATTAGATAGAAACAAGGGTGTTGCATGTGGATTTTGTTTTGGGCTATTATCCTTCAAGATAGTAAATGAAGGAAAATAACGTTTGGCAAATAAATTGGATTTCAGCTCTTACACCAGCCCTCAGGCAGTGCCTTGAGATTTTCCCAGAAGACCCATCGCAGGAAGTTTTCAGCCTGGTTTATAAACCGCAGAGGTGACGGACAAATCTCAAGTGTCTTCAGGTCTGGTCAGGGATGGCTTCTTATTGCAGTCTAAGCAGGAGGCTGGGTAAATAGGGAAAGAGTTCAACTTAACCATGATGTAACAGAAATGTATTCTGCGTTGAAAAAGGTTTGGTTACTTCTGCCCAGGGAAACCCAACGCCTTCCGTTTTCAGGTATTGCTCGGGAATCACATTTTCCTGTCTTTAAAACCTAATCTTTGGTGAACACTGCAGAAACTAATAGACGGACCACCTTACAAAGTGGTCCATCCCAATCCCAGCTTTCCAATGCTTTGTCATTTTATCGTTCAGTTTTGCCATGTGCAACAGTCTACCTCAGGCCTTTGTTGAACACCAGCTATTTACAGCCGTCGCCACAGATTTTTGCCTTGCTGCGACGGTGCTGTTGCCCAGGACTGACTGCTTGATCTCCTCTCCCCCTACCCTTCTGTTCACACCAGCCTCGCTCTTCAGTGTCTCACATCTGTTATTGGGGAGGAAGCCGCCGGCAATAGCAGTACGCGGCTATGACTATGATAACAGCGGGTGTCCCAGAGGCACAGTCAGTCCCGCGCAAAGGCGGATTTACGGCAGTGCAGACGTGGGTCTGGACTGCTCTGGGTCTCCCTTTGCGAGTTCTTCCTGGGCTGAAGTGCTGAAGGCAGAAGGTAAAGGAGCGCTGGTTTGCTGGGGTTTTCTGGAACAAGTGCAGGCATTGCTGAGTAGTTGTAGGAAAGGGCAAAAATTAAAAGGTGGGGAGGAGGTTGCGCAGAGCGTGGGCTGCGTATGGATGTGCAGAAAGCTCTGAAACTCCTGGAGGGAGGGACATAGCAGAGGAGATCTTCAGCATGGTCTGCGAAGGGGAAGCTGTTCTTCTTGAACACAGCAGCTTTCTTAGCATCTCTCGCACTTCCTAAATTATCTCAGGGAAAATGTCCTCGTCAAAAGAGGGTTCTGAACACGTTTTTTGCCTAGCAGTGCTGAAAGCATTGTGAGGTGGAGGATGAGAGGTGGCCAGGGTACTGGCCTGAACCAGTATGGCCTGAACCAGATAGTGCCGAGTTTAGCTTCTCTGCTCAGTCTCGGGGGTTTGGACAAGGTTGCCAGCTTTGTCTTCAAGGAAGAGTCTTCAACTTCACTTTAACCCCATTTGGGGGAAGAGCTTTTAATTCTAGGACAGGCTGTAGGGTTGTCTTCTCCAAAGGAGAGCACTGGGGACCCAGCTGGCATCTCGTGGGTTTCCAGGTTTAGGACGAGAGGAAATGGCCTGACGTTGCGCCAAGGGAGGTTTAGGCTGGACATTAGGAGAAATTTCTTTACTGAAAGAGTGGTCAGGCCTTGGAACAGGCTGCCCAGGGAAGTGGTTGAGTCCCCATCCCTGGAAGTATTTAAAAGACGTGTAGATGAGGCGCTTAGGGACATGGTTTAGTGGGCATGGTGGTGTTGGGTTGAGGGTTGCACTCGATGATCTTAACCGCTCCATGGTCTTTTCCAACCTTAATGATTCTATGATTCCTCCCACTTGCAGCGCAGGTTGGGTGTCAGGGCGTGTTCAGTAATCACTGAACATCACCTGCCTGCAAGCAGGGACGGTGAAATTTCTTGGTGAGGAGCGAAACAGGCCCTGAAGGCTAATTTATATTTCAGGTTACTTTGTAGTTCTTGGGTAAATTGGATAATTGCACGTTTTACATTTGATGTAACGTAGTCCCAGACTTTCCCTGTCTTCCACCTACACTCAGTGGCCCCCCGGGGAGGACTGTGGAGCCCTTGCCTTGGTGGGGGGTTGCTGTGGAGGGTGAGGGGGCACAGCCCACCTACTCCTGTCTTGCTTTGCTAATCCCTGTGCGCACTGCCGGAGCCAGCACCGCCCCCGGGTTCACTTGGCCAGGCAGAAGGGCAAGGGAAGGGCTTGGGGCAGGTGAAGGGCTACCAGTAGCCACGCATTCCTGCTGCATGACACTTTGCAGATGAGAAGGACTGTGGTCTGCGAGCACGCTCCATTGTTTGTTATTAGCAAGAATGATAACGGTGGCAGCAGATTGATTGCCTCTCTTTGGCTCATCCGTGTTTATCCGCATCCCGAGAACTCCCTGCCTTCCCCTCTCGGCATCGCTGCCTGACAGATGAGCTGTGAGGTATTCTGGGATGTTTGGCTCTGCAGTGTTTCCCAGTCAATTCCTCTCTCTTCCACAGCCACATCCCTGTTCTGTAGCAAACATCTGATCCTTCACTACTCTTCAGGTCCCTGGACATTTATTATTACAGCTTTTGTTTATTTAAAAACAAACACACAAAAAAATTAGCAACGAGAGCCCAGATCAAGGATCCAAAAATAGGGAACCCAAGAGAGACTGAAAGCTCTAATCTTGGCACATGGAAACATTTTTAGGTGATGAGACTTTAAAAAGCCCGTCTAAAAGCAGCAGAAAAGCACCCCAAAGACGTCTGCAAAGAAAAATGGCAAACACAGCGCACACTGATTATCATCCTTCACTGAAGCTCAAACCCCAGGCAAAAATAGCGTCAGGCACGGGACGCCGCGCAGCGTAGCGAGCACTGCATCGAGCAGCCAGCGCAGCGAGACGGCGCGGGGCAGACCTGCCCGGCTCCCCCCCGACTGCGCCGGGGAAAGCGTCCCTGGGGGGGCTGTACAGTGACCCCGAGACGGCAGCCGGGGCCGGACGCGAGGCACTCCCGGGACTGACGGCAGTCGCTGCAGCGTGGCCGAGCGAGGATGCTGAGAGGGAAGATGGGAAGATGCGTTTCATCTCCTCGGAGAGCTGCGGCAGAGGGAGAGGCACGCAGGAGGCTTTCTGCAGCTCTCCCTCCCCTTGTCGCAGCCTGCACATGCAGAGGTCTGCCCTGGCTGCTGGCCTGCCAGCCACAGGAGGTGGTTTTCCTCCGGGAGTTCGTGTCCAGCCCATTTTAGGTGGACCTTCGTGCCCCCATGAAGCACCCGCCGACCTCCGTGTCCCGGGGAGACCTCCCAGCTCGGCAAAGGGAGGAGGGTGTGCACCGCGCGGTGGTGGAGCTCATGGAGGAAGCTGCTTTTAAAGGAGATTTTCTTCTTCCCTTTAAATAGAGAAATAAGAGGTTGGTGGGCAATACCAAAAAGGATTTATAATTTAAACCCGACAGAATTTGTAGGGATTGCTGTGGAGCACGGAGCAACACTAGTTCCCTCCTTTTATGGCAGCAAAATGGATTATCCACGTCACTTGTGGAGACTTTGTGGGGAAAGGTCTTCATCCCTTCAGCTTTCCTCTGGCCGTCCCTCTACAAGAACATTACTTAGATGGTAAAAACCGAGCTGGAGTTTAAATTCCTTTGCCCCCCTGCACTTTTTAAACAACGAGTGAATTAGGATTTCTCTGCTACTTGGCTAAGGGAAGGCAGGGGCTCCTCATCAGCTGCGCTGCGCTGTTGTTAATAGGGGAGGCACTGCCAGACTATCTGGAGCCTCTTCTCTTGTAAACTTCTCTCCTCGTCCATCTGGCCTTTGCGAGCCATGCTAAGCCATAACAGAAGCCGTTAGCGGTGCTCAGAGCGGTTGAGGGAAGAGCGTGGTCTGGGGAACACTGTCTTCCAAATTCGACAGTAAGCAGCTGTATGTGAAGTTACGTCTTAACGTAGTTGTGTGTGGTAAAGCTGTGCTCCCACGTGAGGACAAATTCAGGCTGACGACAGCGAGTGCCCCGTCAGAAACACAAAGTACCAAGTTGTTGCATGCCCTCTCTCAGTCATCTAAGTTTGTCAAAACACTCTTAAATGGAGGAGATTTTGTCCCGGCAGGCTATGTGCTGGATCAGGTATTGTGTGTTCTCCAGCCAGCGCAGCGCTGGGGATGGAGTACAAGGCTGGCGTAAACGTGGTGTCATGTGCTTGGCCACGTAAGGAGGATGAGATCATGGGCTCCTGTCTCAACGCTGAGATGCCATTTTCACTGTCGGGAGTGCACACATCTCGTATGAATGAACATGAAGCCACAGTCATATGTCCAGGCTTAATTATAAATACAGACAGTTTTCCTAAACAGATTTTAAGATCGCACTGCGTCAGGGTTTCTGCTGAGCTTTCCCTAGCATGTGGCAGGCTTCCCTCTGGGGAATCAACCGTGTCTGCAGAAATCTGCCACTTCCACTGGCACGTTGGACGTGAGATGCCTCTGCAGTGTAGCCCACTCCACTTGATTTCAGTCATGAACCAAGAAAATTTGCAGGAAGTCACTATGAGCACGTAGCTCTTGGTGACACATTTTCATACCCCAGGTGGCAGAGGTGCACGTGTCTCATGTCAGGAACTGGGTGCAGAGAGTCTGCTTCCTATCAGCCACTGGTGGAGCTCAACCTTATCCCAGCCGAGTGCCCGCATCTCCTGACCGAGAGCTTATGAAGATGGATCGAGTGCCAAACTCCGCAATCGCTCTCCTGAGACTTTCTCTAGGACTTATGCTGTATTCATCACAGAGTAACTGCTGGGGAAGGATCTTCACATGAAGATTGATGGACCTGATGACGATGAGCTGTGCTTAGGCAGGAATCGCTGGCTGCACAAGAAGTGGATGGAGAATGATCGCTTAGGAAGGTATTACGTGGGAAAGGATATGAAGGTCATACACAGAAATCAGGGAATCAACAAATCCCACCAACTAATGCTGAAGAAGAGCAAAGACAGAGGCAGCACTCCTACAGAGGAATGTGATGTGTAAGGCAGGGGCCCTTCCTCTCCCCACTCTTTTCAGGTTTGGAAATCGCACTTCAGGAAAGGTACGGGAGAGATCAGGGAGAGCTCTCAGAGCTCAGCAGGAGAGAAGAGCCGAGCTGGGCAGGCTGGGCTCTGTGCCGGTGTCAGCGCGGCCGGGGCGGATCCGTGGTACTGCTCTTCAGATGCCGGAGTGTCTGCAGAAAGGAGAGGAATAAACAGATCTCAGTGTCTGTTGGGGATAGGAAAAGAAGTCACAGCAATAAAATGCAGCAAGAAAGATTTAGGATAGACCCTAGAATAATCCCTACGTGTACTCCCCCTGGGAGACTGCATGGAATCTCCATCCCCAAATGTCATCTACAGCAGGTTAAAATATAGTTGGGTCTGATTAAACAGCTCCTCAGGGTCTCTCCCAGCCCTTTTTCTCCATCTGATTTTTCTCTCCATGGCCTAAGAATCTGTTTCACAGTCTGTCTGAAGAGAAATATGGAGCTGAAACAACTAAATGACAGACCTAGCAGATTTTCTTGGTGGTGTTTTTTTTTTTTAAGTGACAAATGGAAACTTCCTGTGGAAAAGTCTGGTTTCAGTGTAATCTGTTTTTTTGTGAAAAAGCCAAGATCACAAAGAAAACTCAATCTGCTGCCACTGTTTACTTACTGGATCTGCTGACTTGATGGTGGTCAGAGGTTTTATTGGATCTGCTAAGTTGGTGCTGACGAAGGATTTTGATGCTGTTTTCCCTTAGGATGTTCTTCCTTTGGATCAAAAGCATGGTTAAATATAATAAACCAAAGATACAGATAACAGGGGAGGAGATTGTCTCAGTTCAGTGTTTCCTGCTTCCCTGTACACAGGCGCTTTATGCTTGTTGCCATGGGTGTTTTTAAAGGGTGCATTGTAACCACAGGTACTCCTGCCCTCTTCCTGAGTGCATCCAGGACGCGTATCCAAATACCTCCTGGTGCTTATTCAGCATACGTTTCCTAGCAGCCTCCTCCTCCCTCTGAACCCGCACCTACCCGGGAGGTAGAGAAACAAAGACAGACTTAGTGCATGACAAGGGTTAATCTTATTTGTGCCTCTTCTTTTCACGGTGGGCTTTGGCAAAGCCGTTCTTCATTCTGCCCTCCGCCGGCTCCTGTCCCAAGGCAGGTGGAACCCTGGCTCCCGCGGCGAGCCGGCGGCTGGGGAGAGCTGGGGCTGCAGGAGCTGCATTGCACATGAGGCTGGTGCAGGGAAAAGCTGGGGAGCAGAGCCTGGGCACTATGTGTTCCGCCAAGATAAATGCCATGATAAATGACTTTCCACGTCTCTCTCTCCCTGTAAGATGGATTTTTTTTTTTTTAATGTTCACCATCATTCAATAAATAGGGGGCTTTTATAAGAACACGTCTCTAATTTCTATCATTAGCCACATATGCGCAGGTGCAAGGTTTTGGTAGTCACCAATCACACCACTTACTGCTTATTGTAATGTCCCAACACTTTCCTTCCTCCCTCACCGTCCCAAAGCAATTAGCAGGAAATTCAGCTGCTGCCTGAATGGACGCATTTTCAGCAATCTTCCTTAATTCTTTATTTACTGTAAAATAAGCAGGAAAAAAATGCAAAATCAGTTCCTCTCCCGAGGATAGATTAGTTCTCTCATCACATCTCAGACTCTCTCTCCCCTGCCCCTTCCCCAACTGTATCCCAATTTCTGATAAGCTGTGATGAAAAACAGGCAGGAAAACACCTGATTGCTGCCCAGGAATTCCTCGAGTGAACACGTTTCAGAGGTAACTAGCGCGACAAAAGCTGAGCTGCTCTCAGTCAGCACTTGGAGCTGATAGCATCCCTTCCTGCATTAGACAGTGACTTGTACTGAGTGAGCTGAAACTTCACTTCTGGATCATTCATAGCAGGACCTGATGTGATTTCCTGCCATGGAAAGAGAAAATTAAATGCCCGACCTATTGCTTTTAATAAGGAAGGTTTTTAGCAATGGGGATGGGATACGGTGAAGCAGTAGAGGGACTGGCTGAGGCAGGGGGAAGCAGCAGACTGATGGAGAGGGCGAAGCGAGCTGGTGTCTGCTCTATCGACTGGTATTTCCCTCTTTAAACAGAGCCTTGAACATCACTGCTTCAGGAATAAAGTAGTCTCCGCTGTAAGCACAGACATCAAAACCTGGCCTCACAGAACGGGGATCTCGGGGATCTCACTGACAATTCCTCTTGGGGCTCCGCACAGTCGAACAAACAGTTCACAGGTCTGTGCCGTCGCGGCGTTACGCCTGAGGGAGCACCTTCCCCTGCTTTCAGAAAACAAAGAGGGGATGGGGAGGAAGAGGTCTCTGTTCCTGAAAAGCTTTAAGCCAGCTCTGGACAACTGAAAGGCTCGGAGGGCTCTCCCCTTCCCGGCTTTCAGCCTGCCCTCCTTCACTCCTCAGCCGGAGCCCAGGCTGGAGCAGGAGCAGGAGCAGGAGGAGGAGGAGGAGGAGCAGGAGCAGGAGCAGGAGCAGGAGCAGGGCTGCAGCAGAGCAGGGCTGCAGGCCGGCACCACGGGCTTCCCAGGGGCTCTGGGGGAAAACTGGGACCATGCTTGTAATTCAGAAAGGCACCTCTGGCTGTCTCTGCTGAACAGAGGAGAGCATCAGCTCAAAATGTCTTCTCTCTGTTGGACTCTGAGGTATATAGAAATTCAATAAAAAAGCTATGAAAGCATGATGCACTGCCTGGGGTACAGCCCACCGGTGCTTCAGCCCATAACTGGAGTCTTCCTCACCTCCTTCCCCCTTTCCTTGCTCATTTTAGATTTTCCTTTGGACATGAAGAAGGCCAGGTCCTTATTCCCAAGGCAGGGAGCAGGGGAAGAGTTGTTTTTCTGAACGAAATATGCAATTTGGAGTTGAGCGGCTCTGGTTTATCCTCCTAACTCTGTCCCAGCCTCCATCTCTGAAACACGTACACTCCTGCCCACCCTTCTCCTGGCTGTTTGGCCAGCCCGGCAGAATTTGGTAACAAAATGAACTGTCCACTGACAGTTAGGGGTTGCTGTTATCACTTACAGCTGACTAAAACCCTGCCAAGAGAATACTACCTTTGTTATAGAAATGCAAATAGGTAGGCATTTTGATTAGCTGTTCTCTTATCACTGGTTGCTGTTTAACAGGGTTGTCTTGGCTACAGCTTGGTCTTTTTTCTGACCTGTGTAACAGGTCCAGGCGGGACCTCCTGAAGAGGGTGTTATTCCCCAGGCGTGTTCCTAACCTTCCACCACATCAACAGTTTGTGTTCTCGTAATTGGAGTAGATGAGAGAATTGTATGAAAAAAGATGTAAATGGGTTAAAAAAAAGACATTCCAGAATGCCGAAGCTCAGACCATTTGTGCCTTTGAAAACCTTTGTTCTGCAGCTGTAAAATAGCCATATCGCATTATTGCTGGACAACTTATCAGTGTATGAATGTTTTATGGGTCTTATGTCCTATGTCTCGTGGTCCCCATGTAAAGACTGGGGGACTAATTACCTAAAGCTTGTTACCTGTACGGCTTTTGCCTGTGACCAAGAGCCACACGTACATCCGAAGAGAGTGCAGAAATGAAATTGGTTTGGGGAAGTTAGTTCAAATGGTGCCGACACATTTGGCATCTCCAAGGTCAAGGGTAGGAAGCATGCGGGCTAAGGTCCAAAATCCCAATGAGACACGTGCACAGATCGTGATATTCATAAATCTGTGATCCATGTGGCTCCTAGTCACATGCAAAAGCCCTACCCTTAACAAGCTGCACTGCAAGCGATGTAGTAACCTTGATAATCCATTGTAATAAGTTTTAACAAATCCTACAAAAATGCTTTTGTGCATCAGTCGGGATGTTAGAAAAGATCTCAGGGAGGTCAGGTGCGCAGAAAGGTTTATTACAGAAGATCTGATCAGTTATAAATCCACATTTAACTTTAACAGCAAACTGCAGACAGTGTGACCTTCCCTGTCCCTTCCCAGCCTCTGCTGTAGACCATACGCTCTTCCGTCTTTTTGGTTATTATTTGTCTTTTATCACAGTGGTTTTAAATCGTACTGTGTCTGTAGGAGCTTCCTGAGCTAGACGAGAGCAGTGTGACTGTTTAAAGGCAGCTCCGCCGTGCAGCGAAGCGTCGGGAGCTGCGGTCTGCTGTGGGGTGGGCAGGAGATAGGTGGTGGGGAGGGCAGGCAGCTTCCTCTGAGAGGGCAAAGGGCTAACGGCTGCGCTGGAGAGGTGTCCCTAATGCAGCTGAGAACAACATTCCTGTCTTTTCCTTGTCCTGAAAGTCAGTAAAGAACAATTTTGGTAATACAATAAACTGAAGCAGCTGATTCAGTTCTCTGTAACTTAAGGGGGATGTTATTCATGAGCATCTTCCAAAAATCTGGAAGTGTCATGCATTAGTATGAACGGATTATGCATCTGAAAAAATAATTTGGGAAAGAAAGTATTTATTCATTCTGTCTAGTTTACCTGCATACCTTTACTGTTTTACTATTTATTTATTTTCTGGAAATCAAAAAAAAAAAGTTTGAGGCAACCAGCTTAGTTACTGTTAAACTGTTTTAAACTCCTGAGCACTAGTGGCTTGTTAGGATTCGTGGATTCTTTTGTCTTTACTCCTTCGATGCTGCTGAGCACAGGGAACAGACACAACCTGACCTGGGAAACTGATGAATGAGCAGTGATGAATATCAATGGTAAAGTGAATATATGGTGCTTTGTATTCACATAAACCTTTTGTGATGAATACATAATATTAACAGCCACAATTATGATAAAAATCAATAAATTCATACCAGCACTCAAAGATGTGTGAGCTACAATTAGTTTCTAAGGGATTTACAGAGAGGTTATGGCCATAGTACTGTTAGCTGGATCTCTTGTGCTGGGAGAAATCATATTTAATTCTAATGAAGGAAATACTAGAATTAATTGATGTAGCGGGAGAATCAACTCTATAGTTAAGATTTTAATCTTTTTTCCCTAGAGGAATAATTTCTTGAAAAGGCAAGTTAGGATCCATTGAAAAAGTGCAGTATTGCTGGAGCCAAGAGATTTTAGGGTAAAATAAACACAAAGCAGAAAAGTAGGTGACGATAAATATATGTGTATGGAAGGATCTTAAAGGATTGCTGAAAGCCAACAGCTCGTGCGCTGCTCAGGGACAGAGGTGGTGGGAGAAGATTCCAGAGAAGCATAAATCAGACTTTCCTTGGATCCATCTGGAGAAAATTACAAGTCTCATCCTGAAGACTTTTCCCAGAAATGACAAATAGGAAGGAAAAAAAGACCAAAATGGCAAATTATTAGTTTTGAGTGACCGTGCAGGCTTGCTTGGCTTGGAAGTCATTTTTACAGATGGTCATTTTGTCTGTGTTTCCCATTGAGAGACCAAAAACTTGTGTCATGGACATACAACAAGCCTTACATGACCTTCTCCTCCGTTTTTGACTTTGTATTGTAGGGAAGAGGTGGCAGTTTTTGAACTGGTCTCTAATAGTAAGATGTGAGATAAGCGAGAGCTCGGTCGTTGGAGGACTGCCATCTCCCGCTGCACTTGGCAAATCCTCTGTAGAGGACATCTATTTCTTGACCCTCATTCAACCCTTCTGCAAGGTCTGGTGTTTCATATTCTCTAGCAGGGACCAAGCCAACTTGTGGAAGCTGATGGCAGTGTTTCCACCAGCTTGGCTGGGGAGGGAGTGTGGCTGTTCTTGCTGACTTTGCAATGAAAGGTAGAACCCAAGGAGAAACTATCTTTTGAACTTAGGCTCTGGGAAACAGCTAGTGAGCCCCAAGAAGGGTCTGGTCACATGCTGCAAACAAGCAGTCCAAGGGTGAAACTTAGCATCAGGATTTACCAGCTTTTCAGGTGTAGCTGTACCAGAACACAAAACCAGAACAGCAGGAGAGATTCAGCAAGCTTTTTAGCTATGAAATATAAAACTAAACCATATTTGATAATCTATCCTTGAAGGAATTGTTCATGAAGGCAATCTCCTTGAGGCTTGTTATCTAATCTCATCTCTTCCAAATGCAGTGTGATTCCTTCCACCGCGGCACAGCATTACCACTGAGAGCTCATTAGCCCGCATCTGTGATGGAACTACTGGAAGTATGGTGGACTTCCAGAAGATGATGTAACAAAGAAGGGAAGGATTAAACTTTTGTTTACAGAAGGGAAGGATTAAACTTTTTCCCTTTACACATGCTGGTGGGAGGAAACACCTTTCTTCCACATTTTTTGGTTTCTCCATCCATGAGTTTTGGCAGGTCTTTAGGGCACAGGAAGCTGAGGACACTGCCAAGTGCTTATGAACTTAATTCATCATGCTGCCACTCACACTCGTGTCCACCAGGCTCCAGGTGTGTAGGAATGCGTGTGTAGAAGCACACTCATGGTACCTCTGAACTGAGACCACCAAATACAGTTAGCGTAGACTGCTGAGGCGTTCTCCTGACAGGAATGGTACTTCTAGCTCCATGGTCTGCTGCCCTCTTTGGACTGATGGTGAGAGACTTGGTCTTACCTGAAGCTCACCTGAAGCTCAGGTGAAGTTCTAAGCTGCCATAGCTTTTAAGTTCAAGTGTTTTCTTCTTTTCTTCGTGTTTTTGTTTCCCATAAGATTTCCCAAGGAACACAAGAAAAGTTGGAAGAGGTTTATACTTTTCTCCCCTCCTGGTTTTGGACAAATACAACTCCATTGCTTAGTGTAGTGATTTACTTTTGCTTAAACAGGAAATAAATCTTAGTTACAAGCCTGCTAGGCAGCTGTTTTAGAGCAATTCTCCTCCAAAAAAAAATGTTGCTGTCCAGAAGATAGAAGTTAAATTATATTTAATAACAGAAGTTTACAAAGTCTTATAAAAGCTTCTCAGAGTTAGACAAGTGTTAGTAGCCATAACCGTTCCAAAGCGCAAGTCCATTTGCTCACAGACCGAATAAACATTTTAACAGTTATAACCATCAAGAGCTGTGCTGGTATTTAGTTTGTTTATAGTCGTTCGATCAGATGGTATTGAATTTGGAAAGACCTTGCTTGGTGCAGCAGGGTAAGTTATGGCCACCACGTGGCTGGAGGGCGTGAGCTGGATGGCAATCAGACAGCAAACCAAGAGCTATAAATTGCAGCTGGACAGCGCGCAAGGGCTCTGGTAGTTTATTCTGGCATCCCATGCTCTAACACCGGGTGGCAATTTAACACAGAGATTCACTGCTGCACCTCTGCATTGCAGGAGAGAAAGGTTCTGATCTTTTTTATTTTGGGTCAGTGACAGACCCATGTGCAACCTTCCAAGTTTAAAATTTTGGGGGACAAAAACTACCTTCAAGCTTCAAGTATCTGTCAGTTGGGTCAATGGAGGTGAAGCTCTGGGCAGCTCACCGGATGGAGGACAGCGAGACCAGAGAGCCCCGGAGAGGGAGGCTGTGGCTCCCACGGCAGCGCTGCCGAGGCCAGGCAGAGCCAGCCGCAGGCTGCGGTAGCCGCCAGGCTCCTGCCGGCACGGCTCTGCTGCCGCTCGCGTGGCACAGCCCTGACACGGGAACCGCATCTGAACTGCCCAAGAGCCAAATGTGAAACTCAGCTGACCTGGAGGGTGCTAATGAAACTATTCTGCAGCCGTGGCATCCCATTTTCCATGGCTGATTATCTTCATCAGAAGAGAGTAAGGCCCAGCAGGTGACTTAAAGGCACTCCAAAATCTGGAGGCCTGTTTCATACTCATGAAAGGAGAGGACATTACCTGTTGGTAATGCAGATGTTGTGCAGGCTCAGAGTAGGGAAAAGCTGATTTCTAACCCCAGCTCTACTATTAGTTTGGTTTTGTAGTCCTGGTCATGGCCTTTAACCTCCCTGTGTCTGGGTCTCCCACAGTCCACATGAATGCAGTACTGTTAACTTCCTTCACTTGCTAATTGTGCGGAGAAGTTCCTGTCTGTAATCCTGAAATTTGTTTAAAATCGTCTTTATGATTGTCGTTACGCTTTGTGTGGTGCTGGAGATGGGAGAGGGTGTAATCCCTTCTTCCCACTTAGACTAGAAAAACTTAGTTATGAGACAGGCAGGATGGGGAGGACAGGCTGGAGAGGAGCTGTACCTGGTTTGCCTCTGCAGCTCTTCAGGAGAGCATTGCTTTTGTTTATACTTTTGAAGCTATTCTTACTTTTCATCATTTCTGTAAACACTGCAGTTTCTTCTCAGATAATTTATCCAGACACATGAAAAAAAGCATGGTGTTGGCTGGCTCAGGTGCCCCACAGCCTCCTCCACGTAGACCCCCTTGGTAGCTCTCCCCGTAACAGAAACCCAGAGGCCAAAATCAGAGCCTTCAATTCTGCTCCACGCAAGCAGCAAAACGTGATTAAGGAGCAGTAGCTATATGGGAACTCTAAGATTAAGGTCCCTGCCTGGGCCACTTTCATGGAGGACTTGCAGGTTGCCCTAAGAGCCCTTCTCAGGCCTGATGGATTCACTGTCTGGCCTGTTTGGTTTCTGGTGCTCCAAGGATGCCAAGGCTGCATTAAACACTGTCCCATCCCTAACAGGTTTTGATTCAAATGGATAAAAAAGCTGGAAGGGGAAATAGGCACCGATGCATAAATTACTTTCCTAAGGGTGCAGGAGACCCACGAGATAGATATATTGTGATAAACCTGTCCTTGTAATAGCAGGCGATGGAGGGAGGAGGAGGACTTCTGAAGGAATTGTCCATCTGGTGACCTAACCACCTTTTGCCAGCAGCAGTTCTTGGCTGTGCATAAGGAGGGTGCACATGCAAACCCCCCATTTTCATTCTTTCCCTGTGGCTCTTCCTCTGGTGTCCCAGCTCTGCTTGCACCCATGTCCTAAAGAAGTCCTGGCAGGGACTCTAGATTTCCCATCAACATCATGTGAATCAAGCCCTCACTGACTTTCCCTTCCAGCCCTGGGAAACACGTCCAGGGAGTGTGGATAGAAATGCCTCTCACGCAATTATCTGGGTTTTTTTCCACAACAGTGAAGTTTCTTTCCTAGTATCCAGGCTGTGTTGTGGACCCTTAAATACTGCAGCTTTGGATGGAAGGAGTCTGGCAGACACATCTGGAACTTGTTTTCCCACAAGAACATTTATTTTTGGCTAATTTAGTACTTCGCAACTTCTTAGGACAAGTAGGTTTTTTTATTTACTTTATGATGGGCTGTGTAAGTATGAGTAAAAGTTGGTTGTTTCACTAGCAGTGAAGAAAATATAAAAAAGATCCTTTGGCAAACACCCACACAGAAGTTTTTAAAAGCAGTCTCAAAATACTAAACTGCATCTGTAGGCTGCAGCTACTCCTCCACCACCGTGTATCCCTGTACTCCATAAAGGGAGTACAAAATGACAGGAAATCACAATAGCAGCTTTTAAAGCCACTTTTTGTGTTTTTATAAATAGCTACCCGATTTGCAGAGCAGTGCTCTATTGTCCCCATGCATTGCTATACTTGCTGCACTGCCATGTATGAGCCTGGAAACAAGAAGGAGGAAATTATACAGGCTGGAGCACCCTACAGATGTGCTGGGCGAGGTGTGAATTGCCCTCAGCATCTTCTTAAGGGAAGCTTGCCAACTTTTGCTTTCCTGTTCCTATGGCACAATTCAGAGCCTCTGCAGTTGTTCAGAGCTGGTCACACTTAGACCCCAGCTGATGCATATTCAATACAATAAAGGTTTGGCGTAAGTTCTGAGACCATGAAAGAACGAAGCTTAAACAGTTGGGTGAAAGTAAGGGAATATTAGTGAAAAATGACAAAAGGTAGCTTGTAAATTAAGAGGATTTACAACCTCCATGGCCAGCTGAAGCTCTTTCCCTGCATCAGACTTCTGCCTCAAAATGAATCCACGAAGGACGTGTTGTATATCATATTTTTCAGAGACAAAAGCTGAGAAATTTGAGGTCTTTCTTAAGCTGGTTTATCTGGTTGTGACCAAACGTTTTTCTTGTTTAAAACTACAGAATTTCAAAATAAAGACCTTCATCGATGCTGCTTGTGCCCTGATGCCAAACTCCCTTTCAGTATCACAGACCATCCTGGCATATATCCCTGCAGTCTGAGCATGTTGCAGCCTCCAAGCTAATTTAGCACAGGAGGAACACGCCATGAGTCCCGGTGAGCTCAAGAATAAGGAATATCTCATTCCCAATAACTGTGGAGGGTGTATGATTGAATACCTATGTTTATCCTGGATGATTTTAGATGTAGATTAATTTTAGATTAAGAAGTATGAATGGTAAACTTTGCTGACAACATGCAGATTCTTTCCTATATTTTCCATTTGTGGACCATTCATTGCAATTTTTTGGTTGCTGATATTGCAGCTATTTTTGTTAAGTTTCATGGGACATACGAGTCGCATACTGTTAATTCCTTTGCCCAGTTGGGTTATCTGAGTGACTAAACCAGGTTTTCATTGCTAGTCCTTGCCATTGCAGATTCAGAACTTAATAATAAGTAGTGCACAATATTCAGTTAAAAATCTGCTGTTCCCATGAGCTTTCTTACCAGTTCATTTATTTGCTAGAATATTTACAGTGGTGGCTATAACTGCCAGAAAGTCAGAGATTCTTTGTACTTGGGAATAAAAAGTGGGAATTTCAAATCTTCTCATGAGCAACATGAGAATTGCAAAATGCTTTCAAAATGATTTTTAGAAGTTTCTTTTTGAAAATTTCAGAATGAAATGCAGTGTGGCAGTCATCCCTGCTTGGGCAGTGAAGGGGTGGGAGATTGGGCATCAAGAAGCAGTGGCCAAGTGGAGCCAGGATTTTAAGGACTCCTGGCAGCGGTAGGTTCAGAGGGGCTGAATATGAGCTGGACCTTCCAGCCTCCGCAGGAGACGGTCTGGAAAGGCTGCGATCCTTCAATCTGAGCAGGTCACCAGGGAAGGCAGCTGGAAAGCCAGGCTGGACCTGCCAGCTGGATTTGATCAACCGTCTTCCCAAAACGCGAATGGTGGGATGAAACATCTGGTGTTCAATGATATTGCTGCATTGCCTCGAAAACATCGTGTTCAGAAACACCCAGCCTGCTCCCAGACCTCTGGGGCGCCTGGGATCCCCAGAACCTCCTTGTCAGTCCATACTTCCAGCTCTGAGGACCTCAGCTTTGGTTTGTTGGCCAAGGCGGTGGCTGTCACATTTGCTCAGCACTCCTGTCCATCACTCGCTATTAACGTGTTGGGCAGGGCTCCCCACCCGCGGGGTCTGACTGGGGCAGCTGGTGTCACCGGGGACTGTTTACAGCTTTGAGTCGAGGCTGAATGGGAAATCAGCTCTGTAAACACTGCCAGAGGAGAGTGGATGTTATTTATTTAGTGCGATAATGCAACAGCAGCGGGTTAGTCAAACAGTGATTAGCAACGGGTCATGCTATAATTAGGGGGTCTGTTGCAGTTGGCTACCACTTACTGAATGCCACCAGTAAGTCATCAAGTATCTGGGGTAAGTAGGGGATTCGTTTGGGAAGCAAGTGCTTTCAGGCACAGTTAGGACTGTTTGGGAACATGCAGATCTTTTTCTTTGCCTCCCTTTATCCTAGCAATTAACGTACACAAGGCTCTGAAGTGGCACTTGCTTCTCTCTTAGTTGCGTGAAATCTTGAACAAAAGCTCCAAACAGCTCTCTTGAGTGATTAAATCTCATCTGAAAGAGCTTGAAATCTCAGGGGGTACAAAGGAGTAATTCTTTTCTCTCCTCTTACAGAAGGGGGGAAAGGAAAGTTCTGCTCCTCAAGCACAGGTTTATATTTTACATATGTCTTTTTTTTTTCCCTTCTTGCTGTTTTAAGAATCAAGTTTCCACAATTCTATTGTCTGAACATCAGAAGTTTCTCTTGCTTAGACAGGCAGTGAGATTCTGGCGCCTCATATGTGAAAGGAAAGAAAATACCTCAATCAGTTAACTGCGTTCACGAGTTTTTGCTGAATCTTCCTTCCACTGAATGATTTGCTGTGTTTAAAGAATGAAGGACTGAAATCAGTGACTAGAGACGGCAAATAACTACTAGGTAAATGCCACGCACATCAGTCTGGATACATTTCTCCATCTTCACACCCTTGGATGCTCCTGCAATGCCTTCACATTGCAATTTCATCTTTTCAGTCATAGCTTTCCCCTCCATTAGCCCGGCTGTCCCAAGCAGCTCCCGTTTCTGCTCTCCGTTCGTCAGATCGGCTCACAGATTTTGCCTTGCCATTATCTGCAGAGATTTGCCTCCCGGTAGGAGTGTGTTTGGCGTGCTGCGCAGCTTGACTGCGGCAGTCGTAATCAGTACAAGTCAAATATATGCATCTTCTTGCTTGTCTGAATTTGCCTGGTTTCAACTTCCAGCCCCCAGAATGTCTTCTGCCGCCGAGATTGTCCTCTCACCAGTGTCCTGTTTCTTGAGTACGTACTTGCAGGACATACTCAAGTCCTTCTTCAGCCTCCCCTGGGATAAACTAAATAGATTACTCTCCAGAAGCATCCTATGGTAAAAACATCTCTTCCTGTCCTTTCATAAGGCTCGTGGCTTTTCTCCCATGTATGTCCAGCTTTCCAACATCTTTCTTATATGTCAACATCAGCATGGAGTAAGGTACCATAGCAGCCTCATACCTGCTTTCTCATTTCAAGATCCTCCTGAGAATTTGCCTCTAACAACAAATGGCAGTAGGCACTTGCATTGAGCTGATGATGAGCAGGGACCTCATTTCCTTTTCAGACTCATCTCTTTCCAAGGCCAAATTGTCCTTGTCCTGTAAATACTGCCTTTATTTTGGCTTCCAAATATGTTGCCTCACCTTGGCTATACTCAGATGCATGTTGTTTTCTTACAAAATGTATCCAGGCAATCTAGATTGCTCTGTATCAGTATGCTGCCTGTTAAATTTATCAATCCCCCTGATTTTGGTCACCAGCAAACTCTTAAGTGATGATTTCAAGGGGTTCTTTCTTGACATGGGTAAAAAACTGAGTAGCAGAAAACTTATAACAGATTCCCAGGGGACCATGCTAAAACCAGAATTGTTAGGCAGCTTTTGCATGTACATTTGGGACCTCTCACTATCCTGGGTTTAACTCTGCTCAAGAGTCCTGTACAGAGTTGGTATTGTCCTTGCTTCTTTATCAAAACTTCATGTAATACCAAATCAAATGCTTTTCTGAAATCAGAGAATACAGCAACTTATTATTGTTGTTGATTATCACTGAAAATATCAAGATGGTAAATTTCTTCTCCTCTAATCCACACTGATTTGCCAAATTCTCTTCCCCATCTTTAATTCTCGATGAATTGTATTCTTTATGAGCCATTTTATTATTGTGCTGGAGAACAATCTTGGATTGATAGGCTTATAATTACCTAGATTATCCACTTTATTCTTTAAAAATATTGGTACATTTTTTTGTTAACTCTGATTGTCCAAGTTTGCTGGAAATCAAGATCAACCATGTGTAAAGTTCCTTACCTAGCTCTCTAAAAAGTCTTTTTAAAGAAAAAGATGCCATTATCTGGACTTGCTAATTCTGAAGTGTCTAGCATTAGTAACTGCTGTTTAACATTTTGTTTAATATCTGCGGGGATAGAAAAGTTTATCACCACATAATACAGCTCCCAAAAATAGAACAGAAATATTTATTGGCAGTCTCTGCTTTTCCTGAATCTTGGTCAACAACTCTACCATTTTGCAGCTGATCAGCCTAACTTTTTAATATTTCTTTTCTTCCCAATATGCTCAAAATCAACCTCTTCTGCAGCCTACAGATTTGTCTACAGCTGTAGCTGCTTTCTGACCATTCCCAAGCTTTTACTATATATCCACAGCTACCAGCTTCCCCTTTCTTCTCATTACAGTGTTTTTTGAAAACACTACACAGCTGTGACATCCGACCCGAGCCTCCCTGCGGGGTTGTTGGCGTGGAGGCTTCTCTGGGCTGCAGGTCTGTGACCTGCTGGTTATCGCTCCTTCTGTTTACACCCTTCCTTCTGCTTTAGCTCACTGTTTTCAGCTGTGTTAAAAATATTGGATATTGTCTAAACTCTTCAGTGCACACGTCTGTCTCTTCATATATTCCTGCGTTGGCTTTTTTTCTGTTTGCTTCTCAGAAACATAAAGAGCTGCCACAATCACCATTTCTTAGTCCGGTAAACATCTCCTCTTAGTAGCACCATGATGTCCCATGTAGAAGCGTTGGCCAAATGCACTCACGTTCATCCTTTCTTCTACATGACACATCAGGGTGAAGGAATAACCCACAGAGCCGGCTCTGTAGAGCCGATGCCTGGTCCAGGGTAACTGTCTGCTGCTTCAGCACATCTCATCCTCAGTGGGGTGCACATCCAAGGGTCCCTCCAGTATCACCAGAAATGAGGGATGAAGCCTTCTGCATTCAAGTCCTGCCAAATTTTCAGTTCTTTCTTTCCTTTGGGGATCTGCTGATTCCCTGCAGAGCTGAAGTAAGCAGGGGCATTAGGAAGCCTGCACTTCACTAGCAGCGCAAAGCGGGACGCCGTTACCACGCTTCCCCCGGGAGGGAAGCAGTGGCATGGGGTACATCGCAGAGAGCCTGACAGAAACCAGCCTGAGGACATTTTTCAGGGAGTAGCAGCCTGAAATGAGCAGAATTTGAAAAATGCACTTGTTCAAAGTATGTGCGCTGGTAGAAATAACTGTTCTCTGTGAGACCATTGAAAATGAGCCACAGGACATCTCATAGCTGCCAGGTGTCTGGTGCCAGACACAATTAGTGTCTGGACAGCTTGTTTTACCTGGAGAGTCTGGCTGATGAGAACTCACAGCCCACCTAAAGCACGTCCTGTCATTCTTTCTTTGGAAATAACCATTTGAAAGCAGCTTGCCCTATGAGCTCATTTATCCTTTTCTCCCTTCCCATCAGGAGTGCCATAAGGCTCGCAGCTTTAGCCCACCAAAAAATGACCTTCAGGGTCAACCCTCAAGGTCTCATAGCTCCAGGTTTATTTTGGTTTCTTTACTTTTAATGACCTGAGAAGGATTCAGTAATTTGGTAATTTCTTTTAAAAGAAGTTGCAAACGTTAACAGCATCTTGGAAGGTGTTCAGTTCAGCATAGCTTGGCAGGGAGAGACACCTCCTCCACATCCATACTTCCTAAAGAGGGGAGCACCAGACCCAACTTCTGCACAAGCCCTGCCAACACAGCTTTTGACCCCACACTGCCCTTCATAGCCCGGCAGGCCTGGGCCTGACTTACAAATATCTGCTCTGTGATGGGATCACCTATTGCTTCCACCTGGGATGATGAGCTGGTAAAGCCTGCAGCTGGGACACAGGCTCTTGTTTGAGTCCCCCTCCCCGGACTGCTGCTAGCAGTGCAAGGGTATGGCACGACTGCCAGCACAGCCTGGTTAGATATTGAGCCCACAGTGATTGTTTTAACTGCTTTCTCTCAAGAAGAACTGCGTACTCCAGTTGTTCCCCTCTGACCACCACCAGAGAAGGTCACTGCTTTATTGCTGCAGTGTGTAAGTACCTACAATCATCTCAAAGTAGTTCTGTTACTGCTATGAAACGTTTGGAGCAAACTCTTCTGTAGGTAACATCAGAGCCTGTGTGCTGAGAATGTATTATAGCACATTCCCTTTTGCATCATCTCCATCTTTTAAAAAAGTAATTAATTAATTAACCTTTTGACTTTCCCTGATGGCATCAGCTTCTTAACCACAAAAGATGATGGCTGTGCACTTCATATGTTTTGTACAGATCTGGAGAATCACATGGTCTCTTGGGGACTGTGATTATTTTAGCTTGCTAACTAACTAATTTTTTGAAGTGAGCCAGAGGCAGATCAGGTTTAAGATGAACATATTCAGCAAGTTTTCTCTCCAGAAGCTGTCATCCATTAATGGAGTGTAAAGAAATGGCAGCAGAGGCATGAGTCAGTTGGGTTGGTTACATATATCTGCAGCTCAGAGCTCTGGAGATTTTGTCTCCTTCATTTTCTAAAATGTCCTGTGGAGTCATGGCATTTCCACTCCAGCACAGGGGCAGCAGAAACCTCCTGGCTCTGGTCTGCCTGTGGCAATCAAGAAAGTTGATGAGAAAGTGTAAATGTGATGCAATGAGTTAAACCATGTGGGATCAGTGTCCTCGCTCCGAGAGATGTGTCCGTTGGCAACAGCTTCACACTTGCATTAAGTTTGTCTTAACCCCCCATGTGTAAAGAGTTTTGGGGGGTTTTGTTTGCGTTTTTTAGCAAGGCCAGTGCTCAAGTCAGAGCAGGTCTGTTGGCACCCTTGGGCAGGAGGGGTGGGTCTCTGCCTCTAGGCTTTCATGCTGTGGGTTATAAATTTCCAGCTAAGCCGCTGTGAGATGTCCTCTGCTGCAAAGGTATTCAGACAGATGCACCCCAAAACTTCCCATCAATAGTCAGTTTGCTCAGACAGAAGTAACAGGGAATCTTTAACGCTTGAGATTTAAAGCTTCACTTAAACCCTTTGCACAGCTGAAATCACAGAAGATGTAATTCAGCACAACCCTACTGATTTCTTAGTCATAGTTTCACAGGAGTAATTACAACAAACAAAGATACCTAGGCCAGGAAATACTCTTGTTTCTGCTGAAGTCCAGGGGTTGCAGAACCATAAACACATCGACTGGTGTGTCTCGGCACTGGGCTTCAAAGCAGGAGGTTATTTCCTGCTTGCATTTCACAGGCTACAAAACCATCTCATGGCAGCAATAAAAATAAAGCAGAGGAATTTTATTCCAATGCAATAAAGTTATAGCCATATATGACCTCCAGATGTGGAGCGGAACATGTCCACCACGCAATGACCCATGCAGGAAATCGGGCAGGATTGAAGATATTGCAAAAGCCGAGTTACACTCGAGTCCCTCTCGTTGTGCTACGCGTGAATCACGGTGCCCGCAGTGCAGTGGCAGCCTCGGAGGGCTCCTCTCTGCAGAGCACGATGAGGAATCTTCCCTGGCTTGCTCATCCGCTTTGACTCACGGTTCCCCTTCTTGGCCTGGGTGACGCAGTGCTACCCAAGTGGGTTTGCAGGCAGGACGGGAACAAAAACGAGGAACAAAACCAGGTGAAAAATGCTTCCCTGCACAGCTGGCAAAGCAAAGAATAGTATCATGTATTGAAACGCAGTAGCGGGGAGTGACTCCAGGCTCCCCCGGTGACATTTCAGCGCTCGGTGGCAGGGGGGAGATGGCTCCTTTCACTGCTCTTTCCCTCGGCTCTCTCAAGGTGGCAACTGCCGGCGTGTACTCATTAGCAGAGCTCAGAGCAGCGCAGCAGTGTATCTCTGCGATAAGATGAATGCCCATGGTACTGTGCGTTTTCCACGGATCATTTTTGGTTTGCTTTGGAGCAGGTAGCTTTTTAAACAAGAGGCTGGAGCCTTTGGCTGCGGTAAACCAGAGGATTGCCATTGAGTGACACGGTCACTGCCCATCGCTGCCTGCGATGTTCTCGTTGGCGTATGAGCTAACCCCTGCCACGAGACCACTTGTCTCTAAAGTTCATTTGCAGTAGGAGAGCACTATACTGGCTAGTAATTTATTAAAGAAGTGGTAAAAGCAAGGATCTCAGGTAAAGCGTAGAGCTGCTTTCAACTGCGGCGAGCACCAGGTCACCGTGGGAGTGCAGCGTCTGGGGGCAGAGCTGGGTTAGTGACGGTGCTGGGCGTCCTGTAGCTCAGCCAGCGAGCTGCGAGTTACCTTCAGTACCATCACACCACGTCAAAGCTGAAGGATTTCCGTAATTCCTAGCATTTATAGTCTACGTTTCTCTGCTGTGTAAACAAAGTACGTTTATTTGACTGCAGGCACAGAAAGCACAACTGGTGCCTTTCTGGGGCAGCGGTTTCCATACCTGGGTCTGTGCTGGTGTGAGAACAAGAGTAGCTGGGAAGTGTGTTTTCTAGGGAGGGAAAATTTACGGTGAATTATGGGGAGTTTGCGCAGGAAGGAAACATGGGAGCCCTGTACAGTTCCCCATTGAACACACGAATGATTTCTAGTCCTTTGCGGTGACGAGGAGCACTAGCATTGTGGCTTGTCCTTATAAACACAAACCCATTTGTGACAGTGTCATGGAAATCAGCCCATCTGTGCTTCCACCCACACTTCTGATGCGCTCGCTGAAATCAGCCACCCTTCTTGCCTTCATTCGTTGATTGATATCTCTTACTGTATCTTCGTCTTTTTGAGAGACCCACGGTCTCACGCAGGATGTTTCTCTTCGCTTCCTATATTGAGGGTTTGATACTGCAGTCAAAGACTTGGAGTGTGCTGATTTCCAACTGATAGTAATGGCTAAAGGTGAGAGCAGCGAGCTGTGAAATTTCATACTCCTACTGTCATAGTAAATAACCCGTCCGGTTTTATAGCTGCTTTCTCTCCTCAGACCTCTTATACAAATGTAGCACGGTATAGACAAGGATCTCGTACAGATGCCTCTGCACTGGAACAAAGTCACCCTTGAACAGCCCATAGGAACTTCACTGCTGTAAATATTTGGTCCAAGAGAACAGGCAGGCAGAATTGCTTCCACGTGCCCTTTCCAAGGGAACAGCCTTTATATTCTGCTCTCTGTTAGTATCTTTTGGTACTCAAACGCGGAATTTAAACTTTCATTTTTCAAGGTGCAGAATACCTTGGTGTGAGGTGGAAAAGGCAGAGCGGTTACAGCTGAGAGGCCGTGAAGGCCAGATGGACATGAAGAAAAGCCCGCCTGTCTGCAAAGAGGCGAGCACAAGGTGCTGCTTCCGCCGTGACCCGCGGATGCGACTCCCGCATCCCTCGGGAGCACGAGCCCATTAAACTCAGCGCCTGTGCTTTGGGTTGTCAACCAGAGGCTCTCTCCGTGAGTTTAGAGCTGTTTTCAAAAATAACCCTTCAGTGAAAAGACATTTCTTGGTCTTTTTCTATCTAAAGCTGGACTCCATTTTCTTTTTCAGGTGACGTGTTGTGTTTATCTTTTTATTTTTCTCCGTTTAAGCAAGTCCTGCATTTTAACCTGCTGGAATGACATTCGATTAAAATCAGTCTAGCAATCTGTCTCTGCTGACAACTGCGGGACTTCTTATCAGCTTTGTGCTTCGTGGGGAGAAAAGAGACAGCAGTGACAGAGAAGGCAAGAAGTGCTGTGGGAGGGGGCAGTGCCTTTATCAGAAATGGGTGGTGGAAATGGAGCTATTTTATCTGCGAGTGAACAAGTTGGATCACTCTGGTATTTCCTACTCCTCAAGTGTTGTCATGGGCAGGATATTGGGTTTTGGATTGCTCTGCAGTGATGAGCAAGAAATTATCTTTGGGTTGAGGTGATTGTCACTCCACAGCATCAGTTTAATGTGGTCTGGGGAGATCTTGTCCAGTTAGCCTCTGCTAACAACTTCTCTTTCTCTGATAATGATGAAGATGGAGCTACGCTAAAAATCACAACCCCAAATGTGAAATGTGGTGGGAATCGAGCAACAGCTTTTTTATTCAATCACAGCTTTAATTTGGCAGATGTTCAGTACAGAAAGTGAGGAGCCCCTTGAAATCACAGATTCAGACAGTAGTAGTAGTCTTTATTTATGTTAGAGTGATTCCTCGGGCCTCCGTCAGGAATCACAAGTGCTGGATGAAAGCTAAATGACTCCCTGTACTTCCAAGAACTTATACTCTGAGGTGTGGAGGACAGCAATTTCTAGGGGAAGGCTAAACAGGCTTTCCAAACATCTGCGACATCTTTTTTTACCAGTCCCCTGCTCTGTGTTGCCCAATAACAACGGGTGTCTGCAGGACATCTGCACTGAAGTCAGAGGCTGCATCAAGTCATCGTCGCTGCACACCACGCTCCGCTCTAAAAAGACAGAGCTGGCAAAGGATGGGGGAAAAGGGCATTTTTTTTACCTTACATTTATAAAGAGAAGAGTGAAGGCGATGAACTGCAGTGATAAGTCCAATTCTACACAGAGAGCATGAGACACTCAGAAACTGAATTTAGGGGTTTTCTATATCCCCCTCCCTCCTCTGTGGTGCAGTAGAGCAGAAGGAACAGTGCGATATTCATCTGCAGGTAAAATGAAATGGGCTTTTCAGACTGCTCAGTCCACCCTAGATGCGGCTTCATTTAAGGTGTCACAAATGGTGAAGCAGCACAACCCAGCACTGCAGGAAATGGGGGTGTCAGTTTTTCAGAATGACTCAACTCTTCTGTTGTCATCGGCTCAGCAGTGACAGCAAGTGGAACTAGATGGGGCTTGAGTGGGATGGAAATAAATTGGGTGAGGAATGTGACAGTGTCTCAGCTAACCAGTGCCTTGCAAGGAAAATGTCTTGCAAGACTGGCATGGCTATTACTGGCGTCTGATGGGACATTCTCGTCTCTACCGGGCAGACCAAGGCCACCACATAGGGCAGGCGAGTGTGTGGTCACTTAAGAGACAGGATTAGCTGTTGACCACCAGCTAAATCTTTATGGTCTCTGAGAAATGAATTCTTTTTTAATACCTTAAAGCCACTGAGTAAAGTTTCCCCAAGAGTCCCTACAGCTTGTTGGGAAGAGACGTCGGTTTATCCATCTCCTCGTTTGGTTTTCCCTTTCCTACCCCCCACCACTGTGGAGTGAGGAGGAGAAGGGGCAGAGGGAGGGGAGCATCTGCTAAGGTGACTTGGTGGTTGTCAGGTGAAGGAGTGGGGCGTAAGCATGCAGCTGATCTCATCTTGACAGATGGATGGTTTCTGATTTCCCTGAATGCCATCAGTGCAGCCTTGCCGAGGCTTATTACTGGATTGCCTTTCCCAAGTCAGAGCCAGTCTCCTGTGCAGTGATGACTAGGACTAGTCATACACATATGGTGTATCTGTCTTGCTCTTGGTGGCAGTGATTAGTGGAGAATAAAATAAGACGAGGAGTTCTTGCCTCACAAGGGAAGTCTATGGAGCTGTCATGTCAAGCCTGCTGGAGATGCTGTGCCTGTATTTTTTTCCATTTAAAAAATGTTGTGCTTTGCTGAAGTGAAAATACTGCCAAGAGTACTGACTTCAGCTAAGTTTCTCTGGGCGAACAGTTCTTTGCAAAGGCCTTTTTTTTTTGATTTGGTTGCTGGGGTTTTTTTGTTTGTGTTTTTTTTTTTTTTTTAAGAGTTCCATGTTTGATTTTTTTTTTTATTTTATTCTAATATAGAAAGTTTCAGTTATTGTAGAGGTCTCCGTGACAGCATGATGGTACAGATGTTGTGTAACTTCAGTGCACATTAAAATTATGAAATTTTGCAGAAAAATAAAGCAAACAAGGTGATCCCAAACTGGAATTTTGACATACAAAATCACTGAAGAGTTTTTCTTCCATTTTGCAGGAGTTATCAAAATTAATTTTGTGCTGACACCTGAAAGAGTGAAACCATTTCACTTCTCTTCACTGCCTGAATTTAGCACCTCATGGTAACCAAAGTCCTTAGGTAGATTACTGTGGTGAGCTTTTCATCGCAGTCCCTGGTACCAAATCTGAAGAGAACACATACGAGAAGACTCACTTTGAGACGTATCGGGAGTGCGGAGGCTCAGCCTGACTCTGCCGTCTGGCCAGCAGAGCGGACCCGTGTCTGGGCAGGAGCCTGTGCTAGAAGCTGGGAACCAGATTTTTACGAGAAACCAGACCCGGAGCCCCACTCGGGTTCCCTGGCAGGTTGTGAGTGGGGCTGCTCTCAGCAAGCCCAGGATGGAAAGGCTCTGGAGCCCAGGAGAGGAAGACCGTGGGTCTGCAGGACCGCTGCCCTCCGCCCATGCTGTAGAGCAGGGGCTGCTCATGAGCTGTTGGAAGCTGGACGTTCACGTGCAGGAAAACACGACCTGGCTGCGGTGATGTGCATGGCTGTCATCACCGCACGGTGTAACGTGTGCCTGTAATCACCGTCACGCACAATGGCAGAGAAGCTCTTTTCTGGTGAAGGAAATATATATATATATATGATGGGCTGGATGGTATAAGGGGTGAGTTCGGAGGTCAGTGTTATCTTTCTGAGGCAGAGAACAGCTTCCTAACCGAGTATGAGTAATCACTTTAATAACAAAGAATAGCACCAGGCCGTCTGTGTGAGCCAGATATATTTACAGAATAACTCGTGGAGATTTTTTTATTACCTGGTATTGACGTAATTTTTTTTCTTTGTTGGGATTCCAATGACTATAAGTCTAACCACTGCGGTGTCGTGGGGAGAGGCAAAAGGGAAAGAAGATCCAATTTTAAAATCCATTACGGAAAGGATGACAAAAGCTAAACAATGGCATTGGTTTAGTGTCCTTTCATTATATGTTCATTATATGCTTCATCATGTGGGGAAAGACGAAAGTCCTAAGAGCCCTTAAAACACCGCAGGTCTCCCGTACCGTGGTGGGAGGTTTCTGCTCCTGGAGGGCTGTGGAGTGTGACGCTTTAAATGCATTGCCCGTTCAGACCCAAATGTTGCTTGTTTCTATATTTGTGGGGAAAAAGATAACATGTTTGTGAGGAAAAAAAAATGTTCTCAGGGCTGCAGAGCTTGGGAATATGTAAAGAATTATAAGAAAAAATAAATTGTATGTGAGGTGCAATATAAGACTGTCACACAGTGTTTTGCTTGTTTTAAAAAGTTCCCCAAGGTACCTCATAAACCCTGATACTGGAGGGAGCATGGGGGACTGGGATACTGCAGATAGGTGACATTTTTTCTGTCTTCTCTTATTCCTACCCTCCGCTCTTGCTGGCTCCCACACACGCACGTTTCCCGTGTAATTCAGAACTGTAACAGGCATGAAGTGCAGCGAAGCAGTTTCATAACTTCCCACTGAAGCAGTAAGTGCTAAAGCCGCTCTTCTGCGTAGCAAGGAACAATTTCCCCTGAATCAGTGTCAACAAAATTTGACCAGATTTTCCTTGTGGCGTTATCTGTGCTACCTCAACGCTAAGATCAGTTCAGTGTCTGTATCTTGTGTCCAGGGGCTGCTGGTGCCCTGCCCCGAATCCTCGTGGTGTGAGGTTCGCTCGGCCGCTTCGTGCCTCCATGGTAAACTGAGATGACAGCTTGGTTTTGAAGGACGCTGTGGGGCAGAATTAACCAGTGCTCACAGACTGTGCTGGCAGGCAGAGGAGTGGGTCAAGATCTCTTGTGTTTTGACTGCAGTTTAGTCTTCTCTTTGGTTCACATTTATCCTTTTTGAAATGGGAGGACAAGGAAGAATGGGTTCCTGTCTCCATTGAAACAAAGCACCGTATCAGACCTATTCTGATGTATTTGCGACTGAATTAATTGAAATTAATTTAACCTATATGCCAAACACATGAATGATTTGAAGCGGTTACTTAAACCTCTTTGGAGATGAAAGAATTAGGTTTCTTTTTGTCTGTTTGAGCTCAGAGACTATTGGTTGTATTTTTACATCCCCAAGACCATCTTCCAGGATATTCTTCCTGCATCTTTGACAGGCAGCTGTCCCAGCAGCTTGCGAGACATTTAGTTCTATGGAAGAACTCCAGAGCAGGAACACAGGAGAACCCTTTTTCCCCCCAAATTAAAGTTGGAGGTCAGGTCTTACGGACGCAGAGGTGACTTGATCGGAAACTCTAGACCTCTCACCCTTATATTTGCAAAATACGGCAGTAGTCTTTAAGTCACCAGATTCCGGAGTGCCCTTAGAAACACCAGTTACAGGCTTAAGCTGTAAATAGCGGCCAAATTCTGAAGGTTTCCACCCTCAGATAAAAACACCCTTTTGACTCGAGTAAGTTTTGCTTGCAAAACTATGTATAGTCTATACCTACTGAAGTACTAATTCTAGTAAACACTGAACCAGGCCTGGATAGTGGGTGTTCGATTGCAGTGCAAACCTGGCATCGTATCTAGGAAGTCTGAGTCAGTATTATTACAATCTTTTCTTTGAAGCCAGGTAACCACAATGGCATTACTTGCATTTGAGTTATTATTAATAGCGCCGTGGTGTGGCATTATCCTTGGCTCTCTAGAGACGTACCACAAAGGGCAATCAACAGTCTGAAGTGCTCAGAAACTTACCCTATTTTTTCCACTGGATTAAGAGCAGCAAATACACAAACTCTTTATTAAGATGGTGCATTCATTTCTTTGGAGTCATGATGGAATTTTGATAGAATCAAAAATCCCATTAATATTTATATCACTTAGTGTTACTGGGAGTAAGTACATTTATTTTAACTTGAGCTGCAAATCTTTTAGTTCTTTGTAATTACAGTACTGCTATTAAGTATTCATAAGGCTGTACAATATAGTGTCACAGGAAACCTATTTTAATTTAGTGGTAAGTCAATGTTTTAATTTTGTGTAAAAACAGAAACTAATTTACCAAGCATTCTCGCTTGTGTTTTCCCAGCCAGGTTTTGCAAGCCTTCTTCAGTTGATTGTATTTAGACTACTTTTTTGTAACTTTGGAAGTTACCGTGAAAATTCTTAGGTCCAGTGCAGCTTACATGTGTGCATGCTGTCGCATGTAACTTTGAACGTGAGCGTAGGCTGGCAGAGGTCAGTTGTATCACGGTGCTCAGCTCCTCGGTGTCACCAGAATTGCAACGCAACATATTTGCATAAACTTCATAAAAAGTTGGTCTTGGAGAAGAAGTCTCAAGAATGGTACCTGTATTAGTAATTTATGTTGCTTGCATTTATTTCTAGAAATAAGACTATTTCAGTTGTGAGAGTCTTTGACAAAATATACAGGCGGATTTCTTTGAGGTCGTTGGGGGTTTCGCTTGCAGAAGGACAGGGCAGATTGACCCGTGGTATTTTTGTGCGTGTCCCTTCCCACACCAGCACCCAGAGCTCACTGGGTACAGCATGGTATGCTGTGTGTACTGGTATAATGCTTTGGGTTCGTGTCTTTTGAAATTATTTCCCTACTAACTCATTTGTGGTAATTAGAGGGAAGGAGCTGTTACCGTCTGAGGAGGCACTACACAGAATGGGGTTTTTCAACAAGTGAGGCACGGTGTCTGCAGAGGGCTGTGGCAGATGGAGTCTTAGGTGTGATCTGTATCCTATGCATTGTTTCTTACGACTTCTGCCTGTGCAGCTTCTCCTCACCCCTATGGAAACTGAATATTTGGCCAGAAGAGCCTTTTCTCTGTGCCAGTGTAGCAGCCCTTGCAGTATTTTACTACCTTGCTGCAGTTGAAACATCCTCTGGGAATCTAAATCCGAGAAGTCCCCGGGAGAAGTGATGATCATGGAGTGGATTAAAGGTTGATCTTAGCTTCCAGGTGAAGACCTGACTTCGCTCATAAAAGGGGGGATTTTTTTTGTTATTTTCAGTAGAGCCAGTGTTCCCCTGGGCCCTTGAAGCGCCCTGTTAGCCCTAGGTTATGCCTGAATGGGTGGTGTATACACAGCCACAAAGGGTTATCACTTCAGCTTGATTTCGTGCCTCCAGGCATGCACCTTAGTGTTGTGAGATACAAATACGTCGGGTAGATTACAGAAAATTGTGTTATGTCAGCTCTACGCAATGGTGTGACTTCATTTTGACACATCTACATAACTTCTGTTTTCAAAAGAAGCCAGGCCAGGGGGGCAAAATGCAGCGTTATGGGTGTCTTCACTGGGGTAAATGTGCATCTGTGAGAGATCCTGTAACTTATAACTGTCCTTTCTAACTCTCTCCACTGCAGGACGAGGTCTCTTCTATGGACATTGAACTCCCAGCTACCTATGCTTATTGCCTGTGATGGAAGAACTCGATGTTAATGTGAGGTAGGATAACCTACGTGGCTCCCCTGTACCGCGCCTCGTCCAGCTGGTGAGCTGCGGGGGGCAGTGGCCGGACGGTGTGTTTGGAAAGCTGCAGGACGGTATTTTCTGTTTGCCTGTAGATGAAGGTCTCTGCTCATGCAGCAATGTCTGGTTTGGGGTTTCCTGGAGTTCTGTGAGGATGTAGTGTCACCCTGTTATTTGTGTAAATGGCAGATGTGGCGTAGCCAAGTCAAGGACTTCCTTGCAGTAGGATGGATGGGGCCCCATCAAAGACCGGGCACAAGCCCATCTGTGCCTGCTGAAAGTCTGATCCTAGGGGGTTTTTTTGGTGCAATGGTCTAAAAACTTACAACCTCACCTCTGCTGCCTTATACTGGGGCAAGCAAAAAAATGACATCTCTGAAGTCATTTCAAACCCCTGGGCACACTACTGGTATTAGTGAAAGACAAATTTCGGTATGGATCATTTTGATCCTGGAAGTGTGATGCCAACAGAAATTGTTCAAAAAGGCTGGAGATCCTGTTTGCAGCTGTCCCCGGGACACAGGGCTGGCATCGGCTCTGCCATTCTCCCTCTGGTGTGATCTGCAGGATCTTTCTGTAGGACTAGGATTTGTCCCTTTTGTTTCTTGGCCTTTTGACTGCCCAGGCTGCTGCTGATGCTGAACTGTGTAGGGAGCTGAACTGAGACCCACCAAACCCACTTCACACAAGGACATCAAACTTCTGACCAAACCCATGTTGCTGGCCCAGACACAGGAGGAAGCAATATTCCAGTTGCAATGACAGATGTATGTTTCCACAAAGAGTTTACTTAAAATCCACTCAGGGATTATCTTTTTGATGTCTCAAGTTTTTATTTTGGGGAGTAATCCTTCACCCTTCCCCTGCCTGGACACTCAAGTGGCAAATACGTGGGGAAATGTCTTGGAGAAAATTGCTCTGATAGAGACAGATCGAATGTATGTACTCCGGTCTTCCAGGAAACCTTTCCCTAAGGAGTTACGGAACAGAGATCAGGAGGAAACGCAGTACAGAAGGGAGGGGAACGGGGTCTTACACCTCAAAGGGGATCCTGCCGTGCCACCCTGTCCTCGCAGCTTTCTAGCTCTTGGGCTTTCAGGTTGGGATGTGCCTCTGTGCAAGCCACAACCCACTCTCTCTAGTTGCATGCACAGAACAAGATAACACATTTTCAAAGACAATTTCTGTTCTTAATGAGCCTCCTCAAAGTGCTGTACTATCAGAGAGAACATCTCTGGTCTTCTTTCACCTACTCAAGTGTTGGGAAAATCACCAGCTGCTCCACGTTGCTGCTTTAATGCACACTTAGCAGCTCGCATTTATAACCCGGTAATCAATGCTGAGGGGTAATGTGTTTTGCTTAATGAAATTTGTCTTGCCTTTTTAATACCAGAAGTGTAGTTAAATGCGTAGGCTGCTGCTGTTTCTCTGAAAAGGGGATTAAGGTGCTGACACCAGGCAATTTTCCCTACAATCTTTTCCTTCCTCTAAAGACGCTAGGAAAAAATCCTCTGTTTCTCACGATGGTGAAAAAAATTCCCCATTGTACATTTGATCATTCATAGAAGGAAAGTCTGTCAGTTCATAAACACCAGGGGGCACAGAGAAACTGGCTCAGCAAGTGCCTGGACCACAAGTGCCTGGCACAGGGAGGCTATACCAGGAGGGAAGTATGACGTTATATTTACCTTACCCATATATTTTTTTCAGTAATGTGCTATTTGCCACTGGTGGAGACAGACACTGAGTAAGTCTGACCAAACATGGATGTTTTGAAGTGATCTACTGGAGTTTTGTAATTCAGTATTTGTAGGAACCAACAGACTGTTATCTGTTTCTTTCTATTTTTGAATTTTACTATAATTCCAATCACTCCTAATCCTGGTCCAAAAGAAACCCAGTCAAAACCCCACCCTTCCCCCAACCCCCAAAACCCAAACCCAAATAAAATTGATTCCTATCAGAATTAGGCTTTCTCTTCCTACTTGTGATACTTCCCGATATGTGATGTAGCCTGAACGCAATGAGAAGTGCTTGGGAGGAGGGGGTTTGGGCAGAGCTGGGGGGTCTCCTTCGGTCGGCTTGCTGCGGAAAATGCCCTGGGGAAAGGTTTTTTGGAAAGAGTCCCTCAAGAGACCGCTTTCTCCTGGAGACTGGTTAGTGCGGCCGGCTGGTGTGGTCTGACCCTGGCAGGGCAGTGGAAGGATCTCTGAGGGGGAAATTCTCGTTGGGTGAATTATTTCATCCGACTGCCCATTTAGATGTTAAAAGAGGCAACACAAGGTATTCCTGGGGATCTGATGAATGAAAATCCATGGGAATTTGAAAGCTCTCCTGAATCAATATTGATTCACCGTTCCCCAGCTGTTTTGATCAAACACTGTGGTCAGATCTCACTTCGCCATACTTCAGGAATGATTTTATTCTTTTGTTCCTAGGGGCTCTTTCTGAGCTGGACTAAGGCAGTCCTGTGTGTGATTGGTTGCATAAACAGACTTTGTGGTAGGCACATAGTTTTATTTTGACTCCACACTTGTCCAAACCATGAATTTTTTGTTTTGAGAGCTTTGCTTTTGTCAGCTACCAGTAAGTAGCTAATGTTCCTCCTTTATCTGCCCTGATTTCAGTTTTTTTGCTGAGATGTGAAATACTGAATGTTTTCTGTCGAAGCTGGGGGCTTCCACGTGTTGTTTTCCAGAGCTGCACGTGGTGAGCCTGAGAGGTGGGAGCACTTGGGTCCCCCCTCCCCATCCCTGCGGGGCTCAGGGATGCTCCAGTGGGAAGCACGAGAAGAGGAGCCAAGCTTGGGGAAATGAGAGATGCTTTGACAACGTGGGGACAACAGCAGGATGGGAGGAGAGAGGGTCAGGTTGACTTTGTTTAGAGCTGAGCCCTGTGGAAACAGCATGTCGCTCTTCGGCTCAGAGCCACAAGTGCCGCAGTTGTCCTGCTCCAGCCAGCTGGGATGGCTGTGGGCGCAGGGCTCCTGCCCTCGACAGGTTTTGGTGGGGTGCCCCAGAGGGTGCCAAGTGATGAGCGGCTTTACATCTCTGTAGCTACCTGAAGCACTGCAGGCAGATTCAACTGTACAACTGTTTTATTTCTGTGGAAAAATTTGGTTATGAATTTTACAAATGCTGCAGTGCGAGGTTAGAGAGACATTCCTGGAAATTTTAGACAGTCTGCTTTGGGACTAGTATTAATCACGGCCGAGGGGGGTGGCAGACCTCATTTTCTCTAATTCTAGAGTAGAAAAATAAATGACCTCGCAAGTATTTCCGATTTATATTTTATAGAATTTTTTAATTTCATGTGACTTGGTGATTATTATTGAACCCATTTATTATAGGCAGTAGGTTAATGAGATACTGTCAAGGGTTTTGGAATGAAAACTCAAACCCTTGAATTGGTTAGAGTATGGGAAAAAAAAAAGCCGTTCCCTTTATTCTCTTCATTTCCAACAACTTTATAAAAATATTAGTTGGGCACACCACACACAAGAGTACAGCGGTCCGTCCCGCTGACCCGCCCTAGCACCGCGGGCACGTGTGACCCGTAGCCTGTTTGCTGCTGGTGCCCCCAGCCAAAGGGCCGGAGCTCCTGCAGGTGCCTTCACTGCTGCCCCCAGGGGCACAAACCTCTTCCTCCACCTGAAGGTTGTGACGAACCACTTTGAATCTTCTGTCTGGAGCCAGAGCTGGCGCAAGGGTTTTGGCAAGCAGGCTGCTGCCCTGCCCGCTCATGCCCATGGTTCTTGTAAATTTGTGCAAACCTTCAAAACACGTTTGCACTTCAGTTTTTCTGGTTTTTGGTGCATTAGACAATTTCACTTTCATACAAACACAATGATTTTGACAGCCTCGGAGAAAATGGAAAAAGGCTGAACCTCTTTGGGCACAAAAAGAAAATAAGCACAGAGGTGGCTTTGCTGCAGTTTGTTTTACTGTGCCTACGCTTGCATTTCGGTGCCGAGCAGCAGTAAGGTGAATTCCCTGGTCATCCCCACACGTGGTGTATCAGTTCAGATCACACAGCACTTAGCAAGGGGACTTGTGAACTACATTCCTCTTGGAAGACATTAAACCAGCAGCTCTGCACCACGCGCTCTGCAGTCCGCAATGAGGACTAAAGGTTTTGAAGCATGGGCTCAAACCATGCAGCTTCCACATTCAGGCATGGTGGGGACGTGCAGGCAGGGAGACTAGGCTAAATCTAATCCAAAATATCCCCCCACGTCCTGCATAGAGTGGAGATGCAGGGGCCACAGTACCAACTGCTTTGATCTGCTCCTGTTGTGCCAAATTACCAGCTAAAATAGACATAGTTTGTCTGTACAGAAGTCACCTGGGAGTCCATGGACTCTTGTTTTTCTGTGTACAAACCAGGCAATTGGCTCTTACAGGGTGCGGGTAGGTACATAATAACTCTGCCCATGAAAACTGAGAGAGGAGGTTCCATGTACCAAGAACGGCACCTGCAGACCTCGCTGAGCAATCCAGAGGGGCCCCAACAGGGAGGACTCTGCTTCTCTTGGGCACTTGCCAGTGTAGGCTGCAAACGTGCCGTGCACAGAGAGTGAGCAATGGCCTTATTAAAGACTATTAAAGCCTTCCTAGACCTTTGGTAAGACTTTCATTATCTCACTACAGGGCATTCCCCGTAGCCAGGAATGAAGTAAAGCTTCCCGTCGGCATGCCAGTCCCTCTCTCGTAGCAGCTAAATCTGACTCCTTTACATTGCTGGGAGCACAGGTGACTCAAATCTACGCCAGTTCTGAATGGCGTGGTTGGCCATTCTTGTGCATTTTCCCTTCTTTGAAGTCCGGCGCTCATCGTTCATTCATTCATCCCATTGCTATGGGTGCTGCCTGGCCAGCCCAGCATTTCTAGCTCCTGGGCTGCCTCAATTTTAGCTTACCAGGCACCACAGAGGACTCTTCGTGATGCAGCTCTGCAAATCTCCCACCACCCTCGAGCTGCAGGGTGCTCAAATGCTTTACTCAGTTAACTGCTCGGAGCTGCTCTGCTGGCACAGTTTGAAAACCATTGGCTCAAGCTTTCTGAAAGAGCTTTTGGCACAGGCAGGCTCTGGGCTGGTTTACAACAGTGCAACAGGTTGGGAAGTTGCAGTTACTAACGAGAGGCAATCTGAACATTTCTCAAAAGCTGCAAACTGATTTTCATGTGCTGGCTGATGTAGGGCAAGCACCCTACTATTGCATGCTAAATATTGACCGCACAATTGTGTTTCAGGCAGCTTTTTAAATATTTCTGTTAGCATTTTAACCCCAAAGGCTGTGCTGTGGGCTTTGAGAACTAGGTTGTTTTCCAGTTCTCACAGCAAACTCTTCGTAGGTCCTTGGGCAAATCTTCAAGACTGATTGATTCTCCCCACTGTGACAACTGGAGTCCCATAGAAGCTCCAGCACTAGCAGCCCGTGTTGCTCTTCAGGTCCGTAGCTGGGAGGGGAGAAGTGGAGGAGCAGCTGCCTGGCATTTACAGCCAGGACCAAGCGAGCAGAGCCGTGGTTCTGCTGGCCGGAGCTCTTCTCACCTCTTGGGCAACAAGGAGAAACCTCTGCTATTTGAATGGGTGCCTCTGAGTGTGGTCAGAGCTGCTCTGTGTACTTCACACTGTACAAAGGTTTCTTGCTTCCTCAGGTGTTGGGGAGAGGCCATTATGCTCTTGAGAAATACGCTTTTAAAAAAAAATCACGAGAACGTTTAGTGCAAGTAAATAGCTTTTATATAAGCCTTTTTCTTGTAGCAGTTGGTGAAGGCAGACTCCCTTTGCTAAATCAACTATGGAGAAACAATGTATTATTTTAGTTTGTCACAACAGTAATTGCTTTTTATTTTTAAGCTAAGCCCCCAAAACAGCTGAATTTTAGATTGATGTTAATTGCTTCCAAACTTGGCTTTATCAGCTTTAGTTTTCTCAGTTTGTTGCTGAAGATATTTTTGTTGCTTGAAGTATTCTGAAAAACGCAGAGCCCTCCAGCAGTACTGTGTGGGGTTCATTAATCTTCTCTTGGCTTTGAGAAATGAGAAGCAAGGTGAGGGAACAAGGAATCAAATTGGTTGAATTAGTTGTGTTTGTTTGGAAGCAAAGAAAATATTCCATTTTTTAACACAGCTGCTGTTCCCAAAGTCCTCATACAGAGGCATAGTGAACATTATTTCTGACAACAGACCTTCTTGTTGATATGCCCTCTTGAGTCAAGTTGTATGTTTGAGTGAGTCCCAAATCTGCAGCCTTGCTGTGATGGCCCAAGAGGCTCCTTTCATCATGGACCCCAAGAAGCGATGCCATTGATGGCTGGCTCTAAGACGGGTTCGTTACCTAAAGCTGGTACGCTGGCAGGATGGCTGAATGCGGAAAGAGGCAGAGAAGGTCTTAGGTCTCCTCTCCCCATCCAAACCCGGGGAGAAGCAGGAGCAATAGTCAGTGGTGGGAGAGAGAGGGACCCAAAGAGCTCCATCCCTGAAGCCCCAGAAGTAGCGAAGGGATGTCCCAGGAGAGGAGTGGGTGCGTGCCCTCGGTCCCTGTGCTCCCCTCGCTCAGGACACTGGCAGCCAGCAGCGAGGACTGAGCAGTGGGGCAGGACAGGCAGAAAACTGGCTGAAAGCAGAGGTGGCCGTTTGGGCAAGGGGGAGGCTGTGCTGAGTGGTTGGAACAAAATAAGCATCTGATTTAATGACCCAAAGCGTAGAAAACGGAAGAGGTTTAGGAAGGAGCTTGTGTGCTCCGAGTGCCCTCCCAGTGGGGATTCACAGAAAGCAAAGCGCTTAAGATTCCTCCAGCAGGTTGCAATATAAGTGTTTATTCTTAGATATACACAAGCTTTTTTTCAAAACCTCTCCAGCTTCTACACTTTGAGTCATTAAATCATTGTTTATCTCAACTTCTTTGGTCACATTTCTGTTCAGGTGAGAAATACCAGGCTAAAATGTCATTTAACAGGCCAGAATCAGCCTAGAGCACGCTTCTTCTCCTAGTCCCCTTTCTAAGGGAAGATCAACTCTAATCCTCCTGTAATACCTGCAGCATCCATCCAAGAAAGGTACTTGCTCGTGCTTTTCTGTGGAGACAGACATACTGATTGAGAAGATTTTCTGCAGAGCCCTGTCTTCTCCGCCTGCGTCCCCCAGGCAGGAACGGTGCAGCGATCAGAGGAGCACGTAGACGGGAGCTGAGTGTTTTCATCCCTTGGTACACAAGTGATATAACGTCCTGTTCTGCTTGCTGAGCTGATGTGGATGAGTGCATTTTCTCCTGAGGATAATGGCAGGCAGAACACATGGTGCCAGAAAAGAGCGAAGTAAAACCCTACAGATCCCTTATGAGGCAAAACTTAACAGTATTGATTTACATCAGCTGTAGATACGACTATATATAAGCTGTGCTGTTGAACAAAATGAACCATTTTATAAGTAGCCGTTTGAAAGATGGCCGGTTGCTGGCTTTGGAGGGGTTAGCCTCTGTGTGCCTGGGGGTGCTGGGGTGGTCGGGCACAGCAGGGGCCCCTGGGAAGGAGCCCACAAGCCGGGAGCACTAAACTGCATGGGGCACTACTGAATCTGCAGCCATAGCCTTCGCAGAGCATTTCCCATCTGCCGACACCGGGTGCAAGAAGAGGGGCGAAGCAGGAGGGCACAGGGAAGCAAGGCATGGTGTACAGGTTCACCTTCATATTTTTGTGCTACCAACCAAAAACCCTCGGTAGCCAAAAAAGCCCTGCAAAAGAAGTTCTCTCTGCAGAATGCTCCCTGCAGCCCAGGCACCGCTCAGCAGGAGCAATGGCTGTTATCAGCCTGGGTACTTTTCATATTGTTCAACTTTTTTCTCAGTTTCTAGGGAAACACTTTATAGCACTATATTTATCAGAACGTCTTTCCAAACACCTCCGCCAACACTTAATTAATGGAATTTTTAAGCCTGGCTCCAGCTTCTGCAAATTAATAGTGTGCTCCCTGACGGCAGCTGTGGAGCAAGTGAGACATATATACTCTCTGAAATAAGTTAGAGGGTGCAGAGGCAGAGGGGCAGCACCACCATTTGTCTGCGTGCGCTGAGCCCCCCAGGAAGGTAAGGCTGTCATGCACTTCTGCGATGTTTCACTCTGCTTTTATTAGTGTGCCCTGAGGAATCTGTGCAGACGAAAATGCCCTTGACAAAGAGCTGGGCCATAAAAATTAACTTTTTGATGTCTTTCGGCACACCCTTTCTTTAGCTTCAGTGCCTCTGCACAGAGTGGCAGCTAGTGAAGATTTGGAAGAGGCTGTGGAAGGCTGTTAAAATAGTCCCAAAGCCTGGGATATCCTGGGGCAGACCTGGCTCTAGGGCTTGGCAAAAATGGGCAGCTGCCCTAGAAAGCAGCAGATTGCCCAGAGCAGGAGAATGGGCTGGACCTTGTGGCCAGCTTTTGCCCACGCCGGCTGCCTGGAAGGGCAAGGCTGGCAGCTGCGGAGCCAGGGGCTTCCCAGGACACCCTCCTTGACTTTTCAAGGCTGACCCTCAGCATTAGGCTGGCAAAATTCAATTCAATTGTCAGATTGACAGAGCTGTGTTCCCTTATAGAGCAGACATGATGATGTGTCTCAAAACCAAAGGGTATTGGCTGTAGGTGGAAATCTAATGGCTTTTGCTCTCCTCTCAGTGAGTTAAAATTGCTTTTGGAGAAGTGCAGAAAGACAGTCCCGAGGTCTTGGGTAGACACCTCTTCTGGGAATGCTGTCTTGGGAATAGGGCTGCGATGCTGACAGCTGCCGTGAGCTGTTACCTACTCCAGATCCTGCCGCAATAGTGTGCGCGGCTGCAGAACGAGCCATTCACTGCTTGGGAAAGAGCATTTCTACTACCTCAGATATGAAGGATGCTGCAGCAAAACATTTTGTGCTAGTTGCTTGGCCACGTGTCTAGGACCTGCTATCAGGTAGTATAAATGACTGTTGATAGACTATTACCCTGGAGCAGAGTGCATCTACGATGCAGATAAGAAATGTGCTCCTCTTCTTACCTAGTTCAGTCTTCCACTATTTATTTTACCCTTTCTGTACTGGCAATGAATTATCAATGATGTGACTCCCTGGTCTGGCAAACAGTCAGAGGTCTGAACCTCAGTCGCTGGCTGAACTTACTGTCTGGCCCCATCTGTTCACCGAGGACTTGCCACCACGTGTCCTCTGAGCAGCAGCCTCTGCCTCCCAAAGTCAGAACGTGAAGTAAAAGCCGTTGTCTGAACGTAAGCTTTGCCATCTGACGGACAGGAACCCTGTGGAGATGAAGCTTTCAGGGAGTTCTTGGCTGTTTGGGGGTGAACCCATTGTAGGGCAAGTTATTAAAAAAAAAAGGGGGGGGGGGGCAGAAAGAAAAACCCCAGCTTGAGGCATACTGAAAAATGTAGCAGACCATGGGAGTGCCATTAGTGCTGTGAACTGCTGGCTCACGTTTGCAAAAGGACTTGCAAAGAGGCAGTTTCAGCTCTTGTGCGTGTATCCCTCAATACCAACCAAGTCACTGGAAGCCAAACTACTCTACTTTTAAGCACGTGCATAGGAGGTGGAGAGGTGAAGAGTCTGCCTGTTGCAGGTGACTTTTTGTAGTTGATGCAGTTTCTGCCTGCTATTGAATTGCTGAAAGTTTAGTATAGCCTTATGCAACTCAAATCCTTCCCAAGATATGATGCCTGGACTGCAGGGAGAATTCAATCTCACGCTTGCCAGATGCCCTTCTATTTCTCACATTTCAGGAACAGTAAATCTGGAAACTTTAAAAAAAAAAAAAAAAAAAGCAAACGCACGCATCCTTGCAGAAAAAAGCATTAGAAACAGAATATCAATATTGGAGAGGACTGCTGGGGGCAGAAGCTGGGTTTCTGGCTCTGTGCTGGTATACCTGTGATAAATGGACCAGCAGCTGACCTTTCAACTGCACGTTGGCATTGCCGTAAGCTCAGAGAGGAGTGAAGGAGAAAGAAAAGGGCTCTGCTTGCTGCTAGTGAGGGGTGGGATGAGCAGGGTGCTGTTAAATATTTGGCCATCCATCTGTTGATGGGTCCGAGTGAAGGAGAGGGAGAGAATCGAGCAGGGCCTTTCCCTTCCCAGGGCACATGAGCTCATGTCTACATGAAAGCAGAAGAAACATGTCATGGCTGTTTTGGGGTCGTATCTGTCTTCTGTCACCCCTCCCTGGGTTGGGGCCTTATCTCATAGCTCATCTCTAACTGTGGCTCTGCGAACAGGCACAGAGTATTTCTACCTAGCAGTAGGCACAGACATGCTCCTTGCTTTTCCAATGCCCTCAAAGCTTTAATGCACCCAGTATCTGCTTGTTCATTCCCTATGTGACTTCCCCAGCCCAAGCGCTGTCCCTGTGGGAATATCGGGTCACTGCTCCAGCAGGGTACCAGGCAGAGGTAAAAGCAGACTCCAGTGGTTATAGTGCTGGGCAAGAGCATGTCCTGATGACTCTGAGTTCTTTTAAAAGAAGTCAGTTCCAGATGTCAAATGTGCGTGATATCAGTTTACTTCACTTAGTCCCCAGTTCCTTAGCCTAATCTGGAAAATCACCCAAGCTCCCAGTTGGCTCCTAGAGCTCAGATGATTTTTTTTTTTCCCATCTCTGTATCTCCAGAGTTATATCTGTTGGCATTTAAGTTCTGTTCGACTTTGCCTTAAAGGCCAGGACCTGAAACTACAAAGTCTACTTGTTTCCAAAGCCTCCTTTCCACATAGACCACAGGGCTGTGGTGATGGGCCAGCTCATTGCTCACTGTCAGTAGGCTAGTCTGGAGACCTGTCCAGGGCTTCCTCATCTCACGAACTTCCTGAGAGCTCTGAGGACTTATCTGAGAACAGGCTATTGTCTACTCACCAGGGAGTGTAATAGGAGAATAAATAAATCCAACAAAAGAAGGACCTGGTTCATGTTAATTTAGTCAAGAAGCTCTCAGGACTGAGAGCGGAGTGGTGAGGGAGCTGCCCCTGAGCTGTGACATGTTCCTGAGCAGGCTCAGCCGGGGGCTCGGCTGCTTGGAGGACTAGGGCAAGTAGAGGATGTCACGGGAGTCCAGACAGATTTTGAGTTTACTCTGTGGAAAGGAGATGGTGGGAGACACGGGCTGTTCCCTTTGCAGCCTCTGCCAGAGAAGCTTCTGTGGGGCCTGGGCATCAAGATACGAACCTCCTCTTCGCTGGTAGACATCCCTGGAAAATTAATAGACTGCCTTACTTCTTTGGGAATTAAACTGCTAATGCTAGAGTGGAAGAATGCATGGGTTTTTTTCTCCATTCCCAAGCAGCTGGAATAGATTTGGTCCCATTACTGCCATTATTCGCAATTTCCATTTTTATGGGCCATAATGGGGATGTGATTCTGAGGCAGAGCTGGCAGCTACGATGAAACATGGGGGTTTTATTTCTTGCAATTCAGCTGCTGTTCAGTATGCTTTCCTGAGCCCAGCAGATCTGGATCTAGTCCAGTGCAGGCACCTAGTGTTTTTGTGTTGCTTATACTTTTCCCTGCAAGCCACGCTCAAAGCCCTTGTTGATGCTGTCTCCTCGCAGCAACATGAGGATCTGTTGAATTACTCTTGGTGACCCACTGTAAACGAGAAGTTTTCACTGGAGCTCAAAGCTGTAAACTGATTCAGCTAACAGTGTCCCTCACCTGAAATCCCTGTTGAAGTTAGTAACAAAGTTTAAATGGCCAGAAAATAACTCACAAAACAAACTAGCTTTCTGTACTCATCCTCAGTTAAAATGCACTGCACCAGCTTTCCAGAAATGTCATTAATTAAGGTTTCCACTGCTTTGTGATTGGCAGGTGCTATTGTATTTCTGGCAGCCTTGCAGACCCCTAAGCAGAGCATTTAAGCCCAATGGGAAGATGCTGGATGAGCAGCCTGGCTGCTCAGCCCTGCCAGGGATCTGCTGACCCCAGGCTGGGAGCCAGTTTCCCTGCTCTGATGTGGAACAAATTACCCACAAAAACAAATGGTTGTTGTAGTCTATTGTCTTTTTTTTGAGCCTTGGGCCTCTCCGCTTGGTCGGTCCCTTCTCTGACACCTGGAAAGAGCATTGCGTTGGCAGTGTCGTTTTCTAGGTGGATCTAAGATGCTGGGTGCAGGCACCTTACCTCTTTCTTCTTCGCTTGTCTCAAAACTTTACAGACAGGGCCACATGGTACAGCTGACATGCCCGGCCTTTCTTCCTCCGTAGGCTTTTAAACCCTCAAACTGACCCTGTGTTTCTGCTCTATTTTATCAAATTTCAGCTCTCCAGGCCTTTGCTTGTTTCCAAGTATGTCTGGGCAGTAGGTTTGATGTCCAATAGGGCTCTTAGTTTGTCATCCATTTTGCTATGCAGCTTCATGGCTTATGTTCTAGTCTGAAGAACGTACCTGAGGGTGCGAACCCTTGAACCAGGACACCATAGGCAGCATCACTGCGGTGCCGCTGGCTTTACCTCTCAGTTTTCTCCTTGAGCTTTTCTTTTCTTCTTTTTTCCCCTCTGTCGTGGTTTAACCTGGCAGCAGCCAAATACCACGCAGCCGCTCGCTCACCCCCCCGCCGGGTGGAATGGGGGAGAGAATCAGAAGGGTAAAAGTGAGAAAAACTCGTGGGTTGAGATAAAGACAGTTTAATAGGGAAAGCAAAAGCCGCGCATGCAAGCAAAGCGAAACAAGGAATTCATTCACTGCTTCCCATCGGCAGGCAGGTGTTCAGCCATCGCCAGGAAAGCAGGGCTCCATCACGCGTAACGGTTACTTGGGAAGACACACGCCATCACTCCGAACGCCCCCCCTCCTTCTTCTTCACCCAGCCTTATATGCTGAGCATGACGTCATATGGTATGGAATAGCCCATTGGCCAGCTGGGCCAGCCGTCCTGGCCATGCTCCCTCCCAGCCCCCTGCACATCTGGCAGGGCATGGGAAGATGAAAAGTCCTTGACTAGCATAAACATTACCTAGCAACAACCAAAACATCAGCGTGTCATCAACATTATTCTCACACTACATCCAAAACACAGCACTATACCAGTTAATAGGAAGAAAATCAACTCCATCCCAGCCAAAACCAGGACACCCTCACAGCTCTCGGACTAGTTTCCTTAGTCAGTGGCAGGGAAAATTATAGACCTGTGGTACCCAGCGTATCAGGGTGTAATTTATTTGCAAGTGGTCAGTTATCAAACTGAAACAGACTTTTGAAATCAGCCTGCACTGAGATCGCTGGGAGAGGCAGCAGCTAGCTCCCAGTCGTGGAGCAAACGTGAAGTTCACAGAACCTGTGAGTGGAGAGTCCATACCTGATGCCACAAAGAAACCTCTAGGTTATTTCACTCCTTTGTGGGGAAGAGGTCTCTCCCTTCGCATTGCTCTCTTCTCCAGGAACGGCTGTTTCTAGGAATCTTTGTCAAGGGCTTCTGCAGATGAGCGTGGTGAGACATTCCTCCTGTTAGCCAAAGGAAATCCCAACTGAACAAACACTTCCAGAGCCTCTTAGGCTGGCCTCGGGGAAATGTGCTGGTAGTGACTCCTGGGTGGGATCTGGGTTGCATCTCAGTTGAGTGTCTGCATTTACCATCTACAAAGCGGTCCCAGCTGTTTGCTTTTCCTCTCTCCTGCTGCTTGCCCAGGTTGACATCCTCTCTTGTTTATTTGAAGTGAGAAGTGTGATGAGGCTTTTGTGGAGTATTCAGAACATGCACTTATCTGGGGATGTAGAAGGAGGTTTAAATAAAACAAGAAATTTAAGTGCTCTCTTCTTGAATCAAAGACTCTGGTCTTCATGATAAAGCTCAAATTGAGGTAGCAGAGTTGGAAATGCATGACATCTCAAAGATGACTTTTATCTTGCTTGACTGATGTCTTTTGTGTCAGGGTACAGCGAACTGGTTGGGCAGTTCAGAAATTGTGGCACTGGAGAAGGGACTAAGGAGACACACCGTTCCCTGGGGACACGAGGCAATCACTCAGGCCAATACTTCAAGGGGCACACACCTTGAGCTCCACCATGATGAGCTCCACCATGCTGTGCCTTAAAAAGACTTGTTGGGACATACAGTCCTACGTTGTCTTCAAATAAGAAGTGAAAGTACCTCCTGCTATTGTCTGGTAATGAATGAGCTGGGAGCTGGTTTTGTGTGGCTCAGAGCCACACGGGGTGTCGGGGGGGGGGTCTCAAATAAAATGTATTCCAGAAATCAATGTATTATCTTGTCAGTGCCACGTCTTCCATTAGCAGGGGTAACAACAAGAAACTCTTTCGTTCCTCTAGATTCTTGAAACTGGAAAACTATCTCGGAAATGTCAGAAGTTAGAGAGCCAATAGCTGTATTTGTCTTTTATTGTCCAAGGGGTAAACCTTGTTTTTTCCAGCTCACTCCTGTGCCAGAGGAGGTTTTGTCACAGCTCTGCATCAAGTTACTCCCTGTTTCTAAACTACTGAGATGAAGCTTGAGATAGCTGTACGTGTGTGTGTAATGGTGATGTTGCTTATGTCTCCGTGAAGTAAAATTCTTTTGTACAATAACTGAATTACAAACATTCTTGTTCGAAAGTACATACTAGACTGCCTTCAACGTTTATAGAACATGGAAGTGAAACGAATGACAATTAATGGGAATGCTGCCGGGAAATCAGATCTCCTGAGCATGGCTATGTTGTATTTGTCATTTGAACATACAGCCTGCTCTGTTTAAGACTTCCATCTGACATGAGATAGGCAACAGCCACTTACCTGGAAAATAGAGGATAATCACATTGTTAATATGGAATATATACCAAGTCACGTTTATTTTTGTGCTTCTTTCATCATCTTCTGTTCTTCATTAAAATGACACGTAGTTTGGTAGATGCAGTGGGCTTACTTCTGAGGAGCACTTCTAATTAGGAACTGATCAAGACATTCCTGTTTAAAGGCACGTTTGATCTTTGGTTTTATTCAGCATTTACAAAGGAGAAGTGATTGTTACATCATCTCTGCTGCACTTTGTAGTGTGTCTAAATTCCTACCTATGTCTAAGCCAGAGATTTGGTTTTTTCATCGTTGTAGATTATTTGGTAACCTCATTAAAATAAGTAGACTGTGCATACCCGAAAAGTATTGTTATGTTTATGTGGAAATAAAAGGGGAATATTCAGCATGTGAAGGGGGCATTAGGAGTAAAATTTAAAGACTTGAAAGTATATTATAAGGAACAAAACATAGTGCCAGGGTCCTGCAAACTCCAGGTAGATGTGTAAGATTGCGATTTGTGATCGCACAGGGCTTTGCACAAGAGCTCTCCTGCGGTAATTGTTAGTGGATCCCAAACAAAGTAATTGCAGCAGCTGCCCTTCCTCCATGTGAATACCATGATCTTAATCTAATGCTAATTTCATAAGTTAATTTTAGCTTATATTTTAGGTGACAGTCTAATGGTTTTTAAGGATTGTACTTACGTGCATCAGCCCTGCAGCAATACCCGTCCACACGTGGGTGTACATAATGTAACACCTGATCTGCTGCCTGGGAAAGAGCAGAGCCAGGGTTTCGTCCTCCACTGGATGAAAAGTAGAGACGGACGAGGCTGCTGGACTCCCGCCTAACTTCCCTGCCAGGGGGGAGGCCCTAAGGCTTAGGCAGCGCCCGGAGCCTCACTGGGTCCGGGTTTGTTTCCTACCGCTGTCGCACATTTCCCGTGTAACTGCGCACACTGTTGTCTCTCTCCTGAGGTCTCCGACCTTCACCTGTACGACGGTCATGGTGGATCGCATTGTTCAGGATCAGTTTTCAGCCCCAGGTCCGATTTCCGTCCAGAAAAGGCAGGAACTTCTGCTGGTGTAGGCTAGGGAAATTGCATGGACCAGCAGAAAGCTCGTTTTTTTGGGGTTCGTTACTTGGAGCCCCTCGTGCCTTGCCTGTCAGCCCAAATCTGGGCGCTCTCAAAGCCTGAGGTGCGTGCAGAGCCGGAGCCGTTGCTCTGGCCCCGACGTCTCCTGAGGTCCGGCAGCGTCTGGCAGCTCCAGCACGCACCCGCTCCCAAATGGGAGCGCGCTCCTAGCACGTACTGATTGACTGCGCAGCCCACACCTGGCAATTTTTAAAACATTTAAATAGCCTGTCTTCTTTGCTTCATCTTGACAATTGATTTTAATCAGTATTATCAGCTGCTTAAAACACTTACTTCTCTGAAGCACTATAGCATTCAGCCTCCAGGAGATACGTGGAGCGGACGTGCAGGATCAGTGATGTTACCAGTAGTTTTGTTCAGGAGGAGGTGGGCTGGGGTCCTCATTTCATCGTTCATGGTCCTGCTTGAGCTGCTGCTGTTTGCAATAGTGTGGTGCGTTTTTAGCCGAGCGGGGCTAAAACTCAGTGGAAGCAAGTCAGCTTGCAGAATGTTTCTGAGGTTCCAACCAGCATAAAAGGAGAAAACCTCATCCCTTCCCACCCGCCCCACCGCTGCAATTTATTTGGTTTTTTAAAAAAAAAAAAGCACTCAAATAAACTAATCATATGACTGAGTTATTTTGATACGTGGAATACTGTTTATTTCTGGCTTGTCAATACTTTAATTAATTTCAATCTGTTTCTGAAACAGAAGTTAAGTACATAATTGATTTGAATCTGTTAGAAGTTGTCCTGCCATCTGCGCAGTCTGAAGCGAAGCAGCACAGGCAGTGCAGCATTTGAAGACATTAAAAGAAATGCTGTGATTCTGGATTAATGATGACTTCTGATTAATATTTTTAGGTGGCAGTAGAAAAGAATATGGTAACAGCTGGAAATCCATAGATCAAATAATATCTTTCCTATTGTCATGTTTCTATACTGAGACACGCATTGTTAGGTTTACTCATAAAATAGCATATCTTGATTTTTAAGTGTTTAACACTCAGCCTCTGATTTTATGCCTAGGAATAATCAGGGGAGTAGAAAGGAGGAAAGGCAAATGACAGCTTATTTGTAGTTAAAGACTTACATGAAATATCATGTCAGCTGGAGTTACAGCGAGAAAAGCCACGGCTTGGTTGAAAACAAAGCAGACCGACTCCTCCACGTATTCCCCATACACTTTGAGGCCATTGTTAAATCAAGAAGAGAGCTCTTTTCTAGGCTACCCTGGTAAAACTCACTGCTCTGAGCTTTTAATCTTCTTCAGTGAGAATTACACACGTCCTTTGTTATGAAGTGCTCGCTACGGTCCCTGGCGACCTCCAGGAGATGCTCCAGGTTACCTCTGCAAGCAGAGTTATTCCTCTCCGGTTTGGAAATGGGCCATCCAGCCTCCTTTTTATCAGCTGCCCTCTGCCCCCAAAAGAAGAGTGTTATTTATTCAACCCTCACTCCCTTTTCCATCTCTCTCACTCCCACAGGAGCGTCTGTGTAGTGCCCAAGGTGCTCTCAGCACTGAGCTAATTATTAGTGATTTTTTTCCCCCTGCAGTGGCAGGGAGGTCAGGGTGTGACATATGTAACGAAAACCGGAGGAACGATGTGTGTGTTCTTACCAACATGACTGATCTGTGCGGTTTAATTGCTGCATAAAATATGCAAAAGCCCTTGAGGTCATTTAGAAAAGTTGGGGTGTTTACAGGAAAGTAGAAATCAAGCTTGAAAAAATAATTACACTTTTTTTCCCTCACATTAATGACTATACAGAAGAGCCTTTTAAATGTGTCCATATATGGGTTTTAAGCATTCATTCCACATCAGTATTTCACCTTTTTCCTTAAGTGATTTCTATATTCCTACTAACCAACAATCATTTTGTCTGAATCTCGTTTCCTCATAATAGCAAACCCATCAATCTCTGCTTTATTAAACAGGGAAGCATGCTTGGAAGCCAGAGCACTCAGATTTGATCAAAGATGTTATGCGAACCATTGATTTTAATTTACAGCAATATCCACTTCTTCCATTATTAACAGCTTTGAATTACTGAGACTGAATAATTAACAAATATTCCTACTCGATGATAGATTATTCAAAAGGCAGATGTACAGAAACATAGCCCAGATGAACATCCTTCCTGCACCCCCAGTGATGCATATCCCTATTTAATGTTCCCCAGGGGAGCAATACAACACGGCATGAGAGAAATACTCTTTGGAGAGATCTCCCAAACGCTTCTGAAACTATTATCACAGCAAATGCTCTGTAGGCAAGTGTGCCAGTGTGTGTTTTTGACCAGCTGGTCTCCGTTCAGAGCCCTGGTCCGTGGCCAGGCAAGTCAAATGGTGCAGACCAGGATGCCACCACCTTCAGGGCAGGGTTGCCTGTGTACACCGGGTGGGAAATGTGGGCTTAAAACATTGCCCTGCTTCCTGGCTGACGCTGAAGCATCCCTCAGTCTTCAAGCAGGGCAACATCTGGTGAAATGTGGCTCAGCGCTGGCCTCCTTTGGCATTTCCAGAGATTGTTTTGATGAATAAAACTCAAAATCTCTGTGCACCGAAGAAGAGCTGTGGTGGGGAATTCTCTTTAGTGTCTACACTTGCGCAGCTCCCTGCAGCTGAGGAGGCTGGAGGGGGTGGAGGTCTCTGTCCTGGGCAATAAGCTTGTTCCCTCAGGAAGGCGTCTGGGAGCACAGAGCAGATCTAAGTCTTCACCTGCTATTATGGTCTCTGTCCTTCTTCATGAGTCAAAATAAGAGGAAAATATCCGGGATTCTTACACAAGGAGATGGCCAATACCTGCCTTGCAAGGACAAATCTCCCTTCCACCCAAAGCCACATCCCTGCACTCCGGGCGTCATTGCTTAGGAAAAGCCAGCTGAAATTCAGTGTCGATCTTCTGCCCCGAAGTACCAAACTTGGCCAGTTATAACTTCCGAGCTGTAACTTCCTTGCAGCTGTCAGAGTTTTATCTTCAATGCAGAAGATCCTGCTGCTGAGGAGGAGCATAGAGGTGTCTCCAGCTATTTCTATCCTAGCTGCATGGTGAAAATCATCATTTCTCTCCACCTCCAGAGCCCTTTCCTCTGGCATCCCTCAAGCTCCCTCCTCCCTCCGTCCTGCAGAACCTCCCGTGCCCCCACCGAGGGGAGCGGTGTGCTCTGAGCCAGCAGCCGCGGCACCCGCCTGCCCCTGCCGCGCTGCCTCGCCCGGCGGTGCGGCACGTGGGTGCTGTCGCCGGCGGGGAGGGAGCAGCGCCTTGACGGAAGGGCTGCGGTGCTCCCGAGGAGCCGAGGCGATGTGAAGAGCCTGCTCTGGTGCCTGGGGACAGGGGCATCCTTTCGGTGGCAACAGCAGGCAGCCTTGACGTTTGTCGGGGTCTCCTGTACAGGCACAGCAGCTTTGCAGCGGGAGGTGAGCGGCCAGCTAAGTTCACCCATGCACTTACTACGTGTTGTCTTTATTATTGTGAAACGTTTATGTCCAGGTGTAAACCCGTTAGGATCAGAGCAGCTCATTCAAGGAACAGTTCAAATCAAAATGCTTCACTCCTCCTCTCTGCCTCCCTCCGGGGACGAGGCCCCGGGGTATCCCGACACCAAGTGCCTTTCGCTGGGCAGCGCAGCGTCCTCGCTGCAGGGAGGGGACAGGGAGCTCTCAGCAGGCAGCCTCAAAACCCAGGGGCTTCCCCCAAAAAAGAGCCAGCAGGCTCGGTCACCAGCCCCCCTCCCAAGGCACTGCATGGTGGAGTGAGAAGCCCCGTCCATGGCCCATGGCCAGCTCACCCCCCCGCAGGGCTCGGGGACGGGGGGGGTGTCTCTCCCCCTCTGTGCAGGCTGCAGAGTGCAGATGCAAGGTGCTCAGATGACGCAGTGATGAGAATTGTTTGGGAGCAGCAGAAGGACGGGCAAAGCTAGATAAGACAAAATATAAATCTAACTCTCTGCTTGGCTCCGTACAAACTAAGCCATCATCATGCTCTTTACCACCGTTCCATCACGTCTGTGCTGCCATGCTCACTTGGGAGGAAAAGGAACATCTTTTGTATGGTGCTATTCACTGTGGTTTGACATTTTGTTTCACAGATGCAGCCACAGAGCGATGTCAGCCTATTGTGAAGGCTTATTTAGACAGGTACAATTACAGCTCGGCAGTGAAGGTGCCTTTGATCCCGGCATCCCCATTGTTCCTGAGGCTTTTCATCCCACCCGGTACCCAGCTAGAAGGCCTGTGGCTGAGACCCGCCTTTGAAGTTGTTTCTTTTCCATTTCCCTTTAATTTTCGTGGTGTCTTCTTCTGCTGATGAACATTATTAATGAAGGTGCTGGCATTCGGTTGTGCTCAAAATAGTGATGTTGGCAAGTGTCTGACCTTGCCCAGCTGTGCAGCACCCATCTGCAGGAGGAGGGCAGCGCTGGCCCAGGGCGGTCTGCGCGGCTCCGGCAGAGGGGAATCGCCTTGTGCATCCCTGTGCGTGGTGCCCACAGGGAAGGACCCGCTCCCGGCTGCTCACCCTTTTCCAAAGCACCTTACTGCAGCGCAGGTTCAGTGTCAGCAGCTCCCAGCTTCCCGCCTCCCAAAATCTTCAACACAGGACTTTGCTACTGGGGAAATGAGGTCTTTCAGATCAGAAGTACATCGAGATGGATGGGAGAGGGGTAGAGTGATTTCTAGATGCGGGGAGGGAGTGACATCCTTTTCTAGGAGCAGCCGTGTGGCCAGTGACCAGTTCTGTAGGGTGGCTTGGGATTTTAGTGTTAAAATAAGGAATTAGATGCCAATTGCCTTTAGATTTGAGGAAGGAGTCTGTGTATGCAATTTGGGGTGGTCACTGGTGATCGAGAAGCACAGAAACTGATGCCATTTGTTTGATTTTGCATTTAGCATTTGCATTTAGTTACTACGAGACCAAGGAGGAAAGCTGCCTGGAGATAGCGTTCACCATGTACTGAGAGTTCAAAAGACAGGCCAGAGAGGGGGAAGGCAAAGGAATCCACCGAGAGCTATTAAACACAAGCCCACTGTGACACAGACCTTTGTGGCATGAGAGAGCATGGGAGGGAGCACTGCTGTGTGCGTGTAGGCATTTCATCTCCTACAGGCCACTGTCAGAGGCAGGACGATGGATGAGGCAGATGCTTTTGATCAATAGGGATTTTCTTCTGTCAGGTGGGAGGAAGTATGACTGAACTAATGTAGGCAAATTGTAGGCAACAATTGCAGTGTAATTGCAAGAACTGCAGACACGAAACCCACTCGTTGCAAGAGTTGTCCAAGAACTAATGACCCAAGGCGTCAGGAAGCAACGCTCTCCAATAAAAACTGGGAAAGCCACATTTAGTTCAGACAGAGCCTTGTCAACATTTCTGAATGCACCAAAGGATTTGCCCAGAGCTACCAGTTTCTTGGCACCTTAATTGCCCTCACTGAAGTTGTGCTAAGTTCGGTAGATAACTCTTTCTAATTAAGTGCAAACTCTTTCAGATGCTGAATAAAAACACATCTTGACTTTGCCTTTCTCCTATCTTAGCATCCATAATTGGCTTGCACAAAAATGAGCATCTTGCTGGATGCGAACCCGTGGCTCCATCTGACCCCTTCAGCGTAACACCAGAGACCTTCTGCCATTAAGCAGGAGTGGATTTACTGACAGCACTGAAAACCCGCAGGGCAAAAGAAGCAGTCATGCCTTTGCCTTTGCCTCTGGGCTGGGATCATTCACTCCAACACAAGACAAAACCCGCTTCCTTAGCAGGTACCCTTCGCCCTGAGGGGTACGCCCGTACCCCTCTCCTGGTACACTGGTACCCCAACAACCCACCTCCAGAAGGACATGTACCTGGCAGTGCTTTTTTGCCTGAAAACCTTGTAGAGAGGTGGCATACACCCAACTGTCCACTCTATGTCGCATTTATTAATCTCTCAGTTCTAACACAGGAGATTATCTGGAATGAAAAGCTACCTGTGCTCTCACAGGTGAGAAAGCACTGCCTGGCATATGGACATACACTTATGAAGCCAGATAAGCAGTTGCCTTGGACCTCTTTCTTATTATAGCCATATAATTGCTCTTGGTTTTGAGCCTGCGTGTATCTGCCCAGTGCTGTGTTTCTCTATGGAACTAGTGTGAGGCCGGGGCATCTCCTTTCCTCTTCTTTATTTGCTCATAAACACCCTCACCAGTCTGGCTGAACCTATACCCAGTGATGTATTTCCTTGTCAAACATTGAAAATCAAGGAATTCCTAAGATAATGTTCGTACTCAATATGAAGAGTCCAGCTTCAGCAGGCTGCCCGCTGACCCACTGGTGCGTCTGGCAGTGGGCAAAAAAGTCGTACTCGAAGTGGCATCGCTTTTAGGGACAAAAATGGAGATTGTGTTAAGTGGATGTTCTGCAGTGCAGGCTCAGGGTGAAGGCAGTGGCTAGAAGCTTATTAAAATGGCACAGGTGGTGGCGGCAGGACCTCAGCAGTCTCTAATCTTTTTTAGCTTTGTCAAAATCAGGAGAATTCAGTGAGATAAAGTGTAAAAGTCTGGAATGTATTTAGTAAATAAAAAGTGACCCCAGAGCAAGTCGAAGTAAAACAGAATAACAGCTCAATTTTTCAATTACCTGAACAATCTCACAACATTAATCCTGGGTGCCGAATATCAGCTCCATACACGGTAAAGAAATTTCCCTGCTGAATTAGCGTCAAGTGCTGCTCTTAATGCCAGTTTATTTCTAGCCACGCTTGATAACATGAACAAACACCCGTTCTCACCCGTGTAATGTAATAGGGAAAGTTACACAAGCAAGCGAAGGTTTAGGATGCATTTTGTTCTGGATACATAATTAGAAATAGATTTAAAGGAAAAGTGGCTCAGAATCTTGTAATAAAACCAATTTTATGAGGAATTGAACGGTATTTATTGCATGCTGTGTATTCCCTTCCTGCTTTGCAGGCTCCGAAAAAAACCCCAACAACTTTTTTTGAAACATTTAACAAGATATTTGTAGAAATGCAGACATAAAATATGTCCAACGTGTTATCCTTCCTTCTTCTTTTCTTTCTCTTCATTAACTGAAAGAAATTATTGATGTCAGGGTAGGGGGAAGTTGGGCACTTCCTTTTAAAAAAAATTTATTTTCTTTTCCCTAATTCAGGAAAAGTTGCCAAGTGAAAAAGAAAAAAAAAATATGCCAGACTGCCTCTTGTTCTGTGGCACAGAGTGAAGGGGAGAGAGAAGGAGGGAAAAGATTATGTAGCAGATTTCAAAATTTGAGATGTAAAATGCTCATCTTGAGGAAAACCTTGGGAAAAAATCGAAAAACAAAAGGAAAGAAAACCAAAATACTTCTGCGTAGAAAATAACATTATTTATTGAGGTGAAAAGTAAATGAAAACATTTTCATCCAGAGGCTCTGAATTGGAAGGGACTTTCAGAAGCCAGGCACAGTGCACTCAGCTCTCTGCCGTACCTCGGCTTACCCACCCCTGGGAGACGTGGCCGGCCGCGGGCGTTGCGGGTATCCTCCGCCGGTAGCCTTTCTGCTGACGAACACAAGCCTCGCAGCTTTCCCCATAAATACTCTGTGGATGCTCTTTGTGAAACGGTGCTGAGGCCTTGGTGGGAAGGCTGCCTCGCTGCAGCGGGCGTGGGGATGCTGCTCTCACGCTTGCCAAAACGACTGCTTGTGCCTGGCACCTCGGTGCTGCCCGGGCGATCCCCTCCCGGCGCCGCTGCAGCTTCTTTTCTTTTCTTTTCTTTTTTTGTGTGCTCCCCAGTTCAAGTGAGGGCTTCGGCGTAGCGGAGAAGATCGTGCTGCTCACCTTCATCTCCGCCGTTATACTGATGGCCATCCTGGGGAACCTGCTGGTGATGGTGGCCGTGTGCCGGGACAGGCAGCTCAGGTGAGCCCACCCAGCCGGCCGCCGCCTGCCCTTCTGCGGGCAGGCACAGGGGAAAACCCCTGCCTAAAAAGCCCTGTGCCTGCAGCCGAGGGCGTAAACCGCCGCAGTGCAGGATGTCTCTCACCATGCGTGGCACCGCGGCGGTGTCAGACTCTTGCGCTGGCCTCTGTGCACCCCCACTCGGATTTACACCGTGGCGGTGGGATCCTTTCCGTATCCATCCGCTACATTTTTAGCACTTTCGATGTCAAAAAACCAGATAAATCAGTGAAAAACAGAGCGAAGCAGCAATTCCTTGGAGAAGCAGGTTGGCCTTTACCCCTTTTCCATCTCAAATTTCCTAACACGCCCATCAGAGAGCCGTGCAGTTCTGTTGCAGTCGCAGTTGTGCTGCACTGCCGCAGTTTGGCAAATGCTGCCAGCGATTCGGGGGGTCAGAGGCAAAACTCCTGTCTCGAGGCTTGCTGCTCCCCCTGGGAGTTGTCAGACCAGCCTCAGGAGCAGAGAGAGGCATTCAACAGCCTCTATTCATATTCCGCGTGGGATTTTTAATGGATGTAATTCTATTTTATTGTTATGATTTAAAAAGTACTCTTCAAGTTAAAATTACAGCTTCAGTCTAGATTCTTCTCAGTGCTTTCTGGAAGGATTTTCTCAATTTACAAGTTAAAACAAAATCCCCCTCCTCCACCCCAAACTCTCCAATGCAAGCCGTGAGGCTGAGCCACACGCAGAGGCCTGTGAGCATCTATTTGCCTCTTCTGTGTGAGCAGAAAGGCGTTCATGCAGAGGACACAGTGGGTGCGTAGCTGTAGAAACCAGGAACGAGCTAGAGGTGACCATGTAAAGTGAGGAGTACGTCAGAGAGGACCTTTCAGCGTGATGGGGCACACTGGACCCCATCACGAGCTGAAATCTCTGTCCACATGTAGAGGATGCTGCACTGAAACTATTCCACCCTAATTTTGTGCTCCCTCTTGCAGGAAAATCAAGACCAACTACTTCATTGTTTCCCTCGCCTTTGCGGACCTGCTGGTGTCAGTGCTGGTGATGCCCTTTGGAGCCATTGAGTTGGTTCAGGACAACTGGATCTATGGAGAGATGTTCTGCCTGGTCCGAACGTCCCTCGATGTCCTGCTCACCACGGCATCAATCCTGCACCTCTGCTGTATCTCGCTGGACAGGTATGAGCAGAAGAGCATAAAGAATAATTGTAGTTGCTTTAAGTTTCCTCGGTGTGGTTGCTCGTCAGCAGTAGCCAAAGCGCAAATATGAACCCGCTGGGAGCCGTAGAGCAATGAATCTCTCTCAGTCGCTGATTTTGGAGGGAGCTCTCTGAATCCTCATCAGTGGAGAAGAACTTTGAAAGGAATGAGATTTATATCGATAGAGCAAGCCAGGTTCTCAGCTGCTTTGCGGCACAGCACTGTTTGCATTACTGATCAGACGTGGCACAGTTCCTTCTTTAAAGTAAGGGGAAGACACCTGGAGGGTCTATCCGCAGGAAAGCCCTGCAGCCGTCGCAGACGGAGGTGCATGGGTTGTTTCAGCAGGGACGTTGCTCTGCGTTGCAATATCAGGTGTCGCTCGCAGCCAGGGGCTGCAGGGGAGGCTTGGCTGGTGCAAGGCGTGATGTGTCGTGCTGAGCCCCCTCTTCCCAGGGGCTGAAGCACTAAATTACCTGCCTTTCTCTCTCTTGTCAAAAAAATATTTGACATATCTTTCAAATGCCATCAGAACTGCTCTTCCTGCTGCTAGCAGCCATGCAGGGAGATGAAAACCAATATTACTAAATGACACGTTTTGACACATATTCCTAGATTATATGGAGAAAGAGCAAAAAGAGCAACCCGCCCCATATTTTATGGACTGTTTTTCTAAGGCATCCATTTGCACATCTCCACTAGTGACTGCTAACACGGAGGCAAATAAAGCTGGTGAAAAGGGTGCATGGGGCTTTGTGGGACATCCTAAAAACTTTCTTTTCTTTCAAACTTTTCTTGCAAAATTAAAATGAAGCCAAAATCCTAAATAATTTATGGCAAACAATTCTGTTTTACTGCTGTTTGCAGTTTTTCAGGGTAAATGGCAGAACTTTCTGTATAGAGTAGCAAGAATTTTTCACGGGATAAATACTTAGAAGAAAACATTTTGACCGGCTATTCTAATAAGCAATATTTAGAGCTTTCATTTGAGTTCTGTGCAGAGATTTCAATACTGTTAAAAATACTATTACTTAGTATTACTAATACGGCCAAAATAACCATAATCATTCTCGTCATCATGACAATTGATATTTAAATAGCACCTCTCATCCAAAGAGTCTGTACCCAGCCAGACTTCAAAAGATACTTGATTAACTTCTCCACTGATGGGCAGCGCTCCTTTTTTGTGGGAGATGCACACGCAGTATTGTACCCGGAGAGAAGCTGGAGTGCCACAGCTACAGCGCCTTTCCTAATCTGGCAGTTTAGAAGGCTGGAACACAAATAGGAAGCTCATTATCTCAAAAACGTTGACCAGTTGCCGCTTTGAGCCAATTACCAGCAAAGCAGATGTTAGGCACTGCGCTCTGGATGTGGCCTCGTTATATGAAATGTTGGGGTTTGATTCTCCGGGCTCTTAATTAAACGTAGCGGGTCGTGTAGAGAAGGGGACAGGAAGGGAGAATATTGTTTCCCCCCTCCCCTTCACCCGCTGCTCTCTGACACCCGCAGGGGACGGGAACCCCCGCGTGGGGTGCACAGGAGGGAACTCCCCCCTTTCTGCTGCCTGTGCCACCCTTTGCCATGTCATGAGCTCTTGCTCCTGCCGTCTGTCCCCGCCGGTCCCCGTGCTCCTGGGACAGCCTCGCCTGGGGATGGCGAAGGGGCTGGGGGCAGCCTTGGGACTATGGCTGTCAAAATGCGTGGCTCAGAGTTAATTTTTTAGGGATACAGAACAGAGGTCACAGTTTTGTACAGGAAGATTTTCTTTATGTAAACAGACCTGAGGCAGAGTTTGCAAACACCCAGCTCAGTAGAAGGAACTGGAAATGGAAAAAAAAAACCCAAACAAAACCCCCCTAAACCGAGAGGGATTAGATTATTCTGTACTAAATGAAACATTCAGAGCAAAGCGTGGGAGGAGAGGACTAGAGCTCTGCTCTTCATTCTACGCTCTTTCATTCTCTGGCCCGGGGAGTCTTGAATTTTCTCTGCCAGATGCAGAGCTGCCGTAGCAAAGGGTGAGCATCGCTGCCTGCGGTAACGCATAGATGGTTCCCCTTGGTGCGGACAGAGGGAGATGAGGAGCTGAGTCTGGGGACCCCCGCTCCATCCCCCCATCCCAAGCCAATGCTTTAATCACTAAATACTACACCGAAGAGGAGAACGGCTGTCTTGAAAGAAAGCAGGAGCTGTAGCCGTGTTTTGGAGGAGACTAATTCTCTAAGCTTGTGTTCTGAGAAGGTTTTGGGAAGGTGCAGCACCCCCTGCGCTGGGGTCTGAGGGTGACGGGCACTGCGCTTGAATGAGTCCCATCTCAGCATACCTCCATTTAAGTGGCTTGGCCTTCTGTGGTAAAATTATCCTGCTTTTAAAGATTTCTGCGTACTGACCGTGTATTTGAACCTGTTGCTTGTCCAGAACCATTATTCCTATTTCTTCAGGATTACAAAGATTCTTTAAAGTAGAAGGAAAGATAGACACACACACACAGAGGCTAAAAAAACCCAACATCCACCAATCTTGATGCCAAACTGATCGAAAAAAAGTGTTTATGGCTCTGAATTTGAAGGAGCTGGAGATCACCTGAAGTGTCACAGCAAAAATTTATTTTCAGAAAATGCCTGTAAACTTCTTCCTCGTGAATGCACTGACAGAGAGAAATCCCCCCGTATTTGTCATCCCCCCAGTGTTGGCCATGTTAGACTAAACAGCAGTCACAGGGCTTGAAAAGAAGCCGAGGGTGAATTCGTTGCCGAGTGACGGGTGTGCTGAAAACCTCTGCAAGTTCAGGGGTGAGGAGCAGAGCTGCACTGTCCGGGATACAGCGGCAATTTTTGACAGCTGACAAACCTGAAATTGCCAGTTGTCAGAGAATTATTTCAGGACACACAAATGCTCTTTCTCTTTCGCATGTGATGACCATGCATGTGCTGTTCTTTGCTCTCAGGCAGAGCAAGGGGAAGAGAAAAGGTTCTCCAGGCTGGTGGCTGGATGCAGCCTGACGTGGGATAATTATCGCAGCCTTTATCGTTTGCTTGGTGCTTTCATGCCGAAGAATGACGCCTTTGCAGACTAGCTGCAGAGCTGATCTAAATTTTAGGTAATTCTCTGGTTTTTTGTGTTTTTCTTGTTTCTCTTCTCAAAATGGCTTTATTGAGTGCTTGTTAGAGCAATGACCACCACGCACACCACCATTAGCGGAGCACTAACAGCAACATCCCCGAGACAGGCTGCTCCTCTCCAAAGGCACTTGAATTTGCCATAGAAACTTTTCTCTATCGTCTAATCTCTGCAGGGCATATATAGCTCTCCCATTCAGTCTTGCTGTAGAATTTAATCTTGGATGCTATTTTGACTCCGTGGGTAATCATTTGGAGCTTTGCCACTGACATGAAAAAGCCAGGATTTCTTCTTAGACGTTTCAAAAGGTGTATTTCTTCTCCCAGTACAAGAAGGCACAATTATGTCTGTGTTTGCTGACAGTGAGTGTCAGCTGAAAGAGAAAGCCCAAGATCTCTGTCTCATGTGAAGAGGAGAATCCCAAGTCAACTGCGTGGCTTTCATCACTTTCTGTTTGATCAGACACCTGAGTATGAATCTGATTGAGTCCCAAGACTACGGGCTTCTGGGTTCTCCCAAGAGCAAATGTCAAGTTCAGACTACCCGCCATGGTGCTTGAGACAGACCAAGGTGCCTCCTGTAGCACTGGACTAGCTCTCCTGAGCTGCTGCAAATGAAAATATTATGGAGGTGGGTCAGTCCCTCGTCATCTTCCTCTCTTAAAGCTGTATTTCTTCCTCTGATGGATTGACTGACTGATTAACGTGATTTTCAAAATACAGCTTAGTAGGACAACTTAGTTGTACCGGTAGAGTACAGTAGCCATCGCTGAAGTTGTTTAACATCCACCTGGACATCATCCTTGAGCACAGAAACAGTCCTAGCCTGATCAGGAATTTCTGTGCTAACTCACGAGCTCTTTCGTGTCCCAAACAGTCTACTAAAAAGACTTTCTTTCTTCCTGAATTACCACTGTATATGTTATTTTACATTTCTGTAGTGCTTGCTCGCTGGCATGGTCTGGCAGTCTGATTAGGTAAATCAGAAAACGTTGTATAAAAGAATTGCTTTCCACCACACAAGCAGCAGACCCTGATGCCTGTAGATCCAAACCCCAATACTCCTTACCTGTCAATACTGTCAGGTCTAAACGTTAACAAAGAGCTAGGACATTACATTTTTTTCCTATTGGGCCTGTTTAATAAACCATTTTCTGATTGAAATGAAACATGAGGTCTTTCTGTCCATCTCTCAGAGGAGGCATTTGGGTGGAAGAAGACAGGGAGAATGTAGACATTTTGATTTTGGCCCTTACCACATCCCTAAGGACGTGCCATGGTCTCTTCCTTGCTGCATTGTGGGGCATGTTATGCTTGTGCCATGTCCTGCTGCAGGTCACCTGGAGCTGGTGACAGTCCCACTTCCCTCCTCTGTCCTTTTCGCAGAGATTAATTCACTTTTGCTGCCATGAAGTTGCTGCTGTTCCAAACCTCCTCCAGGCAGGACAACAGGGATTTTCAACACAGCCTGGGTGGAGTGGTGGATACAGAGTAATAGATCCATTTTCCATACCAAAGGAAGACTAACCCCCACCTTTTAGATCTGCCTTTTTCTCCTTCCCGATGTGCCAGCCCCTTGCTGTGACTGTCCTGGGAGCATCACTTCCAGGGGTGTTTTGGTCTGTGATCATCCTGAGAAGGGCAAGGAGAAAATTTCGACCTCACTTCACATCTGTGCTAGAGATGAAAAGTGAAAATAGCCAGACTTCAGTCACATTTCAATAGATACGAGTACAAAAATTTTCTAAATTCTAGCTATTTCTTGAGCACTTTGCCAATTTTCAAAATCCTCTTCCTTTTGCAGACTGAACTCAAAAAGTTGTGCTGTTCCTGGTGCCTATTAGTTAAAATGCGGGTACCTGACAGCGCAGCCTAATAGAGATTAATGACTTGGCAGAGCAACCATCCTCTAACCCAAATGAGCAGTGTGCCTGACACGTGCTGTTCACAGCAAGGATTTAACAGGCTAGCAAAGCCTCCTCATTTCCAACTGCAGCACCAAATTTTCCTTTTGGGACTTGGACTACAGGCTTTCAAAGCATATCTTGTGCAAACATTAATTGAGATTTGAAAAGACTTCCAGACAGTTTATTTTTTGCGGTATTCTGCAGTCATCTCCAAGCAACTCTCAGGTCAGCTCGAAATACTCACCCTGGTAGGAGTAAGAGCACAATGCCTTTCTTTTCCTCTCTTGTCTGCAAAGCCTCAGACCTAGGCTTTAAAGGTTGCTGGCAGAAACTTGAATTTCTGTGACAATTTTTGGTTGTTTTGGGGTTGTTTTTTTCCACAGTGAGAACTGACTCCCAAACAGTGTGAAGAGGACAGAATAGATGAGGAGATAGTGGTGGATGGCCCTGAGAAGATCAGAGCAGGTAGATGAATCCTGGGTTTCTGTGCAGGGGGGGATCGTGGATCGATGGGGCCCATCGTGGAGCTGTTCTCCATCACCGCTGCTTCACCCGTCCTGGCAGCTGGGTTGGAGGAGCACTGACAGCACTGCTTCCTTCACAGTCTTTTATTTAATTTTTGCTAGCTGTTTACCTTCTGTTCATTCAGACTTTATGGGAGTATGCTTCTTCTAGCTGGTGTTTTTTCTGTGATTCATATATTTCCTGCCTTCTGCTTTATTTCGGGGCATACAACTGTGGGTTTTTTTAAAGAAACTGGGTGGTCAATCTAATCCTCAGGACTCAGTTTGGAAAGTCATTCTGTTCAACATTCTCAGAAAGTGTTGCTTGAAAAGACTTTTATCTGATAGTATCTTGTATCTATTTCCATTACTGCCTCTGAAAAAAAGAAAAGCATTCAGGCTTTAATTCTCAAAGGCATTTGAGAAAATCTGGAGAAGTCACCACAGGATAAACTGATCTTACTGGTTAGACACAGGGAGCAAAGTACTGCAGAGACTTAGAGACATTCTCAGTCTCATCTGAAAAAGTGTTTTTCCAACGTATCAGAGGTACCTCAGGGCTCACTGAATCCAAATTTTGCTGTCACTGGGTTATGCTTTTTCATCATCTCTTTGGTATTCCAATCTAAAAGAAAGATTTAGCCTTGAATTATTTATTTATTGCATGTTTTATGCATATCTATCCATTCTTTGTGCCTATGCAATAAAATTAATTGCACTGCATATAAATAGACCAAGCGGCTATGATAAGAGTCTCCAAGTACAGTTAACCTGTCAGGAAAGGCAATTTTCTTCTCCAATATTTGCAGTACAATTTGCAATACAATTACTTCTCAAAGTCTTGGGGCAAAAAAAAAACCCAACAGAGAAACAAACAGGTCCTAAATGTCTGTTTTCTTGGGCTTAGATGCACATCTGGCACCTCTGCTCTTCACGCAGCCAGAGCATCCTGCACCCTCTCTCCGCATCCTCCAGCTCTCCTGGCTGCATCCCAGCCCGTGAAGCTTTCCTCCAAGTCTACGTCTCAGCTGGGCACTAGGTACACTGTTTGCCTGGCGTGTTCGAAACATTTGCAGATTGGCTATGTAACGTGCAACAAAACAGACCCGACTCTCCGTTTGTATATCCAACGCTAATCTTACTGGAATTCAAACATACCACATAATCACTGTTAAATAAAGGCTAAAGCAAAGCAGATGTATCAAGAGTGTTGGAGCACCAGAGTGACAGATGCTCGTTGCACCATTTACAAACATTAATTAACATTAATGTACTGTTCAGACATCAAATTAGCACAATCCCTTGAGAGAGATGATGTTTTAGAGATTCCCAAACCCCGGTGCTCTGCAGTGGCAGTCCGTCTGCAGAAGCAGCCCTCTCCCTGCGCGGGGTGGGAGGGTGCGCGGGTGCGAGCGCCCGCGCGGGGGGCACGGCAGTGGCTCGGTTCGGGTGGTCGCCGGCCCTGCCCGCCCTGCCTGCTGCCCCTGTTCTGGAGCCTCACGTCGCTCTCAGCGCTGGTGTCCGTCGAGGCGCGGGGGGGATCGACTGCCTCACCAAAGGATGCTTTGGTGGGGCTCGAGACCGGGAGCGTGATGTCTTTTTCTCAAGGACAGGGAGAAAGCAGCTGTGCCCAGCTGTGCTCTGCAAAACATCTGCTGGCTGGCCAGGGGCGGGGGGAGGTTATTAGTGGGAAGACTTACTAGGTTTTAAATATCTATCGGTAAGTAATGATTAGGCAGTCAGCAATCTGATTATATGACACCAATTCCAGCTGTAGTTTTGCACCAGCCCATAAATCCCCCGTGCCCTTTTCAGCTGGAAGGCGTCTGATCTCGTCCGGCTCCCAGGTGCTTAGGTGGAGGAGCAGAGAGGCAGCAGGGGAAGGCGCTGAGCAAGGGCACGTGGAGACCGTCCACGAGGGCTGCGAGACACGCCACGCCACTGCGGAGTTATCCCTGTCGGTGCTCGGCTCGGCAAGAAAACTAACATGAGATTTGCAGAATTCAGGTCCGAGAGCATTAAGAAAAATAACCGAGCAGATGGTCATGGCACAGCCTGAGGGATGCACTGTCCTTTATTAATCTTTACAAACCCTCTAGAAATATGGTAATTCATTTTGCCACTGTTGCTGCCAATAACCCTCCACACACACCGACCCGCACGGGGACCATGAAGGAGTCCTCTATCTCCGTTTGGCAACATACGTTTGTTTGTATTACTAGCTAAATTTATCCAGTTCCAATTAACTGTTCTCTTTAGCATTTTTCTCAGTGTAATTATCTCAACACCAGCAGGCCGTTGTTTTTCTAATTCTAAGAATTTAATTTTGTTAGATATAATCATTTTAGGACATTTTTTTTTCTGGACCAGCGATGCATAACTTTATTTTATTTGGCACAGTCGGAGACCATAGCTTATTTGCTCAGTGGGAAAAAGAAAAAGAGAAAGAGCTATTCTCCCAAAAAAAAAGTTAAAATCTGGTTATGTGGAGGCCGGAATCCGGTTTCACTGAAATATCAGCAAAGCCAGTAGCGCTGTTTTAATTTCACACAGGCACAAATAAATTGAGATCCTGGCTCCTTAGACTTCTTTGCTTGGTCAGGGTTCAGCGGAAGGCTCTGGCCCAGTCTGGATTAACTGGGGGAGAGGAGGAGTGTGCAAAACCACGCTCAGATGGGGGTTTTGTGGAGCGCCCCAGCATAGAGCTCCAAAAAGACAAAGAAGGGGGTTTTCCAAACTAGCCAAATCCTTATATGTAACTTGTGTCCCGCGAGGAGAAGAAGCTTCTGAAATAAATGTCCTTGTTGCCCGCAAGGGTTTTCCATCAATGCAGTCCAGTATCTTCAGCGCCTGAGCTGGCTGCCTGGGGGCAGCCGGGGCCCCCCGGAGCCCCTCTGCCCGGCTCAGCCTCCCCCGGGTGTCGGGTTAAGAGCAGAGTCCCCTGTGGTGGCAGCCAGTGGACTCTGGCTCTCTCCTGTTGCGTTTCTTTGGCCTCTCTTTCCTCAGGAAATCAGATGGGAATCATTCCTACTTTGGTGTTTAAGGCATGGTGCAGCAGAGGCACAGAGCCTGGGTGGGCATGGTTGTTGCACCCCAACTTTGGGAGAGAGCTAATAGCACCCACAGTTTTCCCACCCTCTTGGCTTTTTTTTTCTAGATTCTTTAAGGGGTAAAAAAATTATTCCGTATTAGTATTCAGTAAATTTTCCTCAGCTCATTTTGGCCCCAGTGATGATAAAACATATGGTATGTATATAATTTTATACATGCACATGACAACAAATGGTTTTCAATGTGGGCCACCCACACAACCAGTCTGTTTAGTAAAGCTGGGTCTGTATTTGTCTGTCTGTGATATCTAAGGAGCTTCTTTCAGGGTAGTGTCTACATACCCGTAGCTCAAATAAAGTTGTATTGCAAACCAGGGGGATACTTTAATTTTTCTCCAAGGGCAAGGAATTATCTAATGCAGCTAAGTAATTATAATTATATTTCTGTAATGCCCAGAAGGCAAGGGAAGAGCAGCGGTGGAGTTAGAGCATCACTGATCCTGAGGCAGGAGCCGTGGACCCCAGGACTGCTCTCTGGATGTGCCTAGGGCAGCTTTTACACCACCATGAGCTTGAGGAGGTGCTTGGATGTCCAACCTGATGGGTGGCCAGATGCACTGGCTGCTGTACCACTGCTTGCTTCTCTTTAACCACAGAAACTAGTGTATGTTAACGTTACTGGCCCAGCTGGTTATCTAGATTCTTGGACCCTTGATTTCAGTCTTGACCACAGATCCCGGTCACAGCTGGAGTCTCTTCGTGTTGGTGTTGATGAGTATGCAGATAGCCACTACCACAAATAGCCGTCCTTGCCATGGACCACAGCTACGTTATGTTGCTGTCAGCCCTAGGTCACCAGAGTGTTGAAATGCAATGCTGTTTCTCAGTCCCTCCGCTTTCCTTTCTCATCTCCAAGAACCTAGAAGCTGTAAACTTCTAATAAGTACAGGTGTCATCACTTAAAAGTTGATGTGCTTTTCAAGAATGGTTTCTTGTTCTTTTTTTTTCCTGGAGAAAAGGCAGGGTGTGATACAAGGAGTGTGCATACATGTGTGTGCATGTATGCATAGGATTTTTCATGCGGGCAAAATGGCAATGGCAAATACCCATGATTTACAACATTAAATTTCCATGAAAGCCTTGGACCAGCACAGCAGATTCAGCATTCAGTCGTACAAGGCAAGAATATAACTGAGGTTCATTTTCTGTCTATTTTCTCTTTGACTTCACAGCTTTCCTCTTATCTGCCATCTCCTGTCTTCACATATACACAAGTTTAACATTAGGCAAGCTGTCCGTGATCCTGCTGCTGCGGAATGTGATATTATGTCTTCTTTACCCAAAGTGCTGAAGGCTGTTAGGTACAAATGTGTTGCTGATGTACAGTTCATCAGGCATTTATATCTGCTTTCTGGTTTTACGCGTAGCACCGACTGTGAAGAGGAGCTGGCCGGCAGGCGAAGCGCAAGTCCTGTCAGGAAAGGATAAAACGTTTTGCTGTTCCAGCTCGTGGGCAGTGTGTATATGAGGCTCCTCCGTGTGACTGTGGCAGCTGCTGCTGGTGATGAATGTAGGAATATGGAGGAAAAATTGCCCCACAGACTGGGGCACTGAATCACTGAACCTTTAGTGTTTTTTATAGCTTTCGTGAACATAATAGAGGTGCACCCGCATCCCCTCAGAGATGCTGGGAGAGTGTTTGTAGCACATGAGGTCCACTTCTGGGAATTGACCCACTTGGCACTCGTCAGTCCCCCCCTCATCCATATGACTGGAACTTCCACTGGAAGACCAGGGAGCATCACATTCCTGTTCCTCAAGACAGAGTCCAGCCACTGCAGCATTTCTCAGAGCCACCAAGTGACGCTGGGCAGGTCACAAATCCTCGGTAGCCAGACATATCTGCAGTGGCCGTAAGAGCTATGGATTTGTTCTTTTGAGACATCTGTAAAATGTTAGCACATGATTCATTCATGTGGCAAATGTCTGATATGGGAAAGGAAAAGTATTATAATAACCTTTGCTTTATGGAGCTACTTGGAAGATCTACAGCTCCAGGAAGGTATTCTTGTATTTCCCCCTCAGCGAAGAATGTCATAACAGAGGCGGAGGAGAGGACGTGTTTCGTATCATCTGCTCTGCTGTAGGTAATGGGGAAGTTAACATTTTCAAGGAACTGCAGAAACATGGGTCTTGGCTGATCATAGTAAGAATTAATATTTAATTAAACTTGGACATGGTATTAATCATGTGTATGTATTACATTTTATATTCATCCATCACACTGTCATACCGGTACATAATAGATATTCTTTATGAGCACAGGAAAACAGCTCTAGCTTGAAAGGAAACAGAAATGTAGAATAAGAAAATGCCTTTATTTCAGCTTTTGACTAAAACTATTGATAATCTTAGAGATATAATTACTTTTCTCTCAGTGAATAAATAGCTGCTAAAATGCCCCAACCATCACATACATCAAATCACCAGCTACTACAAAAATTGGTGTGACTTCAATGACTTCTGTTAACATACAGAGATTTCTATTATCTGACTCTCTGGGCCATTGAATGGAAATCTTGCTGAGCTATGGAAAAGTGGACGGTGTGCTTTTCTGCCTCCCTCGCCATCAGCAAAATTGTCACCCACGCTCTGATTGCGGAACCTTGTTACCGATAACGGTGTAGGGCAGGAGGAACCCAGCTCGACTTTCTGAACACAAGGGAAGTCACGGTAGCAGCAGTTAGCAAAATATATATATATAATCTTTTGACATGTAAGTGGAGGAAAATTGCTGCTGAATCACTGGGAGGGAAGAAATATGAGAGCTTAAGATGTCATTTTTACAGGCATAATTTTTACTCTAATGGCCTTTAATAGCATGTACAAGTCAGTGTAATGCTGTCAGCTGCAGCAGAGATAGAAGTACAGAAATGCAATAACTCAAACTGCTTGGAAGACTTGTTTTCCTGCTGTAGTTAATTAGCAATGTATCGTGGTTTTCCTTTTCTGTTTTCTTATTCAACTTGTGAAATGGTAGCTGCTGTCTTGGCTGTTCTTTCCCATTTATTTATTGAATCTCTTCTTTTGCCCTTTCTGCAAATAAATGTAGTCTCTTGTGACTTGCAGTAACTTGCCGTCAGGCATGTCGCAGGAATCCTTTGCTGTCCAGCACTGGGTAGCCCTTTCCAGTAGGTGTCTCTCAGATAGTAAACAACTAAATATGCCAGATATATCTCCCTTGTGTTTAGAGTCAGAAGAGCAGCTGCACGTAATGCCAAGAGAAGCACCATCTGTCCTAATAAGCAGTCAAAATCATTACTGAAAATACCTGTTTGAATTCAAAGGTCAGTTTATATCCTGGGGGAAGGAAATCTGGAGAGCAGGGGGAAATCCAAACGCAATAAGCTCCAGCAACACAGGACAAGGTTACACAACACGTTGTGGCTGTCACGAGGAGGGTAGCTATCCCAGAACAAAGGGAGTATTTATTCTATCCTCTAAAATCATTAAGATATTGAAATCTGACCATGATGGTCTTCCTTGTCTGATAGACTCAGAAAAAAGTAGGTTGGAAAGGATCTCTGGAGGTCTCTGATCCAACCCTCCTCTCAAATCAGGGCCAAGCTCAAACTTAAATCCGTCTTCCTTCACTCGGGGGCCTTACCCAGTTGAGTTTTGCGCATCTTCGAGGCTGGATACCTTTGCTTGTTCAACTCGTGATCCCATAAAGGCAAGCTCCAAAACTAAGTAAATCCTGTTCCTGTACATTATTCAGCTTCTCCTTCTCCCTCGTGGGAGGGAGGGACGTGAGGGCTGTGTTAGTGGGGGCAGGAATCAGACCCACTGACTGCCACGGCTGTTGGCATGAGCTCCACGAGAGGAACATTTCAGCCAGTGCTCTACAAGAACAGCTACTGTCAAATATGCCATTTCTTTGAAAGTGAAACTTTTCAGAGGAACAGGCTGATTTTCATGCATACACGAAACCAGAAGAGAATGTTGAAATGATCAAATTGAAATAGGTGAATGCTTGTTTCAACATTTTTCCCCTGTGACATTTTGAATCTTGTTTCAAAGAGACTTCTAAAAAATGTTTTCTTTTGACACTTTGATATTATTTCAACCCTTTGTGTGGAATATATAATCTGATTTTATCAAAATAAAGCAATTCAGTTGAGTCCACATGACTTTTAAAAAAAAGTTGTAAGAAAATTTGGAAATTCTTAGATTTTTGTGCCTGTTTAGCACAAAACATTTGGTTCCCACTCAAATCTTGATGAAATAAATTGTGCACCTCAAGGACATCTCTCTACTACATACACATAAACTGTGCGTATGTGTGCATTCACGTATGTCTTATCTTAATGTGCCGCAGGCATCTCAGCGGTCCAGCTTTAGCGTGGGTTGCTTATTTAATACCTCAAATTAATGGTTCTACTGACCTCATAAAATTGACTTTTATAGGCATTCAGCAGTGAGGCTCTCTCTACGTACACATTATGCCTTGATGTGAGGCTTGACTCAAAAAAATCTCTGACAGAGGTCATTCCTTCCCTTTATAAATAGTTTTTGAAACTGTGGCCACGCCTTCAATGCAGTGCTCATATCCTATGGGGCACCATATTGCATAATTTCTGTGCTTACCAAATCTGGAAACTACATCTACTTAGATGATCATTATTAATTCACTAAGAAAATAGATTCATCAGGCACATAGCTGAATTATATATTTCATTATTTAGAAGAGCTGAGAATTCATGGGCACTTCTTGTGTCTCTGGACCCCAGTTCCCTGTCGCAGCAGTGGGGACATCAGTCCTGGCCTGTCTCTACAACGTGTGCTGAAATCCAAAACTCTGAAGATTGAAAACATTTCACCGGGAACCTGAGGCAGACTGTCAGGTCAGGACCACCAAAAAGCTGCACTAGGATTATATGGTTACTGATCTGCTACGGGCCTATATTAATTTCAGAGCAAAGAGATTTCCCATTTTAGGTTTGATACACCTTCCTGGTGTAGAAGTCTGCTAGCAGGCAGGTAGCACAGGGACCGAACAGAGAGAAGAGTTGATTTTCTATCTCTTTGAGAAGACATTTTTAGTTCATAGCTAGTTGTTATTTTAAGAGTCGGGACCTCTTGTACTATGAATATGTTGGATGGATCAGGAGGAGAAAGGAGAGCGCAGGGTACGTCCCCTTGGCGGTGAAAAGCCTAGAAGCCCCGTGCAGACACTTGCCCCGTCCTTGTGGCAGAAGGTTAAAGCCCAGCCAGACAAGAGGCTGATTCCTGGGAGGTAGAAAGGGAGCTTGGTTATGGAGAAACACACTTCATTTTACTGACATTTTCACAGCTTTGAAACACTTAGTTAATTTGCAATAACAGCTTTTGCAATCTTGTCAAAATAAATGTCCATTGCAGTTAGGAAAACCCCAACGTTTACTCAGTTGTGGCTAAGTGGAAGGACGGTGGACTCATTCATCGTGGTAAGGAGGGTGCAGAGCGCTTTGTGACTACGTGCAGGGGGAGAGGAGGGCTGAATATGAAGTCACTCCCTTGCTCTGCGACCTCAGACAAACCACAGCATTAATCTGTGCCTCATTTTCCCTAGCTGGAAAACAGAAAATACTGGCTTTCCCCTGCAAGGCACTATGAAACCTTATTTACTCATGCTGTGAAAATATCCTGAGCTCCTTGTGTGAGAGGCGGTCAATGGAAATAGGCTATTGACTCATTTTTTTCTCTGTTTTGAAAGGCAGGAGAAACAAGCTGGAGAAAATGTGTCACAGTTTTATTTTTTGAAGACCTGGAAGTCTCCTTTGATGGCGGTTGTTCTCTCACTTGTCTCCTTGCAGGTACTATGCTATCTGCTGCCAGCCTCTGGTTTACAGGAACAAGATGACTCCATTGCGCATCGCTGTAATGCTTGGAGGGTGCTGGGTAATCCCGACATTTATTTCTTTCCTCCCTATCATGCAAGGTTGGAATAGCATTGGCATCATTGATCTGGTGAGTAGCTAAGGAGGTACACCAGCCTGGTATCAAATATATTCGGTGCTGTATATTCTTCTTTAAAAAGCAATATTCAGAGAAAAGAAGGCAAGAGAGGCTGAAGGAGAAACTTCTTGCCATCGATGCACAGGGGCTGCTGAATTTCTGGAGGGTGTCTTTAAGGGGGTTTGAAATGAATCTGTCCTGGAAGGACTGTCACAAAGACAGTGGTGGCTCTGGGAGAGGATTTTACCTGCGTCTATTAATCAGTTCAGTGAGCAGCCCTCTGAAAACACACCAAGCCCCAGCTGGCTCCCAACGGGCACCTCGGGAGTCCTTGGTTCCCCTCGGCCTCTGCAGCTCTCGGGGAGTGCTGGCCACCGCCAGCTGAGCCCGAGGGTCCTTCCTTGCTGTGCTAGCGGTTTGGAGAACCAGGGAACCCAGACTTCCCCAGAAGGGATGGTGCTTTGGGCCAGTCCCATCAATATCCCCTGTCTTGGTGTGAGCCTTGAAGGTGGGGGAGGAGATGAAGTTCCCCCGTGCAAGTCATTTCAGCAGGAGTCAGTTTTCCCCACCGCAGTCTGGCTTCACTTGCAGGATCCCATTTGCAGGGCAAGGAGTTAAGAGCTGCAAATCTGCTCTCCTTCCAATCCGGAGACGCAGGAATTAAAAAATGGCAAACTATGAAAACACCTCATTTAGAAGAGCTGATTTAAAGAGATGTGGCATCTTCTATGCCAAGTCTCAGTCAAGGAGACACGAATACTTTTTGGCTCGTGGAGAATAACAGATGCAAGCTGCCGAGCCTCTAGACAGGGCGATAAAGCCAAAATTGCTTCCAGACAAGCACCTTTAGGACATGCAGCTGGTAGAAAAGGGAGATGCATTTTATTTATTTAACAAACCATGTCAGGTGTCTGATTTATTCCACTGATTTTTTGTCCCCACCTTTTCAGAAAAGACGCAACACCCAGCTGTCTGCACCAGACTTTCTAAACACCAGTGCAAGCCTTGCCCTTCCTTGTAGCTTGCTGGGGTTCACCGTGCAGATTTCAGCAGTTGAGAGGTAGTGCAGGGTTCAAACACCACCTAGTGAAAATCCTTCATAGTTTATTTTAGAGGTAAACTTCCTTAGTTGCCCAATTTATAAATAATTAAATAAATTATTTAAATGAATAAATTTAAATAAATAATTTAAATAATTTAATAAACAATTTTGATAGCATAGTTTTAAATAGGAGACAGGGTTATTCTCTTGTTGGAATAAACACCAGAAATTATGGGCCTGATGGACCTGCAGTGACATTGTTTTGTAGCAAGAATAGCCTCAGAGAAATCCTGTCTGTCCCAGTTATGTCCCCTGCTCCCCAAACCCACGTGCAAGACCCCTTTCTTCATCTGCTGTCTCTCTTTCCATCACAAGTCATTGACCAGCTCTCAGCCTACGGACTCAACCTGCAGACTTCTCCTGCCCGGGCTGCTGCCCACAGCCCCTGTGCCTGGCAGGCTCAGCGTCACCCCCAGCCTGGAGCTGCCCCCCAGATGCTGCAGCCTGGTCCCTTCCCTGTCCATCTGGTCCTTCTCTAATACCCTGTGGGACTCGACACCCAGTCCACCCTTGGTGTAAACCAAGGTGAACAGAGCAGTGAGCACTGCAGAAAAGCACGGCACGAAGTGAGGTCATTCCCCTTCGCTGTGGCTGAACCGGGGGGTTAGGGGGATTTTCACCGGTGGGGTTGAGGCATGCTCTAGGGTGCCGGAGCTGCCGCGGGGGCTGCCCCGGCAGACTGGGGGCCAGCGGGGCCGGAGAGCCCGTGGTGTGAGCACCAGCAGGAGGGGCTGCATGGGTAAGGCAGGATGGGAGAGGGGAGGGAGGAGAGAGAATTGGAAGGCGGTGGTGAGGTCTCCTGGCAAACAGGCGGCTGGTGTGGGAGGAGCAGTGCTCAACTTCTTTCCTTCTTTGTCCTTGTCCTTCTCCCCCTGCCCCAGATTCAGCAAAGGCAGTTCAACAAGGCTTCCAACTCCACTTACTGCATATTCATGGTCAACAAGCCATACGCCATTACCTGCTCCGTGGTGGCCTTCTACATTCCCTTCCTCCTGATGGTGCTGGCCTACTACCGCATCTACGTCACGGCCCGGGAGCACGCCCGCCAGATCCAGGTGCTGCAGCGCGCGGGGGCCCCCGCCGACGGCCGGCAGCACCACCCGGACCAGCACAGCACGCACCGCATGAAGACTGAGACCAAAGCTGCCAAGACCCTGTGCATCATCATGGGGTGCTTCTGCCTGTGCTGGGCCCCCTTCTTTATCACAAACATAGTGGACCCTTTCATAAACTACACGGTGCCGGGGAAGCTGTGGACGGCTTTCCTGTGGCTGGGCTACATCAATTCAGGGTTGAACCCTTTCCTCTACGCCTTCCTGAACAAGTCTTTCAGACGTGCCTTCCTCATTATCCTGTGCTGTGGTGATGAGCGATACCGAAGGCCTTCCATCCTGGGGCAGACGGTCCCCTGTTCCACCACCACAATAAATGGATCGACTCACGTGCTAAGGTGAGTGTTTCTCGGATGCTGCAAAACGCCTGGAGTCTCTAGAAAGAGTACTTCTCTAGAGTTTTCGTGAAGGATTGGTTTCGCTTTGCATTTGAAATATCTGATGGATTAACTGTTTAAAAAGGGAGGGGGCAAGAGAAGCGTCCAGAAATCCTTAGGGTGCTCAAAAAACCCTGAGTTTGTAGATAACAGATAAGTGTTGGCATGCGCAGTTTCTCCAGAGGTGCGTTCAGGAAAGAGTTGGGAGAATGCAGAAGTCCTGTATGCCTTTTGGCAAGCCCTGCTGTTTGGTCTGAGGGGAACAACTTGACCCCACAGGGAGCACCTTGAGGGAGGCTGCTTACTCCGTCTTCTCTAGCAAAGGGATCATGACCCCCATTGCCCCTTCTCAGGTTTGTAGCCCCACCAGCCACGGCTGCATCTTCTGAACTAATGAAGGGCAAAGGATGAACTTCCCCAAACACCTTCACCCTGCTGGGGCACTTCAGTGGCCCTCTGGGAGGGGGGATACTTGCCACTGTGTTTTAGCAGCTCAGAAAATGCTGGGGTGTCTGCCTTTTGCTGTAACCCAGTCAAAGCCTGTCCCTGTGCAAGGCGGCGGCACCCAGCTCTGCGGGAGCCCTGGGAGCAGCGTGCCTCACATGGGCTGCAGGACATAGTCCTGCTGGTTGACAGCTTGGGGTCCCAGTGAATTTGAACCCCACACCTCACCCTTCACTGAGTACCACGATGTGTTCATTGTAAAAGAGAGCGTGTGGGCTGCGCACTGTGGGGGTACAGAGGGGTTTGGAGGGCTCTGCGGTATGAGGCACCCTCTGCTGTCTTCTCACTGAGCAGAGGGGTGGGAGGCAGAGCACGGGAGGAAGGCAGGGAATAACAATTATCGCCCATAATATCAGAACAAACTGCAATATCTGAAAAAAACCATAGGTGTTTCTATGCAACTGTCTAGAGGAGATGTGGTTCTTTCGGTAGATGGATTCATGGCTCTTCACATGCAGATGAGGACTTGGTAACCGTATTTGTGTTCAGAGCTGAACCCATCTGGAGACTAAATCAGACACTGAGCACTTCCCAGTGGAGTCTGATCTGCTGGTTTGCCCCAGGGTCCCTCTGCAATGATCTCTGAAGTTTTGGAAAGAGTCCGGAGCCGTATAATGGATGGGAGACAGGGCAGGGCTTGTCACAACCTTGAGACAGACCTCTCAAGCTTTTTAAGTCATGAAAGACATTACAGCTTCTGCTGATTAAAAACTGTTTGGGAGCTATGGTCCCGAGCCTCTGTCTGTGATGGATGCGTGCCACGCTCAGCCTGTATTTCTATCGGAGCCGTGCTCCCGGGGGCAAGCTGGATGCTCCTCTGCTGCGGTTAGGAGGATTGAGAGAGCAGCCCTTGTTGGACGCGTCGCGCCGTCCCGCAGCGAGCGAGCCGGTACCTCTGGCTGGGGAGCTGCAGGGGCGAACGCTGGAAGGGCGTCCCTGCGCGGGGAGAAGGGGAGGGAGGGCTCGCTCCCGTCCCTGGGTAACCGTGCTGTCACTACGGGGCCACCCCAGCGGCCTGAACACAAAGAAAGAGAGAGTGGCATCTATTTTGGCCAGTAAGCGCAGCAACAAGATACCTTTTGTTAAGTATACAGGGCAGAGAGACGACAGGGAGCCTCCCTTGGGTGTGGGTCTGAGATGTGGAGGGCAGGGAGCACGTCAGCCCAGAAGGTGAATTGCTTCAGTCCGTGCTGACGTTTGACCTCCAAGTGTTGCAGATGGCAATGTCGGTGCCTCCTCATGTCTCCAAGTTGTCTCGCTGCTTTTGCACTAAGTAATCTCGCTGTGAGACCTCATCATCCTGCCTGTGCCCTGTGGACAGGCAGGCTCAGGCCAGCACTGCCCTGGGGACGCTGGGCGGTGGAGATGGGCTCCCGAGAGCGCGAGCGGCCAGGGAGGCTCTGCACGCCACCAGGAGGGCTGCGCTGCTGGGGGTTTCCTTCATGCTGTGCTGAGTGTCCCTGAGCTGACAAACTCCTCATTTTGAGACTCTTTTTAAACATATCGATGTCTCTGCGAAGGCCAAAGCAAATGTGAAGAGTCACCTCCCCTCCAAAGCTAGGGGTGGCCATGGTCTCGGCCACCCCGGCCAACTGGGGAGGCTCTGGTGGCCTGCAGTGAATGGTGGATCCCACCATGGAGCTGAGATCTGGCTTTCCTCATTTCCAGCTTCTCCCTGCCACTTGTACCACTCTGCTCCCACGTACAAGTTATCCACGGGAATGTATCAATGTCAATCTAGATGTGACAACCATTGCAAAAGGCCCCATAAGAACCAAAGCTGCACAGGGCATCTTGTCCACTTCCAGCTTTTGAGTACTTTTATGGATAAAGAGCCCGTTGCCTCTCTTCAACATGCTACAGGCGCAAGTCAGATTATCTCCTGCCTTTCCATATCGCTCCAGCTCTGCAGAAGGCACTTGCTTCCTGCTGCCGCATCCCCTCCTCCCTCCGCGTGCCGGAGGGATGTGGCTCTGCACATCAGCACTTCAGAGAGCAATTATTTTCTGTTTTCCTCAGCTTTGTAACGGATGAGAAAAGCGTGACTTCTTTCCCTGGTGCACTGATGATGACAGAGGTGTGGGGATTAAAGGAAAACTGACTGACTGTAGGCTTTGGACAGTTAACCTCACTTGAGGAATTTGTATTTCTTCAGTGCTTCTCTCTTAAATGCAAAAAAGTTTGGACGCAGCATGAATGGAACATAAATTCAGTGAGGCAGGTTCTCTCAAGGTATAACATACATTTGCTTTACTAGCATGGAAATACAAGGGTTTTGTGCCCAGCAGCTGTAATATTGAAACCTTCCTATGTGGGTTGGCTTCATACCAACCCAACTGAGAAGCTGCGTCGGGGCTGGACCTGGTTCACACACTTCTTTTCCAACCTCAAAGTTGTTTCTTCCCAACCAAGAGCTTCTGCAAATGGGGAAGTTGTGCAAGTGGGATTTTACAGCTGCTTTTTGTACCCTGGCAGGGAGAGCAGTGAAGAGCAGGGCAGACCTTGTGCTGAATCTAGGGCAGAGTTCCTCCCCCAAAAAACGCAGAGATTTGCAATTTTGTATTAAGCTGACGTGAGTCATTTAGCCTCAAAGGGAGTCAGGAGTGGTTGACAGTAGGACGGGGATTTCTAACCCCTCTCTACTTCCAATCTTGAGAATATCTGAACTTTCCTTCAGCTCTACCTGTCCAAACCGTTCTGTCCTTGCTCACAATCATCTCACCGGTGCGTTTGCAAGTGCAAAGAATACGTTTGTCATGGTTAAAATTCAGGCTCCTGCTCTTGGATGCGTCTGACCTGTGCGAATGCCTTGCAGGGAGGGAAGGCATTTCTTCTTTTTTTCTTCTGATAATTTTAGTGTCAAAATGTTCTGACATTCCCATTTTGGGATTTTTCACATTTATATTAGGCATGGGAAAAAAAGAAGAAGGAGGAGCAGAGTGCAATAAAACACGGCAGTGAGAAGAGGCAGACGCCTTCACCACACACAGACTGAGAGACCACTTGGGAGACAGTTCTCATTCTTTTTTTTTTTTTAATTTATTTTTCAAGTGATCTGTGAAGACTGTGGTGCTCTGGGTGACCCAGGCAGGGAGAGACTTTTACAGCACACCTGGGGCCAGGTGCAAGCACAGTGGCCATGGGGCGAGGGAGCAGACTGCACATGCTCGACCATGATATGAGGGTGACCACAGCTTTCTTAATCCCCTGGCAACCACCCCACTTTATCCCTAAATCATGAACCAGAAGATGGGGAAAGGATTTCTTGTGACCCATTTTGTTCTTGAACGCTCCATCAGCTGGTGTGAGAGACACCCATCCCTTGGGCGGGGTAAGACATGGCGCAAAACCTGTTTTTTGAAGATGTCATGAACAGCCAGGAGATAGGATTTGGTTAGAGCTGGATCTATGTGTACGATGGGAAAGAGTATTAGAATTAAATATTCAGCTTTGAAAGAAAATTTTGATCTGCCTGTTTTCCAAGTTTGCTTTCTGGAAGTATAAGAATTGCCAGAACCATTTTTTTTTACCCCTGGATATTCACCTATTTCAATTCTGATGTGTACCATCAACTGGAAAATTCAGGCAGGACACATGCAAATGGTGAATTGAAATCTGCAGGTGTGCCTACAATCCGAAATTCATGCCCTATTAATTTTTCCATGGCTGAGATTGCAACTCACACGTCATATACAAAGGTTTGTTTCTCTGGTTGCAGCACAAAGTGTGTAATTCATTATAAATATTTGTAATTTGTAGTTCTAATAACCTATGGTTTGGAATATCATTCATCGAAAGGACTTGAGAATTATTCTGAATAATGAGTGGATAGGAGAATTTACAATGAGCACTCACCTAACGTATGGCAAAAATTAATACAATAATTAACTGCAATAGATATGGGTTTCTGGATGGCTGTAGCATATGTTCAGGAGTTCTGTGCACCACGAGACTGAAAATAAAATGCCATATTCATCTGAAAAATGCTGTCTTCCCCTTTAAACATATTGCTTGCATATCTTTGGTCATGCATAGATATTTAATCAACACAAACCAACAAACTCATGCCTTCATGAATCATTAAACTCTTGTACTGCACAAGAGGATGGGAACCCAGATCAGCATTGCCTGAATTCTTGGATAAAACAAGTTCTGAAATTTTGCCACAGCAAAGAAGATGACTTTGGGTAAAATATAATTGAGCAATGATCAGAGTAGACAAACTCTGGAATGTTTGGGTCAAGGAGGTCACTTTGGTCTATTCCCCATTTCCTCTCAGAAGTGCCCTGTTCAGCACAGTGTATTAGTCTCTTCAGGGAAAGCTATAGCGAGTGGTTTATTTACTCATTTTCCACCATAGAGAGGTCTTCTCAGACAGGGCTGATGCCAATTTTATTTCTCCAAAGTAAAACACATCCTGATTTTCCCTTTAGAAAAGCCAAGAGAAACAAAGTGAAAAAAAAGAAGCATGCAGCTTGAGGGGCTGGAAGTTCATCGTCTTCATAAATACAAAATTAAATAAATAACCCAATCAGCCAACACTCGTGTCAGCACTCTGAAGGTGCACAAAACGCTGGGAGAAGTGTGCAGTAAATCATTGCGTGCAGCCGGCACTCAACGCCAGAGCTCTGCTGTGGAGCCTTGCTGGTCCCTGTAGGGAACATGAGTGATTGTGCCAGTAAATCTCCTGAACGGCAGTGAGCCCCGGTGCTTCCTTGCCGCTGTTGGAACAGGCAACGCAGCAACTCGGGTCTCCAGGTTTTAGAAGTTTAGCAGCTCCACGGCTTACAGATCTGTTGGAGTAAAAAAAAAACCACCCTGGTTGTAGGGAAGAGAAGGTCAGAGCTGCCGTGGGGTGAAAGAAGAGATGTGTGCCTATCGGCGACGCTTCCCCAAGAGGAGTGCACAGGGGTGGTCCTGCCCCACGGCTCAGTCCCCTACACATCCCTCCCACGGAGCGGCCCCAGCTCTGAGCTGGAAGCCCTTCCCGGCACATGCCCCGTGAAACGTCTGCTGTAATTTGAGGGGAGACCCGTGGCGGCACCAGTGGTGCCTGCACAGTGAGGGGAGCTCCACGGGTGCCCCGTGCACCCACTGCCCCCGCTCCGTGCAGCCAGACCCTCCTGCTGCGGGGGTTTGACGTGTGGGATTGGCAGGAGGGTCAGGGCTTGAGGGGGAATTTGCACCTGGGTTTAGCTTTGTGTTGCCACTTCCAGTCTGTAAAGGCAAAGGTAGGAGCTCTTCCTTTCTCCTTGCCTTTTCCTGGCCAGGAGCAGAGGAGACTTCGGGCTGGAGGCAACTACGTACATGGGCTGATGGGATGGGCTGATGGCATTGCATTACTTTATGCAGCTTTAAAACAGTGAATAAGTTAAAGAGACTTTCCCCCTCTGTTTCCGAGGTAGCTTTTCACAAAGACGAGCAGCCATCCTGAAACCCTCCTGGCTTTGCCAGGCTGGCAGCTCAGAGCCCCATCTCCGCTTGCTCCTGGGGGTCTCCCTGACACCCCGACGTAGAGGACTCGGAGACCCCCGACATGGAGGACCCCCCTGCCTGAGCAGCAGCCAGGAACAAATACACGTCGGGATGCCCAGATGCCCACTGCTGTGGCATCAAAGCAATTTGCATCTTTTCAAAGATGATTTTGAATGACCATGCCTTTTCGACAGCTTTAATTTGACAAGGTCATTAACTCGTTCAGTGCTCAGTCACCTCCTCACAGGTCAAATCCCGGCTGGCCAGGTGTCCCTGTCCCACCACACACCGTCCCCTTCTCCTGCAGAGTCGCCTGCAGGGGAAGGGGCACATTTGGTGGCCTTGCTGTTAGAAATGCTCTGGCTGTTTCCGAGCTCCCGGGCTCAGAAGTGGCTTCACAAGGTGGGCTGAGGAGTGCTCTGGTTTCCCTGTGCACCCAGGCTGAATCGCAGAGCGGGTTCAGTGCTGGCGTGGGTCATTTCCCTTGCGTTCATAGGACGTGGATGGAGCGGCAGTCCCGTCGGGTCTGCGACGGTGGGATTTTGTGGGCGGCAGTTGTGGCTTGACTCAGAAAACACAGAGGTTAGTTACTCAGAGCTGCTTTCTGATGAAACTGGCAGGTCTCTCTCAAGGATCTGGCTTTACAAGTAAAAAATCTCTCCTGTTCTGCCTCCTCCTGTTTCTCTTCTCTCTCATCCTTCCTTAGGCACTAAGGCAGCCGCAGAGACCGCATTGCTTCCCGAGGCAGCGTAACACACTTGCTGCCAGGGGTCGGCAAGCCCCGGCGGCTCCCGCCGCTCCTCGCAGCAGCAGCCATGGGCTGGCGCCCGCAGTGGGGCTTCCCCCCAGCCCGGCCGAGCCTCCCGCCGGCAGCCCGGCCAGCACAGCCTCCCCGTCCTCCGCTCAGTCCCTGCTCTCCAGCTCTCCCTTGGCGTTTGGCAAGCCGAAAGCTCGCCCAGCACGGGCACTTCGTCGGTGAAGGTGCATTTAGCCTCAGACGGGGAAGACGCGTGCCTTTGTTACCGCATTTTCCCGTGGCTGCTGGCACTGGCAGAGGTTTTTTGGAGAAAGGAGGGACCGCGGCAGCAAGCGTGGCGGGACAGGTCGGGCACGGCTAGGACAATATCTCAGCCCTCCCTGCTGAAATCCCTAGAAACCATTTCAGTAGCAGCAGAGAGGAATCTGAGCCCAGGTCTGCTGCTGCTACATGATGCTAAATATTTGTCTCCCCTGTGTTTTCTGTCTTTCTCTCTCACACATGTGCACGGATTCGCAGAAACGACTAATTATGTAAACCAGAGGGAAATTATTTCTGGAAAGGAGATTTTACAGGCTGTGTTTTCAGGGGGGTGTTACACCTGCTCTGTTTGTGATGTTGGAAAGAGTACGGTGCACCAGGGCTGCAGTGAGAACCTGGAATTCAGCTCCAGGTGCAGCAGCAATGGCCAGGCTGGGCAAGGAAGGGCTTCAGTGCTGCTTTATTTAAAAAAAAAAAAAAACACAACAAATGAAAGAAAATGAGATATTTCAGTACATGCACAACTTTGCTTGGACAAACTCGCAAAAGGCTCTGATCTTCGACTGGCCCAGAGGTGAAAGATTAAGGTTTGGCTTCAAACTCGGGGTCTCCTGACAGCCCTCAGCTTCAAAGCCAGCTATTTGCATTCCTCATTCACTCTGCTGGGCTGCTTGGAGGCTCCACCAAATTAGTTGAAAGAGTAAAATCCAGTATTTATTGGTTCTTCCAGAGTTTCTGAAAGGTTTTTTTTGTTTTTGCTCTGAAGGAGAAATAGGCAAGCAGCAGGTAGGCACCTGGGTGCACAAAACTCCCAAACAGACCCAGCAAGGGAACAAAAAACATCAATAACAAAGATGCTATTTTAGCTTGGTTTGACCAAATTTGAAATTGATGTGGAGGTGAATCTTCACTGTGACTCAGTTTTTAAACACAAAAGATGCAGGTCTTTGATTTAAAATGGATTTTTTATTTGCTTTAGCACTAACTACAACATGAATACCCTTTCTAAAAGTTTTTTTTTCCCCTTTACACAAACTGAACAGATTTTTCTGTAGATGTTCTGTGATTTTTTTCTTATCACTAAAATATCATTTGGAAAAGTATTCCAGTGGCAGAGTACTACTGCCCAAAGCTATACAGTTATGTAGAGCAAAATCAGGCCATTAGGGTTAAAATTTCTGACTGGCAGGAACTGCCTGGGAATTTTAATGGTCCTGCAAGACGGATCAGAGCTTTGACATATGTTATCATCTTCTTCACTACAAGGTCATTAGCCCCAAGGCGGATCATTCCGACTTGGTCTGCTCTTTCCTTCATTGCCTCATTGCTCGCTGCTTCACGCTGGATTTCCATAGGTCATTTTGGAGGCACAGTGTAAGCAGCGTATGTTTTGCTGTGCTTGTGAAACTCGGAGCAATTACAAGCTGCTAAGGTTTAGGACGTGTGTTGTAATTTCTCCGGCAGTCGCCTTATTAATGGGACCAATAGGCAAGAACTTCACCCCTTTGTGAATGTGCTGATAAAGCTCATTCCCATTAAGTTCTTTTTAGGAAGTTTCTGAGCAAGCTTGAGAAACACAAGAAGTGATGACATCCCCCTGACATCTCTATCCCTTGCAAATTTTGCTTTTTTATGTAATTCTTCTTTTTGACAGGAGTTTAGCGGAAACTCCCCGTTGAGAGACACAATTTTTGTTTACAGAGAAGCTGATGAAATACTGCTAGGGTGCAGCTAATATCTTTGTATATGTGGGCTGGGATTTTGATTTTTGTCCTTGTTAGCAGGGATTTATTTTGGTTCATCTTAGCAAATAGATGCAAACATTATGTTTGCATGCAAACCGCCATGCTCCTGTCATTAAATTGCTCTGCTCAGCAGGCCTGCGGGCAGCCACCCTCAGCTGCCTGTACCCTGCAGGCACGTTATCGCCTTGCGCTGTGGTGGCTGGAGGACCTGAAGGAACGTCCTCTTCTGCGCCTGGGAGGGCTCTGTCCTTAGGGACCCTCCAGTGCAAGAGGCACAAGAGAAGCTAATGAAATTTTTCATTTAATAGACATAAATCTGTTGGTGGAGTTGACTTTAAATTGCAGTAGTGTCATTTTTCGTCCGCTGCAGGTGCTCGGATGAGCCACGCTGACACCCATGGGTGCTGTCTGGCAGCCCTCTTCACCAGTCTTGTACACTTTCCCCGTTACAAGTCTGCAGACACAGCATCAGGCATGGCCAAAAGCATCCCCCATACAGCATGAGCACTGCTGGAAGGGTATCGAGCTGGTGGTCCCGTGGGTCACTCTGGAGGCTGCTCTTCCCACTGTGGTACAGAGCCATGCCGAGGAGAGAAATCTTGTGAGAGCTCTCTATCCCAAGGCGTGAAATATTATATCGACCAAAACAATTTAAAAATGGTGACTTCAGTGGTGACAAAGAGTCTTTCCTTCATTTTCGCACAGCCCCAGGGCTGAGTCCTCTGGGCAATGCAACCAGAGATTGCTCAAGAAGTGTTTTCCACTCTGATAGTTTCAGTTCCCCGTGCCGGCAGGAACGGCACCGCGCGGCTCCGTACCGCAGCCCGAGCACGGCTGGCTTGTTTCGTCTAGCAAAAGGGGGATCTGATTGCTGTCTGTAAATACATCAGGGGGGTAAAGACTGGGAAGGCAGAAGAGTTATTTAAACTAAGGAATAATGCTGTCACAAGAACAAATGGATATAAAGTGGCCAGGAATAAATTTAAGCATGGAATTAGATGAAAGTTTCCAGCCATCGTGGCAGTGATGGTTTGAAATAACCTCTTAGTAAGACTAGTGGGGGAAAACATCTCATTTTTAACAAGCTGAAGCTTGATGAATTTACAAAAATCATCTCATTATATGGTATGACTGTGGCAGCAGGAAACTGCCTCAGGACCCCATAAAGCCCCACTTTGGCCTTAATTCTGACCCTTGTGGAAACCAGAAGCAGAGCTGAACTGCTTCGGGTCTTGTCGATACCTGACCACACTGCCTTTCTCCCCGATCCTGCTGATTTTGCATCCATCAGGGAACATTGAGAGAAGCAGAAATTGTCCCCACTTCCCAAAAGACCTCACAGGCCAGGTTCCCATGCTTCCTACCTCACCTTTCCCCTCTGGGCAGCGGCTGCAGCGCAACATTTCCCGCTAGCTGGCAAGTCGGCTTTTCAAGATCATAACCCAAGATCATAACCCAAGGTCATAACCCAAGATCAGCAGCTTGGTATCCTGAGGTTGCCTCTGTCTCATTCCCAGGATCTGGGTTTGGCACAAAATGGCACCCAAAGATAAATGGGAAGGAAGAACAATGTCCTTAGGTGATAGTGTTCGGACTGTTTGATATAGATTGTGATACAAAAAATCTGAAAAGACAGGGTAATGTCCATACCACTGGTAAACATGAGATTATGAAAAGTAGATCTCAGTTCTCCAAACTAATTTTATGAGGTTGCGATTTGCAAGAAGTGTGACAGGTTTGACTTGGTACTACATCAGCACGGCATGTAGTAACTAGATCATCCCCATAGTCTGTAAATCATAATAAAATTACCATCTTCTAGCAGGTGTATTGTAGTCAGGATTCTTAAGGAACAGGTCTTGGCCATAAGCTGTTTACTTTTAATCTCCTCTCTGGAGAAAAACAAATAATTGCTAATAACATATGCAGATATAGTACAAGACTAGAGCACTAACAGCAATAAGAGCAAGCAGCACAGGGCTACTCTGCGCTCGGAATTACTTGGTTAACGGAGCACAAGGAAAGTGTTTCCACAGAGTTACAGAAGCATGGTCTTCATGGCTGTGCCTCTTGGCATGCTGAACGCAACCTCAGACCACTAATCTAATAAACAGCCGGTGCGAAACTGGCTTCGATGCTGAACATCAGCTCCCACGTGACACCGAGCCTGAAGGGGGACGGTGCCGCTCCCGCAGACGCGGAGCCAGCGCTGCCGCCTGCCCAGCCCCGGCAGGGCTGGCAGTGGGGCACCGCGCTCCGGAAGGAGGCTGGAAAAAATCAAGTGTCATTAAAGGTTTCAAAAAGAGGCTGTAACAAAATAGTCCTGGCGCATGAACGATTTCTCGTGTACTGGAGAAGGTGGAGAGGTCAGTGTCTGTTTGGGCACAGAAGTCTGATGCACAGATGTGTAGCGAGGGAAAGACCGGGAAGTTTAAAGTGCGCAAACTTGCTTTAGAAACACAGCGTTCATTTTTAACAGTGAAAATCGTAAGCCCTGACAACAGATTATTATATGCAGTTTTCTCAGTAGAAATTTAAGTAGTAGAAATTTAAGATTGCAGATTGGCTTTCTTTGTAATAACCTCTCTAGTTCAAGACGAGGTATTGAACACAAAGCAAGAGTGAGTGCAGGGAAGACCTGCAGCCTGGTTTGTTCAGGACATACGGGGTGATGACAAGGGGCTCTGCTGGTTGAGTGACCTGGTCTCCAGGACAGCGATGTCCTCAGCCCGTTTGCTTTCAATCCATTGCTTTGTTGTTCTAGCACTGAGGGCACCCAGCCGGGAGCAAGTTCACCGTGTCGCTGGGTGCCACACAATTTCAGAGGGGAAGGCAGCCCGCACGCCCGGCAGCCATGCCGAGGACAAGCGAGGGACGGGTGGTGGCGGCGGGGAGCAGAGGGGCACCGCGCGGCACTGAGCTGCCAGGCTGGGCCTAGGCTGGCCCTAAGCCGATCAGCGCTCAGCAGCGTGTGGCTCTGTGAGTAGCCAGGGTATTTTATTGCAGCCTGGTGGGGTGATGAGGGCAAGAGAGGAGAAACAACTTCCACCTCTGTCCCTGAAGTATTAGCAGGGGCAGCACAAGTGTGTTGGTTTGCGTTCGGTTCAGCACAAGGGCTCTCAGTGACCTTGAAATAACCTCCGTTACTTCTCTAAATGCATTTCTTTTGTGCCTTTGCTCTTATTTCCCAGTTTCTTCTTCAGAGTGGGTATGTGATGGCGTGTACAGTACATACAGAGGTCTCATCGCATGCTGCCATTTAAAGCTAGACTGGACAAAGTAGTTAAAAATAGTACAGGGGGACAATCTTGTACCAGGGAAAAGGCTCAGACTGGGGAATTCGAGTGTAGCACTTACTAGGTCTTCCCCTTTGCTAATGTTGTTAATCTTAGTTAAGAGATAATTTGGTTTTCACTGAAATTTCATTAGCTGCAAACCTGAAAAGGTATTCTGTAAAAATATAGGAGATCATTAAACTCAATAACAACTAAAAAAAGAGTTTTGTAATTTCTTGGAGGAGCTTTCTTGTAATTTTTTATGAAGCTTTGCCAATATTTACAATCAAACTTATGTTCCAACTTCCCTGGCATGATTTACAACTTGGCATCAGTCTTCTCCACAGAAACAGCCTTCTAGTGTAACATTCACAAATACCGTGGCTGGGAGTTGTGAAGGATCACGAGCAGGACGCAGCGAGCTATAAATATCAGGAGGTAGGTGATAGCTCAGACAGGAGATACGGGCTGAGTCAGGAAGCGCAGGGTGAGATTATGCACACTGCTGTGCAGGACGCAAGAGCAGAGAAGCCCTCGGGTCTGGGAATTCAGATGCTCCACAACAGCAGAAGTTATTGCCATAAAAATAGAGAGTTGCACGCATGGCAAAGGGCCTGGCCGTGTGCTGTTCTGTGCAGCATCAAACAACCTACAAACTAAAAGATGGGACATTATCATCTGCGCAACCGTCTTGTCCCTCCTTTCCCCTCTCCCTCATCTGAAGAAAACTGTGTATTTCTGTATCTCCCGACTTCTACAAGTAGGTGAACGCACAGGCACCCCGTGGCAGCTGGTGGCACACAGAGCTCCTCCGGGCAGCTGATGTGCTGCCCACAGAGGCTGAATCCACCCTGGGCAAAAGCATTTGCAATGGCCAGGGCGTAAATCCAGCATGGCAGTGCACTCGGGGGCGTGCGGAGGGCAAAGCCGGGCTGGTGGGAAGCTGCAGTCAGGGCTCCTTCCCTTCCCGTCACTGTCCGGCCGCTTCCCCATGCCGGTAGCCTGTGCCCATCTTCCACTGATGTTCCCCTCACCGAGCCCTGGGCCGCCCGGCCTTCTCACCTCTCCTCCACAGCTTGCTTCGCTCTGTTGAGGTGCGAGGGTTAAAAAGGAAAACTGGGGAGAAAGGGTAGAGAGCCAGGGCCAGGGCCACAGCCCGGCTGCTGGCTTCAGCCAGCGAAAAATAAACACGCGCCCGCAGCTGTGCATAAATGGGAGCCGGTGCCAGCGGAGGGTTTGGCCCCTTTTCCTGAACAGTGACACAGACGCATCCCCAGGCTTCTTCTGTAATACCGTAACGTCACCCCGAGGGGAAGGGAGCTGAGAGCTGCCGGGCCATTGGCACGGCGTTGCCTTTGGGCTCCGCGGCACAAACACCCCCGGGCGGGCAGCGCCGCGACGCGGGTACCAGCCGCTTCCCACGTCATTTAAAATCCAAACATCAGAAAAAAGGATCCCAAAGGCCAAGAGCTGCAAAAGAGGAAGGGAGACTCCAGCACAGCCTGGAAAATAAAGAGCAGGATTTGCACCATTAATTGAAGCCAGAAAAGCTGTGTGGGGGTGGGAGCTTATGGCAAGACGTGGTAGTCGGGAGCCTCTCTGAAGCTGCGCTCACTAAGGTACAGCCCCTGCTCTGCCCCGTCGTGGTTTTGGGAAGGCAAAGCATGTCTGTGCTTACAGCAACCACCAGCACTACCGCATACGGTGTACCTCCAGCTTGCGTGGGGGCGGACTTAGTTTTTATTGTGGGTGTTTTTTAAAGTTATTGCCGAAGCCTTTCTTTGTATTTGTAAATGCGATAGGCTTTTTATTGAGGTTGGGTTATCCCCAGGGTAGGAAGTCGAGACACTAATTTCTTTTCTCTCAGCTGTCATCTGTGAAGTCTGGGGTAAGGTTCCTCCTCCCACCCCTTCCCTGCTTTTTCTTTCCTAGGGTTCTGTGCTAAATTTAAAAGCTGAACAGTTTTAAGATTTTTTTTCTTTTGACACTTCAAAATTCTTCTGCAGAAAGGTTGAAGTCTAGGGCAAGGGTGTGGGGTGACCTTGGCTCCCCTCCCCTGCTCAGCATCACACCGGCTCCCTGGCACGATGAAGCGCTGCCGGCATCACGGAGGGCTGTGCGGGCAGCGCGTGTGCGCATCCCCCCTTCCCTGGTCCTCGCTGACCGCAGCCCAGTCCCACCTGCCCCGCGAAACCCGCCGCCAAAGCAGACTGCCTGTCCCAGTACAAACCAGCTCCCACGGGGACTCCTGCCCTCGGGTAAGCTGACGCTGGCGTCTGCGCTGCACCCTGTGTCGGAGGAGGGTGGTGCCTTCCCTCACCCAGAAAACACTTGGCTTGCCAATAATCAGGACACTGCTGAAGCCTGGTACACAGCTCAAAAAATGCCTCACCAGAGGAAACTGAGACCTTTTGATAAGAGAAAAGCTTCTTGTAATTGTACTGAGTGAAATCAAGATATTTATTTTGTTTCCTACGGAGGAAAGAGGGGATTAGGGTTTTAAAATACCACAGTTTCCTTCAATTTTAGTAAGGTGATCTCTTTCAATATGTCTGGATATTGGAAAAAGAGATTAGAACCAAGATAAACCCCTTTTTGTTATTTGGCCTAATACAAGATTCAAGATCAGAACTTCTCTTCTGCATCGGTTTGTTTCTGGTAGGGAAGCCAAGGCACTGAAGGGCACCTTGAGCTTGGAAGCGACTGAAATATCAACTCATTTTTGTCTATTTTTAATTGCATGACTTGTGCTTTGGGTAATGAAGGCAATTGATGTATTCTGGTGGGGCAGGATCCCGGTTAAGGCTTTCTTTCTGGTCTGAGATTTACGTTTGCTGTTCGTTGCCCTGGTTCATATCTCCCCAGGGAATGCCTGACCCCTGGTTCAGCAGCTCCCCATTTGTGGCATGACCCATATAATTTGGAGGTTTCTGGGAGAGCCCTTTCTGCAGGAAACAGTGGGGATTTTGTACTCCATGGGCCATCCAGGGAAGCTGGGCTCAGTCCAGTAGCTCCAGGAGCTGCCTGCCCATGCCATCCCGTGCCCTGCTCCATCTTTCTATATATCCCAGCAAAGCCTACATAACCAAACCCCTGGCTCAGCCCCGTTACTCTCTTAATCTGTTTATTGTTTATGGAAAATAACTTGGTTTACAGAAGTTTGCGGCGATGCAGCTGGCGGTAGCCCCTCCAGTGCTGTCGGAGGACGGTGCTGGAAGGACGGGTGCCATGAGGAAATGCAGGAGAGGGGAAGGGGACGGCCAGTCCTGCTGCAGGTCAACATTTCTTCTTTGTGCAATTATTGTTGGGTTTCACTTCACTGTCTCTCTGATTCAAATGGAAACTTTAAGTAACTTACATTAATTGTTGTCTTTTCCAATTAAACCCTTCTGGTCTTTGACATGCATGACTGTTTCTTATTTCTCTCTGCTTTGCGCAGCCAGTTTGCATAATGAACAGCATGTCCCCAGCATTTTGCAATCGCTGGCCTGGAACAGGAACACGATTTCCACATGGAGCCCTGGGGAGCTCTGACAGCTCTCCCAAGGGCTTCAGAAACGCCTCCCTCGCTGCAAAGCCTCGGCACCTACTGTCGTTCTCCCATCTGCTTCCCTCCTGTCCAGCATCTGCAGCTTTCCTCAAAGTTTCTTTTCCTCTCTCCTGCAAAAGATAGTGCGAGGGAACAGCAAGGGAGTGCCCGACAAAAACAGGAAGGTCATCCGTCTGGTGGGACTCACTCACTAACGATGGGCTAGATTTCCACACATTTGCTTTTTCATCCTTCTAGGTCTCCTGACAGTAAAAGCAAGCAGCTCCTGTTCTGCACAAAGTGATTTGAATGGTAATATTAATTGGTTTGGAGGCCTTGATGAAAAAGCAGGACATTATCTGTTGGGAAAAGCTCTGATCTGATTTCACTCGAGTCCTTACCGATACAGAGGACTGCCTAATTTAATCCCAGCTCCGCTTCCTGAATCAACGATACGATGCTAGGTATTTATTCAGGTTTATACACCTAAAGCAGAAAGCTTCTGCTGAAAAATGAATTCTCTCTCGTGTAATGATATTTAGCCGAGCTTCTCAACAGCAACATGTCCTGTGCTGGGAACACAGGACAGGCTGAAGAGCTGGTGCTGGGATCGGTGTGAGGAGGTGGACAAAGATGAGTGCAGATTTTCTGCCTTCGGGCTGTAATTAGGAGTCCTTTGCCCACTGCACCGGGAGCTGGGACCCGTTGCCCAGAGAGGAGCACTGCTGGACACAGCACTGTGCTCCCTGCAGCGGGACTGCTTGACATCTCCTCCTGTTATGTGGCAAGACCCAGACCTATTGAAAACATATCCCTTAAATAATTGAATGTAACTTAAACCATTACATTTAGGTAAATACCTACATCCCTCATAATACATACCGACATACTGAGTCTGATTCCAAGTCCTTTGGGACTCTCTCCATTCATTCCAGAGGGCCAAAACAGGGTTTAAAACTAATTTTGGTACGTGAATAAATTCTATTATGGATATCCACCTACTTCCCTTCTGTTTCAACCGCATGGCTCCCAAATGAGACCTTTGCACAGCCGTGCTGAATGTGTTGGGCTGTTTCCCTCCTCTCCAGAGATTAATACGCTTTATCAGTCAAAGGGTTTTTAGACAATGCATATCAGCATTTGCAAAGAGCTCCACATGCCTTAGGGCTAGAAATGCTATATAAATCTAAGCAATTATTGTTATATTCTATTATTAATTGTGGCAGCAGACATCTCTCAAACTCAGGGCTAATTGTTTAAGTGCATTTTATTTTTAGGTTAACTTCTTTTTTCTTTTTCATTTTTAAATAACTCTCTTCCTTTCTGATGGCCGTAGGAGAATTTATTTAAGCATTATGTGCACCGCCTCTTTCTCTGTAAACTCACACTGTGGAAAAGCTTCCCCGTTGCTGTAGTTAAAACTGCTTCTAAAGTCTTTGGTGTACCTGTGGGAGAGAAGAGCCCTGTTATTCGCAAGACATTTTGGCCAGCTCTTTGATATCTCCAGGAAGATGTCAAGGACTTTCACTACATCTGCTGTGATTTGATTGCCTTTTACCATTTTGCCACTTTTTGGACCCTTAACCGTTGCCTGTATTTCCGATTGCTGGGCGGCTGCTAGCGCCAGCCTGCCTGGTTCACGTGCTTCATCACATTCAGGTACCTGCTTAGCCTGCTGTGAGCCTGTCTGCAGTGCTCATCCACCTGTGACTTCAGTTCTTAGTCAGCTGTAAGCGTCTTTCCATCTTAAACTGCATATTTCAAATCAGTAAATTGACCATTTTGAGGTTTTTGGTTTTATTTATTTGGCAGAGCAAAGATTATAGTTGCTGCTAACATCTGCTGCTCAGTATGCATTTGAATAAATGACCTGACCTGTGAATTGATACAGATGTGGTTTTGTTTTGGTTTTGTCACCAGTAAAGATGCAATATCTCTTTATGTATGCCTTTGGGAGTACATAATGTCTTGCAAATACTACATCAACCATTACATACAGGCTATTTCTGCATTAGCGAATGATTTCCAGTCCTTACTTCTGCATTACTCTTTCTGCTCTTTGGCTATCACAGGCTACTTCAGCATTGCTATCATCCATCACAGAAGACAGCATTTTTAAAATTCAAGTGCCTACATTTAGGAGGCTGTTTTGGAACTCACCTTTGTTGTTGTTGCTATGTTTTGCTTTATGGTTGCATCTTTATCAGTGAGATTTATACCTGGCGTATGATGCCTACGTTGATCACAACACTATCAATGGAGAATTTTTCTGGATTCTCCCTTTGATCCTATGTCTTCGTTTAATCCTGATTAAGTTATATGATTTCTCTTGCTTAAAGAGCTCATTGAACCACACATGTTGCCTTTCTCTTGCTGCTGACAAAGGGTAGTCCTCTCCTTTGAGATGTACAAGCTTCTTAATATCTGAAGTCTTTTTCTTACATTGCAGGGATACACCTGCATGTATTTTCTTACTACTGATGTCAAACCATCTGAAATTCTGTAATCTGAAGACTAGTTTCACTATGAACCTTTGTATTTTGCCGATGTTATAATCAGAAGAGTAGTCATACCTTAACATGCAAGATAGTAACTCCTGGCTGGGGGAGCCTGTGACTGGCAGGTCAGAGTCCCAAGTCTGTTTTCAAATTTCCAGAGACAAAGCAGATTCCCCACCCTCTGTAGGGAACACTTTCATGATTTCTAATGGCTTTCACTATTAGGTGTTTTTTAAGTTCTGTTTCTTCTTTAAAAATAAGTCTTTCTTTAATTTCTCCTGTTACATCCAGTTAATTCATTTACTGAAAATTCCTCTCTTGATGTTCGTATCCTTGGCATCTTATACCCAAAGCCTACCTAAGTAGTTAGTACAAAGCAAATTAACCACCCTCTATTTTACAAATTCATATTTGAATTTTACCTATAAACACTACTGCAAATTCATAACCTATGAACTTCCAAGAGGTCACTGAAGCATAGAAAACGTTACCAGCCCGCTCCACGTCAAGTGTCATTCATGGCACGGCGAGATGCCAGAAGAAGGGAAGAGTGGCTGTAGTCTCTGTGCAGCTAGGGTGAGCTTCTCTAGTAATGTCTGCTGTTTTGTATGAATTTAACTTCTTACGGAGCAGAGGCAACAGGTGAGCAGGACAGCATAACAGATCCGAGCGTGAAGGGTATTTGAAGGGTATTACGAGGTGCCGATCTACACCAAAAGCTCAGAGCTTTCCTGAGCAATGCCGGGAGGTTGTAACTGTGCCTGGCAGGAGCCTGCTGCAGGGCTCCAGACCACCAGCAAAGAAGTTTGAGGGTGGACTGGTTTGTTTGGATTAGAAGAAATATCATCTTCTGGAAGCTTAAGAGGTCTCTGCTGGTATTCCTGAGGTCGATGGTAACTGATAAATCCACAGCGGGACTCAGCCATCACTGTCTGTGGAGAAATGTGCGTTTTTTTTCTGAAAGATCATTCTGAGGGAGTGATAGCATGTAAACATCTGGTCATAACGAGGCAGGCGACTTCCTCCATAGATGTCATATACTTGGATCAAAGTGAGCTTCAGCATTTTCTATGTAAAATGTTTATAAATTAACTCTCAAGCACAGAGGCATTCTGACCCTGGAGGAGAAATGCGCAGGCACTGTCAGATGCAGAGCTGGCTGAAACTGCCTCAATCTCCTACTTCCACTGCACAAAATGTGGGGATTTTTGAGAGGACAGCTCTGACAGTTTTCCTTTCTTCCTGCAGAATGAAAGTTTATCCTATTAATAGAGTGAGGAGTTAACTAGCAGATAGAGTCACTGATATTTTTCTTCTTTTTCTTTCATCGGGAGGAAGACATGTTAGCTCTAGCAGAACTCAGTTTAGCTTCGTGTGCTTCCACATGCAGCAGAGTCAGGAACTCCTACCATGGAGTCTTCAGCTGGGTTTTCTTTAAATTTAATTCCAGAAAACAGACACATTACAGGCACAGGTTTTGAAATGAGTTTTGCACAACAGAGGAATCCTTAGGATACGGCTGAGCTGTGTTAGTTTTCCTTGCTTGAACAGTACTGTGCTGGGAATGAGGAACGTTGCTGTGGTCCATCCTGCAGTCTACCTTTCCTCTGATGCTGCTTTCCCTCACAGAAGTCAAAATAACCATTTTGCTTTGTTAAATCTTTCTTGGCAGTGACTGAGCCAGTAGTTTCAAAGTCAGTCATGTCCCTTAAGGGATTCTGTCTGACACTTGTTAAGTGTCATTGTCACTAACAGTCTTTGAAGAGATGTTTTTGCAGATTTAACAGAAGGGATGTTAATTAGGCTGTTGATTTGTGTTATTCCGTAGGCCCATCAAACACAGCACAGCACTTCAGCAGCTGAAGAGACACACGGTACTAAAGAGCATTTAGCTTTATCTATAGAGTGCTATTTATTACCTGGGAAGAATGTCAAGTATAAGCCAGTATTTGTTAGATGTTGTGGCAGCAGCCATCGCTGCCCACATCAACCTCCTTAAATAACGACATCGAATGCACCCGCGCAGTGGGAATGCACTCTGAGACTCATGCAGGCAGTTGGACCACCTGCAAATGCTGCCTCCTTTATGAATCCAAGTGCAGCTGGATGCATTTGCTTTCAAGATCAGTAACTTTGTTCTAGTCCACAAAGATGCTCTTCCAGGTCAGTTGTTGATCCTCTTGAAGCTAATGAGAGTTTTGTAAGCGAGTTTATTCAACCTCAGGATTCAGCGTTGCAAAGGATCGCTGACCCACTGGTCACTAACCTGGGCATTACCCTGCCTATACCTGAAAACAGGCAGCTACTCGCATGACCCATAGCATCAGGCAGGCATTGGCATGGCTTTTGCAAGGGCAGCAGCCTGCATTTTGCACTCTCCTGGAAGAAGGAGGCAGGCCAAAATAGCTTGGGAAACACCACTGTAAAAGAATAACCCTTTCTGGACTGCTTTCCAAATCATCCAACACAAATGTGTGAATGTTAGACTGAATTTAGCTTATCTTCACATACGCCCACTTGTATGAAGGGAAAAACGAAAAGGTAGTTCACATCCCCTTACATCACATCATATTTTTTCTCCATTTTTGTGCTTTGCTTTCGTATTACATCACACGTCATATAATGTGACATCCTCGTGGGAGCATGTCCGCTCTGCAATCCTTACCTCTCTCAAAATGAAGTATAGCAATTCCTTCAGCCTCTTAGCAGCGCTTTTTCCAGCACTGAAGTGAAGCCACCTCTGGAAACACAAGTAACAGCTGTTTAAGTGCAAACCACAGTAATACACTATTTTTTTTAAGAAGTGAAGGAAACACGATATGGATTTGTCACTTTGGAAGGAACGGAAGGATGCAGCATTGCTACATGAAATGCAGCACAGCCAAACAGGCAAACTTGAGTATTTGTACCAAAGAAAAGAAAAATCAAGAAACTGGTAGTATCTTATGTTAATGTTATGTACAAATAATTTTATCATAGATCTGTAAGCTGCCTGGTAGTGCATAGAAGCAGTAACAGTTTACATTAATGTATTGAAGGCACATATAATTTATTCAGTGAGATTCATGCCCTGTGGTGCTTTTTTGACAAGTTTTTATAGCACCGTAGTTAGTATTTATTAGCAGCGAAAGCACTTTATAACACTTTGATACAATATTTGAGAGAAGAACTGCACAAAGCAACTACTTCCTAGGCGAGAAAGCAATTACGAAATGACACTTCAAGAAGTGTTACCAAGAGATCTTCAAAGAGCTCGGTTTCATATCATCGACAACACAGCAGCCGGCAATCGCGCAGTGCTGTCAGCGCAGAGGATGGCAACATCACCAGCAGGAGCGTCGCATCCACCTCCCCTGCAAGGAGATGCACCTTCTGCAGCGCCTCGGCATCCCTGCAGCTCCCTCGTTAGGCACAGCCCCGTTCAGCTTCTGTGATCGTATGGGAGCGAAGAGGACAGGATGCAAGAGAGGAGTCCATAAAAAAACAGCTCAAAGAACTTAGGGAAGTGATGCACTTCAGTTACACACCATTTCTTTGTTTTTGAAAGAATCTTTGTTCTTAATACGTTTTAAAACAAGCCCATAAAAATCCTTTAAAATAAGCTGTAGGCTAAATTAATTTCCTTAAAAATCTCTTTCCCCTATGCACAGGTTCACATGGGTTTGCCGTGGAAGATTTGGCTGTAAAACTGTGTATGCTTACCTTGGGCTTCTTATTGTCAGCTTAATTAATGGTTGAGCAGTACGGGCTGTCGTGCTCCTCTGGAGCTGTCCTGCCTCGCCTGCGCATCTTGTTTGAAGTCAAGACACACACAGAGAGAGTTTTAGAAGAAAATATTTCAGAGCACCCCAGACTAAACAAAAAGGCTTTGATTTTTCAGCAGTTCTTCTCCCTTTGGCTTCCAGTACAGACCTGGGTGCTGAGTGTTTTGGAGGCAATTAGATCCTCAGTCATCGGCAAAATCCATACATGCCTTTAAGTAAAAAATACATATATTGGGAAGCAGCAGAGAGGTAGTTGGACAGAGATTGGTCTTCGGAATATTGCTCAGAAACATCAGACATAGGTTAATTATACTCTCATGACATAAGGAAAGTTGTCTAATTCAGATGAATTTTTAGGTGCCTGAAATTTGGTTTCTTCACCAACCCAAATTCTCAGCTGTTGTTGCCACAGTTTTTGTCAGGCTGTGACACAGATAACAAGCTCAGAGAGCCATCCCTTGTGGTTAAATTAGCCTCACAAAGCTTTCATGCCCAAACAGGATAATCTTCAGCTGTTAATTTTGTTGTCACTGCCATATACTGCAGCCCCTTAAGCCAATTCTGTGGCTTTTAGGGGAGAAAAAACAGGCAGCTCAAGCAATATCCAAGTGTTTGGGTGTCAGAAACACATCTCTTCTCTGGAGACAGGCAGAGGTCCGAGATAGCCGTGAGCCTGCAGATACCTGGGGTGGGTAGTCCCACCGCCTACGCTGGGACATGCCTCTTGCCCCAGAGAAATCAGGGAAGGCAAGCTCCTCCAGAAGGCAATTCAGGGTAGCAAAACGCCAGAAGCTGGGCTCTGTGGCTTACTCCACCTCTGCAATCAAGTGCGTCACACAGGTGTATTGCGAAGCCTTCCCTCCGACCCCCATTTTAAGTCAGCAGAAGGAGAATAAACCCCTGATCTAAACATCATGCAACTCCCAGTATGATGCTCTCAAAATACTCGATAGACAGATGCAGGGTATTGTTCGGCTGAAAGGAAAAGGCTCTCACCGTCAACAAAAAGCAAGAAAATGCAGAAAATAAGCCAGGTCTGTTAACTGTTTGTGCAAATCTTTTCCTTCTTCTCACAATTGGCACCAATGTGTAATTCTTTTCTTCAGCACTCAGTGGAGCTGCTAAGTCACTTGTGTTTTGCACTAACCTCCACGTCCTCCACAGCTTGTGAAACTTTCTTCAAAACTGCAAAGTACCTCGTGTTTCCTGATTGTTCTGTCCTTTTCTGTTTGGCAAATAGTTTCTACTGCACACACCTCTTTCCATATATGCTGCTTTATTTATCATTGTAGTTTTATTTTTTGTAATTGTTGCAGAATAAGGTCTAGATCTGCTACATCTCAGAGGAATAAGGCCTACAGCTGATGCTTACATTTTTTAATAAGTTTGGGATAAAAAACCCATCTTCTCATCTCATGACTTTCTGCTCAGGTTCTTGGAAGTGTGCCTATAATGACCGGAATATATGGGTGGAGATAATCCCCCGCAAGGCTGGAAAGGCAAACATAGGTAGTCTTCATTCCACTACAGCTAGACTTCAGCTACCTGCTTCTCTGAATTCCCCAAAACTCCCTTTTTGGGCAGGTATTGGAGGATCGGAGTCCCCTTTTCTGATCCCCATGAGTTGTTTGTAAGTGGGGGTCTATCGGGAAGGGACAGGTCTGCGGAGGATGAGGTTTGTGTGTAACCGAAGCTGAACACAAATCTGGCAGCTCAGCGCATCCATGGGTCAGGAGGGCAAAAGGTTCTCTCCTGTCCATGAATGAAGAAATAAAAGGAATATCAAGTAGACATAAAGAAGTGACCTCTTTATTTGACATGTGTGGTCACAGGCTGTGCTGCAGCCTGTTCTGATGTGCCCAGATCAGGAACATGAAAAAAAAAAATCAGAAAATTCAGGGGGAGCGAAGCACAAAGTAACTGAAGTATTTGAAAGCCTGCCTTACAGTGAGAAATTCACGGATGATCTCTTATTTGGTGCCTAAAGGGGAAGCTGGTCTTTAATCAAAGCTTCCAGAAGACAATCAAAGACAATCTTGAGTATAAAAGGCAGTGAAAAGAGGATCCTGTGATTGAAAGCTGGAACTAGAACATTTGTACCAAAAATAAGGCACAAATTTCTAACAGTGAGGGTAGTTATTCAATAGAGAAAATTACCAACTGCAGCATAGCTTTTCTTTTACTTATACCTTAAGAAATTAAAGATTCCCCCCCAAGGATACAACTGGTTGAAACATCTAGCAAGGTCGTGTGCTATACATAGGCCATAGGGTGTTTTTTATGCCTAGGGGAGCCCAGGTGAGGAGAAAATGACATCAAAATCCACAACAGGGACTAAGGTCTGCCTGTAAATCTCCAGGCACCTTGCCAGTGGGGGAAAAAACCAAACAAATCCATCAAATCCAAGGAAATCCCCATTTATGAAAAGGTCTAAGAAGCTCTCAACTTCTTCGCATCGGAACTGCTGTTGTTTATATAGGAAATTTTTCTTCTCCATTTGCACTTTATCAGGCTCTTGTCGGCTGGTCAGGAGAAAAATGCAAGACTAGGAACAGGAGTTGCAGCTTTAAGTGCATTAAGAGGCACTGGTAATTCTCTGTTACGCTTCAGAGCATTGGTGAGAGACCAGTAGCACCTTGTTCACAGCCAACAGCAGTATATTTTTAAAGTTAGTACTGGGGGCTGGCTAGCAGCCAGGTATAGTTATAACTTTACTAAAAGTTAAATGTAACTGCCGTGTTCCTGCACTGCAGTCTGACAAAATCAAGGAGCAAAACTATTACTCCCCCGTCTGTACTTAAAAAAGCAGACCGACATTTCCAGCACACTAGAGCTGTCAAAAGGCTCAAGGATCACCAGCCAGGGATCTATGGCAGGTCCGCATTGCCTCCATAAATCAAATTTCTTAGCAGTGAACAGGTCAGTTATCATGGGTAGAAATTAAGTGACCTAGTTACTACTCCCTAGACTTTTGTTTAGGAGATACAGGTGGCTTCCTCAAAAGGGGATCCTCAATCGGACCAAATGGGCTGGTGCTACTCATGAAATTAGCAGGAGGAAGACAGTATGTAGCTACCAAATCCCCTCCCCAAGCAATACTGAAGAGCTTTTGGAAGATGGGCTCAGCAGAGTGTTCCTGCCTGAAATCGTATCAGAGAGACAGGAAAAAGATATCCTTGAAAAGCTGAAGGAGTCCCAAAATGGTTTACGAAAAAAAGAACCCTACCTGATGGCTCATACAGTTCTAACCCAGTTGCCACCACTACTGTAAAAAAAACAGGTTTCCCCTTCAGTGGAGGTTTGGGGATGTAGCTCTAACTTTGACACTGTTGGAATATAACTTCTTGGTGTTTAATGTCGGGCTAGCTGGAAAGCTTTTTCCTATTAACTATCTCTGTGTTTTTCCCTTTCTCCCCTTACTGCCTCACTGTGTCTTCTTTCCTCCTTTCTGCACTAAAAGTGGCTGTTCCTCTGTCTCCAAGCTCCTCCTGCTCTTCTGCAGTAGACCAGCTCCTGTCTAACCATGAACATGCTCTGTAAGTCCTTTCTTTTATTACTGCAGCTCTGTGCGTGCGTCTGTTCAGTATTTATTGTAACACAATTTAAAGCCTCATTTGATGTATAGCTTAAGATTTGTAGGGTAGAGGCAGAAACCCCAGCTGAGTGGGGATGTTTCACCCCAGGACGTTGAGGGTGGCTCCTGGCTGCAGGACGCTGCGGACAGCACGCAGCAGGAACGCTGCCTGGTGGCGGTGGTTGTTCTCACTCAAAGGACTGTGTTACAGTAGTGCCCGGTCTCACCAGTAGGTACCACACAAAGGAGTAGAACAAGACACAGGGGACAGTAACAAGCTGGGATTAATTTCACATTAGAGCTGCATTACAGACCGTGCTCAGGACAGAAGAGCTCTCTGTGGCCCTTGGCTGGACCAAGCCTGACCCATGCATAAAGCATACAGGACTTTTAATAATTCCTAGAGTTTAGATACAGCCATGAGAGGTTCTCATAGGGATGTGGAAAACTCCAGTAACTCCAATACCTGTCTTGAGTCAGTCAAACCTTCTGACAGCTCTGAGGCTTCCTCTTCCCTCGGATGGTGTGTAGGGTTCCAGCTGGGTTCCTGCCACGGTGGGACAAGCATCATGGGAATGCTCCAGGGCCCGGGCACTTCTGGACACGCAGCTCAAATTAGCTCAACATTAAAAAGAAAAAGGAAACAAGTGTGAAATTGGCTTCCTGCTCAAGATGTTTCTGGAAAGAAGGTAGGGAAAAGGAGCAGAGCTCATTTCGCGACCAAGAAAATCCTGGTTGTCACGATGACAATCTCCTTACCTTGAAACTGGGATGACAAGTCACAAGAACTTGACCAGCCTTTTCATCTTCCACGAGGAGATACACAGAATGCCTCTGGCCCTTCAGCGTCACACACCCACAACTGCTCCAGCATCTCAATGTCACCGATCCCTTCACCTGCTCTCCAGACCATGCCCTCTGCATCCAGCCGATGAAGCCACAGATCCTGGGGAGGTTGCACCTCCCAGTACCACAAAACCTCCAATTATCCCAACAGATTTGTGGCAGGCAGGAGGTTTCTCTCCTTTTTCTCTTCAATGCTTTTGTTTATTCCTCATTAGGACACTCAGACATTGAAGAGAGGCAGCAGATTTCAACAGTTGCTTTAAGACAGCAGAGTTCAAAGTGGAGAACGCAGTTTCTGTTTCTACCATCTGTAACTTTCCGTAGCCATGTTCCCTGGATAGGACACAGCATATGCGGAGTCAGAGCTGTGATCAGGCCACAATCTGCTCCCTGTATCGGTGCTCAACCTGCTTTTGAAGTTTTGCACTGCAGAACTCCCAACCACTGACGGAGAACTGGCACCATCCCTTCAAAGGCTGTAAGAAATAAAGGACATCCCTCAGCAACAAGGGGTTGCCAAAATGCCCTTTTGAAAGTAGCCAGTGGAAGCTGAATAAGCTGCTAATTTAAAGTAGACTAACACGAAGTAGGGACCTCAGGCACAGAGAGAGCATCCCTGGCTAAAAAGGACGGGAACGCTGAGCATTTCTCAGAGAGCACATTACAAGAAAAGAATAAAAACCTCAATAACTTCCAGCATCCCCCAGTTCCTGGCCATCACTGAAATTTGAAGGATTAGGAGGAAACTCTGGGGTGTTCAGAGCTGGTTGGACTATCCCCTGGGTACACTTGCGGGTACAAAAGCACCCATGAAGCGGAGCTCCTCAAAGGAGAGATCTCACCCTTTGCAGTGCCCAGGGCAGGAGAGCAGCCTCCCAGCCATGGCTGCCAGCATCACCCCACACCACTTCATCCCCGATGGACGCTGCTCCTGCACCGCAGAGGCTGTAAGAAGCAGCTCTGGTTTTCAGCAGTATTCAGGTCCTTCCCCAGCCCTGCAGCCACTTACAGCTAGACAGGCAGAGAGGAGGGGGAGCACCGCGTCTCGCCTGGGAGAGAGGAGAGACAAAGGGAAGCACTTGGAAGAGCCCAGGTACAAACCCCATAACTCCCAACCCGGAGAGATTTCCTCAGCTGAAGTAACTGTCAGCGAGAACAGGATTAGCAGAGCAGTCACTGCCCCTCAGAGCTATCTCTTACAGTACCTTTCCCTCACCTTTTCAATGCTCTCCAGGATAACTGAGCACTAACAGAACTCCTTCAGTCACCACACCCACTCCAGCACCCAGAAGTGCTGCTCTCCCACCTTTGCTCTTTTATTTCCTCCTCTCCTCTCTCATTAGCGCTTGGTGCTAATGAGGCTCGTTAGGCTTCCTGCTGCCCTACCCATCTCCCTGCTCTGCAGGGACAGCTGTCTCTGGTAACCCTCTCCTGGCCAGACTGGACACAAGCACCCTGCAGCCACATTTCACCTATGGAAAAGACACTATTCCACAGCATTGAAGGACACTGTAAACAGGCAGTACCTCAGTTCAGGGAGAGCTCCGTTGCCTACGAGCTCTCTGCGGATTATAATTTTGCAATTTATTCCTTTATCTAAGCCACTGCCTAGGACCAGCTGGCTGTCGTCTTCAACTCATTTTTGCACGTCTATTAATAAGCATGCACAGAGTGCAAGTGCAGTCTCAGGCCATCAGACCCTTTCACCATGTCCTGTCACCTTCTGGAAGGCCCCTGGGCTCCTTCATGGGTGGGACACGAGCTGTGCTGGGCAACAAGAGCAAGGTGGGGTGAGAGAAGTGCCTCACTCTGCTGGTTGGACTCCTTTCAGATGGTTTTTTGGAATGAGGTGCACAGGGCAGGTCGTCCTGGTTCTTCTCAGTTGCTAATGTGCTACTTGCTATTGCCCTGTTTAAGCAGTCATTGGCTTAGGAGATGGCACCCACCTCGTCTTCCTTTTCCTAAGCAGGGGCATTAGCCACAGAAGTTAAAAAATCATCCTGCACTGCGTGCGCATTTAAATACTTGTGCAGAATGGAAAAACTCCAACAGAAAACACGAGCAGGAATCAGTACCCAAAAGCAGTTACTAGTCTGGAGGTGGTGGGTTGCTGTAGGATGGGGGAGAAGCGAGTTTGACTCTCTCTGGGAAAAAAGAGACCTGAAGGCTGCACTCCAAATCCCTTTCTGCTCCCTACGCTGCTGTCGCACTGCCAGCCTGCCTGCGCCGAGGGGATGGGCTGGAAAGCTGGGACTCACTCAGCCCTAGGGTAGGAGGCTCCTGCAGTTTTTGCATGAGGCAGGTTCATAGCTCTTCTGGGTTTTTCGCGTTTAGGGATCTAAGAGACTTTACTGGGCGCTCATAATTAGATGGGGGTTGAGCACAAAGGTCTGAATTTCAGACGTAGACGTCTAACGTGTCTGTTATTCCTTCAGTTCTTTGTGTCAGGTGTTTGTGAAATGTCCTCATGTGAGTTTTTGTCTGCTTTCCTCCCTCTGGCAATTTCTCCACTGTCATTTCCCATCATATGGCCACATGCTCTGATGCTCACGCAAACATCGCTCGGCATGTCCATCACTTAACTGTAATCCATCTTGGTTGCAGTTCTTCCAAAAAGCTCAACTGAAGAGAGCAAGCGAAAGGTGATCTACAGTCGCCAGCTCTGTGTGCTGCTACCTCTGCTTTACGGTGAAATAATTAACTCTGCCTGGAACAATCCAAGCTAACTGAGGTGCTGCCAAATCCTGTGACCCACTAACACTTGAACATAATGCCTCTCCACTTGCTCTGCTAGTCACAGAGAGGAAAGTCTTGATTTTCCATAGTATCTATGCTAAATAGTTGCAAAACCTTACCAGTCTGGTCTGGTAGAATTTTACACTTTCCTGGTCCAAGTGAAAAATACCTCCCTAGAGGTCAGGTCAACAGCGAAAGTAGCTCAGTTTCAGAAAGCAACAAGGAGCAAGGACAAAAAAAGCAGAAGCCAGTTCATGCTTGTGTAAATCAGCCCAGCCCATTGCCTCTTACACTGCTCTACCTGACTAGCAGCCATCGGGGATCTGACCCCATGGCTTGGCAGGCTCCTTCACAGGATGGACTCCTGCTATGCTGCTTGTGAGATGTGCAGAGCTGTATTTCACAATCTGACGTTGATAAGACCAGTCCTTATTTATCACAGTCTTTAAAGTCACCACTATTTTGATGAGGGTCTGCAAAAAACCCCATGCAGGCTGCCAAGGCAATCTCTGAACGACATGATTCGTTCGGAAGTGAATTTAGCTGTTCCAAAACATGGAATTGTGATGAAGTGAGAAGCCCTGGCAGGCTGCAATGATAGAGTTAGTTAAGAACAGTACTTTGGTTGGGGCTGCCTCCCCATTTAATGTGGATGCTCCATTTCTTTTGTTAAGGAGGTGGGTGACTCTGCCTCGGTGTCACTGGTGAAAGATCATGAGAGGTTCACTTTGTGAATGAGAGCAGAGAGCTGGAGCATCGGGGGAGAATAACCTGAACTACAATGTTTTGGTACAAGTAATTGCTGTTAAAAAAAAACCTGGCTAGCTCCTTTGGCCGGGAAGCTACACTTTATGGGGTCCCCAAACGGAACTCCACAGGGATGGTCAAAGGGAGAAGTTTTCCAACAGATTCATTAAGCCATTGCTGAGCTTTGATGGTTACCTATAGAGCCAGAGCAACACAAACACACTCCTACGTTCCTGGTTCCTTAAACAATTCTTTACAAAGTTTTGACAGCATACGTTTCCTGAAATACTAAAGAAAGCAGATCCATAGCCCCCAAAAAATTGTAGTCAAAAAGGAGGATTGACTGTGCTTCTGAACAATGATTTCATAAAACAATACAACACCTTGCTTAAATATATTCCCTTCATGGGCCAAGTAAATGCAAAGTATTGCCAAGTCTTTAAAATCAAATTGCCACTTAGAAAATCCATGCTCAAACCTATGCAGATGTTTTCTCTGAGATAGTGTTGTCCTTTAGAGCCCTTTATATTATAATGTGAATAGAAAATTAAGTTGTTTATATTTCTATAAGATAAACGGAATCCCTAAATGCTATTTTAGCCCTTGAATTAACCTCGCTCTACAAACCTGAGTTACTCGTGATGCCATCCTGAATTGTCAAACTGAAGCTAACAAATGTACGCGGTAGGGATGCTCTGCGTAGGCGAGGATGCAGAGCTTAGGGAGGGCCAGCAGCTACTGCTAACGAGACGCATGAGAGGCAGCGGGGTCCCCCAGTCAGTCCCCAAGGCTGACGCAGGACGTGCCTCAGAGCTGTGCTGGAGCTGGCCTGTCCCTCCCAGCTGGCCTGAAAGCCAAAGTCAATACCCAGAAGCCTGTCCCAACCAGCGAGCGCCTTTGCTTTCTTTCTCGCAGCCGTGGCACAGGCAGCCCTGCCAGAGCATGGCAGCAGTCTTCTGGCCAACCCCATGAGCCACTGTCACCCCCACAGGTTACATCAGCTCTGGGCCAGTTTAGCATGGGCTAGAGACAGAACTGGGATGATAAAACTGCTTCTTGTTCTTCTGCTTCTCTTTTTGTCCTTGTTTATGTCCCCCGGTTGATTTTGTCACAGTTGTTATTGATGAGATACTCAGTGAGGCTGCAGAAAAGTTATTTGAGATCCTGCTGGGGTTTTTTTGAGGCTTAAAAGCACCGAGAGGAAAGCTGTCGGTGCCTGTCGTAGGAACACAGCTGATTCAAATGCTTCAGACATCAGAAAAACTATTTTCAACTTGTAACACAAACCTTTTCCCACAATCATCCTTGGCGACTGCAGGTAGGACGCCACTGCCAAGGAGAAGGAAAAGCTCCTTTTTGTCTTTCTTCCTACTTTAACAATGTATTAGTGTGATAAGGATAATCTCTGGTGGGAGTTATGGCTGTAGTTTTACAACAGTTGTCTTGGAAGGATGTTTCAGCAACACAAATGAGGGGCTGCACAATTTTCCAAAGCATAAATCTTTCAGTTTTGAAGACTGCTGTCAAAGAGCAAATGGAAATACCCAGCCTAGAACTGGCTTCCAGCTGGAAAGGGCAATAATAATAATCAGTGCTTCATTGCAAGCAGCGCACTGGGATTAATTGGAAAATGGATATCTGGCAATTTGCTCGGTAGGTGCAGCCTGCGCATCGTGCCCTGTGAATGCCACGCACTGGTTCTCCAGGAGAAATTGGCGTCCAATGTTGTGCAGCATTTACTGACTAGTCCGGGAGGGGAGCGCAGGACGCTGCCACTGCAACATCTCGACTTTAATCGAAAGTGAAGGAAAGAAAATGTGCCAGTTTATGGGGGGAATCAGGAAAGAGAGGAAGGCTTTCCCTTTTTTTCCTGTTAAACCACAGGGTAAAAGAGGAAACTGGCACATGCGTGTGTGCGTGTGCCACTATATTCCACTTGCACCACCGCAACAGCCTCCCCAGCATTTGCAGGGAAGAGCGTGCGGGGGGCCGGTGCTTCCCCCGGCTGCCAACTGTAGCAACAGCAGCAGAAGACCGTGCAGCCAGCACCTCCCTGTCTTTTCCTCCAGACAACCACAACGGGAACTTCAAGGGTGCTTTTCTTTAAGACGGCAGGGATTTCTCAACCGAAATCGCACCTCCGCTCTCATTTATTTCAACTGACGGCCGGGGCGTTGTGCTGTGTTTTAGCAGGACACTTGAGCACGTAGAAGAGCAGGGCACGGGACGGCTCCTGCTGCAGAGTCGCGTCCGGGGGATGAGAGCCGCTGCACCATGGTGCAGATGGCAGCGCCATTTTCAGAGCTATAAACAGTATCATTGTCATAGCTCTTTGAATGGTACTGCCATATGTACCGGAAAACCAGCATTTATGCTTGTAAGGGCTTTGGGCCAGCTGGATTTTCTTCCCATTTGGATGAAGCCGATTCCTGAAGTATGAATGAAAGCTGCATGCTGCTTTGGAGTAATGCCCCCTCAGTACTTATTTTTGAGTCTCCAAGGATCATCACGTTCTCATCAGCCTCCTAACCCGCAAAGTGTCCTGCACGTGGAGAGACTGCTGATGCATCTAAACTTCCCTGCTCGGTTCAAGAAGAAGCAGAAAGTTCATGGAAATTTTGATAGCAAACGAGTCAGGCTCTGCATGTTTTTCCTTAGCAAGTATTGTACTTTCATGGTAAAGTGTATTTGACTGAGTGTCTGTGTCTGGGTGGGTGGGTGGGTGGGTGGAGGGAAAGCGCTCGTCTTAAACAATCAATCTTCAGGGGTCGCATACCTCGCCTGGTTGCCAGTGCAGCTCACGTTGTGCTCCCCTCCGTTTGTGTTGCTGAAGGAATAACAGCCATGTGCAGCAGGGTGAGAAAAGCATGTCGGCAAAGGGTGCCACAGTCAAGTTGACGAGCAGAGCAGAGCCCAGCGGTGCGGCAGCGCCAGGGCCACGCCGCCCCGGGCTCTCGGGGGCTACAGTCTGCGCGGGGGAGTCCCCTGCCTTTGCTCGGCTTTGTCCTTGCCGCAAGAGTTTTGCTGTAATGTTCAACTTTTTGCTGCCACAGCTTCTTTTTGGCAAAGAAAAGGGGGAGGCCAGCAGCTCTGGGCTTTGTTGAGAAAAGGAACTAGTACGGCCCTGTAAAGGTACGCAGGCAGGTGGTAGGGAAGGAAATGTCCTGTTTGCCGTGAAGCCATCGCAAACACTGAGGTGCTTTTCCCGGAGCAGAGGTCCTGCGTTCGCTGGTTCTGCTCTGGGACGAGTTCGTGCTGGTGGACCAGACTTCCCTGGGCAGCCGGTCCCTTGAGAGGTGGCTCAGGCCACAGCACAGGGTAGCTGGGGTGCAGAGGGAGTAAATGTTTATGGAGCAAGAGCGAAACTGTGAACTGTCCTGGGCTGTGGCCAAGCCTTTCAGCTGACAAATGCCAGATATCTCTGTTTAACATTAGTCTGGTTCCTGCTTCAGAAGAGCCTACAGAGATCTGGGAGCCACAGAACCAGGCAATGTGTTTCTGATTCTGTGCATATAATATCAGCAATAGATTACGATGACTAACGAGTCCAGGCATTTGTGACAAACATGGAGTTTACTTGGCCACCCGTTTAGAGACATATTCTAAGAACTAATTAATTCTTTCAGTTTCTGGATTAAACTATTGTGCAAAACATCCCATCAAACAGAGAACATTATATGGTATGTTACTGTAATTAAATAAAGAGATAACTGAGCTCGAGAGATGCTCGCAACACTTAATTAAGATTAATTAAGCAACATGATTTACAGCTGGAGAAGATGAAACTGAGCAATTCAAAACTGGCTAGACGAAGCGGCTGTGACATGCTGAATTCATGAAGGCACATACCGGCAACGTGTTGTTCAGTAACACTGCTATGGCAGCCTCACCAACCAAGTTTATTTAATGAGGTTGTGTTTAGCCCCTGGAACCCACCCATTTTTTTGGCCAAACACAGGCATGCCGTTAAACAGCTAGGAGTTAAGACCTTGGCGGCTGGAGGCTTGGTAGCGCAGCTAAAGCACTGCCAAAATATACAAAAGATTTCCTTTACAAGCCCTCTCTGAGACAGCAGCTAGATTACTGCGTTCTTAATTTCTCTGATCTTTTACTCTGATAGCAACACAGTTTATCTGTGTAACAGAATTATCACACTCCAGGCACGCCAGCTGTATGAAATGGTTGGGAGAAATTAGCATTTCTTAGCCTATTCAGAATGAAAGGATAATTCCAGTAATCGGTGTCATCAGTTCTTACTTCAGGAGAGAAATCCTAAGTTGTCTCTCCCCATAAATAGATAGCAAGAAAATTAGTTGTTCTGGGTCAAATTAAAAAAAAAAGTAAAAGTAAGCTAGAGATTTTTTTTTTACAAAACTGGGGAATCCCTGCCTAGAAATCCCCCTTTGACCTATTACAGTGTCACAGCTTTTGTGCCCCAGCTGTGATGTTCTCTTGCTCAGGGCATGGTCGTGTCCCAGGCAGAAATCTGCAGCTATTCTTGGGTCTCCTGATAGATTGTTTTTTCTCAGCTTCTGATTTTGCAAACCTAATGCCTATATAATAGATGATCTCAATAGATAGTCTCTCTCCATATTTTATTTCTCAGCCATGACAGCCTCATTTTTTAAAAATAGCTGTTTCGTTAAGCCATGCATCCTCCTAAATAGTCTGAGGTCTCAGTACTGCAATGTCCTCGTTTTGTGTCCTCATGGCGTGTTCACAGCCAGTTTGGGAATTCCTACCAGAGTTAAGTGGCAGTATATTACTAACTTTTGTAGCTGAAACCGTGTTTTTCAGGCTGTTGTTAATCACTGTGAGATCTTGCTTAGTGCTTTTCAATCACTCAAAAGCTGTGAAGCTCAGCAAGAAAAAACACTCTTTGCACCAATATAGTCAGCTGAAATTACTTCCATGTTGGTAACTGAATTGCTTTTTTGGATGGTATATGAGGTGACAAGTCTATCTGGAGCCACCAGATCTGTGGTCCTGTTTGAAAGTAATTTCCTGACTGCATTAGAACACAGGGACAGTACAATTGCCATCTCCGCTTGCTAAATAAGGCTTATTTTTCAGGTAACCCATCCTAGACTCCTCTGATACACTATTAGGGAAAACACCGAGAGATTTGGCTGCAAGCTCAGTGTGGAGGTCATGATGTGTAAACCCATTCGATGGGCCTGCAATAGCAAGTGGTCTGGGGGTGAAGTGAGGAGGCGAGATGGTCGTTCCATGAATGACCTTCGTGATGGAAAAAATTGCTTATCATTTTAGGGTGTCTGATCCTAAAAATCTTGTGTTTCCCTGACATAATTGGTGTGATTGTGCACTGAAAACTGAGAGTTTTGTGACTATCTGTCTCCTTCTAATCCTTCCCATGACCATGCAGGTAATTGCTGAGGCGTCCTGGCTGCTCCATGGCTTCCAGAGAAAGCGAGAAAGTCGAGGTTGGCTGCTTTGGCAGGAGAGGCTGCCACCTTGGGCCACTGTCTTCAGCATCCCAAGTCCTTCAGTATTCTGGCTTTCCATGTTGGTGAATTGTAAGGGAGAGGCAGCAGTGAGCTCCTGAGGCTCTTTTACTTGTTGTTTTACCCTTACTTTGCCATGGGGTGCTCAGCTGGGAGGTTTTAAGCCAGCTTACCTATCGGCGAACTTAAGGGTCAACAAGACATATGTCATGAAAATAGGTGTACCGAACTCTGTGACAGGTATATTCAGCTCTTGTCATGCTGTCTCTCAACAACTTCCAAGCCCCAAGGTCCCTTCTCTCTTGTCAGTTTAATTGCATTTATTTATTTTTGTTTAGAGAATACTAGAACATAGAGAGGGATAGGCTAGGTCCTTCTTTAGATCGGCATTAGCGTGCGTAACTCTCTGTTCTGTATTTTGTTAGTGCCTCCCAAACAGTACATGTTCCTTTATTTTCTTGCTCCGCAGAGTAATAATTAGTTTTTATTTTCTCTTTGTTAATCCTATGTTCAAATCTAACCAAAATATTTCCTTCCCCCTCTCTCACACTGCAATCACTTCTAGTGTCATGTCTCCCTTTCACCTTTCACAAGGTGAAAAGAATAGAATAGAAAAGAATAGAGTAGAATAGAAGAGAAGAGAATAGCATAGCATAACATAGAATAGAATAGAATATTTTCCCTTCCAAGTGAAAATATAATATTCTATTCTATTTTATTTTTTTAGTGTGAGCAGCAGGAGTAAAAACTCAGAGCTCTCAGGGTCACATCTAGCTTCGAAACAGGAACATTTAACCAGGAGCTCAGTGGTGATATTCTCAATATCACAGGGGATGTTTGGAAACTTTTAATTTCATTGCTATGTATGGTTGAAATCACACTTCTCAAATGCGCTCATTTGCCAAGGGCGTGACAATGGCCTCCCCAGATGACACTGTTCTCAGATATTAGTTGTAAGATAGCACAGCTGTGGATGGAAACCAGTGCCACGATTTAGACACCCAAAGGTAAATATTTGGATTTGCTCACTTATAAATAACAAGTGATTACTAGCACAAGTGAAGGGCTTAGAGGTGCAGTGTGTAAAAACCATATGCTTTGACCAAATCAGAGATCTTTGCTCTAGAATAAATAATTTCACTTTTAAAAATAATTAGTACTGTCAGACCGTTCTTAGAAGTGCAAGGAAAGGGTTTAGGATGAGCATTGATAAAATAATAAAGAACAAATGTCTGCAAAGTCCAGCACACCTCTTATTATTTCTCTTGTAAAAGTAATACCCCTTCACATTTTTATAGAAACAGAGATGAGTTTACATAAAAAGAGGGCAAAACCTTGTTGTATTTTATACATGTAGCAAGTATCATGCTAATCATGCAAGTGTGTGATCTTTTGCTAAATTATTGGGCAAAGTGCATCTTAGATTGCCTCAATGTAACACAAGAATTGTAGGTACAAACCTGGGTTTATTTCGTAAGAGGAAGGACCGGTGATTGTTGTAGTTGAGCCAAAACTTAAGTCAGTTACATTTGAAACTTGCTGGCTAAAATGCAATTTTCTGTTCCATTTGCTACATGTATCATTGCTTTGCTTTTCCTCGAGAAGGGGAACAACCATAAATCTGAGCAACATTTATTTACCAAAGCAGAGGCTAAGGCAGAGATTTATAGACTATGTCGACTCCTCTGAAGGAGAAAATACAGAGGCCCAGGAGCAACCAATGATGGGGATATCACAACCTTCAGAAGTTTGAACTTACTTGTTTGCTTCTGCACTTTAAATTTGAAGGCAATATATAAAGCAATGGACGGGTAGGGTCTGCCGGTTTTGTGAGCCCTGAAAGGTACTCGTATCTGTAGAAGGACTAAAAGAAAACACAAAATAGCAAAAGCAGCCTAGTGTTAGCAGCAGGTATATGCAAATAAAGTATTTACACACACAGGTACAAACACGAGGACACGCAGACAGAGGGTGGTACCCTACCAGCTTATGCCAAGGCTCAAAAAAGCTGCAGTACGGTGGGTTCAGTGGTGCATCTGAATTACTGTATATAATTACAGCATAGGACTGTGGTGCTCTGGGCATCAGGTCCGTAGGTTGAAGGGCTGGGGCCACCAGTGAGAGATTCATTATGTGAGGGGGGAAAGAAATCGCCTCTGTGGTTAGCCTGGCTTAGGAAAAACAGCTCTGCCTGAAGGAATCAACCTTCAAGGCAGCACGTGCAGGTATTCTCGCTGCGGCAGCAAACAGCACAAAAAGGCACAATCTCATCTCTCAAAAAAAGTTTAAGTCCTTATCTGAATGTTCCCAGCATGTTTTCCTAGCTGTGTTTGACTGCCAGAGCAGCATTTTCTCTTTGAATATCCTCCTTCAGTCTGGGAAGCCCTCCGGCAGCAACAGCCTCTGAGCTGCCGTTAGTTAGGAAGATGGGGCAGAGCTCAGCCAGGTAAGCAGATGCCTTCAGCGAAAATGCTGCAAGGACATGGTCAAGGTCCCACCCTGTAAAGCAAACCTGACCAATACAATCTTGTTGGCTCAGGCTTAAGGACCTAAACCAGCACAAACTGAGGAAAAACACAGATGGGGTTTTGCTTACTTTATGTCTGGTTTTGGTTTTATATTTTAAACGTTCTTTGTTTAAATAAGGTACTGATATTTCTGGTGCTGGATAGACCATAAAGAAATTCCTTAAGTAAGCTAATAGCAATTCTCATGTAGAACGAAGTTTCACTTGTGGATTGAAGGGAGATTTGCACCCGAGGCTTGCTGGGACATCCCCTCTTCTTCGCAGGCCCCCGCGTGGGTTCTTGTGCTTTCCGAGCTACTTGTGCTGTGGCGAGTGGTTGTGCCTGTGCTAAGAAGTGATGAGACTTTGAAAAAGCTGATCTTGCAGAAGAGAATTTGCCACAAGATTTGGTGACTTTGGGCTTATCTGTCCCATCTGAAGCAAATCAATCTCTTGATTCCAAATCTGTATGATATTTAAAACATACAGTGACTATTGCCACAGCACAAATGTCAAGTATATTTATGATCCGTCTTGACAGTTAGTGTTCAGATTTAGGTACCACATACTGTTGTGGTTGTTCTCTGTCGTTTGCAGGTGTAACTATGATATGTGACTGGAATGCCAATGGAAATATATATTCCACAGACCCATTCCAACAAACTCCAGAGCTTCACATATGCTTAAAGGACTCAAACTCGGCTGAGTCAGTCCAAAGACTCAATATTCATGAAATATTTTTGGATTGTTTTCTGCCAGCATTTCACTTTACGTCAAGTAGAATAAATGACTAGTTTCACCTGAAGCTTAATTTCCCCACCTTGTATTTCTGCAAGGAAACTGAAAACTTAATTGTGTCAGCAGGGGAAGGAGTATGACTTTTATCAGCGATGATTGTGTGCGTTTCTCCCAGCTGATTGCCAGATATTTTGATTGCACTAGTTACCTCCTCCTATGATTAAAATCAATACATTGATCAATACAGCTCTTAAGTGTCATGTTCCAGTCTACATCTGTGTAACAGAGGATCTCGAAAGGGATTGCCTCGGGCTCTTTTTACTTTATGAAACCCACCAAAGAATAAATATCTGCTTTGATTATGCTCCCCAGTTTCTTGTATTCCCCTCACTTTCCCAAAAATTAGAAACTGTTTGCAGCTATGCTCTTTCCTCTTCAGATTTTTGCCTCTCCTGACATTTGGAGAAGTGTCCTTGGACATGGTGTATTCAGATGTTCAGACTGAGCTTGACATTTTTCTTTTGGACATCTTCAGAAGAGATGAGGTTTTGCTTGTTATGATGCTCAGATGAGAAATTTTTTTCCTTAGGTCCTTCTTGCACACAGAAGTTCAGAGGGTCCCTGGGCCTGGAGGGGAGCCGTAGCTGGCATCATTCGTACGAGATCCTCACTAGCAGATGTCCAGGAACTACTCCTGTGAGACTGGAAAGGCTGAAGTCAGATAACAGGCTATCATCACAGGATGTTTGGGGATATAGCTAATAGAAAGCGGGGACTTAGCAACCTCTGATTCATATTGAAACGAAGAAGCTGTCAAAGGCACCTCCTGTCCTCCCCAGCACACTCCTGAAGACGATCTAACCTAGCTGTGAAATAGCTCTTGGCAGGGAAGGCGGATGAGCAAATGAAGCATCATCCTTCCTGAAGAACAACAGGGGAATGAAAACACAGCCACCAAGCAATATGTACTTATTGGCTTATTTTGGTATCGGTTTTAACCAAGCTAAAAATGAGGAGCAACTGTCTATGAAAGTGATGCAGGGAATTAGTGTTTGCAAGTGGGGCGTACATAGGAGGATGGAGTAGGATGGGGAGCATCTGTAGGATGAGGAGGGTCTGCTGCTGCCCTTAGTGCACTGAGGGAAAACGTGCATTTATCAAACCAAGGCTGTACGGAAGAGAATATGGAGATTTTACTCAAATTAAGCACCCACTTCCAATGTCACCATCTATGGTATGACATTTAAACCTAATAAAATGCTTACAAAATAAGACTAGTTATGAGCACAGCTCAAAAGTTTGCCATGTTAATATTTTTATAATATGATGTATAAAGTTTTACGAATTCATACCCAGTGAGCTGTAAGAAAGAAGCAGGCTAAGGTCAGGAGTGTGCTAGTTAATGCATATGACAGAAATATTAATTGAAAAATCTTGAGGAAGAAGGAAAGAGGAGTGGCAACTCCCATTCAACACAACATGGTGAAACATGGTGTTTGCTATCTGACCTGTCCTTCCCGGGGGCGGGATGGATAGCTGGGAAACGGCAGCAGCTACTGTAGCCAAAGAAACCTTATCTTAAGTTAGTAAGACTTATTACAACTTAACCTAAAACAAAGTATATACTAGTTGAGATGTTAAAGATGTTTATTATTAATTTTGATCTTAATACTGGGTTTTGTTATTTAATTTTTGTGTTGTTGTTCCATTCCCAGAAACTATAATTTTCAGATCTTATCATTAGGTGTCTTAAGATATGTACAGCTTCACAACACCACTTTCAGGATGTCCAGAAGTTACCAGGGTACAAAACCATAGACATTGCATGGGCACGTGTGTGAACGGGCCCTACAAAAGGCAGGAAAGGATGATACCTACCCTGGTGACCAGAAAACTTACCGGCAGGCTGTAGAGTAGGAGGGAACATGCGTGAGCCCCAGATGCTGTGAGGGAGTTTGTGATAGTTTGCTATTCAGAAAGGAACTTAAACTGGTGACTGACATTAACAATGTGCATATGCTAGACTTTTGTTATAAAACACATAATTCTTTATAGAAAGTCTTGTTTTGACACAAAAAAGTTCTGCTGTTGCACACACAAAGTAGACACACAAAATGATGAAGAATCTTTTGCTAGAAGATTTCAACAAACGGCAATTGCCATTTTTCCCTGGATATTTCACTGCAGAAAAGCCACCCATTTCCCAGATAGCTGCAATTCTAACACTGTGGCAGATGTTTGAATCCTGACAAAAAAAAGTCAGTCTTGGGGCTCATGGCTGCTGGGCTGCAATACATTTGGAAATCGTGGTGTCTCCATTCCACAAGGAAACAGCTCCAAGTGTTTTTTTTTCATTATTTCATTCCACAGCTTTGACGAATGGCTTGTGTTTTTTCCCTAGCAGATGAAAGATCTAATTATGCCAGTTGCGAGATCTCCATTTATAAAAAAACATTCATTATCTTCCATTTGAATATTCTTAATTGATCCTGCTTGTACGTCAGTTATTGAAACACCTTACTTAAAAAACAGAAGCCTATTATGAGCTATCCTATCTGTGGGTAGTTATAAACAGCTCTTAACATGGTGCTATGTATTTCTAACATAAGCGAGCACTTCCAAGTACTCTCCTAATTATCAGATTTGGGCCTTTTATGAATGTTGCATTAATTATGGTGCAAAAATGAACTGTAGGCCAAAATCTGCAGGTAATTAGAGCATATAAGGTAGTGCCAAACTTAACATTAATGAGAGAGAAACGGAAATACAGAGTTAATGTGAGAAAAAGGGGAAAGTGCCTGTCTTCTGCAGCATGGCATTGAGTGGCCTCACTCATTTGCTTCCTTGTTTACCCTGGTGTTTATAATTAGCAAATGGATTTAAATCACTGAAAACAAATAGCTCCTTCATTGATTTTAAAGTTAGCTTAGTTTCTGTCCTTTGGTGCCCGAGTTCCTGTTTCTTATGTGGAAACATGAACTATTATAACATTAACAAGTTGCAAATCTGTGATGGAAGAAGTCAACATCTCTGGACTGACTCCATCATCTTGGTTGCTGTGTGATCCCACGTTTTTCATCACGAGTCATTGTCACATTTATAATATCATAATATCCAAAGTCCAAGGCCTTTTGCTAAAGTTGAGCAGAACGTCCTGCAGTGGAAAATAGGGAAACTTATAAACATCATCCAGGTCAAGCAGCTGAAAGACGGAAGCATAAGGAAGCTGGGAAAAGAGAAAACTCCCAGCTGGGAGATAGGACAAGCATAATTAAGATGACTGTCAGCAAAGCCAGTCAATGATGACATCTATTAGCACATGAAGTAATCTCTTGGGGGAACCACTGTAGAAACACCCTCTGGATAACCAAAATTGAGCTGGATAAAGTAATGGCAAGTGGTACAGCCCTGTATCAGCAGAGATGGCATGGGGTAGCTGGTAATCTCTGTCACATCTCTTATGCCGCCACTGGACTTGTTAGAACGAGGGAAAAGTACCTTTCAGCCCAAGGTGCCTGGGGACCTTCCTGGTGATCCTTCTTCATCCCCTGGTTCACTCTGACATGAGATCCAAGGCTGCTTCTCCAGACCTTGTCTCAGCAGCTCTAAACAAAAAGCAAAGCAGGCTTATTTTTAAACTATTGCACCATATGCTGATATTTTGCAGTAGTCAAGTTCAGCAATCAAGGTGAGGGGGTCTTAACCCCCCCGGCAGGGCCAGGAGGGGCATTAGCTACCGTCATCTTTCTGTTTGAGATCCACAGCGTGGCTCAGCACCCGGAGCTGTGGGGGAGAGAGCTGGGGGTGCCAGCGCCCCAGCAGGTCTCCATGAACGGGGCGGTGGGGAGCAGAGAGGCGGCACCCCTCGCACACCCCGAGTCGGGTGTTTTTCTGCGTAGGGGTGCCTGTGATTCTCATCCTTGCTCCCAGGAAGAGGTGAGGTACAAACTGCTAATCTTTCTAGCGAGGGGCGAGTGAGATGCGTTTGGGATGTGCTGGAGAAGCGTGGCAGCTATTGTTCTGACAGGATCAAACTGCTAATGGTATAACAAGGCTGATTATTTTTAAAGTGAGTTTTGCTGTTCGAAGGCTGCCACCTTTGACAGCTCTGGAAGGCACAGGCACCTGCTTGAGCATGAACGGGAGCACAGGGGCAACAGCAACGAGAGTTGATCAGCTCCCCGGGAAAGAGGAACTTCATTCTCAGCTGAGCATTGTTGCTTGGGTCAGGCTGACAGCAGAGAACAACTTTGACAACAGTGATGGCGTGGTTTGGCTATGTGGTTATTCGGTTTATTTAAGGTCCAGCTGAGCCCTGTTGGCTCATGTCCGAAAAGCCACCGAGCCGTCAGCAGCTCAGTGATTCTGGCTCGTGGAGGAGATCTGGTAACCATCTCCCAAAGTATGAACTTTCTCAGTGGTGACCTGTTCAGCTGCTTGCTACTGAAGGTTTGGTTTCATAAGACAAGAGCTAGGAAATGGGCAGACAAAAAGATACACAAGCTCAAACACAGTCACAAACGTATATGCTCAAGGGATCACGTACTGTATTTCTCCCCTCTTCCAGGCCCCACTCAGAGATTGTTTGCTGTTCTTACTTAAAAAGTTATTAAAAATCTCAGGCATATCTTAGCAACATCCATGTTCCAATTAATAACTGGCCAACAGTGACAAAAACATCAGATGGACATTCAGGGCAATCTCCAGTGGAGGCAATGGAAAATAAACCTGTTTCACGTGGGTGAGGGCCAACAGGCACGGTGCCTGGCCAGGCTCAGCCGTTCCCTTGCCTGAAATTATGTCAGGTAAAACTGAGATGCTGAAGTTTAAAACAGGCCAGCAGTATTACACGGTCAGCAGAAGAGAAGACGGCTGCCGGCGGGTGCTGCTCTGCGCGAGGGCAGCGTCCCGTCCGAGCCAGCTCAGCAGCACGACCCAGCGCCGCAGAGCTGCAGCGTGACCGCTGCAGCGCGGGGAGGCTTCAGCCTTTTCGTAAGCTTTCCTAAAAGAACCAGAGGAAAAGTGGAATCTCATTATTGTGACTGTGCAACGAGAAACAGGAGGTCCAAACCAAACTCAGCCATCTCCCTGTTTCTATTTCGCCGGCCTGAGGGCATCGTTACAGTCAGTGACCCAGAGGCAGGATATTCCCAGCCTCTGAGGGTGCGAAGGATTTAGTGGAGGAAAGAAGTTCTTCAATAAATAAAACGCCTTTCCTACAGCTGTAGGTTGTTCTGTCCTGGAAAGCATTTCTGACATTTTAAAATTGAAACAAACTATTTTTAAGTAAGTGATTAATTGCTGCTGTTGAAGCACCACAGCCCTGAACCAAACTATGATTTAGTTGTACCAGACACTATTCGTATCTGAAATGACACAATGTTTGTTCCAAAGAGGCTCAAATCTAAAGACAAGGCATACAAAGGAAGTATTCTTGCCTCTATTTTATCCACAATGAAAGAAGGCTCAGAGAAGTGGCATGGTTTGCCCACAATCGAACAGGAATTGTTGGAAAAGCCACCTCTGCAGTCCTGAGGTGTCCTGAGTCCCTGGTAATCTTCCGTCAACAATTTCTTAAAATAGCTCATTGAAGAACGTAGCTGATCTTTGTTCTTATTAGCACTTGTTTAGCATTTGTCTATTTGCTTAGCATTAATTATCTGTAGTCATGTTCCTGTTTTTACCTTTTGATGTCTATCAAGAATGTAATTATCATCTTAAGAGGTTATTATTCAAGACAACAGTGAGACTTCATAACATCATGCAAAACGTTTTAGCCAGTACCCAGAGATAATGACATACAAAAATGTGTTCCTTCAGCCCTGTTTTTTATTGAATTTGACTCTTTGCTTCTTGGCTGATCTATGTGAAATGCCTTGGCTGACTCAGGCCAGGCTCCTAATTAGTTATCTTCATTTATCAGTCTCTATCCAATCTACCTCCCGTGCCAGGGGAAGGGCTGTGTTCAGCACTCTGCCAGAGAGACCAGTGTGATCCTCCTCCAGGCATGGAACAAGGGTCTTCTGAGCAGAGTGGGCTGGGATTAGCTGTTGAAGTTAAAGTAGCTTCAATGGGTTCTTATAATTTTTCTTAGACCACATTCATTAATAGAGCCTGGCAATAAAAAGAATAAAAAAAGGAAGACGTAATGAGCACTTGCAGCTCCAGGGAAACAAGCTGATTGGGTCAAATTCAGCAAATGTTTTCATCAGGAGAAAACAAAAAGGAAACAAGATGCTGAAGTGTTTTGACATTTTATTTCAAAATCATATTTCAGTTTATTATTTGCCTGCTCTTTTAGAAGGAGTTAAACAGCCTCCTTGAAAAAGATATGCTTCTACTGTAAACCCAAACACAACATAAACATAAATGAACCGGAGGGATTTTGGTCTTGTTTTGCCAGAAGAAAATATGAAACATTTCTATTGTACATCAGCCTAAAGCAGCAGTCCTGTGTGTCGGTGCGGTTACATATCCACCAGGCATTACCTGCACGCCTCCGCTTTTGCAGAAGAGGACACCCCTCGCGTAGCTACGGGGACTTTCCTGGTGCTGTACGGGAATGCCCTGGCCCACGCCTGGCTGAGATGGTCTGGGAACATCTCCTGGAGCTGCCGGTCATTAGAGCTGGCTCGTCAGAGTGAGAGAACAGGCCAGCTTCAGCTGAGGAAAACATCCTTCAGGAATGATGGAACAAAGGAAGAAGAAAGGAGAGAAACAAACATATCGATAGATGCTTTCTTTGTTTTCTGTGACTTGTCAGATACAAAGAAAGTAATTTTTTTTCTTCCAGCGGTATGTTTCTCTCACTCGAGGATTTTGTTTACTTGGAGAACTGTCTGCTAATTTTAAATCTGAGGAGGCATGTAGAAGTCTTACAAAATGTACCGAAGGCTGGATTATGTGGGCTGGAGACAGCTGTTTTTAAAACCTCTAACTGAAATTTAGTAAAGAATGATGAGTGCTTAATTCCAGCTCACAAGGTCTGAACAGCATTATTTGATTTAAAGATAATTAAAATATTCAGCATAACTGCTCAAGAGTGGAAAAAAATAAACACTTGTCATGAGATAGAGACAAATTTGTATTTACATTTGACTACAAAAGACACTAAAATCAACATTGCTATCATATCCATATAAATAATTTAGCAATCCAAATGTTTTCCTGATATCTGGATTTTCACCATTCAGCTGCAATGGGAAAATTGAACTTTTGATGACATTTCTGTGGATTTTACCCATGTTTTCCCAAAGGATTGCATCGTCTCTAAGGAAGAATGGTCCACTGAATTTGCTCCTCTTTATTTAAAAAAAAAAAAATCGTAAGACTAAGACAGACTTCAAATTTGGCTAGGACATTTTAAGAATTTAGGAATATTTTCTCTTTGGTGCTGGTGCTGCTTGAGACATCAGGTCCACGGACTAGGTGGGTTTTACGCACAGATAAATGATGATCCCTCCCCAAGATTGGAATAAAAGACACTGAAGGCAAAGGAAGGTCCCTGCTGTAAGGCTCGTTGCAGAGGATGGGTTTCATTTTCTTTGCCACATCACTGTGCTTTCCTGGTGCTGGCTGCAAAGGGACAGAGAGATACTGGCCGTGTCTGGCCAGCCGTTTCTCCACCAGAGCTCCAAAAGGCGATTTAGCAAATCATCTGCCCCAGCCCCTCTACTCAGCTAATCATACCGTGTCTTTATGGGCTCTGCAGGCTGTCAGCTTGCAATGAAGAGAAATAGTCACAGGAGGAGGGGATGGAGACGCCCGTCTGCCATCCAGACTAACCCAGCTCCCAAGCAGAAGCAGCAGCCAGCCATAATGACGGCTTCCCCATCCCCATGCCTGGGTTCGTCTGGTTTGAAATCCAGCTTCCTCCAGCCCGCTTGGGTGGGAGCCCTGCGCTTGAAAGCGCACGAGAGACAAACATTAAGTGTATCTCCACAGAGTTACAGGAATGCATCTGGTACTTGGGGAGCAGTTCTCATTGTGTTTTCTGAGTTCATGCACTCTTTTTACATTCATTGGTTTCCCATACCTTTAGAAGAGGAATTCTCTCTGAATTGGCTTCTGTTGGACAAAGCAGATCACAGGCAGTCACGTGCAGGTGCATGAAAGACCTCCCTCCAGTAACTCACCTTTGGTAACGCGCTGGTCTCCTCTGGGTTGCAGGTCAGTCGGATGCAGCACAAGGACGATACACAATAAGCTTAAACCTCACTGCTAGGAAATCTTGCAAGTATCTTGCTCATCTCAGAAACAGGAAGAAATGAAAAACCCACAGAGAAACAACAGGATCTATTAATCCTAGAAATATTAGATATATTGCTAGTTTTGCAGCATTGAATATGAAATCGATTTACATTGTTCTGCAATGTTGATACATAGCAACAAAAAGACAGAACAAGCTTGTAATTTCTGGCTCCATTTTGCCCCAGGAATCATGTTGAGTAGGTAGGGGATATTCTTCTTATTCTGCTACAATGATTTTCTACTGATGGCCAAATGTGGAAGTTCACTTTAGTGGCTGGGAGCGTGAGTCATTCAGCCCAGAGATTACGGAGTTACTAGAAAGCCCTTCATTTTGTGGAGTCTATGAACCTGGTAATTGTGAGAGAGGGACAATTCTGCACTGGCCTTTTGGAAATTAAATATGCGGCTGTATTGAAATGAAATGTTTCATGAAAATACACTTAATTTGGATTATGTGTATTCATTTTTTTTTTCAACAGAAAATGGGAATGAAACAACATACTTTGTTCGCATTTCATTTTGACATTTTGTGTATTTCAGATTAAAAAAATGTTTTTTGCCGCTTTCAAAATGAAAAATGTCACAGATTAAAATAGCAAATTCCAGAAATTCTTGGATTTTATGTGTACACTCTTCTCAACTTTCTGACCGTTTCCCAAGATTTCCCAGTTTTCCAAAATGTCAAAAAAGCATCTTTTCAGGGAGACAATAGCATTGTCATCTTCACCCTTGAGGGCACTCCAACGCCACCAGCTCTTTCCTGCTGTTCTGAAAAACATGCTCAAAGTTTATTCCTGGCCCACTGGGATTCAGGATGGTCTGTGTGATCTTTCTTGGGTGCTTCCATTGCAGACATGGCTAAATAATGATGCCAAGCAGAAACCATACTGCACTTAACGACATCTCTATCATCTACAGGCAATCATTTACTGTGGGTTAGTGACTGCCATAAAATACAGAATTAAAAGGCTGTTTTCTACCTGCTCCTGAAACAGGAATAAAGTAAGCAGATGCGTTACTGTCTGGAATAACTAACAAACAGTCATCTTAAGCTGTTCTCTCTTTCCCTCTCTTTTATAGTGCATTTATGAATTATGTTGTTTGCATTTATAATTATGGGACTGAACAGATGGTAGAAGGCTTATTTCAGAATGATGTGTTCGTTAAAATAACCTAGTCTGGCCTGCCAAGTGATTGTTAACTGTAATCCCAATTTGATATTGAAGAGGGTTATTTATTCTTTCTCTGTAAATCCACCTGAAAGAAATGGAGCTTTGAGAAACGGACACTATATTGAGTGTGAAGCTATAATAGTGGTGCTGCATATATTCCAGATGGGAAACCACTGAAGAGTTTTGCAGCTGTGAGAGAAAGAAAAATGCAGAGAAAAATAAATTGTGGACCACCACAATTTTCAAATCTAAGAAAAGTTTCAGTTCTTTATTCAATTTGGAAGCTCAGTTCCACTTAAAACGTGGCTCCAGCCAGCTTCTACCTATGCGCAAACTCTTTCTATGGTCTACCGTCTTAGGTAGTTGAGTTCAACAATGGTAGATTCCATTATTAAAAATGGGGCTCTCTGCTCAAGCAAAGCATAAATCTTCAGAGTTTATCACATCTTACATAGTAACATCTTGTCTTTCTCTAGTCCCAACAAGTGTTTACTGGGTGCTTCTGCAAATAACAAGAGGTTTCGTGATGTAACTGGGAGCGATCGTCACCTATTTGCCTTCCTTCTTGGAAATCTTATTGTTCCAGCCTCATTTTACCAGCTTCATCACCTTGCAAGGCGTGTGATGGATCTGGAGACAATTCTTTGCACTTCAACTCTTTTGCAGTATTTCATTTCTGAGATCTCCTGCCCCACTATTTTCACATCAAGACTTCAGGATCTGGTCCAAACACAGATGAAAGCAGAGGCACAGTGTCAAGGCTTCTTTGTTGAGATTGAAGGAGTCTCTATTCCTCCAGTTCTGGCCATTACCCAGGTTCTGATTCCTGGCCCTCACACCTCCTTGTGTGTATGTCCTACCCAGGCTACCTCAGGATGCCACTTGGGGCAGATCTTCCTCGCTCAGTGGGCAGTCTGAGGCTGTGCTGCCGGTGGGCTGCTCAGAAACGGTTTACAGCTCTCCTATAGCTGAAAGCTTTGCTCTTCTGCACCAAAGCGATTGGCATCACTTGTACCCCTCAGCTGCGGCACAACCATGGGGTCATCAGAATTTTGCAGGCAAAACTCAGAGGAAATAGTGGAGAATGAGATGCAAAGGTGCAGGACTCCTGTCTACCTGTCTGAGCCCACTGGGACCAGAACCAAAGGTAGGAGGAATGGGAGAGCAGTGGAAAAGTTGATGGTGTTCACTAAGAATAACCAGAAATATTCGTGTTTTCTGGGTTGCCTCTGCAACCATTGTCACAACCTTCAAAGATGGAAATTGGCTGTACAAAAGCTGTTACTGAGAAGTTTTCTGGGGTCCTGGAGGGAGTTTCTAGTTGCATATGAAAGAAGAAATGTATTTTGAAACGTTTCATTTGGAGTGTTGGCAATCAACAACTGGAAAAAGGAGAAAATGAAAGAGGCAGATGAGTGCTCACACATACAGAATTGCCAGTATCACAGTGGTTAGATCAGTCACCTTGATAAAAGGCAGAAAAAGGCCTTGAACATGAATTGGAGTCCGCTCTTCTTTTCTTTTTTTTTTTTTTTCTTTTCTGTCTCATGAGAAGTTGCAGACTTGCTCCAGATCAGAAATGGGGAAAATATTTGAAACTGTGAAAGCTTTTGGAGAATGGGAAAAGCATTTTCTAGACCACTCTGATTTTAGCTTGAAACTCATTATTTTTGACCTAGCAAGTCAGTCTTTATAATTGCATGTTTCTCAGGTGCTCTGACCCCCCTTAAACATCCACTCCAACCTATTAAATCTCCTAGTTGTAAACTAAATTAGTCTGTACATTTTTTCAGGGCATGCATTGTCTTCAACAGGAGCTTGCCAGAGCTCAGCAGAACAGATTTCTGCTTTAGTTTAGACTGCAGTCTGCTACTGTCAGGAAAACAGGAATAGATTTAGACTTTCCAGAGTTTTGGTTTTGTTGAAATTTAATGTTTGGTTTAATTTGAAATCTTTCATTTGGAATGCAAACAGTTGACCAAAAAAAAAAAGTTAAAATAAAAATAGTAATGAAGTACATTTCCCAAAAACAACAACAAATTGCAATGCCTTTAAATGAAAAATTTCATGTCATTTTTACAGAATTATTGCTTTTTAATTTTTTCTTAAAAAAACAAATTCATAGAAACTGGCACAAACTCAGGAAAACTTTCAGTGCCACAAAACTTGCAGATTTATTTCTTTTCTTATTATTTCAAATTTTTAAGAATGTCACAGTTAAAACTTGCTCCTTGCCTGACTCTGCCGAGTTCCCTCCATCAGTCCAGTAGGGAGGCATTAATGAACCACTGCACCAAACCCCCAGTCCCAGCACAGGGATGTCCGAGGACCACAGTTTTGTTTCAGGTAGGGGTAATTTTCCTGAATTGTGTGTGGGGCCAGTATCAAACAATTTAATGTGAACAGCTAAGAACGGCACTTATTTCAAAGAATTTGATACAAGGTTTTTATCTTTTATTCTTGCATTACCAGGGGGTATTTAGAAACTCCAGCAGTAACTATTCTGGATAGTTATCAAAAAGATTTGCAAATACAATGAAACTTGGGGCTTACCAGTTTTTTGTATAGTTCGTGTCTAAACTTCCCCAGACTTTGTGGCCACTTCTGTACCCAGCTGAGACCCGAGCCATCCCGGCAGTGCCAGTAGCAGACGTATATACCATAAATGCAGCCATCCACCTACTCCTGCAGCAACATTGACCTCTCGGTATCTGAATGTGTGCACAAAATCTCTTCTCTACCTGGTGACAATGTGTCCTTCATTTTCCAGGCAGAGGGGGAGTGGATTTAGGTGGCAAAAGTCCCGGGGAGCAGGGAGTTAACAGCTCCCGGTACCCCACACAAAAAAGTGCGCCCTTCCCCACCCAGTCCAGGGACAGCTGAAAACCTCACCTCAGTCTCCAGTGAATGCCAGGACAACAGGAACCACCTCCTGCCAGTTCAAAAATGGAAGCAATTAATAATGCGAGCAGGCGTATTTGGAACGGATTACTAAACAGAGAGCAAAGGCAGCTGCGCACCCACCGCGGGTGTAGGATGGCTGTGGGTTCTCCATTCATCTGCCTTCAGCCCAGCTGAAAGCTTTGCCACGCTTGGGCGGCTGTGGGCATTTATTTTATTCTTTTTTTTTTTCCTGTTGTTATTATTATGATCTTCTAAGTAAAATTATTTCTCCTGCCAGGGTTAAAGGGACAGAGGCTGCTGAGGGAACACTGGGCCAAGTGTTTGTTCAGAGGCTTTGGAGACGCTGCCACAGAAGCCCGTTAGCCGCAGGCGATTCAGCTGTGGCGGGGAAGGGGCTCTCTGCTCTCTGTTACGGATGAGCACCACCTGCTAACCCGGTCCAACCCTGCCCCTGCGAGGGGCCCCTTGCCCCTTACCTGCCTGCACGCTGATGACCTCGAGGCTGCAGGGAGCTTAGGGAAGAAGGATGGACACGGGCCTTCAGAGCAAGGGCTGCGGTTAAAAACCAGGGGAGTAATTCACGGGTGACACAGCTGCAGAGCTGCAAGCTGGGCGTCCCAGGCGCTTCTGCAGAGGAGCCGTGGGTACGTGTGACCAGCGTAGGCAGCTTTACACAGGTGCTGCAGGCATGAAGGGTTGGTAGGAGGCATTTTTGGGAAAGAGCAGATACCTTCCAATTCCTGTCCATTCCTTGCTGTCCGAAGGGCCCCAGGCACCGTCTCCAGACAGAGGCTTCCTTCTGGAAACTGGACGGGTGGCTGCGAGCTCTGACGGAGCGGTGGCACACACACCGTCGGGATATTGCCTCCCCTCCTCCTGGGTCAGGCTCTGCCGAGGAAATGGATGCAGTTAGCTTTTGCGTTTGGAGCCAGGAGCCCTGCCCCAAAGTTGCACTGCTTTCTGCTTTTCAGCAAGACAGGCACGATCCCAGGGGACAGAGCTGGATGCCAGGGGTTTGCTCATCAGGAGAGGGCTAAGCAGGCTCCATGAAAATGGTGACTGTTTTTCATTACGGTTGGGGAAGCCAAAGACCAGCAATTTTTTGGCTTTGCTTCCTTAATAAATTGTACAGGTTAGTGTGGGGGATAGTTCTGCAGGGAATGAACGTGGGAAGATTACAAACAGCCACTGCATCCCCTTAGTGTTTTCTCCCCGGCTCTTGCCGAGTTCCCAGAATAATGGTGGAGCTCCTTGTTCTGTTCTGGTCGTGGGCCTATGGAGGGTAAAACCACACAGCTCCCCTCTGCTGTGCTGAGAGCTAACCCAACCAGTTAATTAAAGAGTCCATTGGACTGTCAGAAACAGCAGGAGATGCAGAAGCAATTATCTCCAAATTGGTCATCATCACAATTAAAGTACCATTTGGCAAGTATGTGAACAGCCTGCAGCAGGGTCCCCTTATAGGTGGTAATGCCTTTTCATTATCGGGCTTTATTACTGGGTGGTGGTGTTTATGATCTGAGTAAAGCTGTCAGGTGAAATGACAGTAACACTCGCCCCCGGTTCTGGGAGGAGAAGGATGCAGAGGGCAGAGGCAGCCTGGGATGCTATTTGTAATTGAGCTTGGTAGCGTAACATGCCAGCGTATACAAATCCCATCGAAGGAACTCATTATAGGCAGGAAAACTGAGCAACTAATTTGCTGCAGATAATTTATTTAATGCCTTTAAACCTTTTTAATTTTTTTCCTGCTCACATATTACAGCTTCCTCAGATGTATTCATTACCCAAACCTACTTGATAAGTTTCTCTTGAAACATTCAGCCCACACATGCAGGGTCCGAGCGTGGTTTTCTTCTTGCAGTCGGTAAGATAAATCCCGCGGCGCTTGGCCTCTCAGCTGGTGAGAGCTGAGGCACATTGGGTTCTGCCTTCCCAGAGGGGAGGCAAAAGAGTTTCAGGTGCAGCTGTGCTTTCCCTCTGAAAGGGGGCAAGCTTTCCCTCACTTCCCATTGATACTGATGCCTGAAAAATTAATTGTATTTTCAGAGAGCAGATCAGTTAAGACACGGTGGTGTGAAAAAGCGCAGGGCTGTTACAATCCTGTCTTTTGTCCGACGCTAAATTGGTGCCCTGTAACTGGCAGGTAGCTTTGAACTTCCATTTGAAGGGCAAAACTACAGTATGTGAAAACAATCCTGGTAACACAAGAGCCCGCCAGCGGAGGACTCCTTTAACAGTTTCCTGGAGATGTTGGTAAGATTTTTAGGAATGACGTGCCAGTACCAGAGCAAGCCATCGCCCCTGCAGCGCAGCTCTCGCACCCTGCGTACGGATGCTCTTTCCTCCTCTCCTACCGGTCCTCTTTCCTCACAGGGTAAACAGCTGGAAGTGTTGAGCTAACTGCCAGAGGCTTCAGACAGACACTTTGTGCCGCAGGAGATCCTGGGACACCTTAATGACTTCTCTTTAGCTTAACGCATCTTTGTAACAAATGGCATCACCTGCTAAATTGCTGATCTTGCACAACTGTTTTCTGACTACTGCAGAAGAAGAAGAAAGGTTTGGCTCTTTGGACATCCTGTATGAAGTCAGCTTTCAGTGCCTGTCTGTTGTGCTTCTGAGCAAGTCCTGAGTTGCTCTGAGCTGTGTCTGCCTTGTTCACAGAGCCAGGGGTCTCCTGGCTCTCATCCTCTGTATCACCGTTTGTAGCAGAGACTTCGCCATGCTGGAGGTCTCTTTGGTGGATTGCCTCACGCAACGTGCCATGTCTGACTTGGTATTTAAATTAAAATTACGTTATCACTTGTATGCTTCATGGTCATCTAATCGGAGTGTCTGTGCAGTGTTAGACGCAAAATGTCTTTTCTTGTTTCTTACATCAAGTCTGTATCTTGTTGGTAGAACTAGCACATTTTTTGAAATTTATGATCATTATTTAAAGTGATGGAGTACTAAGGGAGTATGGTCGATGGATATATCTGCACATACAGTGACCTCTATTAAGGCAACCAAGCCTGACCATGTTGAAAAAGAGCACCTAGTACATTAGAGGGTAAGCTCGTCTGGGAATATTCACCAGGGCAAATTCAGACAGGCAGTACAGTTTATACCCTGGCTTTCATTTTGAGTCCATGGCTGATCTACTGGAACTAACGGATACATCCTTTGTAGGATACATTTCAGTGGCATTGTAAGCACCTTAATTAGGAGCCTAAGTGTACTCAATGGAGAAAGAGATGCATGCAGATTAATAATGCCAAGTAAATTGATGTCATAGTATCAGTTTTTGAATATGTAGACAATGAGGAGTTCCAGACCTTTTTTCCAACGATTATTCAAACAAATCCTGAGGCTGATAGTACTTCTTTTCCCTCTGCTAACAGCAGGAGAACTGACATATTCTTCTATTTTCTTAGGCTTTTTTCTTTTTTTAATCTTAATTGGGGTGCGGATATTTCAGGTATGTCTTGGATGTTCGTTACTAAGAGAAATAATATATCTACATCTCTAAATACTCGGGAGAGGGAAGTCTTAACAGAGACCTGATTTCCCCGATATGCATTTGGACTAGGGAAAAATGTTTTTACAGTTATTTTTGCAGCTTCCTACTTCTGGACCTACTCAAAGGATGGTTTGGTTCAGCTTTAGTTAAATGGAATGGACTGCCAAGGGAAGATGCCTGGCTTGCTCTGTACCCTTCAGGGGGTTTGCAAGCAAGAATAATAAGATGTGAAATTCTAAAAGATGTGCTAAATCGGTTTTACTCCAGTTAGCCAACATTTTTGCTATCACCTCAGATCTGCTTATTCCTACTAAGCACTGCACACAGCTTAGGGAAAAGAGCTGCACGTCATTAGCAAACTAAATCAACAGCTCTGTTCAGAAAGCCATGTTGAGGTGGGCAGCAGGAAATGGGCTGGTAGATGAGGCACAGGGTAAGAGATAATGCCGAATTCCTTACAACTGAATTCTGCTTTTTCATATCTAGCCCAAATAGAAGAATATCAGAAAGGTATAAACATGACATGATACCTCCAAAGGACATAAAACCTGAACAGCACTGGTTTGATAAGACTTACTAGAACTGGCATTAACCCCAACTTTGCAATAGACAGAGCTACTTTCTTTTGTAAGTGGAAATGCCCTGAAATGTTGGTCTTGGTTTCAGCACTCACTTCCCAAGCTAGGCTCAAATGATTCTTTAAATGCTTGCATTGAAGACATTAACTGAAGTGCCTTCAGCTTAGTCCACCCAGAGGTGATCAGTTTCTTAGTTCTTTGGTCTGGTTTCCTCATTACCAGCTGCACTTTAGATACATGAAAACCAACAGGTTCTTGGTTTTCAGGGATTGTCTTGACTACATCAAACTGAAGATTTGGTTTCCTGTCATGGAGCAAAGTAGGGATTCACATTGCTTAATGTGAGATCTGGATATTTGGAAGATGTACTTCGGGGTTTTCAAGAACTCATTTTACATAAGCTTGTCCTTTTAACTAGCACTAACAAATCTTTATGTTTTTCCACTCCCAGGTACGCTGTTTTACATAACAGGCATCATCAGGAACATGAGAAGCTTCCCATCCACAATGACCCTGAATCCCAAGAGTCCTGTTTCTAGTCACGGTCCTGGAAGAGGAATGGCCCATCTGAAGGAACAGATTCCTTTCAGGATACCCAAAGGATTCATGGACAGCAGGACTTTACAAAAACTCATTCATCTGCATCGTGCTGGTGCCTCCTGCACTGACTTCATATGAATGTCCAGCTGCACGTGTGTAGGTTGATGGGGGCTTGGGAAGGTACACGAGCAGAAGGGCTGAGGAGACTTTCCTGTACCTGCAAGGACAGCTGGACTACCCGACTGCGTCAGAGCCTTACTCCAGGAGTGAGCTGACTTCTGTCAGTGTAAGGAACCATCACAGATACAAACCACCCAGTGCAGGGACTTCTGTTACTCCTTTCCAGCTGCCATCTGTGTACAAGCCACCGTCCTGTGATATCATGGTCTTAAAGATTACAAGTTCTGGCTAAAGCCCTAACGTGATGTGAGACTAAACGCCTGCTTTGTCGCGCAAGGTCCTGCCTGCCGGTGACCGGATGCTGCCAGAGAAACAGCACCAGGCGTTCTTCAGCAGAGTAAGGGGAAAACTTTGATTATAGCTCCTGGTGAAAGGTCAGCATGAGCTGCTGATTCACCCTACCCTGCGCAGCTTTCTTTGTAAATGCTTTTATTGTTTCCTAGCCAAGTTCATTGGTAAAGACTCATAGGGTGCATATAGTGCCTGACAAGCTGGAATGGGACCTACAGAGACATTTCACCGCTAACAGGAGGCCCTGCAAGCGCTGCTTCAATCCAGCCCAACTGCTAAAAGACAGTGGCCATCTTCTGCCATTCAGAGGCCAATGGACGGGATGTGGCCCTCAAACCCCAGGCAAGCTGCCAGTGCTGTCCTCATCTGAGCAAACTTTGGGCATTCTTACCAAGAAGAAAGGTTGGCCAGGAAACAGAGTCAGTCTGTAATAGATCACTAAGTGCCATCTTGAAAAATATACCATCTAAAAAACTTTTCTAGCTACGTTAGGAAGACAGACTTCTACTTACATTTTCCATCTTTATTTTTCTATTTGTTTCTGTTCTCCTTCAGTTGAGGCAAGAAGTTTCAAGACTTTCAAATATCACCATATGCACATCTCTGTTTGCACAGATCTCAGTTCTTAGCTGCTTTCTGCATGTAGATGTTGCTATGTTCCTTGTGAGCTGCTGCTTCCACCTTTGCATGGAAAGGATAGGCAAGGCTACAGACTTCGCAACTTTGGGAAAATGATTTTCATGCAGTGGGAAATATGCAGGATCAAGACTACAAGCCTCCACCCTTTTTAGATGAAGATCTAGCCCAGAGATGCCACCCTGAGCCTAGAAGATAAAATTGTACTTTGTTATATGGTGTAATCATGTACAGATATTTTTAATGTAAAAAGAAAAGGTGACATTATTTATTATTTTTTATCAGGAACGTGGTTTTTTTCATTAAAAGCTTCTAGACCCAGGAGCTTAACATTATATGTATTATTATTTAGTAATATTTCTGTTGCTATGTGACAGGTATTTACAGTAAACAAACAAACAAATCCTGCTTTGAACAAACAAAAATGTTGCTCAGTAGGAAAAAAAATTTGTGCATGATAAGAACAACTGGCTTCCTCGCCATGGTGTCTGACTTCTTTAAATGCCTCTTCCACATAAAAGTCACTGATAAAGCTTCCCATCATTTTCCTTTAGGATTCAAAAGGACACTGGGCAGAAACAGCCCTAATGAGAAGAAGCCAGACACTTACCAATGTAGAAAATTGCTAGCAGTTCGAAGGAGACAAACCACTGGTGTTTGTGGTGGTGGGTGCTGGCGGGAAGAACGTGAGCTGTTTGAAAAGGGAGGGAGAGAGAGTTTGAGCCAATTCCTGGTTCATCATGATGAACAGTTTGGCAATGACCTGTTTTTACAGGGTTGTGTTTCCAAAGAACTCATTATCAGTTCAACTCTATTGTTAACACGAAAACAGAGCAGTGGGTGAAAAAAATAGGCCATTATTGAAAGTTCGGAAAAAATCCATCCAGGGCCGCTTCAGTCCTGTGATCTATACCTCTGTGGAACTGCTCGCATGGGGTTTTGGCTGGATTTGGGTATGCAAGACTGCAGAACAGGTTATCTTGGTTTCACCTCAAGTATCAAATTTCTTAAAGAAAACCTAGAAAAGCTTTTCTCTGTCTCCATTAAAATACATCAAAATATTGGTGTAAAATTTCTCAGAGTGATATGGAACCAGCAGCATGGGGATGCTATAGTGATGGTGTTCTTTGTTTCTGCTGTTGTCCTTGAAGTGTTGTTTTCTCCTATATTTTTATGTGCTTTAGTAATATATCTCTTCTTAATTTAAAATGAACTTCTCAACACTGAATTTTACTCATGGGCAATGTTCAGAAGGCTCTATCAATGGGATCATAGTTCACTAGCCAAAATGGTCAACAGCTCTGATTGGAAAAAAGGCTTCAATTCCAAACACTGTATTTGAATGAAATACCAAACACGAAATGGCCTGTTCTGTGTCATCTCTGGCTAATTGCTCATTGGACTCAGTAAACCTGTCATGAACCACCTGGCAGCTCCTGCTTAGCAAGTCAATCATCTCAGCAATGCTTCTGTGAACCCAGCAAATGACATTGCCCTTCATCAATAATGTTAGAATTCCTACGGCAAAGACGCTGTCTCACGGAAAGGACCCGTACTTGATTTCCTTTGCTAAAGGCAGCTGCTCCTGTAGCCTCTGAGCTCCTCTTCCCATTGACCATTTTGGCTAGCGGTGTCAGAGTCTTTGCCTGTGCTGAATAATGTGTAACGCATTGGCTGTTTCTAAAAATAAAAAATCCTCCATGTACACTGCACTAAACTCCAGCTCATGCTCATTTCTTGTACTGTTTTCACTCAAAACATAAGATGCTACCAAGTAATACTTTCCACCTGCCTCGCAATATACTCCAACAGCTATAACAGCAAGGGAGAATCTGGCCCCATTGCTTTGAAAATACTGATGAGCTCTTGGGTTAAAATACAAGTTCCTAATATTTATCTACCAGAACAATCCTGCCTCCTGCACCAAGTTCTCATGCACCGGCTCTCTTTCTCCCCACACTTTTGCTTAGATTGTTACCGAGCCCTTTTTCTCCCTTACCTGTGCTGTGTCCACCTCATCTCTCGCTGTCTACACGGAGAGATGTCACTGCTACGGCCATCACGCTCAAGACAGGCATTTGCAAATGGGGAGTCAGATATAATTTTGTGCGGCTCTGTTGCTCTGAGTTTCCCAGGGAATTTGACTGAAAAAGAATGCTCCTTTCTTCTTTCCTTTCCATCTCTTTCCTGCCTTCTTTCTCAGATTCGCTCCAATAAACCATACATGTATTTGTTCACATAAATATACTAGTACTCATCAGCAAATTATCACACCACCACATTTATGGTCTGGGAACACTTTACATTTTTTGAATGCAGTAAGCCTCAGAAGTGTTAAGCATGATGCCTGCTGTAGCTGTTTTCTTGGATTACAACTGATTACACTTTTCCTCGCCAGAGGTAATGTGCTAGCAGAACAGCTAGCTAATAAGAAATTGGCTGGCTGAGCCTTTGCTAAACTGTCTTCAGGAGGCTGATCTGTCAACACAGTTGTATTTCCATATTTCTGTATTTTTCTAGGCTCCAGAAGCATTTCTGAGATCTTGTATGACATTTGATAGCAGGACACGTGCCCAGACAAGCAAATCCAAAGATGCATTGAGGTTACTTGTGCTGAAAGAGGGAAGCAGAGCAACAGGCTGACTACTTCCAGAGGCAGATTGAAAACCTAGCCTAACACTAAAACTGTGGGCCATCTGACTTTAAGTGGGCCCTAGACTGCGTCAGGGTGCACACCACCATGAGGTGAGCCATCCTTTCTACTGAGCAGCTTTCCATGTCTCTGATACTCAGTTTACTCGGACAGAAACTAAGTCACAGTCATGCTGCAAAGTAAAATTCGGAGACATAATAAACATGTCACCAATGGAAAGCTGTGTTCACAAAACAGAAGCTCCAAGGAAGAGTGCAGAAGAGGCCATACACTTTAATTAGCTGATGATCAAGCTGTCTGGAGGGATGTGAAGCAATAACTGGATGATACACGCTCTGTAAATGTCAGTGCTTGAGGCAGTCAGCAGCTGCGTTGCTTAGTGAGATGTATGGAGAAATGGCTGCAGCCCAAGTGTACTGGCAGGTCATGCTCATAGACACCATGCAGGCAGATGAATCCTTACGGGGAAATGTCCCTTCCACGTTTATCCTTCACAGTTCTTTCAACACTGAATATATTTTCAGGTTTTAATCTTGGAGAGGGCAATGAAATAAAAGGAGAAACAGCATCTCAGCAGAACAATTAGAAAAATACTTTCAATAACTTCTCAAAGCTCTTTTCGTTTAGTTCAGAAATGTAATACGTGACCTGCTCCTATTGCAGGATCTGATGCCTGTCTAAGCACAATAAGAAATGAAAACGTTTACCACAGTGGCTTAAAAATGAAGGCAATAGCTTCCATCTGCATTACACCATAGTACATTGCCTCTGTGCCTACGCTCCAGTTGTGGTGCGTTAGCAGCGCGGAGAAGGGGCTCACAGTGGAAACAGAGGGACTGACAGTGTTGGAGCTGAGGGGTATTTGCAGAGACGCCTGGGAAGCCCTTACTCGCTCCTCACCCACAGAGTGCCTGGCTCCAACCTACATTTTCCACATTCAGCTCGTTTGAAGGCTAAAATCCCCCCCCAAGCTCAATATAGAAGTGTATGCTTCAACAAGTGGCCGTGCACACAGCATGCACATGCAAAGGACTTGAGCGGAGAAAACAAACTCAGCACACTGAAAACCGCTTTCTCAATGCTCTGTTCTCTGCGCATTTCTGGTCACAAGCAGATAGCAGGGCACATAACAGCCACCATTTTCTTACAGAGATACTGTTGTAGTAATAAGCTTAATTAATTACTGTTTGTTATTATTATTACTGCTATTACTATATTATGCTATTACTGTTATTATTGCTATTACTATTATATAATTACTGGTTATTATCACTATTACTTGCAATCATAGGAGCCCACACCTTGGCCTAGCACATCTATCTGAAGGAGTCCCAGGCTCGAGGGTCACTGTGATGCTGGTCCAGCTTGCAGAATGAGTGCAACCAAAATGGACTCACATGAGCAATGAAAACCATTATTAGGGTCATCTTGATTTTGATTTGACTCTCTGGCTCCAGAGAGTCTCTTCCGTTTTGCAAACTCTGGTCCTCCATGAGTCTCTGTTATAACAAAGGGCACTTCAGGGAGAATGTACACTGGAAATGTGTTAGGTAACCACTGAAAATTTGAATATGAGTCAGAGCTGAGAGGGCTAAATGGTACTCACCTTGCCTTGACTTCAGCACACTTCAAAATGGATTTTATTTTACCCTCCCTTCTCCTACTGTCCCCTAAATGGGATCAAAAGCTGTGTGAATAATCAGTAATAGTGCATTAGTTGTATTTAAATGCTTTTGTGCATCTCAAAATACCTCTCAATTTAGGTATTACTAACAAGTATCTTCAACCTAAAGATAGTCTGATTGTGGCTTTTAGAATGGAATACACTCAAAAATGGCTCTGCTCAGCAAAGATGAGGAAGAATCAAAAGCTATTTAAGGTATTTATTGGCGTCAGCCTGACTTAATAGTGTGCAACAGAACTAACCAATTGGGTCCAAATCGTGTCCATTTAATTCCTAGCACATAACAACGCCAGTAAAATGATGGTTTCTTGGAGCAGGCAGCCCACATACGGCAGACTCTGAGTCATTCTGAAGAGTTTTCCTCACCCATCTTCGTAAACACTAAAGCCGAGGAGAGCATTTCCATTCTGTAACTGTCAACGGTAAATCCTTCAGTAGTTTAGGATCCAATCTTTTTCTCTGCGTTAGATTTCTTGAGCCATCTCTGAGTACTATCATGCCAAAAGGCAATAAATCTGTTGGTTTTTTCTACTAATATAAACTCAATAAAAATATACAAAAACTTTTAGTTTTTTCAATTTTTGTATAGCTTAAATCTTTCTGAATCCAAAATAATCACATATTCACTTAGCATCTTATAAAGACTTACCTTATCACAGGAACTTTCTCATCTAATTAAAAAAAGATATAATTTACCTAGAATTTACCCAATATCTGAGTTCCACTACTTCCTGTTAAACTGAACTGAACTTGCCTATGCTATTAGGGAATCTAGTAGATCTCCTGTCAAATATATGCTTATTACTGAAAGGATTTCAAAGATTTGGCAGAAGAGCTTATGTATGCTTTTAGCATACATTATTTGACAATTTACAGAGTTCTCTCATTTTTAAATTTTTTTTTTTGATTTTCTGAAGTTTTTGAAATCAATTGTTAAAAAAAACACAGCGAAACCCTACATATCTTTCCTGGACCACAACAGAATGGGAATGCAATGCTAGCTGATGTTCCTTACACAACAGCTGTAGTGCCAAGGTCTGTATTCTCTAAGGGATATTGTGAAGGGGCTTCTCAGTCCTCTGAAGAAGAAAATTTATCTCCTCGCTAAGTAAGTAGCACACTTGACTTCCTTGAAGCTTTCTTTGAAGTCAAGATCAGGGAGGCCCCAAATGAGGACCTCCAGCTGCCATGGGGTGTGTTTCAGTCAGGCAATGATCCAGAGTGTCAGAACTAAATCCTTTTCCAGCAGCCTCAATAATGAATCTGTTTTCATATTCCTGACAGCCGAATCCCACCCGCCAAACACGGCTCTTGACATAATGAGTATCTGAAAGGGCTGTCAAACCATATCAACAGTCATCTTCATATCACTAATCTCTAAATCCAACCCTATTCAAGGGCATCCCTCTATCTGTAAAAACCAGAAAACATAAAGGAGAGTCTAGAGCATTATTGCAATAACTACTGCCAGTGACTGAACAGCAGCTATTAATCCAGAGGTTACTTTAAGGACTACATAGATTAGCACAGATATGTTTACTCCATACTGGTTTCCATGACTGTGCCCCACTATTACACTCGATCATTACTCTCTTTGAAAGAGTCAATTCACTTGCTACCACTTTTACAGCCCCCAATGGCAGTCCCAGGATCGTTATTTGTAATCATCTTCACACAGAAATTCAAGCCGTGAACATCTGTGCTCCTCTTGCATAAGCTTAGAGCAGTCAAGAGAGGAGTTACCCACCCCGGAGAGCCTACACCGAGTCCTGCATTGCCAGCACTGTTTCCCTGTGGACAGTCTCACTTGAGAGCACAACTCGTTTCCCATTTCAAACTGCCAGAATTTTGCCCTTTGCTAGACCGGGCATGTTTAAACCGATAACCTCCACTTGCTTGCTCCCTTCCTTGCCCAACTATCGAGTTGGAAAGAGGAGTGCAGCAAAGCCAGAGTCCAACTTCAACCTAAAGTCTGTGATTTTTGTCCCTCTTTGCTCCTGGAGGAGGAAGAGGTTGAGAGATAGATAAGGAGATTAAACTACATCGGGAAATATTCTCAAGGAGAAATCCACCTCAGTTACGGAGCTGGCTAGCATAGACCACCGAGAAACATGACCTTATGTTTTGAAAACTGAGTGAAAATGTTGCTGCTTGTTTTTACGGCAGAAGTGTGGCCCTCATCTAATAAGCCCTAAAAGATGACTCCTGTCCCCCCTCTGCAAACAAACAGCAGCAGCCGAAGTGGGACTGTCATTACGCTCTCTCACTATCACCCTCAGGCTCTTGCCTGCAGACCTCCAGTTCAGCCACAGATTTGGTAGCTTGTCCACAGGGCATAATCATATGCAGCAGATAAACCCTGCCACCTCCTTCTTCTACACCAGAGCTCCAATGTACAGCTTTTCATATGTCCTTTACAGCTCTATTTGTAAAGGGTCGCATCTAAACTGCGGACCATCATGGGAAATACTTGCTGAAGGAGAAAGCTGACCTATCCTCTGCTTCTGCTTTTGATCCATCTGTCCTGTGGACAAGGACATTTTTTTAACAGCCCATCCTGTCACAATCCTGAATATTTGCTTGCAAATGACTGTTCTGCAAGCACCTTCTTACCAGAAATACTTCCATTTCTCAGGTAGCTCTTCTTCAGAATGGCCTATCCCTAAAGCTGGGGGTTGCTGTGGGTCTTCATAAATGAAGCATTTCAAAACAACGAGTCATTGTACTGAAAGCTTCCAGCCAAAGGTTTTTTTCTGGGATGAAGCCAGGTTTTGGGGTGATACCTTCAGAAAAGTTAAGTACTTCTTGTGCTGCTTTGCTAACATGTTTCATCCTCCTGCCTCACCTTTCTTTGGAAGTGTGTGATATAGCTGGACTGGCTAAACCAAGGTCAGCACCCACAGTTCAGGCTGGGTAGTTCCCAACACCAAAATGTCTTCTGACGCCTTGTCACAAACAATGTACACCTATGCAGTCATACATATCTCACACTCTCGTACTAAATGGCGTGTTTCCAGCTTAGATAACTCCTTTGGAGACATCATACCACAGGAAGCAGCAAACACAAAGCTGGTGGTTTTGCTCTGTAACAAGTCTGCAATGGAGAAAGCTTATCTCATCTCAACACCTAATGACTGTTAATGAGCTCTCCAGTTGATGGGGCACTAGTTTTGGCTGTCCTGTTATCACATGCAGTGCACACGTGTACATACAAATGCCCTGCCTCCCCCCTGACAAGGGATTAAGCTTGAATTGCTTGAACTAGTAACTCGGAGCAGAAATCATGGGCAAGGGCAGGAGTCTGCAGCTGCTTCTAACACACTGAAGAGCTTAGAGACTAGAGTGAGGGTAGAGGCAAAATTCCTATCTCCATCAACTCCTTATAGCTTTTCCTCAAATAAAAACATACCTTCAAAAACATACCTTTTCAAAACCCAAACACTGATTTTGTCTTTCTCCTAAATCAGAGAAAAAAGCAAGAACTGGCATACTGCCCATCTCTGAGACACCATGTTTTCTGAGTGCCCACATCCCAAGCATGCTTTCTGCTTTATCTATTTACCTTATGTACTCTCTATTTAGACGACATTTCTCAGGCACTTGAGCAACTCACAGCCATGATCACCGCATCCTCTTTCAGGAAGAGCTGTTACCCCTGCTTGCTGTGGGGGAAAAGAGGCACACAGCAGTTCAAGCACTTGCCTGCAGTGGCACAAGTCATCTAGACTCGCTTTCCAGTTGGTGGAGAGCTGGTCAATACCTGCCTTTGGCCAGCTGAAGTAGGCCCTGGAAGTGCTTATTTCTCTTCACTGACTGTAAGAGGAGACCCCTCTGCACGCATCTGCACTATAGGTGTATAAATCTAACAAAGGTATAACCCACCCAGGAAGTGTATTGATGAGCAAGGACTGTTAAGTCAGGGCTAACCTAGGGAAGATAATCCTTCCCCTGAAGCCACACGCATGCAAAGCACATGAAGGAAGCAGGGGACAGAAATTACGCAATCGTATCAGAGTCTCCTTTGTCATTTTCCTTACCTATCAGATGTAATGTTTGCAAAGCTGCCTTTGAACTCCAGCAAACAGCTTGCTTTGATATCCAGGTGCAAATATCACTGTTTGTTAAGTGGGCTGTAAATGGATTCTATAGTTCGTTCCAAAGCTGCCACACGTGAGCACAGCAAAGCTAAAAGCCCCAGCTGGAGTTTTTCTCTGTGGTAGAAAGATGAACAGAGCAGGATCACTCAGCCATCTTATTTGCAGTGACAGCAGCCTGCTCCTCCTGCCAGAGACCAAAAGAGAAGTGTCGGGCCGGACTTCAGTGCGAAGAGGGAAGCCTGTCACAGACAGACAGAAGGCATCCGGGCTGCTTCCTGAGGAAAGGTTAAGAACTACACAGACCACTGGAAACCCTTTCTTGCCCTCCAGGGCAACTGAATAACAGACTGCCCAAAAAGGAAACAAACTGGAGACGGGGGAAGATCAGACATAAAAGATCCTATCTCTTTACAACCTGGAAGCTGCAAACCAGAGTTTCTCAAGCCTGGTAGCGCTACATCTGCTTCTATAAATGTGGTGACACTTTTCCAAATGGTATATAGGATCTTTTAGAGATATACATAGGACTTTAGAAAATGAAATGGACATAAAGCATCACCTTTTCTAGATACTACCTCAAACTCTCTTAAAAGAGCCTGTTAAAACACCCCGTGGCATGCAAGAGATTTGGCATGGTACAATACATAATACTTTTAAATGTCTAAATATACTCTATTGTACCTTTTGTGACCTCCCAGAATGAAGTTGCTCACGCACCAAAAAAAGGAAGTGATTGATTTCTACTTAGTTTACCCAGAGCTCCGATACAAGGGTATTTATTTATTCATATCAGCTGTCCTTTGCTGATCTTCGCTCAAGAGGAGCTTACGAACCTGTGTCATGAAAAGGACTTGCATCTCACACAAGTGAAAAGTCTGAAAGAAAAAATGTCAAGTTCCATTTAAAGTAACAACAAGAGAACAATTCTTGACTGTAAATAACTTCATTCTAAGCCTTAGTTTCCCCTAAGTGGTCAAAAAATTTGTGCCATAAATTTTTCATAAAACGAAAGTATCTGAAACTTTGCAAGAGATACTGCTTTATGTGGGAAGGGCTCCTGGGACAGCCTGCGCACATGAACCGCCTGCCGACAGCCGGCCCTCAGCCGGGGCCGCTGGTGCCGGCACGGCCGCCCCCGCACCGGCCCCGGCGCGGCCCGCCGGCGGCACGCGGGAGGGGGCGGGGCCCCGCGCCGGCAGCCTTGGCGCGCAGCGCCCCCTGCAGCCCGCCGAGGGCCGCGCAGGCCGGCGCCGCAGGGCAGCGGGGCCCGGGCCTCGGTGGCGGAAGCCGGGGCACGTCACCGCCTGGCGCTCGCGGCCGGCCGCCGGCAGAGCCAGCCGGGCAACCACGGGCTGCATCGCCCCGCCGCAGCGCAGAGGAGCGCGAAACCAGTCTGACCTTTTCAGCTGGATTGGACGGGCAAACGACCTTAAAAACTGAAATCAGAGCGCTCAAATACGAACACGGGTCAGGGGCCAAGTCTGCAAAGGAGAAGTAACCCTCGCAGGACAAGGTCAGCGTCGTCTGAAAACCTCAGGGACAGCCTAGCACATCAACGAAGGGTGTATGAATGAAGTTCACGCTCGTTACCAGGTTTCGGTTCCCTTGCTCTTGCAGACAGTTGCTTGATGTAGTTAACCCTCTTCAGCTGACAAAATCAAAAACAAAAGAAAACACTCATGACTTCTGCACACCCCGTCAGCAAATTTGGGCTGATGTCAGAGCAATCTTTACTGTAAACACACATCCCCTAGTGCAGTGACTCCAGGACCCACAGAAGAAGAAATCAGAAACCCAAATGACAACTGCAACTTTTTGTTCTTCACGCTGGAAAACAAACCAAGACATTTTCAGCCCGTACAGCTGGGACAGGTTTTCACCTGGGAGTTGATGCAGCACGGAGTGCGTGTGCTCGCCACTAGCAGAACAACGCTGAAGCCAGAGACTGGCAAGCAAATTATTGTTTGTACAGCAGCTCCTGCTGACACAAACTATACCCGTTCATGTACTAGTAATAATTTTTTTTTTATTTTCTTTTTTTTACTGATGAAGGCTGAGCAGAAAAACAATTCTTTTCATCTACTTTGCTCCTTTCCTCAATTTCAGACGTTGAACTTAGTGAAGAGAGCACGTTCCCTGGCCAGATCCCAGATGCAATCTCAATCACCCAGAGTTCTCATGAGATGGACACAATGAACTTAGTCACTACCTTACCACTATGTGTAAAATGGGTGTAATGTTTAAGAGGTTAAAACTACTGCAAGGTTCAATTGCTTACAGAAAGAAATATTGAATATAAATAAGTACATTATTTGTATAAATACTTCTTCAAAAGGCTAAAGTTAGAGATACCAGATGGAGATCTGGTGCAATACTCCAGAAACGCAGTAACATTTTCCTGTACATGCTGTATTAAAATGATAAACATGACTGAATCGATGACTCAGATTACTTGAAACACTTCTAGGAAGGGTCACAATTACGTTTTGTCTGAATATCACTGAATATGTTATCTATGGTTAAATATCTTTGTTACAACTAAACCATTAACTTTGATCCTGTATTAAAGCAAATTTAACAGCATTCACATCATTATCTGGTATTTAGCACTCCACCTCCAGTTCGAGTAGAGAGAGCACATGTGAGAAAATGCTACTGTACCAAATCTCTCGCTGCTTCCATTAGGCACCATTCTCTCCCTCTTATCTAATATATTTCTAGTTTCACATTACCTCAGGACCTTCCACAGAGGGACAGATGTAGAGAAAACTAACACTGGCTTTGCTGTGTTGAACAGTTTTGCCTCTTCAATTCTACAGAGCTACACGTCATAGAAATCCCCATTAGTCACATTTATACCAACGTTCAAAGAATTAAAATCATTAACAATAATCTGTAAGATTGTAAAATGGTACAAACTAATCTGCTCTACAGCTTTTACCACAGCAAGTTAGTAAACTGACGTTAGGCTGGTTAACTCTGCAACTTCAGAAAGCATGAATGACAGATCGGGCCATAGTTGATCGTATGGCACATCTAAAGGTGCGTTTGTGCAGTCGCAGCTGTGTAGGCATGCAGACACCGTGTCACAGCACAGCAAATTAGCCTTTAAGAGGTCTCCCACCCCCACAGGGCACATTACTAACAGCACGCAAGCCGCTAGTTTAATACTAACTTGTGCATTTTTATACCTGTACACTGGACTTGCAGCAAATTCTGGATATATATACAAAACATCTAGGGATACTGTGGGAACCAGAAGCATTTTCTACATACAATAAAAACAAGTATTCAGGGGCAAAGAGCAGCAGTATTTACTGACTGTATGGAAAATCTGCATTCATGAGTGAGCATGAATCAGCCTGAATGCTCAACTGTTTTGAGTCAGATGGATCCTGTACTGACACAGCTACAACTAAGGAATTACACATCCCTTTTCCTGCCTGTCTTAAAGGAAAAATCAGCTTTCAGCCAGTTAGTATGTTAGATTTATATTAAAGAGAGTGGAACCAACAATTAGCAACTTATTTTTCATATTATAGAGTCAAATACGCTATTAAAATGAAATCTAATGGTACAAAACACTTTAGAACATATCTTCTGTTTCCAAGGTGCTAAATGTGGGGTTTTTTCTTTCCCAAAACATGTTTTTAGTGAACTCTAGAAACTACCACAGATCACCAACTCTGCTACTTTTTCCCTGCTTTTGGCCTTCTTTGCAACAGCTGTAGAGTAATTCTCTCTCCTTGAAAAATGCACACAAGACACAAAGATTGTGCTCAACAGGTTTACTCAGACTGGACTCTTAAACGCTTGAGAAAAAGGCACAGATTAAAAGAGACTCTGATGACTCTTTTGAACACAGCAAATGGGATTTTGTTTATAAGAAAAAAAATACTGCTATGAATTGTATGGGCTGAAAAATTCAAATAGTCTTCCCTGTTCCTAATTATTGGCCTTCATTAAAATGGAATTTAAATTAAATTGTATAAACATATGAAATAAAGTCTCAGTATTAGGAAGTTTTTCTTTTGTTTCCTCTATGTACAAATCTTAGTATACAATTTTTACTTTTCATTATACATTTACTACATACTCTTTGCCAAACTGTGTGAGAGCAACTGCAAAGTATGCATTTCAAGAAAATGCTTTGCATTCGGAAAGAATCCACCTGCTTTCTTGGCCGGCAGTGCCAATCAGAATTTAGGAAGAGATGACAGGTCAGGGAGGGTATCCGCTCAAATGTAATCATCCTCGACTGGTTCACCGTTGACATCACAGTAATGGATGAAGATAGCCACCACACGTTGGAATACACCTTTTTTCATCTGGCGCAGTTCAGAGATCTCTTCTCCTATTGTTTCCATACAGATGTCTGCAGACAATTGTCCCTTCCTTCGCGGTGCATAAATAGTAGCTGTGGAAGGCACATAAGAATAAAAACTAGAATCTTTCCTATAAAGAAATTCACAAAGCAAACAGAAAAATCTTCCATTGAGCAACCACGTTTAAGGAATATTATTCAAGCAGAAAAGGTATTCTGTCTTCCTCATATTTAAACCTTTTGCTAGCTCCAATACTCAATGTACGCAAAGTCCATATGTCTGCGAGCGAAGGGAATCCCAGCACATAACAAAGCCTTCCCCTTGAGACTTATCTGACATGCTTTCAGGTTATCCATTTCAGTGATCACTTAAATGTTTTATAAACAAGAGCAATTAAGGATAAAGCAGCAGTCTTTTCTTTATTTTTTATAGCCTTAACATCATGTTTAATCTAATTACTGTTTTAAATCAAATACATATCAATTTTTTTGTAATTCAGTGTACATACTGAACTACAAGCATTATGTCTATGAATCACTTTCAAATAAAATAAAAATAAAATTAAAAAAAAAAACAGAGAAAAGTATAGCCAAATAAGATTTCTTCCTTGTCCTCTTGAGCTTCATCCCCTTGAACTGGAGCTAGGTAAGAATATCCAAAACAATGTCAATTAAAAATACCTCTAATGAAAGAGATTCCAAGATTTTCCTAATTAAGTAGTGGAATAACCTATTTTTCCCTGCTACGAAGCAAGGTTCTTAATTGAGCCCTAGGAACTGCCTGCTATAATATTTTATAAGACAAGCTCCTAAATAGAAAAAGGCATATCTATCCTAAACTCTAACCCACATCATCTCTGTTCCAGAGTTTTCAAGTCCAGTTCTTCCCTCTTTTCTCCCAAGTTTCTGTGAGTCTCAATTCTCTCTGCTGTACTCTCTTCAGCCTACTTTAACAACCTTTCATAAAGCAAAGCCAGAGGCAGTACAGCTGAGCTTTCAGCAGTAATGCCAGTGAATTTCACAGAACATGAACTGCTGGGACGACACATCACAACATTAGTTTTGTGTGTGTGTTTTAAATGCACTCATTCTTCTGGATATGACAAACCCATCACATTTTTAGGCTAAGCACCAGATTGCCTCTCTGATTTTGTCGGTATTAGGGGTCTTCAGTTGTAGTTCTATGGCCCTCTCCTCTACTGGACCCCCTCCTCATCCAGCTCCCAACACTGCTACAAGTAGTTATTATTTATAGTCTACCAAAAATAGCATAAGAATTAGAAAACTGAAAAATAAAAGGAATGCATTGTCAGCTTGGGACCAAGCAACACATTAAAGTTCTTTGAACACATCAAAAAAGATTACTCACTTCTCTCATCATCCTCAAAGTCATATCTAGCATAGCTGTTTGGCTCTGCTGTTCTCAGTGATCTCAACCATGGGAAGTCAGTAATCATGGAGTAAGGGGCGCCATCCACAATGCCTAGAAGACAGACAGGATGAGGATATAGAGAGGACAATGTCATTCCTGCAGCATCAGCACTCTTCATCAAGTAAAATTCACTGATACCACATAGATCAGCCACTCTATGCAGGAAAAGCACCTCCTCACTTCAATTCCCCCACTCTGTGCCAAAGGTCCTCCACTTCCCTCACAAGAATTATTATTCACATCTCTTGTAACTTGATGCAAAGTTACTTATCTTAGCAAAAAACGGATCATCAGCTTTCATCTCTTTATAAACGCTCACCTTCTAGAGTGTAAATATCTCGTCCCCAAGGATACTTAGTGTATTTCTTCAGGTCTTCATCGGTTCGTGTAGCTTCAGGGAAGAACTCATATTTAATAAGCTCTCTAGAGAGAAGGAGGAAGAGATTACAGCCACTAGTGATAGGAAATGTGAAGGCGGGTGGGAGAAAAACCAAATGGGAAATCCTATTACCCAATCTTTCCTTTAATGAGCCTGAATCCATAGAAACGCTCCTCCAAGACCCTCACACAAACTCAGTATGCAATCCTTTAGCTTTTCAGAGTACCACAGATAATCTGTACGGTTTAGATGATAAACCAATTAAGCATAGCTTTCTATCTGTAACAATTGGAACAATCCAATATAGCTGCAACTAAACAAAACTTCAGAAGTAAATTTGTTCTCTTAGGCACTTTAGTGAAAAACCAGGACAACAAAAACACTGGTTTAAAACAGTTGGATGAGAGCCACTGTATACAATTCCTTGCTGCTGAGTATTTTTGCTCCTCAGTAAGGACCTGATACTGATTGCACATCATCTTCCCCAGAAAGATTATTTCTTATTTCTTGGAGTAAATCAGTCTTTCTCTTTTTTAATAAAAGAAACTTGTTTTCATATTCGAAGATATTCCTCAGCCATCCTGACTACTTCAATGTTCAATTGCATTACTGCTGGATGGAATAGAACTGGAGAATTCTACAGTATTTTTCATATGATTAGGTTTATTTAATCTACGTTTTGTATTAGATCCATCTTGACATTGAAATTCTACATTGCACCATCTAGAATTCAACTTTCACTAGTCAATAAACCACTTTTTTTTTATTTGGCTAACAGAAGTCTACAGCTTGACTGAAGCTGCAGCTGCTGAATCAGATTGAATACCTTTTCTCTAAAGTAACTGAAGGGTAAGTACTCACTGGTTGATATTTGCTATTGTGTCCATCCAGCTCCGAATGCGCACCTTATTGCGGACATTAGGTGGGTTACTGAATTCATGAATTATGCAAATGTGGTACGGATAAGGGCCACTAAATATCTTTTGCTCGAGAGTCAAGGTGTCAACCTGTGAAAGGCAGCAAACAAAGACTTGTAACCAAGAGAAACAGAGAGATGTGATTTTAGAGTCAAGAGCAGACATCTGCCATATCCCCCAAATTCGGGGGGAACATGTCCAGTGAAAAGAAATTTTAGCAGCATACATAATCAAATACATGATTAAGCAAAGTAAAACTTTCCTAGTGCAGCTTTGCCAATGAATCTTCTCAAGCAGTGGAATTTGATGGGAAATGTCTATTTTCTGATGTGTTTCGCAACTCCAATATGTAAGTAAACTTTCATAAAATTACATAATGGTCTAAACTACATTCACTTTCTCAGAATGTGTCTCTGGCTTGGGGGGAAGGGGTTGGTTTTTGTTTTTTTTTTTTTTTCTTTTCTTTTTTTTTTTTCCCTAATAGTCTTACCACTGTCCTCTAAGAGCTAAAGCAGGAGATCTGGTTTCAAAGAAAAGCCAGCTTTTATATCAAATCAGCCTTCCCTCGTTGGTCAGGCAAACCAAGCCAGAAAAAGCATTACTTTGCATGAGAGAAGCAGAATCATGGTACAATACAGAACGCTCTGGTTAGAGTGATAAAGTCAAAAAACCATTCCAGATATTAAATGAAGCTCTCCTACTTACTTGTCAAATGACCTCAACAACTCACTAAATGTCAGTGCTTACATCTCCTACACGTCACCTCCTCACTAAATGTCAGTGCTTACATCTCCTACAGGAGGAAAGGGTTGCTCCCAGTTCCACAACTGTCTTACAACACTGTTTAGCATCAAAAGAGGATGCAGCTTTCAGCAAAGTAGTATTCAAAACACTAACTGCTGTTACTAGATCTAATACGACATAGATTTCAGATACCTATGCCTATGTCACGCTTCTGTTTATACACAACTACAAGCTGACTTAGTAGCATCTAGGTTCTTACAGTTATAATTACTTTTAGTTATTCAGTTTGGAATTAATTCAACGCATCATGATTTTTTACAGTATCTTCTAATGCAATGAATATTGGAGATGGTAACATTAATCTTAAAATTCAGTATCATCCAAGTTCCAGGTTCTGCAATAAAAGCCCTGATGGGATGAAGTTTTAATAAACAAGCTTCTCAGAGTTGTGTTATTATAACATTTACATTTTTTGCATTAACTGAAAAACACTTGAAGCCAAGAGTGGTGAAAGAATACAGGCAGAACTTCAGATCTGTTCATGATTAAATGAAAGTTGCTTGTGTACCTGCTGCATTGGACGAAGATAAATGATTCGGTTTCTTTCCGGTGGCATCCTGAGAATCTGATCCAGAACCTGATCCATGTTTAACTTCTTGCACTGGGCGTAGTCAAACCGATTGACAACTGGTGCATTTTCTACTTTCAAGTGTTTCAATACACGACACCTTGTAGCTATAAATCAGCAAACAAAATTATTAAAAGAAAAGAAATACAATACTAAAGAAAAGAATACAATACTAAAAAGACCTTAGGAGCCTTCTGTCAGAGATTTTCAAAGCCGACTGTTTCAAAAGAAGGCAAACAAGTAACGTAAGTAACAGACAATTACTGAAGTAGTTTGGATAGCTGGCAACTTAAGTATATCAAAAATAGACTAGCTGTTCATTTCTTCCACATTATGATCGAACTTTTAATTTGTGCACTTGTAAGAAGAGTCCTTTTAAAAGGCCATGTCAAATTTAACCTAACAATAACCTTTTTCTCCCTTTGTTTCCTTTCACAAAGCCCCCTGAATGGTCTGTGGACTGCCACAATTGAAAATCAGACCAAATGTAGAGTATTGTGAAGCCATACAATGTAAAAGAAAGCTATTTCCTTTCTAGTAACCCTGCTCATGTAATCAAAATTTACGTATCTTCTGAGAAGTATTCTGGAGTAAATAAAGAAATAATTTCTTCATTCTTTGCTAAGTAGAGATACCTCATTTCAGAAGAAAACATGTTATTTAGTGTAGATGTTGTAGAAAACAATAAATGACCCAATGCTTCAATACAGGACTAGGCACGTGAATCTAATGCAGCTTAAGTGCCCTAATTTAAAACAGATTTTTATCATGTCAAGGAGGAAAGTATCATCATGTCAGCTAAATAATCTGTGGAAGCAGGAAGAAATGAGAGTGTCCTGGTTTCGGTATAATAAACTACCAGAATTGAGAAGCAACATGCCCTGTTCACTAATGGGTCCTGTCGCCTTGTGGGAAAGCATGGGAGGTGGAAAGCTGCGTGGTATTTGGCTGCCTGCCAGGTTAAACCACGACAGAGAGAAAAAACAAGGTACTCTGAAACTCATTTCATCAATTTCCAATTGTTGTATTATCACTCTTTAATAAACATCTCATCTTCCTAACTGTCATATAATTTAATCTGTTGATTTTCAGATATTAATCTTTATTGTACCTGTTACAACTTATAAGGAAAGAGGCATTCAAATTGAGAAACAGTAATATTTGGTGTTCTAAGCATCAGTCTGACTTGTAGCAAAGCAGCTGATGAATACAAAATAAGCAGTGGACTGACTTTAATTCTCTCAGAAATTGCTAATAATGCCAGATGGAGGAGGTATGCATGACATTAACTACATACCATGTATGAACATCATTTTGGGGCAGTCTTTCAGTACCAAATCTGTTATTCCACAATTGGTCAAGGTGATTCCAACAAGGTTTTTGGATTTCAAAGTCAGTACCTGGTGAAAAATAAAAAAAAAAAAAAAAAAAAAGAAAAATAAATAATCTATGACAGGTAAAAACAAAGAAAAAAATTAAAATATACTGAATTTTTAAAGATACTGCCAAATACAGAAGGCTATTAACTGGATAGTAATCAATATAATACATCTTCTGTTCGCAACAGGTATTTGAGACGACTAGGCTACTGATGACAACGAGAAAAGACTTCCTGCTGACCAGCAACATCACAAAATGCAAAAGTACAACTTCACAAGATTAAAAGAGGAGTCATATCAGAAAGCACAATTTCTATCAGAAAACCTAAGTATCATCTGTCAGGAACTTCAAACCCTCTACTATTCAATTTCCGTTTTTCAACCACGATGACAAAAATGGCAATTCTAGACAGTAACTCTTGTTTAAACACAGAAAGAAGATATGGCAGAGAATCATGGTTTGAACTTCCCACACCAATGTATTTTACCAGCGCTATCTCAGAGGAAAACCTCACACGGAGGGTTGAAAGTTATATACATAACTTATTTAATCCTCTATGTCCACTATCAGTGTTAGAAAAATAAAGCACACATAAAGCTCAAGAAACAGATAAGCAGAATCGTTTCCAGTAGCATGAGCACAAGGAGAATGTAATAAGAAAGTGTAGTAAGAAAGGATCTTTTTGGTTTTTTATCTGAATTTTTCAAAGTCTTATCACTAAAAATTCTACCAAAATCTAGCAGCTCAAGGATGAAGCTGACCAATTATACAACGAAGACTAACAGAATTCTATTAAAACAAAGTAAACACATGTAAAGAGAAAAAAGAATCATTCTGCAATGGGTTCTTTCAGTTCCAGCAATTTAAGCTATTCCTTGTAACCACAGATAGTTAGAAAAAAATTAAAAATCACAATACTGTTCTTTCAAAATGGCATATTTTAAGAAGAAAAATCATGCACCCAAAAATATCGTTTATGCTGATCACAAAAGCTGTAATGCATCCTAGTAACCAGAAAAATATTACGGGACACATTCACAAAAGCTATCTTAAATTAGTGAGGCTAAGTTCTTCACTGGACAAAGAGGGGAAAATAAACACAGGCAGGTTCCTCTACAGCAGAACTCAGAAGAGAAGCTTAAGTTAGCTGTCAGAGTCACCCTCTGAAGCAATCTCATGCTCCGCTAGAATACGAGCCTTGGGTAAACAGCCCCAATACAGTAAGCCAGACCTTGCGATTTCTCCTTCCATGACTGATCTTCACTGCAGAATTAAGTCATGTTATTTATATACTAAGAGAACCTCCAGCCTGCAAAGTAACAGCTGAGTTGCTGTGTCCAGAGATAATTATATATCCCATGTTTCTTTTAACAGCAGTAGCCTATGCTGTCGTTTCAAAAATAAATGCCAGAGAATAAATTTTTCCCTGCCCATCAAGAAGGACACTGTGGGACAGCAGGACTTCATGCAGCACTATAGCCATGAGCATCTGACAAACTTCAAGTTTAGCTTTAGCTTATACTTTGCTCTTCTCAGGCTGCTCTTCTCAGGCCAGTCAGAGTATCACTGCACCTAACAGAAATTTCCTGTATATGGTTAAGACCAAAAAGAGCAGCAACATCAGTTATAACTCATCTGGCTCTACACAGAAGACAAGCTTGTATAATTCCATGATTGTTCATGAGCATCCCCAGCTGATAAATGTGTAGCAGGTGAGGAAAAAGACCTTACTTGAACATGATCATCTTCAATAACCGGGTCACTTGTACTTGTGGACTTATCAGCTGTCCTTTTCCTCTTTGTGGTTTGCCGTGGCTTTGGCTTGGCCACCTCTGGAAACAGAAAACCAGAAAAATCTTTCCTCTGTTTACATTTCAGGAGAACAATAGAGGCATTCCCTAGCTGAAAACGTCCAGTAAGAACATACATTTCTTACATAAGCAGATCAAAATACCTGTCTGGCTTGAAAACAACTATATCTCTTTTCCTTGCACAAAAACCACTTTCAGGTTTGTTGCTCAGAATCATTCATACTAAATAACTTGGGCCGGGGGGTGTGCTGTTTATAGCTTAAAACACAGGAATGCTGAACCTTACAAGTTCAACATCACAGAAAGATGCGGAGCCAAGAAAAGAACAGAAGATGAATTGTTAGGTTACATTTGGTTCTCTGCAGCAAACAGAACATTCTTGACAAATACAAGAACCAAAATAGTTTTAATGTTTTAAATAGCAGAAATAATCTCAAACTACTTGAAAGTCTGCTCTTTATAACTGTCACTAAGTTTTTCCTAATATTCCAAAGGATGCCCAGGTATAAAATACTTTGATGTTCCCAAGCTGCTGCTTAGTCTATTTCATGAAGCAGTGACATCAAATTCCTGCTTGATTTAACAGATGAGGCTTTGAAAAGAAATGACGATAGATGATCACCCTTACTTCCTACACTAAGAGAACAAACATGCCCTAGAATCAGTTTTCTGTGATTAACAGATCGAAATGAGAAATTATTTTCCTAAAATTAAGTTTCCTTTTACTTTTTTGTTAAAACATATGGCATGTTCACAAAGATTCACAATCAAGATAGAAGTGCAAAATATTAGAGACTATATATGAACTACTCCATGCTATTCTGCCATTAACATTAAAAAATACCTCTTTTCCTACTTAATAGCATCAAATTCCACCAATACATGTAAACTACTAATTAACATGTGACATTCAGTGGGCCTATGAGCTCCAGAGTTCAGGCTACTGCTTTAGGGGATCCACAGGTTGAGATGTAATATTAAGTACTCAACATGGCACCCATGAATCATCATCCCCAGGGAATTTTTTTGACAGTTCCTAGAATATCTACAGATAGTAAAATACTTCCTAGCTATATTATAGGAAAAACTTTCCAATTTTGTGTTGAATTGCTCAAGATGTAGCCTAAGGTCAAGAAATCTTTACAGAAGGTTTAACATAATATGCATTTCAAAATGTGAAAAGCTTGCTTCACTACAAATGCAAACTAAAACAAGTTTAAAAAACCCCATTTATTACAAGAAAAAGCATGGCTTACATTTTTAGTAAAGTAAAAATCAAAATTACACACTTGAGTTGTCCTTTAGCCAGCTAGTCTGTGGTGATAATGCTTTTAAAATTTCACTGTCTTTAATATTTGACTTGTTCCACTGTTTAATATGAGTAAATAATTTAAGGGAAAAAAAATACTTCTACTAACAAACATAGGTTTGTTACAGAAGCTGAAAACCACAATGTCATTTATGCTAGAATAATAGAAAGCAGTCATATTCAAGGCACCTTTTTAGACTATTTATGGAAAAACATTTCCAACTCTGTAACAAAGCATTTTCAGGTTATACTCTAATGAGTTGTATATCCTATCCTAGTGAAGAAAAGCACTGTAATAGCCAGGCAGAAGAAGCCTCACTGTCCTATGTATTAAATACAGATTTAAAAGATAAAAATGACACATCAAGTCTCATATTCTGCCTCAAGCATCAGCTAATATCTGATGCTTCAAAGAGGAAAATAAGTGCATAAAGACACACACGTAATTGTATGGAGCTGGGAAAACAGTTCTGACTGTTAGTAAGCTAAATATAGGAAATACTGAGACATTTTTCTCCACGAGCAGAACAGATCTTTTTTCTGACTAACAAGTGAAACATGAAAACAGAGATGCTTTCAGAAAGATACCTTAATTTAATACTTAGATCTGACTGACTTCACTTCATGTTTTGGTAATGAATGAGGATAGAGAGGAAATATTTTCTTTTGATTTTGTAGATTAATTACTAGTTATAATGGAGCAAGGTAGAAAACAGACATTTTAAATTTAATAGCAAGATCATTTCTTCAATCTGAGATGTATGTAGCTACAGAACAATATCCTAGGTCATTTAGGTTTTGTTAACACTTGGGAACATTAAGATAAACTGGAAAGACACTAGGACATACTGTGTTTGAATCATTCCGTGTTAACAGAGATACAAATTTGCTATCAATCTTTTCTACCTCCAATGCATACGGTTCAGTAAATAGCACGTTTCATTTTTCAGTTTCATTTTACTTGCCAGATAGTCTCAGCGAAGAATCCTGTATATATGAGGTGATTACAAAGTGTGCTATCCCAGACTAAGATGATTATTTTGGAAAGCAAGTATATTTGGAAGAAACAGCAAGTTCCCCTCTCACATCTATTCTTTTCTCCCAACATTTCTGGCTTCATTCTAGCCCTTCAGGACTTTGTTTTTATTTTATTGTTTTGGTTTTTTTACATGATGTGAAGCACGAACCTATTTAATAAAAAGACAATTTTCAATGAGTTTGATCACCATGCCTTATACACTTGGAAGCAGAATCCAATATGCAGGTGCACAAGCTTGGCTCAATTATAATTATGGCTTTCTTTATTGGCTGATAAAGTACCAGTTATTAACTTTTGCCTTCTTGCTAAGATCTGAGCGTACCTGCTGTCTTCTTCTTTTTAAAGGGAGAATTTTAATGAGGGAGACAGTCTTATGTTTCAATGAATAACAGCCTTCACAGGAAGAGAGAAGCTGTCAAGAGAAGTTGCATTTGGTTTTCAAATGAGTAAATCAAACAGTGTTTAGTATGTACGGATAACACATACAGAAATACTTGCATGGAGAAAAAAGTCACTGGCAGTCTTTCAGAGAGATCTGTTATTTTACCTAGCTATGGCAGCGAAGTCAGCCGTTTCTGTTCCATCAATATTCTGTCCCTTTGACAAACCACCTAGTTTTAAATTATTAACCAATAAACTTCACACTTAACTTCAGTATTATCTGTGGGTGTTGCTGTTGTTCAATATTGTCTCATGCCAGCACAGTAGTTTACTCAGAAATTAACACATACATATAGATCATACCTGACTCTGACACCAGAGGGACATGGGACAGCTTGCTTCTAGCTCGTGTTAGTGGTCGGCGAGGATACTCTTCTTTATACTCCACCTCACAGCTCCTTCGCTGGGAGCCCGTGCTCTCCTCCTCACTGGCAGGCCCACAGGCACTCCCACTAGTCCTCTCATCACTTGTCTCTCCTGGAGGCCCACAGTTTGGCAGAGTCCTAAGTGCAAAATCTGACCCAGTGCTATTCGGTCCATTCCTGCAGGCTCCACTCGTGGATGGGCAATCCCCACCGCAACACCCACTAGTCCTCTGTTGCGCGTCCTGTGGCTTGTAGCAGGAACACCTGGAACAAACAGAGCTCTCCTCGGTCTCCCTCTCACTGGAACCTTCACTTTTACAAGGCGAGCAGACACACTGCCTGGATTCATCTCCAATTGCTGGACTGGTGCCAGCAGAGTGGCTATGAGCTGTCTGTGCACAGTCAGGGCTAGGAGAAACAGCACTGCAGGAGCTGGATGTTCCCGTTGATCCAGTAGCATTACTGCAACCTGGGTATGAATCTTTGCTTTTGTTCCTTTCAGGCATGTCACTTGCTGCTTTCATGTCTGCTTTAATCTGCTCACTTGTTACTTGACAACCTTTCTCACAGCTGCTTTCCTCGGTATGGAACTGCTTTGTCTGGCCCACTTGGCTGGCACTACATCTCTTCCGCAGTGGTGTCTTGCCTTTACCGCTCACTGGAAGAGTTAAACGAGAGAAAACAATGAAACAACCTAATACACAGTTTAAATAAATGCTAAGTGCTACTCTGTTAGAGACTACTTAGAACAGAAGGCAGCCTAGAGGCCAAATCTTGTCAGGACCATGCTGCTATTCACATGTTATGGGAATTAATAATATTTCTAGTAGTTGCTGAATCTCTAAAATGTCTTGCAGTTATTTTTGTAGTGATGTGCTGGAGTGTTTGTTAGTAAATGAGATACATATTTGCCAGAGAAGCTAATATTTTCACAAAGCAGCTAACTGGTTAAAAAGGCCAAAGCACAAAAACATGAAAAACACACTGGTAATAGGCTTCTGTTTTCTTAAATATGAGGAATAAATCTGTGGAATTAAATAGTAACATAGATAGGACTAAAGTTTATGCTTTCAACAGCAACCCTTAGCTCCCCCTCCTGGGTATGGAAAGCTGTGTCAATAGGTAACAGTAGTCTCAGTTTACAGATGAATAAAAAACCATAGCGAATAGTGTACAAATCACAATTGGAACTTAATGTCTACTGTCTTAATCCTCCCAGCTAATTACACTAAACCAAGCCTGAAAAAACATTATTGGCACTACAAACGTTTATGCAAATTGTCTCCAAACGCAGGTTATTTCAACCCTCAAACCAGAACTGACATCTGCAGTATACGCACAGCGCTCTACAGATTTCCAAGTTGAAACTACCAGTCTTGTTGAAATGTACTAAAATGACAGGGGGGCTGATGTGTAGGGAGTATGCTAGTTACAATAGGAAGAGACTTGATCCATTACAGCTTTGGTATGTCCTAGGCTTTGCAGAAATTAAACCAGTACTAGACCAGTACATTTCTCAGTCCTTCACAATGCAGGATTTTAACTGCTTAGCTAAATATTCATTAAGGCTTAATACCCTATGTACTTCATCTGTCAATTACTTATAGACTACAATTCAACTTCAGCGTCCTCCTTTCTTGTGTACATATGAAACTACTTTACTTAGAATACAAACTACAGGAAATAGCACATCATCTCTGTTGCTGGAAAGGCCGTATGTTATACGGCATCGGACCCAGGACTCGGACTTGGTGCCACAGATGTGCAGCTTATAGCTGTAAACTCAAAAGACAGGGAATGTCCTTTTCTGTATCTCTCTATAATTGTCATACTACCATGAGGTTCTAGGTCTCTGACTCTGAATGAGTCATAATAATACATATATACTAATAATAATAATAATATACATACACATACACACAGGCTATAATACTAAGCGTTGCTCAGAAGTGAAGAAGACAGTACTAAACATCACCCTGAGAATTCTAACTAACCTCCAAAGCTCCCATCAAAGTAAAGTTGATCTTAAAGTGTCTCCTTCAGGACACTCCCACAGGGTCCCCATGAACCAAAAGACGGCTACAACTCTCACGCATTTGCCCCAATGGTCACATTTTGTTTCAGCAGCAATGCTTTGACAGACGAATCATATAGACAACAGAGTTGCAAATTTGGCTTCACAGACATGATAAGTTCTGTGCACTTGGAAATCCGAAAGAGGAGCTGCAGGTTTCTGCGTGCAAAGCAGTGCAGCACCGCTATTTCTGTGTTTCTGTACAGTGACTATGTGATTGGAGCTGAGAGAGATGTGTCCTTACATCTCCATTCTAGATTTATAACAGGAAGTAAAGAATAGGGGGCAAACAAACGAGCATGCCTTTTACAAAGCTAGAAACAAAACTGAACAAGATGGAAAGACTGAAGCTTAAGAATAAATTTTGCTTAACAGTGCCCAGGAACCCATCTGTTCCGCACCTGAAGGTTCTCTAGTTTCCACTGGATCTCTGCTTTTCTCTTCTCCATCTGAGTAATTCTGTGCAATGCTGTTAGAGATGCAGGCTCTTGAAGTCCCCATGTTTTCTTCCTCATCCTCACTGTCTGAATCATGGACAGTAATAGGTGCTGCTTTTACAACAGGCTGAATGCCACTTGGTCCTGAAAACAGTAGAAGAATGCCAACAGTTCATGTAAAAATAAGCCAAGCATGGATTAAAGGGCTGAAGAACTGCTTGAAAAAATGACAAGAGATTAATTTCGTTCAATTTAGCCACCCATTCTGGGGCTCCCTCATTAAAATCCAAATACGAGAAGAGCAGAACACTGCATTTCAGCATTAAAGCATTCTAGTTTGGAAGGGGAAGAGCGTCACAATGTAAGACAAAACACAGGTCTTCTGTAATATTTCTCTGCTTCAGAACAGCTTAAATGTCCTTCTACAATAGTAACTGCACAACTATGTATTATAATCAGTCCCTGAAACCTCCACCACAAAGACAGAAATGTCAGTCAGAACATCTGCAATTATCCTTCTAAATCCCACCAGTAGAAGTGGAAAGGAGAAGCATGAATTATCAAGCTTCAGTATAAACGTGCTTTGTTAGTTACCTCTCTAGGCTACTAACGGAAGTCATTAGCCAATCACAATAACTTATCTGCCTATCAATAACACAAGAAATGAACATGAAGTTAAATAACATTTTCAGAAGTTATCTTGAAAAAGTGAGCAGATCCAGCATACGTGTATGTTACTTCATGTTGTTAGCATATTTAGTAGAAAACTATGTTGTCCAGCAAATAGTGGTTATGAAAGAAATCAAGACTGCCTTATGTCACTAACGATGTCACTAATACAAATTAAATTAACACTGGAACAAGTTGCTCTGGCTTGAAAAAAAAAGCAAAAAAGAATCCACATGCTGCAGTGAAAGAAGTAAGGTCGTTAACACCAACATTGAACATGACAAGCTCATTCAGGCCTTCTCAGTCTTTTATTATACTAGGCACAAAAATACAGCTTTAAGATTAAGATATTTTACTCCATATGCAAGAGAAAACTGGGGACCGTAAAACAGACTTTAAAACAGAATAAATTTCTTCACAGCAGTAAGCCGTGCTAGCATCATTATTCCAAACACATCAGACAACCCAGATGACGAAAACCATCCCAACACAGACTTATACTGAAAAATTTAACCCCTCAAGAAGGGGATATCAAAAGGTAATTTCCTTCCAAAACCAGAGTTACCTGCTTGCTCTTCATCGACCTCCATAGGAACAACAGCCTGGCTGTGAGCCGGGAGCTCATTTTGGCCCTGCCCAGCAGCCATTCCTTCTTCCTGTGCTACCTCCTCCATCTCATTCAGTGCTGAAAAAATTAAGATGAGGTCAAGAAGAGGAAATAGAAGGAACAGAGCCCATAAGCTTAGGAGGAATTCAACTGGCACCCATAGAGAGTCAGAGAATCCTCAAGAAATAAGTAATAGCTGCCTTGATTCCTTCAGTGAGTCTCTAGGTTGCAAAAAGTCTCTCACAGATTTGTTCTATGTCTCTTTAGCCAAGGCCCCAGCCCAACTTTTGGGGTTTACTTCTCCCAAATTTTCCACTCCTCCTCAAAAGTCTTGTTCTACTACAGTGAGCAGCATAACCCGGATTTACATATTTGTTCCCTCCAATGACTTCTGCCTTTGCTGGGAAAGTTTGAAAATATACCATCTGACACTGTGATGTGCTTCCAGCTCTGACCAAAGGAACCTAGAAAACACTTCACACTTCCACAGATGAGTATCATGTTGAAACTCTACATTGCTAACATCTATACCGACACATATCATTGAATTGTAAAGTGCCTGTAACAGCTATTGATACAACACAAAGACAGCTTTTATCACACAGGTATCAGAGATGTGCAGACAGCCCTCAGAAAAGATTAAAGTTACATACCAGGAACTGAAAGAACCACAAGCTTTCAATGTATATTCATATCTTCTCTAGGACCCTACGTAAGTGGCAATGCAAATAAAATCACTCCCTACAAAGGTTCACAAAGATCAGAGATTACCCTCAGCTGCAATCTGCTGCTCTTCAGCTTGACCATCTTGTCGCAGCTCATTCTCCTCATTCTGGTCATTTGGGTGTTGGTGATTGTTGTGGTGGATGTTTGGATTATTGTTATTCTGGTGGTTATTGTTGTTGTCATTGTCATTGTTGGAGTTCTGATTGCTGACTAGGGCAGATGAGACACCAATTCCTGTGCCTGCACTTAGGCCCACACGAGCACAACCCTGAAAACAAAGAGCAGCTATTAAGATTTGAAAACACAGACGCATTATCTCGACAACATATCTTAATGCCAACAGAAGCAGCATTCTGTCAGTAGTATCCAGGACAGCAGAAAAACATGCACGTGAAGAACAGGGAAATTGTCCCTAATACTTCCTTATGCCTCACGTTGCAGAGGTCCATCTTAAGTTTGGCAACCCAGACAACTTACACTCCTAATGAAAGGGAACTCCACAAAGCATGTAATCTTACTTTATTAAATTGTATTTCATTTGCTATGAGATCATATTACGTCAATACAAATAGCAGATTATATAGTCTTCCCAGAACACAGTAGCCTCAAGATAGAATTAACGATCAAAGAAAGCACTTTTTTACATAGGCAGTTTTCATTACGTTACAACAGCTGTTACAAAGATTTGTGTAACAGTGTGGGAGAGGGTACAACATGAAGAAATAAAATCCTAAGCTTTGAAAGTACTCCAACAGAGGAACAGTACCCCCATTTCACCCACTACAAAAATCATAAAAACCCCTTACCATTCTAAACAGATTCCCAAGAGTGAAAAAAATCATATAAAAAGCAGCAGCAAAATGAAGTAGCAGCAGGGACCTCAACAGAAACACAGAATCAATGCAAGTCTTATTTCCTGGTCACATATTCATACAAGATCATACCTTGCCATTGCTCCCATCTGCAGAAGAAGCATCATTCTGCCTAATATATCATGCTAATAGCAACTGCAAACCAAAGTAATTTAATTTATTTACCAAGCTATTTAATTAATTACAACTTTTAAAAGAATGCATAACATGAGCTGGAGCTCATCATGTTTCCAATGAACTGGTAACAATAAAAAGCAAAACCATTCCTTGAAAGACTCACCTTAGGAGGTTCACGGAACATCTGGTCCAGAGAAATAAATTCTAAGCTTGGCAATAACTCAATGAACTGACTAAAAGAATCTAGCTTTATCGCATGGCATCGCACCAGGGTTAGGTCAACCAGTCGGGTCCACCTTGAATGATCTGCAGAAGAGAAGAGATGCATTTCCTGAAGGTTTCCTATATCACTTATTTTTCATTATACCCTTTTCAGATTTGAGAGTAGGCATCTTCCGTATCTCCATTCTGACTGTTACCAGCATCACTATGGTTCCAAACCAAGCATCATCTACTGTACTTGCTAAGAAATAGAACAAGCAGTACTATGAGCAGAAAAATTCTGTTTTAATATCACAGCAATTCATATAATATCTCTAAAATTTCAAAGGTGTGCAATACCTGTGATCCAATTATTTGGATTATGTAGATGTGGGCAGTTGTAAATGACCAGATACTTGATGCAAGAAAAAACTTCATTTACAGCTTTCATACCAATATCTGTAATAATTCCTGGATTTTCAACCACATCAGCCAAGCCGTACTTCACCAAGTCTCCATTCGTCATTTTACCTATGAAAAAGATAGTAGCAAACACACCAGTAAATTTCAGAAACTTGCCTTTTATAGCATGATTTTCTAACTCCCTAGTTTAGTCCAATTTGACAAAATAGATCAGATTATTACTTCAGTTCAATAAAGCTGAGACTTTCCCAATTTCAGTAAGAGTTTCAGGAAATAAAGAAAAACATTTTTGGCTGTATGACATCAGCAGCCTCAATCTGGGTATGTTAATATTATTTTTAATCACTCTTAGAAAATGATTGAAAACACAAACTTATTTAATCCTTATATTTGCCAAGTAATTTATGTATATAAAAAATGTCATACACTGTAGTAAAAACTCATCAACATATCCTAGATGAAGAGTTTCAAACTGTGGAAATTCCAGTTCAGCCATCTTCAAAGCAGAAAAAACACCATCTTTGGTCAAGGAAGGCTGGATCCGCACTTCATGCAACCTGAATGCAATTAAGAATTGTTCCTATTAAAAGGCATGCCAAAACACAATTGCCATAGAAATCCCTCAAGAAGATGCCCTCTTGTAATAAAATGAAAATATTCTTTCAACAATGGCAGGATTAAGAGGATATTTGTTGTATCTTTATGGCAATATTTGGCAGTTACATATAGTAAGCTATATAGTGAGACTAACAGCACCACACTTTTCAGATATAGGTCTAAGAAGGCAGCTTATGACACAAAATGATTCAGAAACAGACATAACTCCAGTTATTTTAACCACAGAATACTCCTCTTCTGTAAAGTTTAAATGTTTATTCCTTAAGTTTTTGAAGGTTGTTCTGCTTCTTCATGTTCTTGGACTTCATTACTAAGATACTTATTTTGAAAAAGGAGAAAGGGGAAAAGAAAGATCTAAAGGCCCATACCTTCGTGCAGCAGTTATGATGAGGTAGCCAAGATCCACTTCAAGTGCATTCTTGCAAGCTCCCAGAACTATAGTGTGCAAATTCCTAAAACCACCTGACAAATAAAAAACATTCTTTCACTTAAGTCACAGATCACAACCTTAAGCCTTACACATTTCCACCAGTGTTGTCTTGACAAGTAAATTAACAAAACACATCTTTTTTAGCAAATCAATAAAACACATATTTGCACCCAACTCCTCTCCAATCCTGCTAGTTCTACTCACCAACAAATGCAACTGGAAGGTTAGCTTATCAGTCAAGAGTTAATTGCAGTTAAAAGACCAAAACAATACTCAATACAGAGCTATATTTAGCACCATAACCATAGTTCCAAACTCGATACCTTTAAAATAATAATCAAGAAAGGATATGCTACAGACAAAAAAGCTAAGCTTCACATGCCTCCAGTACTTGCTAATATTTTTATTTATTTGTTTGTTTGTTTTAAGTATGAGGGATAAGAAGTTTCATACCTGATCTCCAGCTATCTTCCACCACGTGCTGGATAAGTCCTCCCAGAAATGGAACACGAACCAGTTCTAAATGCTCCAAATTTCGAGCAGAAGCCAGGCCCGTCACTAAGGGAACATACTTCAAAGAATTTGTGGGTCCTACATAGAACAAACCAATATAGACAAAGAAGGTTTTCACTTAACAACATTGAACATATCACGTTAAAGAATTAAAAAATGTCCACATATATCCATCTAGATCAGGAAGTCAACAGAGCACCAAATTCTTGGTATTCTAAGATTTCCATTTACAGTTGGTGCCTATGCAGCTTTAACAGATTTATTAAATTTCCTACATGCTAAAACATCCCCTCCATATATTAATCCCTCTTACCAGCACAGTTTCTCATGACAAAAGTGCGTAAGCTGATACAAAGGAAATCTTTAAAAGGCTGTGGTTTGGTGAGTCTCACCCACTTCAAATAAAGGTGCCTCAGCATTGGGATACAAGGAATCTCAGGGACATTCACCCCTAATAATACATAAACAAAACAAACATTTTAAACAAGCTTTAAAATATAAACTCTAGGATAAATTTCTTCGGATTAACATTCTGGCTTTAAAAAGGAAGTCTTTTCTTTGCTATGTGGCATGTGAGAAAAGCTGTAAACATTTTAAACACAAGTTCTTCACCTCAGTTTGTCAACACAGTTTTTTAGAATTTGCCCTTTGGACCTGCTACCATATATACAGCAACTAATATTTCAAAAATGCCACATGCCAAATTCCCTCTCTTAACATGAATTATAATCTTGCAGAATTTCAAAGCCTTTAAATTCACCAGTGTTGAAGCCAACTACTTCACCATTACCACACTCACCTACTAAGTGCAAAGTCTGAATTTTAGCTCCTATAGGAATTTTCAGCTTGTTCTCAGGAGGAATTGGAAAAGCACCATTACGATTACGAAACTTCCCTAAAATGTGAACTTGCGGCATGTATGTCCAAATAGCTTCCACCAGCTCTAAATGAGAGGTCTCAACACCCTGGGTAAAAGGAAGCAAAGCAAATGCTCTAACACCAGTTCAAGCAATGATATCCTCTTAACTTCTCAATAACACACTATACATGATGCAATGTGTTATTTCACTTTAAATTTGTGGCAAGACTTGTCTTTTTAAAAGCAGAGGCATCAGAGTTTTAATTCATTTCTGGACTTAAGAGCACCTGCGATTCCCCCTGGTGCAACTAAAAATAGTACTCATTTGCAAATATGGTCAGAATTAACTGCTACTCTGTACAGCCAGATCTGAATACAAAGTCCAGGTCTGAACACGAAACCCTGTAAGCAGTAAGTCCCTGCCACATTTCTTCTGCTCTGTTAACATGCATCATCTCAGCTGCTGAAGGAGGTTCTCTCTCGAGTCTAACCACTCACCAGTAGATTTGGACAAGCCTGCAAAGCCTCTAAAACGCCAGGAATGCTGAAAGCTTCATGGCCACGGACTCTGCGTCTTTCAAGATACCTGGGATGAAGACCATAAAGTTGTTCAATGTCTGGCATCTTCCTCAGCAGCGTTAGGAAACTGGAATCAGTGAAACCTAAGATGACAACAACAGATTTGGTATTTGTGTGACAGCAGACACCTAGCTGTAAAGGGAAAGCCAAATACACTGTTCTCTTTATATGGTAGTATAAATTCTACAATGTCAAAAGATGTACTCAGTGAAGCAATAGCTTTTCTTCTCCTTCCAGACTCTAGAAATCATGACCTACATACTCTTCTGCCTTGAATTTTGCAGGCTTGCTATAGGTTTCCTTCAGTGGAGTTGCATGGCTACAGGGTTAACTATACTTTCTCCCTTCTCAGATGAAGCACCTCTGCAGACCGTCAGGCTTTGTGTCTCTCTCTTTCCTGAATTCCATTTATCAACTACATGGCTCAAAAATGCCCAGCTGGATCAGTTTATATGCAGTTCATCACTATTCACCGCAGCTCACAATTCTCAAAGAAATAAGACAGTTTCTTAAAACAAAGGATTATTTTATTCTAACATAAGACAACACATAAAAAGGATTTTAAACTAGTAAGTTACCTGCGTTTACATCTATCTTAGGTTAGGCCTACCTACCTGATATCAGCCCTAATCAATCTAATTTTGCAGATCCTCTAAGTTTTAGAATTCACTCATTTTAGCTCTCTCCCCCAACAAATCCCAGCAGTGTAATTTAAATCCAACAGAAATCCTAATACTCACAGGGTTGACCTAGGTTGCCAAATTTATCTATTGATCTGAAGATGGCTTGAGGTGTGACATCAAAACTTATTTATTCTTACATTGTTAAGTGTTGGCAGATGAGGTGCTCTCTCATTCCATTGTATTTTTTCCTGCCTGCATGCAAACAGCCTCTTCTTGGATTAACCCTTGGATTAACTCCCTTACAATAATCAGACAAACACAGATTGTATTTACAGATTGCTACAGAGAATCCCCGTTTCTGCTACAATAATATCCAATATATATATATACACATACAAACACAGACACAGACAAATTTTCCAAACCACGTAGTTGAGGAAGCCACCCAAATCTCACAAAAGTCAAAAGGAATTAAACATCTAACTCCTTTTACTGCTTTCGAAAATTTACCCTGCTTATGTCATTATAAATACCAGGACAGCACAGACAGTTTTGCTCAATACCACTTTAATGCCATATTTTGAGTGAGTGCATTACTCACCAGTGGGCATGTATTCCCACCAACGGCCTGCACATAGATCCACAACCTTCACTACTCGCAGATAAAGAGTGACGGCTTCCTTCAGCTTCCTGGACAGGCATTCCATGCACATGATATCCTGCAAGGGAAGGTACCTTTGGGAGAGGAAAAAACACTCCTCTGATTTATCAAAGGTGGATCCTTTTCGACTTTTTCCAAACTAAAGAACATCCCAAGCACGACTACACAAATTCATGTATTTCTAACACCTAACACATTAATTCAAACACAATTTTCAGATTTTAGTCTAATAAAGTGTGAAATTTTGCTAAGCAGAATGACTCACCAATTTTTGACACTGAATATAGGATATTTAAGGTACAAATATAATACTAAAATGGAGAGATGCTTTAGTTCTCTAATAAATACTGTTAACCAAACCATTTGCCACAATAGTTTCTACGTGGTTTAATTAAAGGTATTTTCATTTTCTAGTACATACTAGCATGCTCAATTTGCAAACATTTTGGAGAGCTGCTGTTTTTAAAGAACTTGTCATAAGACATCATATTTTGAATATAATAGGCATGAGTGAACATCTTGGAGAAGGACTGTGCTGTAGGGAAGATTATACACTCATCCAAGTTCCTCTCTGCACACTAGGAAGCAGATGCAAGAATTTCAAAACATGCACCTCAACTATGTAACACCTGAGATACATTTCTGCACTGAAATGAATATTTAAACATTTGTTACCACACACTGGTGAACAGAATTAAATCACTTATTTCTTTCTTCTTCCTTCTACCATTCATGACATTCACAGAAATTAATTTTCAAAGTATCCAAATAAATTCTGGGTCTGAAAAAACATTTCTCACCCCTTTTTACCCCGTTTTTATCCACCAGTTCACTCATGGTACATCCACACTTTCTGAACACTATGTGACACAAGCATCAATGCAGATAAGATTGAGAAAAAAAATTGAAAGCAATATAATAATAAACAATAAATTGACTTCTGACAAGCTGCTCACCTAAAGATGTGGCAAAGCACTTCATGAGAGAGTTGGTTCATGTAATCTTTTGGCTCATCAGCTTTGGCAGACTCAGAGCCTTCCCTGTTCACTGAGCACGGTTTCACATTTTTCCGCCGGGGACCCATATTTGCAACGATTTCTGATTAAAGGAAATATTCACAATGTCATGTAAATTCAGTGCAACTGAAAGAGAAAAGGGACAGAAAGTAGAGGAGGACACACCAGTTAAGCTGTGTTTACCGAAAAAAGCAGCAAAATCTGCCAATAAAGACAAGCTCCAGTACAGCTGAATTGAGTTAACTAAGAAACAGAAAAATTCTTCCAGCAAGTTACAGTTTGCCTTGTACATGAGGTCTCAGACACAACCTGACAATTATTAGATAAACTAGAAAGTCCCTTCGAGCTAAGGGAAACTGACAAAGAGGAAAATCACCACAGGTTTAATACGAGATCAATTCTTTTGCGTGAATAAAATGTCTTCAGAGATACCATCCACACACTAGTTGATCAAGACAAATCACAGGAAAGCTGTGCGGAGACTACAGAGGTTACCAAGCAAATACCATCTAGACATGTTCCAGTGAAACAGAAAGCCCAAACCCTCTGTCTAGCAGAAAAATAATTTTACTTTTAGAAAAAACGGGCTCCTACTGATCATTCCCAAAAAATACCCTATTAAAGGTCCTCAAACTAGCTCTTAGAGGTTAGAATACCAAATAAAATATTCAAGTTGCTTAGTTAAAGATCAAAAAATCTGAAAGACCTTGCCTCAGCAGCAATGTGCAGGATATCCTCTCCTCTTTCCCTTTATTGAATTAATGTGTTTGTGTCTACATTGTTCCTGCAGCACACATACAGGCACAGAAACACTGAAATAACAAGAATATATGTTTCATTTAAAAACATACAAATTGATTACAAGAAGTAACAAATAAGTAACTAAAATAAATATGAACTTAATGTTAACATTAGAATAACTGAGTTAACACCTCATGCAGATGAATGGCATGAGAAATGTCTTCGCTACGGCTATTTAGCTGAGGAATGCTTTCTGGTAAATAGGGTAAAGCATCATTAATGCAGTAAACCTGTTTAACAGGTTGAATACCAAAATTCTGTGGATGAGGAAAAACAACTTTAAAAAAAGACAGATTTTGGAAAACTTATCAGAGATGCGCCTGTTATGGCATTCACTGTGATATAAATATACCACAGTGTTTGCTTCACATTATGTGGTAGTGGCAACTGAGAAGAAAAACACAGTAACTCATGGAAATGAAAAAGAAAAATTTTGCCTTCTCCAACACAAATGATTTGTATGCTGGCACTAAATTTGAAATACTGATAGCTTCAGTGTGATCTAATTATTGAAAAACATGCGCTTTCACACATTTTTGTATGCATTTTAAATTAACAACTGTGTGTTTTCATAATTAATTTAATTAAAATGGCGATATTATAATAACTAAATTAGCACCCTCTGCCCGTGAATAGCATGAAATGTCTCTATACTCCTGGGACTTCTCCAGCCAAAGCTAAAGACACTGAGTTTGTTGCCTGTACAGATACTACCCTTCTTTTTGGTGCATACTGGAAGGGTTTAGTGTGTTCGTAATACTGCATTGTAATGTTGTTCAACTTCATGAAGCCCAAAATTGACTTCAAACTACTTATGAGATTGGATTCCAGTGAAGACAAGTATTACACGGATTCCCAGTGAATGTCACCCGATGACTCAATTTGAACAGAGAGCAGGATACAACGTAAAAAATTCTAGATTGATGCAGATGCAATACAGCAGTATTTAAAAGACAGCATTAAAAGGATTGTGATATAAGGTAAGAGAAAGAAAGGTACTAACAAACAGAGCAGCATATCGGGAAAAAATCTGAAAGAATCCTGTACAATTTAAATACAATGAGCACAACCTGCCCTCTGAGTTTGGGCTGTAGTTTAGTTTGGCTCCTGCCACGAAGTAAAAGGGAAAAACAATGACCTAGTCTCTTATGAGGCAGCAGTTTCTGCAAAATATGTTCTTCTCTTGATACTATTTTAAGCTAACATGTGCAGCTTTAACATCTCATTCTACATTAGGAAGCTGACCCCATTTGCAGGAAAAAAAAGCCTCTAATCAAGCTGAGATAAAACAATTTTTAATATTTAATAAAGTTGATATTTAATAAAGCTGATAAAACAGTTTTGCTCTCCCCAACTCAGTTAATTCACGAGAGTCCTTGTATAAAACAACAGTTTGATGTGTTATCTTCTCGATTAGTAACTACTACACTAAACCTAAAAAGCTTAAAAAGCCATGGGGAGACCCGCGCCGCCCCGCAGAAACGACCGCTTTAGAGAAAAATGCAGAGAGAACAGCAAGGGACGGTCTGGCAAGCACTAATTTAAGAGGGGTGTTTCCTTATGGGGAGAACAAAAAAAAAAAGAACAAGTTTATTTTTGCTTGGATAAGCGATATAAAAGCAGGTTTCCCCACAGCCCTCTTCCCTGCAGCCAGCCCAAACGCCGCCGTTCCCTCAGCGGGGGGGGAAGAAGGGGGGGCGGCGTCTCACGGCTTCCCTCTCTCGCTCGCAGCAGCACGAAGGAGACCGGTTTTCCTCAGGGCCTGTCACACCGGGGAACGGCCCTCACCGGCCCCAGGCCGGGCCGCCCCGAGGCGCCGGTGCCGGGCAACTACAGCCCCGACCGGCGAAGGGGGGCAGCTGCACCGCTCCGCCGCACCAGGCCCACCCGCCGCGAGAGGCCGGGGGTCGGCAGCCTCCGGCTCACCGAGCCCCGCCGTACCCCCACCGGCTCAGCCCCCCGCCGCCGGCCCGTGGCTCCTTACCTGCCCCTCAGCGCCGCCCTGTTATTGTGGCCGCGGGGGGAGGGTTAACCCCGGCAGCCGCTTCCTGCGCGGCCCCTTCCGCCAGCGCCGCCGCGCTTCCGGCCCCACTTCCGGCGCCGGCCGGGGGCGGGAGCCGACATGCCCCGCCTCGCCGCCATCTTGGGGGCAGCGAGGGGCGGGGCTTTACTGCCGACATCTTGAGTGCGGCGTCGCGTCCGCCATCTTTAATGCGTCTCCCAGGAGGCCGCCATATCGGTGGTGGCTACCGCGCAGCCGCGGCCGGCCCCTCGCAGCGCACGGAGAGGGTCCCAGCGCGGCCTGCCGGGAGCCGGCAACCCCGGCCGCCCTGGTCTTACCCCGCCCCGGGGCCTGAGCCCGAGGCAGCTGGCAGGACGTGTGACCGCAGGCCCGGTGACAGGGTAGAGATGCCCAGGTCGGACCCCTGAGAGCATTAAATGCCAGTTGAGGTACAGGGACATAAATTGGATATGTTGAAAGAGAAGGAACTGAGGAAACTCTGAAAGATTGGTGAGGCGTTCTAGGACAACAATAGCAACTGCACACGTGTGGCAGCGTACCCCTGAGGTGTTGTGGATTGAAACAGCTCACAGGCCACAGTGAGACTCCGAGGTCCCATTGCACACATGTGGAGAGGAATGTAATTTATAAGAATTACACCCCAACCCACAGTTCTGTGTGAACCGAGAGATCATAGTGATACATTATCCACAGAGGCTTTAGCCCAGCCCCAAGTCCTGGCAGTTGCCTTTGCCAAAGTGTATTTGCAGCATTTTGTGGGTCTGTGTTTAGGCCATCTTTTAATCAGTGCATTTGGATTGATCCCAGTAGAAATCACAATTTACTAAACATCTTGAAGGCACATTTCATGCAAACCCCAAGGAATTGAGTAACAAAGCTCATTTATTACTGGGCAGACTATTTGTGGTATATTTTTTGTGAAGGCCAACATGCAAAGAGTCACTTACTGGTTTAATGATCATCCCAGAATGATCCACAGCGCTCTGTGGTGAAATATGAAGTAACAAAATAAACTTTTGGTTTGACTTTGTAGAATGAGCAGAGTGAGTCACAGAGAAGCTATTAGGAAAACCCACATGTACAGGGTGCATTGACACCATCTCTTTTGAAGGATCATAGAGCAAATGCACGCAGTAGCATTCACATCTAGTCTGATGTTACTCTTATTTACTCCAACTGTGAAATGGCCTCGAGAAATGTTCCTGTTTAGCTTTTCCTCTTGCATATTAGAAGCAATTCTCATGACTACAAAATCAAATAACTGCTCTGTCCGAGTCTTGTTTTTCTTCATCCCTTAGCTAACTTCTGACATATCACTGCTACCTATAGTGAAGACAGCAGAAACATCTATTGGCTAATACCTCATACAGTCTACCCACAGCCTGGCACATGATGTTCCTGTAAGATTCTTTCAGTACAGGAAAAAAAAAAAGCAGGAGAAGGCAGCATACAGCAGGAAAAGAATGACCCAGTGACAGGAACACATGCAGGATAGACTGAATTTAAGCTGGGTTGCTGAATGAGAGGAACTGGTGCCACTGATGCTGTTGCTGAATATAGAACCGTTGGTAACAGCTGTGCAAAACAGGGACAGCCCCTCTTCTTGGTAATCAGTGTGGATTTTAGATGTGTCAACAGCAGCGTCCAAAAAATTTAGATCCCAAAATACAGGGAAAGCAGGCAAACGAGGCCTCCTCTGAAAAGAAAACAAGAAAAGGGAAACAGTAGTTCATTCAATAGCAGGATTCAAGTCTAGCAGTGCCTCACCCAAAGGCGGGGGGCACACATTTAGTGGCAATAAGAGAAGATTGCAAAAAGGACACAAGAGAGACTAAATTGAATTAAGGAATTTGGGCAGGGCAGTTTGGTTTAACTATCATTTAAACTTATGTATAAACAGTCAGAGTATATGAATGGTTAGGTGGTTACAAGATAGACAGCAGAAACCAAAAACACCCTCTCTTTTTTTCTTAACAGAAACCCAGTAACTTATTGCATAGATCAGTTATACATGGATCTTTGAAGGTACTTTGATGGTTCTATTTCTTTCTCCACTGCTACAGTTTAGCATTTGAGGCACTCGAGGATATCTAAACTAAAACTCAAAGCAAAGCAATTAGAGATGCTGAGCCATTAATAAAAATACTGTTCTGATCTTGATCCAAATTTGAAATGAAATAGTACACTGCATTACATATAGCACACTACAAAGAAGTTTACAAAGAAGTTCAGAGCCTATTGTTTCTTAAACTAATATTAGAGCATTGGCTTTGCTTCCTTTTATCCAGGGTGTTGAGACCTCTCATTCAGAGCTGGTGGAAGCTATTTGGACATACTTACTACAAGTTTATATTTTAGGGAGGTTTCATAATCTTATTTCTGTAACACAAATATTATTGAATCAAAAATAAAAGACCTGAGGGAACTAATGCATTTCTTCATGCTTTAAAGAAAAAAGTCTACAACCCACAGACTCTCAATACTTACCAGTCTCCCAAAGAGATGTTTCTAGACTTTAGTCTTCTGAGACAATGAATTCTCTGCATCCCAACTGATGGCAAAATTTGGCACTAACTACATACGAAGTAGCTAGCAAAAACTCATCAACATTTCAAAACTTAAAGCTTCTAAGGGAACAACTTACTAAATACCCATCTAGCTCCAAACAGAAACTTCAAGCTGAGAAAATCTTCCAAACCCAACACATTTACTATAACTCCTTATTAACAATTTATGTATTACTTTTCTTGTATCTTCTCCTACCCAGTCAACATGATTTTTAGACAATGTCTCAGCATACCACAAACCCCAGCATATCACTATTTTCTTCCAAGAAGAGTCTTTCTCTCCATATTTATAAGAAATCGTATCTAATGTGTCTCACCTGCATCACTGAGTCAGCAGTTAGTAATTTGCTCCTCTCTCCACACCTAATACCTGATAAAAGTGAATCAAAGGGATTCTGACATACAGGGTTCCTCCTACATGTCAGTAGTGTTTTCACCAAGCTTTAAATATCTAGCCTCACATTTTTGTGTCTTCTGCACATAGAAATATTATCTTAACCTTAAACTTGGAAAGAATGACTTCTATTTTCTGATATGCACATGCCCCTCTTCACCCTGAAAAAGCTCAAGAACATTTTATAAAAACTTTGGGATTAGCATAGCACTGATATTGTAAAAATATTTACTTCTTATTAGTAATACTTGCTGTTGTTTGCCTGTTTCATTGAAATGCCACCATACTGTCTGTATCCATACCTGGGTATTACAACTTATATCTGCACTGGCCATGTGTTTGGCCATGACACATAATTTAAATATAGAGGATGCTGAGACTACATGTCTTTTCCCTTTAGGGAAGGTGGTCTCAGCTTGGACAATTACATACCTGTTTGCAATAATATAAAGTTACCAGATCCATGGTGCTCTTGGCAGCCATGGAGATTTACAAAGTCATGAAATCACTTCTCACTAATTCTTTAATTATAGAAGGATTTGTGGAAAAAATGATGCATGCATTTGTAAAACAGATTTGGTGCTGTGAACTTGAAGTAAGATCATTCACAGGAGAAAGTACCTCTCCAGTGGCACTTGGACCCTTCTGAATTATATTTACAGTTTCATAAATGGGAAGTCCATCTGCTGCCAAGGTGTTTTGGTTGCACTGAGTGGAACTGTCTTGTCTTCCCTGACTATAAGCCACCCAAGGCTGTCTTCTGTTGCCCTGGCTGATGGAAGCTGTTGTGATTTCCTCCAGCGAGAAAGAGACAGTTCAGCTGCCCAGTGACCACGTTCAGAATAGCCATGTAACATGCTTTGGTTGCTTGAAAACATGGAGGCATTGCTTAGAAATTCATATAAACTACTGGCTGTTTAATTTCACGCAAGTGACAAGGGGTATCAGTTTGTGTCATTTTGTGGGAGGATTACAGGGAGCCCTTTGCGGCACTGAGAGGTGCGGACTGCTGACAGTCACCAAATGCACCTCTCTTCTCCTCTAAGAGGGTGCGGAGTCTGTTAAAACAACAGGCCTAAGAGGCTGTGCTGCAAGTCAGAATTCAAAAATAAAAACAGCTTCCAGAAATACAGTAAATTCTTAATAAGGCATATAACAAAAAATCAAATAGTATAGCATCTCAGTGTCTGCACTCTTCCCTCAGGCAGGCATGGGGTGAAAGGCAATAAGAAGGTGATAATCTGTGATCTCACAGATTTACAAGGGAAACTGTGTCCTCCCTTGAGCTTCTGATTTTTTTTCCCGCTCAGACAGGAAAGCTACGATAAGCATTGGACTCAGAAGGGAGCTATAGTTAAATGTATATTTGGAGTTGGGAAGCGGAAAGAAATTCGCAGCTTTCTGCCTCAGGTTAGGTAGGGTTAGGATTGGGGTAGGGAACTGAGGGCCTTCAGAGCTGGAATTAAAGTGGGGTCCTGCTCATTGTGGGAGACAGGTGAGGGCTGGGGCAATGACAAGCTATAATGCAACGCTTGTTGGGAATGGGGAGGGAAATCCCTTGTTTTGTCATTCCCCTGTTCGGAAGGATGCGAGTCCTTCCCTATCAAAATCCTCAAGCCCTCCTGTAAAGTCGCACTGAAGTGTAGTCTATGGAAGTAACAGCAGCTTCAGTCCTTGCAATGATGGGCTTGTCCACTGCAGGAGTGGAAACCAGCCACAAGAGTGGATACAGCCGCAGAAACAAACCTGTCCTTCTTTTGTTATGCTCTGCGTCACGTGAAATCATCTTCCTTCCAGCTGTGCTCAGAAAGAGTAGAGGTGTGCTGGTGGGAGGCCAGCAGCTGCAGATGTGCTGTGCTTCTCCCAGGAGGTGGCACCTCAGTGGCGTGGATGGGAAAACAGTCTTCCCTACGTCCACATTTCTCTACCTTCAAGTCCTGCTTCTAGGAGGTCTGAAGGAACACGGTCATAGCTTGGCCAAATTAACATATATTAAGATATATGACATACTTCTCCGACAAGGAGGGCTGCTGTTCTTTGAGGAATCATTAACCTTTGGGAATGAGATACTAGCACTGTCATGCTGATGCATTCTGCTTTCCTGCTATATCTGAGAATATCTAGGCCTAACAGGGGGAAAGCTTCGTAATTAGTCATCACTGTGACCATCTTGTGGAATTTTAAAGTCCAATTAAGAAGGAAAAGAATTTTTTTGAGATCTTTTCAGTTTTTCAGATTTTAAATGTGTATCTCTATGTATTTGCTTGTGTCTCGGTAATTTAACACACCTCATATCCCACAGCATTGGAAAAATATCCCCTTATGGACAGTTGATAAGTTAATTCATGTAACTCACAGTGTATGTAACTTGCATACAAAGCTTTGCATTACTAGAAATTGTCCAAACTGTCAAATAATTTATATTCTGTAATATAAAAGTCGAAAATCTTGTTACATGCTTATGAGTTGTCCAAGGACAGATAGATGCACAGTTTGGATTACTATTTGAATTTGATTATGTCTCCTTCTGAGTGATTCCCAAGGAAGATTGTTACTGCCCCAGTTTCCCAATTCTTCAAGGAACTGAATCCCAGAACCCAACTGGTATCAGACTTCGGTTGTTTTGATTATGGTCTATTTATCTTCTGCAAAACAGAGAGGAAATTTTGCTTCTCTAATGATTTTTGCAAGGAAATCTGTAATATTAGAAACTGAGGAAAGGGGAAAAAAGCAGCCAAAAATCTATATATGGAATTTGTTCAGGCATTAGTCCAAAAAACCAAAAGTTATCAGGTACGTTAGCACAAGTAAGGATGGTAAGTTTGAATAATGTTCTCTGAAGAATATCAGAGTTCATTTCATTTCAATTCACTTTAGTATTAGTCTATTTTGTTTTACATTAATGGTTGCCTCAGTTGAATTGAAGGAAAAAAAGTGAGACAACGATTAGAGTTGTCATAGTGATAGATGAAGTATGAAAGCCTAAACAGAACAGAAGAAAACTAGAGATAATCATCTCCATGCCACAGAGAATGGTTGGAATAGCCTTTTTTGGAAAGATTCCTAGGCCAGTCTGTCTTTCTCACGTTTCTTGACGATCATCATGACTTTTTGTTTTGTTTTGTTTTTCATGACAGATATGTATTTTTCTCCACGTCACTTGTTAAACTCAGAAGAGGACCCTCTCTCTTCTAAGTGAATATGTAGAATGCTATAACCATTTTTTCTTTAAAAAAAAAAATCTGGTTTTCCTCAGTCACCAGTTTCTTTTCCTGCTCCTTGATTAGTACACTGTATGTGTGTTGATTGTTGCTCATTACTGAAATACATAGCTTTGGTACTCTGATATTCTGCATTGTAATTTGTAAAGCTTTGGGGAGAGGGGGCAACATATTTCTTTAAACAGAACATGTGGGAGCCTGCATGTTTTGTGCAAAAGTAATGGGATAGCATTCCCATCTCCTTTAGTGTTAAAGGTGTCAAATCTGGTAGGAAGAATTTTTTTTTCTATCTTTTTCTAAGCTTACAATGCTAATGTGATCAGAGTTAATTTAGCACCATATCCTAGCTTTTATCCATTCCCTTACCTCAAGACTTGCTTTTAATCCTCTCCCATCTATTTTTTTATATTGGAGCCAGCTGAAGAATGTTCCAAAGCAAGAGATTGCCATGAAAATGCAAATTCAATAAAAAGTTAAACTTTTAAGATGTCTCCTTCTTGACACATGGCTGAAATAGAGCGCTAAGTGTTGAGAACTTCAGTGGTATTTTGGTGGTGACATTTTTTTTACCAGTTCTCTTTGCAGCCACAAGTTACAGAGTCTTATGGAGTAAGATCTTATGATCTTAAGATCGAATAGTTGAAAATGTCTTCTGCTTACATTCTCTAGGTTGTGACACTGAGGGCCTGTTTTTTTTCCAAATACCTAGTATTATTAGAAGATTCAGGAACACCAAATAACTGTAGTAACTGGAAACACTCAACAAGCATGAGATAACCTTTGAGCCACTTAGTGTAAACCGCCTGAGCAGTATCACACTGGTTTTAGAGCAGGGTTAGAATGCAGCTCTCCAGGCTGACCAGACACTGATACACCATAATGAAGGCAGTTGAATGTGAATTATATTCCATTATACTTCACCAGTCAGTCACCTGGTATTATCTTCAATCCAGAGACATGGGATTCTGGTCTGATCTAAAGAGTGATTTATGCAATAGCATATGTAGAGCACAGCTGGCAATTTTTCATGTTGCCCTTGATGTCTTTAAGAAGGTAATTGCTAGTGTAGGAGTCAGGAGACCTGGATGTTGGTTCTGGCTCACCCATACATCTCTGATATATATGAGGCTTTGATCGAAGTGGCTACATTCCCCCTCAACAGTTTGCATTCCAGGTCAATCTCTGACGTCTTAGGGGCAGGGTCAATCTCTTATATTGAGCACATAAAGGACCTAGCACCAGTGCTCTTTATCTGCTACACTTACATGCTAGAACAATGACAGTAACAACAATATCAGAAAATACAGTGCGGGCTTTATAGACAAGTGAAGTAGCTTTGTTATAGCATTGGCATTTTCTTTTTCAGGAATCCAACCCATCTGATTTTCAGGCCTGTATTTCATTACCGCTTGTCATAGAAGTGAAAAAGAAAATGTTGTAAGACCTTACTGTGAAAGCCCTTCCTTCTCCTCCACATATAAATAGATACATCAATGAGTACCTTTTCAGTGCGGAGTTTTGAAAACACTAATCCTCGATGAGTGCAAGGAGATCTGTTCTATTTTTCCATTCAATGCCAATATCTGGCTACCTCTATTTTATTTTCTAGCAAACAGGATCTGAGCATGTTTCGTCAGCTCACTCAAGCTGTGTACATTTTTCCTTCCCCATATTTCTATGTCGTTGCTCCATCACACAAACTTGACTGTCCAGATTGTCCAGCTGCTTCAGCATTTTCTTCAGATGTCATTTACAGCAATTTGCAAATCATGTTCTTTGCTCTGGTATGTGGCAAAAGCTGGTATGCTTCTCAGTGTTATCTGCAGCTATGGGCCAGCACATGATGCTAGCAGGAGCTGATGAAAAGCACGAGCACTCTATGTTGGAGAGTATTGCTCTCCAGCTGCTCTAGTCTACTGTTTCATGTCAGAAATTACCAGAAACGAATTAGAGTCCCAGGGGTCTGTGGTAGATGCAGGAGTCTGTGGTGGACTATTTCAGACCTCTAACTTACAGGGCTCTGAATCACCCTTGTGGATGTGCATTGGCTGCAGAGGAAACTTAGTATCTTAGATTTGGACCACAAACACAGTCAGTTAAGTATCTCAATATACTAAAGCAGATGGTGCAAATATCCACTTAGGCTATAAAAAGCCAAGCTAGAAGGCAGAAAATATCCCCAAATTGTCTGTAGAAGGCAGAAAATACCCCCAAATTGTCTGCTGGATTTTCTGACATTGTGATGAAATTTGAGTTTGTCTTTTGTTTTCTCATTTTAATCTTTGTCAGTCAAGACACATTCAGGGCAAGTTGACCTGTTGTGAGAATCTGTTTAGGTTGACTGTCCAGAGCCACAAGCCTTTGAGCTATGAGAAACTTTTACAACATTACCTTGCTCATTTGCATTCCTACTGCCTACTTGCTGGGACCTAGTTTCTAGATAAACAGAATTCATGATAGTGGTGGCTTTAGCCTGTGTCCTAGGATAGAGAGAAGATTTTTCTGCCAATGTCCTCCATTAATTCCTCTCATTCAATACTAAGAGAATTAGGTTACTTACCTTTCTTAGCTTATATTTTTTAACAGGAAGCAACTCTAGCTGATGAGCAGTAACATTTCATACTGGCAGATTTTTTGTTGCCAGTGATTTATCTTTAGTTTCAGTACCAGCCTACATTCTCATGCTTTATATATGTCCTAATCCAAAAGATAATAGTCAGAGCCATCTGACTAGCCTCTTTCACCAGTCCATGCACACAGCCCTTAAGTGTTGCTGGTCTTGTGCCAGAGGTCATGAGCACTAGTGGCTCTAACCAACATTTTCTTATTACTTTAGCACAGATTTACAATTTATCTCTTTACCAGCAACATATCTAATCAATGCTGGAGGTAGTAATGTGAGCAGTCTGGCTAAAGAAGAAAGAAAAAAATGCATTGAAAGTACCTGAATAGTCTAGTGACCCAATGGAGGATTTTTATTGCATTGCTTTTCTAGTCAGATGTCTTACCTGCAACTTCAAGATATGGCAACTTCACTAGACTCTCGAAGATTTTTAGAAAATATTTCAGTGGTATGTAATGTCCCTATCTTTGGCCAGAGAAAAATGAAAAAAACCTCTAATGTCAGTTTACATCAGTATTTTCATAATATACGCCACCATTCTAGTGTTCTCCATCATTTATTCACAGAAGCTCACGCTGGGTTGAAAGAGAGTGGGAAGATAACCATATAAATCCCTAAAAAAGTCCACGTGACTTTGTTTGTGTTAGAATTACAAGGATTTCCAGCCTCTTTATTTCATGGAGAAGATAAAAAGATGCCATCTGCACCTAATCCTTTATTAGCGTTTCAGTCAGACTGCAGGATTCTTGAGTACACGGCTTAGCTGAACACGTGGAGCCTTCTCCACTAAGCAATCATGGGAGAAGAAAGAAGGCAGTGTGGTCAATGTGTGTTTCACTACAGTTTTTTTCAGCTAACAGATGCATCCTTAAGAATTGGCAAATATTATATTGCTCTGGTTTGTGCACTAAAGTAAGCCTGAGGAGGTAACGAGAAGAAGGAATGAACAAATGCTCTCCAGCTTCCTGGTTTAAAATCTTCCCTGAGCTGAAGGTTTCCTCTTATTTTTCCTGAAGGTTTCCTCTTATTTTTCCTAGGATTTGTAGTATTTGTTACATTTCACCTTTAGCTTCCCTTGTTGTGATAATGTATTTTACCTTCCATAAAAAATAATCCTCTTTGACTTGAATTCATTGCTTCTCAGCATTTGATATATTCATCTCTAGTACCATCTATCTACTTTCTGTCTTCCCTTTCTCTTTTAGGCATCAAGGTGGGGGCTAGTGGAGAGGAAGAGATGAACAAAATTCAAGAGATCTTATGAGATGTTAAAATCTAGTCTAAATGTGTTGATCTCTGTTTCGTAGATTCCTGTATCACGTTAAAACGTTGTCCATTGGTTCTGATTGATATTCACCCATCTGCCCATGGTGCTGTCACTGTCACCATCTGAAAATGCTTGAACATGCCAAGTTTCATCATCTGTGATTTGTTGCATCTATTCTTCACTAATGTAGAAGGAAGGTCTGCTTTCCAAAGCAACCACGAGTGTAAATTACATTTGAAAATGTGTCATTCTGATAACTTGCTTCAGCGTTTGGGACAGTCTCATGAAAAAATTATTTTAAACATATCCAGGAGAACATAGTTCATAGCAATATAAACTTCCCACAATCAGAAAATATTAATGATGGAGGGACTAAATAAAGAAATATATGTGATAGAAACCTGCTTACTGTCTGTTGACGCTCTCTTTTTTAACTATGAAATGAACATTTGGTTTCATGGAAATGGCCTTTATTAACTAAGCCTTTGTTAACAAAGTGCAAAGATGAAGCATGTAAATGTGATTTGATCTGCCAACTTTTCTGGAATAACATCGATAAGTTGGCATTGTAGGGAACTATAGCTTGCTCTTAATGAACTGTGCTTGTTCTGTTTCATGAAAAACATGGCCCCTGAAGATGAGCCCCTCCACCACTTGTCTGCACCCACACCACACATAAAGTCTGATTTTATTGAGAGAAATACACCAAGCAGAAACACAGTCTGGGAGGTACCATGGAGAGAGTGACCACACTCCTCGCTCTAGGAGCTTTATGTTCCTCACACAATTTTGTGATCTGACATTCAGAGCAGTAGTCCGTCCTTTGACACATGAAGATGCTAATTAATCCTGACTTCAGTAACAAAGACAAGGGGGCTGTGGTCTATGCAGAAACTCTTTATCCATCTTCATTAGTCTCAATGTTTAGGTTTCCAATTTTATGCTGGCTCTTGGCTAAGACTGTTATTCTAAACCTATAATCTCAATAGAACATCAAAGTGAGTATCTTCTGCTTATGCATCACCTAGAAAATAACATGCCCATTTTCTCCTTTCTGAAAGATGAAAGTTAAAGCCAAGGTCACGGGTAGCCTCCCACAGGTTTCAGTGGCCTATGAATGATCTGGAATGTTGAGTACGTTTTTAATGTACTCAGAGCACCACTGACCCATAGAAAGGAGTCTGAACCCACACACAGTGGGGAATAAACCCCATTCCCTCCCAAAAACTGTCCCTAGGCTCCTGTTTCTGCTACGTGTGGTTTCATGGGACACACTAGTGACTGGGAACAGCATATAATAATGTTAAGAAATCCACCTGGACAAGATTTACATAACATTCGGTAGCTACTGCTATTTTGCCCAGAAATGCAATTCATTAGGGAACCGTACAGTCAGGAAAAAGAAGTCCCTTGTTAAATACACTCATTATTTAGTATCATTTTGACATAGAAATGCAGAGTATTTACTTTTTATGGTGTTTGCTTGGTTGGAAAATAGCACTCCATTTACAAATTTAATCTAGCATTTCATTAATCCTCAATTTTTCCTTTCATTTTTTGTTGTTTTCAGCTTTACCATTCTTCCATATGTTCCAGAGGTACTGAGTGTAATAGGCAATTAGTGTGAAAATAGTTCAGCCAGTTCACATTATAATTCAAACTAGAGACTAGGGTTACATCAGTGTGTACTAGCAAATTAAACAGATCCTCTCTCGTCCAGAGGCCAGCTAGTTGAGTCTAGTCACATCACAACAGGCTGCCCAGGGAAATGGTTGAGTCACCATCCCTGGATGTATTTAAAAGACGTGTAGATGTGGCACTTAGGGACATGGTTTAGTGGGCATGGTGGTGTTGGGTTGACGGTTGGACTCGATGATCTTAGAGGTCTTTTCCAACCTTAATGATTCTATGATCTCTGCTATGAAATTATTTTAGCTTCCAAAACAGGGTGCCTTCATCCAGTTTCCTATTTGGGAATGGTCCCTAGCCTGCTGAGATGTGCCTGAGAACTGTTGGGAAGAATTTTGATCCAAGACAGGATCATGCCAGGGCCATGCTAACAATTTCAAACTACAGATGATGGAGTTCCAGTGCTCACAGCTGTGTGCTGGCACTGTTTAATTCCTTGGTAAAGAAGTCGCCTGTGAAAGACTCTCTCTTTGGTTGTTAATCAGCATCACATAAAGTCCAACAGCCTCTTCTCCTCTACAGAGAATGAGGGTGAAGTTCTTGGCTCTGCCAGGAGAAAGAGCACATACTAACACCATGGACCAACAAATCCTTTTGGTCCTTCTGTTACAGAATGCAGCCTGCCTGATGCTACAGTGACATTCAGCCATCAGTGGAATGGCTAGGCTTTTTGGTGTCTTGCCTTCAAAGGCAAGGACATGAGCTTCTTTCCTCATGAGTCTTACTCCAGCCCAACTTGAGTACCAAGCAGAAATCAGAAATGATACCCACATTCCAGTTCCAAAGTTTTCTTCATGTGTAAGCCCAGTAAAGTCAGTAATTCATAAGTTTTAATTCTGGGAAAATGTATTCCCTTGACTGACTATTCAAGTGTAAAAGACAAACTAGCTTAATAAGATAATAAGGATGTAAGAGCAGAACAGAAATTTCTTCAGGTCTGAAAGTGGACAATTTATCTGAAGTGAACAGAATCATTAATGATCACATTTAAAGGGCAGGATTTAACAGAGACTGCTACAAAGCTTGTACAGTCTTACAGTGTACCAGTTTTGTTTCATTTGAAGGAAGAAAAGAGCCAGATTGTAGGGTAAATTTCAGTAACATGAGGCCATCTAGTGCATATTATCAGTGTTACACCTTTTGTCTTTCAGGCTTTGTTTTTTTATCTCTGGCCCTAGCTCCTGCTCTGTGATTATTTTCTGTAACTTGGGAAGTATATCATTTGTGAATAATAGATGCAATAAACTTATTCTCTAGAAAGGTCACCATGGACAAAAAAAGGGTCAATGTTTGTTTTAATAAACATGCAAACTAAGTAGCGAAACAACATATACGAATCGGAATTGTACAAAGTAGGAAGAAAAGTGAGCATTTAAAATTTAGCTACAAACGTGGAAGAGTCAAAGCATTGCCTAGCAAAGCTGAAGACTTTGAAAAGAAGTATCTGGGTAAATGAAAGAAAACACTTCACCAACAAGGAAAGCAGACTCGTGTCCACTAAAATCAGGTGGCATTGTTAGAAGATTTGAACTTTAACCATGGAGACAAATACATAATGAAGGACTTATGTGAAAACCAACTTGCTACAGAAACAGCAATGCTCCTCAGAATCCCGAGGAAATGCTTTGCAGGGAGGACAGAAGTGTCAATCCCAACACTGGGAGCAGCGAGAAGCAGCAAATGACAGAGCACAACTGAAAAGCCTACTTTGTGCTTTGTTCACCATCATCAGAAGAGGCAGGATGAATGAAATTAAATTAAGAGATTGTCATAAGGCAGTGTAGAGCTGTTCTCGACACTCTTCTCTGTCACGCAGAATTCATTCAGCATGCCCCTACTTGCTTCATATGTAAGGCACCTCTACTTCTCCTGCAAAGGAAGGGGAGGACATAGACATTGCAGACAGTAAGCTTAACATTATAAACTAAAATCTCTCTGAAGTCCTCAGCCAACAGCTTGCTAACAGACGCTATAAACATTTGTAGCAGACATGAAAGCATTGATCTGTAAACAATTTTCTTTTAAAAATTACGTATTTTATCCATAAAAAGCATGATATTTGCAGTACCGCTTTTGAATTCTTATATGACCTGATTTGGGCCCAGGTGCCTTGTTAGCCTTGTGTTGCTCATTGGACTTTTCTCTGTAGTGTCCGACTTCTACAGTTTCTGCTAGAATAGGAAGTTGCTTACACAAATATCAAGGTCATTTGTTTAGCTTAATTGGTGGGACCTTATTGGTGGGAGAAGCAATTAGTCTATAAAGATTAAGCAAAGAAGCAGAGGAGTAGCGACCCTGAAAAAAATGATAGCACTTAGGTGGAATGGAAATACCAGATAACTCAGCTAATCTCAGATTTTGGCTTATTTAGGAGTAATTACGTAGTATTGTACTTACAGGACTGCTTTGCAGAAAGAACATTTGTTGTTATATGTTTTCCCGTCAGAGCCACAAAAAGGTTGATACAGTCTTTCGCAGTAAATAGGTCTTCCTCTCTCTAACCTCTTGTATTCACTGCAGTCTACCTGCAAATACATTATAATTTTTCTTTGAATCCATCTTTCTCACATTCTCCATTCACCTACAGAGACAATGAATATATGAAATCTTTGGACAAGCTTGTCAGCTGCTCTAGAGCAGCACAGTCAATGGGGCTCCACCATCTATATTAGCTGAGCCTAAGCTGCAAAAAAGAAACATTCCTTCCGACAGAGATGTGTGTGATGCTACCCGTGTCAGGTACTAAGCAGCTTCAGTGACTTCGTTGTCTGTCTGAATAAGAATACAGTCACTGGAAAAAATACAGCCCCTTTTTCTTCTACAGAAAAGTTGAGGCTTAATATTTTTTCTACCTGATTGCAGTTCTCAGTAAATTCAGGTGAGATGAAGGATGTGAAGGGTTTCTGTCTCTTTATTGCACAAGTATCAGCTCTTGACGCCTTTTACACTGGTGAAAGGATCTGCCCAGGCAGAGTAAAGTAAAGTCCTATTTAAGTATCACCATGAAAAGAAATTGTTAAAAGGCGCTCATTTGATAGTGGAACTGTATTCATTACAGACTTAGATATGAAAATGGGAGTACAAAGTAATAAAAGAAATGGCTGAAAGTGCTCCTGTCCTGGTTTTGGAGCTCAATCTTCTCCTGCCAAGTGAATGTCATTCCTGGTATTTGACAAGTAAGGAGTTCCTTTTGCAGTGCACATATTCTATTTAATGTGCTGTTTGTTATCCTCAAAAGCCTTGGGTTTCTTTGCCTGGGAAATCACTTGTCCTTAAAGGTGCTGTTGTAATGAAAATTGGTTCAGCCCTTTTTGCTGCTAGTCTAGTGGCAATTTGAAACATATTAATATTTGCGGGGACACTATGACTGGAGCTTTTCATTTCTGGAGATCTAGCCAAAATATGTATTATAAATGTATATATTTAAAACAGAACGCAGCCTTGCTGTTCTCTTGTTATGGCCTGATTTTTTTGCCCTTCATTTCAACTCTTAGTGAAAGACAGGAGTGTTACTTCAGCCAAACCCTGGAATTTATTACAGTTTATACAATTGGTTTTAAGCTAGTCATTGCCCGGGGTCTGCAGGTGGGTGAAGTGAGGAGCTGTGTGTAGTCAGCCCCTTCAGCAGCTCAGCCCCTGTGCTATGGCTGCAGCACAGACTGAGAGGTCTCCACTGGCAAAAAGAGTCATTAGCCCATCACTTTTTTGGATATTATGGGCTTAAATCCAGTATCCCATAAAAAAAAAAAAAAGCATATGGGATGTTAGTTTACCTAGGTTTTTCCTTCATTTGGTCCTTTCCCTCTCCTCCAAAGCCCTGGCTGCTCACACATTTCAACCTCTGGCTGCAAAGCCGGAGGCAGCACACCTAGCCCCAACGGCACAAGCAGGTCAGAGACCTGACGTAGTTGACAGGCTTCCACAACCTAGCCCAGCAGAGGCAGTGGCTTGTAAATTAGCATTTTGAAACTGGTCACCCACCAACTCTTGAGAGGCAAGGGCCAGCTAATAAAAAAGCTAGAAGCTAGGTGAATTTGGCCCATATGTATATATATGTGTAACAGCTGGTAAAATGGGGAAGTTTGGTGTGGGGAGTGGAACAGGCTCTTCCTGGAAAAGTATGTATGTCTTGGTGTAGTTTTAGGCATCAGAGGCTGTATGTGTTGTGCCAGTATGGGACCAGCTCTGTGGGTGTGTGAATTTCTACTCCCTGCTGCTGTCCACTGGACTCCCAAAGGACTTGTCTCTGTTCATATGAGTAAGGAATTTCATTGCTTGGTGCCTCATTTCTTTCAGAGGTTGACCCCAGGATGGACACTCCAGCATAGTCAGAGAGAAATTAAAATCTCTAGGTACATAATTTAGGATCTGAAAGTCACCCAGAAAGCCCTATAGTGTCATCGTCAGATAAATATTAATTTATAAATACTAATTTATAAATATAAATATTGATTTCTCTGACTTAAAATTTGGCCCTGCCCAATTTCTTGCCCAGACTGCATTACATGTAAAAGCATCTGGAAGTTGTCAGGGTAACTGTATGGAAACCACATATCTCAAACTCAGGGATTTCTCTCTGAAATACTTTGGCAGCATTTAATTAATGTTTAATATGGTTTTTTAAATATATGGTTTTTTAAATCGCATGGACCTCATGTTGTTACAAACGATGTATTTTTATCCAGAAATAAAGGATAAAATTACTCACCTCATTCTCTTTGGCAGCATCTGCAATATAAACAGAATCACAAAAGATAAAATAAAAACCACTGTTGAACATTCAGTTTGCAGCTGGGATGGTTTCATTAGTACCAGCCCTTCCAGCAACACCAAGTCTCTCTTACCTCCTTGAAAGTAAATACTGACATCATTTTTCAGTGTTTAATAAGATACAGGTGTCACAACTTATTAAACAAGTAGACCTTATTGTATTGTTTACCTTAGAAATCTGTGTCAGAAACTAGAACAGTCTTTGTTGTTGGAGGTAATTTCCCCTTTTCACCAGAAAAAGATTGAAGACCCAGGAGTCAGTATTATGTTCAATGGCCAGTTTGTTTAGGATGAACTAGTTATTGAGCATGACTGGGTTTTACTTCCCAAGTTTATAAAAAAAAAATCGTATGTGGCTGTAAGCAAATCAAATGGTCCTTTATACTTTGATTTTCTGTCAATAATGAGGATATCTTCATTAAAATATAATACTAAATATATATAATGATGATATATATAATGATGACAATGCAATTTGGATCATAATACCACTTTAAAAAGTGTTTTCCCTGTCAATATGGATTCTAAACTATTTGGCAGAAGGATTAGCTCCTGTTTCGTATACACATGGCATCTAATATAATGGAGCCTGTTCTCAGGTGGGGCTTCAAAAAGCTCCTCCAAAACAATGATAATTACGCCTCCCAGAAAGTAATCAAGTAACATTGGCATGTCTCCATTATGGTGACACATTTGTTCCTTTCTTTAGGAATGTATTTTGTTCTTCTCCTGTCCTATAATCGTCATTCTGTGGCTTCCAAGAGATAAAAGTTATCAGGCAGAGGCTTCTGTACAGAAGGAGCAGGAAGAAAATGCATTATGATCTAAAAGGCAGTACAGCTCTAGCACTTGTTTTTCTGACTAAATGTAGCTTTTTTTGATCTTTAAAGCCATTAAGCTTTCCACTGAAACTTCCTTTCATGGAGCTGCTTACATCTTCTCATCAAATAAAGTTGTCCAAGGTAAAGAAAACTAGCATAAATAATGCATAAATAATGTTCCATGTCAAGTTTCTATGTCACCAGAAGTTTGACTGAGTTTTCATTATTCTGGAATTGGATCAGATTTAACCCACTTCCATGAAAACATTACAATGTTATTTTTTCTCTGGTAACCTTTTAGCATCCACTATGTATTTGGGAGTGAATGCAAAAAAGATGTGACTTAAAAAGTATCAATCCATAAAGTTTTAATGCGGACAAGATAAACTAGAAAGTTCAAGGAAGGGATTTGCTGGAATTCTTATGAAAGCAATATTTATTTATTTATCTGCAGTTAATGAAACACTGTTTGAAAGAACAGTTTCCATCAAAAGCATGCCATTTCATTGAAATTGACATTTTTCATAAGAATTTTGAGACAATTTTCAAAGCAAACTTTTCAGATCTATTCAAAATGGAAACATTATTTTGTTTCATAATTTTGGTTTTGTTTTAACATTTTCATTGTTTTGCTTCTTTAACATTCATAATGCTATTGAACTGCTATACTACTAGCAGAGAAGACTTGGACTCTCCTCTTTCAGTTATTCTAAATGTACTTATGTTTCTATATCTTACTTTTTTTTATTGCAAGTTTTTGTTTTAAAAAAAATTACCAAATGAAGGCTCAAGAAATTCCTCCCAGCTCTCTATTTTACCATAGAGCAACCTGCGCCTCAAAGCTCTCTCCAGCCTGGTTATTCACAGCCATATTATGTGGCCCGTGCATAATCAGCTGTGTGCTGCTTGCTCAGTTTGGCAGGAGAAGGATCTCATCAGCTCCAAGCTCCCTGCTCAGATGGAAGAAAAAAATAAGTAGGTAAAAGCCTGCTTTAGTTCTGAGGCTTTACAGTTCACTTTTTAGTTACAATGCAGCTCTGATTCACATCACCATCAAGGAATAGGTTTCATCTACTCACATTAGCAACTGTAAAGCTGGTGCAATGTTGCTTGCAAGCATAAAATTTCACTTGCTTTCTGCCACCCAAGTCCAGCAACCATTGCTTACTATCCCAGTAGACTGAGAAGCTTGCAGTATTTGAACATCAGAACTGTAATATACTAGGAATTAAAAAAGGTTACTCACTTGCTAAGCAAAGAGCTGCCAGGGTGAGCAGCACAAAGGCGCCTGTTATCTTCATGGCAGACATGGGTTCTTGACCTGTTTCACAGCCAATCTGTGCTCTAAGTATTCCAGTACACTTAGCTTAAATGTGTATTCGTGTATCTGTGAGAGCAGATATATATATATGCATGCACAAAGAGCAGGAACCCTGATGATGAAATCCCCCTTGTAGAGAAGGTAATTAGAAGAAGGTGTGGCCCATGGGTAGTGTCAATAAGAATGTCTTCTGTACAACATGAAGGTCATAAGTACAGGGCTAAGATGAGTGTCACAGCATGGATTGTGTTGATAAAGGAGATGTATTGTACTTTGGCTAATCTTCTTGCCTAATTAACTGTTCCATCTCCATTAACGAGTTCAAGGAGTGACTCAGTAAGGTGGTTACTTATTGCTGTTCTGTTATTGCCATATTGACCCTTAGAGCTGAACATAATTCCCAGGGAAAAAAAAAAAATTCTTACCAGCTGTGTTCCAAAAGATTCATACCAGTAGAGCTGAAATGCTTGATTCCTATTCTCTTGAAATTTTGGAGACCCTTGTCACTAGCTATGGATAGAGGCGATGCTGGTTAGTATGGCCATGCACTGAGCCCTTTCAGACTGCTCTGCGGTAGTAGTTGCTGCTTGGAAAAGTCTATGTTTCAAGTGAATATCCTCACCTTCACACACAGCCCAGAAGATCCCCCAGTCTTTCAATGCTCTTCTGCCTTTAAAGTTCCACTGGTTTAGAGATCAGAAACAATGCTTTGTGACGGAGCAAAGATACCACGTTGCACTGCCTAGCAAAGAGAAATGATGAGTTCACAGCCATCCTGCTTAGTTACTGCCTAGTTTGCTGTCATGGAGATATGGAGAAGATCCCTCTGCCCGCCCATCTTTTCCTTTGTTGCTATTTCCTGCACAATAGCTTTTTTTTTTCTTTAAACAGAGGCAACATACCGGTGTGTTAGTGACTTAATCAATAGGCGTAATTTTCTGGCTTTTATAATACAGACCAGGAGTAGAGTCACAATGGGAAACTCAGATCTGAGTCTTAATTTTCATGAAGTTCAACACTCAAAGTGGAGTTTTGAGCCTATAGTTTTGTTTGAACCCATCCTTCCAGAAGTGCCTTCTCTTTAGCGATTTGCAATGTAGATGTGCAATTGTCTCAATATGAGAGATCCCTGCACACCATTACCATTCACAGTATTTCAGTGATCACCTTCCCTCCATTGCAAGATAGCCTGGGGCTTTTTCCCCATGCAGGAGTCAGGGTCATATATGCTAATTTCACTAATACAGAGGGACGGAAAGTTCTTACAGAAAAGGTTGTAAGAGGTCAAGTAGACCTTGGGCCCCACTAACTCATCCCAAGAGGGATACGGATCATCTTGTCTTTAAAGAATGTAGGTGATGAATAAATGGCTAATTTCTCATCACTTAATGGGACAGAAAAAGTAGATGCCATCAAATTCCAGTTCCAGGATAGGTAAAGGTCTGGTTTGAGGTGGAGGCCTGTAGATTTTTTTTTTTAAATGCCCTTGCTTCAGTGATTTCATTTTAAATTTTTCTTTGTTCTTAACTTGAACATCTGTGCCTATTCCTGTGGGGTAGAGATCACAAAAGACAGGCTGTGATTTAAATTGAGGTTGATCTGGATTCTGCTGCTTTGGGATGTCAGTGAAATTTTTGTTCTGGAAAGCCCAAAACTTTTTTGAAGAGCCTGGCATAAGCATGTATAAACTCATGGAGAATATTCAGGACATGTTCATTGATTGATTGGCAATTACCAACATTAGGCAACAAGAGCAAAATACAAAACAACCCAGAAGGTACTCCTAGTCTGAATAGTTTTGAGCAAACAAGACTCTTGAGAATATCTTGAAACTATAAAACTCCAGCTTGACAGAACACGCAGGTTCCTTGACACTGGTATGAGGAAATCTGCCACTTTGGTTATACTGTCTTGCTTAATATGGTGCTATGGAGTGTACTGTCTGATGCAACCTCAGTATCTATCCCATCCCTCTAGAAGAAGGATATAAACATCAGTTTGCAATCTTCCCAGTTGATGTAGGAAGATTTTCTGAGGACTAGTGTAGAAAGGAAGAGAGGACTCTTGGAGGTTGGAGGGGACTAATGAGGGAGGCAGATTTTGGATCAGATTTTTCTTAGCATTTGAAAATTAGCTTGCTATTGAAAGGATTCCTGATGCTTATTCTATGCCCCATAGCAGGAAAGCCATGGTGTGAATGTTTTCTTTCTGCTAATTTTAGGTGTTTTGATTAGGGCTTTTGAATCAAATTAATATTCATTTTCTGAGCAGTGCACCTTAAGCTTTGTGGGGCTTGCCCAGACCACTCAGATAGGAGGGATACAGTTCTGATGAGAAGCTGTGACATATTGTAGGGTGTGCAAATACCAGCACACTACAAGCAGGGCTGTCGTGGTTTAACCCCAGCCGGCAACTAAGCCCCACACAGCCTCTCGCTCACTCCCCCTCCGGTGGGATGGGGGAGAGAATCAGAACAGTAAAAGTGAGAAAACTTGTGGGTTGAGATAAAGACAGTTCAATAGATAAAGCAAAAGCCGCACACACAAGCAAAGCAAAGCAAGGAATTCACTCACTGCTTCCCATGGGCAGGCAGGTGTTCAGCCATCTCCAGGAAAGCAGGGCTCCATCACGCGTAACGGTGACTTGGGAAGACAAACGCCATCACTCCGAATGTCCCCCCTTCCTCCTTCTTCCCCCAGCTTTATGTGCTGAGCATGACGTCATATGGTATGGGATACCCCTTTGGTCAGTTGGGGTCAGCTGTCGCAGCCGTGTCCCCTCCCAGCTTCTTGTGCCCCCCCAGCCTCCTCGCAGGTGGGGTGGGGTGAGGAGCAGAACAGCCCTTGACTCTGTGTAAGCCCTGCTCAGCAGTAACGAAAACATCCCTGTGTTATCAACCCTGTTTTCAGCACAAATCCCAAGCATGGCCCCATACTAGGTACTGTGAAGAAAATTAACTCTATCCCAGCCAAAACCAGCACAAGGCAGAGCAGGGGGTCAGCTGAAGTTCTGGAGATTTTTGTGTTTTGAAATATCAAAGCTGTCTTGAAACTTTGAGAAGAAAAATGCCATACACAGAAAGCAACAGTCCGTTTCACTTTCTGCAGTGAGGTAATACTCATATACAAAATCTCAAAATGAAATTCGGTAAAAAGTAATGCCACAAAGCATTCATTGCAACTCCAGTTTAAAAGATACCGAAGTATCTCAGTATCTATGTGCCTAACTTTAAGAATGGGCAGAATTCACTGACTCAAAAAATGCTTCATCTGAGGCACCTTTCTGTCCAAACTTGCAGAGGCTTGTTGTTTGCCCTGGTAGTCTTCATACGGGTCTGACAACCTGAGACCTGTCATCCTCAGGGAGGCCAAAGGTTCATCTAGCTCAGAGTGCTGTCTTCGAGAACATTCAGCAGCAGATTGAGAGGAGAATAGAGCGGTTCTTCTCTTGGTGAACAAGTTGAACATGAGTCAATGGTTTGCCCCTATAGTCAACAAGTCCAGCTCTGCATACTGGGCTGTATTAGTAAGAATGTAATTATCAAGTCAAAAAAATAATTTCTCCCTGTTCAGTGCTTATGAGGCTGCATCTGGAGTTCTGTATATGGTTCTGGGCTCCCCAGCACAAGAAAGACACTGAAATACTGGAGCGAATCCAGTGAAGCACCACCGAGATGTTTAGAGGGATGAAGCACATGTCATACTAAGAAAGATTGAGAGAAGTGGTTTGTTCAGTTTAAAGAAAGAAGGCAAAGTCTCATTGTTGTCTTCAGCTATTTTATAGAGGCGTACAGAGAAGACAAGAGGCAGACTTTTCTTGGAGGTGCACAGTGGAGGGAAGAGAGAGAATAGTGCAAACTGCAGCAAGAGAAATTCCAGTTAGATGTGAGGAAAACAAATTTCACAATGCGAGTAGTCAAGCATTGGAACAGGTTGCCCAGAGAGATTATGGAAACTCCGTCCTTGGAGATATTAAAAAATTAATGTGTTCTAAACTGGCCATGGTCTGGTGGTGGAGCGGGGATGTGGGGGACCAGGCGATCCCCATGGTCCATTCCAACCTGAACTGATTCTGTGATTCTCGCGGGTGAATGTTAACTGTTGCTGGCAGTCAGCTGCTTACGGACTTTGTGGCATATTATATTTGTCCTTATGAGTTAACATTTCTAGATTTGATAAAGCAGACACCGACAATAGAGTAGTTGGATTGATTTTAGCTACTCAAAAAACCCCATTTTTTCTTGGAAGACAAGTTTTCAGATCTGTTTAGTAATAGCTACTTCCCAGAGTTGGATAAGTAGGCCTCTTTACCATACCTAAAACTAATTCTAAAACTCATGGTAAATACTCTGTTTGGACTGAAAAATTGTGAGTGAAATCTTGCCTCATAAGCAAACTCATACTGGTTTCCATTGAGCTGGGAGGTACTGTTTGAATACGTGTATGTTAATTGTGTGCCTCTGATAATTTTCTACTTTTATCATTGTATCTTGTCTTTTCCCAACTTCTTACCTCTCCAAGTTGTTATTTTGAAGAAGAAAAAGTAATTGGTGAACAAAAAAAATTGGTGAACAAATGTTTATTCACTTTAATGGGTCTGTTATATCTGATAAAATATTAGTGCATATTTTTCTAAGAATGAGAACATCTGTCACGGTTATTGATCTACTGCTTTTATTTTTGGAGCCCCAAATGGGGCACAAATATGATGCCAAATATGCTGCTGCAGCACATCATTAGTTAAGTGCCTGCTTTATTCTGCATGGGAGGATGTTACCTGGCTGCGGTCCAGGAAGCATTGATGCGCAGTAGCTTGTTCCCATTTATATGATGGAGTGCCTCGCATTGAGGACATCAACAGTGCTGAAAGAACGGCACATGGAATAGCTAAACAACATGTTCTCACACACCAGGTATACCTGGGAAGGATGTACCAGCCGAGGTAGATATTGACATGGTCACGAGTGGGAATTCAGACCTCTTAGTGATTCCAGTGCATGTTTATATGCAACCCAGTACACAGGCTCCTTCGATTTTATTGTGTGTGGGTGGTTAGGGTTGTCCACCCATGTGCAATTAACTTATCAGACTCTAAAGTCTTGCTCAATGGAAGATTTGAGAACCAAGTGATGCATTTCTTAAGGCATCAAACTGTGCCAAAACATTTGGGTATTTGCCTGAAGGAAGGTGAGTTTCCCATTTTCCACACCTTAAGAAAGATCAGAGGAGCATTTCTTTAAAATTGCGGGTATCAAGCTGGGACAGATCCCAGCTGAAGGTTTCAGATGTTATTTTAGAAAGTAAAAAAAAACAACAGCAGCAGGACTCTCTGCAAAGGCTGGAGCTGATCGTTACTCTTTTTCTTTGTATCTTCTGATCTCTTTGAGATAAATTACAAGGCTGTGATACCTACTATCGTGCAACTAGCTTGTGAATCCTTTGAGTTACTTAGTGTCATACCACTGACGTTTCTGAATGACTTGATTCCTCACAGATATATGCAAAACAGGCATTAACAGCTTAACACTTAGCACTGAATGAATTGTACAGCGAGCATTGAATAGGACTTATTTTAAATTGCCTTCTGTTTTGTATTTTAAGATGTAATTTCCAGGTGTTTAGCACTTTGAAGTGCTGTCACACTGAAGTCAGTCAAACTGAAGTATTTGAGGAGAGGTTTCTTTTAAGGTTTTTTCATGTCTCAGAACAAGGTTAGAGGACATACATTGGCTTGGCTCTATTAAAAATATTATAAATTTTATAAAAGAGAAGCTACAACTTATGAAGAATTGGGAAAAGGTGAAGGTCAACATGGAAGGAGGGGTGGATATGAAGCATTTGGACCTGAAATCTAGTATGTGTCCTCTCACAGAACCCCTAATTAGACATAAGCCTTTTTTTTTTCCTTTTGCTGTTAGCAAGTGCCTGCTTACCCTGCTCTAATGGCTGAAGCACTTAGAGGATAGCGAGCGCCTACTGCAACCTATTAGTGCCTCATTAAGTACACAAACTATTTGTAAAGCATTCTTTAAGATGAGGAGCACCCACAAAAAGCCCTGGAGGGAATTAGTCAGTCTCTGTTCGGTGCAGATTTAGGGAGGTGTGGTAGGCAAAACCTAAAGCCACGTGTTGAATGATGAGTATGAATAGAAAGCTGGAGGAGCTGCCCCTTCCCAGGGAATGTTGGGTCCCGTAGAAGAGCTGTTGTGTGTCTGTTTGATTAATGACTCTCATACCATAGAGGCCTCAGGAATAAACTTAGTTCTATCATTATTTTATTTCAGAAGCTTTGATTTTGCAATCTAAAGTTTTTTGGGGGGCAATTTTGTGTACATTGTGCAGCCTGATTGAGTCTATGCATTTATAAGAAGGTTTCCAGATTATTTGCAGTGCAACAAGGACAGGAATTAAGAAAGAGAAGTACAAGGGGTAGCTGACACATCAACTATTATTTCCTTGACTGGACGGAGTATGTCAGGAAATGATCTCCAGTGTACGGAGCCACCCTAGTGAATATTTGTGCTGTGATATTAACACCTTTTTATACAATCTAGAGAGTTCCTCAGAGATGGGAGACTGTCGGACAATTTCTACAGCAGATATTCAGAGGCACTTGGATCCATATAAGGCCCAGGAAATGGATAATCAAGAACTGAAGCCAACTTTATGTCTTAGAGAGCAGCCATCTTACAATTAACTTGATTTCTGCAGAAAAAGGGGCAGTTTCAAGCTGTGCTTTGTTATTTTTCTGAAGAATCTTAGACGACGACTTTCCTCACTACCAGCTCCTCAGTACCTCATGATCTATGCCAGAAAAGCTTCTTGTAGGGAGGTTTAACTCACCTTCTGGGATCATGGCACAGCAAGGCATATTCCTCTAAAGGTAATAGATCAATATAGTCTTTGTCAGGATACTTGCAAATTTAGCCTGAGTATTTCTGGGAGTGAGGACCAGGCTGAATCAGTCAATGAGAGGTTTCAATGATTGGTTTCAGTGGTGCCAGGGTTTCAACCCAGATATCTGAAGAACAGGAAGGCCCTACTAATTCTGAACACGGTACCAACAGCATTAGAGAGAAACCTCAAAGACCTCAAGATATGTCTCAGCCTGGTTTCAGTTGCAAACCTCCCGACCACAAAGGCCAGTGAACTTCGATGTACTCTTAGACTGGAAAAGAAACAGTCACTTCTTAGCCTGCAGAAGAGAGTTTAGAAGAGACTGCTGACTAACAGGCGTCACTTTTCTGTGTTGTCCTGTACAGTTTAACAGGCCATAAATTAACAATTTAACAGGCATTAATCAGTAATATTACTTTTCCCTACAGACATTGCCTCAGAAGTAGTGTATAATATTCTGGTAGGAAAGTGAAGAGTGACATTAACCATTCTTCTTAAAAGACCACAAGTAAACCAAATTTTCTTGTTTTCAGATGTATTTATTATTAGCTCCTTTGTAAAACAAGCACAGTAAATTGCATTTATAGCAGAAATAAGATGCATACACTTAATAAACAAATACTAACATACTAAAATAAATACTAACATAATAAATAAATAAATACTAACATACTAAAATAAATACTAACAGCACTTGTAGCTAGATTATCAACAGTTTTCTGAAATATCAGATACTTCCCACACTTCAACGTTTAAATATCTTAAATTACCACCCATTTCTAAGACTGGAAAAAAAGGAAGCATGGTCACAATGGAAGTCTTTCTTTAATTTAAGTGATTCTGTATCAGGGATTAAGGCCTAAATCCTCAAAGATATTTTAATGTATTTTGCTCTCCTTAAAGTCAGGATTTAGGTGGTTTGACAAAAAGGTATAGGCTTCAACACATGCTTCCGCTTCTTTCCAGACCTGGGGACTTACACTGTAAGCAGTTCAGAACTAGGACTCGAGGTTTTTTTCCCAAGGTTCTGTGAACACACCTAGCACATGTTGCAGTGCTAGGGAAATACTTTCAAAATGAACTATAAAAATCTGTATTCTAAAACTCCAACTTTAATTAGATGCTTAACATCCACATAAAAAACCAGCTATCCTTTGCTCTCTGAAATATCAGATACACTGCAGTTAAACTTCTAAATAATTTAAGCTGCCTTGGTTTCAGTTGCAGATTCCTGACTACTTGTGCCCTGTGGTTTTGCCTGTGGCACAGCAGGTCTGAATTAATTTTATTGTCAGAAAACTCCACTGCAAGAGATGCTCTGGGTACACAGGGGTCACTGAATAAAGGGCCTCTAATGATCACAAGCATGAAAGAAAAGGAACTTTGTTTAGGAGGTGCTATATTCAGCTACTGGCTCCCATTTTCTTTCATGTTCATGAGGGGTGGCAGCAGGACTCTTTCAACCACAGCACCTCAGAGCTGCCTCCACGGCAGCACTCCCATTGCTTCCACTGCCGCTTGCGTTCAGCTGCAAGCGTAGGGCTTTGAGAGTGGTTGGTCTCTCATGCAACAACCATTCGCGGTGTTCACCAGCTGGGCATCAACATGAAGTAAGCACAGACAGCTGACAAAATGCTAACGTTTCTAGGACGCTGAACTTGCAATTCCTTCTTTTACTAAAACATCTGCCATCAGATTGGAAGATGGCCCTGATACATGATACATAGCTGCCTCATGCAGCCAAGGCTTTCTGTGCTGATACATTTCCACAAAATAAATAAAAATAAATAATGAAATAATTAAACAATTAAATAATGGAATACTAAAACAGTTCTTTCAGTAAGTTATTTTCCAAATAAATTAACACATGAAACAGTTTGAATAGCAACTGCCATCATCTGGCACTGCAAGTCATGTCAAGTAAATAAATAAATAAATAATAAATAAATAAATAGATAGATAAATAAATAAATGCGATACAATAATATGCAGAACCTACAATAATAGCTGATAGCAATGTATCCAGATGCTATACATGTTAATATAACATGATGTGTGCTAAAGGTGTTACTCAAATTTGAGGAATTTTAAAAAGCTGCCAAAATCAGGACCGTATTAATCTATTACAAAAAAAGATATGTTATGGCTTCTTAGCAATCTCGAATGCAAATTTTTCTTCTGATTATGCATATATTCTTGTGCTAATTCATTCTTTGTTTTCTTTAGGAGCATTGTGCCATTCTCCTAGAATCTCTTACTGGTCATCTGTAAAATAAGAGAAAGGAAATTTACATAAGAATTATCTTTATTTTCCTCAGACCTAGATTTTTAGTCCATTTCTCAATAAAGCTTTGCTGGTCTGAGCCATCTAGTGAAATGCCACCACTCAATTTCTCTAAAGGACTCAGGACCACATAATGCAAGGCTCAGAAGTTCCCGTGTCTGGTGGGGATTAGGGATTCAGCTTCAACTGATGAGAGTTAGGCACCTGTCCAGCTACGGCCCTTCTGAAAACTTCCTCCAGTTCCCATTGGTATCTATAAATGCCCCGGCACCGATGAAGACTGGACCCACAGAACAGTGTGATCTCATTTCAAGTGTTTCAATAGGGCTACAAATTTACAACTTTTCAACAGTGTGACTCGGGAAACTTAGAGGTCAGAGAGATTTGCATCTACATCTAATTGAAAAAACCCACCCCAAAACCACCCCCTCTGACAAAACAGAAGAGAGGAAGAAGATAAAAAAATCTGCATAATTCTTTTTGGTGTTGATCTGAAGGAGGCTATTTCCGTATTTAAAGATATGTTCTGACCTGGAAAGCTAGGCTGAGAGTAATTTAGAGCTGTCAGAGAACGCTAATCAATTCACAGAATAAGAAAACAGCCATTCCTAGGACTAGCAGAAGCTGCTAATAGCTTTTCTTTCTAATAGCAAATATCTCCCCTCTCTCTCTCACTCTTGTTCTCATTTTACTGGTAAAACTTGGCTGTATATGGATTGTCTGTTGTATTTGGACACTCAACATTGATTCATAAGCTATCAATGAACAGAAAGGATAAAAATCAGCATGGGTTACACTAGCAACGGCCAAATGCTCATATATTTCTTAAAGAATATTTTATAACTGCCTAGTTAGGTAGAAAGCTACCCACGTCCATGAACCTACATCCATTGTTTCCTCTCTGATTTAAACGGATTCTAATTGTTTCCTCTTTTTTTTTTTAAGAGAATCATCGTTTAGACAGCCCAATACATGTACATGTTTATTCTCTTACAGACAGTTCATGAAAAAATGTTCAGGAAGCAAAAATGGTTATGAGGAAATGTGAAATAAATGAGTATTTAAGAAGCAGAAGTAGTTCATAGACTCCTTACTCTCCCAGGTAAGGAATCATCCCTGCTCCTCCAGTAGAAGGTTCTTTGTGTCTTACCTGCAAAGTGAAGACCACTCACTCCAGGATGAGTTGTAATAGCGATCCCTGGCCTGCACAGAGATCTTGTCTTTTGGCCCAGTTGCTGGAATCTGAATAGACTGCTCATCAGCATCGTAGACCTATGAACAGGGCACAGCTCCATCAGCGGATTGTAGAGGTCACGCAGAACATACAATAAAGTGCCAGACAGATCGCAACAAGCACATCTAACTCAAAAAACCCACTGGTAGTCTGTTGTTTCAAAGGCACCAATCTTCACCCACAGATACCAAAGTCATGAGGACTTGGGATAACTCGAGCCTCAGTAGAAACAAACTAAAAAGCCCACTTCCCACTGAAGTTACTATTGTAAAGTGATCCAAACCCCAAACTGAAACAGTCATTAAAACAAAGGGTTTATTTGTTTATCTGGGCTTTTCTCTTTTTCCTTCTTCTCCCAGAGTGGGAACCCTAAAAGAGAGAAGTTACTGATTTTCAGTATAGTTGAAATTTCCACTGAGGACTCGTGGCAGATACAAGAAGCGCTCCGTAGACTCGCCGGTTTCCCTACCTAACGGACTGTACGAGACAACCCCACTAAAATCAAGGAGTCAGCACTAGGGGAATGGCCCCATCTGCTGGTACGGGCTTGCTTATTTTTTTCACATAGAAAAAGACATCCTCTAGTGTCTTCGGTTTAATCAGTTGACAAACTGGAATGATCACTACAGTTGTTTACTTTTCTGATTGCTGGACCAAGGAGGCGCAGCACTGCAGTTAAGGACCAGCACTGTGGTCAGCTGGTTTGCGTATTTCTTTCCAGTTCTGCTGTCGATTTCTCTGCCAACCTAGGCAAATCGCCATCCTGCTGTCGTGTACCCTTTAGTCTATCCATGCGCATTAGCAAAGGAAGCAAAACCATTTTGTGATTTAAAGCTAATACAGAGTAGCAATGTTTACTTAACAATTAACTAATAACTGGAAAGTGAGCGGCAAAGACTGTAGTCTTCGCCAGTCTCCACAGAAATGCTACCAAATGAGTCATTGATTCCTGATTTGCCATTCACCTATAAAGAAAGTCTGAGCTACCCAGGTACAAACAACATACAAGGAAATCAGTACAACAAATCCTAGACTTCTTGATTTGGAAATTGGGATTTTCCCACATTAGGGCCCACACAGCCTACTAATGAATTAGTAAATACTTTTCTCACGCTAGCACATCTATGCAATGCTGGGCACAATTTTATCTCCCCAGTTACGTCAGGGTTGCATCCACCCCAGAGTGTGTTGTTTAGATCTTACTGCTCAAAGAACTGGGAAGGAGGTCTTTTTCTGCCAAGACAGAACCTTGCCACATTTGGGTCTCAGGACCCCCTTTTTTTTTTTTATTCTAGTCCATGATTCTTGCATACTAAGTTTATATTATTTATACTGTCTGTTCAAGCAAGAAAATCGTGTTTCAGATGTTGTATCTCTACCTGGCTTTTGCGTCTCTTTGTACTTTCAACTTTGACCCTGAAAGTCAAAGGGAAGTAGGACTTTGGTGTGCTCCATGTTCTGGGGTATGTCCAGGTCACTGTTCCATTTGTGGCCGCATACTGACATTGGGGTGGGTCGGGTTTTACTGCAAGAGAAAATATAGAAGGAATTAATTCACATTAGCAACATAATATCAGATGGTGTACTACTGTTGATAGTTTTATAGGAATCAGCTTTGGGAACCTCCATGACATTAAGAGAGGAGTAGGCATGATGTGTAAGAACTGCCTTGTATGCTTCTTACAGAAAATTAAGTACACTCCCAAAGTCTCTCTGGGTAAGATCCTTCTTTTTTTTTGCCAGAGGAATATCTTCAACCCTGCTGACCGTTAGGGCATTTAGCAAAACATCTGTTTCTTTAGGATGCTGCTTCATTTTCCTGTGCCCTGTGGCATCATGGTCACAACTGGTCCTCTTATTTCCTGTCAGTTTGTATTAACCTGCCCTGGATGCCCATCTGTAAGAATGGATCAGGAGGGAAGCATACATAGCATTAACCATTATCCGAGTAAATCTGCAGTTCTCAGAGAAGAGCCTGCTGGGTTATTGGTTATTCTCTGGCTTCTCCCACATACCCCTTCCAAAACATGTCCATCTAGTAGAGAAGGCTACAGAAACTTCTGGGAGATGTGGGGGTGAGAGGGTTGGAGGTCACAAGCTAGGGAGATGTTGCTTCTTCACTTCCTCATCCTCTTCCAGACTGCTGCAAAGGTTTGTTTTCCCCTGTTCCTGTAACTGGGGGCTTGATACAGATTTACAGTAGATTAGGGCAGGGATTCCCAAGCTCGGTTTGATCAGCTACCGTTGTTATTTCCACTATCTGCAGCAAGAATAAAGCTAAGAATTAATCATGATTCCTGGTCTACTCACTGATATCTCTGATGAAGAAGCTGCTAGTGTAGTTCTCATATTCCACCTCGTCAATGACCTCCAGGAACATCTCGATTGGCTGCTGCTCTTCAGCAAATGGACAGTAGTTTTCTTTCTGGCACTGGGCTGTGTATTCAGTCACTGATTCATCAGTGTGAGCTACAGGGCTGCTGCAGGTTACGTCTCCTTGAGAGCTGAATACAGAACAGAGAAAAGTACTGGAAATGCTGGTTTGTTCTGAGAATTTGTTGCCACAATGATAACACGTAGTTGGTGAGGTAATGTTTTGCTGTTGCCTGTATCATTTTACAGCTGCGCTTCAACAGCTGCGGAAACAGTTCAGTGGGAGTTCTTACATTTTCAGTGTATTACATAATAATGTAAAATCACAAAAGCCCCCCTGCCTTAGCAGAAGGAATTAGTGTGTAAATCTAAAACAAGATATCTCATTTCTTATTACCACTGTCCCATGACAAGCTCTAGTATCTTACTTTGTTCCTTAGCCCTTTCCAAAACCTTGCTGGAGGAAATAAGGAAGGTTAAAATGTATCCATCGGGAAATAAACAACAAAAGCCATCTATAAAGTACTACCTGAATCTGGTTCTATTTTTGCATTCAGCAAAATAAAACACTTCGCAGTTGTTTCTTCTTTAAGAAACTGAAGTAACCTTTGCTCAAGCACTCCATGTTTTGGAGAAACCCCAAAGAGTAGTGGGAGGTAGGAAATCCCCACAAGGTTCCCGTCACATATTTCCCTCGCAGGTTTCTGCAGTGTTCCTCAACAGAGACTTGTCAGTGGACATGTGGCTTTTGCAGTGGGTGCAGCCTCCCACTTTATTCCACTGGATCTGCTGCGAAGGGACTCAGTGCTATGATTGTTTCTGCTTTTGGCTCAACTTCCTCTCTCTCCCCTGCATGAGCTGTTTTTGCTATTGCTTAAGTTATTCTGTGGCTGTACTTTGCAGCTGTAACAGTCCAGTGGGGGTTGTTCTATTTTCAAGTCTTTATTAATTTCTGAGCAACTTCCATGCCCTTATTAGTTAAGTTAGTCCCAGTAATGGCTCAAAACATTTTGCAGATGTTCAGACTCTGGAAGTGGGATTCCTCGCCTTCTACATGTCCTTAGTAACCTAAAATCCAGGATCTCCTACACAGAGTAACACAAAGGGCTGTTCCGGCCTTACTATGAGGTTGTTAAGGAAAGTACAAGCTTTTACCCTTTTAGACTTCTGATTGTGAACTTCACATTTGGACTCTCATTTTCTGTCATCCATGAACATATGAAAATTCCAGAGTAGTTCTTTGCCTCACATTTTAAAAATGTCCTGTTTGGCTCTAGTTGAAAAAGAAAGAAAACATGATTTATTTACTCTTTTTGCCAAAACGGTCAAAGCAGAGAGAAAACAGTAATTCAGCAGACTCCCATCTACTTTGGCAGGTGGTGGGTGCATAGGCAGACGCAGTCTCATACTGCCCCTTGGGCAGCCACCTGTAGTTAAAAAGCCAGATAACCAGTTAGTGGCTGAAGGCTGGTTTACATGGCACGATATTAACCACATCTACGTGGCTATTGACAGGAGCTAGAGCATACCCAAGCTGTTGCAGATAGCTGTCAGTAAGAGATTTAGATAGACAAACCCATTGTTCCTTTCACAAAGAAACATCGCAGCTATTCAGTTGACAAACCTCTGTATTTGTTACCCGTGCGCATGAGAGTGCACGCAGTGATCTCACGCCTTCACACACTGGGGCACTTGTTGGGGAATGTTTCCAGTGTGAGAAGTGAATGAGGTCTCGGAATGAGGCGTGTTTCGTTTCTGCTGCCCAGCACTGCAGACTATCAACAACGCTATACTGTATCCTGGATGTAGTTGACTGGCAGACCAGCCGACTGCATCTGATACGTGGGTCCAGGAGCCAGGGAAAAAGCCTTTCATAAGTTCCTGACGCTACAGTGAGGGACTGCAGTATGAGACATAGATGAGTGAAGTTCATGCAGAAAATGCAAAACATCACAGGCTTGTCGCAGTAGGTTAATCGTGAATGGAGAAGCCCAAATGACAGCACTTAAAATCGAGGTCAGTCCCTGGTTCTGTCAAATCATGTAGCCCTGGTTTTGCAAACCCTCTTTGAGTGCTCAGTCTGTGAGATGGAGGCAAAGCAAGTCAATTGTTCCCCCACCGGAAAAGCAGTGGTGTGGTATTGATGTTATCCTCTATCTAATCATTCCTACCATCACTCCATGCTATAGGTCTAGAGAGTCCGAAATTAATCCCATGGCAACCGATTCCTGTGCTGCTCATCAGCTGTACCATACACAGACCCACAAAAGTAATCATTTGCCTTTCATTGTCAGTAAAGCATTTGAAGAGGATCCATTTTAAAGGGATATTTCTCATGCATTTCTCCAGAGAGCTCCCTCTGGTCCTCACAAGCTCCAATGCACAAAGCTGAGCAAGATACATCACATCATCTTATGACCGTACCTTTAAAGCTTTTCAGAATTGACCTTATCATTTGCCCATTGGAGTCTATTTTAGTTATAAGGAAGAAATCATAGCTGATGATTTCATGGGTATTAGCTGTCAGACAGGTGTAGTTGCCAGCATCTGGGAACTCTTTCACTTCGGCAGTCAGAGTCTTTCCAGTTCCTTTCAGTTCGGTGCCCTTTTTCCAGTAAACTGACAGTGCTTCATCAGATGTGTTACAGGTGAGCTGCACTCTTTTAGCTGGCGTCTCATCATTCCACTCTGATTCTATGACGTACACTGGACATTGCAGAGAAAGACATGTTAGCAGCTATTCATACTTAACAGCGTGAAGATTGAACTGAGCCCTTTTTTTCAGCTCTACTCTCCAGGAAAACTGCTAACAAATCTCTGGCTTTCTTGCCCAAGGCCTCACAATCACCTAGAAATCTTTACTACAAGAAGAGGTTCAACTTAGAAATTTACAGTGTATCTAGAACCTGCTGATCAATAGGGATGACATTTTAACGGAAAAAGTGATTTTTTTTCCATGTTCCCAGACGATCTTACAGTGGTTATAACCGTGGGAAGTAGGCAGGTACCTTTGTTTTAAAGGTGAGGATGCCAGGACACACTGAGCCCAGGTACTCCTCCTGCACGTGGCCTGTGGCCTTTGCTCACGGAATGGCAGGTAAAACCACTCCGTACCGTGGTGCTTTGCTACGGTGCAAAACTATGACGCTTTGCCCTCTTCAGTCAAAGGTCTGTGAGTGAGCAATGGGAAGGAGGAGAGCTCTGGGTAAGTGGTTCGTATTTGCCTGTAGCTGATGCTGTTTTCCATTTTCTGCAGGGAACAATCTGTATTCCTATCACCCTGGTCCCAGTGGAACAATTACTAAGAGACAGGGGACGCTGAGCTGCAGCAGAGCTAAGTGGACTGCAACGGGGAGATGTGGTCTTCTACATGCCATCTTGTAACTCTGAAGTGCCCTGCTCGTCTTTCCAAACTAGAAGACACACCACATAACAAAATAACTTGGAACAATTCCATTAAAGAAACATTATCTTCTCTTATCTCTTTGCTGTGGTTGGCTGAAGAACTTCACCTACACTTCTGTGTGGCAACAGTTCTGAAATTTAACTGTCATTGCCCAGATATACTGCTGCTGTCACAGGCTCCCCAGCCGTGTTCAGTGCCCTCAGAGATCTTCCACATGCAAGAAGTGGCAAAAATTTGTTTCTTAGTGTGTCAACACCACAGCAAGCACTCAGCTCAGGAAATCAGAGTTCCAGTGAGCTCTAAGACCTTTTCACCAGAGCATTTCACTACCAGAATGAGAGCTTTAAGATTTTACCACAAAGAAGAAACACTAAGCAATACATGTCAAACACTGACTCTAAAATGGCAGAAAACATGCAACTCCAGGAAGCTTGGAAGCTTACCAGACTGCTTATGGATATCTGAAGCACAGGCAAGGTAAATCTTACAGACTTCAAACACAAAGATTATTCTCAATACTGACAAACATATTTGCAGTTTTCAGCACCACGGTATTGCCCAGGGAACCCACAGGATAAATAATTTTTTAATGTAAAGATATGGGGAAAAGTAATTGAATTACTTTTTACAAATAAAACACAATCAGATTCAGAATGCTTTTCTCATGTTGATCAGGGGCCGCCTTTTTGGATAATCGCATTGAAGACAGCCTGGATTATGGAGGTACACTGGGTGAATAAGAACAGTAAATTTGATTATCTGAATTTAGCCCAATTTTCTGGTAAGTTATTCAAAAGATTCGTTTGTTTATTACTGACCCTGTATTTCTACAAATGTATTTACATTTAAGTTATTTACCAGAAAGTTGGATAAACTATTTCTAGGTTTTAGGTTTTACTGTGAAATATTCTTTTTGACAATTAATTCTTCACTTGTTTGTGGGTTGTTACCTAAGTCACAAGATACTGTTTCTGCTTCCAGACTGCATGACTGAAACTTTTGAAACAAGAGAACAGGGAATAGGAAATAAGACAGTTTCTAATGCAAATATTCAGAATGGCTGTTGTACAACATTGTAGGACTTCTAAATATTTCTTCCATTAATACCAATTAGTTGGCTAGTTATTCACAAACAAATAGGAAGAACTTTGGCCTAAGGTACTATAGTTAACAAATTCTGTGCCTGTGGTCACACGTATAATTCTGAAATACTCTTGTATCCTACAGTCAACTGTAGGTCTCAGTAAGTGAAGACTGCTTACCATTTTCCCTCAGTTTCCACTGCGCTTCCAGAAGGGCAGCAAAGGAAAACAATGCAAGTAAGGCAAATAGTCGGTGAGACATCTGTAGGGAAAAAATAAATTACTAAACTTCATTGAGGATTGTTGAGTGTGTACTGACGTTGAGCTCAATGCTGGACAGAATAATAAGAAGACGGAGTCAGTTCCAGTGAACTAAGAAACATTTTCCCATTCTAAGAACTCTTAGACGACATAAAAATTGAATATCGGGTTTGTACTGGAGCTCAAACCAAGATTTTGATCCGCTTGTTATTCACACCGCAAACCAGTTTAGAGAAGAAATCACAGAACTTAGAGGAAATTGTGTGTGCATAGGTCTTATATGGTCAGGAGCTCAGAAGCATTCCTAGGCCCCTCAGTTAAACATTCCTCATACAAGAGAAGTCCTGCTGATGCCAGTGAGGCTAGTTGCATGAACAAGCCATTGGACTAGAGGATCAATGGACATTAAATTCCAGTCATACAAAGCTTTTAAGTATATTTCTTGGTTTAACCATGTCAGTAGTCCTATTAAAACAAAAGATTGCGAATAAAATGAAGGACCTGCTGAAGTGTTTTGCTGGACTGTAGTCTTCACCATCTCTGTGAGGACAAGTGACAGCAGTGTCAATAATGCAGTGCAGAGCTGGCATCAATACTGACACTTGCCTAACTGGTGCTAGTTCTAGTATCCACCTGAGGTTGCATAGTCTAATTAGTTTTGCAAGCAATTTCAGGCAAAATTCCTACTGGATTCAGTGCCACAGCTATATTTGCAGAAATATCTGGATATGTACACTATTGTTGCTGTGTTCATTTGAGACATATACATATATCTCACTTGAGAATATATAATTATATGGCTGTATATACAATATATAAATGTATATTTGTCCAGAATTCAAAATACCGCTAGAGCTCTTCATGAAACAGAGAACATATTTGCCAAATATTGTAGTAAACACCGGGTGCATAAAAAACTTTAACAAAAGTTATTTAGATACACTCTCAGATCTTTTTCAACTGGAGATTAAGCTAAATGAATAGGAGTACAACTTAGGAAAAGAGATTGGTGAATATATCTTTCAAAGTCTATTCTGACTACAGTGGGAGTCTGAATGAACATGAAAAACACAAAATTAAGTGGTTTGGGGTTTTTTTTCCTCCCAAACCAGTCTTTTTCAGTGAAAGGGAGTAGTCCTCCTGATTTCTTCTCATGTGCTACGAAACATTTTCATTTGGGTTTATGGAGGAGGAGTATGTGTACCAAATCTGTTACTCACTGGCAGCTCCTGCTATCATTAGCAGTCCTTAATCTTGATCAGAAGTCAGCTGTCTCTGGACCAATGCCAAGAAAGCGTGCCATCTGATTTTGTACAGCACACAGCGCAGCTGTTGGTGGGACCAGATGCTACAAGTATAGTATCCGGAGAGAGTATCTAGGAGAGGAACCAGCTCACATCGCGTCTGTACTCATAGAGAGGCACGAGCCTCAGTGAAAAGCCAGATACTGTCAGGCAGCCTATCAGCAGTATTGCCTTCATTAAAAGGCAAACATTCTTAGTGCCTGATGATTTTCTACGGCAGGCAGGATTATCTGTAATTTGCGAACGAAAAATACATTTTGCAGCTTTCTAAAAGATGCTCATTTCTTTCATTGTAACATGGCATTCATCACTATGCTTCATAAAAACAATACCTGAAATATCAGCTAAAACTTGGAGGAGAAGGGTGTAAAACATGCCTTCTTTTCCATATCAACCTTTCATCAAAACTGAAAACTTGAAAACAGAAAAGTTTCTCCTGGTTTTAGGGAGAAGCTTCACGATTCAGGTTTTTGATGAAAAAAGTAAGCAATTTCCATGGAAAATTATTCAATTTTTGAGATAGAGGGGAGAACACCCCCTCCCCTCCATCTAAAAATTTTATTGAAAAATTAATCAGAAATAAACTCAGTTTCTAAACATCACTAATCAGTGCAGTTGCCCAAGCACTTCATAGATGAGGAGAGTGTATCAACGTCATATGATCCCTGTGATCTGGAGCACGAGCTGCTGTAAATCAACACAGATTCCTTCACTGAGAATCACAGAATAATTTATGTCAGAAAGGACCTCTGGACGTCATCTGGACCAGTCCCAGCTCAAGGCAGGACCAAGTCAATGGTGTTGCATGTTTTTTTTAAACAGAGAACGGTCTGACCATAAATACGTATTTGTCGATGCACACACCCCAGCAACATGAATATTGGTAGGATACAAAAGATTATTGCCTTATAACATTAGCTATTCTGTTAGTTAGATAACAATTCTATGAGCTATACACATATATACATTATGTGCTTAACTTCAGGCACATAAACATACAAATACTGTCCTGAGAAAAATGTCACGACAACTATTTAAATACACTTTTAAATAAATAATTTTAAGTTTTCACTAGTTTCATCTGAAGCAGCTGGTACCAGACTTGTGTTGCCCTAGTGTTAGAGAAGAAAGGAATTCTCACCTTTTCCTGTTAGCTGAAGTTGCCAGGCAGGTTGGTTTTGTGATCTGAAGGAAGCAAAGCGCTGGCTCCCTTATAAATACTTCTAAACTCTGAAAGGAAAGGGATGCTCCGTTTCACCGCAATACCACAGAATTGCAACACGTGGCTTGAGTTCCTTTTTTACATAGTGGCAGAGCTAAAGTGCAAAAAAAAAAGTTTGGGACTCCCAGGTAAACTTTAAAGAGGAAATGAGATTATGAGATTGTTACAATGACCTTTATGGTGTGCCAGAGGCATTTCCTTTCCTGCCTGATTTTCTGTCTCTCTCATACTGCCTCTTCATCATCTGAGGAAGAGTAAAACCAGACAAAATAAACTTCCAAACCTGCCTGATAGGAAATATATCATAAAGACAGAAAGTTAAATAAACTAAATCTATTTCTACCTGGTAAACATGAAAGAGATAATTACATTAAATTAAATCCCAGCTACCACATCAATCAGAAGAAAAGCTAAGGGAAAATTAATTTTTAATTGCTGTTTTAGAATTGTATTTATTGTAAAAATAGAGACTTAGGTCAACCAAAAAATAAACAATTAGTTCTGGCTCAGAGATAAAAACCTGACATTGTCACATTATTTTATGGTGCAGTTTTTAAATATAAACTATTGTCTTTTCTTTATAAACTGATGTTCCTTTTAGACCTGTACTCAAGCATAAGAAAAGCCCCATACATTACATATACTTTGAAAATGAGAAGGTTTCTATTGACTTTTTTATTGTTTGTGAAATAATAGAAAACAATTCACTTTATTTGTCAGACAAACCAAAACTGAGTTGTTCTTCTAGCCCTGTTCCAAACCTGAATAAGATGACTGAAAAGTTATAAGCAAGAAGAAATACATTGCTTATAAAAGCAAAAGAAATGGTTTGAAATTCAACTTGACATGCTTTAGGAATTCATAAAGAGACACAACTCTATCCTGTGTGCTTTCTAGTGACAGGAGTATTCCCACAGCCCAGAGATCAAATTATTACTACAAATAATGTAGTAATCCAGCAATGAAACGATGATGCCTGTCCCTTCTGCTATAGTCAATAGTTTTTCAGAAGTCCTTCACATAGATGAAACAACACAAGCATCTGCAATATGTTGCATATTTGGTGCCTTCAAGTATGGCAAGAACATAACACAAAAAGAGGAACAACCCAAATTAGCAGTGAGATAAACTTATTATGAACCCCAGCAGTTCCCAGTGCATGGGGTTCCTGTTTGTTGTCACACATCTGGGAGGCAAACAGCAGAGAGGGTGGCATGCTCTAATTTGAAAGGGGGTAGTTTCAGGATTGTGGATTAACCGTGCTGGAGGCTTTACACAAATGTACAGTATTGCCAGTGGAATCCTTTTCTCTCCTTAGCCATTCTCTTTAAAGAAACACTGCTTGAGTAGGATCACATACACCTTTGGCAGCTGAGATTTAACTCCCTCCCATCTGACAAAACACAAAACTAGAGCATTGCCATCTCGGATGGGCCTAACAACTTCCCTGCTGAGTCCAGTGTAGCCAACCTGGAAATCAGACGCCAGCTTCCCTTTGCTAGAGCTCACAGCCAGAGCTGGGCAGGAGCGGCGTGAGGGCTGCGGGCTGTGAGTGCGGCTTTCCGGAGCAGGTTTGAAATGGCGGCTCTGCCACAGAGAAAAACTGCTCCCTTCACATACTGTATACTGAATCTGGATCAAAGTGGTTTATTGATTTATTCATGACACAGGATTGACCAACAGCCACTGAACTATTCATTTGAGATCCGTATCAATAATATAACAGATAAGCCAGAGTACTAGACACTTCCAAACTGTTGATTAATACCTATACATCTCCACCCTCCACTTATCCCAAAAAGCTCTAATCTCCCCCTCCCACACATACACATGGTCTTACACACACGCATTAAAAGGACGTGTGGGTTACAAGCACATGTACCGTCTTTGCATCTGGCTGATGCTTGTCTTCCTCTCTTACATGACCATTTGGGACAAATGTCTTCTCAGGCAGTTTTGGGCCCTCCATTCACTTAGGCTGTTTATATTCCCACTCTTATCTTAACGGCTGCTGTTATCCAGGCCATTTTGCTAAAGGTGGGCCATGCAGACACTGACACTTCTTCTGCCCCTGCTGTTTCACTGCTCAGAGAGGGAAAATGGCCGTCTGAGAAAGCATTTTGAGAAAGATGTGGCAGAAGCAGCTGGGGCACAGGCAAGTGAAAGGTATTCAAACTGTTCCAGGTGACAAAATTGTCTCCTTCTGGTCCTGGTCCCTGACTACCTTTGAAGTCCATGTCGGAAGGAGGCTGTGGGCTGTGCAGCATATCCCCGTTCATCTGCTTCTCCTCCCAGGGGAATCCTCGCAAGGAGGGCAGCAGGAAGCCTCAGCGAACAGTGACAGCCCTTTCCCCTTGCGGTCTCAGCCTGTTCTAACTGCAGCCTCTGGGAAGCACTTAGGGCAGCTCTCCCTTCACAAAGGTGAAAGAGCCCCGGCTGAATCAAGGTTAGGCAACAATTTATTCCCATTTAAGACAATTTCCAAAATTCACTTCTGTGATGACACACAAGTTTAACAGCAAGCCAGCAATGACCAGGAAAACTTGAGCACTGCATTCAGTCACTGAGCAGATAAATAAGGGCACAAGTAACTTCACGTACGTTTTGCCTACTTCTTTCTCAGCCCATCTTAGCTTGCCTGTTTGCTTATGTCAACCATGTATTATGGCTTTTCTTTTTCGACTGTAATGTCACTAATGCATAGCTTAAACATCTGCCCAACCTGATGGTAGTCTTTAAATGCCTGCTCAGTTCTGAAACATGAATAGTTAATGATTAATAGAAATAAATACACATTTTCAGAGTGTATGCTTGCACACACATGCATAAAGCCTACATAATTGCCTTAGCTCAGTTATTGTTACAGGACAAATGGAGTAATACGGTACCCAAGCTTTATGTCAAGAATCCTAGATGCCAGTTATGGAGCACAGACACATCTGTGTGGAACTTCCATGATGGGATAGTTTGCTATGATCCACCAGAGGACTTTTTAAATATTAAAACATAGAGATTGTGAAAATATCTTTTGATGACAGTCTGATTTTCCATTATGAGCTCATATATTCTTAAGGGGAAATTTGGAGGAGAGCAGCTTCTCTCCCATCATTTTATTCTACTTCCCCTATGACGCTGAAAGAGAATGGTGGAAACTCTATGGCCATGTTTTGCTTTCCTCTAATGCAGTGGAAACACTCCTTTTTGGCAGAAATGGCCCGTTTGAAAATGGTTTTCCTTTCTTTTGAGGGACAGATGATTTTTGCTTTGTGGAATGACACAGTTATTTCACCACAATCCAGGAAAAAACCTGCATAACATTAGTAAAAGGAAGATTTATATAAACTGTATAAGCAGTATGATTCCTCTATATGGAATTTCCTTCAGCATCTGACTAGTTTTGCATGGATGTCGATTTGGAAATTGATGCTAAAGATCAAGTTTTATTACTGTTATTATTAATGCAGTAGCAGTGAGAAGGGAACTCTGTTCTTTATATATAATTCACTAAACAGTGATTTATGTGACTTCATCAGGAAATACTGTGTAATATTAGCATATCAATGAACTTTCCTAAAAAATTCCAGTTGCAAGCTACTACTGGAATCACTGAACCAAGATCAAACCTTGAGAAAAATGGAAAACAATAGAGGGGAAAAATACATCCCACTTCTATCAAAAATAAAAAAAATCTAAGCTTTATGCAACAGTGATTCATTTGCATTATGATACAGCTACAGCAGCCACCTAAGATGGGGACTTTGGGTATTTCTCCTTAGATGGAGAGGACAATAAGATGTTTACCTCATTTGCGCTCCAAGCTGGTAGGCCATCCACTACCCCCAGGGTGGAAATTGCACAATAGTATTACTGTGGCCTGACCTAATTAATTGGCCAGTATAATGCTAATGTAGCTACTCAACTTTCAGATTAGAGCTGTTGTTCAGTAGGGCTGAATGTGGATATAAAACACATGTAGATACAGAGCACTAGCTGGTGCTAAATAAGAGAAGTGGTAGGAAGGGGTTTTCATCTCTTAGTCCTACTCCCTTCTCCCCCAGTAAATCCACATCTGCCCAGTCAACTTATAACTCACAACTTATAACTCACTCTACATAGACTTCATTATACATACAGCCTGTATTTAGAGACAATATTAGAAGTAAAAAAATAATGTGAGGAAGGAGACTATCCTGCATGAGGATGAAAAAAGGCAAGAAGAGGTATGACATTTCAAAAGGGTTTTAGGATCCAAGCCACGTTTTCTATAGTAAATGACTCCAGAGAGTCAACAGGATTTGGGTACCTAAGTCTATGATATGCTTTTGCAAGTCTTCATAGTCACTCAGAAAATACAGGGCAGCGATACAAAAGAAACTGGTATCTCTGCAAGATTTATTGCAGAACTATAGAGACAGCAGTCCTCTAACACAGGAAGCACAAAAGTTCCTCCCCCAGAGCATGCATATAAAGATGGTTCATTGCTTTTTTTACGTGCAGCGCAATGCAGTGCAATGCAATGCTTCGTATTACATCAGTCTGCCGTTTCCATCATAAATCTGTTGTGTACATTTGATAAATCTGATGTGCTAGGATCTAGATGCAACTGTAGGATCTAGATGCAAGTTGCTCACTTTACGTGAACTTCACTCATTTCTTGAGTGTGATGTTGCAACTATTTGAAATCCACTGTCACCATTACTTAGACCAAGATACAGTGCTGGGGGTGGGGGAAATATCATATCAAACTGAAAGTAAAGGGAAAAACCCAGTAGTAACTTATTGACTTAAATTCAAGCAGCATTTTCTTGTTTGTCAGGCAACTTCTATACAAAGGAGGCCAGACGCTTGATTTCTTTCCAATTCTAAAATTGCATATAGTATTTTTTCAGGTATTCACAATAAGTTAGTAATAAGTAAGTATAAAATCCTTGGGAACCAAATTCAGTAGCTGAGTATCTGTGCAGAGAACCTGATGACATACTTGTGATTTGTATTACACTAATAGGAATTTCAACTGATTTAAGACATGACAGGGAAAGGTACGTGGGTAGGTAGATAGATTGGTCACTGTTTTTAGAGCAGTGGTTGTCAGCAGTGGATGTGTGATGGCGACAGATAGACTTTTAAAGCCCAGAATCACACACCCAGATCAACAAGTCTACAGGAAACAACGGTAGCCTTTCTACATAAACTTGAAGGTGACGAGGCAACAACCAATGTTGTCCATCACAGTACTTTGAGCCATAAGAACATCCCTGGAAAAGTCTGTATTTTCTTTACTAACAGCCAGTTAATACATAAGTCTTCTTTGTTGGTGTTAGGATCAGGCAATGTAGGAAATCATTTCAACATGGACAATTACTAGAGAGCATCTATTGTACGGTCTGAGAAATGCTTTGATTCTCTCATACTGCTTTTCAGTTATTCCTTGGCCACAGTTGAAGAAAGATCAGTGCAGGAGAAAAATAAGGTGGAGAACTATAGCATGACATTGAAGAGAAGAAAAAACATCTAGGCTAACATTCAGTTAGAGAAGAAGATACTGAGAAATTACTCTCAGGTTTTGGAATTGTATTAATCATCGAAAATTCATCAAATACTTTTCTCAGACATTAATTGATTTTCTCATATGAAATACATCTATTTGATTAGATATCATTACAAAAGATATTTGTTGATAGGTGGGCATTAAGTTTGTGAAACCTGTCAGTTTTGTACAGCAAGTGACATGCTTTTAACGCATGCACTTAAAGTGTTCAGTGAGTGACTTTAAGCAAAATAGAAGCAGAGTAGAAAAGAATTGCAAAGGTTAAGCATGCCTCAGAGAGAGACAGAAATTGGTTATAACACCACCTTTTGCAGATCTTTTCTATTTCAGGAGTCATTATGTTATAATTTTTATGGAATTATATGGAATATTCTATTTTTAACGACTCACCTATCACTTAATAGCACTGTATTTGAAGGACAGGGTTTTTTTTTTAATTATTCTGTTTCAGCAACCGTAAGAATTCATTTCGGCACTTGGATTTGCCGTCTCAGAGATGCCTTTGATGTCTCAGAGGTGAAACAAATAATAAGCTGTTGGCAACATGAGACATTGTTCTCCTTTAATGCAGTATGAGCTTGTTACATCCCTATGGCCACATGCAATATCAAAGGGCCTTATGAGGAACAGGCTGCTCACGAACCATAGATGAAGGACTGCCGCTTTTGCCCTGGCTAGCGTAGGCCGTGCTAAGTGATCTGCAGCTTTGGTGAAGGGAAGATCTGGGAAAAAAAGCGCTGTTCATTTCCTCCCATTTTGGGGGGAAAGGGAAAATTGTCAAAGGCACTGAAAGACATTTTGAACCACTCCAGCCTTTTGGCAGTATATTGCAAAAACTTACATAAGTTTCCAGCTTTCTCTGGGATCCTCATGGCCATTCTTTTCCAGCTGCACCAGAGCTGGGCTCAGGAAATCTAAAACAACACCTGGAGTGTTAAGAGGACGATAGTGGTTAAAAATTCTCACCTTTTTTAATAGTAAGAAATCTGGACATAAAGATAATGCTTCTTTAGGGGAAAAGAAGGGAGGAAAACAGGTCTTTCTCCAGAAATGGCCCAAGACTTCTGAATGAAATGTTCCAGGAAGTCAGAAAACTTCATTGCCTTCTGCTCCAAATGCACCTTTTTTTTTTAACGCTGCCTGCAATGTGTATATAAAGACCAAACAAACCCTCCTTCTTGCCCTTCTAATCTGCACACACTTCCTCCTCTGGGGAAAACAAACAATCTGTGCTATACACATGCACATTGCTCAGGTACCGCCTGTTATCATGGCATTAATGAGAGGAGAGCAAAGTAGAGCAGAGGAGTTATACTTGCTAGTAGTTCTGTTGACGGAATATTTGCATGGTATTTCACAAGCAGATTTGAACCTTTCTTAAGAGGGCATGTAGTTCAGGCTTGGCACTGTGCTAACTACTGCCATGCAACTTCTGATCAGGCTCAGGATCCCAGCAGAGCAAGCTGGCATCTGTGTATGAAATACTGTATTGACAGAACTTCAATTGTACTCTTAGCGCAGGTATGTCAGTACAAAGTGTAATCGTTATGAAAAATACTTCTTACCTGCTTTTATTGCTATTTTGAAGGGGAAGATGGACATAAATTAAATTACTTGGGGATATACCTGGAAGATAAAGGGAAGTCATGACAATTTCCTATTTTGCTATGTAGTTATTAAAGTGTATATGTTTTTTTATGCTAAAGCCTAGAGACTCAAACTGAGAATGGGACCCCATCTTATAAGGGATACCAGGAGTTCATAGTAAGATTCAGTGCCCGGTCATGATTTAGGCGTCTTGTTGCATCATTTTTTATCTGTCAGAAAATTCCAGGTTCCTGGAGGTGGTGAAAAGATATTTTAAATTACGTAATAATAGCTTTAACACCTCCTATGACTGTTAATGAATGAGGTCATACAAGGCCTATTTGGAAAGCAAAGATGTTTCACAAATGAACCACTGAAGCATCCCTCAACTTCTGAAAGTCAAAGGAAATTTCTGAAATGACTCCAGTGGTTGCTTTGTGATATGACATTTGCTTCTGTAACTTCTGTGAATGTTAGCTTTGCCGACGTCATGTTGTAATAAGTGGGACTACAGTATTGCCAACCCTGAGTGCTAAAAATTCAGGAGCTTTGACATGTGATGGTTTCTAGTAACCACAGTAGAATGGGGAAAAGAGAGGGACTGTGTTATGTAGCAGATAATACTTGGAATAAATGTGCCCAGGAAGGGCTACAGCCCTGCTAGCCTTCTGCGGTCCCTAGATATTATCTACTCCAGGCAGTTATTTTTTAAACAATATTTTCTGTCTTCTGCTGGTATTGTATTTAGGATTCAGGATGGAGCCAAGTTATACTCATCAGCTATTCTTTGCAACCACAATAGCTAGAAGCTGATTTTAGTAAAAAATGTAAGCTGAGAATTCAATCTCATGTGTTATCATGTAAATTTAAGCCTTAAGATTAACTGTCATGTTAACAAAAGATGAGTCCCTGTAAAATTGAGAGTTATTAATACTATAATTAGAGAAATAATAAGGTTGCTTGGTACTAGTCTAGGACTAATTAAAACTACGTAATTCGAAACTTTACATAGCTTTTATGTTAATAAACTGCAAAAGGTAAGGTAATTTGTGAGCAGTTTCTGGAACTTTGCAGCACTCTCTTAAAAGAAAGCTGAAAGAAAAGCCTTTTTTTGGCTTTTATTTTCTATTTCTGACAGAAGACAAATTTGGATTAATGCAAATTTATACAGAGTTTGTACAGTGGAAAAAGGAATGTTCCATGTTTAAAGAGAAAACAGTACAGGCTTAAGCCTTCTCCCTCTAATATAATGGGTGATTCAGCGTAGACGTCAGTGAAAAGAGCTTTTGCGCCAGTGTTCACAAAAAAACCTCTTGGGTACTAAAACTACAATGCTTAGACAGGAAAACTTATTTCAGACTTCTCTGAACCTGAGCAAGGTGCCTGCAGAAAGGTTGCCCCATGTGTGCAGGCTTTGGCTGAAACAGCCTGGAACCACTGGACTTGAGGATAGGAAAAACTTGCACTGTTTTAAAATGGATCATGATCAGACCTGAAGCGTGCTTGCCTTCTCAAAGAGTGGATCAGGAGACCTAGGTCTATCCTCTGGCTTATTTAGGGAATGAATGCACGTGTTAGGCTTTTTTTAACATATTCTGTGCACCAGAGGTTTGCAAACTGACCCACAGCCTGTTCCAAGATGCTTATAAATGAGCTTTTAAAAGAGTAAGGTCACCACAATAGTCTAAAATTCTCAACAGACATTTGAAATTCCACTGGAAAATTTGAAGAAATATGAAACCCAGGTTTTCAGTATCCACTTGAGTCATATATCATGGAATTTCAAGGACAGAAAACTGATATATTCTGTTCTCTCTGTGTAGTTAGTTTCACAAAGTTAATCATGCAGCAAACCACTAGGGAGACCAGTAACACATGAGTTTAAGTTGGAAGTGTGCAATAGAATTCACGTTCCTTAACTTTGTCCATTAAAAAGGTGTTCAGAGTAGATCTGAACTCTAATAGGGAGCATACAAATATTTCAATAATTTCTCAATGTGTTTCTTTGTAAATTAAAAAAATGAAAGCCCAGAAAGTTATTTTTAGTGTCATTTCTTTCAGTGCAAAACCACACTGACTGTAGTACAGCATTGTGCTGTAATTTTGTATTACATTTTTCTCCTTGTAAAAATTATCATCCTTGAAAAATTGTCATTTATTACAGAGTCATTAATTGTAGCCATAAAACAGGAGATCCATATATTTTTTTTCTCTTCTCAACAGTTTCAGCTTTCTTCATCAATTTTAAAACTGCTGAGCAGTCCTTGTTGTTACAATGTAAATGAATGTAAACTGATATGAATCAGTTAACTGAATTTATCTTGTTTTTATTTGAAAGGAGGAAGTCTTTTGAAAATTTCTTTTACCACTAATATGATGTCTCTGCAGCCAAAAGCAATTAAACAGGCAGAGGAAAGAGACATAAGGAAGAGCCTTTTGTTTTTAATTATATTTTGTCTGTCTCATTCCCAGCTGCATTGACATACAGACTGTTACAAGATTAATGGGAATTAGATTGTTTCATACCTCACCACAGCAACTCCATTTCTCGCCACCACACATTTCTGCATGAAATCTTCGCAAAAGGCTTCTTGTTCAAGATACAGGGGCAGGTGTGGAATGTGTGGCAGCTGTAAGAATGGAATAATAATGACAATCTGAAGTTGCATCTCTTTACGGTCCCTGTCCTGAGCTTTCCCAGTGTTTGCCACCGCCATTCCTGACCAGGAATACCTTGTTTCTGTTCATGCCAACGGAACAGCAGTTTTGTACTGGGTGCAAGCGACTCAGCTGCTGGTTGTAGCCCACCGCTCTGCTGCTTTTCCCTCTTGTGTGCTGTATGGCCTGGGGCTTTCTTTTCATTTTGTGCCCAAAAAATTCACTGCCTCATTTGCACATAGGTTACACAAGCTACAGAGGACAGACACATGGACAGTCTTTGTGATCGTGGGAATGTAGCAATGGCAGGTTTTTGAGCCCATATGGACACAGAGTCTTGATCTCTGACTCAGTTTCAGATAGTGTAAAAGTTACTCTTTTGCTGGTAGATTTTGTTGTATCATGCAACATTTTTATAACTAGTTCATGGTTTAACAGTTCTGATCTCCCCTTAGGTTTCTAATTAAGGAAAAAAAAAGTAAAATAGGAAGCAAAGAATAAGAATGTATGACCCAGATCAGCCAAAGGCCAGCTGAGCTCAATATCCCGTCTCAAACAGTAGCAGAGAACAGCAGGGAAGACTTTGAGATTAGTTAAGACCAAGCACACACTGAGCCAAGCTGGTATGGCCCCGTGTTCAGATGCAAGGAAGAGAGTAGGAGGGTGAAGACATTAAGATCAAGCTGCTTCCTCCAAGGAGCAGGTCTCTACTGCCTGAGCTGCACAGATGCAGAAAGGTGAGGAGCAGAGAGAGGGATCACTGTCCTTCAGCTCTTGCTGCCTGTGAGCAACGTAATTGGACTGGGGCACAGAGGAAGCAAAACAGGAATGGAGGTGACTGCTTACAGTTCTTTTTGAGCAAGGCAAAAGCAGACATGCAGCTTTTCATGTCATTATGGGGTGTCTTTTGAGATTTTGGATGTGAACCTACCTACTGTTCCTTATTCAGGGGATATTACTGGTTGGTCAATAACTGTCATTCAGCAAACAATTTAGGTGTCAAAGTGAGGAGAAAGCCTTGCATGAGGGAACTTCCACTAAGTACTTTCCCAAATGAATGATGAAACTGCTTGCATGGAGTGAACACATTTGTTTCTGCTTACCATCATGCCATGGAGTATGAGGACGTGCCTGGAGTTGCTCATGTTGGGAATTGTGCTCTCTTGCTCCTCCCTTGGCTCTGACATCATCCTGAGTAAATGCACCACAACAGGTCCATAGAAAAATCATCTGTCACACAGATGAAATCATTGACCAATGTCAGTAAATTCCTGCACTTCAGCAGGAATGAGATCTCTTAAATTTGTCTGAGGAGACATAGAAAAAAAAAGAAAAGGAAATGCTTCACATTTAAAATGTTCATGGATTTGTACTTAGGGTTGGTTTTTGCCAAAAATGTAACCCAGTGCCTTTTTTTGGTGATACTATACACAGGGCTCTTCAGACTTGCGAATGGACTATCGATGCTCAATTCAAATTAAAATTGATTGCTTTTTGCACATATGAAAGATCATTTGATCCTGTGCCAGAAAAGGAGAGTCTTTACTGGGTTCAGCTCTCATTATAGGCAGAAAGTATAAAGGTAATGAATCCAGGACCTTCTAGATTATGGGGACCTGTTAAGTAAATGAATAATGCCTGCAGCTATCACACAGTGATTGTTGACTCTCCTGTGTCACTTCCCAACTCTGCTCTTCCCTGAAGCTTAACTGTGTTGGGGGGGGACAGTCCTCACTCTGTCCAGCTGGAGAATGAATGAACAGGATGGAAATGAAACTTAGTCTCCAACCCCACAGTGCAGAGCTGCAGAGCATAAAGATTCATTGGCCCCCAAATTCCACTTGACTTGATAAGCTATTTGAGCCAAAAGTGCGTCACTCCATTTTTAACTTTACACCTTTAATTGGCTTTTTCTGTTGCCTCTTTCTATAGGTAAAATCCCCTAGGACACTCCTCAGAGTACGCAAAACAAAAATTCAATTCCTCTGTGCAAAGCTAAATGAAGTTACACAATAGATACTGACGTCATGAACGCACCATGGAGTTTCTTCCTACCTCCACAAAGCTTACCCTGGCACTAGAAAGTCAATCAAATGTGGGTTCCAGCCACAAATGACATTACTTCCTTTCCGTGGTAATAGCTACTGCATGGAGCACCATATGAAAACAGTACACCTAATATTCACTGTTTATTTCTCTCACTTCTGTTGACTAAGCAAAGAGTTTGCTTGCGTTTGTGACTTTCCACAATGTAAATTCCTCTAATATTGTGAGGCAAAGCTGTACTATCTTCCAATTAGTTATGTAATTTCTAAGGCAAGTGAGAAAGAGCAGGAGAAAGCCCTGCATTGCAGATCCTCTTCCATAAGTACAAGCCTGAATACCTCAGAAGTTAAACATTAATATTCCTACGCAATGCTTGTTTGTATATGTAATAATAATATCAGTTTTAGATGTTCTGTTTCAAATCCCTCCACCTATTATTAACATCCGAGTGTAAGAATCACTTCAGAGAGCATTAGTCTGACAATCATAATAATAAAACCCTTTGTCAAAGGAACTGTTGTTTGCCCAAAGCAAACAAGATGTCAATCATATTTAGAGAGTTCAGCAGAAAAGCACCTTTATCACAGAATGCTGTTCAGTACAGGTAGCTTAATGTTGTAGATAGATCGGATGGAATAGAAATTTTACAGTAGAATAATATATATTAAATAGTATCCTTCATATGTTAACTGCTACCTTCTGCTTTTTTTTTTTTTTTTTTTTTCAACCAGCTGAATTTAATGAACATACTACTTAACTACTGTGAGCATCCTCATGGAAGGACACTTCCATCCGGATCTGCAGGGAACTTCATGCTGGCTGAAAGGGCCAGTCCCGTTGCAGGTTGTGGTCAGCATCATGAGCCTGGCACTGCTCCACGAGCCAGCTGGCAGAAACACCACAGACACAGGACATGGTATGAAGACAGCCATATTCCTGGAGTCACCACACAGCTTTCCACAGAAGTCAAATCTGCAACAAAAGGCGTGTTGTTTTAAGAAAACAGGAACCTTCCAATCTGCAGTAGAGTTATTTATAACTGAGGGCAAAGTTTATTCACAATTGCTAGATGGGAGGTGACTGGGCACAGCCCTGGGTTGGAGAACAGAGTCATCAGGCTAAAATCCCTAGTAGTCATGAATTTCCATTGTGACAATACTATAATTACCATTTCATTATAGGGGACTACATTTGCATTTCCCTTTCCTTACAGTTAATTATTCATGAAAAGAAAGAAATGGAAAAGAAGAGAAAAGAACCCCAGAAACATTATGCTACCTTATGCACAAATGTCTCTTTTGAATGCCTGTGACTGAGCAAGTGAGATAGAACTTCATTCACTTGCGCTGCAGTTTTATTTACGTATTACAAATCTAAGGAAAAGGAAATACGGGGAGAGAAACACAGATTCTACTAAATAGGCTTAATTTTTGTCAAGACAGCGAAGGTTACATTACCTCACACTGCACTGCTGTTTTACATTCTGTCTGCATTCACCAGTGAGCCAGAGACATCTTTGTTGAGAAAGGTCCCATTTGACACATTCAGTAGTGCTCAGGTTTTTGCTACAACTTGAATCAGAATTCCTAGCAAGCAAGGCAGAAACGTGGTAGAAAAGACATAGGTACATTTCCATTAACAGCACATAGAAAACCATATGATGTGGACAAGGCATCAGTAGATAACATTGTGTGTAGTTGTATATAGGTTATATCTGTTATCACTATTCATTGTTCAAATACTTAGCCATGAGGGTTTGTCCTAGAGAGTCTTTACCTCCATTTCTCATTTTATATACAAAAAAGCATTACTAGTGTTGAAATCCAGCAGAATGCAAATAAGTTTAATATTCCTCACAAACAACTTCAGCATATCTGCATTTGGGAAGGAAAATTTAAAGCCACTCCTCTTAGAAGAACTGATTTTTGCAGTTGGAAGGGGAATCCTGGTCAAAGTTAAAGCAAAAAAAAAAATCCCCTTTGCTTAAACTTAGGAAATTGTGATAAAAGATCCTCTTTATAGGAGAAGGCGCTGTGTCCATCACTCAGTGTGAAGTTAAAACATCTGGCAGCTCCCCTTCCCTGGCACTGTCTTTCATTTGGAGGCTCAGACCTGCGCCACAACCACGAGGGAGGGTTCCTGCATCTGAGATACAACAGGAACCCCAGGATGGCGCAAGGCACTGCCAGTAACATCTGGTAGCCTTTGACCTTTACTACTAGCTTCAGACCAGAGACTACCTCTTACCCAGTCCTGGCATAAAGGTTCAAGTTCCTGTTGACCTCAATCATGATGAAAGCCATCCCAGCTGGTGCTACTGCTGCTCTTTGATGTAGCTACTTGGTTGTTATGAATCAAAGACTCTTCCTCTCATGTCAGCTCATCTGGCAGAAACTGCCATTTGCAGAAAAAGAAATGAAAGACCAGAATCTTACATGAGATGAACAGGCACAATGGTACTGCAGAGTTGTGCCAGCACAGCTCCCACAGGCTGAGAATCCGACCTGAAATCCCTGCAGGATTTCACTGGTATTGCTCACTGGCTGGAGCAATGGACAGGGCAGAAGAATAGAATCATAGAATCATTAAGGTTGGAAAAGACCTCTAAGATCATCGTGTCCAACCATCAACCCAACACCACCATGCCCACTAAACCATGTCCCTAAGCGCCTCATCTACACGTCTTTTAAATACTTCCAGGGATGGTGACTCCACCACTTCCCTGGGCAGCCTGTTCCAAGGCCTGACCACTCTTTCAGTAAAGAAATTTCTCCTAATGTCCAGTCTAAACCTCCCTCGGCACAACTTGAGGCCATTTCCTCTCGTCCTATCGCTTGTTATTTGGGAGAAGAGACCAACACCCACCTTGCTACAACCTCCTTTCAGGTAGCTGTAGAGCGCGATGAGGCCTCCCCTCAGCCTCCTCTTCTCCAGGCTAAACAGTCCCAGTTCCCTCAGCCGCTCCTCATAAGACTTGTGCTCCAGACCCTTCACCAGCTTCGTTGCCCTTCTCTGGACACGCTCCAGCACCTCCATGTCCTTCTTGTGGTGAGGGGCCCAAAACTGAACCCAGGATTCGAGGTGCGGCCTCACCAGTGCCGAGTACAGGGGCACGATCACCTCCCTGCTCCTGCTGGCCACACTATTTCTGATACAGGCCAGGATGCCGCTGGCCTTCTTGGCCACCTGGGCACACTGCTGGCTCATGTTCAGCCGGCTGTCAACCAGCACCCCCAGGTCCTTTTCCTCTGGGCAGCTTTCCAGCCACTCTTCCCCAAGCCTGTAGCGTTGCCTGGGGTTGTTGTGGCCAAAGTGCAGGACCCGGCACTTGGCCTTGTTGAACCTCATACAGTTGGCCTCAGCCCATCGATCCAACCTGTCCAGGTCCCTCTGCAGAGCCTCCCTACCCTCCAGCAGATCAACACTCCCGCCCAACTTGGTGTCCTCTGCAAACTTACTGAGGGAGCACTCAATCCCCTCATCCAGATCATTGATGAACAGGTAATATCCCGTTAAATAGTTTAAACTTCCTAGTGATGCTCAGGCTGTTGTGTTTTGCAAGTTTCTAGCAACCATCGATATCAGCAGGGTGGAAAGCTTGTGAGAAAGCTGTTCTTTATAAATGTTTGTGCTATGCAAAACGGAAAAAGGTGCTAAAATTTGTTCAAATCAGTTTAGGTTTGGGCAGCTTGTGGGAGCTGGAATGGCCATACAGAGATAAGAAGGTCTTTAGATTTATTTGGAATAATTTTAAAGTCTTACTATAATTATTAGGAAAACATCAGGCACTCAGCAAGTTGTCTTGATAGATTGGGGGGGGGTGGGGGGGGACGTGAGGAGAAGAGAGAAAAAACCAAAGAAAATCAGAGAAACAAATAAGGAAACAGAAGGAAACAAAAGTAGAAGCATTTAAAGTAAAATTTCAAAATCTAGTTTTGGGGAATCTTAGTGTTACAGAGTTTAAAAAAAAACCCCACTAATAAAAAGCACTCTAAGTCCATTTTGCCTGTGGTTCCGGCCTTTCTTGATTAGTTTTGATTAAAAATTCTTCCCAGATTTTTGGATCCCTTTTCTCCATACTGATGACTTTTTGAGGTAATGGAACATTACCTCAAAAAAAAAAAAAGAAAATTCCATTTTTCTTCACAATTTCACCGGAAAGAAACGACTTTGAGTTTCAGCAACATTTTCTCTGTCTGAGATTGAAACCTTTTGTTTACTAAAATTGTTTGGAGTGCTCCTTTTTTTTTTTTTTTTTTGTGCAAACCTGCCCCTTCGCAGCATGAGAAAAAAGTTACTATTTTGAAATAACATTCAGTACATTGCATCTCTGTCCACTGAGACTACTGTGAGTATTCACTGCAAATTCTTCCAGGAGCATAGTATAGGTTTGTGCTGCTCACGTTCACCTTCTCACTCACCACAAGATAAAAAAGCTTCAGATTAAAACCAGCCATTCAGGACTACCTGTGTGTTATTTGAAGTCATTGCAATGTACTGAGCGTTATTTCAAAATAGTGAATTTTTCCTCATGCATTCACAATTTCTTCCCCTCAACAGTTCTAATTTTCAGTTTTGAAATACTAAGACAGTTTTGTTATGTTAAAAACTTTGCTGTTTCCTTCTGAGATCAGCCAGAGGTGGAGTACGCAGTCACTAATTTGCACAGCCTCCTCGGCTTTAGCAAAGCTTCCAGTTGCTGACTGGTTATCTAGGGTTGTAATAACCAGCTCCAGTCTGTCCTGGTTTTGGCTGGGATAGAGTTAATTTTCTTCCTAGTAGCTGGTATAGCGCTGTGCTTTGGATTTAGTATGAGAATAAGGTTGATAACACACTGATGTTTTAGCTATTGCTAAATAGTGTTTACCCTAGTCAAAGACTTTTCAGCTTCCCATGGTCTGCCAGGTGCACAAGAAGCTGGGAGAGGGCACAGCCAGGACAGCTGGCCCAAACTGGCCGAAGGCATATTCCATACCGTATGACGTCATGCTCAGTATATAAGCTGGGGGGAGTTGGCTGGGGGGGGGCAGTGATCGCTGCTCAGGGACTGGCTGGGCATCGGTTGTCAGGTGGTGAGCAATTGCATCGTGCATCACTTGCTTTGTATATTCTTTTATTATTATTATTACTACTATTTTACTTTATTTCAATTATTAAACTGTTCTTATCTCAGCCCACAAGTTTCCTCACTTTTACTCTTCTGATTCTCTCCCCCATCCCACCGGCGCGGGGTGGGAGTGAGCAAGCGGCTGTGTGGTGCTTAGTTGCTGGCTGGGGTTAAACCACACCACAGTCAAAACAACTCTGTGGTTTCATTTACATATTAGGGGAAATAAAACAGTAGATGAGTCAGAAGTGGAGCTCTCTATTATGTAATAAAATAGTAAGCCTTTCAAAGAAGACGTAAGTCTGTATTCACTGTAGTACTTCCCCCAGAACTGTCTGTAAGACCTAACTTGACCTCAAAACCCAGAAGCCTGAAACTGGCTCCTTATTGTCACAGGGAAGTGAGCTGTCGTAGCAGTCATGAGTATCAAGAGTGGCACAGTTGTTACACTTACCAGCAAAGTGGTGCCTTCACACATACACACACAGAGACACACATGTGTGTGTGCACGCAAATTTTCCCCTCCCTTCCAATATCTCTGATAAAGTTCATGTGATGCAAACTCCCAAACTAAAGGAAGGGCTCCAAGAAACTTGGAAATTCTCACCCTGAACTGTTCCTCCTCTGATATACCTGCCACATCTCTCTCACAGACAGAAATTTTGTTGTATGGGAAAAAGTATGAGAAATTTGCCAGGTTTTCTTACCTGAGTCAACGGTGTTTCTACTTCCAAATAATCTTCAGAGGCAGAAGTAACAGGTCTGTAGAAGATCATATCCCAAGAGCATGAAAATTGAGCCATGCTGTCATACTGCTGTCACGGTGGGCCAGCTGATGGAGTGAAGGGTATCTCCATGTAACTACCAGCTGGAGGATGGAGAGAAAGAAAGAAATTTCTAGACCTTTAAAACCAGTGAATAAAGGGAAGAAAACACGTTTCTGGGGACAGGAGGGTAATTTGGTCCAGTGAAATATAAAGACCAGAAAACCTGTGATCTTGGTGATTAGCATCTTCAAAAGTCATCTGGCAGGGGAAGCGTGCCTGCCCGCAAGTTGGCGGAGAAGGGTTTTACCTGTCCCTGTAAGCACAGCTCTGCGAACTTCATTTCTCTGTACGATAGGGAAAGAACCTGTATGCTCTGATGCAAACTCATGTGCTGAAGCTTATGTGCTACCATGTTGTCATTATCTCCTGCCAGTGGAATAGGGTTGTGTGGCGACTGATTTGTATCTCTTTAGTGGGTCTGAAGGCCGAACTCTAAACATTGCATAAGAAAAAAACCTTACGTATTATTTAAAAACAACACTGAAACCCAAGCATCTCCTAACAATGTAAATAGATTTAAGAGATAGCATCCTCAAAGCACAGAACATGCGCTAATTCTCTTTAACTATACCAATATTTTGTACATATCTTGTCCTGCTGACCAGTTGATCTGTTGCTCTTTAGAGTTTTAGTTATGATAAAGATAACAAAGCTGATTCTCTTCATTTTCTTAGGGCAACTTTTCAAATATCAATTTCTAATGCTTTTCTTTGACATAAAATTCTACCACATTATATTGGACATCAACCAATCAATTCTTGTGCCACATATTTTTCATGTCAATACACATTCCTGTAACTATGAATGGTGACTTTACACTGACTTGTTTGGAGTCAGGATTTAGCTGATGGTTTCTAGGTGCTTAAGAACTGAAGTTATATCTCTGCTCCATTTAAATAACAGAATATTTAGCTCAGAATGAAAAAAAAAACTTGTGTTCATTTCATTGGGTCAGGATTTCACTCCTGATATTTACAGATGTGACATGTGAAATGGTAGTAGGAATTAAAGAATTTCTGATTGCTCTGTGGAGATTAAATACAAACAAGGAGGATTTTAATTTCATACTCCAGGTGCTGCCAAATAAGAAGAAAAGCTAAATGGACACATCTCAAAAATACTAATCAGAGCTTTGCTGTTGGGAAAATAAAACACCAGAATGAACTGAAGATTATTTTTTCAATAGAATTTATGATTTGACATAAGAGCACAGATGCTCTGATACAAGTTTCTTATGCAGCACTCACATCAGCTGTAGAGGTGTTTGATTTTCATCCCCTCCCATATCCACACCACCACCCTTCTAATGGAAGTTATTCTTTTGGGCTTTTACACATCTCTTAGTAATTGACTTGCAATTTCAGTAATTTTTTTTGTGGCTATTCTGTCAGTGCTTTTCAGTACTTACAAAAAACAAAAGCAAACTGGAGATATAGAATTCCCGCCGTGTCCTGTCACATGGCCACTGTATAGGTCATCGGGAGCCTTTGGACACCCACAAACAAGGTAAAGACAGATGTGGTGAGAGCTGGGGAGGGCCATCATCTGTGCAAGTAGGATGGGACGAGGCACATACTTTGAGTAATAGGTTTTGTCCCTGTTTGCTGGCAGCAGAGTCATGCTGACCGCCAGAAGCCCCAAGTCCCTCGTTTATTTCTGCCAAGAACCTGCTCTAACAACTGTGGATCATGGTTGGCATCATTCCCTCTCGGCCTTCTGCCCCACACTCTCCACCCTGTCCCCATCCTCTCTCCTCCAGTGTCCTGGCTGTCATCTTTACCTGCGAGTTCCTATTACTCACTCTCCTCCACATCCTTCTCATCACAGACAAGCCGAGTTTCATTCTCTAGAGTTACTGCTGAATTTCTGAAATTCCCCACCACACCAAGTCTCTTATCCCTTTTCATTCCCTTCATGCTCACTTCCCTCAAGTGCATTTCAGCAGAAACTCTTCTGCTTTGAAGGTAATAAAAATAAAGTTGCGTGAAATGTTTGACTTGAGTCATATATGTTGACTAGAGTTTATACATTCCAGTTTGCATTTTATACCCAACTTTAACCTTTCCTTGTGTTCAATTCTAGGCTTTGGTTCATGCCCTTTTTTATCAAGGAGTCATCTGCAGCGTTTAAACCAGATCCTGAATTCTCAAAGCTCAGTGATTTTCAAAAAAGCCCAACAGAAACTGCAGTTTATTTGAACTTTGTGAACATTTTCACTAAGCCCAGCCTCATTAACATTTTTAAGACTGCTGCTGGCATCAGAAAATTCAAATGTATTTGTGACATTCAAATTGGGCAACTAACGTATTTTCCAATGTGACTACAAGTCTCACTTCTGGTGTACCAACGAAGTCCATATGACCAATGCAAGTATTCAATGACATAAGATGATATCAAAACCAAATCTTGCCAATGGTTTTTACAAAAAGATCTGGTTATGGGAAATGAAGAATTGTTCAAGCTGAAAGCTTGGCCAGCTTCAGAACAAGAGAACTAATGCAAATTGAACTGGTGTAACAAAAATCAGGAACCTGTCCTGAACAAGTAAATTCGCTTTGGACAACCCTGCAAAGGGCACACAGTAGTCTATACTAAGAGTTATACTGGGCTCTGTATCACACTGCTTTTTCTCCTACTACTCAGTGACAATGCTACCTGTTAGGCAAATTAAATGTGAAGAACAGTGTCTATTATTAGTGGATGTTATTTTTCTGGAAACAAACCACTACAGTGTGAAAATACAATTAGATTTTATCTTGCATATGTGTTTTTTGGAAGAAAAGGCAAAAGTGATGGAATGGAGGGGAGAGAAGGAAACGAAGAAAAGGAAAAGGATGATCTTACACAAGAACCATGTGACAGGTATTTTAAGTAGAAAAAATCCAAGGTAATGTGATTTTGAGCTGTATTAGGTAATGTGAGAGCAAATGACAGTATGAAAGTAATTTTTTGAAGTGAAATAATGCTGTAATCCACATTCTTTAAAAATGGAGTATGACATTCAGGTATGCCCAAAGCAACTGGACTATCAAAGTTCAATCCACCAAGAACAGTGCCACTAATTCATGGCAGAAAACGTTACCTGACACAGCTTCCCCTTTCAACTTAGTATTTTGCAACTGCCTTCATTATTTTAATATTATTATTCAAGCAGTTGTACCTTCCCTCCAATAATTTCACATTGATAGTCTTGACTGTTCCTATGGAACTCACAAGGTCTCAGTGTGGATAACCATGGTGTTTGATATTGAAAAATTAATATACTGAAAGATTAAGTTACCTGACTAAAGTAACACAAATGCACAGGATTTGCTTCTGCCATGTGCTTTAATTACAAGGTCAGTCCTCTTCTCTGTTTAGGCAAATGACTTAAAAATGGGAAAGATAATTGTATAAAGAATTTCCAGCATAGAGGATGACAATGAGTCTTTTACCTATGAATCAGAAATTCACTTCCAACCTTAATCTACAGTGACTGAAAGCCACTGATTTTTAATGGGTAGCTTCATAGAAAGTTTGAGTCGTTCCAGAACTTTCTGATAGATAAATCCCCATTAAAGACTCATATCAAGGGTGATCTCACTTGCAAGACAATTCACTCACTTGCTTACAATTCATCTCAGAATTAACGAACTCCAAAAAGATTCCTAGAAAAACATAGAGTCAATTCTTTTCTTCAGTCTACTTCCCTTTTGTTATTTCACCCTATACCCAGTTCATGTTTTTAGCTGAATCAGACACCTCTGGTCAGCTGTGCCCATTCCCAAGGCACATGTCCCCAGAACAGTGCCGCGCTACCACCCTGGGGCTCTTCCACGGCCCAGGCAATTGCCCAGAGCCAAAGGGCTTCCAGGACCCAGAGCCAAAACATGAGAGAGACTTTGTGTTTCTCCAGGTGTACTTACAAATCCTGGCTGCTGGAAATACTGCGCCTCCTCGCTCATCAGCCAGCTCCTTTACTTTCAGCAGAGGCTGATTAGCTCCCCGGCCCGGCACCAAGAGCACGTGTTTGGGAACCAGTGGCAAACATGGAGAGAAGCAGGACTGCTCCGTTTTGCAGCAGTGTACTGCTAGGTGAGCTGAAGCAATCTCACAAATTTACCCTAAGGTTGCAGGAGGAGGCAACGTGGCTCACCAGCAGAGCCTGGATTGCAAACAGCTTGCAGCCACCCAAATTCCTCACAGCCATTTTGCTACAGAGGTGACTCCCACTGCACAGCAGAGGAGACCTCCACTCCATGTCTTAGGGCCCCTCTGGTCCTCTTCAGCCTATTACTGTGCCTCAGCAAACAGGATTTGCAGGGATGAAGCTGATGCCAGAATAACTATGGACATGAACTTCCCTCCTCATAGGCATGGGGAAAGCACAGTGTTTGGGGGCACATAGCGATGTGAAATGCCATAGCTTCTTCAGTGTCTGTGACCATTTATTCTGTGCTGGTTGTCCGCCTTCATAAGCATTCAAACCTCTTGCTTCAATAAGAACAAAATCATAAAGTAAAGAATGGAGTATTTAAGAAAGCAACGTAATTCTTACACGCTGGACTTCCTATCTCATGGGTGGGTGGAAAATGTCCCCAGTAGCTTCATTCCCATGACATCAAGAGATCTCTTACAAGTCTAATAGGGGTATGAAATGGGGAAACTCACTGGGGCAATTCTCTTTTCTTCCTCTTTCATTTTCCACATGTGTGAATATAATGCCCTTAATTGGTAGATTCAAGTTTAAAAAAAAAGAAAGTAGCTGACACTGAAAAGAAAGACCATGTTTTTTAGTAATGGTCAAAGAGTTCATATGTCCATATTTTTTGCCCTGAGGAAGAATGAAAAGAATCCCAAAGAAATTTATCCCCTTTGAGACATCTTTTCTTTAAAAAGGAATGCCTATTAAAAAAAAAAAAAATTGGAAGAGTTGCCTGGATCACCAGGATCAATTCCTCCAAAGCATCCCCTGAACAGCCCCTTCCCAAGCCATGAAGTGCTCCTCTAAATACCTTTAAAATTGAAGGTTACAAACCCAGTGTCTCACAGTAACACAGCAGGAAAGACCAAGGACATTATATTGAGTATAATGAGCATAATGAGTCTCTACTTCCAGGGAATTTCTGAGATGGAACACCTGAAAAAAAGAACCGCATCTCTTGCTGCCAGAAAAAGGCAAAAGAAACTCCCAAAGTCCTTTACTGAATCTCACTGAAAAGTCCTCTTGGATCCTCATCCCATTAATTGGCTTAACATCAAATATGTGAGCAAAATATATCTTAATTTAGTTTCTCTAAGCTGTGCTTCATAGGGAACAAACCAAAAGGTTAGGCAAAACCAGCATCTCCTCGTTCTTCCAGAGACTTTCCTCATTAACTGGGATGGCACATGGACAGAACAAATACTATATTCTCTCTCAGAGAGGAGGCCTTGGGCGGTGGATTGGGGTGATTGAAAGCAGGACAGACATTTTGAGGTCAGAAGAAAACTGCTTGGGGCACTCTGTGTGCCGGTTGCTGTGTGTGGCTGCCCCCGCCGAGGCTGTGAGCAGCCAGGTGGGTTGGCTGGAAGACTGCTCCTACAGCAGGTCAGACACGGCCCCATGCAGCTCAGGTCCTGGATAAAAAAATTGCAGCCTCAGACCTTTGAGTTACATCTCAGCGGTGGTGGTCCTGACATTAAACTGCGCCCCATGAATACAAAGTCTTCCCATAATCTTTGATTTTTTTTTTTTTTCATCTGTGAGGGCTTCTTCTGAAAATGCTCAAGTATTGCATAGCAGGGGGAGTGTCTCGCTACATTTCTGCTACCAGTTCACAGACAATTTATCCCTTTGGATAAAAAAAAAAATTCAAAAAGAAAAATCCTACCTTGTTTGCTTTCCAAAACACTATATTGCACTGTGTTGCAAGTTGTTTGATTTTTTTTTAAATCACCCAAGCAGCAATAGCAGTGTATCACAAACAAACATACCACAAGCATATTACAAACTCTATAATCTTCTTACCATGAATCTCAACCTTTATCACTCATCTTGGCAAACACGTACCCACAAGTTTCCCTAGAGGTTTCACTGCTGCTAGAAAAGAGCTGTTTTGTGGATCCCCTTGTTGAAACACTGTCAGAACACCACTGACATAGTATTCCCAAATCAGATTCTCAGTTCTGCAATATCTTCTCTGTAGTCATTGAGAGTTAGACACTTTTGACAATAGCAGTGTGGTTTGAGAAAAAAAAATAAAACAAACGCACACATGCAAACCCATACTTAGAATTGAGGAATGGTATCATCTTCTTGAGGTGAACAAAAATTCCATATTTTCTTTAAGTATTATGAGAAAGGTACCCTTTTAATTGAAAGAGGCTTCTTCATTTTTGTGGAGACTTTTTTTCAAATACAGATAGTGAAATAAGCTCTCAGCTTCTTAGCCCTCAGAAGTCAGATTTTGTGCCATAAAATTTCCCACCTTAGAGGTGATTCTCCAATGCACAGTGTGTCCTGAACCACAGTCTTCAGCCCCAATAGTGTTTTCTTTGTGGGTCCCACAGGGTTCAGGCATTAGCATTATGCATCCTCCCTGGCCTTAGCATCCTTTGATTAGTAGGTGTAATGACTCAAAACAGCTTCAAAATTTAACAGGGTATTTTGTTAAAGTCTAATTTACTTCACATCATTGGCATGACTGTCTTGCCATGAAGTGGATAAGGGAGGCAAGAGAGCATTGCCGGTGTGTAGATCTGCTCCCTTAAATCTTCTCTTGCTTCTTACCATGTTTAAATCCAGCCAGGCTTACCCATTTGCACATACCCAGTTTGGAAGTACAGCCTAAAAATTGAACTGGTACACTTTCCAAGGGCTGAACAAAACCATGAAAGAAACAAGCCCTACTATGGCCTCTGTTTCTTGAGGATTTCTCGAAGGATTGAGGGATATTCCCATCTCTAGGCAATGCCTTGCTTTCCTGTATTTTTCAAGTAGCTCTAACAATTTAGTTCAAGATTGTCTCAAGCAGAAATCAGAGTATCATGTTCAACATCATTATAGGTAACTCCAAATCCGCCCAACCACCAACTGAGCTAGAAGGTTGAAATAATCTAACTTACTGAAATGTTGTTAAGGACTCAACTCTAGAAGGATTTGTACCATGGTTATATTTCATTAGGCACTCAGATACAGCAGCTGGCACAGGAGAATCTCTCTGCAGCTTGTACAAGCACTGAATTTTGATCAAGGTGTCAGGCAGCCATGGATGCTTGCATCTGACTTTCTGATTCTCTTCAGACACTGTTGTTGTTTCTGAAGCTACTAAGTGGCAAGAAAATCATCCACATTGTCAGGTAAATGCCTTTGTACCCAAAACGAAAAGAAAAATTTTACTCATACAGTACGCACCTTTCTGAGATTAAGGCTCCAGCTCTCCTATGTGAGAAATAATATCTTGTTCCACCATTCAATGGCTACATTTTAATGAGTTTTAGACTTCATATCAATACATGAGAGTCAGAAAGCCCAAACTTTCCATTCCTGATCCGCGTTCCAGTTTATCTTCCTTGGCTGGCCTAACATCCACCAACAATTTCAATGTTGTATTCAGCAAAGTAGACGACCTGCAAAACCAACATCATGTTTTGTGATTAGAGCATGTTGTGGATAGCTGCCCATAGAAACAAGGTCTGAGCAAGGCGGTGTCAGAATGAGGCCCTTGTGAGCAGAAGCAGCTGTAGGGCTGGCACAATCACAGCCTCTCTGGTATGGACACAGTTATACCAATATCAGTGTGCTGCACCGATATAAACTCCTTTCTGCCTGGGAACAGCTGAGCTATCGGCTAGCCCAGGGGTTCCCTAGATTATTTTCTAGTATATTTTGTGGCCAAGCAATTCGTTAAGAAACATTCATTTCAGCAATGATGTAGCCCTTTTTTATTGAGAAATCCAAAGTTTTTTTAACCATGTAGGTAGGTTCTAAGAAATGCAGGGTGGTGGTCAACAGGGGGCTTCCTTCAGGAGAATAACCAGGTCCAACAGGAAGACTTAGTTATATCCACAATTGTAGACAGACGCATTCCTTTTTGGTGTACCTTACTGGACATGAACAACTAGTCCACACAGCCTTGTAAGAAGGAAACGGAAGCCTAGAAACTGTGTTTCCAAAACAGCCCCCCTCTTGCTCCTCACCAGCTCAGAGCTAAGGGAAAATACCTAGAAATAAAGTTAATTCTCACAGATCTTCTCCTTGAAGTGACTCCATGGGCTAGACCCTCGGCCTGTCACAGTCAAGGTTTCCAGCAACATGAAATTAGGCCGTTGTATCCATTTAAACAAGTCTAAGTCAACCTCATATGAACACACAGACACAAAATGAGTACCAGCTGACAAATTCTGCTTCCAGGTCCACCACTGTAGAATTTTGAGAAAACTCCATTGAAGTCAAGGCAGTTTACATCAGCACAGGACAGTTCTTGGCCTCTAAAAAGGCAGCTCAACATAGAGGAGAGCAACCTCTTCTGCTTTTTTCTGGGATAGTGGTGGTCAGAAGTGACCAAAAGTCATCGTCAAGAGTCCATCACAACCTCCCACGCAAAAAGTGCCTTGCAACAGCAGGGCTTCTGATCACCCCACATACACAGGCAAATGGCCAAGGAAATATCTTCAGATCTGTAGTTCAGCCTGGCAGGCTGAAATAACTGGTTGCAGCCTTACTCTGACATATTAAACATATACACCAGAACAGCCATGATCACAGCGAGCACAAAACATGCTTTCGCTGGCATTCTTTTTACAAAGCATCTTGAATCACTCATTTTTACCACTCCCCATTCTTTAGCTTTTTAGAGGCTGGATAAGGACAGCAATCACTCTACACATTCACAGTGGCAGACCACGTTACCCTGTCTGGGATGCCCAAGATAGTGCCTTTCATAAATTAAGCACTCAAATTTAGAAAGCAAAACACTGCTTCTGTTAATATGCCCAAATCTGTCCGCAGCTGACAGGCCATTAAAGCAGAAACCTAATTGCATTTTAAGAGTTTTGATTAAAGATATCTGGGAGACATCATTAACTTTGCTTCACGTTTGGCTAATCAAGGTGGTCAAAAGGCCATGCGTCCACAAAGCACTATTCAAGTTTCTGAAATCTCATCTGAAAGACACTTTGCAGCACTCAATCGAGTGCTGGGACCCAAAAGTGTGAATTTGGGTCTTAATGACACAGTAACACCTCAGGAAACAGACTAGAACATCCACATGATTCTCCTTAGGATCCCAAAGGATTCCCCTCCCCTTATCTTTGACGAAATTCTGCAGTTTCTAATTATTGAAATTTTGCCTTTTAAATCCATGGGAATTTGCAATTAAAGATTACAGAATTTGGGACCTTGTAGGAGCATTTTCAAGGAAACAGAAACTGTTTGTTCAGAAACTTCCTAACTCTAATTATTTCTAGGCTCAAGTAGCAATCTTTTACTTATGAATTTTTAATTTGGTAGAATGACAAACTTAGTTATATAGGAATATATACACTAGAGGTTGCAAAAGAAGGTAGGTTGCCAAGAAACAAACATCTATTCCTTTAATTAGCTTAGAAAATTAAAGGGAAATGTAATAACTTCACACTATAAAAATGTGGTCTGTTGAGGAATAGTATTCTGTGAAAACAAGGAAATTGTCTATAAAGATGCAGGAACTACTACCACTACCTCAGCCAGAAGCAAATTCAGGTGGACTTTACTGGGGCTTATACAACATTTGTTAAATTCACTTTAAATAATTAGTCCCCAACTTCCCTCATCTCCTAATCCATGAGCCACTTGCAAAAGCAAGGCAGCAACACACTGAAAGAAAGGTAATTCTCTCTGTGTGTCAAATGTGACTTTAGCTTCAGAGTTGAAAGAACCTGAGAGAATGAGAAAGCACTTCCTCCAAGGTTTTCTATCCCAAGAAACTACAGATGTTTAGATCTGATACTTCATCTTATTTAATTGCTGCATTTTTAGAGGTTCCTACTGCATAAGCATTCACAGAGTACAAAAAGAACCAAGCAGAAAGCTCTAGCTAGAAAGAGGTAGCTTTGAATATGATTCTAAGGAATTCCTCATGTTCTTGTCTTACCAGAGAGCATCAGAGCAACAACATACATGGGTCTGTGCACTTCTGAGAGTCCCAGTAGATCCCTACAACCAAAACAACCTCTTTCCACCCTCCCTTCAAGTTTTCCTTTGCCCTACAAAGCTGGACACCACAGTAATTTATACCTTCCAACCAAAAAGGTGTGCTTAGGAAGGTGTTTCAACTAGGAATTAGCTGTGAGCACCTGTGTCCTGTTATCTCTGAACCTTGGAAGGAGGCTAGCAAAGCAGAGTCTTCATACAAGACAAAGCAAGGCAGGATAGGATACAATGAGATTACAAGGGAATGATTTTACTAAAAAAATAATTGAGTTTCTAAGAAAGATTAGTTTTCACTGAAGTTGCATAAAGGGGATGAAAATGGGCTCATAATCAGAATCTAAACTCAGTGGTCATTAGGGCACCAGATTGTATAGCTCTAGAGAATTAGTGGTAATTCCCTCACTGTCTCTAAGGCCGAAATCAAAAGGGATAGTAAAAACAGAGTTCAGGCCTCTTCTATACCGGCACTGTCTGGCCTTATCGTGGGTGGAAAAGTTTGAACCTTATGGTGATATTCTCAGCAGTTTCATATTCTCAACAGCCCTGGAAATTTGCTGCCTTTAACATATAAAAAGGCTTCAGATATTCCTATATTCAAAATGTGATGTGATCATTCTTTGCAATGAGAAATTGAGACACATTGTTTTCATACAAGCTATCAGCTTGAGCTAAATATCACAGAAAACCTCGTCTTAAGATCCTAGGGAGGATGTGACTTTATCTATTCTTAACTCAGCAGAATTAATTAATGTCTCATGACATACCAGGAGAGCTAAGATGTGAGATAAAGAGATATGTGAGAAGCTTTAGAATTTATTAGAATTCTGTACTTAATTTGGTCAGGCACCCGGTTAGGCAATGAGGAAGGAGAGGAGGATACAGACAGGGAGCGTTTCATGACTATGTAAATGGCATTTGCCTGGGAAGGGTCAAATAAAGCCAGAGACCTTTTTGTTCTGTTGCTTTGGTTCTTCCACACAAGCAACAAAATAAAACTACCTAAAATGTAAGAAAGCTTAAGAACCTGCAATTCATAGAGATAAGTACAAGCTATGGCATATAGACACCTTGGAAGATTTGAATCCCTGACATGCAGTGGCTAGACTTACAGTGCGCATTTCAGTTTTGGAAGATTAATCTTTGCCTGTGTGCACAGCATGGGATGTGCCATGCCACAGGTGTTATAAGAGACGGTCTCTGTTTCATCCCAGACCAAGCATGGCACAGCCAGGCTCACCCTAATTTCCCAGCACTGTAACTTGAACCTGGGCGGTTTTTTCTCAATCCCAATTGACCGTGGGCTTCTCTCTGTAAGTATAAGAAGTATAAACTGAGGCTGGCATGATGCCTCGCTTGCTTTCCTCATGTTCAGTTCTTTTTAATCCGCTATTAAAAACAGCCTTGTTTTGCCTACACTAACACTTCTTCTACTATTAGCACATGACCTGCTGACAAAGGACTTAAAAAGCACTAACGATAACAGGACACTTGAAAATTTACAAGCAAATGTTCATCTGATCATATTTTGGAGACTGTTTTGTGATTCATAAATATTCATATGCTTGGAGTTCTAAGCTCCAATATACCCTGAATGAATTTCTAATAATAATATACATTTATTTGAAAGTCTTCATCAGGAATGCCTGCTGAGTTTGCTTTGCTATGAAATTCTTATGGAAAGATTTGCTAGAGGAAAAGAGTGCCATTAAATATATGACGTGAAACGTCTAACTATTGGGCAGTAATGCAAATTTGTTTGAATTGTTTCTGTTAGTTACAATAAACAATAGAATCACACTGAAACAATGTAATTCCAAATTGAATGTTCTGTTCTTATATTCATAACTAGAATCACGTTGGTTATTTACGTAAGTCATTCTGGCAGAACAGAACTAATATCACATAACTCATTACCGTGACAGTGCAAACAGCACATCATGAGTACTTGCTGAACATTTCTAATGTAACCAAAATCAGAGAAATATGAAATTTAATGTAATGTTCTGAAGGAAATATGCATCTGAATCTCTCTATTCCTTTGTAAATAATAGAAGTGTGAAAACTTACCTGATTGCCCTGAGATTTATTTTATTGCTTTAACTGGAATGAGAGTCTGTTAATTTGTTAATAATAATAGACACACTGTTCTGACTCTTTGATAAGTTTAGAATGATAATTGAGAGTGAACAAACTGAACAATGCAAGACATTTTAGTGATTATATCAGCTTATCCCTTGAGATAAACATATTGATCAATTTATGTTATATAAATCCTTCCAAACCCTTAAAAGAATTTGAAATTAGAAATAGAAGCTGAAATTTAAAACAGTTTTATTCCCTAGGAACCTTGAATGATTGTTCCTCCATGAAAACCACAGTAAAAATGGAAGTTTTTAAAATACTCCTCCTTTCCTAAGTATTTAATATTTAAACTCATTGCCTTTTTGCCTTTTCCATTCCTTACCTAGTCCAGAAAGATGTCAGGAAGACAAAAATAGACCTTTATCCATTTTTAGGGTCTATTTTTATCCTTCTACTGTGGTTCTCTATTGTTCAGTGTTGAAGACCATTTCTTCTGCTTTGGCAAGAAGATTCTGACTGTTTCTCACATTCATTTCCTTCAAAGATAAACTGATTTGGGATTGTTTTTGCAAGTTTTCTATTATTTTGAAGAAAGTTTTTTAAAAAAAGGTAAAACGTATTGGAAATCTAGAGGTCTTGTATGGTCAGTTAAAGAACAATGCATGAAAACCTTCAGTTAACTTCTTGTCTTTACTTCAGATGCTGATGCTTAAGGACTCAGCCACTAGAGGGTAATGTAAGATAAGGAAAAAGGGAACTTAATGCCCTCCAACTTGAGCTATGGCTTGTTTAGAAAAAGTTCAGATTTTAGTGACGAAGTTTTTTTAGTTATTTTCTAAGACTGCTTGGTCACAGTAAAGAGCTGTTGCTGCCTAAACTAAGGTGACATGGAGGAGCCACAGGTAAGGACAAAGATACACCTGTGCAACGGGAAGTGTACTTGGGAGAAGGAGTATGATCTGGCAGTTTCTCTACTTAAAAAGCTACATTGACAATGGAAATGCTTTGTAAACTCTAATGAATGTGGAAGCCTTGAAGACGACTGCTGAAAGTTAATTTCAGTGTTGCTCTCAGGTAGGTGAGCCCAAATCCCCCTGAAGCTGCTATTTTTCCAAAGTGAAAGTGAAATTTGGCTTAATGGAAATTTGGCCTTGTGAATGAGAAATTAGGTTTTCTAATGGAATCACAGAAAGTAAAGTTAGAAAAGACCATCCTATTTGGGCCTAAACAAATGCAACCAAAAGCCCTGGGAGCTTTTCAGTGACCTTTACAGGCTGGTTGGAAGGGCCACTGAATGCTTCCCAGACACCAAAGACTAGGTCAGGACTACAGACCACACTACAGAGCTTACTTACAGAGTTTATAATCTAAAGTGCATTGTCCTCTCTACTTTCAAGTGACGAAGGTTTCTGCAGGTTCCTTGGGGATAAATACCTCTGCACGACTCATACAGAAAATTGCTGAATGACATGCAATAGCTGTTACATTCTCAAATCTTTATGCACAAGGCCAATACAAAATGTTCTAGGCACTATACTATGCAAGCTATTTGATTTTGCTGGGATTTAATTTCCCCTTTTCATTTATTCAGTGCAAATGAATTTATAGATATGACTTACGTCAATAGGGTCAGTACTGAAAGCTGTGAGCTGATAAAAAATGTCTATGAATACCACACCTGACTGACCTGTATTGGATTCAGATCAAAGGCACTGGCAAGAAAAGAGATCCATGCATTGTAGCAATACTTTAAGACATTATGAAAATAAATGCTGTGATCACAATTACAGCATTTTGCTTTTTTTCAGAAAAGAAGTAATTGAGATGGCATATACAGTGAACTTTGTTGTGTGTATAGGTAAGCTTGGGTCTGGAGTAAGCAGACCTGTAGCCCTATTAACAAATCTATGCTTGTCATCAATAGATTTGCTTTTCATCCCTGGGAGTCCATGAACTACTTCTCATGCCCAAGAAAGGTCTATGGTCTGTCGGGTGATGGCTTTGTGGTGAGGACTGGAAGAGGTGTGAACACAGGGAGAGGAAGAAGGTGTTTCACATTGCCTGTCTCTAGGACCCTAACAGCTTAATCTCTCTTTGGGGTGTGCACAGGCAGTGTAGTGAGAGTGGGAGAGAGAGTCTGCTCCAGGTGCAGCCAAATCTGATGCTTGCTTTGAACCTTCCCTTATATTCTATCTCCATTTGTACTCTGAAATTTGGCACACAGTTTTTTATTCCAGACTGGAAGGCACCCACCAGATCCCGCTACTGGCCTCCACGACTCGAGCTGTGCACGTGCTGCCTTACCTTGTCATCCCCTGAGATCCGACGGAAGTTCCACAGTTTGGACCTCCAGAGTCTGGTATGTGAAAGGTGTCCAAGATTTTGCAGTAAAGCTGCTTATATACAGCCAGCGTCATTTTGTCTAACAGCTCCTGACACTATACTCCATCGATCATATGGCTCCTTCTGTGGTAAAATCCTAAAAGATTTCCTGTGAGGAAAGAGACACAAATTAATAATAAGCTATTCCTCTTTCGAGAGAATTATGGGCTGATAGACCATCTGTAAGAGAGACTCTGAAAACGTGGAATCACACTTTGTAAGAAATGCATGCTCAAAGCATGTAGATTCTGATCTGCTACACTTGTTTAAAGAAGTTTGGTCAAGTCAAATCACTCCCAAATGTAGACTTTAGTATGTAAGACCAAGAGATACCTTCATCATATTAAAATATGCCTAGAAGAGCTTGTAAGTACTCAGAACTTGTCAGTTTAACAAATATGCATTCTCCTGCGGTAGTCACAGCTCACACACTTCAGTGTTGTTCCACCACATACAAACACTTCCGTAGAACTAATTAAAAAAAAGAAATGAGAATTTTAAATACACCAGAAGATCAATATCTACTGGGATTTTCAAAGGCACTTTGAAATTGTATTGTATTTGAAATTCGAATTGTAAAACTCCCCCTGTCCACATTATCTGTCTCTATACCACTCTAATTACTACTGAAAATCTCTTTATAACTGGAAAGGAAAACTTTTTTTTATTATTCAAGCTAAGAAAAATATGGTCAGCACAAGCAGCAGGATAAAGCCTTTTTGAGCCTTTGATCAAGTATTATTTGGAATTATTTTATTACAGTATAGTCTATGGTTTATATTAATTATTCTATTTTTAATTCATCCTTTTATTTCATCCCATTTTGGGGTGTTTCAAGTAAAAGGGGAGTGTTTTTGTTTTTAACTGAGTTGTTTTGGAGGACAAATTTCTATTGTTGGGTTTTTCAGTATTGTCTGTTCATTATTATGGAGTCGCACAGGATAAATGCTGCTCAGTGAATTGCCAACTAAAGCTTTCGAAGTCAAGAATGACAAGTGGCATGCCATGAATAAGGACCACCTGGTGCAGGTATTTTTATATTATGCTTGTATTTTAATAGCCCGTAGGATTTGTGAATGTGTTCACAAGGAAGCAGGCATATCCTGACTATTCAAACAGTTTTTCTCCATAAATAACAGAAGAACAGGTTTGTTATGTTCTCTTGTGGGAACTGTGAACCCTTATCCCTCGGACAAGGAACTTTGCACCCTGCCTTTGGGAATGCAAAGTCTTAAAATCCTGATAAACTAGTCAGGGACAGGGTGAGGGCTGCAAAGATCTGAAAACACTGTGGAGCCATAAGGCTTGTAGTCTTTGTGAGGGACGGAGGTGGACAAGAAGCGACAAGCCGACTACTGTATCAAGGTCTTGTAAATATTCATTTTAACTCATTTCAACCTCCTCATCCACAAACATTTCAAAAAAGGCAAGACATTTCTAAATCAAAACCCTTAAAACTGAAAACCAAGCAACACTATCCTCCCTCCCCCAGTTTTCTAAGATTAAGGAAAAAACTTGTGCTTAAGAGGCATGTGAATTATGAAACTGGTGTTTTCTGTTCCAGAGAGCCATCGAACCTAGAGACAGACAAAGAAGTAAATCTTTCAATGCCTTATCTAACTCCCATTAAAGTCTCTTTTAGATATTGTGTTTATTAGGTGAGTAGCACTGGAGCAAGCCCCTGCCATGATTTCTTAGCAGAAGTGTAGAACCCAGTGACAGCTGTGCTTCACGAGGAGAACCAGTATGTCTCCTTCATGGTTATATACTGCTGAAAATTATGTTGCTACAGAAAATGGGTTTCTCTAGAATATCTCAAAGATACTCTACACCCAAACCATTACTTGTCAGAACCATGACCTGGAGCAATATCAAAGAAATTGCAACTCATCAGCTAAACTTTAATAAAATAAAATGAAACAATCTTAAAGCTTTGGAATATTGGGGTTTTTTTTAACGAGAAAATGACAACAACAAAAGAGTAAAACAAAAAGACCCTTCCTTGTCAGAAAGTCAAATCCATATCCTCTGATGTTACTTAGCGAGAAAGTAGATAGTCATTGGGTCAGTAGAGGGGAAGAGAAATTTATTCTACATTATGGGTCTATTTTGGAATAGGCTCAATATCCTGTCTCTTGCCACTTGCTACAGGGAAGATGAGATAATTTGGTATTTTAGACTCAAGTTAGATTGGATGGATCTTCCCAAAATATCTGTTAAAAAATAAGCTACATTTTATCATAGCAGCACCAAGCAGTGAAGGTCAAATAGATACTTTTAAATTTTTTTTCTCCTGATTCCACTCTACTTTGTCCATTTAACATCAAAGTCATTGTGGGGAAAACATCCTCAAAGGTAATAGAGTCGAAGTAGGACTTAACTTGTCCTCAAGCAGCCAGCTAGGAAGCTTCTTGCAAAAGGTTGTTGCTGTCTGTCTGGGATGATTTAGGGAATGTAATAAACATACTGCTGATCTCATGTTCAGTGCAAGCAAAATAGATGTATTAACTCTTCAGGGCCTAGCCATTTCTCTTTCATAAACACTGAAAATTAAACAGTTGTCTGCTGCTGTGGACCCTAGAATCCAATTTAGTTGCATAGTTGGCATAAATGTGTCCTTAAACAACAAGAAGTTAATATTGCTGAAATTAATCATAGCATAACTCAGAAAGGCTCTGCTGAGGTCATCTACTAAATTATTGAGTCAGTTTACATACCTAAATTTACGCATATACTTAACTACCTTATTAAACTGAGACCCAGGCAACTACGTTACTTGATTAATTCCTAAGTTGTGAGCCAGACATGTCACTGAACAGATTTTTCCCTCTTCTCTGTTGTGATTGTCTGTCTCCACTGATTCTCTTCAGCTGATTATTTCCTACTTCTGCCGAGAAAATTAACTTAATAGATCCTCTAAAGGGTTTTGCTTTTACCAGTATAACCATCTCTGCAACTATTTTAAGTCTTATCAGGATTTGGCAAGATTAACATAATACACGTCCTTTCTCTTTCTCCACTAAAAAAAGCAAAATTTAAAAATAAATTGCACTGACTATACTACCTCTTTCCCTCTAGCTTTTCCTTTCTTCCCTATTTCCAGTTTTGAACTGGCTTTTCCAAGTCTTTCTTGTCTTGATTTTGCTAGTATCTGCAAATCCAAGGGATCACCTTTACCTTTATTTCACAAATTTAGTGGAGTCCTCTCATAGCTGTACTGATTCTTTTAGGGGAAACCATAATAAAAATGAAATCAAACACACAATGTGCTCTTGAGAACCAGAACTGCAGACCCTTATGAATGCTTAAAAATTAAAAATTAAAAAAAAAGGAGGAGGATCTGTAGTCGTAGGAGGGCTGGCATACTAAAACACTTCTACTGCATTTGAAAATCAAAGAACTCTTCTTTAGAATAGAATAGAATAGAATAGAATAGAATAGAATAGAATAGAATAGAATAGAATAGAATAGAATATTTTCAGGTTGAAGGGGACCTACAACGATCATCTAGTCCAACTGCTTGACCACTGGGCTGACCAAAAGTTAAAGCATGTTATTAAGGGCATTGTCCAAATGCCTCTTAAACACTGACAGGCTTGGGGCATCGACCACCTCTCTAGGAAGCCTGTTCCAGTTTGACCACCCTCTTGGTAAAGAAATGTTTCCCAATGTCCAGTCTAAACCTCCCCTGGTGCAGCTTTGAACTATTCCCACGCGTCCTATCACTGGACACCAGGGAGAAGAGCTCAGCACCTCCCTCTCCATGTCCCCTCCTCAGGAAGCTGTAGAGAGCAATGAGGTCGCCCCTCAGCCTCCTTTTCCCCAAACTAGATAAGCCCAAAGTCCTTAGCTGCTCCTCACAGGACATTCCTTCCAGCCCTTTCACCAGCTTTGTTGCCCTCCTCAGGACGCATTCAATGACCTTCACATCCTTCTTAAATCGTGGGGGCCAGAACTGCACACAGTATTCAAGATGAGGCAGCACCAATGCTGAACACAGCAGGATAATCACCTCTTTTGACCGGCTGGTTATGCTGTGTTCGATGCTCCCCAGGATGCGGTTTGCCCTCGTGGCTGCCAGGGCACACTGCTGGCTCGTATTGAGCTACTGTCGACCAGCACCCCCAGATCCCTTTCTGCAGGGCCGCTCTCCAGCCACTCCTCTCCCAGTTTATACTTGTGCCTGGCGTTACTCCGTCCCAGGTGCAGAATCTAGCATTTGGACTTGTTAAATTTCATCCCATTAATCATTGGGAAATGCTCCAACCTGTCTAGATCCCTCTGCAAGGCATCTAGACTCAACAAGATGGAGGTCATATTGGGGAATGAAGGCAGGGCATACAAGGCTGGAGAACCACAAGGACCAGATCAAGCCCTGTGCTTAGCAGGGTCAGCACAGTTGGGCTTAGAGGCATGGGACAACCCCGATCCATGATATCAGCACGTGGATTTCCACTTGCACTTTTATGACTGTAGGGTCCTTTGCAAGGACAGAATTACTTACCAGTAACAAGTCTGGGGAACTGTGATATACATCCCGTACCTCCTTTCTGTGTCAGGCACGTGGCAGATTCCCACCTCCTCCTGCCAGTAGACTTAGCAGAAAACGTTCACCCTCCTAGCTGGCCACTTCAATTAATTGCCTTAGTCTCTCCATCCTTGTGGGGCAGAGGGAGCAACTGGATAAGTTGAGGCCCAAATTACCCTACTCCCGGAAGATGGCAATGAAATGTAATACCTCTTCTGTATGGATTTATAATAAAAATAACAAATAGAATGGCCTTTTCCCAGCTATTCACACAGGAGGGACAACACTAAATCAAACTCTAAGGGATTTTTTTCCTCTCTGTGGTATGATTCAATAAATATAATATGTAGCTTTTAATAACCTTTTTTTTTAATGTCACTAATGATACTAATCTGGGAGCTTCACGTCACTCGTGTTTATTTGCAAAACAGTCTTCCAGCTGAATTTGGCACAATTCCTATTGCTCAGACAAAAAAACCAAACCAGTGTGTGCTGATCAGGATGCACATTTTTGGGATGCCTTCAGCACAATTTTCTCACATACTCACCACTGTATCGATGACACTTCATTTGTTCACAGCATAACACTAATCAGCATTCACTGCAGTTGTACTTTGCCAGTACTGCTTCAAAACATGTCCTGGTTGCCGTACATTAGAATATCACAGTTACCACAAAATTAGTGATGCAATTAGCAACCACCTCTGGGGAGTTTGATTTCAGGTGATTTGCTCAGCAGCTATCCCTTCTGTCCCTTCAGGCAGATCACTGACTCACTCAGTCCGTGACTTTCCGTGCCTCCAACAACAGTGCTTTGCTATGCAGCTGATTTTCTCACAGAGTTCACCCTGGGCAGTGGTTGAGACAGGTCCTCCATTGACATAGTATGCAATCAAGTAATTAAGGATTCTACTGTAATGCATAAACATAAGATGGCTGATTTAATGTCCATCAGACAGTAGTAGCTGTGGTACTGCCTTGCTTTTGGCACCTTGATGAATAATCTGGTAACATTGCATCCAGTAGTTTCATGTAAAATATACACACCCATCACAAACATTGTGATCCAGGATTCCTGCAGACTGTCTCCAGAAGCTGTCTTCCATCACAGTTCTCTCTCTGAGGGTGCCCCATGACACCAGTTTCAGCCCTGAGATGCTTTCTCATAGATCACTGATGACTGCTCCTCCATCTGTTGCACTTCCATAAATGACAGCATGACATGATGATTCACCAATCCTGTGTTAGGAGATTGCAAAAGATGTGTTTTAAAAGCCATAAAAATGTTTTTTTAATATTTATTCAGGATTATATCTTCTGTATATGTTTATTGCAGCTGCCAGGGGGAGGCTATTAGCAATTCTTATAGCTCCCCTTATTGGAGAACTGGTTTGGGTTTAATTTGGATTCCAATATGTATCAGCCACAAAGGAACATCAGTTTTACGCTGGCCGCTATAGTCCCTAAATACCATCATGCCAGGACCTTTGAAGTTCATTGTGTTTGCTCTATTCCCTCTTAGACCTGTCACATTCATATGTTGGAGCTAATAATATAATATAAAGTGAGCATATGGGAGCCCCTCCTTTCTGTGTCAGCAACAGCAGTGATTCAGTCTCTTACCGTTGAAAGCTGCTTTTGGCAGTGAAGGGTTTGTAAGCAAACGCAGTTTACAGGTTGTCTCATCCAATGATGAGAAGTGAAGTTTTACTGCCAAATTTTCCCCATAAAGTCATGTTTCCCCCAAACCATCTCTCCTCTCCCATGATCTCATTTCTCCCCCACTTCTGCCACTTAACTACATTTGTCTTCTTCATGGGACAGGAGCAACTCCAGCTCCTCATTCTTGACTGGACAAAGCATAATGGCTTAAAGCAAGGGAAAAAATTCCCTCGTGAGGCTGCAATGTCCTTTTGTTGTACGTGGAACAGCTACTCTCAAAGGTCTCTGCCTAGCAGATGGATCATCAGTCTCATTTCCCATAGTTCCTACCTTCTTAGTTTTTTCATGGCAATTAGCGAAGTGGTATCACTACCTACAGACTAAGAAAGGAAGCAGATATGTTCATTAAATGGTACCTTATTTAGGTAACACCTCTAACTATGATTAACAAAGATGTAAACACAGCATGCCCACCCAGTCAACACACGCTTCCTTTGGTCTACAACTTTGTCTTACACTTCATATGATTTAGAAAAAGCAATATACTGCTAATTTAACTGCAAAATCATCAGTGCAATTGAATGTTTTGACTGGGAGGTGTTCTTTCTTGCAGCAGATCAGCTTGCTTTTGCTTTGACATTTATTTTGCTCTAGAAGACTGTAAACCAGTGATTGTTCAATTGTGCTGAATTAGATATGTGACATATGTTACTATCTTGAAAATATGCAGCTTTCTCAATTCTCCTTTTTTCATTATGCCAATCTATGTGCCATTCCGGCACGATTAAGCCTTTTTCAAATGTAATTTCCACTATTTTGCTCTTGGGTTGTGCAAATTTGAGGTAGGTGGCTTACAGTACCAGTAATACTGTTCAGTTCTGAAGTGCCTGCTTCCGACATGGCTATCTTTCCATGCCATGTTAGAAAAATGATCCCTAAAATTGTGAGTGGTTCTGCACTCAGCGAGGGAGGGCAGAGCTGGTGTCCCCCATCACTGCAGCAGTCGCAGGGGCTGAGGAACACCTTGGGCTGGGGGGAGCTCTGAGGTAGCTTTTTCACCCACGGCACCCCAAGGGCTGCTCTTCCTCAGCAATGTATGAGCCAACAGAAATGGTGGGTGTAAGAAACGGAGAGCAAGAGGCCAGCTCAGGCTCTCCAAGTTGTCTTTCAGAGGACCTTTCTTCTAGCACAACCTGTGGAGGAAAACATGGAAGCTAGTCACCATAACTCAGCCATTTAAAGCATTTAACTCCTTCCACATAACATCAATATAGCAAAATCCCTACCAAATGGCATAAAGTTTCCAGCTGTTCTTCTTTTTAGGATAAAATTTCTGCTCAGGATTGCATTGTATTGTTGATCAAATTTAGCTTATCTCCTGGAAGGCTGCAAAAGAGAAACTAGGTGCAAGTTCTTCCCCAGAGAGTATTTGCAGTGAAGAAAGTGTGATGCCAGGATTCCCCAGATTGCAGTATGTGGGCTCACAGGATCTCCTCAGGAAGATTGCTCTGAATGTACCATACCTAAAACAAGCACAAGCAAATTACAGAATTTCTATTTACTTTATTAGTGTGTGCACCCAAACCCAATGAAAACCTGTCTTTAATACTGTATTAATTAAAACCCTAAATAGGTACACTCTTGCTGAGCTGGCTCAGCCCTCAACCTTCCCATGTATGTATTGCAGAATGGGAAACCCACAATTTCATCTCTCCCTTAGTCCTGATGGAAACTCTGACCTCGGTGCTGTGAATGATGCTTAGTACCACACTGAGGCACACCAGAACTTCAGACCCTGTCAGATCTGATCGCAGCCTGCCCCGAAGCCAGCTGCTGCAGCTCACACCATTGCTAATACAATCAGAAGGGGAAGGAAGCCGGTATTTTTAGACTTTTAAACTGACATAAGCAATTGCCACTTACTCAGAATAACTGGAAAGTTTTAAAGACATTGAAAAGATCAAGGATTCAACATGAGCCAGGAAACCGACACAGTGCCCTTTTGTAAAAGTTAGTCTCTCACAGGTAGTGAATGGACAGTATGATACTTTGGAGAGTGCTTCTCTCTGGACAGCATTCATCTCTCTGGAAAAGAACATACACTGCTACTAAGATAGTAAAGAAGCGATTTCTTTAATGCTCCAAACATCCCTGTGGACAGCTGCTTAAGGTCAGTATTTCCCCAAATGTCTACTTTCCAGTCAGTAAGTTTCAGTGTTCCCACCAATGTAGTTTCATCCCATGTCACATTCTGCATAGTTTAGTCCTCAGCAGGTAAAACTAAGCAAGTTGCGAGTTCCTTGCACATACTCACACTTAATAAAATTTATCCCACTGCCTGCAGATGCTCTGTGCTGTATTCCTGCTCTTAAAATCCCTGCTAGTCAGGTTTCCTGGCAGACAGACTCTGTTTATTCAATCATAGCCTGCAGCATAGAAGTCTGGACAAATTAAATGCTCAGAAATGGCTTCAAACAGTAATCTATTTCTAGGATCACTTGATCATTTTAGAAGAAAAACAAAGGAAATGCTGATGGCACTAAAGCTGTGAATGGGTCATGAAGCTTCACCCCATGGAAATGGCTTCTCCGCAGGCGCAGGGCAGGTATAGCCACTGCTACCCCCACGGCCTTGCCGCAGCTGGCTTCAGCAGCCCCAGATGCTTGTACCCACCAGGGCCAGAGGCTAAAGCCATGCAAGGGGCTTTCATGCATAGATAACAGTGAGAAGCAGGAACCTCTTCATTAGCTCCAGCCACTTAAATTAGAGCCTGAGCCTTTACACGAAATGCTTCATTCGTTCCCTGAGGAATGCGGCCCTGGGCTGGGGAAACATCTCAGGTATCAGTGGCTGTTGGAGCAGGAAGAGGAGTGTGCTGGAGATTAGGTGCTTTTCTAGGAGTCTCTTTTCACTATCACATGCCTAAGGTTGGAAGAAGAGGCTTCAGGACCCATGCGGAAAAAGGATGCCTCTAATTTGTATGAAATACAGCCTTTCCCTGCCACAGCTTCCTTGCCCCTTGGAATGGCAGTGAGGTGGCAATGAAGGCAGGTGGGCCTTCATACAGTGATACATCAAGGAAATTATCCTTCTGTGGGCTAGGGCTGATATGTGTTGGGACCAGTATTGCACCTATCTTCTCTAGACATACCACACACACTTAACAAATAGAACTTTAAGCAGCTATGAAGAAAATTGTCCAGACACCAGCACTGCCTCCATTAGGTCCTTCAGAGCTAACTCCATCAGGAGTGTGTTGGGACAGATAAGAACTCATTTCCATATGTGTGCAATCCAGTCATATAATGCTGCTGGCAGAAAAGTCAACTTAATAAGCCTAAAAATATGATTTCTTTCCTCAAACAAGTTCAATCAGAAGATGAAATTGGGGACTGTAACTGATGACTTTGTTTACTTTAAAAGGGCAGTTTTGAGCTTTTTGCCTCTCTCTACAAAACCCGGCCTCGAAGCACTGCGAGGGGTTTGCAATGAGTGAGATCCCCCAGAACTTCTGCCCCAAAAGCCTCTCTGCCAGCACATAGCTGGAAGCGCTGTTTAATCTATAATACTGCTTGCCAGTGTCAGTTAGGAATTTCTTGACCTCTGGGACAACCTTCATTAAAAGAATTAAAAATATAAATCTTCAGCAAGAAATTGAAGGTCTGGGGAAATGGTCCACGCTGGATTGCTATTAAGACTCTCTTCCGCTCAGTTGTTTCTCAGTAATCTCAGAGGAGAGCTGCAATAAGACATGCTACCTCAGTTTCATGTCCCAGCAATTATCTTCCTGACTAACAGCAAAGACTGTTCCAGCTCAAATCGCTGCAACTGGCAAAGTACAAACAAGCCCCTCAAACTAGGCAGACTGCTCCTCATCCCATAGCTTCATGAGCCAAACTCTGATAATTTGCACTTTATACAGTAAATTTCTAAAATGTAATAATGTCATGGTTTAACCCCAGCCGGCAACTAAGCCCCACACAGCCTCTCGCTCACTCCCCCTCCGGTGGGATGGGGGAGAGAATCAGAAGAGTAAAAGTGAGAAAACTTGTGGGTTGAGATAAAGACAGTTCAATAGGTAAAACAAAAGCCACGCACGCAAGCAAAGCAAAGCAAGGAATTCACTCACTGCTTCCCATGGGCAGGCAGGGGTTCAGCCATCTCCAGGAAAGCAGGGCTCCATCACACGCAATGGTGACTTGGGAAGACAAACGCCATCACTCAGAACGTCCTCCCCTTCCTTCTTCTTCCCCCAGCTTTATACACTGAGCTTGACGTCATATGGCATGGGATATCCCTTTGGTCAGTTGGGGTCAGCTGTCCCAGCCGTGTCCCCTCCCAGCTTCTTGTGCACCTGGCAGACCATGGGAAGCTGAAAAGTCCTTGACTAGGGTAAACACTACTTAGCAACAACTAAAACATCAGTGTGTTATCAACATTATTCTCATACTAAATCCAAAACACACCACTATACCAGCTACTAGGAAGAAAATTAACTCTATCCAAGCTGAAACCAGGACAAATAACCACTAGAACTAGAAGGGAACCAGCCAGTTGGGGAGTAATTTGGATCATTTGTTTTGAAAACATGATCTCGCTAGCCATTTTTTCCCCAAAATCTTCAAAATGATCTGTTGGAAGGCTGGAGTTGGGTTAGGATGTTAAATAATTCTCACAAAAAGAAAGATAAGCTTGTTGGTGAATGCAGGCATGTTGGGTCCAGAAAGGGAGAAATCACAGTACTCTGTTCATATGTTTTGGGCCATGCCACCAAGCAGCAAAGGCTGTTACATTATTGAAGAGCTGGGTACACTTCCACATTGAAGTTTGTATCTTCATACCCTCTCCATAGGAGGTACCTTGCTACTGTGTTTTCACTGGACTTTCCCTGGACTAGCAATTGCTTAAGCTGAAGAGCACATTCTTGTGGACCTCTTCTTTCTCTGAAGAGACAGCTCCTTCCTTTGACTATGACTATGACAGCTATGTACCATTTTTACTACAGGTATGGCACCTTTAGCTGATACTTAAAAACTCTTTTTGGCTGAAGAAGTGTTTAAAGCCTTTGCACCTGCTGCTTCTTAGAAGGCCAGAATAACATGTGAACCTCTGGAAGAATTTGTTTCCATTGGTTAAAAGGGAGTAGGGTATAAATCCTATATTTTTGCCCCCACTGAGGTCAGAAGAAAGGAAAAGTTTCTGCACCAAGCTCAAGATCCTTCAAGCCCGTCCTCAGCACTTTATATCACAGGGCTGTAGCTCCATAGGGTGGAAATGTTTGGCTAAATGTGTTCTAGAGAGAAACCTGGCCTTGTTTCTCAGTATGCAGAAGAGCAACAACTTCAGCAAGGCCACACCATGCCTCCCCCCCTACACTGCTTTCCTTTGTGCTCTGTAGAGCCCATGTTAGGAGAGACTCTTGGGGTATGAAGGGAACTGCTGCCAGAAGTACACTTTCCAAAAGAGAAGTGATGTCCTAGACCAGAAGGACTAGCCAGCAGAAAGAAGGCAAAAGAGTATCCAAAATGATGCTACTTGCTCTGTGACAGTTTCCTCTTTGAAGGAAACCTCTCTTTGGTCAAATTGTGAGTGATCCATGACTTAGCAGAGTGGCATGAATGCCTTGTTTCCTCATGCTCCCCAGAGATGCTCTGTTCAAACCAATTTCTGCCAAAATCTCACAGCCATCTGTTTTGTCTGTACATCCATTGCTGTATTTTTGGAAGTCCAGGAGTGGGGTGGAGTGTTACAATTTGAGTTATCATCTTCAGTGCTGCCACTGGGAATGCCAAAGAATTCTATGGTGCTCCACCTGTCTGAATTTCAGAGGGAATAAATATAAAATTCCCTTGGGTACAATTAAAACCTCAGGCTTCAATAATGTAGAACTGGTTCTCTCACTTAATGACAGTTTATGTGTGCATTGCCCTACAAAGTTTTTCAGAGTCTTAGCTTGTCTCATTTCCCTTTCCATTCTTCTCTAGAAAGGTAGAAATAAAAGCATGATTGGGTTTCTCTGTGTCCTTGTTGCTCTGATTCACCCAAGAAAGAGATAGGAGCAAGGATGTTTCTTCATGTGGCTCCCTGTGCAAGACAGAGCAGCCTTAAAACTGTTCTCGTTAGCACAAAGCTGGCCAAGAACAGGCAAAACATGGCCTCAGCCTCTGCACTGAAACACCCCGGGGTAGTAAAAAATGCTGCAGGCAAGATTTTCTGGCATTACTGTGATGAGCAGAAAGTTATCTTGTGCTGGGGCATTCCCTGGGAGTAATTTCCACAAGGTTAGATGTCTTTTTCATGCAAATGAAGTGGTATAAGGGAATCAGAGTTCTATAACGTTTCCTCATTAGTCTTTTGATAAACACACAAAGCTGCGAAGACAGCATCTGAAAGTGTGTGTGTTTTCTCACTTGCTAATAATGCTCGGTGATTAATTCCTCTGTCAGAAAGAAGCAATGGTCCATTTCCCTAGGAAGCATTACAAGCCCCAGAGAAAGTCCTTATCTGGTTACATAGCTCCCCATGAGTCGTGTAGTCTCTTCTCTTTTCTTGAAAATAAAGAGAGAACTAGTTCAGAATTGGTAGCTAGTTCTGTAGGAAAGGGAGGGACCTATGGTAGGAAAGAAGTAGTTTCCATTATCTGGACTGGAGCAATAATCTCAGATGGATTAGTAAAATCCAGCGGTTGCTATCCCCACAGGACAGCATTGCTGAAATGTCTCTCGCCTGCTGGTCCCATGCCAAGGAAGAAAAATAGTTTTCAGGCAGTGCAGTTCAGCAAAACTGTCAGTGTAGTGTGAGGGAAGGCCAAAGATGAATGACAATATCACAAGATCTAAAACCCACTTGGAGCTGTTGAATCCCTCCCAAGGAAGTGTAAAGCTGTTTCTGCTTATTCCAGTTGATTTGGTTCTGTTCTTCTTTTTTTTTCCTCAAAACCTGCATTTTACCTTAAGGCAAAATTTCAGGAATTGGATGTGGTAATAAGCAATTCCTCTGCACTCCTTCTCCTTGGGCTCATTTCACTCGCTTATTTTTATCTCCCTTACCTTGAATCAGTCCTCAAAAGGAGGAAATGTATTGTCATTTTTTAATTTCCTCACATGTATAGAGAGGCATACAGACTCACACTCCTCTTCAAAAACAACAAAAGCAGCTTGGATTTTAGTGACAGAAATTGCAATGAACTTAAAATAGCAGAAACTGGCTTTCTGCTTGGATACAGTTAGGGTGGCTTGGCAGAGCCCTAACACATTGTGGGGTTCTGCTTCTGTACCATCTCTACGGTGACCTATTCCTGATTAGGAGCAGTTATTACATGCTGTAACATTCTCTCTAATAGTTCCCTTATTCTTCACCAGCTCATGCAGACTATTTTTCCTCATCCCATTTTATTGGAAAGTCTTTATACTATTCCTAATCACTTGAGAAAACAGTTGTCTGTGTATTTTTGGGCATTGGAGTAAAAAGTGATCTACATTTTCCATCTTTTCATTAACCCATACCCTCATCTTAGGGTCATACAAGGATTGTTGGCTCTGTCCTTTCTTCCTCTGCTGCTTATGGCGTAGTCTGAAATTGCTATTTCAGTGAAGGCTGGTGATACCACTTGGAAAGCATAACTAACGCATGATGCTTCCCTAGTAGCAGATCTTGAGCTGATCTGCCACAGCCCCAGTGATACTTGTGCAGATCTGCTCTCTTAAAGCCTTTGTATAGTCGTGGCTTAGTAAGTGCAGACTCTGTACCCTGAAAGTTTTACTCATGTTTGCATGAGGAGGATCATGAAACTGAAACCTATTGGGCTTTTGTGCATCATAAAAGAGAGGAGTATGTTTCTTGTCATGGCCAAGAAATGGCCCGGATAAAGGCTTGGGGTGATAAGTGGGATTTTATCTATCTTTGTGACTTTAACCTAGAAAGACTACTTCCATATTAGACCCCAGCGAAACAGTTCTAGCAGAGTTCTTGTCAACACATGCAACCTGTTACGTCTTTCTGTGCAGCCTCACTGCCTCTTTGTTTAATTTTTCTCAACATAAACTCCTTACTAACTACAAATCTCCAGAGATGTCACCCTGCAAGGGAAACAAGTTGCATCAAAGCAGCAGATATGAAGTTTTAAAACATGCAGAATCCTGGGATTCAGGACAGTGCTCGCAATTCTTGGCTGGACACACCAAGGGAAGGTAGAGATGGAAATTGAAACTCTGATCAATGCCTGAAGGTGGAGAAGGAACTGGCAGCGATTTGCTACACCAGTATAAACTGACAGGAAGGGCACGCAAGGAGGATAATGATGGGAGATAGGGTCCATTGAGCATATTTGCCAGCAACAACTGGAAGCATTCACATATCTATCATCATTTGCCATCTTTTGCAGCAGGGGCAGGGCATACAGTTAGATATCTTCTGGACAGACATTTATAGCTAGATGCAGCCATGGTTTTGAATGATGGCTTTCTTCATAGCTTCAACAAGAATTTCCAGTCACATTGGTTAAGTCCATTAGTAACTCTTCCTCTTTCCCAGAACCTCTCCTCTCCTGCTGTTAGCTAACATTTTGCTGCAAAGTTTTATGAAGCAAATGCCACTTTGGTCTGACAATATGATTTATTTGCTTCGTTCATTCGCAGCAAACACATGCAGTGCTTGCCTCTCTACAGGAGATACTTTTTCAAGTTATCTGTTAACTTTCTCACTTATCAACCACAGGTTACTAATCATTTCACATTCAGGGAACTTTCTGCTTGGTGGAATCCCAGTTCCACAAAGCGTTCTTGTGTCGTCACCTCCACACACAAAAGATCACAGTTTGGCAAAACCAAGGAAGTGATTTTCTGTCAAGAAATGAGACAGAACTGTAGTTTTTCCAGGCTTACTCAGAACTAAAACATTTTTTTCTACTAAATAAAATTGTGTACAAATGATGTTAGAATAATTTATGTTCATCATTAATGTGCTATAAATAAAAAGAGCTGTACCCAGGGCTCTGGCCCAAGTGACACAGCTCTGCTAGCGTTATTACAGTTCCTCCTGCCATCAGACTGGAATGGCTGGGATTGCACCAACTGGGACAGAGACCATGGTTCAGTATAAATACAGACCATCTATATATCAGAGGGTCGTGATTCGGCCTGCTTAGCACTTTCTTTTTATTAAATTATTCCTGTGGGCTATGACTCATATTCAGAGTCACTCAGAAAATGAGGGGTAATCATCACTCTCAAAGTTTTTACAAAACAGTAAAGAAAGAAAAAGATTTTGCCTAACATTTTTCTCACCCAAAAGATTGATTTCTCTACAGGAACTCAAAAATACTGGAATATTTTGATAAAACCCACAGTGTTTGTTCTTGTTGCCAGAAATGTTGCTGGGTACCTCCTCAACGTAGCACGCTCCTACACAGCTGCAGAAATCAGCTTGCAGAGAAGTGGATCACCCACCTTGGCTCAGCACAGCCACCCTCAGGAAGAGGAGGGACAGCCAGCCATTATCTCAGAGTGACTGATCACACTCTTGCCTAACTTTCCACACCAGAAGTAACTCCTCTTCACTTCAGCACAGGGGATATCATCCTTCAGCCCTAAAACCTGCTTTTGTTTTCCTCAAACCAGAATTAAAAGCCACAATCAAACAAATATGCATTTAAATAAATATATACGCACTTAAACCAGTGAGAATTAAAATTTTGTTCATGCTGCCTGAATGCTATTACTGTGACCACCATGAAAGCACTGCTCAGATCTGGTAAAACACACTGAGGCCAAAAGCCACTGTCAATGTTATATATTGTTTTACTTGTGTAAAAGTTGTCTGTGCTGAAACACAAGTTGGAGCTCTGCTGTCACTGCCCTCTGCTGATCTGAAGGTTTGAGGCAGTGAATAACGTCCTGCTGCTGTCAGCTGGCATTATATTGCGTGGGGAATAATCTCACACTTCATTACTCCGTCCTACATGGGTGCAGTATTGGCAGACTGAAGGACGTGATTGAAAGTGCTGGCTGAGCAATCTGGTGCACTCTGGCAAGTCCTGTATTCCTCGTTCAGCAGCTAACTAAACTAGCATCTTCACTGGGATCTGGCAAGACTGCCTTTTACTGTTCTGATAAAGTGAGCTACGATTATTGAAAGAAAGAAAGAAAAGGATTTTAGAAACAGTGTGTTTTCTTTGCACCCTTAGATGCAAGCCACATAGTTTAGAGCAGAATGCTCTGCAAATGTATGTGTTTCTGTAGCTCCAAATACTGTAGCACTTCTTTCTCAATGACAGTTCGTAAGGTAAGAAAAACCAAATTGAACTTTTCTGCTACAAATTCACCAACAAATTCTTTTCAGTGGATGCTGTACTCTTTCTGTCTGCTTAATTGTGGATATTAAATTTCCACTCTGACTGTAATTTATGTAAGTGTTCCACTACAGAATCTGAGTTTCAAAGTAAAAAGTAGGGAAAGTATCTGCATTTTTTCCACTGTGAAGTATCTTGTCAAATCCAATGTTATTTTAATGGGATGGAACTTCCTAGAGTGAAAGTGGCACTTCCACCTTTCTTTAAATTTTCTTGTTCTGTTTTCCCATGTCTCATGAAATATTCACTTATTCACGAAGTGTGGAGAAGATGAAAAATGCTTTAAAAACTGAAGGATGTTAAGCATTTTGAACCTTTTCTTAAAATCTGCTGAATGCTGAGGTCTTATAGTCCCAACTGAATTAATAGAAAATTAGAAGATGCTCTGAAAGTTAAGCCATTTATCTTCCATTTGTTTCTTCTAGCTTGTCTTTCTATTCAGAAACAAAAAAAAAGGTTGAAAACCTATAATCACCAGTGGAATGGAAATTCCCTATTTCAACCAATTTTAATCATGCTTAACCATGTAAGCAATAGTACCAAAATTCAGTGTGTTCATATATCAAGCTCAATGATGTTTCATTTCAGTCTGTGCTTAAATGCTTTGCTAAATCAAGGTGTATCTCAGGACTGTATTTAGCCTTGTGGTTAAACTAGCTGACACCGTTGCACTCACTGAAACTCATATTCATAATCCCTCCAAAAGCTCACACCATCCACTGAAACTTCAGTGTTCAGCTGCTGTTCCTTCTCATTTTACAAAGACTTCAATTTTGTGAATTAGCCTTTAAGTATAATTAAATAATTTCTCATTTCAGGACATAATTTGTATGGAAAAACAGAATATCAAAATCAGAGAGTCTGACAAACAAACTTTCAAAGAATAGGTGACTCAGTGTGTGATTAAATCAGGATCGTACTTCCTCATCTCTACCCATTCATTGTACTGTCTCTGAGGGCTGTTTACTAATTGCTAGTGGGACTTCAAAATGAAGAGCACTTGAAGACTACATAGGACACAGCAGTTCACACAGTGCATGTAACACTAGGAAATCAAATTAATTCCTGCTGGTGGGAAAGGCTGTTTTCCCTCTATCTTTTTCATTGTCAACTTGGAAAAACACTTTCTTAGTCCTGTATATGCTCTGAGTCATGCCTCCATAATCCAGAGTAACCAAGATAAGACAGGCCAACTACTCTCTGGTCTCGCAACCAGTTGGCTGGTGCCTGAGGCTCACTGTAAAATGACACTATCAGGGAAGGGTCAAGAGCAAAACATTTTCTCTTACAAAATCAAGAAGTCACTTGGCCTCTGTGACAGTTCGTGTTCTCACAATTTGGCAATAGTTCACTATAGCTAAAAATAACAGTCAAAAAAAGAAAGAAAAATCAATAAGTAAAAGCACATGGCTTCTGTGGCAATTATGTATAGCCCTTAAATACAGATAAGAACTGCATTGCAGCTAGGAGTGTTGTAACTTTTTTCTACTAAAATGAGAAGTGCAAAATACTAACTTAGGGGGAAAAGCTGTACTGCTTTGCCTATGTTGGGGCATTCATCCAATCATCTATAGCTTACTTTTCACAAAAAGTGAAATTTTTGGAGAAGTGAATGTATTAAAAGAGAGTGTTGATGGCTGACAGACCTGGGGATTTCAGTACCACCAGCATACCTACAAAATGGACATGACAAGCTTGCAAATCTTGCCATGCTCACTTGGAGCAGTCCTGCATGTAGGCAGAGGCTCTTCTTCGGTGTCCATTCCCATTCACCTGGTAACGGTGGTTGTCCGCCTCAATGCATGTAGTTCATTTAGAATCATATAATCATGAAACAACTTCGATTAAAGGGACTTTCATGGAGGTCATATGGTCCAACCTCTGCTGAGAGCAGGCCAGCTTCCAAGCTAGATCAGGATGATTATGGATTTGTCCAGTTGAGTTTTGAATATCTTCAAGGACAGAGATTACACAGTCTCTCCAGGGAACCTGTTCCAGTATTTAACCATCCTGTAAAGAATGTTGTCCTTATATCTATCGGGACTACACCTTCCTGCAACTTGTGTCTGTTGGCTCTTGTTCTTTCACTGTGCACCTTTGAGGAGTCTTGCTCTGTCTTCTCTAACACCCTCCCCTAGATTAGCAGGGGTGTGGGGACAGTTGACTAAATAGTTGCTAGAGTTATAAACATCTGAAGACTGAGATGAAATCATGCTAATTAGAGGCACTTTGGATTCTGGAATCCATCCTCTCAAACAGCCCAAGAGTTGGGACTTCAGTTGCAACACAAAACTTTGTGTTCTCAAGGATTTCGCCAGACAGTGAAGAGTGTGCAGTAATGATTTGCTGGCAAGATGTCTTTTGTGCCAGCATGAGGCATGTGCTTGATTGCTGTGATGGAGATCACTTATGTGAGGGACTTATTATTTCAACAGTGTTTCTGAAAAATACAACCTGTCCTTTCCCCAGGAATCTGTTCTCAGCGTACTTGTTAAGAAAAAATGAATTATGAAAATAATGAGCAAGAACCAGACTTATCTTTACAGATTTGTCTTGAGTAAAAACTAAGACACTGAGACTTAGAAGATCTGGATCCATCCACTAGGCATTTTGGTTAACCTATGGCAGGACTTACCCTCCCACGCAGTGCAACACCAACTCAGAGATACCTTTGGTGTCTTCACAGCACACCATCCATGTACAGATACCAGCTTGGGTCCCAAAAACAGTGTCACCACATGATGTTATGGCTGGGATAATAACCTGAGAGCACAGCAAAATGCCCTATCTGGAAAGCTGATCTGCCACAGCTCTCCCATTTCCAGTTCTGGACCTAATTAATACTTCTATTGAACAAATGCCAGTCAACGGCAAGTGAAGCTTTGTCATGCCAAATCATCTCACTCATTAAAGAAACCCAAAAATAAAAAATATGACAACAGGTAAAACTACAAGGGAACCTTTTCATTACAGGTGAAACATATTTTCACATATACAAAAATCAAACTAATGTCTACTTCACCTTTTTTTTTGTCTTGATTGACAGGATTCATAATTTCTGCAAAGAAAACACTTATTGTTTCTCATTTTAAAATAGTTGGTAATTTCACAGAGGTCTGGCTACAAATAAGATTACATCTGAAGATCCTCGAAATGGCTTATGCACTAGACTGGAAATTAGAAATAGCTCTGAAGTGTTTGTAATATAAAGTAAGGAACACTGGATCATTAAAGACAGTGGGACTTCAGAAAATGCCAGAGGAATTCGACTCTGCCTTCTCTTCATGCTGTAAGTTAAAGATTTATTTGGTGGCATTGCCCCTTCCATTAGCTTTGCCTGTTTGCAGGCGGCAACTTTGTCAAAGGGGGTCTCCAGAGAATACTTCAGTCATTGTTATAGCACAGAAAACATGTTTTAGCACAGAAAAAATGAGCTTCAGAGGGAGAGAATATTGGAAAAGAACTCGAGTCTAATGGAAAGCTATGGGAAGTGCAAGAATATCTTTGCCAGCTTTGGAGAAGTCACCAGGAGATAGTGTTAACACCAAATTTCTATATAGGACAACAGATGAGGTACTGAAAAATCCGAGCATCTGAACTTACAGATTACTAAGTAGCTTACCTACAATGGCACTCCAAGAAACTGAACCAGAGACATCTCAAAAAGAAAAGAAAAAAATCATTAAAGAGAAAAAACATCATTAGCTATAAGAAAAGGGTTGCGATGCTATTCAGTCCTCCTGTGGTGTTCTCCCAAGTCTATCACATAGGCTCCCAGCTACTTGCCTTCAGCCTCTGTCACTGACACACATCCAGCGGAGGAAGGCACGTTACAATGCAGCAGCATTGTGATAATCTTACAGGAGCACAAGAACAGCTCAGTGTCTCGCCTCAGCAATGGACAATCAAATAACTAGAGGAGAGAATACAAACAATCTGCAAGCTCATCTTTGCACCTTGCCATCTGCTTAGGTGTTGCAGATCACTCTTTGAAAGTAGGGAACTTCATTTGGAGCTGTGAGATGCTTAATCACCTCTCTTTACCTTAGGAACTCTCTGTTTTCGCAATGCATTGACCATTGACCCTTCCGGACTCCCTGCTGTGATGTACAAAACAGGGCTATTAATGACCATTCTCAATGATATGTCTGAAATATAACATAATATAATATTAAGGCATCCTGACTTTTTACTCCCACTGTTGTCTTCTGCTCGCTGTAATAAAAATGGTGTTAGTCAGTCCTTTCCTCTAGGGAGAAGAGATGCCAACACAGAGAAGGTGATTTATAGAAGACAAATGAGAAAGGTTGAATAAACATCTCAGTTAGGGCCTGATTGTGCTATTGTTATTCATGAAGAATAGTTGCTTACTCTCATCAGGACCTACTCTTGGATTGGCCTTGACGTAGTTCTTGGCCTTAGCAAAGGCTGCAAAAAAAGGCCTTAAAAAGTCATGGATTTTCGGCAACATATGTGTTAAGCAAAATAGCAGAACAGCTGACGTTAGCACAATGGCCCATTCTGCAGTGCGGCAGAGAGAGCTTCCCTTGGCACGGCCAGCAGCTGCTGTACAGGGCGCAGGACAAGTCTTAGCTGTCAGTCTTAGTTCAACTACCTGCTAGGCTAATAGTTCGCTGCATGGCCTGGCATCTCAAGAAGCAATATAACAACTAAAAAAGTCAAAAGGAAAATGAGATGAGTTGATCAACCTAACATTTTTTCTAATGCAGCCTGAGTCATTATTGCAGGTACTAAGCCATATCTTACTGCTTTAGTCAAATGATTGCTACCATCACATATTACCCTAAAATCTATCACTATTAGAGGATGAATGCTGGAAATTCAGGCTCCTCATTATCCTCAAATGCTTCTGCATTAAGTCAAAAGAGAAACATTTCTTTCTTTTTCTATTTGAGCCATGAAACTGGGAAAGTTTGTCAAATAGCAAAGGCTGTTGCGGCAGGTCTCATAATGCCCAGCCAGACTTCCATTCCATGGTTTTCCTGAAGGCAATGAGGCTGTGAAATACTCAGGGAAATGCAAAGCCCACCTTGCAAGATGAGGCTAGCACATCAACCCCAGTGTTAATAGAGCTCATGCTCTTCTGCAAAGATGGAGAGGAGTCTATATTGAGCAAAAGACCTTGGGCATGTGGCCTGGAAAATGTGTGGGTACGTCATACCGTGTCATATCACTGCACTGTGGGTATATATTCATCACTGGCTCATCTCTAGTAACACTTTGCTAGTACATCCTGATTTCGCTGTAATATTAGCTGTGGACAGTCTTTGATCACTGTGAAATTTTGGTGAGGAATTTGGAAGGGATGCCCCCAGGACTTTACACCACTTTTACAGAATTTAATCAGATGTATGAGCCTTATTTAGGGAATGCCCAGTAATCTCCTGTCTCATCACTGTGTTTCTTAAAACCTTAATCCAGTTTTCTTATTGAGATTGTCTCTATCTTTAAACTACCTTCCCCATTATTTAGGACTGCGCTTTTTGTTTTCCATTTCTGAGACTTCCTACCATCCCTTACAGGTCCACTCAGAGAATTTTTAACTTCTCCCAAAAGTCTGATAATTCACCTCCCTGCCCACCACAACACAGACAAAATGATTTACTATGATTGAAGCAGGCTAAGACCCGAATGTACATCTGCCAATGGTAGACTCCTAGTCATGGTAAATGGAAAAAGGTTTTGCTATCATGTCTATTGTGGGATAGTATAGGACATGATCCTGAATTTGGGCAATTACTTACAGCTGCTCTGTGGGGATACCTTTATTTATGCACAAAAAATCATTGGCATGTCCATACCCACAGTTCCTCTACCTATGCTATGGGAACAATAGCATTGACCCTCCTAGTACAGTGCTGCAGCACTAAAGCTCAAAACTACTGACTTCAAGACACCATGCTAATCTACAGTGTGAATTTCCCAGCCTTGGTGGTTACTTAATGCTATTTATGAATGTTTACCACTGTATTTAATTTCCTGTGGTGCTTCAAGTCCTTCTCTGAGACTTGCAAAAATGGCATCATATATTTCCCAGACAACCTTTTGTTCAACATAAATAAAACATTATGCAGCAGCTTCAATTTCCTGATAATTAAATGTAAAACTTTTCTAAAACACTGGATCCAGGGCAGCTATAGGAACAAAACACTGTGTTGCTGAGGAGACTTTGGAGTCCACTTTGTGCACTGAGTTCACTTAAACACCTTGATGCTCACGTGTTTCTTAAAGTTGCACATTTAAGCACAGTGTTAGGAAGTTGGGAAGGTATAAAGGAAAAGTTAGGAAGGAAAACAATCAGATCAGTGGCATTTTGTACGGATGAGGGGGAAGCAGGCAACATAAGTATTAGAAAGGAGAGACAGGAGGAAGCAGCTAGGATGTTAGAAGTGTTTTGTCTGCTTGGGTAGAGAGAAACATACTGATCTCCAAAATGTTTTGGAGAAGATTTGAGCAAGTAGGGCTCAAAAGACACAGGGACCAGAGACTGAGTCAACAAGTTGTTGAAAGGGTTTTCAATTTATCGTAGACTTAAAAAAAAAAACAAAGCAGTTTTTAACACTGTGATTTCTTTGTTTCCTCTGCTGCTGCTCTGCTGTGACTAAGAAAGTTTTTAATCTCATCTTCTCAGTCTTCTCAGAGCCACAGCTGTGGTCTATGACAAAAACAGTCTGTTCTCATGAAAATACCTGTGACTGGAATGAGGAGTCAGTCCAACCCCAGCAGGAGCAAGGAAGGACTCACAAAGGCTGTGAGAGAAAGCCCCGATTAATGCATTTGCTAATTCATTGCACTTGCATTTGCTAATTAGCAAGCATGATGGAAAGAAGAAAAGCCAACAATACAGGACACATCCTTGGCTGCTGTAAACACCAATTTACACCAGCTAAGATTCTGGCTGCTTGATACTCCAAGGGGAAAGATACTTGTTTGCTATTTGGTTTGATATAAGTAGCAATTACTCCCTGGTTGCTGAGCTGAATTTTAGAGTTATGGGCCAAATTATTTGAGCACATTCTGAGTTATCCATCACGCAAAATCCTTTGTGCAGAGCTGCAAAGTTATCACTAACTGTGCATTAAAATAATCGCTTTTCATTTTAGTCATACTGTACTGACTACATATATACTTTCCCTCTCATGAAACAATTCTGCTTTCCTGTAAGATGGGCTGCTCAAGAAACTAGTCACCTAAATAGCCAGCCCTGGGTAGGCCAAAGAGCACCATGAATCATTCCTTAAGGAGAAAAAATATGTAATTTGCAGATCAAAAAGAGAGCACTGGTCACATCTAATAATCTCTGTTTATTAATAAGGAAATTTTACTCCTGTTGGCATTTGGAGCTGAGATAACTGGCTCCAAATTAACTCAGTTCCTTCCAAGCAGAGCATTTGCTAAGTTGGACAAAATGAGCAGGATTCTAACGTTTTTTTTCCTCATAACTGTTCAGTGCTTCATGCAGTAGCTGTGAAAACCCACTGTATGACTGAACCATCTGGACATGTTTCAAAACTATCACTTCAGAGAAACATTCATGCAGGTTTTGGTTTTCCAAATTTATCTAGAGCTTGTCCAAACAGACAAACTTTGTGCAAGGGAGGAGGCTGGACTGCACATCAGAGCACCCTTGTTTACTGGTAAATCCCACACAAGGACCCGTGCAGGAACATCTCTTTGAAGGATAAAAGCATTAATCTTTCTCAGTACTCCCTGCCAATAAAATTAGGTATAAGTTACTTATTGACATAGTCACTAAGCAGGCTGACTGCTTGAAGTGTTTTCCTATTCTTAGATAGAAGCTGCTTTATAAACTCAAAGTATTTTTTACTTAGGTGACAAAATATGTTTTTATAATAATTAGTCCTGTAGAAATATTCTTATGCTATCACTTAGTGAAAGATTATAAAGACCAGAGGCTTGAACTTTTCTTAAAAATTACTATGTCTAGAAAAGGAGAACATTTAAAGAGTTAGAAATTACATGTGATGAACCACATAATTCTGATCATTTTAATCTCAAGGAAAAAAAATACAGGGCCACATCTTAACATTGGTAGAACTATGCTGATGATGCCATGGCAGAATGTGATTCATGGTTGCGTTTTTTATTCTTTCATTCCCACTGTGCCTGTTTATTCACATAAAAATGTGGACTAGCTTAGATAAAAGTGCAGCTGAAACACATAATGGAGGCAGCAGCCATTTTCTTAAATCCACCAGAAGAGCTATTCCTGAATGAGTTCTGTGGAGCTGAAAGTCCTGCCTGACACTCAAGATATGACACAAGTCATCAGAAAAGCAATTTTGTCCTTTGGCTATGGTCATAAATTGAAACACAGGGTATTGTGACTGCATGTAAGGGGGGAAAAAAATATTAGAACAATTAAGCACTGGATCATATTGCTCAGAGAGGCTGTAGAGTCTCTGTCCTTGGAGGCTGCTTTGTCTTGTCTGAACAAAACCCTGAGCAACCCGATCTGAAGTCAATATTGACCCCACTGTGAGCAGGAGGCTGGACCTGAGACCTTATGTGGTCCCTTCCCACCACAATGATTCTCTAATGCTATCAGGCATGAACAATCTTTGCTGTTTATATTTGTGTTTAAAAATAAAGCCAGAGAAAGTGGGTAACTCCTCCACTGAGAATTTAGAGTATCTTAATATAGTTCTTAAAATTTGTATTCAACAGTTTCGACATTTTACCTAGATGAAAGTAAACACAGTAAGGATATCGTATCATGAACCCATTTAAGGTTTTTTTTTCCCCATAGGCTCTTGCCTTGAGGAAGGAAAAGGAACATCTGTTCTTTTGGCTCCAGTAACGGGTTTAAGTCTTCCCAGTCTTGAGGAGTGCTTCATAAACAAAGTCTGAGATCACTGGATGTTCCCACAAAACTGTTTGTGTAATCAGCTAAGGTGGCTGCAAAAGCAGCAGCACTGAGGCTGCCATGCAGTAGTAAGAAAACCTGCAGCAGCGTGCAGCCAGTCGCTTCAGAGATTTGCCTTTTAGATAATGAGGGGTCTGAGGACATTCAGGACTATAAATCAGGCCTAGATTATTTTTTTTGTTCTAAAAGCAGATTCCAAATTTCAGACACACTCACAAATATACAAGAATTGTCACTCTCCAGTCAGCAGTTAGCTGGGTAAGAAAAGGGAATATAGACTGGTTGGCATTTGTATCTCATCCATCTTCTGAGTCTTCCAGGACCATCTTGGTTACTCTGATGAAGCTAAGTGACATCAAAGCTCCATAAAATCCCGTCTCTCCTGCCCTGTGACATGCAACACGGTGGTTGATTGTACACAGGGGCAAGAGGCCACTGCCCCTCCGTCCTCTCCCCATCTCCTGCTACATGCCTGGCATGCCCCAGCCCGTGGCTCCTGTTGACGGGTTGCACCTGCTGATGCTTTTTGGAGGGGGCCAGTGGGATTTAAAGTGGCGGAGGCAGCTTCAACAAATTTACATGTTTCCTTCAAATATTGGACATAGAAAATTCCAGAAATATTTTCTGGATTCCTAATTCTGAAAATGGGGCTTGAAAAAAAATGAAGTTAACGCCTGTTGTGCTAGAACAGTTGCATTTTCTCATCTTCTCTGGGTTCAGGCAGAGGATGTGACTACTTTTTCAGTGTGGTTTAGGAAGCAGGGTAGTGCAGAAGAAACAAATTGTCTCTGGAGCTCTGGAGGCTTTGCCTTCACTCAGGAGGCAGCCTGAGTGCCCTCCACAAGCAACTCAGGAGAAAAATACTCAGAACTCTCTTTAGCAAAGTTTCCTGGTTTTAATGAATGATTATTTAATGTCTCCAGGTTCCTGACAGGACCACTGTGCAATTAAATTTTTCTGTGCAATTAAATGCTTCAGACCTCAGTACATCTGGCAGAGAGTTTTTGAGGAGTTCGGGGCCAATGGCTCAGGACCAGCCGCCCCAGGCCTGGGGACACCATTTCTGTCCCTGAGATTTTAGATATCGTGAGCATGTTTACAGGAACAAAACCACGTTTGACCACAGAGGCATTACCCACAAAATGCTACCAAATTTCCCTGCTTTGTTTTATGACCACAAGGACTTGTCCCGTGAAATGACTGTAAAACCAACTGGCGCCCACCTCCCAGGTAGGTTAAATTGCCACCATCCTCTTTTTCCATTTTCAGCTGCCTTGTCCTGCCACGCTGTCATTGTCACCTCTCTCACATCATTGTCCCAAATGTGCCCTTTCTTTTAATACCATTTCTATCACTAATCACTTAACTTCTGTAATCTGTATTTTAACGGCTAGCTAAAGATTCTTTGGAAACTCAGAGTTAGGAGGACTGTTAAAGACAGGGTAGACAAGACCCTGCCTCCATCTATGCTTGGCTCCAATGGGGCCAGGATGCCACCTTTGGCATCTGAGAATTAAGTACCTACAAGGCATTTTAAAATCTGGGTTGTTGATCCTAAGTGCAGTAAATCCATTGTTATACAAAAGAGATGCTGTTTGGACTGAAAATTCATGAAAAGCAGTCACACTTGGAATTTTCTTCCTCACTAAAAAGAATATGACATTTTCTTCTAGCCCTAGCCAGGTCAGTGCCACAATTTCTAACCACCTGGTACACAGTCAGTTTAACCAGTTGTTTTGGGATGGCTCATTCTGTGTGTGCACAGATGCCGTCGAGGCATCGCAGTGCTGTTTTTCTTTCCTCAACTACCAGGCAGAAGCCGCTGTCAGGGTTTCCAAAAAGACAGTGTCTGGAGAGCCTGAATGAAGTTTCTCATATGTGAAATTAAAGCCAGTGTTTTTTCTCATCAGGGAGCTATCTGGTGTGCATCATGAATGTCAGGTAGGTGCAATCCTGATCAGTTATCAGGAGACAGGATCGAGACTGGAAATTAAAAAGCTGTCTTTCTTTGCTTCAAAACTGGCGGGGACAAAAACTTAAAGAATGAAGAGGTTAATCAATCCTGGGAATGTGCTGTGTGGATTTTGGAGAAGTGAGAGTAATTACGCTCTCTAATCTCTCCCTGAAGGCCTTAGGAGTGTGTGACCAGATATTAAATGAGTAATTCAGGAAGGGAGAATATAAAGTAACCATATACACAAATACTAGGTTTATTGAGTTTTCTTCTTTTAAAGTTCCTTATTTCTCAGCATGTGGAGCCAGCTACATACCTTCAAACCAGCATCTCCTAAGGCCTTGCCTTGCCTTACATTGAAATCCCCAAAAGGGATCTTCGGTCCCAGCTTTCACCTTTGATGCCTGCCTGTAAGGCTCACAACTGCTGCTGTCCTGCTGCTGTCCTGAGGGACATTTGGACCTGCTGCGATGGACTGCGTCGGGTGAAGCTGGGGCCCACAGGGGGTCCTGAGTTCCAGCGCTGCCGGTACCAGTGCCTCTGTGTTTGCACTGGCTCCCAGCTGGGGATGGCCAGGCTGTGAGCCTGGGTGCACTGAGCCCACGACGCCGCGTCTGAGAAATGGGCTGGACATCTTCACTTGTATTTCTAATCCAGACAAAGAGCCCAAATATGCCTTTTACAGACTGAGTTACTTTCCCAGCAGCAGTGACCTCAGTGTTTACATTTTTGAACAAAACTCTAAATCTCTTTTATTGTCTCCTGAGGCAGAAAAAACGATCCGTGATTATTGCACACATGTTTTAAAAGACGATCGCTACCATTCACACAGACCAGGGGCTTTACAAGCGTTTTCCCCCCAGCCCATAGATATTTTGGGGCAGCAGAGAAGGAAGAACCCGATCTTTCCTTTAGCACATTTCACACTTCTTCTTGCTGTTGTGTTTTTCTGCTCCTCTGAAAAGGGAACACTCTTTCCTTTTCACATCGCTTAGCCTTCAGTAGTCAAAAAGTCTCACTAGCCCTGATCCTTCCATGTTTCCATTTATTCCTCTGTAGAATAACCCAAGTTTGAAACACAAGAGAAACTCTCAGGGTGTTCTATGACATAGGTACGCTATAGAAAATGATTCATAATCATGGTAAAGAATCTGATGATACGATGTTATCCATCAAGATATGAAAGATAAATGTTTATATACTAATAGGATAAAATGAATTATTCAAAAGAAAGCACAGTTGGCTTGGGGAAAGCTGAGAGCTCTGATGAACCCTCAGTGTCCACTAACGAGATCCAATTAAACCTGGCAATTTCTCAGTGGAAATTGTTTCATCAGAAAAGACAAATTTTTCAAAACCAAAACATTACAGAAAAAAAGAGAAAACTGAGACCAGTTTTTTTACTTAGAAAAAATAAAACCATTCAAAAATGTTAAAAGTGAAAAATTTTTACCTGCAAAAATTTTACTTGCAAAAACCCTCCTATACCTAGCCTAGTAGTAATAGTAAAAATATTAAAAATTAAGAAGAGAGGCGTTGGAAGATAAAAGCTTTCTAACATAGAAAATAATAGTTTTATTTTTATTTGGGCGTTGTACTTTTTTTTCCCACACTTCATTCCAATTTCAGCTACGACAAATTTTGTAGACACTTGCAAGTTTTCAAAGGCTAGGAAAATCCATTTCAGTTGCAACAACTAGTAGCCAATTAATTATAAAGTGATCCTTTCCAGGAGAATACCCAAATGCAAGTTCAGTAACCAAAGAACATTATTTCCTTACCATGTGCCAGAATAACACTGCTGGACTTTTTACCTAAAAGACCACCTATTCTTTCTGAAAAAGTAAAAAACAACAAAAGGCCACCACATATCTCACTATGAGTTAGTAACTGGGAAAGGAGATGATAATTACATGCTTCAGTACATCAATAATAACAATTTTACTGTTTGTTACTTCCAACACTGTCATTGAAGATACTGATGATACAAGCCAGGTCCCACCTGTCCCTGGGGACCAGCATGAGCTGGAGTCACCACCTTTTGCTGTCTTTCAGATGGTTGATGGTCCACAGACTGTAGATGGAGAAAGTTCATGCTTCTTTTTTTTACTCCTTTATCATACAGCTTCCCCACCTCTGATACAGGAAGGACAGACTCACCCATTGTTGCTGAGTTACTGCTCCAAGGAGTGATCTTCCCCTTACCAGAAAAGTCGTGCATCGTTTGGCTGTCGCGGCGTTGAGAAGGTCCCTCTCTTGGTGGTGATTGCGAGCAACCATGAGCCACATCCTTTACTTCCCCAGGGTGAGCCAGCAAACTCTCCACTCTGAGACAAGCCTCGTCTATAGATGCAAGGAACACAGAGAGTTACTCTGATGTACTCCCAAAGACAGCCACTGCCCTTGAATTAAATTCCTTGGAGATAAAATCAAGCTGAGTTCACAGCTTTGGTGCCAAGGGAAGAAAATCTGTGGTTCAGTTAAAGAAGAAAGGGAGGGGAGTAGATTCAGTGCAACATTATTAATCTCTTTTTTTTTTTTAACCAGAAATGTTTGAAATTGAGTTAATGATTCTCCTGCTGTTCTAATTTTAAGTATTTCCTTTACATCACTGAAAAGAATTCAAAACTTGCGTTTAGTAAATCCAGTATGTGAAAGGTCCTTTGGGCTGGTAATAAGACTTTTGAAGTTGCAGAAATCAGTCTGTGAAAAGACATTCACTGGGGCAAATAATGTGGAGTGTATCTTCAAAAAGGAAGGCTGACTTGGCTACTGGAAAGTAATTCCTTCTCTTGCTCAGATGAGACTTTGATCTCTTTTAATCCAATCATGAACCTTACAAAGCCATTCGTAGTAATTCCAATCCTTGAATAGTACACTGACCTTTCATATTTTAAAGACGTAACCCTAAAAATAACTTCATTTTTAGAAGTAGACAGCATTTGCAGTGCTGTGGTACTATCAAAGTATTTTGTCACTTCTTAGTTTAAAAAGTTTTCAAGATGAAGGTGGTTTCACTGAGTATGATGAGAGAAGAGCTGTTTATTTTTCCTCTCCATAACTATTTCTGTGTACTACTCCATAACTTTATTCTCTGTCAACCTATCAAACCCACCATGATCATTGTTTCCTGCCTTCAGAGATACCGTACACTTGCAATTGGGGATAAGCGTTAAGTGAAGGTTTTGAGAACAGCTGTTTCAGAAGAAAAACAATGCATGGAAAAAATTACTTAAAAAGCTCAAAGGCAATAGGATTCTTCTTTTCTAATTTGGGAAGTTATTAGATATGTCCTTGCTATTGTTAGTAGTGGTAGAAGCTCTGCGTGTTCAAAGAACTCTGAGATGAGCTGGAGGGACATCAGGAGGGATGCTGCTTTAGTGCTGCCAGTTTCACCCCAGGGAAGTCTCCTTTGTCAGCGGTCTGGTCATGGTGGAGCTGAGCTCCTCCAAAGCTCCTTCTCACAACTTACTTCCCACACAGCCCAGACGGGACCTGGGTGGTAAAGACTGGGGTCAAGGCGGTATCAGCTAGTGTAGTTGTTACACTCACTAATTGTATATCTTTTCCACCATTCCCTGCAATACCTTATTCCAAGTGAACACCCCTACCATTGGGTCATCTTCCTCTCTCCAGTCTAGTGGCTAACTGCATTCCTACCCAATTTCCAAGCCTCCCTGCTATATTGATGGTTGTGATGAAAATTGACAACAGGCTAGTACAGAAATATAAGACTTCATTTGAAACTCAGATTAATTTCACTCTTCGGAGTGTGGCTTAGTTTTTGGAAACTGAAAAAACATTGCTTCAAAAGCCCAGATCACTTGTAAAATTGTATCAACTTCAATATTCATTAACAACTTGCAAGCTATGCAGATCCTGTTTGAACAGGTATGATCAGTAAATGAGGTTTCAAGCATTTTCAGTAAAACTCTGTAGGGTTTCAAAAAGGCTGTGAATAATGTTGATTGTAAATACTTTACAGTAATGGCAATGAACAAATAATAAATTTAGCGTTGAACAAAAATGTACATACAGGATCCATACAGCATACAATGATCCATACAGCAATTTTTTGTAGTGGCAAGCATTTATATAGCTGATGAAATGAAGTAGTTACGTACAGGGAAAATGAGGAGATACAGTTTCATGTTTTGTGTAACCCTGAGTTTGCTAATGCAAAGCCAAGAGATATTTTGGCAAAAGCCCATGTATTTGTGCAGAAAAATCTTTCAGAAAGAAGGTTTATATAAAATTCTCAAGGACTTTTTGCCTAGAGCTAATAATGGTTATTATGGCTATTACTGTCAAGAAAGCTGCTTTCAAATCAAAATCATTTGAACATGAGGAGAAGGAGCTGAACTGAGTCCAAACGAAAGAAAGGCTGTTTTCAGCAACAAGGTACAGCCGGTATCTGCGTTGGCGGACGGATAGCCTGACAGGATAGGAAATCTGCACGGACCTAATAGAGACAAATGAATGCTGAATGGAGATTTATTTCTCTCAGGCGCTTCCAAAAGGAAAAGCTTCACATCACTTGCCACACATTGTACGTGTCAGAGGTATTAGTGACCTCCAGCTGTAGTTAGTTAGGGACAGCCGGACACCTTATGCTGCTGCTGGATCTCTGCCATTGCACACAGCCCGTCTTTTCTCACCGCTCCCCAGGAAACCTACTACAGGTCCTTTGCTTGGTTTTTCTTTTCCTCTTTATAGCACTCTTTGTTGAGTGCTAGACAACCCTGTTAAATATTTGACATAAGTACAACTAGGAGAAAATAACAACTATATTTCCAAAAGCAATAAAAGGACACATGCAGGGATGAGAGGATGGGGGAGAAAGCAGGGACATTTAAACCACCAGGTCACCTCCAGACTCAGAGAACTGCTCGATCCAGGCCCCCGATGCTCTTTACACCAGGATTCTCCAACACCCTGGCCACTTGCAGGATGAGCAGAGGGAACAGCTCAATGTTTTTTTGTTGCGCCCCAGAAGCAGCGGTCATGCCTGGAGGGGCCGTGGCAGGATACGTCCTCCGCAGCGTGCATCCAGTCCTGCCTGGGCCAGGCCTCAGGCTCCCACCCCATAAATAGCACTGCTGCTTCTGAAAGGGATTTAACAAGACAGACGTAGGCGACTCTAATCAAAAAGCCACCTGAACGAGACCCTGTGATCAGAAAAGAAGATGTGAAAGAGAAAAACACCACAAGCAAAGCCCCAGTGTCTGTTTTTTCTCCTGCATCAGAAACAGGGGACGACTGAAATAAGCCATTTCAAGTACTTTCTGGTGGCTTAGGTGGTTTAAACAACCTTCCTGAAAAAAGAGAAACATAAAGCCCATTGGCCTTGTGGTCCAAAAACCTATGGTGTTCTTGAAATCTTCCTTTTACTTGGCCTCTTCGGGTGCCCTGCTGTTTTGTAGCGACGCCCATGTCATTAAGAAAAGATGCAAACACATCTGGAACAGTCTTTTTTTCTCCAGAATAACTGCATTTACTTGATGTCTCATAAAACAGCCTGTAATAATGCGACTTGAACCGCAACTTTATCAGAATGACAATTTATGAATTTTCCAGATGTGTTTTGATATTCTCATATGAACTCTACCTTAGCCTTGGTGTTACAAGATTAAGCCATTTCTTCTATAAGAAATTATCTGCCTGCCTTCAGGTTAGTTTATATGCTGATTCTGTTGCCAAGAGTCAAGCTAGGCACAGCTGAGTAACACCTCTATAGAAGCAGTAATTATAATTTTCATCATTAGGTATTTGTTATAACTGTGTCCGAGTCTCGCCTAAGAGTTCAGTCATAAACCACAGCCAAAATATCCCCTGTATTTGCAAAGAAACATCCCTTGTCTCAAATAGTTTTTCTGTTACCAGAGTGGAAACAATTACTATTGAATTAACTGGCATTGATAGTGCGGAATAAAGTGTGATCTGACTGTTCAGTGTGGAAAGCCAGAATTTCATTTCCTATGTTCGTTTTCACCAAGCTTTTTTCCTTTCCTTTATAGGAACCAAATAATAATCAACAGTTCAGTGGCATTTTATAGTCCCCTGCTTTCATTCTACCTCCAGTGTTAGATGCCTCTGAAGGGTGCGATTTTAGAATAGTCATGTTAAAGCAAACACATCTGTGAACTGAAAGAACATGTACGATTCAAACAAAAAGTCGCCTTGGAAAAAAGCAGTAGACTAAACTGATTCTATGCAAAATTAAAACAGCCCTCTCCCATCTCTACAGCAAAAAGAAAATGCCATGCATGAAAAACAAGTTACAGAAAGATGGAAAAAAATGTCACCATGTGGCTGACAGCAATATATATTATCCCTAAGCAGTGATAATTCAGATGGAGACAGCAGCCTGTGTGAGTCAGAAAAGTTTTATCTGAATACGTCTAAAATAGGAAAAAAACAATTAAATACAAATAACAGGGAACTTAAGAGAGGGAGCAAAATCATCTGATCACATCCAAACTTTTGGGGATATTTAAACCAGTTACAAATCTCTGGACTGAGTCCAGCTTCATAGTTAAATCATAAATCTTCACAGGACCAGAGGAGAAGAAAATTAAGACATTCTGAAATTTTGGGACAGAAAATAGAGCAAGAAATGTAACAGATTCAAAGGGAAGTTCTAAACTGGCAGCCAGACAAGAAAATGATTATAGGTTAGCAAATAACCAGAAATGATCAGGATTATAGAAATGCCATTTTTTAACAGACCTGCAGACATCATCCTTTACCCTTGCACCAGAAGAGTTGGACAAAAATTATCATTGAACTGTAATCCTAAAACGGCAAAACCACTGCAAATGAAAAACGTTTCTGGTTTACACACTTCAAGCATAAGAATAGTTTTAGTTTGAACAACCTCACTGAAGGTTCTCGCACAACCTTTGCACAAAGAAAGTGCAAATGCACATCAGGCATTCCAGTGACGCTTCCTACCAAATGGGCAGCCCAAATGACGGATGCCGGTGGCAACTGTCGGCCTCTCTAAGCCCCGTGACGATGCGTCTTGCTCTGTCAGAACCTTTGCCGAAGCCATCTTTGTGCTCCGCAGCAGTCTGGTTTTTTCCTGTCTTATAATGCGGTTCTATTCGGTGTCTGGTACCTTCAGGAAACATAAGGGAAGGGGTTTCCCATGCCAGCATAGCTACATCATTACCCTTTCTTGTCTCACTGTCTGCGCATTACTCCAGGCCTGTAGCCTTGAGGGGAAAGCAGGGAGCAGCAATGCAAGACAGAGCACTAGCTTCCACGAGGAAATCCTGCAGAAAACCCACAATGGAAAAATCTCACTTTCTGTCTGTGATCTTCTGCTGAATGCCTCTTCCTCCAGCAAGCACTGAGCCCCAGCAGTGGAAGGTGGAAGGAAGCACCTTTTCATGCCCTGTTCCTGTTTCACCTGGCTCAGAGATAGGTTTGAAAACTCTGGGTGGATAATCACATTCTGGTTTCTATCTCTCAGAAAGTTAATATTAACCAAAGGAAGCAACTGTTCTTAAATATTGACTCCATTGTTTCACTGTCACAGAAGAATCTCTGAGATACTCTTAAGGAAAATAAAGGAGGACAAATTTTTGGGTCTGAATTTAATCAAAAAACATCGTGCAGTGCAGGTGACAGGAGAACAGGTACACAGCCTTCCAGCTGCATTACTGCAAACCTTCAACTGATGAGACTCCAAGAGCAACAGAAGCACAGACGCTTGACTGCCTGAAGTGGAGATTTGGGAAAGCTCCTAGGAAACTCAGCCTCCGGCGGTAGCAAAACGTTTCAATGATGGCAATTTTAGAGGAAAAAATGCCAGGATCTGTGGTAGGCACTAACAACTGCAGCAGATGATATCCTTAATCCTTGGGAGGCAAGATCTTTTAGGTCAAAGGCCCCTGCTCCGATGGATATTGCTGTTTTGCTGGAAAGGGCCATGGATATCCTCTGTGAAACATCCTCATGCACATGCATTATGCCAAGCTGGTTTGCATAATGCGAGAAGAGATAAAACCTTTTTGCCTAAACCTCAAATCTGCTAAGGCTTGGCTTTATTGTAGTTTTCTCAAAGCAAAACTGAAATTTCTTGGTTTCAGCTGGATCTGGAAGAGGAACTTACCAGAATCCTATAAAAAATTTTTGTTTTCATCATATTTTTACCAAGACTAATTCAGGCTGCATCAGAAATCACAAAGGAGGACGAGCCTTAAAGAGATTTATGGCCTTATTGGCAGTGGATCAAGGCTGGCCCTGTGACCTCCTCCAGATAGCTGGAAGTGAGAGAGAAGGATATCAGGCCATCAGTTGCTTTATCCTCTGATCCCACTACTGGGAAAAAACAATACTGATAGTGAGTTGTGTCCATAACCCTCCAGTCTGGCTGTCAAAGAGAGTAACAGTTATCTTAAAAGTTGCACAAGTAGCTCAGAATAAGGGACCTCAGTAATTATTTGCTTTGGAGTTATTCACACACTTGAATTTTTAAATGCTACTGCAACAGGAAATATTGAATTTCCCCACTGCTGATGTCAAAACGAGTTTTTGAAGAAGACAGTGATATTCAGTAAATGCAGCAGATTGGAACTACTCAGGATAATAACAAAAACACAGACTGAATTTTTGGCCTTGAGAAACTGTTCCCTTCAAACTTATCCCAGCATATCCTCCTGTTTTTTGTCACTTGCATCTTTATGGTCCTTTTTTGCATGGCTTTCTGTCTGCTACATCCCTGGGCTTCATTCATGCTTCCTTAGTTCAATGGTACTGGTGGAAAACTGAATCTTCCCTGTGAGCTGGCTCCTTTCTCCAAAAGTTCCCCCCAAAAGTAGAACTACTCAACCAGCCTTTGCTTTTTTTATGAGGTTCTGCAATTGCTACCTGTAATTTCTTCCTGGGGTCTGTCTATGTATGTCTGTAACAGGCATCTAGCCTAAAAGATATGGAACTAATATTATAAAGGACATTTTTTTTCTGTATGGCTGACTCTTATTTTATTAGGTTGGGTCTTTTTTTGCCAAAGTAATTTATTCATATAAACACACCTGTCACATACGGAGGTATCCTGAGAACAGCTTAGCTATGAATGTGATGAAACTTTTTACACAGTGAATGTTGCTGAATAAATTTGTGAACTATCTTACAGCTACCGAGTTCTCTGATTTCTTATGACCCTTGCTATGACATATATTGATATCAGGAATTTTACACATTGTGACTTATAAAAAAAAGCCAGATGAAAAATTGCAGCTGTGATTTGCCTCTCCATATGCAACCTCTCACTAAGAACATGCTAGAGTGTTTGATCACAAGCTAAGTGTGAACCACTCAGAATGACCACAATTCTAGCTATGCAGATCTTGAAAGATGCCATGGGTCTTTCATGATTCTCCAGAGTGAGCAGAGGCTTTGGTTCCTCCTGCCTGGGTAAGAAATGAAAGTCTAAGAATGACATGGCAGCTGTCACAAACTCTGGGCCAAAGAGTGTATTTATAACTTGGCTAGTCTGCCTTGCTCCTAACCCTAGCTAAAAGCCCTAGGAGCAAAACAGCCCCATGACCTTTGGCAATCCAATCCATTCGGAGCTCTGGGCGGTTTCAGACCAACAAATAACTTTTTTAGAAAAACTATCAAGTTTGTTCTTAGTCAGATGAACAATCTCTGTCCTGAGACTCATCAGTTACTGCCTTCTTTCATGCTATATCAGTTCACAGTGGCTGCTAATAGAAGAAGAAACATTTGTCTGAAGTGCCCACCCAGACTATAAATCTTGATCCACTTTCACAAATAAACCCCTGCCTTTTCCAGCACGTAGGCTAGGGGAACCTGGTGAGAAATGGCAACCTCAGCTCAGTGAATAGTTTCCATTCAAAACATGCTATCATTCTCCCTGTTAATGCTCTCATCGGAGACTGATCTGCTCTTTTGTCCCTAGAGGTCACTGCAAAGCAGAATTAAAGTGCAGTCATGCTAAGGCAGCACGGGGAGCTGAGCAGTGCCCTTGGCTCTGTCTTCATCCCTATTCTTCATTTACCTGCCTTCTCTACTGATACTGTGCTGCTAATTCTCACAAATAGTCAGTTCTTACTTTATCCAGTGGAACTCTCTTTCATGCTGTGTTTATCACAAGTAACACAAATTTAAAAAATATATATATGTGTGGCCGTATGCTTACAAATAGCATGCATTCCTCCATGCCCCCTCCATGGCTGTCATAAGGTAGCTACATGAGACATATTTTGTTCAGAAGGGGCTAAGTTTTGTCCCCTGGGTGAGCTGCTCAAAGTTAGCATCACTGTAAGGCTAGGATGCCTTAGGTCACAGCACAGGAGTAGAAAAATTGCATAGCTCAGTTAGGAAGTTATTAAATCATTTTAATTCATTTTAAGCTATTTGTATGAATGAAACCATCTGCAGGAAAATCATACTCACAAACCACAGACATATCAGCAGAGAATTGTATTCAGCCCCACACTTCCAACAAGCTCTTGTTGGATGACAATTATAACAGATCTTTAAAGCCTAATAAATACTAACCATTTAGCTCCAAACATTTAGGATTCTTCCAGGATTAGTGACAGCTTAAGGCACAATAGTGAAGCTGCCTATAAGCTGATCTCTTCTAGGACAGTAGATCTGCATTAATTATCCCCATCTGACTTTCATTTCAACCTTTTTTACCTGCTTTTGCTACCCTCCCATCTTTTTTTGGCCCAAAGTCTGTGGCAGCTGGTTCTTATGACCAGAGGGTGGTGACATCACATCCCATCTTTGACACTGTCCACAGAGCAGCTAAACCGCAGTGGCCAGAGTCTCTGCTTAGTCCATTGGTCATGGATATAACTCTGCTAGGTTTCCAGCTAAAGCATGTGGGACATCGGGCTGCAGATGCAGAAAGCAATTAAAAGACAAAAACTTCTGACAGAGTTTGAGAAGGAACCAAGTTCTCAGTGAAATGGCTAATTCATTTACACTTTAAAAATTTTCTCAACAGAATCCATTTTCTAATGCTGCTTTCCTCAGGAAAGCAAGTATTTCCCCCTGTATTGCTGGAAGATGTTTACTTCTGTCCACCTATGGCACCGATCTACTGAAGTCAGTTGCTGCAATTATACATGTTCCAGACAGAATACATACATTGCTTCTTCATCAAATGGGGTGGCTTGTTATTGTAAACTGTGAGATAACCCAGCCATGAGGGCTTATATCCACATTATGTTTGACCAAAGGAAGGAGTCTGCTTCTTCCGCTAGCTGCACTGGGCTTTACTGACACATGGAAACATTAGTGAAAGAAAAAAAAAAAGAAAAAAAAAAGAGAAGAAAGAAACATGAGTGTCGGATGTTGGGAGATAGAGAAGAACTGAGCATCAGATCCAGGAGTCTTTTTTGGCACCAGAAGCCAGGATATGAGTGAGAGAAAGGAGGAAAACCATGAAATACTTTTTGTATGCAATAGCAGCCAGCACCAGAAAAGATGACTGAGGAAAGGGAGTGCCAGCAGCACTTGATAAATACCACCCTGATTCAGAAGTGGCTAAGTAATGACTGAGAAATGAATCAGATGTAGTTTTTTCCCCCATTTCTCCTCTGCCTTTTTTTAGTTGTAGGAGATTATTAAATCAGGTAACATTATGAAATCTTTACAGTCCCTCTTATCTCTGCCTACCCTACTACATATCCTACTAATGAAAAAGGTGAGATTGTTTTCAGTTCATACACATGGGTATGAAAATACCATGGAGAACTTTTGAAAGATTACTCACTGCGATGTCTGCCCTTTAGGGATGGGGCCAACTGACTGGATTGTTACAGTTTTTAATTACTAAATAATTAATATAATTTCCAGATAATTTGTTCCACTCAGGTATCGTTCAAGATCCTTTTAAACAGACAATTATTACCACACTGAAACAATCCAGTAAGAGAAGGCTAGTGGTTACAAAGTGAGCCTTATCTCTAATTAGAGACATAACTTTTTGCTATAAAAGACTCCTTCTCTGACCTTCAGCAAGCAACTTTTAATTTCTTTGTTCCCATTTGTAAGGAGAACACAACAGCACTTCCCTACCTCAGAGGGGTGCTATAAGTATCCAAACATTAAATATTTGAGCTACACTGTAAGTATATTCAAGTGAATACCATCCACTTTATACTCCCATCACTTATAAATACCATAACTGCTGTATTTCAGCACATTTACTCAACTCTCAGATTAAATTTTCTGTCCTATAAATTAGTTGAGAAAGAGTGCTTTAAAAATGTAAGGCATAATACAGAGAAAACGAAACCTCAGACACAATAGCTATTTTTCCATCCTATAAAAGCAGGCTGTAAGTCACTGCTTTCTGCAGTGAAGTTGCAGTCAAGTTGCCAAGATGACGGTAATGCTCAGCAGAAGCCAAAGGCAGTAAAGCTTGTTCCTTACCTCAAGCCACAGCCCTGCCCAAAATCTCGTTTTAAAGCAGACATCTGCAGGAGTCCCCTCTGTGGCCAGCCTAGGAATCAGAGAGCAAGATGATCACAAGTAGTCGTTAATGCCACTGCCGATTTTTATAATCATCATCTGGTTTTGAACAAGCTAATGGAGGATATGGAAAGACTGATTAGGTACAAAATGCCTTTTTGAAGCCCACTTAGACCAGAATGGAAAACAGGATGTCTAATTCATTTTTCACCTCTCCCTTCTTCCCTGTTGCTTGTGCTTTTTAACACCATACCCACACTTGCAGCTGGGGACTCCAGCCTACAACGTGCTGCACCACCTGCAGTGCTCTCCAAGCCAGGATGGTCCCTGGCCACATGGGAGGTACCCCAGAACATCCTCAGGTTTTTAGCATTTCTATACATATCTCAGTAACTGCTACCTCCACCTTACTTTTTAACTCTTGGTTGCCTTTTCACAGTAAGCCTCTTAAAAACTAGGGGTCTGCCCTGACAATGAATGCTAAACCCAAAGTCACTGAGGTCAACAGAGACAAAACCAGTTAGCCCAAAACAAAGCCCCATTACAATTCCACTACACCGTCATTCACTAATAGCTCAGGTATCCCGTGGTTAGCAAAGATGTTTCTGTACTAACATGAACAAAAGTGCAGGATCAGTGAGATATCATGAAGATTTAACAATCAAAAATGAGTATACTGGGGTCAGGAGAAGAGTTTCCCCAGTGAGCACTTATTCATTATTGCTAAGTGAGCAGTCTGGTAGGGTAAATGCACGCACATACATGTTATGACAGTTCAGTAACCTCCTTGCTCTTTAAAACAATTTGGGCTACAATCCATGCTACCTCTACACTTGAATAGATATAGTAAATCTTCTTGACAACGGTGTCTCATATTTACCTGCTGTACAAGAAAAGAATAAAATACATTTATGTAAATTTTGTCAAGCTTTTAGTTTCTATCATATTGTTTGCAAAAAAGGAAGAAACAATGTCAAATGGCCTCATGGAGAGATTCTGCTATAATTCAGTATTTTAGCACAAGCTGTTCCATTCCAGTTGAGAATACTTTCTAACAGAAAACAGATTGAAAAATCATATTTATTTCCCAATTTTTTTAAAATGTTGCAGTAGATTATTTTTTCAAAGTTTTAAGCAGAAAGGAGTATTTTAGTAAAAGCAAATTAAATGTCAACATCATAAATTTTGCTCTCTGTGCTTTGATGTGTGGAAAAGAGACAGGGCTCTGAGCTGTAAAATCCCAATAGGAACCACCGAATGGCCTGGAAATCATAGGTTTACTCAGCTCGGTGGTTCAGCGTCTGTTCATCAAAGAAATAGAGGTTTGTGCCCAAAATCTGGATGTGAATGTAGGCGGGTTGAAGGAAGACTGCAAATTGAAATTGGAATATTTGGATCCAGGGTTTGCTCATTATAAAGGACTAGAATCGTCTAGTTATCTGTTAAAATGCACCAATAAGGATTTGCAGCTTGAGCGACAGAGGAAGGCTCGTGTCCCACAGGCAGGTGAGGGTAGGCTGCGGTGCACCTGCAGCTCTGTCCCGCCTGCGAACAGAGCACCCTCGCGGGACAAAGTCACTCCTGGCATTGTAAGAAGCTGTATATGTATCGCCTTGATTTCACCACTGACTGATACCAGGTGAAACCGAATGTGAAGGTACTGATGTGAAATAACACATTTCCTAAGTCTTCCTTAGGCCATCTTTGCATCTCATAAACACCTAAGGGTCTGTCCTAGGCCGTGCTGAACTATAATTCTCCTAGCCGAAATATAACATGACAGTAGAAAACCAGCACCCTTAGTGCCCTGTGTGAGGCAGAATACTGCAGAATGCATTAATTCTAATAACAAGAAATGTTTGGTATAAACATTAAAAAGCATGTAAAACTCTTAGAGCTGTTTTGGACCACTATGAAAACAGACTAAAAATAATTTCAAGACGTACTTAAAATGCACTTATTTTCTTTAGTTCTAACTCAGTAAAAATGTCTCAACAGATGAAAATTAAATACAGGTTAATGAAACAAGTCAGAGACAAGGAATTCTAGAGACAATATAGACATAAATATCTGTTTATTCTAGCCAGAAGAAATTTCCTTGTTTTAATTTGATTGATTGAGGTTTTTTTTCCCTGATCACAATTAAAGTATAGAATATGTTAGATTGAAATTAGAACATATTAGCTTGAAATATCCATCAGTTCACTTGTCAGTGAATGAGATGGTTAGCCAGTTATTCAGATTGATGGTTTTGCAGCAGTACTACTGCAGGAAGGATAGAAAGAGGGAAAATAAGAAACAATTTTAAGGGGAAAGCATTTCTTCTAAGCAGCCCAGCAGACAATACGGAAATAATTTAAATTGTTCCATAATTTGGAATTTATATTTCCTTGTAGCGCTATTAAGAAAAAATGTCAAGAAGTGCTAAATTGATTTTAATTTCAAAAGTTTCCCTTTGAGGACATGTCTTCGTAAAGCATGCGCTCAAGGTCTCAGTTTACAGCAGTATTCAGACAGACAGACACGTCCATGAGCCTTCTATGACAACAATCCTGAGATAAACATTTTTTGAAAATGGATTTTCCTGAGCCAAGTTTTCTCCCAGTGTCCCTCAGAATTTTTTTTATGTTTCTGTTTCTCATCCCACTGGATGCCCACAAAAGAGCAATAAATTAAAAATAAATATTAAAGAAATCATGAGTATTTCCACACTCCAAGACTTCAGCAGGGTTTGAACCAGGCATTGGCTCCATGGAGGAAGCTGTCTTGTTCTTTTGCCTTTGACATTTCTTCATCATTTTCTACTATTTCAAATGTTTTGCAAACTCCCATGTTTCTTGAATTTAGGTCACTTCTCTCTGGTTTTATATTCATTACTGTGCCAAATACAAAACAAGTCACCATTTATTTGCATAAAACAAAAAGAAAGCAGAGAAAATTCAGTACTGATGTGAATTTTAACTGCGGATATGGGGACTGGAAATTTTCATCCAGCTGCCTGTATTCAAACCACCTTTCCCTTCACACTTTTGGCTTTCATCTGTGAAAGTATTGATATTGATATTACCTGTATTTAGCAATTGTTTCACAAACTGTGTATCTTGTATACAGTGCTATTATCTCAGCTTCATTTATACTAGAGACAAAAAAATGGAAGAGAAGTTGGAAGAAAAGGATATTTGTAAGCCTTATTTTGTATTAATTCGGGATTTTGCACACAAGTTGCTGACCTACAACTCTGAGACACTTCAGGCAGAAGCCAGAAATCCTTGGGGGAGTGAGCAGGGTGTCTTTGCATAAGTCAGTTAAATTTCTTATTACCTTTCATCTATCCAGGCGTCATACCACCTCAGAAGACTGAAGACTCACAAGTTGGCATTTGAAACATTCTTTAACTGCAAAGAATATTGATGTTTTTGCAGGAATTATCTTCCACAAGTAAATAGCTTCTTCTTCCTCATAAACTGTCAGGCTTTCACAGGAAAAGCAGAATGAAAGAGGAAGGAACGGTAAACAGGACAAAGAAAAGAACTGCAATGAAATAATCAATTAACATAAATATGAAGCTATTAGACCAATATAAAACGTAAGCGGTTTTGCGAGTATTGATCAGTGTCCCTGCGCACAGAGTATCTCAGAGTAGCCTTTTGTGCAAATGTCTTCCCTCTCCCTCAGTCCAGGCTTTGATCTTCCCTGAACTACTCCAGTTAACCTGGAGTGCTATCTTTCTCTGTGGTTGTTCCTGAGGAACAGTGCTTCTGGCTTTCTTCTTCTCTGATTATACAGTGCAATTTTATTCTACAGTGTTCAACAACATGTGTCCTGTTAGGTCTTCAATTAGGTTTAGAAATTGATGCTCTGTTTTTAAACCTTTAAAATTTTGTCTTTTCCAAACCTACTGTATTCTGTTTTAAATTCTTTCTTTGAAAGGTTTCACTAATAATAAATTTTTCTCCATCTAATAAAGCTCTCTGCAAAGCATAACATTGTTCAACTAACACTTCCAGTACTCCTTCCAGCATTTCTTCACACCAATGCTGTGGATGCAGTTCCATTTTATTTTGCTTCCTGAATGAAAGAAATTACATTATCTGCCTTGTTTGTTCCTTTTCTCTTTCCTACACGTGGTACTAATTTGGCAATCATGTTCATCAGTCAGTGAGCAAAGGGGAGCAAGCAGATCGCAAGCACCCCAGGCTGCTGCTCTCTTGGCACTAAAGAACAAAATGAGAAAGACCATCTTATTATACTCCACAGTCTATATCCAGAGCAAATATCACCCTGAAGGTTGTTAGTGTTGCATGGGGTGCAAATAAGGAGAACAGCTGAATACAAGCTGTCCTTCTGTTGTCCTTAGCTAGGAAACGGATTTGCTACAGCTTGAAAGTTCACTGAGTCATAATTTGATCAAGATTGAAAAGTCTGTTTCTTGGAAGTGAACTTGGACAGTATTCAAGCAGCATGTACTTGGATTTAACAGCACACACCAATCAATCTGGAAAGATAGCAGCAAGCCTCAGAATTGGAGAATATGAGAAATATTACTAATTCAAGAAAAGAGAAAAAACTCCCAGTAGTTGATCATTCAAACTGACAGATTCTCCTGCTCCACCACTACTATTCTCATCTTGAAAGTTGTGTTTCAGCAGTCCGACAAACTCTGTTCTTCTAGGAAAACAGAAATCCCCACATGCCTTTTTTTTTACTTTATAAAGACCATAGCCAAAAAAAAAAACCCCAACAGTTCCCATCCAGGTTTGCAAGTTGTCTTAATTAACAATAGTGTTGATGTGTGAGAAACTGCATACTGTGGTTTTATCGCACATCTTGGCAGCGTCTTTCTCACACTGATACTCTCTGCAGTCAAGGCAAGGCACAGACATCTGCCTCTGTGTGTGTCTGTGATACTTGCAGTATGAAAGCAGCAATGATATCCAGAAAGAGTACAGGCATGTTAAGCCAGCTTATAAAGCTTGATGCCATTAATTCAACATCATACATTTAAAGGGCAAATATTCTTTCCCACACATATATAGTCTTGTGAATGTTAAATAGTATTTACATTATAATTATAGACCCTCAAAATACATACTCTCTTTCCTTTCCACGTCCTTCATGGTGGAGCTGATACAAAACACAAGGTAAGTGAAAGTACAATCTACAATATCTTCTGGGAAATGTTAAAAGCTATAATTTCACTCTCTCACTCTGACTCAGTGTTTCACCTCTGAGAATTTGTGTGCTTTTTTGTTGCAGTTTTACCTTATTTGGGTTTTGCTTTTTTTGTTTTCCTTCAAGACAACAATTCCCCATCCAGGAACATATCCACCTAACATACTGAAAAGAGGAAGATGGCATACATTTTCTAGTGTGTGCCTTCCCTGTGTTCTCCTCTGCTCCCTGAAGAATCATTCCCACTGGCATTTGATACACTTGTGCTAAGACATACTTCGAGTAATAAGGAAAAGCCCCAAACAGCACAGGCTGTTGTGGCACTTTAATTTCATACATTATTCCTCAACAGGGAGAACTTCTGCTTTAGTGAGAAGGAACCCACAAGACCTGCATGCATGTGTGGACTAGCAGTACTGGCTGCAAGTGGACTAGGACCATCTTTGTTCTGGCTCCTCCAGTAACTATAAGCTCACCAACTTCAACAGCTTGCTTCATGGGAGAGGATCTTAGATCCTCGAATACTGTGTTCAGTTTTGGGCCCCTCACCACAAGAAGGACATGGAGGTGCTGGAGCGTGTCCAGAGAAGGGCAACGAAGCTGGTGAAGGGCCTGGAGCACAAGTCTTATGAGGAGCGGCTGAGGGAACTGGGGTTGTTTAGCCTGGAGAAGAGGAGGCTGAGGGGAGACCTCATCACGCTCTACAACTACCTGAAAGGTCGTTGTAGCGAGGTGGGTGTTGGTCTCTTCTCCCAAGTAACAAGCAATAGGATGAGAGGAAACGGCTTCAAGTTGCACCAGGGGAGGTTTAGATTGGACATTAGGAGAAATTTCTTCACTGAAAGAGTGGTCAGGCCTTGGAACAGGCTGCCCAGGGAAGTGGTTGAGTCACCAACCCTGGAAGTATTTAAAAGACGTGTAGATGAGGCGCTTAGGGACATGGTTTAGTGGGCATGGTAAGTGTTGGGTTGACGGTTGGACTCGATGGTCTTAGAGGTCTTTTCCAACCTTAATGATTCTATGATTCTATAATTCGATGATAAGTCCCAACGGGCAGCTTGAAGTGGGATAAAAATGCCTCTGTCTTTTAAAACCAACAACAGCTTGGATAGGCAGACATTTCCTTACTTTTTAATATTTTATGTTATTCTGGCATGAATTCTACAGTTTATGTTATCATATATAGCATATTTGTCTTATTAATGCAGCATGGGTTTTTTTAGAGAACTGTACTTTGCAGTGTGCTCCAATAAATATTTGTGGCAGTGAGTTCCCAGAGTTAATCACATGTTGCGCAACAAGCATTTATTTTTATGTTTCTGTTTTAAATTCAGTTAACATTTAATTCCATTGACTGTCCTGTGACTGTCTGGCCATTCTTATGTTACTGCTTTCTGTAAAAATATACACTTCTATGATTTCTAATTCCTTCTCCTAAAGAAATTTGTTCTATCCTTTCCTTCCAACTGCTGTGAAGCTCATACAAAGATGGGAAACGGGATGACCTGCTATTAAATGCCAGGGAACAGACCACTGTCAGAAGAGCCAGACTCTCTAGGGTTAGTTTCTTAGGAAAAAAATTTCAAAAATAGCTGTGCTGAGCTACCTTTTCCCTTTGTTTCATAAATGTAGAGTAAAATCAACAAGTAGCAATGCAAATAACTTTCTAGGGGTGGGAACCATCTTGCTTGTCTTAACCATTAGAGAGGTAGATTTCCAATCTAAGCAATTGACTTTGTTTCTCTGAAAAGAAAAGGGTATCTCCATCCATGATTAAAACAATATTAGGACTTGACCCTTTGTGCTACTTTTTCCCTCTTCGTCATGCGGAGGATATAGATGTTGCACTATAAAGGCTACCTCCAAGAAAGGCTCCTTGTAGATCTGGAAGCTTTAAGTAAGTGTGTGCAGTATGCCTGCTTTATGATACCTTGTTATATAAGCAAAATATAGAGCCTAGTGAGCCTATAAATTCATTAATGTTTGTAAAGTGCTGCAAAAGCATAAATAGAAAGTGCTATTGAAATACAGCATCACTCAGGAGGATATTCACCTAACCCTTTGGTTTTATTGGTCAGTAAACTGGCAACCACCCTGCCACACTGTCAAAGTAATAGATCTTTGCTTTTCTTGACTCGTGTTTCTAGGTCAATAGCAATATGCCCCAGAGCAGCCACTATTCTCTTCATTGTCAGAGGTTGGATTGTTTTTCTCCAAAGTAACATTCCTGGAAGATCGTTCCATTGTAACTTGATTTTGAAGGCAGTTATGAAGCTTTGGTCGATTCCAGTTCCTTAATATCAATAAATGCAAAAGCAGATACAGAAGACGATTATCATATTCCTTTCCACAGCAGTGAAAGGTAATGCCAGGCAATCAGAACAGGAATTTGGGCTCCCAACCTGAACTTTGTACCATTTATTAACTGCTGAAGTTGCTTGAGATTTTATTTCTCACCCCACAGCAGCTGGAAGATGGAAGTTGTCACATGAATTCATCTCTAGTTCCTGCTGTGACCATACTAGTAATGAAATCTCACATATTATCAGAGTTGATCCGAGAGCTGTGGAAGAATTTTCTCCAGTCATAAAAATCTTAGAGTTTGCAAGAATTGTTTGACTGATTTTTCAAAGGCAGTCACAACTGTGTTTCCACCTTTATAACTCATCTAAATTTGATTTTCAAATTTCTTGTGGACTAACTTGAGGAAGGGGGAAAGAAGGAGTAAGCAGAGCCTTTCGTTATATTTTCTCTCCCCTGTCCAGCTGAGGAGGGCAGTGATAAGAGCGGTTGGCATCCAGCCAGGGTCAACTCACCATAAGGACCAAAAGGAGAAAGCAGAATATTATGCTGACCAAGCTCCCTTAGGTCCTCAATAACTTTTCTCCCTCTAGCATCTTTCAACCTTCTCTGTGCAAGAAGACAAGGTACAGTTCCTTCTACAGCAGCAACTATAAGGACTCAGTGTCGGGAAATGAAGAAGAGAGAATACTCTCCATTCACAGATTTATGGAGGGACTGCACCAGCCTCACAAGTGCTAAGATGCTGTAATCCAGTTTCCCCAGGAACTGCTCATAAGATACAATTTTTGGCTCACACAAACTTTTCATGGGTCCACTCAGGGAGCAGTTACAATATTGAGTATGAGTTTATACAACTCTTTGGTTGCTAGAAACTCCTTCAGGAACTGTCAGGAAAGAACAGGGTGCAGAGTAGACCTGAGTCTGCTCTCTTCTACCCTGGGAAAATAAACCTGAATATTACTGGCTAAGGGATGCAGGTGATGTTAAAGCAGTTTGAAGCCAGTTCTGCTGCCCAATTGATCTTCTAAATGCCAAATAGAACTTATATCAACAGCAGAAACGAAATTTGCCCTAGGCATTTCATTTATTTGAAGACTGCATACCAAGAAAAGCTTCAAGACCACTGAAGGTCTGCTGTACAGTAAAGAGCTAATGTGTTTTAGTCAGTTAGCAGCATCTGTCCTCAGAACAAATCAGACCAATTTTATCAGAAATTATAATGCATAACAGCTTAATTAAGTTGAAGATCCTAATCAGGCACATTTAAAGACATTTCTGGCAACAATGCCTGCTCTCTTTTTCTCTTTGAAACCTAATGCTGTACAGTGAAGTGCTTTTTCAATTCTGTGAGCCCTTAGCACTCCACCCCTATAATACCTTTATAGCTTATTGTTAATGTCTCTGTCAGTTACTGTGGACAATGTGTGGTTCACAAACAGCACAGTAAGGACACCGTTGGTAGACCTGTCTTTTCGCAATTGAAGGGAAATGTCAGATATTACAGTATAATTTTTTCTACGGTTTTTTAGGCTAATGCTTAGAAAATCCCAATTGCTGGCTTCACTGCCAGACCTATCTTTTCGCAATTGAAGGGAAATGTCAGATATTACAGTAGGGCTGTTTTGCAATTCGCCTTAGAACATATGTTTATGAACTTGCCTGCTGCATAAACAATTTATTATGCCTTGAGTCAAATGTCTCTGCCAATGCGTAGCCCGTAAGGTGATCTACCACCTGGCAGAAAGAAGAAATGTTAAAGAGCTTTGGAATTCATCATGGACTGTCCACTGCTTTATACTGCTTACATTTATACAAATGAAAGTACAGTTTGACTTAGCAAGAGCTTAGATGCCCTTTGTCTGCACTTTTCATGTCTGTGCAAGATGAACACAGACAAGAACTCAAGCACTGTGAATTTGTTGACTTGTTCAGTACAGGATTACTGAGGAAGGCCATTTGTCCTCACGCTTTCAAGAAAAGATGTTTGAAGGCAGAAGACTTTTAACTTTAATGTCAGTTCTTTTAAATCTCTTATTTGTAATAACTTCCTACAACTAGCTTCTTTTTTCCTGTGTGTTTAAAAAAAATACAGTTTGTATAAAAGGAAAGAGCTGAGAATAACGCAGCGAAGATATGTTCCTTGTCACATGCCCACTAAATTAAGAGTATGACCACATCTGCCTTGACGTCAATCATGGTTTTATCATCAACTGCAATGGGTTTATTGCAGATCCAGGATCCTCTCTTTTGGGCCAGTGCAGCTCCATGGCTAGCAATACAAAGACTGACTTTGGGGGGAGCTGGTTTGTACCCCGTTGGAGGGATTCTCAGTTGGCATTAATCTCAGCTGATCCTATATTGCTCACACCACCAGGAAACCTGACTCCATTCTCATCCCGTACTTTGTATTCATTGATATCAATTTTAAGCATGACCTGATCTTGGTTACAGTGCTAGTTAGGTCTGGAATAGATCTGGATAGAACTGCTTCTGATTCCCTGAGCATTGCAGGGGGGTTGGACTAGGTGACCTGTAAAAGTCCCTTCCGACCCAAACCATTCTATGATTCTATGATTTATACCACGGTAGCTGAGATTAGAGTTCCCCTGACAGCCCTTGATACCAGCTCTTTCACCCAAATATTGTGTCCTTTCTACTATGCAGCATTCAGGGCTGGCTCTTCACTGTCATCTTCTCTGGCTTCAAAGCAGATTATCCATTTGTAACATCCCTATGTTCTCTCATCATCCTTACAACCTCCTTACTAAATACTCTATTTAATGTTGTTACTACTGCTCATCTACAGCATTTGCAACGTAAAAGTATCAGTCATGTCTTATCTGTGCTAAAACAGTCATCAAAGCCTTTTGCACCCGCTGTCATTGCTGCACTTACCCCAAAACCCAGCTAGATATGGGAAGCAGAAGCAATTACATTAGTTGCTTGGTAGTCTTGGAAAAGGTAATGCTATATCTTGCTCTTGACGTTAGCAGTGGGTTACGAAAGTGCTCATTTCTGTTTACCCCTCCTGCAACGTCTTAGAGAGACAGACACAGGCAGCAGTATTATTCTAAGTAACTCATTTCAATCCACAGAATCTATTACAGTCAATATTCTGTAGGTGTCATTCTTCCAGTTCCTGGGACAACTTTGACCCAGATGGCTTCAAATTTGACTTCGTTACTACACTGCACTAGGGTTGAGGGAAGAGTAACTCCTAGGGGAGCAGGTGACATCTCCAGGTGGTTTTCTCTGATTTACTACCCCTTTTTTATATGGTTCTATGGAGCTCTGAGAGTGTTCCTTAGAAAATATTTCAGACAATTCTCTTATTTAATACAGAAGTAAATCTATTGTATAGCTTGTCAGGTTTTTGTTTTAATCATTCTGGAGAATTCCAAAGCATTTTTCTGTAGAAGATAAGGCTCTTCTAGAAAGGGCTACTTATTACATGCCGTGCTTTTGCCACATAACGACTCTCTGCTCACTTCGGGGATTAAGAGGGCTGCTAATGCAGGAAAAATTCCTCTTTCAGGAAGAACTTTGGACATAGAAAGGCCATGGTTGAGGCCTGTGCCACTGGGGACCACTGCGTCAACCTGTTGTTGCTTTATGAAAGTGCTATACAGATGTTATTTCTCTTCAGTAAGCTGGCAGCCTCTCCACCTTTTGGGGTTCAAAAAGCTAGTCATAGTTTTGTACAGTATTTAGAGTGTAATTGTTTGTGGAATTTCCAAAAAAACTAAAGCTGATGTTCCTTTGTGCTATTCACGTAAAATATATTTTCCTTCTTTTCTAATACAACCTATGACCTTAACATGTGGTTGGAAAGGATATACTTGACATCCTGCTTTTGCAAGATCTGATTTGATCCTTGACCAGAACATATTATCTGATGAAATTTTACAAGATACAATAATTGATGGCTCAGCGCAAGTTTCGTTTATTGGAATGGAAAAAGTCAACATTATACCAGTAAGATGACGGATGCGTATCAGCAATGACACCCAAACTCCATACATTTCTCAAGGCAAGCCCACTGGAGTTGGTCGGATACTCAACACAAACTTGTATCGAGTTCATAGACCACAGAGGAGAATAAATTCCTGCCAGTTCTGCCAAATTACTCATCCGGCTTCTCAGTGAACCTGAATGCTACAATGACAACCAACAGAAACACAAACATTTGGAAACATAGGGCTCAATGCAAAACCTACTGTCAGCTGGTAAGAGTTCATTTATATCACTAGGATTCCCCTCAGCCATAACTCCCAAAGAAACAAACCATAGTCAGTGACTGACTCAGAAAAACCTGGACTGAGCTCCAGCCCCACATGGCTAAGCAGTTTGCAGCATACTCTGACATGTAGTCATCTCTCCTCACCATTACAAAAACATACCCAAGCGTTTTGATAGAAGGAGGCAACGTGGAACAGATATGAAGAATGAGGGATGGAACTCCACTCTCAGGAAGTCAAAACCACTGTTAAATATTACCCAAGGCGTGAAGCACTAGAAAATAGGAACAAAACCTATTGTGTTTCAATTAAAACTTGGTTAATATTTTGCAACTATTTGTTTTTCACTTTATGTGTCCTAATTGTCTGGGATTAGGAACAAGAAATTCCTGAATGCTAATCCTAGGTATGTAATGGTATGCAATATATAAACCATCAGCTTGCTTAAGCTCTCTATGATCATTTCTTTTAAAGATGGGTGATGTAAGGATGTCTGTTCAGAGGATGTTGTGAGGACAAACTTATTAATGCCTGTAAAGTACTTTGCCACTACAACGTATCCCTAGGTAAGACCTAATGAGGTCTAGGGAGGGGGAACAATATTTTTATAGATGTTATTTGGCAGTTCCGATCATCTTCATTGATACTTTGAGTTTTGACAACATTTGAACAGTACTGATTCCCCAATATTCTTTTCTTTTTTTCTAGAGCCAGAAAACTAAAACAAAAAATCCACAAACAAAACACGAACTACAAATGCACTAGGAAATCCTGTCTGAGAAATGTTCTACCTATGAAATGTAGATATGACCCTATATTACAAATTAAGTTCTACCATCATTACTAATGTGTTTCAAAAGCATCACAAGAACTGTAATGCACAGAAACTGCTCCAGCATGTGGTTCTGTATACACGTGTTTCTACGTACAGCCTGTGGGGTAAGGGCAGTTACAATAGGAAAGAAACAGCAGAACTTTTCCATGCTGAGTTCTGGTTGTGGTACATGTCAATGCCAGGTATGGTGCATCTCATCTTTTATTTCACTTCATTCTTTCAAGCTACCTTTAACAGATACAAATAAAATAATCTTAATGACTGAAGTAAAAAATTGAAGGCTACTTCCCTAGGGTGAATTGGTTATACTCTCTGATCCTGCCTCCTTTAAAAACTACTAAAACTGACTGAAAACCTCATCACACTCTTTGCTTTTCCCTCTGCCCTTCTAGAGAATGTTATTAGTATGCTCTCCAGCAATAATAACATGCCTGGGCTACATTATACCAATGAAATTGCAAAACTACTTGCCCAAAATGACCAACCTGCCAAGGTGCGATTGTCAAATTGTGTACAGCTTTTGCAGTCCTGCTATATCTGATCCAAACTGTTTACTGCATTTCAACACAGAAAACAAGCAATGGCATTGCCATGAAACCGGTGCTGGCACAGAAACACGGCTTTAACCTCTGCAAAACTTGAGCACTGCAGAATAGCATGAAGGGGGACAGCTGACTACAGCACTCCAGTTCCCTCTCTTGGCCGCACTGCACAAACTGACTTTTGCATTCAATTGTGATACACAGAAAACCAGAAGTAGAATTGGACCCATTGATTATAGCTAATTAGAGGGTGGAAAAACTACCAGGAACACAACACTGTGTGTGAAGTTATGCAGAACTGCTCCAATCTGAGTTTGTCTAATTCAAGGCAGACCCTTGATGACTCAGAATCTGGAGTTAAAACGAAAACGTCTGTTCCAGCCAAAGGACAAACCTCAGTATCACTTTTGCTGTGAACTACAGTAGAAACAGACCTGAGACTTTTTTGCAATGAGGAAGTGATATTAATGCTAGTGCATTATCAAAATTACAGTACCCTTCATGTCCGTACTGTCCCACCCAATCCTAGTCACTGTTAACACTACAAAAATTGAACAAATTAGCACAGCCAAATCTAATTTTCCAGGTTCCTAACCAACTTTGGTATAATGTTGCTGATTTTTTTCACAAATGACAGATGTTTTGCCTCAGATTTTGGTAGTGGGAGGGGTAATTCCAGACCCATCTGGATGAATTTGGCAAAATCTTTCGAAAACACTGATCTAGCTAAAAGCCAAAATATTTGGCTCTGTCTATTGGACCAAAGAATGACTTTGAATTTATTTAATTTTTTAAAACAATTTATATGTAGGCTGCTACCATTCAAAATTTTGACTATATATTTTGTTAGTAAAACCTAAAAACTTTTGTAAAGTTAGGCTGACAAATCTGTACTTGCATGTCTAAGTATGGATTTAAAAGCCAATTTCAGCTCTGGTTCAATGAAAAAGCAGACAGAGACCTTCTAGAACAGAATGAGCAGCTTTGCTTTTAGGCAGACACCATATCAGAGGCTCGTACATCCAGTTGTTCCCCCTCATTCCTACCTCTCTAACCTCAGGAACCCGCTCACTCATGTGTTAATGAAAGGCAGGAAGAAGGGAAAAAATTAGCCTTGGCCAAAGAGTAAGCATCTGTTTTGCTTATTGCCTTAGCGATTCTTACTAACATTATACAGTAACACAGTTCCCAGCAGATTAAGATTTAAAATGTTTTGCTTCCTAATAGTCTTTTGTTTTCCATATAAACATTGTGTTAATGGATTAAAGCTTAATAAATAAGTTCTTCTGAATGTGATGATTAATTAGTTATGAGTTACTCGGACCTTTTGGTTGAGCAACATTTGCTGAACTGGAAGGTCATCAAAATCCTGTGCTGTCTGTGCTGATCCCTGCTACAGGACCTGTGTTACGAGAGGCTCTTTTGGCAGAATTGTCAGGTCAGTGACAGATTGCAATTTCAACAGCAGTAAAGCTGCAAAGTTCTCTCTAGAAAAGCCCAGTATCTTTCTTATTCCTTCTCTGCAGAGAGGTTCAGCACCAGTCTGGGTGTGCTGAGTTTATAATTTCTATTCAAATTGTGATCACTCATCAATAGCTTTCCTGATCACTACCACACCTGGGACATGGTCATGAAAAAGAAAGCTACTTCTATGCAGGAATTGTAGTCCCTGGTAGCAAACGGTGGGAACAAGCTTCTGGCACAGGTCCATGCAGGCCAGCTAACTTGTGAAGACACTCTGGAGTCAGTATCGCTCATGCTGTGGCTGGAGAAGGCTACAATTGGATCACGTAGGACCATTTTCTTACTCTAGAGTTGCCAGCAGCATATGACACATCTCTTCCGTTCCGTCATGAGTCAAGAGTGTCTCCAAATCTGAATCAGCGCTGACCCTCAGATTGACTACCTCTAGCAGACCTTTCTGTCTCCATCTCTTCTTGGCTACCTCACAACTTTCTCATGATGCTGCTGCTAACAGCTGTCAGTATTTTGGGCTGAAAAAATTACATGAGGACAGGCAGGCTGCTCCAAAATGCATCAGAAAGCAATTAATAAAAGTCTACTTTCAATGGCATAAGCTCTGAAAGATGAGCATCACACAAATTTTTAGAGGTATGAGGTGGATGCAGGTACTCAGGGTCTGGGACCTCTCACAGAAAAGCCATTTGGATAGGTGAAGCACATGACTTAGTTCACATGTCAAGCCTTAGCAATATATGGCTGCCCATCTATCAGTGTAGACATATCCTAAATATAAGGAAAATTCCACAATTGTTTGTCAAAAAAAAAAAAAAAAGCAAGCTAGTTTTCTAAATTACTGCATTTTTGATCTTCATTCTGATCTTCTGATCAACACTGAAAGGGATTGATTAAAGTTATTGAACAGAATATATCACATAAATGCACTAAGTTCTGCCAAAGGCAGAATGTTTAATGTATTACGCCTGTTGGCTCATCCATACATATCCTATGTTTTACAAGATAAACGCTCATGACTTGAAGAATTTGCCCTCTGTTTTTCATTCAGCACAGGAGTCAGAGTAGTTATACATTTTCTATTGCTTGTAGATGGTTTGCTACTATACAGCTGAGCATATCCACTGAATATAAGAATCACTTTGAACAACAGAAACATTTAATCACTAAAGACAATAAAAATGCAGTTTTCATGAAGTGCATAGAAATTAGAGTTGGAAAGAACTTTCAAGCCAACGAGCTTCTCTCTTTTACGTCAATTAATTTAGACTCTTGCCCTTGAAAGATTCTTTCTACATTATATTTACTACTATTTTATCCAAAATGAGATAAAGACACCATAAATTACAAAGTTCTAGCACTTAGTCTGGCGAATAATTTCCGAAGTCGCCTATTGTCGGGAAGCTTTTCACAGATACTTAGCCGAAATGTCTGTGTTATTAATCATTAATCAGAATAGCAAATACTAGAAATAGAAACATACCAAACAAGCTTTTTCCCTTCTTTTGCTATCTCTGTTCATACTGCCAATGAGTCGAGATCAAGCTATTTTACTGACAATGATTCTTCCATAATCACTTGTGGGTTGTTATGGATCACAGTGCTCCTAGTCAATAGCTCTAAGATACATATGAAAGCTGGCTCTCTTAGTAAAGGGCTTACATAGTCACAGGACAGCTGGCTTTTCAGGTTGCCAGGACTTTTTATGCTTTGCTGAGATTCATTATCATCTTCATGTTATGGATAAACCTACAGAGCATTTGCAGCATCGGCATCCCGATGTATAGGATGGAGCAGGGTGATGTGATGGACAGGCACCAGCATTTGGGATTGAATGGTGTGCGTGCCTCAGCATGTCAGTACGTAAGACGGGTAGGAGCCACAGTGCTTACAACACCACACTCTGCAGGGTACAGGACTCAGTGGACCAGGTGCCAACTACGGGGTCCTGGAGGAGGACAGATGACAAATATGAGGTGGCAGTCAGAAAACTGACTGTCATGCTCAGAGCATGTGACCAGGCAGATCTGCACATGTGCATGGCAACTTGGCCTCCGAGGTACCTCCGCGAGGGCTACCTGCGATTGCAAAGCAGTAACAGCATAGCTTGGAAGAGAATGCAGACAGAAAATTTTAGACCGAAAGGCATCAGTGGGATTTTGGCTACCAGCTCCCATGGGATCAGGATATCACCTGCCCAGGATTTCAGCCTTCTCGCTCTCTTCTCACTCATCCCCTTTACATTTTAATTTATCCTATTCCCTTTAGTTATTTCTCCTGTTCTATTCTTCGCTTAGGTTGTGCACACATGGGTATGCTTTGTAGATTCTCATAAGCAATTCTGTTTGAGAAACGCAAGAAAGATAAAAAATTGAGTTTATCCTCTCTTAGGCACACTAGCACTGTAAACATAGCAGAGTAAAAAAGAAAAAAAAAACTTCTTTAGTAGCTGAGAAAGCAGATCCAGATGCAAATCCTAGCAAATTATTTGAGTGAGAGATTGCCATATCGAAACTCTTTCAAAGGTAGAATGGCCCTTGACTCTTATTAGTTAATCTTGCACTTGGTTGTTTCCTATTAGCCTGTGCAGCTATTTCTGTAGATCCCCTGGCTTTCACTGCATGTGTTTAGTCTTTTCTTGTTGATAAATTCTCAGTCTGATAATCATCCTTCCCACTTGCCGCTAGCTTCTCGCTATCCACATCAGCAGTAAATATATTAGATTTCCTTATTGCATGCTGAAAACAAACATGCCTGGGATTTTAAAAGACCATTTGATTTCTGTTTATGATCCTAACATCTGAACACCCCATTGAAAATTTCAGTGTGCAAGAACTCCTTACTAATCCAGCCTAAAATAGAGGGGAAAAAAAAACTGAGGGAGAAATATTTAGCAGAAAATTAAAGTTAGAAAATGGCAGAAGACTGGTTTGTGAAAATTCCAGTGAAGTTTATTTCTTACTGTTCCATTTAAAATCTTTGCTTTTTACTAATAAAAACTGGAAAAGTAAATTCTTTAGCAGAAAGGTGGATGAAGATGATTCCACAGAAAGCCAAATTTTTTTTTTATAGAAAAATTCAAGCGTGCTGTTGTATTTTGTTCACCATCTGAATTGTACTGACAAAGCCACACGGATTATTCCTTTTTCATGCCTTTTACTGTACTGTCATCCCTGTGCTATGATCACAATTGCACTTACTCAGAATGGTAAAATCTTACTACTGCTGTTTCAAAACATGAATGATCTTCAGGGCTTTCCTTCACAGTGAAAACACAGCCTGGCCAAAATTGCTACTGCTCTGAGCTTTTTCTGTCAGATCCTCAGCAGACTCGTGGCCTGAGGAATAAGAACGAATCTTTATCAGAAGACCTACAGTAACTTCAGAAGATCCTATTCAACCTGAACTACACAGCTATCCCCTACATTTCTGTTGGGTCAAAACAATGTTAATCCTAACCCCCATTGAACAGAGGAGGCTCCCAGTCACATGTGCACCCAAACTTTACACGTTTGGCCTAGCTTTACTCTTTGCTAAGCTGCTAAAACCTCAAGTTTTATCTCTTTTATACTGAAGTAGCAAAAGAGAGCTATCAGACGGAGGGTAGGGACCGGTGGAAAGCTGGGGCTTGAAAAGGGACTTTCTGATGGATATTGTTTACAGCTTTCAGTACAGTTCAGTTTCATCTCACTGAAGCAGGAAACAACCTCTGAGACAAAGATCTTCTCCCTGCTGTCCTGGCAACATGGCCGGAGCACTGAATAGAAATGTAACTCCATGAAAACGTAACTCCAAAGGAAAAGGCTCATCATAACGTATAACGTGTAATTACACCACTCTGGAAGAAAGCAAATTTCTATGTTTGAGTGAAATGCATAATCAATAATCAACAGGTCCTTTCAGCTTGTTGCTTTCCACCCGCACTGTGCTATTGAATAACGATGTTTCGTGGCAATAGCTCCAGGCAACGCTCTGAAATGCAGTTTGTTAACATAACCTCTTCTGTTAATCTTATTTTTCTGAGGATTAATATATTTGCACGTTTTCCTCAATATGAAATTAAATATACTTATAGTCTGTACTCAGGTTGGGTACTTGGGTGTTCCCAAGTGTTAAATCTCGGAATATTTATGCATGTAAAAATAGCAAAAATAGGGCAAAAATTCTAATAAGCACTTGTCCTCTTTTGTACTAAGTGAGATTAGTCATTATTAGTTCTCATAAGCACAGGATTATTTCAAAGCTAGGAAATTTAAACCATGCCTCTAGTTAGTAAAAACTCATTTATTTGCTGATTTTTCAAAGTAGATAACACCTTTTCTTTTCATCTAAAAAAAGAATCAAAATTTAAAAATTGATCAGTTATAATCTTGACTATTAAAGCACAGCTAACATTGATTGGCATCAAGTGTCTGATGAACTGTTGCACAGTCAAGTTGATTTAATCCTGGATTCAGTACTGATATTAGAGAGCAACTTTTGAAATTCACATTTTGTATTTTGTATATTCATTTCTGTAGTGCTCCAGGCATAAAAAGATCTATAAAACTGAATATCTAACTGTTACATCACTCTTGCTTTTTTGTCATTTTTATAGTTTTATCACTAATATCACACCAAATAAAAGTTAAAATAAATTAAGCACAGTAAATAGTTTAAAACTAGTTAAAAGTTGTTGCACATTATCTTTAGTATAGGTTAGTGGAAAATAGAACCTGTTGAAGCATATGCATCCTATATGCATAACAGGAATAACATAAAAAAAGATGCCTGAATAATATACTTGTTCAAATAAATGCAAAACAGTTCTCATTTATTTTGCAAATTTCTGTCAGGAACATACACTCCCTGGGGTTTCTCAATTTTTATATATTTGACCTTGGAGCTCAGGATGAGAACTCCTAACTTGGTAGTTCCACAATAGTTCATCTATCTTTTTCATTGCACCACTTTAGGAAATGAATATGTTGCAATATGTTACCTAGAAATTCTCCAGAAGAAATCTTGCTTTGATTGCAAGGCAAGCAGCTTTTATAGTTCGTACAGCTATTCTTAGCAATTGCATAGCATCTGCAGATCACCACAGAGACTAACAACTGGTCTCTGTCAATTTTCTCCATCCAAGTCTCATGATTCATTGCTTCATGGAGAAGCTTCCTCAACATTCACTGCGGTCACAACCCAAGCTACCTGGTTCAGAGGCTTCCCTCAGAGCACGCCTCCCGGTGCTGGGCAGTTCCTGTGTCGGCATCAGGAGGCGAGCCCCTGAGATCGGCATTCCCAGCACACCCCTCGTCAGCTCCTCAGTGCTCCGAGACAGGACCTCGCACTGGGCAGCTAAGTCCCCCAACACTGTCTGTGTTGCCTGACTGACTGCCCCAAGTTTTATGAATGTGAATCTTTTTTACTTTCCCTGTGTAATTTATACATAAACATACTGCACATGAAATAAAAAGAGCTCATCTGGGTGCTTATGCTCTCATAATTCATAACTTGAATAATATTAGTGTCAGGTTTGCTTTTTGTGAGCATTCATACATATAAGAAGCTCACTGGCAATGAAAAGAAGAGATCAGAACAACCAATAAAAGGAGCTGAATCGGATTATTTTTGTTGTATTGACCCAGCGTATTGGATTGAGTGCCCAAGCTTGCTTTACACAGACTCAGTTTATTGTCACACTACCAGCAATTTTCTTGCTACACTTGCAGTGTGGAGCTCCACAGAGGGAGTATTACCCCAGTCTGCTCCCATGGTCCCTTCCATCTCATGCTTGAAAGCTTTAAAGTGTTAATGCTATATTAAATGTGTTACAAAATGTCACTGGTAGCAGAGTACAGGTAATCCCAGCCCCCCAGCAAAGCAGGGTGAAAGACCTCAGAGCTAGCTGGGCTTTCAGACTAATGACTAAGAATAAAATCTGTACAGATTATCTCATCTCTAGGCTGAAACAAAAATCTAATGTATCAGGAGAAACTATATCTTTTTTTCTTTAAAGGTGCATATTCATGCTGTTAATTGAAGAGCAGACACTGGAAATAATCAGGTAATTGGTTCTTGCTGTAAATTATTTGTTGGGCATTGTAATAATCGTAACAGCTCTTTCTGCTCTCAGTCCACAGCTTTTCTCACCTAGCTGCTACTGGTAGGCTAATTGTCCTTGCTTGCAAATCTATTTGTATTATACGAGCCTTTCCATTAAGGCTTGAGATTAAATATCATAAAATTAGATGTGTTTTTCAGTAACACTTGAAAATGTAGTACCTGAATTACAGCAATGGCTGCAATGGTGCAGCTGTAAACATGATACGTTGCCCTGAAGAGAGAGTCTGGAATTTTTTATGGATCTTAAAAGTTTCCATGTGGTTTAAAGTTAGTGTTATGATAGCAATAGCAAGATTCAGGAAAGAATTTCACCCAAAATCACGTCAGCATCTACAGCTAGTGCCAGAAAATGACCACAGTATATAAGGTTACCTAGATCAAGGTGAACCATAGTGCACATATAAATATACATACATATAAATGCACACATATAACAGCTTTCATATTTTTAAATTGCTGCTCTTCAGCTGAGCTACTTTGTACCCTCTTAAGAAAACAGATAGGAGAGATGAAACAGTATCTTATCTCCAGGACGCATTTAGAAAATATCTTTGCAACTGAAAAAAATGCAGTGTTATCTGCTAAATTAAGTGTGGCTCTTTCAAGGAGACAGTCGACTTCCAGCTGCTGGAGAAAAGGAACATTTATTTAGGAGAGGAAAGAATGGGTGAAAATATGTTTATTGTATTACCCAGGGCCTTTTTCACTCATCTTTTCATGTGTTTTCATGAGATCCTAGTGAACTATTAGGAAACAGGGCACAGGGTGAAATCAGGAGCCCACCCAGCCCAGAACACAGTGCCTCAGAGAAAAAGATGAAAGAGGAGACTGAGAGTCTCCATGGGCCAATATTCCTTGCAGTACTTTGGTATTCAACCAGGTTGTTTTTCTCGCTTCCTGTTTTATTGAGGGCTGTGAATACCATCTGCAACAGAAATCATAGTGCCCATCATGAACTGAAGGACCCCAAGCCCTCGCCATGGACTCGGAGGCTGGCTGAACACACTCCCCTGCACGGTGCCTCCCTGAACCAGCTCCCCTGCTCACTGCCTGACCACGGCTCTCCAGCCATTGTTTTCCAGCTGTTCTGACACTTTCTTGTTCTGTAACTTCAAATACAAAAGCAACAGTTATTGTTGAAAAAGGAAAGAGTAGGAAAGTCAGAATTACTATTATGAAACAGTAATTCTGTTAAGAGCAATCCGAACACCCAGCATCACCAACCACAAGCCCCGATCAAACCTCTGTTGGAGTATGACCCTGTTTCTCAGCCCAGAAAACAGTATTTTTCATGAGCTGAATTACGTCATAGGAAACAGGAATGCAAATATGACATCAGGTGGGGAAACAGATGTATTTGGTGACAGCCTTACAGCTGTGAAGGGGAGTCATGTAACATAACATTTTTTCAATTGTTGTTCCAATTATTGCTTCCAGATATTGAAAACTGCTGCACATGGAAAATAACCAAAGCTGGAAGACACCTCGATTACCATACTACCTTTTTTCCCCTCATTTTTAGAACAGACTTAAGGATGTAGATCAAACACAGTGGAAAACAAATCCTTGTGTGTCCCCCAAAAGCTACACATGTAGCAACAGTACTCAAGGGCACATATGCACCCTGAGTGAATAAAATGCTTTATCCTGGTCTCATGCAAATGAAGACCTCTTCAAGACCCTTGAGTGCTGCTTTGCTGATATTGCCAAAAGAGGTACTAATTTTGGTCATTTTTCATGGACTGAATCACACAACTCAAATCACCTCTTCCTTCTCTGTCACCTATAGAAAAATCATTGAAGCCATCTATTCCTAATCACACTGATTATAATTCGGTTCCAAATTAGTGAATATAAACAATACAAGGACTGGAAGAGGACAGAATGCTGGCCCACAAAACTACAAATCTATGAAAAACAGCACTGTTCAACAGCTGTCCAGATCTAATTTTAGGAGAAACAGCAGAACACATCACCTCTTGTTCTGCCTAGCATTGATTTAATACTTGAAGTACTAATTTAAATAATTTAATTTGCAGAACTTTTAGGTCCATCATCTGTTCCCACACCTCAGTCAATACCATGGCTCAGCTCACACAAGAAATTGATCTGCAGGCCACTCTTTACAAGGCAGATTAATTTTTGTCGATTGATTGATTGGCCTCTGTCCACTACACATAATAATTTTGGACCATTTAAAGCTCATAAGGCTTTATATTGAGATTCATTGATTTCACAGAGTAATAAAATGATGAATGGGTGTTCAGCCAAGAGCAGACAACTGATGCAAGCTCGAGGAGACCAAAATAATCCCCACAAAGTGGAAAGTGCAGAGTTGCAATGCCCCCTCTGTTTCTGTTCAGATTTTCCCCAGGTGGTTGGTGGTTCACTTTTCCAACCCATGCAGACCAAAGCAATACTTAGGGCAACTTCAGGCACTTTTATCATGTCTGTGCCTCAGGGGGTGCTCTGCTGCCTCCCAGCCCTAATGTTCAGATATAGATCTCTGGTTTAAACACAGCTGGAAGAGCCAGCCTGTCCCTGGCTCCATCATACAGGGTGACAATGGACACATTTTTCACAGTCTTTGCTTCTGTCTCTCTTATCTCTTAGCGGGGCATATTGAGGGTTTTGATCACTCTTCGTTAATGCTCTAAAATCACATATCCTTCCTGGAGATCAACTTAAGTATTATCATTATTGGACTATGATTTCATATATAAATGCAATACACATGCCCAAAGGTAACCAAAATAACATGCTTTCATGATAAAATATCATGTCTTTAAAAGAATTTTCATGTGATGAAATTAAGACATTTGCTGGTGTTTGAGAAGCTTTTGTATTCATTCAGTTATCTCCTAAAATTTCCCAGTTGACTGAAGAACTGATCTCACCATCTTTGTGTAGTCAGCCCCATCACAACATAGCTGGGAAACACAAAACTGAACTTTTACTCAGTGCTTTTTCCAGGTAGGGTTTAACGTGTTAACAAAATCTCTAGTATATATAGCACTGCTGAGGATCTAATCACTGCAGGACACCACCTGAAACCATCTCCCTTCTGCAACTGCAGTTCAGTTTTCCAGTATGGATGGAGGACTGTTTTCCAGAGGGGTAGCCTCATTTGGATCTTGTTTCTCTTATCACTCTGCTGTATTCAATGCCCTTTAGCTTACAACGTTAAGACATGTGAATTATGTCTTCAGTTTGGCCTTTGTGACTTGGTAGTATTGTGTCTTATAAACTGAAACATGTAATAACAATGATTCTCTCTTCAGCATTCCATAGTATTTTATATTACAAAATCTGGATGCCTAGAAAATAAGCACCATCACAATTAAATAATAAACATATGAATCTGGAATATCAACCAGCACCTGGACACATGAAGTACGTCGACCAGAGGAAAACCATCCAGCTCACTCTCTGTTGGAATCTGCAGAATTATTTTGTCTCAAGGAACCTGAACCGAAGCCTCTTTCTTTCTGCAGGTTATAGTGTCAGGATTTATTTTCAGACAGTCTGTTAAGTACTTTGTATGGTCCCCACAGAAATCTCCTTGGAAGGAGATTTATATATATATATATAGTTCACATAACCATGACTGATTCATGCAGGTCTCCACAACATGCTGCTTCAATTTTATCTTGTTGCCATACCATATGTCTTTTGAACTACCACTTCAGCCCACTCCAAACTCCATCAAATGGCTTCAAAGGAGATGATAAATGGCCAAGGAGGAAAGCACTTCAGGGCAACGTCTGTTCCGAGCTACACTTTGTAAATAAGCAGTAACTCTTTTGATTTCATTGCAATTACTCTGATTTCTCCACCAGCATAACTATCTGGCTCTTCATTTTCCTCTTCCATCAGAGAGATATGTATACATTTTACATTTAGAGATTTTGTCATGCTGAAAAATAAACCTTTCACACAACTTCCTGCTGGTTGGAATTAATTTGAAATGGAACTTATCTATTTGCATATCATTGGACTATAGCCTTTCCAATTAGACAATCTTTGCAACTCCAACTAAACTGTTAATTGATGTTACTGCCTTCAAATTGCCAGCTTTGTGTAGATACAAATAAAAAGGAAAAACACAGAAGATCCAGAATTAATAAAAAATAGCAGCAAGTTTTAATTTTCAGACTGGTATTTGTATCCTTTTAGGACAAGTATACTATACTGGCTCAGTGCCCGAAGAATATATGCACTTTTTATTTTATTAATGATTACATTGTCTTTGTGTGCTCTGAAATTAGAATACTTTCTCAAACAAAGGCCGTACAACCAACTATTAACAGGACTCCTGGGTCTGCCTCAGAACCTGAAGCTAGAATTCCTTAAAGCCTGCCAAAAAGGAATGTTTCTCAACCTCTTCCTATAAAAAAACCTCTCGCAAGAAAAAAAAAAAAGCTATCACTTGTCTTGTGCAGCATCACGGTACTAATTTGTAAGCAAGTAAAAATAAATTTTCTGTTCCAGTTTATCAGGTTTATTTTCACCCATCTTGTTTATTTGCTGGTTGTATGCATAGGAATGTGTGTATGCAGTTGTAGTTGCACATTTGCAAATATTTCACAGGCTGTTTTTTCATGTCTTACAGAAATACAGCCACAGCCAAAAGGCACTGAAGCCTGAGTGTTATTATGCTGTGAGGCAGCTACGAAGTACAGACCTGGCAGTCCAGAAGTTCCACTGTTGCAGTGCCACTATGCAGACCCTCCTTTATATGTATTTGGGAGGGGAGCAAGGAGAGGCAGCTGCTGCTTCTTTCAACATACCAGAGAGATTTCTGAATCCTACCATCATATGCTGTTGGTCCTGCTTAGTTCCTCGGTCTTGAGGAAGCCAGAAGGTAAGGCTGGGACCCGGCAGGATGAGCCCAGCAGGTTGACCTGCCTTCTCTCACCACTGATCACTCTGGAGGAATTCTTGCCCTGGGTGGCAAGCCGACATTCCTGCCCCAAACAGTCTGCAATGTACACAGGTGCCCACTCTGCCTTTGGTCTGCTTGGCATCTGGTGCCAAGCAGGAAAAGGTTTTGCTGGGATGCTATCATCATGGATTTACCCAGGCCTTTCCTAATCTTTTCCAGAATTTGACAGCCTCTCTTCCAATCTGACAGCCTCTAGCTAGGAGGGGGAAGAGGTTATAAGCTGTAGTTAGACCTCTTATGACTCACACCTAATTTGGGTGCAACTATAGGATCTAAAGTCACGAGAACAGTAAGACCTGTACATTCCAAGGAGAGAAAACAGAGTGGTATCTAAACTATAAATTTCTAACAGGAAATCTGCTTCTCACCAGGATGCTTGTCACGTTCTTAAGAGAGAGACTGACATACACATAACAGACCTGAAGCATCAGCCTGGCTCAAGGTCCCATTGCAAGAGCTTCATCCTTCAACAAATCAAATGGTGAAGATCTGCTGCGTGAGGGCTGTACTCTGCCTCCCCTGTCAGAGAGCAGCAGTGACCACCAGCAGGGAAATCCCCCTTTGCAGGGCGGTGGCCAAAGGAGGAATTCTGGGGTGCCCACTGCAAAGCATGAGGGAGCAGAGATCTCTGCAGAAACCATCCCCTTCTTGCACAGGGAAAAAGGCACCAGCCCTGTCAAAATCCTTGATGTAGAAGAGTCACAGGAGATACTCATTTAACCCTTCCTCTTTATAAAATAGCAGCAAGAGAAAAGAGCAGGGGATTTAGGGAAAACCAAGAAGGAGGTGGGAGGTGGATATGGGTCATAAAAGAAGGTCCAAGATGGTGAAGACTTCTGTAATTGCATATATGTGCTTTTAAAATAAGTTTATAGAATACACTAAAATTAATTTAGCATATAGACTCTAGTTGTGCATCAGGGTGTGTACAAATAGCTCAGTATCCTGCTGGGAAACTGTCTGAAGAGATTGGAGCAAAGGCAATATCATGGTTCCCACCACAGGGCTCGGAGAAAGCTATGCTCTCCCATCCTGGCTTTGCCTCTTGGCCTCTCCAATCCTGTGAATATAGTTCCCTACTTTAAAAGGAGGATATTTAATTATAGCTGGATATTTTAAGTTCAGGAGAGAGGAAGGAGGGGAGAAGCAAACAGTTTTAAAGATAAAACAATGCCCTTTTGTTTATTTTTTCTTTTATATGGGAATTCTACTGCCTTGCTCTTATTTACTCTTACTCTAATTTAAAGTGACATCTGTATTTAAAACAAACAAGCAAAAAAGAATCTGTATGTACTACAAAACACTGAGAAAATAGAAAAAATGCTGACTAATAAGACCTTCTCAAAATACTGTCAGAGACAGGGTAGTTGCCTCAGAGATTTTGTGTTTTGCATCTACTCATATCACTGTTTTGCCACTGGGACACATGAAATTTGAGGTAGTATTACTGGCCTATCGTGAATTGCTTGGAGACCAATGGATGAAAAGCAGATAAGAGCAGGAATATAATTAAACAAGGGTCCAGCATTTTTCTTGTTCCCTTCCCCCTTCCCCAGCTGTCACACCAGTATGATTTGACATTAGGCAAATAGAGAGGATTATTCACTCTAAATCCCTAGTTAGATAGAATAAATCAACAGTTGCAAGCCATATGATAAAACCACGTCCCTTATCACAAGCATTACCCTTGAGACAGATGAACGTTTCTGGCTGGAGATCCGCTGCATGCAGCCCATTCCTCAGCAGGCTGGGTTGCCTTCAAACCACTTAAGGCAGTAATTACTAGCATATAGTTTGCAGAGAGCATCCTGGGAGACCCTCCAGGCTTGCTCATGCCATGGGAAATAATGTATTGAAACTGAGGTTGACAGAAAGAGAAATCTGTGGTGTGCTATGGGTTACGTGTTGGTGATCACGGGTGCCGGATGTGTGGGATGGGTAGGGCAAAAAAAATGGAAAGCTCTCCTATTCAGTGTCAAAGTGAAGAGCACATGATTCTGTGCTGCTTCACTGCATCAGTCCCAAAATATCTGTCCTTCACGCAGGCAGATGCAGAAAAACCTGCAATGGGGCTGGGGATTTCCTTTTAGTATGGACCGAAGTTCAGATTCAACATTTTAATTTCAAAATCTGTAAAACTGCTATTAATGGAAATGTTTGTACCATAGTATGGCTAACAAGTGGAAATTACACAGAAAAGTTCACTGCTTTTTTCCTTTCTTTTTTCTAATGAAATTACTGCGAGTAGTTGGTTGTATAAAACCTTCCTTAATCAATAGCACCTCACAACAGAAGTTACTCTGCTGAAATCCACAAAACTGTTTCTGGATCTGGCTACAGCTTAATAAATAGCATGACCTGAAGTTAGATAACTTTCAAAGTGGCAAAAATGTTTTTCTTGGGCACAAACCTGTAGCGTTGGGGAGTCACGGGCTGGGAACGTAACAGAGACTATTTCACAAGCCTCATTATATAGTTGCTATTGCAGAATCACAGAACTATATACTAAAAATTTATCTGGATGGCTTTATTCTACTTTCGTTTCACCTCTCCTATGAATGCATCAGAAGCAGATATAATAAACAAGGAGGAATATTTATCACCTTCATTCCTTTAACAAGATGTGGACATCAGCCTTTTCTATTAAAATTACAATATAAATGTGATTAAGTCCCAAGATATAAAATGATGGAAACAGTGCAGAAATTCAAAGCTATGTCATTAATAAGTCATATCTGCACAGTGGTGGACCAGATAAGATGGGGAGAACTTAAGGTCTCAGAACTTAAACCTGCATTTTATCCAGAATTAATTTCCTCTAATCACATTCTCAGCAACTACATGGCTATTTCTCTACAGTTGAGAGGTTTTGTTAGCCAATCTACAAATGTCTCTTGTATTGAAAGAGTGAAAATGGGCAGCTTTCCATACTAATAACATAGTAAAGAACTGAAAAAAATGTAGATCAGGCTTTATATTGTCAGAGGTGTTACCAGGCTAACATCAAAAGTTGGGCTGAATAAAAATTACAATTATGGAAACAGAAGAACCAAAATACACTGTCATTGTATTAAAAAGTACCTTCACTAATGCAATTTTTAAAGACCTTTACAGGATTGTGGATCAGCAGATAAATTTTGAACATACAGTATTAAACAGGGGCAGTAATAGAAGAGTTGCTTTTTTTAAAATTTAAAAACCCCCTGTATTTCAGGGGTTTTCAGGTAAAAGAAGAATACAGTATAACTAATCACTAATCACTAGATTGGCATCTATTTCTCATTGAAATGTAGTATGTCTAGCTTATCACTTAACCGCTAAAAATGAGATGTAACAGAGACTAAATACTTTTGATCATGCTGGGTATATATCACAAAAACATATACTGGAATTTTTTTTTCAGACACTTGGGTAATGAACATTTCATGTCCACATGTGATAATGCTTTTTCTGACATGATTTTTTAAACATACAGCCTACAGGGCTATAACAGACCTCTAAATTTAAAGGAAGGTTAAATTCTTGGGTGTCTTTAGTTCTGCCAGTAACAGCTGGTGTATCTCTACACTGAAAGCCCATTCATCTGGTCCATATTTAGAAGCTAACAAACAGATGTCAACATCTGAGTTAGTTATCTAGACTACTTCAGTATCAGAGGGGAGAAACTGGAACTCCTAAAGGGCAATTCATTCAATATTTTAGACTTCTACTTTAGGAGTAGAAGAATCATCCCATAAAGGTGCTGCTTTGCCAGTGAGGATAACCTGGACAAAGAGCTCAGAGCTGATGTATACACAACAGATATCTCAAGTTAGAGGAAATGAATTCCACCATAAACCTCTTTGTCCAACATCTCCTTAGTACAGGAAGCTCATGATTAATTCTTCTTAAGGGGAACATTTGCAGCTGGCAAGGAGTCCAACACACAGTGTTTATGTACAGATATTATTCTCCCAGAGAGAGAAAAGTAAGCAGGCCAAAGATCAGCTATGCGCATTACACATTTCGCTGTACTGTGCTATTCCTATCTAACATTTCACAAAACTTCTTTCAAGGTCTTCTGGGACTACAGTCTTCATTTTGGGCTGAAATAGCTGTTCAATAAAGATAGGAGGCATCTGCAATTCTGAGCAAATATATACTTTGGCTCAGAGGCACCAGAGTTCTGGGATGCTGAAAAGCAGCATGTCATTGCCTTCTGAATCTGGCAGGTGTCACTCATGAAGGAAGCTAAAAGAAATGCTGAGAGCCTCCTGGCTTTGACAGGCAGAGGTTCACAGGTGCAGCAGAGCTGCCTCTCGGGTTCAGCTTATAGGAGGTGACAGACATTGGAGTGTAGCCCACGAAGAGAAAGGCCTCCTTTGGGAAAAGCCTTCTGAGAGAGCTTTCATCAACACAGAGCATGGCGCTTCTCTACATTTCAGTCCCACTGCTTATTATTCGATGGAACTTTCTTGCCAAAAATAACCACGAAAGGGTCAGAAGGTGAGCCAAAGATCCATCTAAGCATGGCTAACATTTACTTGTTCACAAAGTTTTTGAAAACATGCACATTACCAGCCGGGCTCTGACAGCAGAACTTCAGCATATGGAAAAGAAAATCTACTTTTTTAAACTAAAAATAAACACAAGATGTTCTGCTGCTTAATTTAACTGCCAGCATTTCTGATTCTTCCTTTTGCATTCTGTAAACCCATATCTTAAATTTAGAATAAGGGTGACAGTCAAATCAGGCTGGAGCAAAGGGAGGTCCCACATCTCAGCTTCAACTTTGCCTCACATAGTTTCAGAAAGCAGGCATCAGCCAGTGCTTTTCTTGTGTGTAAATATGGGATATAGGCAGCACTAATCTGAATATAAAGGATCCCTGCAGCCATGTGGCCAGTTTCCTGCACTGTGAGGAGAGAGCTTGTACTGCTGTAGAAAGTGCTAATAAAATAATGGATGTTCCCTTAGCTTCTCCCCAGTAAAGCCCTGCTTTGTAAACACAGCTGAAGACCTAGGATCTTCATAAACCTCATCTAAAGCACAAGGGATGAGTATGGTACAAGCCCTCTGATATAGTCTTTATCTTTGCAACACACTCCTCCAGCAGAAAAAAAGCAATATAGGAAGGCAGTAGAAAAATACAAAAGCTGTTGATTTTGAAACAATCTGTATGGAAAAGGACACTTTTTCTCATGTTTTGCAGTTTGTTTCTACCAGAATGGTTATTTTACAGATGAATGCACTTAATGAGCTGGACCACCCAGGAACTCGTGATAGATGACAGAAGAAAAGCCAGAAGCCGTGACTCTAATTTCTCTGTGCTGACCACGATCTCCACAAAGTAGAGGTAGCATGTTCACGAGGAGCGGAGGGGCTTTCCTCCATGAGTGCGCAGCAGTCAGTTTTCCCTCCAGTGGCTGCACAAATCGTGCTTCAAAGGACTGTGCAAATGTGGAGCTAAATACCACAACCAAGAAGACAGGATGCTCCACTGTTGTACAACAAAGGATATGCTCTATTTACATTTTATTTCATCTCACTGCTTGGAAGATGCAAGTAAGTTTTCTGATAGCAAATCTTTGAGTGGTGACTTTTTTACCCAATGAAGTCTGGAGCAGCACTGCCTATCACGAAATTACAGAATAGGAAAGTTTTGAGATGTAAAATTCAATTCAGAATATTAGTCAGATTTCAGCAGCAAAAATAAAATGGAAAAAAAAGTGATACTTTCTGAAATATTGTATATATTTCTAGCATTCATCCCATTGTGATGGGACTGTGGCCAAAGCATTTTTCATAGCAACTCCTATTGCCTCAGAGACAGTAACATCAGAGAAGTAGAGTTAGATCCCTATAATATTAATGGAATTATTTTATTTCTTAGTCCTTTAAAACAACCTCTAACTACTTAACCAGTAAAGGTCTCTGAAAATAGCTAGAAAATATGTTTGCATATTTTGACAATGTAATTATGTTTATATTTAAAAGTCATCATTAATAATGCTTCTGATTGTTTATGTTAAATGAAGAAACTAAATTATTGCAGAGTATTTCAGTTTTAACAACATAAATTAAGACAAATGCAATATGTCAAAGAAGAAGTTCTGGAAATAATTTTGGCAATTAAAAAAAAAATTGCTGCCTTAATTATCGTAGATCGCCTTCATCAACTTTAAAGTAGGGTGCTTCTGTCATAGTAGATTATTTTATGTTAAATGCACATGCACACACACAACTAATTCCAACATAAAAATTATTTTCAGCCTTTCTCTGTATGCAGATTAATACATAATTTCTGCAGAAACATTTGAAGCATCTAAAGAATAGCAGGACGTACTTTGCTTTTATCCAAAACATTTTATAACTGTCATTTGTGAATACTCAAAATCACTCTGAGAGTGGGAGGGGGAAATTCTTTCACTGGCTGTAATGGTGGATGAAAAACGTGTGTGCTTCAGGGAGAAGGAAATAGTTCTAATATGAACTAAGGCATCTGAGGACAAGGGCAGGGGAGACCAGGGGGCTGTTTGTTGTTGAACATTTCCTAGAAGACAGCTTCTATAAACAAGCTATGTCTACTAATAACTAAAAACAGAGAAATTGCAAAGTTGGAAAGCGTGGAAAAAACTCTTCAGTATTCAGATACAGAGTTCATCTGATATTTGGCAAATACAATCAACTGTGAATTTTGTGCCAGCGATATATTTTCTAAAATGTAGCACATGGCATTGCTTGCAGTGAATCCAGGCTCCTCAAAACTGTAAAAGGCCCTTCTTCCAGAAGACAAATAAGGTATTTCAAAGAGACATGAGACTACCCAGAAGAAAATACATTGTTTAAAGCAACAGTGGTTCATATCATAGAAGTGAAATCCCTCTGCCCAGAACAAATACAGAAGCACCACTGTTAGAGAATCACTGCATAATTTTGGTTGGAAAGAAGCTCTGGATGTCTGTGGTCCAACCCCCCCACTGAAAGCAGGAGCAGCCTTACTGTTAGATCTGGCTTCAAAGTCAGAACATGTTTCTCAGGGCCATGCCTGTTTCAGGTGTGAATGTCACCGAGGATGGAGACTCTCCTTCCTCTCTGGGCAAACAGTTCTAATTTAAATGTCAATTATGTGGAGTTGTATGTGTGTGCACATCTCAGTAAAAGAAAAAATACGATGCTTCTGGAAGAGTGGAGCAGTACCGTAGTTATAACTATAAACAGGGAGAAGCTCAAGTGCTGGGATGTCTTGGCAGGCATCTGTAGGAAGCTGAATTGCCAGCTGTGGCTTACCTTGGCGATGAAAGCCTCTAGCTTTATTCAGTCTCTTGCCTTTCCCAAGAGCACTGCATGTTCCAGATATATCTGTGTTAGGAGACCTGGGAAAAATAGACATCTATCAGATGAGCAAACTCAGCATTTAAGGAGGGGTTTGGTGGGCAGCAACCTTCTTTTAATTAATGTAATATTAATATGCAAATTAGCAAACTGCTTAACAGAAGAAAATCCAAATAAAGCTTAATCAGCTTGTGCATATAAATAATTTCATATTATACGGTCTACTCAGTCCTTGAAGGCTAATGTTAAACAAAGGGAGAGCTCTCTGCAGTATCTCTAAAAGGACAGGTGCTTCCAGTTCCAGGTAACACAGACTAGTTGTTATTTTATGCTCCCCCCGGGCTGAAAACCAGCCAGGTTAATCCAAAGAACAAATGGGAAGATTTATGAAGACAAGCCAAATAAATACTTTTATCAGAAGAGCAGGTAAAAAAATAGTTACAATGACTGGCAAGATCATTTCAACTCAAGTTATATTTTTTACTTCATTAGACAACAGGGAAGCGGAGTAAATAGTGTGTAAATTAAGTACACTTATTTTAGAAAATTAATTACAAAAATCACTATCAAATAGGACTATAGGTATGTGAAGGCTTATCTGATTGAGAGTGGAGACAAAAGCACTGGGATCATTCATGTATCCCATTAGATTTAATTAAATTAAGACTGTGAACAAATACGCCAGGAAGAATGTAGAGATTTTGGCTTCTGTCCCAGTTATTTTCTTGGGGTCTTTCCTCTGAGGCAATATTTGTGTATCTCTTCTGGTAACTGAACTTTTTCAAAGTCAAGTTTTCTGGTGACCCTATTCCCGAATATTTACTATAAAAGAAAGAATAAGCTCATGTGCAACTGATAAAAATGATAAAGCTGCGGCATTTATTTTTGTGCTTGACTTTAGATGTTAACAGAAAATAGTTAACCTCGAGACAGATGGTGGGAGGATGAAGGAGGGTGAGATTTTTTCTGCTTTAGAGTGAAACACAATTTATGGTGACTCCTTCTTCCAATGCTAATTACCTTTTATTCCGCCCTTTGAGGGTTACCTCTCACCGGTTGTGAAACACCTCCAGTGGTAATTTTATTAATATGTAAACCCCCCTTGGGTACATATTGCCTCAGAAATTTTAAATACTATTCAGATCATACACTCATACTCCAGCCCGGTCAAGTGCATTGTATTTTATCCAGTAATTCCTGAACAGACCTCAACAGACTGGAGCTGATTTTAAGACTATAGGCAGACATCAATTTGTAATTAATAGCCTTTTAAGATGAAGAAACTACCAGATCTCTCAGAAGTTGTTTCAGGGTCTCATTACTCTCACTGATAACATTATTTGCATTTCTTCAGTTCTTGATCCTTTATTTATTACACAATTGAAGAGGGGAAAAACAACATTTTATTTGAGCCAAAGGTTACACAAGTCGTTCTGGAATCACTGGCAAAGTTATATCTCAACTTTCTGTCACGCTTGTAGAGAGTGAATCATGGACTGTAAGCTGTCAGTTAGCTTTTACTTTCAAGATAATACTATCTGACGGAGCAATCCAAGAAGTGGTGAGGAAGAATGCTTAGTTCTAAAAATATTTTTTTAATAGTATATGAGGTGATAAAACTCTCATGTTACTACAGAGAAAGGTGCAAGAAATCTTAAAATGGACAATTATCTTCTTCCCAAGACACAATTTATACCATGAAGCATGAGGGTTAACTGCTTTTTCAAACTTATATTGATTTGTTTTAGTATGATGATATCATTATTCATATAAAATATATTAATAAGTCAAAGCTTTGGGTGTTGTATCTGATAGTGCTAAAATTCTGAGACAGCTGTATGGGCTGTGGGGAATAAAACAACCCATCAACTCCAAACCTTTTCCATTAGATAACCAGAATAATATGTGCACAACATGCTTCCTTTGTCAAAAACGATGGCATGATGATCTTGTTTTTAATTCTGTGCTGACCCAGATGTGAGCACACAATAAAGGATTATATGGAAAACTCTTTATGTTCCCTTTTATGAGCTCAGCTTTGTACCTAATTGAGTGATGCCATCCCAGGGGTAACGAAGATACAAACATCATCAGACATCCTGAAATTCCCAGAATGCAGTTATTTACTGGATAGTAGCTTATTTTGTTTTTACTAGCTTGTAAAAAATAGCAGTAACCCCAACAGGCCGTCCTAATTAAGATTCAATGAGTTTCAGTTTAAATTAAGAAGAGTTAGCATTCCCTGTTTTTAGATTTATCCTGAAAACAACTTTTGAATGAGCAACCTATGCAGCTATGTATGTAAGATATGTCAGAAATGTGCTTGGGATCTGTACCCTTCAGCAATGAGATACACCTATTTCTCTTAACCCGTGCCTGGCATGTTTTCTGTGTGACACTCAAGAAAAACAATGCAGCACAGTGCAGCACAAAAAGAACTCCTCAGTCCTGAGGGATTGGGGGAGTTAGAAGAGGTGGAGCCTCTCTTTGAAATATTTTTTATTAGAAATGGCCATGATGAGGTGACAGAGGTTTCCATGACATCTGCTGTTATCACTTAGTATCTTTAAAAATTGATAAGAATCACAAAAAATATTTCATAATGCTTAATTTACAAAGGCATTTTCATGGAAAGTGGTCATATTTGAGTATCTCCCACTGCAAGTTTGTAAACAGTTCAAGGTACAATCAGATTAACTTGATAGGATGTGTGTAATTCAGTTTGTGCTTGCACAGCAACTTTTTTTCCTTCAAAATGTGTGTTCTTTCTCTCTCATTGATTGTTTTAGGGCAGCAATCTGGAATATTCTCAGAGTCTTTCTTCACCAGGAAGCACAAGTCTACTAAAAGTTGATTTATTCTTCCACCTTTGATCTACTTCTGTAGGTCATTTTTCTATGTTTGTTCTGTGCTCCTGATGGAAAATTACTTGTTTGTATCTAGTGCACAGTGGAACAATGAAGCTAGGCCAGTGCAGACCCTGCACACTGGAATCACACTGAGCAAAGCAGCATATTCAAAGGGTGTTTTGGTCAATATTGTCCGGGTGGTTGGGAGATAAAAGAACTGAAAATGGGAAGAATTAGACTAGGATTTAATTAGTGCCAGCATCCAATATTTAAATACAGAATATGTCTATTAGATAGAGCTCAGGTGAGGCTGGTATTTCACAAGACAAACTTACTCTTGTCTAGTGTCCGCATGGGGCCTAACAGAAACAGGTTTGTGACTGCAGGCAGGATGGAGGGAGACAGCTTCGAAAACAGAGGGTGCAGGAATCCATCCTACTGCCCCTTCACACTGCCAATGAACAGAAGGTGTAGCTCAGTGCATCATGCGTCCCATTCAAGGTCATGGGATCTTCTGTGCTACAGCTGACATTAGGAAATTGCACTCTGAAATAGCTTAGAAATGTGGTAAAACATGTGCTGGAGGTCACCGCTTCCATTATGTGGGAAAGTTCACTGGTGTGCTTTGAGCACAGAACTGGGAAAACTATATTTATCAGCACCCTTGTAAATAGCCAGTAAATAACAGGGTCCTTACCTGCACACAGAGGCATGTTCAGCACAAGCAGTTCCTAACTATCAGATTATGGACCTTATTTCTGACTCCCTGTAATGTTTAGCTTCACAGTAAAAACTGATGCATGGATACAGTCTGAGTCTTCACAATACTTGTTTTCTCTTGTTGTTTTTTAATTTGAAGTCCACATATACAGTGTTTAGCTTGCCATAAATGCCACAAAAATTGGTACTTCTAATTTTCCTTAGAAAACATACTGTAGACTGCAATTTGCAAGTTTTATGTATTTCTGTGACTATAGCAGAAGATGCATTCAACAAAGCAGTGTTAGAGCTTCATAAAGATCAAGTTGATTTTAATGGCAGAAAATCCCTTCCCTGTCACCAGCAGAGGACTGAGCTCCAAATACTCAAAAACTTCTTCATAGGACAGAAAAATGCTGGATGCTTCCTCAAGAGCAGCACTTGAGTATTTGCTGTCCATGATACTAAATATTTATCATTTTTGAAAGATTTGGTGGAAAATAATAGTTGTTGGCCTGAGCAAGTTTCCATGTCAACTGCTCGTATCACTGAGATGCTTCCTGTTTTATATTTTGGTCACTCACTCAACTTTAAATAGAGGATTGTTTCATAAATCACTGAATTATGCTTGAAGCATGTTGGTAAAGCGTTGAACCACGTGATTTGCCAGGCAGTCTATGCTCTCTAGAGATACAAGACTGACTGAAGAGGTGTTGAAAGAAACCGCTTAAGAAGCAAAAAGTAATGTTTGGTACTGCATGTTCACAAGTTGTCAGTGAGCTGCTGTATCAGCACAAGAAAGGCTTACCCAAGACGGAGGACAGCATATGGTCCCAGCTGTTCTGCAGTACGCGGTCTCTCAAGTTCCTGGTCTTACTGCTCCAGCACAGATTTGTCTGAAAACATCAGTGAGAAAAACACATGATCCAGAAATATTTAACCCTCTTTTGCCTTAGCATTTACTTGCAAATGACCTTGTTTGAAAGCAAAGAACTCACTCATCAGTATTTTAGCACTAGACAACATGCTGGGATTGGGCCATGGCAGGATGAAAATAAAGCAAAGGGATAGCTATTTAAAAAATACATTATTAATGCTATAAATTTAAATACCCGGTACACTGGAATCAGAGTGGAAAATGCACTCATTAACATAAAAAAAATTGGGAATTAAAAGAGCTATTAATTTGCCATGAAATCAAGAGATGTAATGTTTAGCAGTGGTCTTACTTCATTTTTATAGTTTATCTTTTGCATTTTTTAAAATATAGTTCATTTGTATTAGTGTAGTCAGTTTTGAGGCTGTAAATATTTTTCAGCTAAATTTTATTAATAATTTAGTATTAGAAAAAGCCATCTAAAATTTCCAAAGCCACCTCAATATATGAGATGCCTAGTGACACTAATTTTAATGGAAAAAAAATTTCCAGCCTTACAAAATACAGCTTTACTTTGCAAAATTAGATTGTGAGTTTAAACATATTGTTAAATTAAGCTGTAGCTTTATGGAAATGATAATAAGTTGCAGCAATATTTTTATCCTCAATATTTTTTGTTAACAGTACCAGTGCATAGCTGTAGCTAAGGCTTAATTGGCACTAGCATATGAAGTCCTCGGGGTGTTTAACTTTATGAAGACATTACATTTGGATTGATTTTTGCCTGCAAATTTCCCACCAAAATTAATTTTTTAAATCATTTTGAGGACTGTGCATTTTAACAGACTTGCATTTTCTGACAACATCACTTTTGCCAGTTATTTCTCAACCAGGAAAATAAAATAAGAATAATTGTCCTGAACTGGGGCAATTTTGAACTGAAGGTTTGGTGAGTGTGTGTATTGAAAAATCAGGTGTAAAGATTTGTGCGTAGAAACTCAAAACCCGTCCCTTGGCTGGGATTTTCTTATGGAATAAATCTTCTTGAGCAATCCCCCTCTTGCCCCTTTGGCAAGACAGTTGCTGCTGAGAGTTATGGATCTTCTGTAGAAGGAACATATATACAGACTTGGAGCCCTCAGCCTGGAAAAGCTCAAGGAACGTGCTACAAAGAGCTGGTTGCCATGAGTGGCATGGAGGGAGCAAAGCAGGAATGATTACACACTGGATCTTCCAAAAGATGAATGAGGGAGCATCTAGCAAAACTAGCAGATAGCAGATTCAAAATAACTATGCTGCTTCACATTATGAGCTTGAATTCCTTGCCATGGGATGCTGCAGGTGCCGGAAGTTTGCATAGGTTGAAATGTAATTGAAAAACTCCTGGGAGAAAATCTATTAAAGACTCACATCAGCTGTGAATGCAATGTCTGTTACTTTTCTCATTTCACAACTAAACCCAGACATGCTGCTGCAGAACTGCACAGGGAATTGGACCCACCCTTTCTCTTTAGAAAATCTAGGATTAAGGAAAGCAAGTTTCTTCCGAGAATCCAAACTAACCCTACTCTGGACAAAATCCTACCCCACGTTTGCTCAGACAGACAGAGCAGAAAGGACTGCCACAAGAACCCACGAGAAGAAACACTGGCTACAGAGAAATAGCTTTGAAGTACTGGACTGCTCCCCCAGAGGAAGAGGCACAGGCAGATTTGGCAGGCAGAGGAGATGTGTTTAAACAAGTCAAAAATCAGGAATTGTAAGTGGGGATGGAATCAAAACCCAACGAGCAAGAAAGCAGAGTTCATACATTATCAGGAAATTGTATTTCACTTGCATTATAGGAACCACATGTAGCGAATAATAGCTATGGATTTACTTGATGACCTTTGTAAACCTAAGAAAATGTGGTTCATTATCAAACATCTTTAGAAGATGAACTGCAATTTCATTTCTTTCTGATTCCTTTCAGCCCTTGATTTCATTTCTTTCTAATAGCTGCTGACCTCGATAACCTAACTGATGCCTTTCTGAGGCAAGAAAGTTCTTTTTCATGCCTAGTCTGTAGCTTCCACAGTACCATCAGGTCCAGACTGAAGGGTCAAGGCACTTGCCAATATTTGCAGTTGTAAAAGGAAACACTGCCAAGGTTTAAAAATTGTCATCATCACTCTCATCAGGGAGATTTTCTGAAGGACTGTGAAATGTAGATTGAACAAAATCTGTGGTGGGTAGGCAATGAGGAAAGCTCACTAATAAATGTCCTCACTTAAAAATGCACAAGCATAGTTGACTACTGCCTGATTGGGGCATGAGCCAGAAACATCCTTGTGTAATTTAAGTTCTACATGCATGCCTCTGCAGCAATGGTATTTCATTTAGTATTAGTGATAGTGGTACAAGATAAAAACAGTAGCAAGTGAGGAAGCTTCTCCATATTTGAAATAACATCTGGGGCACTTACGAAGGACACATTTTTTTTCTGAGCCACTGGACTGAAGTTGAGGCCAGTTTGAGCTCCTCAGTGCAGCCAGCCTGGCAAACGTTTCTCTGAGCAGGCAGTGGCACGAGCAGGCTGAGACACAAGGGATCCAGCAGGATACAATCGCTGCATAATTCCTAGTAAAGCATTTTAAGAACATTCTTAAAACATTTTAAGAGCATTCTTTCTTTTGTGACCATAAAGTACTACTTCCAGCCAGTTTCTTGCTGCTCACTAAGCAGTAAAGATTGAAAATGGCAGAAGTAGGTTTTCTGACATTATTTCTTTGTGTTGACTGTTACCACAGGTCATGAGCTATCTGCCATTCAATGTTGCAACCTTTTTCCTTTCATCAGATGAGAAGCAGTACTGTTTTCCAAAACACTGCCTAACCAAGGAGTTCCTGGAAAAAACTTGTAGCCAATATAGCTGCAAAGGGATGTTGTGCCACTTGAACTGAAAAAAACCCAAACCAAAATCAGGCTACTGTCCATATGATCCATATGAGTATGTACATATGTACATTACTATTAACTCCTTTTACACAGTTCAGTGGCTTGGTACATAAACTAATCTACTTGAAAGAAGAAGTTGTGCTATTGGGATTTTTTTTAGCCAGCAGTCACAAAAGGGGAAATGAGCAGACACCATTCCTTTTCAAGATGTTTTGTGACTAAGCAGCATTCCTGTTTGCTTGCACTGGATATTTAATAGGTAAGAGATTCAATAATTAAAGTGTACTGTAAAAGCCACTTCAGGAAACTCGCATCATGCTATCTCATATTGAAGAGCCGCCTTTAAATATCACCCAGGAGAGCATCGGTGCATCAAACTGATGAGTTCCCCTTTCCAAATTCCCTTAACTTAGGGAAAGCTGCCACAGAAACAGAGCGGGTTTAGCTTGGCCTTGATTTAACTAGTCCATTGTAAAAATACAACAGAAGCCTCATCTTGCTATTGATTCAGCAGGAACAAGTTTCACACTGCCAGCATCACACATCAAAGTACTTCTGCAACAATGAAATTTTCCAGGTGTTAGGCAGATTTATTATAAAACATGAAAGAAATTACAATATCTAAGAGTATTTGAGTCATCGCATTTCCAGCGCATAGCTTCCACTTCACAAGTCACAGAACTCAATTTGTCCAGGATTTCTAAAACTGACACAGATTCCCAGACAATAAATGTAATAATTATTACCAATTATGGCACTGTCTTGAAAGAAATTTGCATGACAAGGTTAGGCTTTACTGCTTTTTGTTGCTGTTGTTCCGTCACTTACATACACAATTTTCTTTTCAATGTAGACTGAATTTGCCATTATGAGCATCTTACATATCTGACCTAAAAATATTGTGCCTTGATGTACAAATACATGTGTTTAATATTGATGATAAAACTGCATTTTCTGGATTCCCTGAAAATATTTGGTAGTTTATGTGCTTCAAATAAGCTGCTGAACTGTAATGACCAGAAGACACTAACTCTTGTCTGGAAAAGGCCAATGTACTTAAAATTCTGCTCTTGAAAAATGCCTGGTGCTCAAGGACAACTCTCCCAACCATGTGCCAAAAATACATAATGTCAAACTTCCTACAAGAGTCTTGTATATGTAAGTTGAGTGGAACCCGAGTATGCAATAGCATGCAATTAAAGTAGGATTTTCTGTTCTAACTAGGCCATCAAACTATTTTCATTATTAAATATAATTTAGTTATTTCCCTACCCTTCTGTTTGCAGGTTTTCAAAATTCCAGTTTGTAAAATTTCATTTTTTGGAATGAGTTAATTTGATCAGTGTCCCCATTCTGTACATCCTGCTGTGGATGTGCACAAACCTCTTTGTGTAACCTTAATTTTTAAATGAAGTAGATTGAATATATCTGATTTATCCTTTCAAAATGCATCTTCGTCCATCATAGCTGAGACCAATTAACTTAGTGAAAGGAACATTTTCCAAAATAGTGTTTAAATGAACTGCAGAAGTGCTATTGAAAGCTCATTTTGAATATGCAGTTCTGTGTATTGACACTGGTTCCAAAAGTCCTGTCAACCTTGCGAGGGGCTGGCCCCTTGCTCCCGAGCTATGCATATCAGGCCTGAGGACAAGCAAGTCAGCAACAAACGACCAGCACACTTCTCAAAATGTATTCAAAGGATAGGAAAGAAAAAAAGAAATCAGCCTAACACCTATCTAATTGAGATAAACTTCTAAGGCAGTTGTGGTCAGCAGGAAAAGCAACTGTGAACAGAATCCAATTGTTTTCTTCTGGGGATTTTTTTTAGTTTTTACCTCTAAAGCAATGGACTGTTTAATAAAATACTTAACAAAAGCATGCTGCTTTTTGACAAAATGTGCTGGTGGTTGAGAAGTGGTTACAAATTGCATTTTACTGACTGTACAATTTATGCTTAAAGGTGCTTTCTTTTTAGTTATGTTAAAAATTTGTGCACATGTACACAGTACAAAAAAAAAATTACAGACCATATTAAATTAATTGTTTATCCATGACCCAATACTAGTGAAGAAAACTGGATAATTATACAACTATGGAAATTTTAATAGTTATATTTTCTGATAAACTTCTGATATCTTGGATGACTTTATACACCCCATATCTAACACTTGCTCTATATGAAATTTTAATGACATGTCTGTTTACATACTATAATCTGCTGGAAAATGTGCATTTTCTCTTAGGTTTTGGGACTATTTGTTTTCTCCTGAAAGAATGGGAAAGAAAAGACAGAAAATCTTCTACCATTTTTGTATCTGTGTTCAGCCTCAAATTCATGTGTTATTAAATTTGATACTTGCCAGGTTTTTCTCAAGTGCCTTGTAGTTTAGGTGTCTCTTTGCTATTCTGGCCCCTGAATCTGCAGTCATAATGTTTTGGTAGGTTTCTATTCCTGCTTCCAGGCAGGGTCACAGTACTACAAGAATTTTTTTTCCCCATAATTTATTTTATGTCCTGAGAAAAGCCAGTACCTTAGAAGCACAAACAGGAAAACACAGTAAGGGAAGGGAAGAAATTAATCCACGTTTTCAAAAAATCCACGTTTTCAAAAAATCCACTTACTTATCAATAATTATTGTCTGTATACTATCACTTATCTTCCTTGCCATAAGTTTGAGGAATGAAAATGAAATTTTGGGGTGGCTGTCAGGCAAGACTGCTTTAACTGGTCGGGAATGCATTACCATTTGATCAGAAGGGTGTGCTGACTGATGGCACATACAACTATTCTTCACAATCCTTCTAGGCCAAACCGACATTCTAAGCACCTTTCCAAGTACTTCATGGGTCATTTTTCATCATCCATATGTCCATAGTCACGCTCTCTCCAGCCTTCCCCTCTGCCACGTCCTGGCACCCTGCAGCCTGTACTCAGACCCTGACTACGCCTGGTTAGCTAATGCTGTGGACTGGGCTGTCTCCCAGCTTGGCAGCAGGCTATCACTTAGAAGGCTGATTTCGCAGCTGTCTTGTCTCCTTATCCCACCTCCTTTCTGCTCTGGCCCCATGATGTTTAAAAGGCAACTAAAAATAATATAGTTGGGCTCTGGATGTTATTGACACAACCAGTTCTCGGCTTCCTTGGATTAATGATGTATGTGTCTGCCTTGACTATGGTGCCAAATCTAGTTATTTTCTTGCAAGTTGCACAGTACCTCCTCAAGGCCCCAGTTGTGTAATTATGCAAGAAAGCCAGCAGCAGTTGAAAAGAAAGTTTCTAGGCTACATGTTTGTGGCGAAAGATTTGAAAACACAAGGAGCCTTATACCCCAAGGCTCCTAAAAAGGCAAGGCAAAAAAAGATCCTACGTTGTTTTCTTTTTTCTTCACGATTTAGAAGTTCATTTCGTGAATTTTCTGGGCTCTGAACTCACTTTTCAGCGCATGGGTTTGGCATTGCTAATGTAAACACTCAGTAATTAGCACAAAGTGTCCCTTTATTTTGGGATCCAGTAAGTCACTTAGTTATGAGAAGTATTTCCCAATGTGAAAAAGTCTTCATGTATTATAGCACTAGATGCTATATCACTATTGCAGACTCTCAAATAACAAAATCAATCTTATAAATTTTCAGTTCAAGGCACTATATTATAATAACGAAGTCAAGCCAGATAATGCTTAAAGATCCATTGTGGCTAAGTGTTTTTTCAAATTCCTAGAAACTAGTCTCAAACACTGATGCATTGTTGTTTTTCACATTTTGTTCGTTATATTGCATTAATAAGGAGAGAAATTGCAATTCACATTACCATGTAATTGTAATTCTAAGATATGAACTGCTTTCTATTGTACACTGAGCTGAAATAATTGAACTGATTCCACTTAGGCTGGTCTTTTTCAAGCTGAAAAAGGTGTTTTTCTACTTTCTCTCCTCTGCACGGTAGGACGAATACTTCTGCAGTTATCTAGCAAAACACAGCTTTTTAATCATTCCCTCCTCTTCTGCCTACTAGCTGATATCATCCAAGTGAAGCCTTGGAGAGTAATTTCTCCTCACAATTTATACTTCACATTATCTTACATCTACCAACACTATCCTTTCTGGAATTATCCTGAAAAATGCATAATAATTCATATCAAAACTTCGAGGCTGGCTTTTGGTGCTGGGCACATAATTTTGTATATGTATTTGAGCAAAAAATTCAACTCTCTGTGCATATTTGTGTCTAGAAGTTTCCCTTCAGATGGTGGACACTGCACTGACTGGGAATCTAGCAGTTTCCAAAACTGAATCTGTTTTATTACATTTGATCATATCAGTTCCTTTGTACATAGCCACCATTCCTGTACCACTGAATTTTGTGCTTAAGCGTAGCTAGAGATGGAAGTACATTGAGCACTGTCAGTACATGGAGCCTTTCTAACCAGGGACTCTGAACCATAAACTATAATGGCAAGTGAGATCCCACTAACACGCATCTGAGTGACATGAAAAATTAATGCTCTGGCCTGACTGAATGTTAATTACATTTTTCTGAAATCATAGAAGACCAAGGAGGTTAAACACAGCTTGCGAGTTACCACATCAAAACAGTCTAATGTGACACATAGGAGCACAGTGAAGACACTGGCTAAATTCATTTGTCCCTAGGAATTTCCACATAGCACCCAAGACGTACATCACCTTGCTACGTACAGCACATCCTGGTCATGCCCAGAAGATGTTCATCAAGTTGCACATAACATTAACAGATTTTAGCAACTACCACCTTAATTAGACTGTCTTAACTAATTATTGATTTGTTTACTATTTCTCCCCTAAGATACAGCTAATTATGGCTGTATCTTATAGCCATATAAGATATACAGGCCTTCTTATAAAATCTATTTTTATGTTGAAATTTAAGGGTGGCTCCTGCAACATGACTGACCAGCAACAAAAAACAGGCATGGTTAAAAGCAAGCCTACAGCTTTAAACTTTGGAAGTCAGATTTATCCATTTAATGTTGGTTATCTCAAATTATACAATTAGTTCATTGTCTGGGCACTCTCTACAAGCAATGAGGAGACACACTGTAAAGGACATTTCTACTCCTGCAGGTCAGGATGGGCTGACCCTTACCCCAGTGGCTGGTGTCCGAGTAGGGCTCTTTGGTAGGACTGCTCCCAAGGCAAATGCTATGGATTGCACGTGGTTGACTTTAGTGACATTGACTGAAGTCACTGTGACTTCAGTTTAACTGTGTTCACTTAAAAAAAAAAATAGAAATATTAATTTTGTGGTAATGTCAATTTCTTGCACACAAAAAAATGTAAAGGGATTTTAAATGAGAAGTATAAATCCCATCCACTGCAGCTGAGACAGTAATTTGGGTTCAGTACAGCACTTCGTACTGAAATTGAAATCACTGTGCTTCCACAAATATCAAGTTAAATTATGAGCTGCAACTGAAAGTTGATAAAAAGATTCCTTTGCATTCACAGGAATGATTACATTTAATCCACTTACCTCCTATTACATGTTCACCAGCTATTCCCCTCCTTCAGGTGTCTTTCACTAAGACATGCCAGTTGGCACAGTCCAGATGGAGACCTGGGCAGGATGACGAAAAGGCAGGACAAACTGTCTCAAATGAGGGCACTAGAACCTCTTCTGGGACATTTCAACATGCTAGTACAGATCCAGGCATGGTGATAAAGTTAAGAGTTATGTTCATTGCAGAATGCAGGAATACACAGAGAAGTAAGTTTACCTAGGCAAACTGAACTCAGATGTGGGTAGTCAGTGTGCCAAGAGGAGTATCTTTTATTCTATCATCACAAGGCACTTACGGAAGCTATTATGATTAATATAGGAACTTATGGAAGAAATCTATTATTATTTATGGTATGGATATATGAACACTAGGGCTTCAGTTCTTGACCTTTATCACTGGCAATTTCTTGCCTGGCTCCCTAGAATTTATAGAAAGGAAAACGTGCACCCATCTAAATGTACAAAAGCACACTACTTGCTATAGTCTGCTTCTTAATGAAATTGTGACTCTGACAGTCACCCAAAAGCAAAATGTGACCCTCTGTATATTAACAGTATTTACAAGGCATTAGGTAATTCCAAGACAAGATGTGTTTGCTGAAATGTAAAACAATAAGCTGTCAGGAAGGGTTGGTGAAGGTCTTCTGCACAGTGTGGCAGTGCACTTAGCAGTTTCAAAGCAATTTGCATCACTTGAAGCTGATTTATGTTGTTGTAAACAGAGCTTTTTCCTGCATTACAGGAGGTGGGACATACAATCAGACAGGCTCAAGACAGTTTCTCTAAAGTTTTTTCATTTGCAGAAGTACATCATCTCTCTGCTGTATGCCAATGACAGTAAAATATTCCACTCATTTCTAAGAGTCCTCCACTCTAACGCACCCTCCCTTCTTCCCTATGTCCAGCTGTCACTCAGTTCAAATGACATTGTTGTTATTCTAGTTGTCAAGGTTTTAGAAGGGCAATACTAAAAAAGGTATTGGGTTTGGAAAATATGTTATGTGTTCTTGGAACTGCATATAATTGGTGACCTCATGACTTTAAATATAAACTCCGAAACCTAAGAATTTATCTGAAGAAATAGTAAGATTTCATGCGCATTTTGTTAATCATGCTCATTTAGAGTGACTTGAGGAGGTTTCTTGTTTTGTTCCTTTTTTCTTAGAATTTGCTTCTCAGTACTTGACAGCACTGGCCATTGTTGAAGGTAGTGGGCAAGTGCCCACATGCTTCTCTGCTGAGGCTCTGTCCCAGACCGCTGTGCTATCCAGCCCTACCGCAGAGCAGCTCTGCCAATATGCTTCAATTTCCACTCGCAGCTCCTAACTCCATCCCTCTCCTCTTCCGTCTGTCCTTTTTAGGCCTTGCCATTCACTCTGCTATTGGGATGCTATCCAGGACCACAAAATAGACCTGTAACAGGGACACAGATGACTCCTCCAGAAGGACTACCATAATGAGTGAGACCAAAAGTCCACCACATTCAGCATCTCCCAACAACAGCCCATAGCAGATGCTTAGGAAAGGAATATTAGCAGCAGGATGGGCAGAGGAAGACTCTTCCCAGTCCCAGGAGCACTATCAGCACGTCTTTAGCACATGTGCAGCTACACATGTCCTTATTTCCATATATTCTTAGTACAATTTGGATCAGAAACAAATTGTGACAGGGTGGCTTTCTATTACATCATGAACATTGTGGTCTAGTAAAAATTGCCTCATAAATACAGCTACCATTTTCAAAGCCCCATTTACTTATAGATTGCACAGAGCAAATCTCAGGATGTTTACAGAGACACAAACAAGAGACATGTTCCAATGACTGAAGCCATTATGTGTGTTTTGGGAGAATATGAGATGGGACAGGACCAGTCTGTCACTTTTCTTCTGCTCGAGCCCTTTGGAAGAGGAGCTGCTGTTGCTGTCCCTGCAGGGACCCGCACAGCAGAGGGGCTCTGTGCACACACTCACTGAAGGAAAAGAAGCAAGAGGGTGGGTGCTGAACAAGGCCTCCTCTTGCAGAGACTTCCCCAGCAGCCTGCAAACAGGGCAAGCAATATGCAAAATCACCTTCATTACAGATGACTGCACGGACAGCACTGTGTGCAAAGGGAATGGCAGAGATTAGTGTAAAAGCTCCATTTGTTCCCAATTTGACTGCATCTCGTGCCTGACTGTAGCCCCAAGGAAGACTGTTACTACTTGCATCAGCATACATTGATAGGAGGAGGAACAGATTTCACTTTACCCTTTATTTGAATTGAGCTGGGGGAGGTTTTCTTGTCTCATCAACACTGGATGGAATAAATACCTCTTATCACTGTGCCCACACGTACCATACCGTACACATCACACATCAGGATAAAGGTTTTCCTGCTCCTTCTAGTAACCACTGTATGATTTTAGCTTTAAATAGCTAATAGCTTCTTGTGTTTCCTAACTGGACTATTCTCTCTCTTTTCACTCTGCAAGGTTGCAGTTGTTTAGTAAGTGTAACATCCTCCCTTAAAAAAATCGCTACTTATAGACAATATGTACACAGGCACACACTTTTTGTCTTTTTTTTTTTTAATTGTTTTGCCTCTTTGGTTCCCGGATTGTGGTCTTATATTTTTGAACTTGTAATTTCATTTCCCGTTTCTTATTTCTGTTGTTTAGTACACAGTCCCTGAACTATGCTTTGCCTTTTGATGAACATTCCCTCTCGTAAAAACAGCAGTACAACAAGCCAAGCAGCCACTGTCAGCTGAACTGATTCCTGCAGTTGGAAGCAGAGCCATTCTTATTAGTGTAATTAACTTTTGTAGCTTAAAAGAACATGCACCCTCACTGATCTACAGTATGCAGCTGGTGATTAAATTCCAAAAAATTCATTTCACTAAGACATTTTGTTCTATTCCAGTTCTCCTGGGATGATCACATGGTCATTCAAAAATTGTTGATATGCACTATTCTGTCATTAAAAGGAGCTGAGAAAGCTCCTAATACAGAGACATGGATTATTTCTTTTGAATCAGACTACAACAGACATTCTAAAAATAGCTGAGGAGAAAACAACAGTGTCTTAAAAGCCAAAAAAGTAAAGTAAACAATAGATAAACCTAGCCGAGAACCAAAAACAACACACGCCAAAAAAATATTCAAATAAACCCCCCAAACAATCAAAAAAACCAAGCAAAGACTGGAAAAAAAGAGTTGTGAAGTGTCACTGGAGACAGGCACAAAGGATGGTGAAGTCAGAAGTGCACAACAACACGAACAGAATAATATCTTCAGATGTCTGCAGGGTAGCTAGTGGGGAAAGGGAAATCTGGCTGGGGAGACAATATTTCTATGTGTATCCATTGTGGGTACAGAGGCACCATTTAAAGTCAACGCCCCCCTTGTAATTTGTGTACCTTGTGGGCACCAGATGTGCAATGGATGTTTAGATATTTCTTTTTAATATATCAAACAGGTGGGATTTTCCCCGGCATTGCTGGACATATCACTACTATCACAATGAACTATATTCATTTTACATTTCTTCAAGGAAAGAAATAGTCACTGGCTTGAAGAAAAAGACAGAGATCATTGATAGGCACTTCTATGTAATAACTAATGTTTAGAAGGGGATCTAAGTCTCATCTGATTGTTAAATAAAAAAGGAGAAAGGTAAGCCTTTGAAAGTCTGTTGAAGCTTTAGCAGAGACAATTTAAAAATTGGTTCTCGAGGGAAATTATATTCTTGGATATTCATAAACCAAAGAATTCTTCTCCAAAAGCATCTACTCTGTAGCTGAAAAAAGCGGCTTTCATTGCCATTGAAAAACTGCCTGACATGCAAGTAATTTTCTCCTGAAAGCTAATTTTGTCAAACAAAAGTCAGTAATTTTCACTCAGGTTCATCACCAGCACCACAAGGAGGCTTAAGTTGCATAGTATTCACCCCTCCTTCTCGCGGATGCAGGCTTTCCTCCTGGACGTCTTGGGAGCAGTAAGTCCCACCACACACTGCCTCTTCTCACCCAGGGACCCAGCCTGGGCAGCACGCTGCCACGGGGAGATACCCGGACTGCATCTCTCCCAGATAATTCGGATAGCACTTCTAGCTTCTACCCTACCTTGCTGCCTGCGGGTCAGATAAGCATCCAAATGTAAGTAGTTTTGTAATCCTAAGGGCTCACCAAAGACTAATATCTTCGTTTTGCATCATATGTATATGTATTGTGCAAATTCCTTGCCACTTTGTCGTCCTACCCTTTCAGCTCTTTCCTCTTGTCTATTTTTTAAAAAAATAGAGCCCTTGGACTAACCTTCAATTTCTTGTTTAACCGAGGATGCTGCTTCAGTCCCATATACTTTGTTTTATTAATCTTTTGCTACAGGCATTTTCTTGACAGTTCACTCCAGGTCTTCTACTTCAAATATTTGTTTTGTCTCCATGCCTTTTAGATCACAAGTTTTTTAGCGCAGGGACTGACTTATTTTTTTCTGTTAAAGAACACTCTTACTCTACTTCATCCATTGTAGATTTCTATGCGTATATTGTATATATAGATTTGTGGCATAAGGATACCAAACAACTGCAAATCTTAATTCCAACTCATGGTATATTCCCTGTTTCATAATCACATTACATTATCAATCAAATAATATCTGTCTCACTGAAATTAAATAATACATGTTTTTGGAAACTCTCACCTATAGCCAAATGTCAGTCATTGTGGAATGCTTGCTTGGAAGGGGGAAAGACCAGAGAAGCCAACAGAAATATTCTACCCATTGGTGAGAGGTAAAATGAAGGACCCAGTTGCCTTAAAACTGAAACAAGCAAATAAATTCTCTGCTGCCCCAAACCCTGCCTAAACTTCAAAAAATGTTAACATCTTACATGTGTCAAGAGGATTATTTATGAAACTGTTTGCTTGTCAGCCACAGCAGTACATTCCGTCCCTTTGCTAAGATACTGTAAATTCATGAATGATGAGCAAAAGTCTTACTTTGGCAGAAATATTTATATTTAGCTGAAAAAGAAAATTATCAGCTCGCTTCAATGCTGAGATAGTCTTTCAGTGACTAGTGGTATGCAATTATACCATGCTCTCTCCCTATGCTAGGGCTCTAATTTGTAGCAGACCGCGTTTGTTAGTTCAGTAAAGGATTTCAGTTTGGCTAAAGCAGATTTTTTTCCTTGACAGCTTCAAATTTTTCTTCTAGTGTTAAATTTCCAGGCTTTGTGCGCATGCTTTCTGTTGCTTCAACTTGTGAACAACTGTTAATATCCTCCTGCAGGGAGAGCTGGGTGCTAGTAGCACCATGATTGCCAGCCTGTCCCGCAGCTTCTGTGCATCGGTGTCCGAGCCGGGAAAAGCAGCGCGCTCTGCTTGTAGAGCTGTGCTTCTAGCTCACTTGCTGCAGTCCCAGCTGAGGCACTCAAGGCTGAAACTTCTTACTGATAGGTTTTCACGTAACAGTCAACTACACTCTCACCAGCTGAGATAAAAGAAAGCTTCCTGCCCAAAGTGGTGGTTTTTCAGTGGATGATTTATGCCAAATTTATGCTTCTCTATAGTATCATGAGCTAGAAGAAGGCTGGTGTCTGGGAGACAACAGTAAGTGTGAACAGGCTCTATAAACCAGTCTCACAAATAAACCAGTCACACAGATGCTTTCATTAAAGCAAAGTATGTTTTGTTTCCTTCTCCAAGTTGTAAAATAAGCATTTTATTGCTTAGGGGACTGATGATCTGAAACCAGATTAATTTCTACAGCCAGTGTTAGGCTGGAGGTTGGACTCAATGATCTAATTGTCCATCTGCCTGTTAAAACTATGATTCTATGAAACACAAGATGTTTTTCAAAGAAAGAGAGGTAAAAAGCTGCTGTTTGAGAACAGCTGTAAAGGGCTCTCCTCCCATCACTCTGCAGAGATCAAACAAAAGGGACAAGAGACCACCTTTTATCCTGCATCCCAAACATCTCCCTAGGTGAAGAAGAGTCCAGAGCTGACACCTCTGAAGCTAATCTCCTCCGCATTTCAGGGATACCAGAACTGGACCCTAATTTTCTCTGGTTTTGTTTTAAACCAGAGCATAAGAATAGTGTTTGCTGTTAATAAAAACCAAATTGCAACAAGGTTCAGCAGTTCATTGCAGTAATTCATCCTGAATGGTGGACTCTCCCAGGTTAGCACGGACACAGAAGCATTAAAAAATGAGCCTTCCTCATGAAAGTCCAATACTCCCTGTCTCAGAATGTAGGGTCCAACCAGGAATGGTGGTCTCCTCCCTGAAAACTCTTGTGAGCAAACTGGTATGCACTTAAGAATGGAATGGGAAAAGTTGATTGAGTTTCCATTAATGGAATGTTAACCTCCTTGCTCATCAGAAAGAATGTGGATCATGACTTTATAAATATATGTCTGTAATTATAATCATAATGCTTTATAAAAAAGAACAACCATTCTGGCTGGATATTAACTGTAAGTTTCCACACAAACCTGAAATCTATTTTAAGCAAGTATGTGATCTAACAAATGTCAATTTGGTACATGCTTGCAAGAAGTCAGATATAAATTTGGGCAATGCTTTCAAGTAGTCATTTACTAGCAATGAATAGAATATAAGAAACTGGAGGGGGTGGAGGGGAAGCCTTCCCTGGGACTGACCACAATTCCAGCTCATTAAATCCTCATATTTTTTTTTAATGCAATGTTTGTTCTCATTATTTATCTTCATTTCATAACGGAACACTTGTTCTCATGAAAACATAACTTTGTTCTCACACCCTTTCACAGTACATGCCAAACTTTGTTTCTGACATATTTAGTTTTGTTGGTATTCCACTACAACTTGGAAAAAGTAGTTACTGAATGACATGAGGGAGCCATAAACGTTAGCACAAGATGATTGCAATGCCAACAAGTTATCTGTAGGATCTGTTACAAAGTCAGCTGAGCTTCTGACCATTTGAAAAACAACCACTGATGAAACTCTAACACACACAGCACACATTTACTATTATCAGGAAATCTTCAATATTTAGACAGAGAAACAACCTCAGATTTATAAGCATTTTCTCTCAGTGCAGACCTTCCATTTTTAAAAAATGCAATAACCAGGTAAACTCATGTTCTTTCATGGAACCACCACTAAAAAGAAGACGTGCTTTGGGAGAGAAGGGGTTGAAACCTAGCTGATGATTTCCAGAAAGAAAACTTCAGCTCTGCTTAGCAAACCCTGAATTCTGTAAGTTAGTATGAAGAGCACCATTTTCAACACTCCCAAGGCCAAACGCTAAGAAGGGATCTCTGAGAACCTCCGTTTTCACTACTCTTCCCAGTGTTTTTGGTTCTTCTCTTTCCAGTTTGACGAATTTAGACTTTATACTTATTTACGGGTTTTAAACAAACAAAACTTCACCCACACAATATGCAATACGCATGAGATATAATTGAGGCTAGTGATTAAGATATGCAAATCTAACCAATATATCATTCCTGACCTCCCATACATTAAAAAAAAAAACAAAACCCAAACCAACCACAAACCATAACAAACCCCAGCAACTTCCAGAGACTTTAACAGAGGATTACTTTGCCATTTCAGAGTTCTTTCTAAATATAGTTTTAGGTCACTTCATAGCACCAAAAGAAAAAGCAGCAATGAAGGTACCTCGAGAATTATCTTAAGTGTACTTATGTACACGTAAGTACATATAGCTGTGTTATGCTACCCTGATTCGCACGGCATAGTGATGCAGAACAGTTGTGCAACTAGAGAAACATCAATTATTGCTTCCATTCAGAAATAAACACAGGGGGTCTGAGCCAAGCTCTCATTGCCAAGTACTGCTGATCCATACTCAAACTTGAATTCCTCACTCTCCTTTTTCCTTCCCCTTTTTATCTGAATCCAGAAGATGAATAAAAAATATTCATTTCCCTAAAATTTGATACATTTAAAATTCAAGTCTCATTCTTGTGTCTCAGCCCATTTCTAATTAATATCTGTTTTACTGTTTTCATGTTTTCCATTTCACTGAGCAAAACAGACCACTGATCTGTCCATCTTCCTGAAACAGACATGAAGCTGAAAAACAATATGATCTTCTCATTTATTCAATCACTCAAAAAATGATGGCCCTGCACTCTGACTTTAAGCTATCATTGAGTTTTATTCTGGTTGGAACATTTTAATAATAAAAGATATTGAAGTTCCTATAATCAGTGAATATTCATTAATGCAAAATCACATAGCAATTCCTTATAACTATATGAAATGTCCAAAGCATTGACCATTGAAGGAATTATAATTAAAGTTATTAAAATGAATTAGAAAAGAAGATAGTAATTAAATCCCAGTTACTGGAATGTAAAACTGCTCTGAAATTAAATAATACGGATGGCTCCTCCAGAAAGGGGAATGTTGGTAACATTTCTTTCCTTGTAGTTATCCAAAATTTAAGCTAATTTTTATGGTAAGATTTTTTTCCTTGAATAAAATTCTTTACCAACAAAGTTTTTCTAAGATTATTATCCTGCTATTTCTTCTGCGAAACTCATATTGTTCAAGTCTTTCCTTTACAAGACAGACCACTGCATTAACAGGCCTGGTAAAACTCCATGGTCTTACCACTGGCTGCAAAAATAACAACATGGTGGTAGAGTTAATGCCTAAAGTAAAGCAATTTCTCAGTGAACTATTCCTTTTTCCAAACGTAAGTGGTAACGACTAATACTTTTCCTTATCTTCATCTCGTCAGATTTACTGCAGCAAAGATCTGTTTTCATTTCCCCAGTAAACATCCCCAGTAAACACTCACACTAATAGGCTATCTTTGCCAGTCTCCCTCTGGTTCAGTAAATAAATTTTCTTGTAGCATACAAAATCTCAGGCTGCAGGAGTGGACTGAGAGCCTTTCCATGCTAAAGGCAGGGAAGGGCAGGCAATTCTGATGGGAGGAAATCCAGGGGCAGCTCCCAGGCGTGAGATCAGCTAGAGCTAGATTTCTCTGCTTTGCTGAGAAAGCAAGCTAAGATTTGCTGGCTCTTAGTGAATAACTTCAGTCCACTGAGGTAGATCTCTCATGTTCTCCACCACGTCAGGCACCATTTGCTCTCCTGAATGTTTTTCCAGGAAACAGTTGCATTTTCCAATTGAATCTGCTCAATGGAAGATTCAGTCCCATATATATGAAAGAATTTTAGATCACTACTTTTACAAACATGACTACATCCTTGTTTGTGTTTCCAACTGACAAGTTAATCCTAGCTATCAGAAAACTCAGTGCTCCAATCTGAACCTCTGAGAAGAAAGAGGTGTATATATAGAAGCTAAGTAAACATTTTATTTTCCTGGTTATAACAAAGTCAGTCTGTCATTTTTCAAGAAAAGTCATCCCATAGTTGCAGAGACTAAAAATGGTAAATTTCATATAAAACCAGGAATTAACTGTCTTCTAAGACTTTCTACATTGATGTTAACTACCTGTAACATAAACACAAACATGTGAAACTAATTATGCTGCAGGGCCACAAAAGACTAAAGTGTATCTTTATGAGTAACAAAATCATTGTAATGTTATTCTTGTGACTGCTGATGGAAATATTGATTCACTGTCCGTTGTTAAAATAATATTGGAAAAAAACATTCATGTTCAGGGGAGAAAAAACTTCCCCCCAATCTCTTTCTCAGCCATGAATAAAAGAAAATTATAATAAATAATACAACCCTTAGTTAACCATGCTGCACAACAAAGCTTAGGATTTGTGTTTAGCTCCTGTGTCAATACACTAGAAGATCTGGTCTGTGCTATGGATAATTCAGAAGCTAGCAAACACACCAATCAAAGAGACAAGAAACAAATAGGCATTGATAGAGGAATTAGGGGAGGTCTGTTTTGAAGAATTTTGTTGCAATTTCTTGAGGAGTAAGACTCTTTTGAGTAATACAACTTTCAGAATAAAGTTGTCTGAAGTCCTCGTTGAGTCAAGAAATGTTTTAAAGGCAACATTGCATGTCAGCACCTTTAATTTCTTCACCAATGAGAAGAACATCAGGAGTGCTACATGGTCCAAAAGCCACTGGGAATGGGTGGAAAGTATTGCCCCACTTTGGTACTATATGTGTTGCTGTTTTACTGACCCAGAAGTGCACACAGCTAAGGCAGGACCTAACTCATCAAAGAGCCAAAGATGTTCATGAGAGCCCTCCATGAGTGGCTGGACTTCTTACTTAAGTAAGAGCGCAGTATCTCAGTTTTTGTTTCTCAGTATGATTGGTAAATGCGCAGGACAAAGCAGTAAAATGGAGGCTGGGCTGATGAGGACCAACCAGCAGGTTTGGACAGCTATTGAGAAGTTTGCAGAACAGCTTTATCTATTCTGTGCTCACATCCTTATCTGTTCCTTATCTCCGACTTGTCCCCTCACTTTAGATTTTGCACTCAGATCTTCCCACCACTCCTTGTGTCCCAAGGCTTTCTCCTTCCTCATCCCTTGCTTCCCCCAATAAAGCAATGTTGTCCGTCTGTCCAGCATGCCCTCACTTGGAGCAAAGTGGAAGCAAAGCAGAGCTCTGCTGCCTTGGAGAAATCAGGCACAATCAACCTGTGCATAGAGTGGTCCCAAGGAGAAGCCCAAGTCAAACCATAACAGCATTATATAGCTGTCCCGGGAATGATTTTGTGACCACACAACCATTATTCCTGCTGTCACACTTACCAGCTAACCAATGGCTCCCGAAAGCCTGGAAAAAAATGCTAAGGCTAACCCTGTTCAGAAGGAATTAATTTCAGTAGGGTTTATGTCCACAAAGGCCTCTAAAAGATGCCCAGTGCTGACCAAATTATGCTTGTTTTGTTGGGATTTCTTCAATAGGTCTAGCTGTCTTTTAAACTTTCTTACTTCAGCTAGATTTGAGTATATTCCCAAGACTGACTCTCTCTTCTTAGCAATGCTATAATTTCAGAAAAAATATCAGGAAGGAAAACCAGCCCTTGTGTTGGATAGATTATACATGAAATTTTATGTGGAAGGAGGCAGAAATTGCTCCTTTTGAAACCAAAAATCCCTACCACTTTTCCAGGCAAGACTGCTACACTTACTGAGTTTACATGTCCATGTTTACAGTTCTTCACCAGCAAATCAGCCTGACATAAGCCTGAAATTACACGTCTGAAAGTATGTCTCCTCTTCACAGTAACAACTATTACCTGTGGCCAATGAAAAGGCATTCAAACACTATAGGTAGTTGTTGGTTACCTTTCCCTGGAATATCAGCTCAAAGAACAAAACATGGTGAGAAGTTTTCTTGGCTTCTGGGTGCTAATCCAAGTCCTTTGGAAGCTCAGCTGTCATCTTATTGTTTTGGAAGAAGGATAGATTGCTCTCATACTCCCTTACTGAAACTGGATTCTGACCACTTTGTAGTGTACTCTCTGCTAAATGTTAGGCTGTGAAGAACAACTGATTGCTTTGACAGCTAAATGCACACAGCAGACTTCAGAAAAGCTTTTACTGTGACTGGCATATGTTGCAACTTCATTGGTGTTGCTTTAAAGTCAGTAAAACATGTTTAATAGTTTCAGTGGCAGATGACAGTGCCATCCTTAACACTAAAATATTATGGAAAACTGTTTCATCATCGTTAAAGATGGATCTCCTATTGTCTGGTATTGAAAATAGCCTAGCTATAGGAACCAAATGATTTCTAGTGCTATTACAAACATTTCGGTAGGATCCTTGCTCTCCTGGCAGAAGAGATATTCTATCAGCTATGTTGTTGATTACCTTATATTCTTTCCTTTCGAAAAATTATGTGTAACTGAATTAGTTTATGGAAAAGATCTTCAGTGAAACTCAGTGGCTCCTATAGCTATAGAAGCATCCTTGCTTGAAATAAGACGTCTGAGTGATAATATACTCTTACCACAGACTAAGGACCCTGAAGCTGATATAACAATGGCGTAAAAAAGCAGTCTTGCTAGTAATATGTCATAATAAACTCTCATGTTTTGAGCCTATTAACTTACCTTGTTCCTATTGGCTTAAACTGTTTCATTCTTTGGAGAAGATAAATTAGTGTCTATGAAGACAAAAGCAAATAAGTGTACACGAGGTACTTTGCCAATAAATATTTTCTACTAGATTTTGTATTTATGTAAGTAGCTTGTTTAGAAAACCTAGCATAGTCATAATACATCTGACTCAGAATATTGAATAATATATCTTGATTAGTTTGAAAACCGAACTAATTCTTTCTGCGATATTTTCCCCCATCCAGTCCCATGACCTCATTCTGATATTCAAAATAATATTTTCCCACAGGTCAGGGGATACAAAAATAAATATGTTTCCACAGACGCAAGTTGAAACCATTTCAATGACTATACCTCACTTTAGAGACGTGCTCCAACAGAAGTTTCCACTGATCACTAAAACAAAGCAAAGACACTCTAGCTACTCTCAGCTGTTGGAAGAACAAATGCAAACTCATACCTTAGGTTAACTGTAGCAGCAGATATAGCAATAGGGAAACAGCTAGTGAAATGATGGTTTAAAAAAAGCTTTTGACTCTTCAGGTGACTTCCTCATGTTCCCAGAATTATTTCTGGCAGCTAACCCTCTGATATCTTATTCAAGTTTGGGTAAAGAAAAGGCTACAATTGCTCACTATTTCCTTGTAATGACCAGAAGTGTTTCAAATACAGCTAAGTTTTAAAAGCAGGTATTTTACTCTTTGGCTTATTTGTTAGACACAATATACTTTGCATGTGGTAAAACTGCAAAGTTTCTCTCTTAGCGACGTTTGCATTGAATCTGATTGTTTTACCAAGTTAACAGATGATTTTCCTGTTCAGCTCTGTCAAAAACACAATGATGTGAAAAATAAAATGAAATTATGTTCCCTATCATAAGCAGTGCCCTCTCTCTGCCAGGGGGTGAAGGTTTGGAAGCAGCAGTCCATAGAAACACATCATCAGCAAAGCTTCTGTAGGTCCCTTGATGCCACTGGGTCCAAGAAATAGCATTTAGGCAATGAACTTCCAGAAAGGTCATGAGATATCTGTGGGTTTACAGGCCAAAGCCAGCTTCTCTTCCTATTCAACAAGGGTCGAGCAGATCCCAAAGGAAATGACCGACATGCGTTGCCTGGAGCTATTTACTTGTACTATTAATCCACCTCTAGTTGTATCCTTTCTCCCACATAGCCTCCCAGTTTTATACAGAATTTTTATAGTATTTTAATCTCTAAGGATTTCATTCATTCAAATAAAGCCAGCCTGAGGGGAGACAGCTCTGCTGGATAAGGAAGGAGCATCCAGTAACTCTTAGCCACAAACAGGAACAGAGTTAGGAGTTTTACTTTCTTCTACTTGGATTTCTTTTAAAAACCTAGGTGCTACTGGTCCCTGGGATTTTGTCATTTTAGGCATAGTTTTTGAGACTCATGGCAACACACAGAGGAAAGGCAGACACTACGTAAAAGGTTCTAGCAAAGTAGCAGCAAATTAGTCAAAAAAACCCCCACTGGTTACATTCCTTGATAACTTTGAAAACATATTCCTTGATAGCTTTGAAAACTAGCAAGCTTCCTGCAGCAAACTTGTCCTATCCACGCTAGCTCAGGCCCACCAAAGCCAGTCAGTCTCTCCGCTGCCTGCAGTAAGCATTACAGTAGCCCCTAATTATCATCTCCAGCATCCATTATCCCAGGGAAGAGTCCTTCTGAACACAGCACCTACATAAAGTGATATTAGCTTTGTAAGACCTACATCTGTAACATGTAAAATACTTTGAATACACGCAGTGCTCTCAAATCAGACTATCAAAGGAGACAAGATTTACCCTTCGCCATGAGAGAGCACATCCACCCAGCCCCAAATTCAGCCTGACACCACCTCAGGTGCCAGACTGTTAATTGACTCCTCAGGTGGAGTGAATGTGAGGAAAATCTTTCCTAATCCCTGATAGTTGGGCTGTGGTGTGAGCCAGGAGGGTTTGTAGCCTTCCAAATCTCTGCTTTTTCCTTCTAGTGTTCACTATCACTTTCTCATTTCCTATTTTCACTATAGTCCATTTGCAAACATTGGCTAAAGTCTCATCCATGCTGCTTTTATGCATTTTGAAGATGTGAAAACTGCATGTGGGAACAATAGTGAATGCCTGTTTCCATTCCTGTCCTCAGTTTCTTGTTACATGTAGAAGAGAATGCCACTTCTTGCTGTCACCCTCAACCTCTTTATTTTGGTTACCACCAGTGTCAGCACAAAACATGAGGATGTTCTCACACTCTGAGAGCTTCACTTCACATCCTTTGACACGGATGCTATTGTACCACTATGAAAAGCTTAACATCTACTAAACTGAAGTTCAGAGAAATATGGTGACTTTCCTCACAGCTGCAAACAGCTTCACAGTTTAGGCTACAGGTTTGATCCCAGACCACCTGACTCCAAGTCCTTCATGATAATTAGTAGTCTACTTTTCCTCAGCTTATCATGTATACACTGAAAATCAAATTTAAATTAAATTAATTTCAATTGCAAAGTCAAACTCCTAAAGGTTAGAAATGCCAGGTATATTGAAGCTGGAGCTAACTTTTTCTTTCTTTGTTCATTCATTTTGAAAATCGAAGGAGACAAGGGTATACACTAAAAGTAAATGCTGTCACACAATTATGATAGACTGATAACTCCTACTATGACTGCTGGAACTGCATATGTGATACAGATACATTAAAGAGAAAATTAATCCCACCTCACCTTCCTTAATTCCTTCTTCCTACGAACCCCTACTTCAGGTGTTGTGCCAAAGTGCAAAAGTGGGAAGCTGGGGATATAATGAGTATACACTGCTGGTAAGACTATCTAAATCAGGTCTGGGCTTTCTCTGTCCTTATACCTCTCACTGCAATTTGTACTGCTGCTGAGCTCAGGGGAGGGGGACCCAAGTCTGTGTCTAGTTTCAGTGTTTGTAGTTATCAGCCTGACAATATTGTCCTGGAAATCTTAAGTGAGAGAAGGGAATTTGAGTCTTTTTTTACTGTTAGTAACACAGCCAAACCAGAACTGCCTAGAAGGTGGAAAGATGCAAGGACTTTTCACCCTGCTGAATGTCAAGCCTCATCTACAAACAATGGAGATGTTAGAAAACCTTTTAAAAACAAATCGGTTTGCAAGAATACTTCTATAATCAACTGTCCAACACTTAGATGCGGAAAGCATGCTGTAACACTGCCTCAGGAAGATGGCTGGAGAGCACTGGTGAATAACTGTACAACAAAGATTGGTCACCAAGCCTATCCTGAAGGTACCTGGGGATGCACATGAACACATGCAACAGTGTAATCCACTCTGCTGACAGATACAGATCTAGTTATGTGCTAGAGGCAGCGCCTTGGGCCCTCAGCAAAGAAGCCAGCACTGAAAAAGTTGTAGGACACCAAAGGAATTTCCGTGGGTTACTCTTTCCCATGCCTTCATTGCAGGCCTGCTCTGGAGAGTCCTCAAGATGAAGGGCAGCCAGCAGCATCGCTGTCACTTGGCTCAATTGCTCTGGGAGACCCAGCCCAGACACTGGACAGAGTCTGAGTATAACCTGGGCACCTCTGCTTAGAGAGAGAAAAATATACCCTCTCCCCCAAACTGTAGTCTTGCATCACCAATATACTATCTGCCTGTAACACTGACTCTTACTTGTGTCACTTTCTGAAAGTCCCAAAATCTTGGAAACTTTTTCACTTTTCCCAGATACTGTCTTGGCATCAGCACAAGATTTCAATGTGCTGAAATTTCATTTATCATTCTTAACTGATCAACAGTAGATACCAAATGTTATTCCTCACAATTGGCTAAAATTCTGCACTACATTCTCACTTGTAAAACAAACATTTAACTGCATTTGTATCCTTCTGACCTTATGTCATGGTGCTAAGAAGATCCTATTCTAGGAAGAGGAAATTTCCAATGAACTTTAAGCTATCCTGACTGCAAATTTGCAGACAGTTACTGCTCCAAGCAACCACAAAACATTAACTAAGTTTATTTTAATAAAATGTTCATTAAATTGCTATTAGATATAACCCAGAACATCCATACCTCTGTCAAAGTATCTGCCATAAGTCTTCTGAAAACTCATCTAAGTAAAAACCCATCATACTCGTTATTCAATCCATAAATGTCTGAATACAAAGTGGAGGAGAATGATGAATCAGAAACAGAAGTCTGTAGAAATAGCAGTGCTCAAGCTGTGAGTTGCACCAGCAGCCTCCTCATTAAACATAAATCACTGCTGTGTTAAACCAGCTTGATGTAGCCATGACTTGACTGAAGTAATAGGAAAGAAAACAGTAGTCATTACAGCACAGAATGGGTAAAACACATGAATGAAACAATGTCTGGAGAAGTTCAACCTCAGGGGGGTAATAAACTTGAACTAATTTCATTAAATAGAGTTTGAAGCTTTAGGAAAGGAAGCAAGAGACAGTTTATAAGTTACAAGAACAGAGCGTTGAAATGACACTGTCAGGTTTTTTTCTGGCACCAGTTCTTAAATAACCTCAGTTTCTGCCAGCCTTTCCACATGAGCTCAGAAAGCTGTCACGGCCTCACGACTCCATACTCCAATACCAGCACTTCTAGCTCTCCTAGTTCTAGGATATGTTGACTCTCTTTGATGATTTCATTCAAAGTGCATCTGATTTTGTTGGCTGCCATGACATCAGTGTGCTCACAGACTCAGACTGGGAGGCCAGGGCTCATATTTTTTCCTCAGAAGCTACAGAGTTTGGCACACCCTGATCTGGCCTAGACATATACAGGCAGGTCATGGGAATGGGTACTACTCAAGATGAGACATAGGTGACATTTTCAGAGGATCGTGTCCTTCAGGGCACTGACCTATGTAGGTGCCAAGCTCTTCTCCATCCAGATGTTCTGTATCAGAAGTGCTACATTTATATCTTACAAGCCTGTGAATCAGAAATCCGAATGCCTTTGCAGGGCACCTCTCCCAGCAGCACTGGCAAAGCTCTTGAAAATACTTCTCATTTTTGGCTGGCTTTTCTCAGCAGCTCTATGGGTCAATCAGCTGAAATCCCCAGCTAGATCAAGTAGCACGCTTAGCAAAACCCTCTGAAATGTGGGACGGCTCATAAACTAAACAAGCAAAAAGCAGTCTGCATCATATCCTTTGGATGAACACAAATGAAGCAGACCATTTTGGAGATATCCAGTCTAGTATAATTTCTGTTTCTGACAAACCAAGTAGGTCAACAGCATGTCTACAGATGACACAGCACGTTATCCTCCATAAAACATGGGACAGCTGGCATAATGCTTAACAAAAATAAACATTATGACATGAAATGCTAATGTTGCTCCTTATCTAAGAACATTAATAATGCTTTGCATATATTCATCCAAATCTAGGAGGCAGGAAATATATATGTATATCTGTTAGAGGATGAAAGGATAAACTCAGTAACAAAAACTTAGCAGGGATGATGGAACAGAGTGACAGGATAGGGAACAGACTTTCAGTATTCATTAAATGCTGCACTGCAAAATTAAACTGAAAGCATACTGAGATACAGAAAAGAAGCTACCATATATATGGTGTAGTATAATGTTACATCCAAATGTTGCTTGCAATTCTTTACACTTATTATCATATCTACTTTCACACAGAGTAATCTCATTTCCTTGACATCTATAAGAACAGGAGCACTGAGGAGCAATGGTTCATTCATTCATACAGATTCTTTTTTGCTTGTAACCTATCTATGCGGTATTCAGAAGCAATATTGAAATCATCACATAGAAATAAAACACTGCATCTGCTTATTGATGGGCACTCAGAGATGAACAACCCAAGTTCCAAACCCGTTCTTTGATTAAGGATGCTTCTTATTTAGGAAGCTGTAGAGAAGATGACTCTAGTCAGAATGTGAGGTTTGCATACAATAAAAATTATACCATCATGTTCTTTAATTTGTCTAATAGAGTTTTTTAAAAAAATTTATTGGTAGGACCTGTACCTGCTATATTTAATAAACGCTATTCCAGCTAGCCAATTGCACTCACAAATGTGGCAATAAGGAATAAAGGAATAAAGCAGACTTGGGTATGACATGAATGATAGTCATAAGAAAATAGCTTTATTATTTACTACCAGTTGTTAAAAGACTCTGTCATTTGTGATTATTAATTTCATGGAGCTTACCCTCATTCTACTAATTAAACTTGTTTTTCTAGACAAGGCAACAAGAAAAGCAGTTAACAAGTAACAATCACACCTTTCTCCTTAAAATGCATTTTACATGTAACAGTTATACTAAAGTATTTTTAGGGTATGAAGAGATAACATTTATAAATAGAACAGTAACAAATGCAGGCCAATTATTTAGTTGAAGACAGTGTGTTCAATTAACTAATTCCACATATACAGGACTAAACCCATTATTTTCAATAAATAGGCAAAATCCATTTACTATAGAAAACTACTTTCTTTCTAAGACATGCAAATACACTAATAAGATCCATTTTTCCTATGAAAGTGTTTTCACTAACATACAAAAGATCAAAGATGCATAAGAAAGCTTTGTGTCTTCTGAAATGAAGGTTGAATCTGATTTATGAAAAGTGTGGCTATATATAAAAGGAAAAGCAACACTGAAATGAGTGTAATGACAGCATCACAGCAAAAATGAAATAGCTGATAAAAAAAGTTCTGCAGTGAAACATTTTATTTCTGACCCCTTTAGTTCTTTTTGTTCAATAAATTAAAACACTAATTCCATTAAATTTCCATTTACTTACAGAGCCAACATTTTACCTGGTAAACTGGAGTTAGATTACGCAGTTAGAAAAGTCCTAAGAAAGACAAAGAATGTATTTTATGATGAGTGTCCATAACCCCAAGATTAAGGAATACACAGGCTCTGGTATAAGTTCTCTAAATACAACTCTACATCTCAAAGCAAAGTTAACACTGTGGAACTGTACTGCTATTTGTGAGAATGCCAGGAACTGAAGCCACATCTCGTCATTTTCGGACAATCATTTTGGTCAGACTGCTCTAAATCATCACTGCCACAGCTCTGGATCTCCATGTCCACGTGGACAGCAGCTAAGCAAACAGCTGCAGTCTGTCAGCTAAACTTTCACTCACTCACCAAACAGGGAAGAGCAGTAAATTGTAACCAGACTGAGAACTCCAGCACTCATCTTAGCAGTTTAATCAGTCCAATTCTGAATAAATGCCAACAAGGAGAATTTTAGCAAAGTATTGTTACTGTTAATTTCACCTGAATAGAATAAATAACAAGCCAATCAAAATAAGTCCATAATGCTATCCTATGAGCCTCTGTTCCTGTCTGTGTCCCTGCATATTACTTCATTTCTAAACCTGTAATAACTTCAGGCTAATGCAGTCCTATGTAATCAGAATATGTTTAATTTGGCTTTTTTCACTTGTATGAATAAAAAACCCCACTCTCAAAGATATTTATTGAAGATGTATGTTTTGTGAATATATTCTTATTAATGTTTGCAAAACACTTTCAGACTCTTGACTAATAATGGCAAATAAGAACTTGGGAGATGCAAATCTTCAGAAAATTGGAATATGCCTTAAGTCATGAAAATTTAATGAGGTTCCTTATTACCACTTACCAAAAATCCCAAAATCAATCAGGTTCATTGTACAATATTTAATGATCTTTTATGTTACTGTTTTTTAATGTAAGTTCAGACATGGATCTGCAAATTACAGAGTGTTTCTGCTTTCTACTTCTCCATTTATAATAAGGAAGTTTTTAGACAAATACCCCCTGCTCTTAATTTGCTGAACACATGATCACAGTTGCTTCCTCTGGGGCTCCCCTTCCTACTGCAGGAATGGTGTCTGGGCCATCATTTAATGGATGATGGAAGATCACACTGGAGATATTAGAAGCATAGTTGTTAGACTTTCAGCAACAGCAAAACACATTTTACCTGTCCATCTGTAGTTTCTCACCAGAGCAGTAAGCATTGCTGTCAAGTGCTACACCGGAGTGGGAGTTTCTAAGCCTCCCTCCCAGTAGGCTTCGCCCATTACAGTCCCCCCCACCCCGTTGCTTCCCCTCTGTGCCCTCCACAGCCCATAGCTTTGCCTCACTTGTAGGGAGCAGCTCCTTCTCAAAATCAGGACAATCCTGGCAACCTTATGGCGAACATATCTGAGCACTAGCAGTGACCTCCACTCCAACCCTTGCCATGATCACAGATCAGCAGCCTCCACCATCTCTGGAAGTCCCCAACAGCTCCCTTCCAGTACACACCTTCCCATATTCCTGGGTTAATAGCTTGGAGCTATTAACCAAGCTCTACGATTTCTTCAGTCTAAAAGGAAGAAAAAAGCCCTAGCTTTCACCCTGCTCCAGGTACAGCTAAATGCTGAGCTACCCTTTACCTACTTGCCACTTCAACATTTATCCAATCCTTCTGCAAGCATGCTGGAGAGTGCATCTACTAGCCAGGTACCCAACTGAAAATGTTCAAAGAACAGTGCGAGCCAGGTACAGGCAGGCAAAAAGGAGAAAACTGATGGAAGGAAAATCTCGTGACAACCATGGGAAAGAAGTGAAATATGAGAGCCGTATGGGTGAGCTGTTGCATGTCCCACTTTGAGACAGGTAGAGGAGGAATGCAGATGAGTAACTTTGTCACGGAGCTATCTCATGTTGGGCCTTTATCTCTCTGATACTGATCAGAACTTCCACCCTGCCACATAACAGTAAGTGAAAGTTTAGCAAAATCTCCATGTTCCTATGGAAGGTTTGGATTACAAAGAATTTTAAAGAATTTGTAAAGATTTCAAAGAATTTGTGATGAAAATCTGTTTCACTGGAAAATTCTGATCAGCATCTCTAAAATGTTTGCTTACCAGGGGCACAGTTTAAGTTTCAGACATATGGAAACGTCTTGTGGTACAATCCAGCAATAAACAGTAAAAAAAACAGCTTACCCCCTACTTGGGAGTTACCTTCAATTCTTCTAGTAGCAGTTTACAGTGATCATGCAGCTGCTGCAAGTGAGACTTGCAGTTTGAGACGCATCATATATTCGGCAGCACTGAGATCACAGTGACGTGCAAAGCAAGGCAAGAGAATCACCCCTTCATCCATTCCAAAAATACTCCTGTTACAGCCAGCAAGAGCACACGCTGCAGCCGATCTGTCCACCACCAAAAAGACCCAAGTTGTATTTCCAGCTGCTCCATTTTTCCAAGACTGAAGGACATCACAGAGACAGGTACATCACTAAAGTTCTCCATTGCTCATTTATTTTTAAACATTGATGTTATTTCTCTCTGTAATATCCTCAGAGTCACACAACAGATGAACAGGCACTCACCCTGTTAGTATGCGTAAAAGGCTACAGAGGCTCTGTGAAAAATTCACTCTAGCAGAAGCAGAGACACAGGAATCATGATTGTAAGTATAAAGAGAAGAAAATCACACTTGTATTAAAGTGGGTGTGTGTATATATATATTTATATTTTTATATATATATATGCATGTGGGAAGGGGGAAAGCGTGGATGTTCACAGAATTATATTTTCCTCCCAGCTAGTAATAGTATCTTCCTGATATATCGCTTTTCAGCTAAATGTCTGAAGGTATTTTACTTAAAAGACAGGCATCATCATTTCCTTGTGAAAGCTAGAGAAACTCAGGCACTGGGAGAGTGCATAACTTGTCCAAATTCACTCAGCAACCCATTAGAAGAGCTCAGACTACAATTACCGTCTCCTCATGCTCAGGCCAGTGCCCTATCTAGTAGCAACACTGCTTCTCCACACCAGACCCCAGAGGTGGGGTATATCAGAGAATTAGTCTGATCAGAAGAGATCGCAGCTCAAAGGCTGAGGTATGGTGTTGTGACATTTGTGACATTCTTAATGTACATTGTACTGCTATTAACCTGATAGTGCCTTACTGTTACATATACACACAGGCAAATCATTCACATAAAATTGTGCGAGTCTTTGTTTTCATTAAATAACATGCATGACAGAACTTTTCTCTCCTCCATCAGCTCTGGAGAAGTCCGGGATCTATTTTCTGGCTGCAGTTACTTTATGATCATAGTCAAGATGAGAGTGACAGACATTGAGGCAGTCTGATTTTATCCTTGCAATTGGAAATACTTTTTGTCCCTGAATATATTTCAATACATTTATGGTAATATCACACTCTGAGGTGGTAGGACTGAAGACAGACAGACACGAAGACGATATTCAGGCCACAGTATTATTCTGAATATTCTCCAGATTTGTAGCTGTTTCTATTCTAGACATCTACTGCACTGCTTAGATGGAGATAAAGGCAATGAGTGAAATGAAACCTTTTCTCCAACATATATTCCAAAAAGTCTTGCAGGGTTCCACAGAATTAAAACTGTCTTAGCTCTTTTGCAGTTTTACTACCATAATGTGCTCATTTAATTTATGATGGAAATAACATGTTTGAGTTATCATTATTCATTACTTTAGCTTCTTCTACAGTTTCATTTGTCCTCCTGCAACTCTCCATTGAGTTTGCTTAGGCTATAAATAAAGATCTCTTGGGATCCTGGATCTTGCCTTCTGAACAAAAATTTCAGTGACTCATTCTCATACATATTTTCTTCCATTATCTTCATCACAGGCAAATGTTCATGCTCATTCCAAAAGGTCAGAAGGAAAAAAGCTGTGACTAGCTTCCTGTCAGAAGTAGGTCAGAATCTTCTTTCCTTAGATGTCCTTAAACAAAGGTGAGTTATTTTTTAACCAGAGGCTATTGGAGTAGTTTCTGGTTACAACTACATCTCCTGAAGCCACAGAGATGTTGGGTGATTCCTACCCAAAAAAGGAAAGTTGCTAATCAGAACAGTGGTGCCAGACTGACTGACAAGTCTAATGACTTCATTTGGCATCACTAACTTGTAAGCTAGTCGACGCCTTATTGAATTGTTTTTTCTAATGGATATGTACAGTGCTGGAGTCAAGAATGTCATTCTTAATTACAACAAATGTTAACCTGAGTAATAGACTTGGAATGGATAAAGTCTGCAGAAGCACTGCCTAGTGGGGACACAAATCATCCAAAAGACACCCCATATATCAGCTCATCAACAAATTATTTCTAAAGGATAATTTCCAATTTGTTTGAAACATGTATTAAGTATAATTAAAAAACTCAGGGACCAGAAATCATTGGCAGTAGCTCAAAACACGAATTTCTGAGGATGCTATCAAGTGCCTAGTCCTTTTTCATACATTGCAATGTACCGTACCCATTGGTGTACTCAGCTTTTCCAAAAGGCTCCCATTGTATCTCCCTCCACATATTTCTGACAGATTCATGCAGACAGTTTCACTCATATAGCTCTTAGGTATTTCTTTGATCTTTCCCTGGACACAGTTACTCACAGTCCTCCTTCATCATTTAGTTCTTTACACCAAACACTAGCAAGATAATGAGATGTTCTCCAGGACAGGTGGTAATGACTGGCTGTGGATCATGCATTGCCCAATGCTGGTGGGGGACAGCTTGTAGAATGATCTTGTGAAAACTCTCTGAAAGTGAAACTATTCCTGATGGGTCAAAACTGCTGCCTTTAGCTTATTTTTATTTCCGACTCACAGTGACTTCTGACACTTTCAAGAATATCTCTTGCAATGAGCGTGTAAAAATGTGAATTCCTACTTATTACCTCATTAAGCAATTGCTTGAAGCAGCTGCATTCTGCAGCACCACACTGCTTTGCTTTTGGTAAATGAATCCAAGAGTAGATACTCCCATGGTTATAGGCCTTTTCAGGAAAAGGCCCTTATCTGTATGTCTGGTGTTACAGCTACATTGTTTATGTAAGAAAATGACAAATCGATAACGGTGTTTACCTTTAATAAATTATTGATAGTTCTGTGAGGAATCTAAAGTAGAGTGCTACTGAACTACGCGATCTCTGCTCTACATTAAGCTCTACACTGCTGCCAGTAAACCTCCAGGTTATAGTCAAGGTGCTGGTCACAGACTATAAAGTTCTTAATAGCTTGAATTCCATCAGCTTTCCTTCCCTGTCCTGCTGTACAATCTGCATTTAGCACTAGAATGCTTCAGGCAACTGTCCCAGTGATGAGACTTCAGAGGGTTTGGGACATAGGGTCAGGCTGCTCACAGGAGCCAGCCCTCCTGCCTGGTGGCATTAGCCAGAGTTGGCAACTGGCGCATTGTTCATGCTTCTTGATAATGATCAGATCATTTTTCTCCTGTTGGAAAGTATTTCTTGTTGCTGCCTGGTTTTAATTGCTGATGCTAAAAAGGATTATAGAGCATAAACTCCATGTAATGGTGAATGCTTCTGACTCCAAATTATGTATAACAAATCTAGGCACTGCACTGGTAGGCACAACATACCTATGCAATCAATAATAAACATTTAGACAGCTTAGGCACCTGTTGAAGTAGTTAAATAATCAAAGTGAGACCTGCAAAGATGGTTTGTGTGGGTTTTCTTCTTTCTCTCCTTTGCAATATGGGGGGATCAGGTGATTTCCCTGGCTTGAACCCATTTATGCAATGAATCTAAAACCATTTGCACTCTCCTGATTTGCACTGCCACAGGACACGTGCGGATAAGCAGCAGCCAGTTCTCACATGTCCCTCTGTTAAACCAGAGGAATATGAAAGCAGCAGAGATTATTTTAGTTCTACAAAATAAAGCTGTTCTCATTGTTCTCTTACACTACCATCAACTATTAGACACTACACAATGCAGTTCACTTTTATATCTAATGCACACTTAATCAGAATTAAATAGAATTAGGTCTTTCCCAGTTGCTTTAATAGTAGATATAATTATTCCAAGTCTTGACAGGAAAAATACAAGAAACGGATGTTTCTTTTCACCTAATTTTTCTCTGGAGAAATAAAGAGTGGTTATGGATTTTTATGGCTTCTCACAAGAACAAATTATGGAAAAACTAGCAGATTCATGAATATTTAACATTAATTCAAAGAAGAGTTCAGTGTTCATTTTAACAGAAAATACAAGCCAAACTAATTCTTTTCTTTGAAGTTCTCACAGTTCCACCTGTAAGTATGTGTTCTAGCTACTGAATGCTCAACTGTCACTGATGCATTGGGTAATACTGAAGAATTCATTTATTTCTCCTCTTACACTCATCTCTAAAAGATGGAGTAGCATGCACTTCTTTTATTTACTCTGAGTGGTGTGAAACCACCAGTGCATATTTTAAAGTATTATGAGATGTTTATATGCATTTAAAACACTGTTGTGAAGGAGGAGAATCTGTAACACTTAAATACCTGGCTCACAAGCTGAGTCTTAATAAAGTACTATGGAAGAGGGAATATCTTGATTCACTACTTAAACAGGAGTCTCTAATTGTCCTTATAAGAAAAGACACAAAAGAGACAGTTTCTCTCAGCAAGTTCCAGACTACTGAATGGTACAAAATTTTCTTCCTCCTGCTTAGATCAGCAGACTGTTAGGAGTGGCACATTTGAAGACATGAAAGAAGTCACTGTTCCAGTTCTTTTTGCTGTTTGCTAAAAAGTTCTTTCTTTCATTCCCTCCTTGTATAGTAAAGAGGTCCTTTTTGTCCTTTACTTCTTTATTATCTTAATGTTTTCAACACTGGACTAAAGAAGCTTTCTATCCATTTGCAATCCTTCTCCAAGCAATTCTGCCATTTAACATTAAAATTTTTACTGCAATGAGTTCAGCAAAGGAAAGACTGGATAATTATTGAGATAGGGAAGAGAAATACAAGTTTTTCCAGCTTCTCTAGGATTTTTAGCTGGAGCAGGGAACCAGTAAGACAGGAAGCCTAGATTTGCTTCCTTTTCTCAGAGATATACATATTTTAACAAAACTAGAAGTCAAAAATACATCAAGAATAAAAAAATGGCTTGATTCCAATAAAGATATCCTGGAATATATCTAAATACTGATTTATGAAAAGGAACAGATCAAATTAGATGATAAATTGACATTCATTTCTTTGAATGAAGATCTAGGGTCCATTATTTTAAGGCCTGTATTATTGCACACATAAAACTCAGTCACTGACTCTCCCAGGCATTTTCATCAAGGCAAAACATCAGAATGGGTTGGTATATCACCACAGCAAGATGAATTTCAGTGTTTATCAGCAGTCAGTCCCCATCCACTTGCTGGCAATAAGATATTTATGGTGCAATTGCGAATTCTGAATGTCACAAAGATGTAATGAAGTACTGTGCACACCATGATCAGAACTTAATGAAATGAAGAGAGACAAAAAATAAGTTTATGGGTTTTTTTTTAAAGGAAATATTGGTCTTTCACAAAAATGTCCCAACCTGTAAAATTCAAGTTTAGATTTCAATGCCTCAGTCCTTTGGGAACCAAATTGCTATGACCTGCTAGAGGCAGAATAAACCATCTGGATATTTAAAAACAAAGGGAGCTATCATCAGGCTCAGAAGTAATCCTGGCTCTCGCGCAAAGATCACAGGGGAGGTTTTCAGAAGGTTCTAAGGGCCGATAAGGTATTTTGGTACTTAAAGATGAAGGTCAAAAATATCAAGACAGCACAATCCCCACTCATTGCAACTACAGCATTGAGCCAGCCTAGATATCTTTGAAAAATCTTTCCCAGCCACATTTCTATTCTGTTAAAAATATTACTCTAGGCTCAGCACCTAATTATTAGAATGAAGAAATGGCCTTCAGAAGAAGGCACAGAAATGAGACTAATTACTTATGACATAATCTGCCAGTATGAGAAGCTTCTATCCAGCCTGAATTTACCTTCAAGTTTATTTCTTGAGGCATGGAGATTTATAACACTGCAGTCATCTTAGCTAGTTTATCGGTGATTGTTTCGTTAGCCACATAAATGTCTAATCTACTTCTAATCTTGCACAGCTCTTGGCACAATGTTATTTTATGACAGTGAGTAACATGAGTTATGTGTTGCGTTTAAAATGTTTTTCTTTTTTCAACATTTTATTACTGTCCTCTTAATGTCATGTTAAATATTTCAAATGAAGACTAGTTTATTTAATGTAAATAAATATATTCAGTCATGTGCCTTCTTTTAAAAAGACTGTGCAGTCTGTATTAATCTTAATTTTTATGATTTAGACAGACTATAATATGGAGATTAAAACCTCAAGTTCATTCCATTGTAATTCTATTCTAAAAGAGTCAAGTTATGAGATAGCTTAAATGCATAGGAAAGGAAAGGATTCTTTCAGGAGAGCTTGGTATCTCCCTCCTGCCTCACCACCACAATTAAACTGCTTTACCTAGGAAGCCCAGGCCAGCATCCGACAAGCCCTCTTTTCACCAGTAGGACTTAATGAGAGGTGACGGTGCTCAGAGCCTTGCAGAACAGTTCAAATAAAGTGTGGCAACTTTCTAAATAAATCATGATAGCATTTAACATGGTGACTTCTGGACAGGCATGGACGGATCTGCCTCACTCCACTCATACTTAACCTTGGCCAGGCTTTAGCCACCTCTGGCTGAGAAGCCACATAGCCATCTCCCAGAGGTCAGTGTTCAGGCTAAAATGCCCTTCTGGGAGAATCAGTGGCCTAGTTCAGCTATCACGGCAGTTCCACTGCTGGGCTGAGCTGGCTAACAGTCAGCCCATGCAAAACACAAGCATTGAAACTCATCTGGTTCCCATAAATGTCCCCTTACTGGATTAAAATTCTGAAAGGCTGCACATGTCAGAGATTTCACCAAGGTTTAGGACTCATCTCCGGCTGGGATCAGGAAGAAATCTTGTTTCCTCAGTGCAGTTTAGCACAGCATTGTAAGGGATTTACACTTTCTTTTAGATAGCTGCTTCTCTTTCATTGCAGATGGGATACAGGCCAGCCATGACCAACCAGCACACTTTTGCTACAGGTCTATTTTATTACATTCACCAAAGACAAAATCATTCTTTTTGTAATAACCTTCTCATAGAATACTTATTCTGTGTTCTGCTATGTTTTATTTATCACTTTATTTAAAGTGTGAGTCCTTCAAATGGCCCAAGCTTGTCAGTCACTAGCATGCCAAGTGATACCTGTCATAAGCTGGCAACTGACTTACAGCCAGGGTTTCTTTCAGGCACCTGAGCCATGCCAAACTTTGCAGTATATAATGTCAAGACTGCTGGAGCTTAGATTCATTCTTAGCTTACAAATCAATAGGTTTATGAAAGAATCTAAACATACTTTAAAAGATCACAGCTACGATGGGGGGAAATCTGACTATTAAGAAAGGATGAAAGATGAGAAGAGAAGGAAATAAAATAAGACTTCTGATCAGCCAAAGCATCAACCATTATTAGAAATTCATTACAGGGAGCACTGTGTACCCTGCACTGTCAATTAGCCAGTATTCGCCATGGCAAGTCCATGGCCTTAAATAAAGCTATTTAGTTTATGTCAAAGTACATAAATGTGAAAATGGCTTCTGAAGACTAAGATAACTCATTTTCACCTCCCACTGCCCAGTTGAGAATTCTTAGATTACCTCAATGGTTTGAGAAGGCGAATAAGCTCCTAACTAACTAATACAATCTCATGGAATTAGAGAAAGATTCCTGAATCTAACACACATTTTCCTTTCATCCCTTTTAATTTCAAGGCACAGCTAATGAGGACTATGGGGTGGAGACTGGTTTTTCTCAAGGCATATATATTTCAAGCAACAATTGAAAGGGCACAATAAAACCCTTTGAAAAGTTTCCCTTTCTCCTCCTGCATTTATGGCTTTAATCCATGTTGTTCTGGTTAGCCATGCTGCAGTATAATAGCAACTAAGTGACCAAATTTCTAGATAGAGAAGAAAAGAGGAAACTAATCAAAACTGCACATTGTGCAAGCAGAGCAGTAGCACATCCAGTGCAGGGGCAGGTCTATCACACCAGCTCACCAAGCACAGGGCTTTTTTGCAAGCACCTTTACATTGATATTCTATGACAGATTTTCACTATTTTGCATGAGGACAACACTATAATCCTGCACATGTGTCAAACACAGCTTCATGGCTTTTTCTTATCTTTAGTAAAGATATCCCACGCTTTATATGAGTAACTTAGTAAGATTTTTTTTTTTACTGCATTATGGTTTGTCAGAACATCTTGTCAGTTAATATTATCTTCCAATAGCTCTGTGATCTCCCCATAGTTTGCAACCAGCTCCAAGCCAGCGTGACTTCCTGGAAAGAGTCATACGAGGCTCAATAAAACAAAATTTTCTCCCACCACAAGAATTTCTTTTTATGCTCCCAGAAATGTGCTATTGTTCAATGCCAAGAAGAGACCTGCAATTTATAAAAGAACAACATGAGTGATTGTTCCTGTAGAAATATTTTGATTTTTTTTTTTTTTTGCAGTAGGGGATGTTACAGGACAGAACCATGTGTTTTGTTTCACTGATAGTCCCAGTGCAACCACAAGCAGAAAATAAGTTGTCTGCATGAATTGATAAGAGGGTCATAAACAATAAGAAAATTATATCCTGTACACCAGACTGCCAACAGACCACAAAGAAAAGTCAGGACTTCACGAGTTCTCACTTTTTTCCTCATTCTCTGGTGATATTTTTCTGATATTTATCTAACTCTGTGACAGTTACTTCTCCAGCAGTTTTAGTCTGTTCCTGGGAAGATGCCAATAATATTACCTTGGAGCAGGGAGAAATCTTGAGGGTTTTTTTTGAAGATCAGCAACCCAATGACCTAGTTCAAGCAGCCTGAAGGAGCCTGTTTACAGCTGTTCATTGGTGCTACTGGCTAAGTGATGATTTGTTTTTGTAGCAGGAGAGTGTGCAGGCTAGAGTTGCTACTGGAACTTCAGGAAGAAGATAAGAGACCGTCTTCTGAGTAGTAGTGCTCTGCCCTCTCCTTTCTCCCCAACTCCAGGGAGCAGAGGGCAGGTAGCAAAAGAGAGCAGATGGTCATGGACCACGTGATCAAAACATGGAGGTAGATAAACTGAAAAATTGCATAATTTAGATAAAGCATAGAGAAAAGGCAGAGGCACTCAGATGTAGCACCTTGTTACTCTTGTTTTCTCTTCTTTTGGGAAGGATGAAACAGCTTGCAGTCATCCATGCTTCCTGGATGCTATGGTGATACTATGTTGTGATAGACGGAGAAAGAAAAAGAGATCCTGGAGCCTGCTGAGATTAGCAGGTCCTCCCCCTGTCTTTGCTCTTTGTGGGTCTGTTTAGTGCAGTGCTTGGTTGCAAACTGTGTACTTTGTGAAAGACAGGTAAAAGTCTCAGAGCAGAAGACACAAAACACTATCTGTCTGTTTAAAGCTCCTCCCTTCAGCGCACTTGCCTAACGCGTGCCATGGGACAGGATGGCAGCCTAAGGGGAACCTGTGCACCAAACTGGCCCCATGGTTTCTGATAAAGTGCAGTTTGCATCAAAAGAGCAGCATCCCCCAAAACTGTCTCAGAGACCTGTATTGTCTTTAGAGAAGATGTAATTTGTAGTACTGTGAATTCCACATTGGCATGTCTTTTTTTTTTTTAATTCAATTGCTCAGTGACATTTTTGTAAAGACTGATGGCATTAAGTGGGTCCATTGGCTTCCCAAGCATTTTAAAGCTGAAAACTACACACACAGACATGCACTCATTCCTCCCGCTACTGGAGAGAGAGGCTGTGTTATTTTCTCTATCTTTAAGGCAGGGACATACTTTTCCAGACTTCCAAATACTGATTTTTTACCAGACCTAAATACGTAATCTATTACCCTCTGCCCAAAAAAGTTCAGATGACATCATCCTCATGAACTCTGAGATGGGGCCTATATCAATAGTTGGTAATTTTGGGGGTCTTTAGCACATCTCTAGCAGAAATACGCAGCTAAAGGAGTGTGAGAAAGAACATGTTTTAGTGTGGGAAATGGGCCTGCAAAACCTAAATCTGGAAGAGGATTTAAGAGCCAGTGACAATATAAAAAGCATAGTATTTTAGTTAATTGACTACACTTTACTTAGAAAATATTCTTTAAATTCTATTTACATAAAAATGACAAGCACTGAATCACAGCAGAAGAAAAGATTATTCAAAATTGCAAATGTTTGCAATCGTCTTTTGGCAAGTTCAAGCTAATAACCTTAGCTTTTAATACAATCCTATGATAAATTCTTTTTACCCTGAAAATAAAACCACAGGTTTTTACATATCATTACTGGACAACCAAAAATTAGCATTTTAAATGCATTTTTTCTCTTCTCATCATGGAAATTGACCCTTTCCTGAGGTTCAGGGTGTGTATGCACACATTCAAAGGAAACTAGATTCTGCTTAACCATGAAAGGTAAGGAAACAATAATCCTGTGTATTTCCAACGTCCGCGGAAATTTTTCACAATTCTGGCTAAGCCAGAGAGGTTTTCTATGAAGGACAAAGATGTGCTAATGAGCAGTAATGGAAATGAAAGAAAGAATTTTGTGGATCACACTGTCTGTGGATTTTAAGTGTTGTCCAGTGGTCCTTAGAGAAGAAAGAAGAGTTCAGAAAGAACACTTGTACCAAAACAGTAGTAACATTTTGCACCATCTGTAATTAATAAAACAAGAGTAAAATAAGTGTAGCTAGGTAACTAACACTGACATTTCTAATGAAAAGAGACAAGAGTTTCATCTTTTTAACAGTATATTTTTAATGACTGACACCATCTACAAAGAAGCTGCATTATAAAGAAAATAATCTAGTGTCAAATATTCAGTCTTTCACATTTTCTCTGAGCTGCAGATACATTTTATGCATCACATAAGTCTACATACCCACCCACAACCATATAAAAAGCCTTCCTCAAGCCCACCTCCTCACTCCACTTGTTGGGAATGTTTTAGTATCAGAGACAGTGGCAGAGAAGTGAGATATTTCTACAGCTGCATCCAATGCCCTCCTCATTGCTTCTTGCTTTTCATACTTCTTTCATGGGAGGAAGGCTTTCTGGTTTGTGCTGGTATGACAAGAACACTTGTATCAAATGTGATAGCATGTTCATGATACTGTTCGAGTCAGAGTGAATAAGCTAAACTATTTCTGACACTATAGCCTTGTTTTTCTTCAGTCATATCTGTTTGTTTATTTCTTTGAGTTATCGGGGTTTCTAATTAAATCAAAGAATTAAGAGGAATTACATAAAACTATATGTAGATACACTCATTTAAATTCTATGTCAGCTCATACTCCCATGCCCAGTTAGGGAGTAGGCTGTATTGTTATTCACCAGTGTTGCAAAAGTGCTCTGGAAGTGCTTCTGCTGTGTTTCTGAAATCAGATCAAAATGCCAATACATATTTTTAACATCACTTTGTAAAAAAAGAATAAAAGGAACATAGCTCTTTACAAAACTGAGCCGTGACAATAGAACTCCTTTTGCATCATTTATCTAATCCAACAAAATTAATTTTAAAAGTTCAGCATATTTCAAATTTTGAACTAGTCTAAGAACATATGAAGATGTTCTCCATGTTTCCTGAAATGTATGTTCTGTATCCAGTCTTTTGCTGCTTCAGCAAGCTCTCAGCAGAAGTACTTTGCATAGCTAAAGGGCATCCTGTCTTGCTGTACATCATTATTGAAATAATATTGAGTAGAATCTCCAGGCTATTAAATTTACTTTTTCATTGAAAACTATCATTCATTTGAATGAAAGTAACTCTGCAATAAATACGATCAGATGTTTTCGATTGCACTAGCTTGAAGTGCTACCTTGAACTTGGCAGAAAAAGTAGCCTAGTTTTCATGGTACCTATTCTATCATTCATCCAAAGGTAGGTAAATAGTTAGCGTTCACGTCTGGGTTTCAATACATTCTGCTTTATTATAGCACCTGCCACTGAAGATCTCAAAGCAATTTGTGAACATTAATCAGCTGAGCCTCAAGACTATTCAGCCAGTCTGTTATTACACAGACTGGTAAACAGAGATGTGAAAACACATCAGACTTCTCAGCAGGGCTGTAAGAGATGAGCAGTAGCTTTGTCTTCCTCTTTGTCCCCTAGAATAGGACTTTTCTGTCTGTTGTTTCATCTAGAGGGGCACAGAAAGCACTAAGGGAAGCATACTGGTCCCAGTACTCCTGCCAGCAAAAGATACTGAGCAAAGAAACGTGTTTTAGTCCAACCACTGCCAGTTAGAATCCTTGTTCCCTTCCCTTCTGCCCTTTCTTGCCACCGCTGTTGGCAAGGGGTCCTGGACCTGGACCAGAGTCCAGCTGACTCCTGTTGAAAGGCTATTGAAAGATCTAGTTCCTCGGGGCTACAAAATCCTAATGTGGTGTGGCTGAAGCCAGGGAGGAGTTACAGGCCCTGTTATTCTTTGCAGGCTGGGCACATCCCACATGTTGCCAGCTAAAAAACTGAAGTAGACCAATTTATTCCCTCACTGATCTTTTCTTATTCAGCCTCTCCACATTTTGCAGTGATCATATTTTCTTACATGCCAAAGGCTGAAACATCATTATGTCTGGACCTAATGATCTAATCGAACTAACTTTAATCAATTTAGCTCAAGCACCACGAGTGGGAAGATGCAAGCTTCACTGTAGGCTATGCAACCCCACCAGGATGCCCAGGCAAGCAGCTATGCCTGCTGCCCTCTGCGCTACCACAACTCCACTGAGAGTGGTACCGAGTCAGATGCCCTGGCCACACACAGCTGTAATCACACCTCCCGACAGCTGTGTCTGCACCTTCACAACGGGAGAGAGCCTCTAGCCTGAGGAATTCACAGTTTAAACAGACAAGGCGGAGAAACAAAATCAGAAATCACAAACAAAACTGAGAGTGGTAAGTGGAGTCCAGCAAGAATGGTAAGTGTGAAGGATATATGTCCAAAATCAAAGGCTGCTAACTGCTTTTACTAGCAATGAAAGCTCTGCCTTGGAGAGAGCAGAGACAGAAAAGCTGAGGCTAAGCTCATAAATTGAGTGTTTGTTCCTCTTCCCTTCAGTGACTCTATGACATGTTGTCATTCTTGTAAATGTTTCAAAGAAAAGTTTTTGAACGATAGTGCTTTGCTATAGTCCCTGCTGTTGGGAAGGGCTATACAAACATCTGCCATACACTCCTCAAATAAAATTCAGCCAGAGCTTTTGTTTACATGGTTTGTCCTTAAAACCAGCACTCAGCTGCAATTTTCAGCCATAGCTGCCTTATTAAAAATGAACCTTTTATTTTAAACACAGTACATTTTGTAACAGGAAAATCAATATACAGTAACCCAGAGTACTGCAGACAACAGCTGTAGGACATAATCTGATGACAGAAAGTTGAGAACAGTATTTTGGCAGTTATATGTTCAGCTAATCTTTCACTTTTTGTTTTTAATGGCACCGAGCTATAAAGATCTGAGATTTCTCCCCACCTGGTGACCCAAAGCTACACAAATGAAGAAACCAAGGAACGACTGTTTTCAACATTAAAGGCTATTAAATAAAAAATAAATCAGTTGTAACTTATTTTTTCCTTTATAGGATACTGGTAGGTCTTCCCAGAGCTACAGTGAATTAACAGTCTCAGGGATCTCACAGCCCTTAGCAAAGATATAGGAAGATACTTAAGCATAAAGAGTACTTTGAAAAGACTACTAAATACTTTTCACTGCCTTCACTTTGGATGTGGGTAAGGGTGCTCAGCTCTGTTCAAGGCTGGGATTCACAATGCACCTCTGCTTAGAAAAGTTATCTAGGCAGAAAAGAGATGAAGCCACAGATGTGCCTCGTACACAGGAGTATAGAACAAACGTGAAGATTTTAATAGAGATTTTGATTTTGATCATCTGTTACTTTTTCTTTATTAACAGGAAGTTTAAAATTAGAAACAAACTATTCCATGTATGTTTTTATGCCATCATTAAATACTGAATCTACGAATTAACTAGCGATTTTTGGAATCTACCTATTTGTCCTTAAAAGGTGGGACATTATTAGTTCTCTAAAATGGTATGTGATTCACTTCGATTACAAAATAAACTCAAATACATTTTCTTGGTGAGCGAAAGGCAAAGCGCGCTAGATCATTTTGTTCTGAAATTGCTTTTTTCACCACATCCCACTGAGTATATTTTTCTCAGATAATGAAACTGGTTTTTTTAAGGCTTCCAATCCAGATTTATGTGGCAAATGCTTTAATTAAGATTGATATATTCCATTTGTTTAGCTTTCAGACTTCGATATGGAAGTTTTAACTTGAGCTGCATTGCCCTCTAGCGCTGTGACGGGGCCGGCCGCAGTGATGTCACTAGCACAGGCAGTGTGAGCACAGGCAGCCAGTTCATGCAGAGCTGCCTAAATGCTGACAAACCCTTCTTGGAGACGCATGTCACAGCAGCTAGACAGGGGCATCCTTCCAACAGAACCACAAATGCACAAGGGAAAACAGTAAACCTGTCTTTTATTTCAGGGACATCATGATCGAAACAGCTACTTTCGAGCTCCAGCCAAGACTTCTGCCTGCTAATTTCTGTTTAAACGAGTTCGTATGAGAAATTAAGCAAGTTTGAACAGCCTATTATTTCTGACAGGCTTCAGAGGACTTCACGCTGTGCAAGTTTTACGTGCTTATAGCTGACAGCTTGCCGGGGAGATGAGTTCTCAATCTAAAGCTGGCCGGGGCTTTGCAGCAACTTCTTGGGTAGAAAGATAACTTTCAACTGAACTCAAACCATCTGCGTGTCGTGCAAGGGATCCAATCATAATTTGCTATGGAGGATGATTTTTAAGATGAATACCTACCTTGACGATAAATCCAATTCATCAATACCTGGATATTTGAAAGTGTCTGCACTAAATAATGGCAGTTTTTCTGCAAACAACTCCAATGAGACAGCAAGCAATCTGGATTCACCTGCCTTGGATATCAGTAGGGCGATAATTGTGGGGCTTATCCTAGGTGCCTTTATACTCTTCGCTATTATAGGTAATATCTTGGTAATTCTCTCTGTTGCTTGCAATAGACATTTAAGAATTCCTACAAACTATTTCATAATTAACCTCGCAATAGCAGATTTGTTGCTGAGTTTTACTGTCCTTCCATTCTCTGCTACACTGGAAATCCTTGGCTACTGGGTTTTGGGGAGGATATTTTGTGATATATGGGCAGCAGTTGATGTGCTATGCTGTACAGCTTCTATTTTAAGTCTATGCGCAATTTCTATAGATAGATATATAGGGGTACGTTATTCTCTCCAGTATCCAACTTTGGTAACAAGAAGAAGGGCAATTTTAGCTCTCTTAGGTGTCTGGGTCCTTTCCATGGTGATTTCTATTGGGCCTCTTTTGGGCTGGAAAGAACCAGCACCCAAGGACGATAAAGAGTGCCGTATCACTGAAGAACCATTCTATGCTTTGTTTTCTTCCTTGGGGTCATTTTACATTCCTTTAATCGTCATCCTTGTGATGTACTGTCGGGTCTACATAGTGGCAAAAACAACTACTAAAAACCTGGAAGCTGGGGTTATGAAAGAAATGTCCAACTCCAAGGAGCTGACTTTACGGATTCATTACAGGAACATTCATGAGGACACGTTAAACAGCACCAAATCCAAGGGTCACAATCACAGGAACTCCTTAGCTTTCAAACTTTTAAAATTCTCTAGAGAAAAGAAGGCAGCCAAGACATTGGGAATTGTGGTTGGCATGTTTATCTTGTGCTGGCTACCCTTCTTCATTGTTCTGCCACTAGGTAAGTTGGTAATCAAGGGATTGCAAGGGGAGGGGGAGGAAGAGGGTTAGTTGTTTACTACAAAAATATCATAGAAAAAAATCAGATGAAATAATAAGTAGATATCATTTTGAGAACTGCAGTGAACAGATGAAAGGAAGGGAAGTGAAAGTGATTTACTTCGGACATTGGCTTTTTCAAAGAGTCATGCTGAAACTTTGTAAAGTGTGCAGCCTGCAGAAAGTCTGCTCATCTGGTAGTCCTTCTCAGTGATGTGGCAGATGTCAAATGAGGGGCAATATCTTCAGAGTTTATATATTAAATCCCCCTTTATGGTCTTTGTTTGAATTGAATTAGGTTTCAGAAACATTTTTATAGGATGCTTTAACAAAAATCCTAGATAAGAACACAAAAAGAGTTTCAGTACTGAAATGTTCTTATTTTAGTTTTGTTAGATGTTTGGACTATAATACAGTAGGTCTTCTGGCATCATTAGGTGTCTTAAATGGAAATGAACCTGATCTAATGTTGAGGTGCAAAACTCCCCTGAGCTTTGGGAAGCTGAAAAAGTTCTAGTTATCAGTTCAAACGTCACTGATTAAATCCTAAAAGCAAAAACACGAAGCCCACTGATCCCCACAGCAAGGTTCTTATTGGTTTCAATAGGTCTTAGTTCAGGCATTTCAGGAGATTGCCATGTGAGCTTTTGGCAGCCACTTTGTTCATTTTCAACTTTAAAATATTATTAAAGCATTTGATGTAGCCTTAACGCATTGCTCTGTGTTCCCAAGTCCTTGTGAAATTTGCTTGTTTTGTTTTTAATACTAGCACTACCTCTGAAGTGGAATATCTCGAGATACTGAATTACTAAGCTGTCAAAAATATCTGTGCAAAATTCATTTCTCTGAGACACAGACAATCTGGCAGTCTAAATATGGAAAGAGGTGGGGAAAAAAAAGGGAGAAAAAGCCTTTATTAATGTTCTGTACTCTTGTTTACTTAGTTACCCTACCAAAACATTTCTAATTCAGCAGTAAGTGAATATTTTTAGACGCTGTTGTAGAAAACTAAACTGAGTTCAGCAACCTGGTCCTGGTGAAGTGTTATAAAATTATAATTTCAGTGAATGTATAATATTATTTAGACAAGAATCTTTACTGCAAGACAACTACTTAAGCTATTGCAGAGCAACTTTATAATCTCTAGCTTATTGCATCATAAACTTAAAAACCTTTACGATTCAAGATCTGCATAAAGCTAATGTTGAGTATGTGAAAAATTCCAAACAGAAGGAAAATTGTGAGCAAAGTTCTCTTTGGCTACTGAAGTTTAAGTCCTTGTGCTGGCTCTTAAGGAAAGTTTATAACATAGAGCCAGTTTCCAACTATTGCAAAAATACATACCTGTAGATAGAAATATATTTTCACCATGTGGTACCAGTAGTAGTACTAGATATGTAGCTAGTAGGTCATGATCCCCTGATAAAGTAGATTCCCTCCTTGATTTTGAATATTGAAGGAACTTTGGAGAAAAAAAGCAAATGTGAATGCAGTAGAGCATATCCTTAGCTAGCAGAAGCCAGTATAGCTACTGACGCTGTTCAACGAACACAGATGCAGACCAGTCCTCTTTCCTGGGAGGTGTAATGAGTCGTTGCTTAAGACACTTGAGTGTAGAATTTATTGTTTGTCACAATATGATTTTATCTCTCATATAAATTGTGCCCTAGGCATCAGTGAGGTGACAGGCAGAGAGCCTCCACCACAGCATACTGTGTGCTGGCAGAGGTGCTGGGTGGGCTGAAGGGCTAAACCCACTGCTGTGAGCTCTGACCCAAGACAGACTGGGTGCCTGTAACCCCGAACACGCTCACTTCAGCGCTGTGAGCACTTGGTGCCCCACAGAGCTGAGGTTCAGAAAGAGTTGCCATTGTGCCAGTAAGAAGAGTGAAAAAATCAGCGTCTTGGCATTGCAATATAGACTGCTGGCTCTCCTGCCCTCTGCCTAAAAATACTTTCAGGGGCCCAACTCTTAACTGACAGCCTTTAGTCTAAGAAAAGGGAAAAAGAGGTATACGTAGTATCCAATATTGTATCTAAATGCATTTAATTAGTGGGTACTTTCCCTTTGTTTTGCTGACTAGGAATAGGGCTGGTTTTGTTCCTTGTCCCTGATCTCTTTTTTTAATTTATTCGGCACACTCCAGAACCTTGTACTTTTCATATCTGTGTATCAGTGCAAAGTTAATTAATGAATGATGTTAGGCATCACTAATGCATTGTTCACTAAAACAAAAAAGTCGGGAAAAGACTTCTTCCTGACATGCATAATGCAGCCATTCTTAACTGGAGAAGAGGCTAGAGCAGTGGAGAAAGACTTCTTAAGGAGTTTGCTGTCTGCTGCATTCTTCATACCAGAAATCTTTTGCTTTGTGTCTTGAAGTCACAAAATTAAATGAAATGCTATTAAGAACCCTTACAAAAAGCACGCAATGGTATGAAATCAATTTCAGTGATAGGCAAACTGTAGAATCCAAAAGCTACTGATGATTTACAAAACTCTCCATAGGTGCCCTGGGCTGCTTTAATCACAATCCACTTGCTCATCAGTGCAGGACTGCAAACTACAATACCTTTTCTGCTACTGAGTCCAGACTAGATACTTACCTTCACTATACTGGAAGGATAGGCTTCTTCCTTACCCTGTATTTTTCACACCTTATATTTGCACCATTAACCCAAATCATACCTGCATATCTGCATCTTTACTATTTTTTATTCTCCCTGTTTCACTCAGTAATGCCATGACTCTGCAGCATGGCATTAGCCGAGCAGCTCTGGATTTCTGAAGATCCAACCACAAAACATTTGACAAGTTGGTAAATGTTATTATTTCTGCAACACCCCAAAACCATGTCTTAACAAATCTGCTTATACATCGGGGAGTTTCCTTCATGTTAAAAGTGTCCTCAGCTCCTCTACTAGTTTCCCAGACAAAATTATAATTCATCCACTCTAGAATTTCAATATATTCCGCAGCTACCCATTTTGATATCCCAGACAAAGGATTATTGCATCAGGTGGAACATATATACTGGGAACTGATGCGGTGCTGAAAGCAGGGATATTGCTTGAATCAATATTCCACGACAAAGGAAAAGAAATAATATTAACACTTACAGAGTGTTTTTCAAGCAAGAATCAAAAGGCTTTGCAAGAAAAGCTCACTGACAGAGCTCTGTATACAGCTACAGAGAGGAATCACAGCACTGACACTATGATGTACTGAGCACCGTGAAATGATCAGCACGAAGAATGACCCACAATCTCTTTTTGTAGGACTGAACCATGCTGCCTTTAGTGTTAAGCACCTAATGATGCAGCAAAACTGGTATCCAAGAGAATCATGTGAGAAATTTGTTTTTATTCCAGTAGCTACCAGATATTCTTTCCAGATAGCAACAGAGCTATGGAATATCCTTGTTGCAGACATTCAGAAATGCTTTGTAAACAGTTGTTTTGCCACTCAAAATTATTTGTGGTACAGCATAAAAAATAAAATGAAGACATATGTGTCTTTGAGACAACTTCTTATGCCATAAATTCAGTGACTCAGCTTTGAAGAGTAAATATCTTGCTTCTTTAAAATAAATGTTTCTTTTCTTCCCCCTCATGCAAATCCTTTTTTAGGCATCAGGACTATATTAAATATGCATTGCTGAAAAATGCTGAGTAAAACAGATTATTTTTATCTAAAGACTAGAGCCCTGCAAAAATAAGGTAACACTCATTAAAACTCCCTCCTTTAAACAAAGGAATATCCAATTTTATGCCAGTATCTTTATTAAAAAAGAAGAATCCAAAATGAAGGATCATGTTTCCCCCTGGCTACTAGGTAAAAATTTAGTCTCATTCCTGTTAAATGAGATATCAGACTGGGCTTGCCAATCTTCTCCCAGACTCAGACCTCACACAACACACACAACACACACTCTCAGAGCAAAAAGAAAACTCACCACCTCCACTACTTTAACCAAAGCATATTAACTTTCCCAGCCTATTGCTTAACTCCAGTGGAGATCAACAGAGCATTATTCGCTTCCCAGTTCAGAGCCTACCTCCTCCTGCTCCCACAAAACCTGTGATCTTATCCACTAAAGTCAGAAACAAAATTCTTGTACCTTAACTAGCAGTGGGATAAGGTCCCAAGAGCCTTATAATGAAGATACAACTGTTTTGACTATCCTTATATCTTAAGCTTTTGAAACCTCTCTATGAAATAAAAAAAAAAAAATAAATACTCTGCACGCTACAGGTCAGCCAATACGAAATTATTCTTAAAATAAAATGTTATTCAAGTACAGTATGTAGATTTATGTTACATCAGCCCAACCTCTGCATCTCTGCACCAAGAATCCCAAATTAGGCCACTTAGTTTCCCATGGGAAACACTTCAAGGCATTGGTCCAGTGCTGTCAATGCTACTGGGTTCTGCTTTCTGCAAGGCTTTAGGCCTGGTTTGTCTTTCTCATTTTGGTCTTGCCCCCTCTTCCCCTCTCTAACTACCCTAGCTCTCCAGATTTGATGCCCTCAAGTTAATAGTTATACAGAATTTGGACAAATTAATGATATATGTGGCAATCTGACCCTCTGCCCACTTGCAGGTCAATCTTTGGTACAATGTTCAATTGCACAGGTTATAGCAGGAACTGCTCCTCCTATTTTCTAGCCAATTGCTGTAAAACTAAACATCACAGGGCATTTCTTGACCAGTACAGCATGTTTTGTCACATGCGGAGGACTAGATTATTTCAAGATGATTCATTTTACTACCAAAATAGCCTCCCTTAACCTCTAGTTTAAACCCTTTGGTTTGCAAAGAATGCCAATTACCAGTTCCTTACAGACTTCTATTTTTAGAACAAAGTTGTTTGTTATCAAAGCAGATGAAACTGCACAAATTCTGAAGGACTGGGTACTTCCTATATAGGCTTTTGATTTGCAGGTCAGAGGAACAAAGGGAAATCTTGAAGTGTACAGTTTTACAAAAGCAAATATGCAAAGCAATACAGAAAAATGTGAATACAAGAAATTGACTCATGGTGACTATTCAACCTCAGGGATGGCAGCAACTCCTATCTCAGGTGATCAGAAAGCTCCGAGGAAAAAAAAAATTCCGGACTAAGCCACTGGGCAGCGATAGGAAATCTCAAAACTTTTGAAATCAAAGACAGAAGAGAAGTGGTAATTTCAGAGGAAACACTGCTTTCAGCATCCAGCATCCAGCAAGGCAGTAGACACAAGGTCCTTATGCCAAAGGTACTTGAAAACACGTGTGCTATTGCTCGGGTTGGCAGTCATAATGAAAGCACTGAGTAAAGTTATAAATGTGCATATGGTCCTAAAGCATTGAGGCCATACCTCAGGATCTCAGCTGCATGTTCTTTAGTGTACCTACCTGTGAAATACAGACATGCACAAAAAGTGATGAGCTTTTTAGTATCTTCACTAAAGTCATGCTCCATAGCCCATTGCAAGATTTAGAGCTATTTTGATGGGCTTTCAAGAGACACCTAGAAACTGAAAAGCAATAACCATCTAAGAAACCATCTAAGTCTCTAAGAAACAAAAGAGAAAAAATACAATGGAAGTTCATACAATATCTTTGTAGCTGTGTTATTCAATTCCATGCTAGAGTCCTATTATTTACCAACGATGTTCAAGACAGATTGCCTCAGTTGTAAGTCAGAAGTGAGAAGGGGAGAAAAGGACACCAAAGCATGCCCAGTAATTGAAGATATTTAAGTATAATAAATGAAATGTCAGCAGACTTAGATTAGCTTTTCTAGACTTCTTGAATCAGCTAATCCTTTGCAAAATAAGCTTGGCTTGTATTTTTTCTAGTTAGCAAGCTGCAAAAGTGTGTAACTCTTTTGGACAAAATAATAATAACAGTGATATCATGTTTCTGTCCCTATCTACTCTCAGTTTTAGAGTACCAAACAAGATTCTTACTAAAATTGATCTTGATTTTATCATACTTATGTGAGGGCAACACAATTTAAACACAAGTGAATTCTCTCCATGGTGTAAGTCATCATAGATATTTTGGACTGAGAGGTGGTAGACTAGTATATATAAGGATTTATAGGGTTTGTGTCAAAAATTTAAGTGCTTGATAGAATTTTTCCATATCTCATGTATTTTCCGTATCTTGTATCTCCATATTTTGTTATTCAAAACATACTTGGGAGTTTTTGCTAATATGACAACTATGGATGGGGCATGAAAAACCTTAATCCTGTTGCTTTTTTTTAATTGTTCTTTTTTAAACTACAGATTTCCTCTCTTTTTCTTTCTGGGTAGGGCAAATAAAGCTCCTATTCGTCTTTTCTATTGCTTTTCTAAATACCAACTTGCAAATGATCTGTTGTACTGCAAGTTTCTAAAAATAATTTTCAACTCTCAATGCTTTAAGCATCAACATCATCTTTTGTGTGACGCTGTAAGAAGGCCATGGACTGTGGACCAGAGCAGGATCTCTGGAACCGATAGGTTATCTCTTAACTTCAGCCTATCGGAGACAATCTTACCACACCAGGAATGCCAATGTTAGTAGCTCTGTGGTTAAATACATAGGCACTGTCCCTTTACAAATGCAAATATAGCTACTCTGCCTTGCAACTGCTTGTAATATAAGAAGGAGTAGCAACTCTGGGTTTTAGTAAAAAGATCTGATCCCTATCTGCTACTACAACTTCCATCAGCAAAGCTTCAAGGGAGATGAAGTCCTGGTTTTATTTTGGCCATTCTAGATAAGCCTCTATTTTTGGAGCCTTTAAAAGGCTTTCAAATTTGAGCCATTGTGAATGAAGTTCATGCAGGTCTCATAGAAGTGATTTGTTCATCTGAAATATGAGGCACCCTTTATCAGAGAGAGATAGTGTGGATGATAAGAAATTGTGGATTTTAATTAGGATAAGAAAATAAAAACAATAACCTTTCTCAGCCTACAAGACAGCAAGGAAAATGTTATCCTTAGGCTTTGCTCTTACTCATGAACATATCCATAGGGGGAAGTACTCTTTATGGTCAGATTCTACATTTGTGTATGTCTGCTACTTTCATTTGCCTGCTTAAGAACTTGTCTACACAGGATCGGGCTTTAGATTGGTAGGAGTTACTGACTTTAGTTAATACCAATAATGTATTGGTTTGCAGACTTTTATTTCCCTGTTTGAATGGGATGGAGAAATGAGTATAAACCTCTCGTATCCTGTCAGGACAGTTAGGGGAGACTTCTCTGTGTGAATTCCTTGACTCAACTGGAAAACAGGGAAATGAAAGACTCAAGGGCTGAGGACCAGTTGAATGATACCTTCATCACCCCTCACAAGTGTTTGCTCACTGTAGGGCCAGAAGGCTCCAGCAAAGAGAATCCTGCAACTGCTACAGGCAGTCAGTTCTGGGACATAAATTCCTCACAACCAGGACGCTTTTCTTAATAGCTGACCTAGCTCCTTGCACATATACGTAATGTACCTATTCATAGAATCATAGAATCATAGAATCATTAAGGTTGGAAAAGACCTCTAAGATCATCGAGTCCAACCGTCAACCCAACACCACCATGCCCACTAAACCACGTCCCTAAGCGCCTCATCTACACGTCTTTTAAATACTTCCAGGGATGGTGACTCAACCACTTCCCTGGGCAGCCTGTTCCAAGGCCTGACCACTCTTTCAGTAAAGAAATTTCTCCTAATGTCCAGTCTAAACCTCCCCTGGTGCAACTTGAAGCTGTTTCCTCTCGTCCTATCGCTAGTTATTTGGGAGAAGAGACCAACATCCACCTCGCTACAACCTCCTTTCAGGTAGTTGTAGAGTGCGATGAGGTCTCCCCTCAACCTACTCTTCTCCAGGCTAAACAGTCCCAGTTCCCTCAGCTGCTCCTCATAAGACTTGTGCTCCAGGCCCTTCACTAGCTTCGTTGCCCTCCTCTGGACATGCTCCAGCACCTCCATGTCCTTCTTGTGGTGAGGGGCCCAAAACTGAACCCAGTATTCGAGGTGCGGCCTCACCAGGGCCAAGTACAGGGGCACAATCACCTCCCTGCTCCTGCTGGGCACACTATTTCTGATACAGGCCAGGGTGCCGTTGGCCTTCTTGGCCACCTGGGCACACTGCCGGCTCATGTTCAGCCGGCTGTCAATCAGCACCCCCAGGTCCTTTTCCTCTGGGCAGCTTTCCAGCCACTCTTCCCCAAGCCTGTAGCGTTGCCTGGGGTTGTTGTGGCCGAAGTGCAGGACCCGGCACTTGGCCTTGTTGAACCTCATACAGTTGGCCTCAGCCCATCGATCCAGCCTGTCGAGGTCCCTCTGCAAAGCCTTCCTACCCTCAAGCAGATATTTCTCCTTCCTCAACAGTGAAGTGCTCCCCCCCAATACACACAGAAAAGTTACCCACAAACACGGGAGTGCAGCTCTGCAGCATGTTGGTGACTGTGGGTTACTGTGATTCCCATGATGTCCCCCAGCCTGGCAGCCCAGGCACTGCGGGGATATGCACCCCAAGGCATCCCACAGAGACACCAAGATGCCTGAAAGCCATAACCAAATGCTAGCAATCATTACTGCTTTGTAGTAGCTATGATTTAACCATTCTTTATTGAATTTTATTCTGTTGATTTTGGATACTCTTCCTATTTCTCAAGATCTTTTTTCACTGTTATCCTAACCCTCTTCTCTAGAAGGCCTGCAGTACCTCCCAGCTTGATCAACTCTTAATTTTATAACCATAGTCTCTATTTCATCCTCTACTGTTTGTAAACTGTGGGTTTTTTTCCTATATTAAATAAGTTTGGGGGAATGTAAACAAACACTGAACGCTGGAAGGAAAGAAATCAGGAGCTTTAGAAATCCAATTAGCTTTAAAACCTTGGCATGCTGACTTGGCTAAGCATGTGGTAAAAAGGACCGCAGAAAGCTTAAATAAAGACAAACACATCCTTTCCGCATTCTCTAAACTCATACACATAACAACTCTGGTCAGAGGCAGCTTATTACTTTTACAAGGAGAATTTTACTAGCTATACACACATAGCATTTCAGCTTTCCCTGTTCATTAAGAAGTGGCTGTAACTCAGCCATTAGCAGCTACCAGCAGTTACAGCTCCAGCAGCAATCACAGTGTGAACTGCAGGGGAGAAGCGGAGGTTCCCAGCCAGGCCATCAGCAGCTATCTACTGCCTAGCACTGGGAAAGTCTCTCACTGATCACATTACAAAATTGATAAAGTTTCTTTTCATAGGAAGGCTGAGTTCCATCATAAAACAAATTTCTTGCAAAACAATACTCATTTTTGCAGAAGTTGTCTTCTCGAGAACAGATTAAGACATGGGGTTTGATATTGTTGAAGCTTCCTGTTTTTCATGTTTCAGAACTCATTTGTTATCATTTTGTATTTTGCAATGCTTTTCATCACTACAGCGATTTTTAAAACATTGGAATTTTCTCTTGTGGAGAACGTTGAAAAGTTCACATTTAACTCCAGTCAGAATGACTCCAATCTACACCAAAATGGAATAATTCTCTCCTCTGAATGAAGGAGGATATGTTTGCCTTCCAAGGTTACCTTAACTATTTAAATTTGACCAGAGTCTATAAAATTCCAAATACTTACTACCAATTCCCTAACTATTTCTATTTTATGGTATTCAAACAAGAAGGTGGTTTTCTCTCCAGAATACCCCTACTCAGCGTTTCAAGTTTTGAAATGCTTCATTTTCTACTTGTTACTTTTTCTACATTTTCTACTTGAATAGAGACAAGTAGTTTCAAATATTATGGCTTTTCTTTAATCTTAAGACAATGGCAAAAACTTGTGCAGTGAAGCTCTCCTTCTACCCCATTATTGTTTCACGACATATTTTATTGTAGCTAGTTTGCTATTACTGGAATATCAACTGACACACAGCAAAGCACTTAAACAACTCCAGACCATTTTGTTTCAATAAAAACAACTTTATATTTGTTCCAGTAAACAGGAACATACACTCACCCTAGCTTGGCTCTCATCTAAGCAAAACTGGATTTAGAAGATTTTGAAACGTGATTTTTTGTAACAGGCAGAAAACATAGCACCTGACAACCCAAAACTCGTCCATAGAGACTTCTTCTCCTTCAATCCAGGAACTTCACAGTACTCCTGCCCAACAATTATCTAATCTAAGTATCAAATACTTGATTCTGAACAGAACTGATGATTCTATGAGTAATTTAGGTATTTAATTGATATACAACTTATTAAAAATGGATGTTTAATTAATAGAAAGTCAATTATCACAACATAAAGTGATTAGAAAAGAGATTAGCAGTTGGAGTTAAAAACTAAATACGACATAAGGAGAGTATAAATAAATATTTAAAAATTAAGAGGAAGAAAGGAATTAAGTAACTGGAAAGTGAACATGCCTGGACGGAAAAAGAAAAAGCAGAGATATTAAAGAGAAGGCAGACAGTAATGAGAATGTGGTTAATTTTAGATTAAAAAATCATTAATAGTTTAACTTTTTCCTCCCTACGGGTACAAATAATAAATATATGGCATTCTTGAAAATACACACACACAGAATACCCTCTCCCATGAAGATGACTCACACAAACATTAACAGAGGATGTAAAACTATTCAAATGTTCCTATCGGATGCAAGCTGCGGCATATTGGGCTGTATACCAGGAATGAAGCCAGTAGATGGAGCGAAGTGAGTGTGCCCTTTTACTCAACACTCATTAGACTGTGTCTGGAGTAATGCATCTGTGCAGGGGAAGACAACGATAAACTGGAGTGGAGGCAACCAAAACGATCACGAGGCTGGAGCACATTGTGTGAGGAGAGTGAAGGAACAGGGCTTCTTCAGCCTGGAGAAGGGAAGGCGTCAGGGAACCTAATGCAGTGTTGACCCTGCTCTGGGCAGGGGGCTGGACAAGAGACCCCGTAACATCCCTTCCCACTGCAATAATTCTGTAATTCTAATAAGTTCTTGGCTTTCAGTCCCATCACGTATAAATATATATATATTCCTTGCATGAAGGGTGAAGGGAGGAAATACAATCACACAATGGAACCCAGTGATATTTCACAAATGACTGTCATCACTAACAACTGTTGGTCACTTATACATAGTTGTTTATTTCCTCTGTGTGGCTGGAAGTAGCACACAGAGCAGAATGGCACAGAGATATCAAAGGCAATTTAAAAAGTTTTAGCTCATAAACATTATCTCACATGTTATTTTTCAGATTTAAACTCTAGCTAATCACTATAGTATCTGATCACCTTGCATATGCACACAACTGGAGTAGCAAGTTTTCTCCCTTCTCTTGGAAGTAGTTTGGGGGGTTTTGTCTGGTTGATTGGTTGCATTGGCAGGTCTAATTTTGATGCTAAGTTCTTTCTTCCATGAAGTGGAAGTGGAAACTCAAACATGTCCTGTATATTACACTTTTGTGAAGAAGCTCACCAACGATTATACTAAGGATCCTTAAATTGAAGGCCTTAACTTTCCCACCCTCCTTTCTGTATGAATACAGCGGTCAGTTGTGAGAGATATCAAAGGAGTGGATATTTAGATGAAAGAAAAATAGCAGAGCAGGAAAGAATATGAGAGAGTAGTGTGTGTGTATATGCGTGCGTGCGTGTGTGTTTCTCCTCTGCAGAGGGCTACATCAGAACCTCCTTCAGTGAAGAGTTTTCCTTAATTAAGAGTATTGGGATTAAGCCGGTCCAGAAGATTTTCCTGCTGCTCACCCTGCTAATTTAAGGATTCTTCCAAAGTCCACTGAAGTCCTACGAGCCTTTACAAAGTCTTTCAAAGACTCCCACTGACTCCAGTGGACTCTGAATTTTAATGGCTCAGTGATGTTCTGGCCAGATATTCTGCAGAATATGTGAAGACAATTAATACAAATTGTTTCCCACAATGTTTTCTAATTTCATTGAGGGTGCTTTACTTACTTCTGTGTAATAAAGCATTCACTATAAAGAACCAGTCAGACCCTAAATGAAATTAGCTTTTACTAAATAAAATACTTCTAAATTCTTTTTTATTATATTTGCTGTTGCTCAGTGTATTTCCAAACTGAATGGCTCTATCGAGTCTGGGGAGCACAGCTGGCTAAACTAATGGTCAAAAAAGCAATCAAAACTGATTAAGTTGATGGATTTCTGAAATATTTCCTGTTCTCCATTTGTGCTGGACACAGGCTTTGCAAAAACTTCATTGGTGTCAAAGGTGCAACCAGAGGTAAGATTGTGGTGCTATGTTTAATAAATCACACAGTTTAGTGCAGAAAAATAAAAGAGAATAGAAAATATACGTTTCCTTAGAATGAAGCTGTTAAACATGAAGCATCAGGAGAGTGATAAGTTTGAGCAGGGAAGTCATTCTGGCTACCCCCATCACAAATAAATCACTGAGGAGATAATCATATGCAAAATTTTCCAGCCATTTTGAAGAGCAGTCTAAATCAGTACAGGGAAATATTTAATCTGTTTATCAGACTGTGATGGGAAAGTAGGAAAGTAGTTGGAGACTAGGGGAGGAAATATTAGTCTGATGTTTAAAGAGTGTGTCTAGTAGGCTTAACTTTATCATTTTATCAAGGTACCAAAATAGCTCGCAGTTGTTTGCTCCTGACAGGTTAGTTATGAGGTAAAGTATGTGTGCAGCTAAATAAAAGGTATTGTTGTTAATTCCAAGAATAAGGTAGGGAAAAGGGTAATGCTAAAAATATACAAGCTAATAAAAATATTTTTCATATCTTTATATGGTGGGAGGCAGTGGAGCTTTGCCTAATAGTCACCAAATTAAACCATATTTAGAAGTACATGGCATGTATAGCAACATCCATCTAAACCACCATCTGGATCATAAAGAACAGCTTTTCTTCTCTCTCTGTAGAAAACTCAGGCTGGGATTCCACCCAGTGAGGAGGGACTGAATACAAAAACTCAGAAACTTTCCAAAGCCCTGAAGAGAATAAGTGCCCAGACAAGTATCTGCCTCAGACATTCCGCTTTTCTAACAGTTAATCCTCAACCTAAATAATGGATATATATATCCCAAGGCGATCTAAGACTACAGTGTCAGTGGGATTCCAGTACTGTAAATGTAAAACTCTGCTAGGCTGCCAAAACACACTACCTGAATGCGCTGGACTATCCATTGTGAATTCTAGTGGTTAAGAGAATCATGTCAGGTCTCATGGTTCTCTTCCTGGTAAAAAAAAAACTTTTTTACTGGTGAAAATTATTTAGCGCATGATCTTCAGCTGATTGCTTTTACCTTTCCCCAGTTCAGATTGCCCACTGGTAAAATCAGGAGGATGGCACAAAATCAGGATGACTGACAGATGAAAAGTGCTATCTGAGAGCAAATGAGTCGTGCTCCTATACATGAATGTATTCTCACTGGGACTGCAGTGACCTTTTTTATTGCTAGGGCCTTCTTGGACTAATCATCTACCACCTGATTTTTGAAAAAAATAGGAAGTAATAGCGCATTATACATAGACAAAATTCATAGATGAAATCCATCTCCGATCAGAGCAGTGGCATATGTACATATATATATCTATTAGGAAGGGTAGAGGAGTTAAGAAGAATTCCATCCAGTTTTAATACATCAGTCTGAGGTAAAACCAATTAACACACCAGTCTATAAATCGATGGCTTATTTATCAAATTAATACTCCTTGTTCAGAAAAGCATACTTCCTCACCTTCTTGTGAAAACTTAATCTACTAGTTTGTGTATAATTTAAGAGTCAAGCAACACTTGCACTGTGGTGTTTGCAGAACCAGGAAAAAGTAGAGAATGAAGTACTGTTTAATGATCACTGTTTTCATTAACTCCTTGAGACTTATTCCTGAATTTCTTAGTTTCAAAACTTTTCTACTATTGTAGTTAAATGGTGATCTTTATGTTTAAATCACACCACCACATAGCTTTCCAAACTGATCTTTTTCCAGATTTTCTGTTAATGACTCAGCTAGGGTCATAATAGCTTTTAAATGATTGATCAGGGTTCAGTGATTTTTCTAGAATCAGGCCTGAACACAAGGTGCCTCCATCAGTCAGGGTTGCTATGAGGAAATTCTCTGCTCTTTTGTGTTGCTGCCCTTTAATATAAAAGAGCTTTGAAAATGCTTGCTGCAGCTGCTGAAAATGGCCCGCTGTCGTTTTTTTTCAAATGGCATTTGAAAAATAGATTATCATGAAAGACAGGCATAAGCTCCTTACCTTTTTTTCTTAAGGAACACATATTTCTTGAAGCAGTTTACAAAGATTAGCCATTTTTCAGCACTCAGCTTTTTACCTGTTTCCCTGCTTCGTCTCTTAGTCTTTACTGTATGTAGTTATATGCAGTTCATGTGCAATATAGATTACAGAAGCACAACTCATTTATCTGCATTGGTTCCCAGTTTTCTTCCCTATGGCTTAGCTCATTTTATTTGCCCTTAGGGAATTTCACAAAATTTGTCAGTAAACTTCCTTAATTTTTTTTTTTTATTTTATTGAAAACTATACTATAGCATTTACTCTGTCCGTATTTAACCTGCCTAAAAATATTTAAATCTGGTAAAGGAATGTCCTGTAGATTTTCAATTGTTACAATATGAGAGAAAGGCAAACCAACTGATCTGGAAAAACTCACCACTGCTCTTTCAACATTCACACATAAGAAAAAATGGGAGCTCTTTAGGCACTTCACGAGGTTTACTGGGCTTCAAGAGCTAAAAATAATTTATTTGTTAAAAGAGTTCCAGAAAACAATTTAAGACATTTATCAGTATGAGCTCCAAAAAGTTCCTTGTTGTACATAATCATGCTTTGCACTTGTTTTGTAAAGTCACAAAGCTTCTCTTTTCCCTAAACTGAAGGGAAAATATTAGCAATAATTATTTACAAATTGAATCCTGAAAAGGTTTGCAACTTGTGGAAAGTTTGGAGCATCTTCCTCATCTTGGCTGCAGTTATAAACTTAGATCAACTTTTCCTGAAGCTTTATAAAAATTTGACACCCATTTAACTGCTTATTCCGTAGAATCACATAAATTGTTGCCGAGTCTTTCATCAAAGAGTATGTATCACTCACAAGACACAGTTTAAGTGCTTGCATTGATTTGATTTATCTGTTGGAAATTCATCAAATAATACAATTCGTAGTTTCTCTGACGTTAGACATGTTGTACTCTGTACTTTCTACAGCATCAATCAGGACAGATGTAGGATCTCCATCAGGTGGACAGAAAAGGCATTTGTCAAACCCTGCAAATCATTAGCAGCAACAAAGCAACAAGGGACATGGGTTCAACTTACAAGAGTCTTGCACATGCAGAAGTCATCAGTAAAGTGCAGGAGTCATGAAAGAAATACTATGAACCTTGTAATTTAAAACCTCCATTTTAACCTTAAGGGCTAGCATGTTGCTTAGCTCTGAGGCAATAGGTAGAGCTAGTGCTAGCTGGCACCATCCCAAAACACTGCCAGGGAAAAAATCTATTACTCTGGATTCACAGGCTCTTTCCTGACTCCTATTGCCCAAGTGAGGGGGAGGAAGAGTCTCTCCAGATAGCTGATGCCATCTCAGCAACTTATTTTCTCTTCTGAGCCAGCTCAGGGACTAGTTGACACACTGAGGAGGGCAGTGGATGTCTGAGGAATGATACATACTTACCTCCCCTTGGCTTTCGTGTGAGTTAAGGAGACTCAGACGCCTATAGTGAGCACTAGGCCAGCATTGTCATCTAGATAGACAGCAGTATCTGCTGTGGCACATATGAGCTATTTACCCAAGAAGCTAGGAAGTGCTTTTGCATAGTTTTGAGGCCCAAGCCATGGCCTCTTCATTGCTATAAGATTGGAAATATGCCTAGAATCATATCCCTCCCCTCTAAGGCATCCTGACAGTTACAACTGACTCAGCTGCTTTCACAGCCCAGGGAATCTGAAACCACTCCGGTGTAAAAAGTTGCTCTTCTCAGAGATGTGACGTTCAGGCTTGAGTGTCACCGTCTATTTGAAAAACTCTTCAAATCTACTCCAGTTCTTGAAATAAGAATTCTCTCCTGAATCCCTGCTCTTTGATTACTTTAGCCAGACACAAAGGTGTTTTCCCAGCTGGATAACTGTTGAATGCCTGTTTTGCTTAAAAAATGTCATACATTCTTTTATAAAGCCCCATTTGCTAAATATAGCTGATCAATTGCATGTTTTTAATACTAAAAGTACATGAAATGGATTTCCCAGTATGAGTTTTTCATTTGGGAGCCTCTTTAGGGAAATTATTTGATTGTGAACGGAAGAGGAAGTATTCATAAAATAACCTCTTTGTTTGGGTTACACCATTTTTATGAATGCCTGGGATATGGGAAGTACCACAATTAACTTCAGGTTTCAAGAGGTTTGTACTATCATAATAATCTAGATAAATGGGGTGATGTTTAGGAGGTGCCAGAGAATGTATTAGAAGTTATAAGGTATGTTCCAGGAAGCCTGGGAACAGTTAGATCTTTTTCTTCAAAAATGACATTCGAAAGCTCTTTGAAGAAGGCACAACCTTATTCCATGTGTGCACTGTGCAACAACTTGGACGATGGAGGTTTGATCTTTCGTTGGGATCAATAGATGTTAGTACAACAGATGTGTACACACAACCACAAAAAGCACTGCTTTTTAATTTTTAATTCTACATTAATTATGTGCTCCTTTAGCTTTCAGATGGTGGAAAGCATTTCCTTATTAGCTTTAAAAATAACAAAAATAACATTTTATTACCAAAAGACCAAAAATGAAAGCAACATGATTAAGGATTTTTAATAAACAGATTCTAACAGTGATCTGATGGGACATTTACCCTTCCTAAAGGCAGGCAAACCAATTATCTCAGATATTGTCTCTGCTTGTTTCTTCTGGACAGGATCTCTGTTTTCGGCTCTGAAGCCCCCTGAAACGATCTTCAAGGTGATTTTTTGGCTTGGCTACTTTAACAGCTGCTTGAATCCGATCATCTACCCTTGCTCGAGCAAAGAGTTCAAGAGGGCTTTTATACAGATCCTAAAATGCCAGTGCCACCGTCGAAAACAGTTGGGGTGGTGGGCCTACAGCTACAGAAACTGGAATCGGTGTTCCTTTGAACACCCTAGGAAGGACTCTCTGGAAGACTGCGGGAGTGTCCTAAGTGGCAGTCAGAGGACATTATCTTCAGCATCTCCCAGCCCCGGCTACCTGAGCAAAATCACTCACCCACATATGGAGATGTGCACATTCCAGGAATGGAAAAACTCCAGCTCTTTCCTGAGCCCCTTACAGGAAGGCAGCAGACAAAAGGACCCATGCCAGTTCTTTACCTTCAATCTCTTAACAGAGCGCAATGGACACGTTCCTGCTGGCAGCCAAGCTTCCAGCAATGGGGACCATGAGGCCATCTGTGACACACTGAATGGCAAAACTGACTGTGGAGCAAACATGACGCTGGAATGAACAGATTCTAAACAGTCTGTTCTCTTTGTACACTAATCTGTTTGATGTTTAGCCCAGGTGAAGAAATGGAACTTTGCACAGTTTCTCAGTGTAGCACTAGAAGGAAGCCAGTGAGGAACAGGCAAATTTATGTCACAAGAGTGGCAAAGTGTAGGGGCTAACCGTATTCCCAGTCAATGGCCAGAGAGGCTACTGAAGCAAGAACAGAATGCAGGGAAGGTGCCGCATAAACCCAGGGAAGTGCACATCCAATTATTTAGCTGTCGTGGAAGTGCTGTGGAACAGCCAAACACATATGTATATAGAATGAATGTATAAATATGGGGGTGGGCAGGGGAAATGTGTATGAATGTGTGTGTGTACATGTGTGCTAGCCGCGTGTATGGATGCCTGAGAGTGGAAGTGAGCAATGCAGTGTTTTTTGTACCTCTCCAGGGTACTAGCTGCCGCTGATTTTGCCTGTAAATTCTTATTATTGTTGTTGTACTTCACTGTACATTAGCACTTTAGAAGTGGAAAATAATGTCAAAGATTAAAGTAATTTCACAACAATTTAAACACTTGCACCTATTACTATAGGACTGGAATTCAGCCAAGTTCCCTCATCACGATTTTCACTTCAAAATAAAACACTCATAGCGGTTAAGTTTGCCATTGTAACTCCTAGGATGCTCTTGAATCTCTCTGCAGTTGCTTCCCTTACATGATTCCCTTATCACCAACATATGTGATCTCTATCCTTCACCATGTTCTTTTTTGAAAGTTTGAAAATACCGGCAATGATGAGAGCTCACAATCTACATTTCAGCACATTAGAAAGTGTCCTGTAAACATGCAGGCTACCAGAGATCTAATTTCTAAAAGCAACACTCATAAATCACTCCAAATACCTCATAAACAGTGTCGTGGACACAGCACAAAAGAGCACTGCTGGAGGCCCAAAACCCAGCCTCACAACAAATACACTGAGCTTCTGGTTCTTTCAGTACACTTTGAAAATAGTATTGCACATTTAGAGGCTTTTACTTTGCCACTCAGATAAGAAGAGAAAGAGTCAAAACAATGGAGTTGTCTAAGTTTCACTGCCATTAATATTTTTCAGCTCAGTAATACAGTACTGTAACAGAATTCCTAAGAATATCTTCTAGGACATTTTAGGTCATGTTTGGAAGTTATTTTCATCTCTTGCAATTAAGTGTGAAACATGAAACTAAAGACTGATTTTTTTACATGAAGTGGCACAAACCGTGAAAATCGGTACTTACTCCTTCCTCCTACCAAGACTTTCCTTATTAGGAATTTCAGTGACTTTTTTTTAAAGCTTGAAACAGAGAATGAACCATAAACAGATGTACTAAAAACACTTAGAGACAATTTAACAATGCTAGGTCCCAAGAGAGAGCCATTTCCTTTTGCTTCCTTAAATGTGTATTCTCTCTTAAATGTGTATTAAGTTGACAGGAATGGATATGGCTTGTGGTTAGATGAAATATCCCCCAGCTCAGTGAGCAACGATAGGAAAGTCGTGTTCCAAGGTCTTCCCATGGTCATATGTTATAGTAAGAACCACATAAGTATATTTTGAGACTTATCCTGATTGAAGTTATGGCCAATCTCCTATTTTAGTAATTCCATTTTGATTGTGGGGAAGGCTGTAATTTCCTCTTAAAAGAACAATGCTTATAAAATTTAAAGCAAACTCTTGCTGCTCATATATCGAGGTTGCCACAAAGAATATTCTATCTAGCTGTAGTATACTAGTATGAAGCCCTCTTTGGGCCTCTAAATGGCAGAGAACTATATCTCTAAGCTATTGTTATAATTTTTGGAGTGAACCTACCAAAAAGTGTCCGTCAAACACTTTTGGGTATTGTAAAGCTTCTTCAAAATGACACTTAATGGGAAATAAATTTGTTTAATCTAACCACCTGACAGCACACTTCATCTAAATTTTGAGTCACACATGACTTGTACAGTGTAAAGTAAATCCAAGTAATGTTATCCATATTTCAGAATTTCTAAGTGATACTGCAAACTTTCAGAATAAATAGTATTCCATTACTCTAAAGCCTTTAACTATGTAGCTCTCAGAGACTGATCATTCTTTTAATTAGTTGTTAGTCCTAACAAAAGCTGTGTCATCTCTGATTATCATTTAAGCTCTTTAAGCAGCGACATAATTCTCTAATTACCTATGAAATCAGATAGGCTTTTAATCCATACTGAAGTGACCAATAAGTACTTATCATCTTTGTACATTTTTACATGTAATGTTACAAAAACTGCAAGGAAAGTTCCCTTACTGCTTTTTAAAAATCTATCAGAAGAGAATTTCAGCCATTTTAGTACTGAAAAAACAGCTTTCTCTAAACACATTGATCAGGAGGAGAAGATATGCATTAACATTATGTTAGTCCATGCCATTTAGAATATCCAATGCCTCTAACCTTATGAATCATAAACCAAAATCCTCAGAGAGCCAAAAACCCCAAGACACAAGTCCCATAAGCCTTAAAGAGTGGAGAAGAGAAGGCATTCCACAGGCAGACAGTAATATTCTTCCCCAAGAGTTACAGAATCATAGAATCATAGAATCATTAAGGTTGGAAAAGACCTCTAAGATCATTGAGTCCAACCATCAACCCAACACCACCATGCCCACTAAACCATGTCCCTAAGGGCCTCATCCACACGTCTTTTAAATACTTCCAGGGATGGTGACTCAACCCCTTCCCTGGGCAGCCTGTTCCAAGGCCTGACCACTCTTTCAGTAAAGAAATTTCTCCTAATGTCCAGTCTAAACCTCCCCTGGTGCAACTTGAAGCTGTTTCCTCTCGTCCTATCGCTAGTTATTTGGGAGAAGAGACCAACACCCACCTTGCTACAACCTCCTTTCAGGTAGTTGTAGAGTGCGATGAGGTCTCCTCTCAGTCTCCTCTTCTCCAGACTAAACAGTCCCAGTTCCCTCAGCCGCTCCTCATAAGACTTGTGCTCCAGGCCCTTCACCAGCTTCATTGCCCTTCTCTGGACACGCTCCAGCACCTCAATGTCTTTCTTGTAGTGAGGGGCCCAAAACTGAACACAGGATTCGAGGTGCGGCCTCACCAGTGCCGAGTACAGGGGCACGATCACCTCCCTGCTCCTGCTGGCCACACTATTTCTGATACAGGCCAGGATGCCATTGGCCTTCTTGGCCACCTGGGCACACTGCTGGCTCATGTTCAGCCGGCTGTCAACCAGCACCCCCAGGTCCTTTTCCTGTGGGCAGCTTTCCAGCCACTCTTCCCCAAACCTGTAGTGTTGCATGGGGTTGTTGTGATCCAAGTGCAGGACCCAGCACTTGGCTTTGTTAAACCTCATACAGTTGGCCTCAGCCCATCGATCCAGCCTGTCCCAGTCCCTCTGCAGAGCCTTCCTACCCTCGAGCAGATCAACACTCCCGCCCAACTTGGTCTCGTCTGCACACTTACTGAGGGAGCACTCAATCCCCTCATCCAGATCATTGATAAAGACATTGAACAAGACCGGCCCAAAAACTGAGCCCTGGGGACACCGCTCGTGACCGGCCGCCAACTGGATTTAACTCCGTTCACCACAACTCTCTGGGCTCGGCCGTCCAGCCAGTTTTTTTACCCAGCGAAGGGTGTACCTGTCTAAGCCATGAGCTGCCAGCTTCTCTAGAAGAATGCTGTGGGAGACAGCACTCAAAGGCTTTACTGAAGTCCAGGTAGACCACATCCACAGCCTTTCCCTCATCCACTAGGTGGGTCACCTGGTCATAGAGGAGATCAGGTTGGTCAAGCAGGACCTGCCTTTTATGAACCCATGCTGGCTGGGCCTGATCCCCTGGTTGTCCTGCACACGTCTTGTGAGCGCCCTCAAGATGAACCACTCCATAATCTTCCCTGGCACCGAGGTCAGGCTGACAGGCCTGTAGTTCCCCGGATCCTCCTTCCGGTCCTTCTCGTAGATGGGCATCACATTGGCAAGCCTCCAGTCGTCTGGGACCTCCCCAGTTAACCAGGACTGCTGATAAATGATGGAAAGTAGGTTGGTAAGCTCCTCCGCCAGCTCCCTCAGTACCCTTGGGTGGATCCCATCTGGCCCCAGAGACTTGTGAGCGTCCAGGTGGCGTGGCAGGTCGTTAACTGCTTCCTCTTGGATTATGGGCAGTTTATCCTGCTCTCCGTCCCTGTCTTCCAGCTCAGGGGGCTGAATACCCTGAGGATAACTGGTCTGACTATTAAAGACTGAGGCAAAGAAGGCATTAAGAACCTCAGCCTTTTCCTCATCCTTGGTGGCAATGTTGCCCCCCCACATCCAATAAAGGATGGAGATTCTCCTTGGGTCTCTTTTTGTCGTTAATATAGTTGTAAAAACATTTTTTGTTATCTCTTATGACAGTGGCCAGATTGAGTTCTAGCTGGGCTTTTGCCTTTCTAATTTTCTCTCTGCATGACCTAACGCGATCCCTGTACTCTTCTTGAGTTGCCTGCCCCTTCTTCCACAAGTGGTAAACTCTCCTTTTTTTCCTGAGTCCCAGCAAAAGCTCCCTGCTCAGCCAAGCCGGTTGCCTTCCCCACCAGTTCTTCTTACGGCACATGGGGACAGCCTGCTCCTGCGCCTTTAAGACTTCCTTCTTGAAGAATGTCCAGCCTTCCTGGATGCCTTTGCCCTTCAGGACTGCCTCCCAAGGGACTTTCTCAACCAGTGTCCTGAATAGGCCAAAGTCCGCCCTCCGGAAGTCAATGGTAGCGGTTTTGCTGACCCCCCCTCCTTACTTCACCAAGGATTGAGAATTCTATCATTTCATGGTCGCTAAGCCCAAGATGGCCTCCGACCACCACATCTCCCACCAGTCCTTCTCTGTTTGTAAACAGCAGGTCAAGCGAGGCACCTCCCCTGGTGCTCTTCTGTAAGTTTGAGCTGGGAAGGCTGCTGGACTCTGCAGGGACAGAAACACGGACTCATCCACCCCTGCTAGCTTGCTTTCTCTCACAGCCAGCCACAGCACTGCTGCTCTTCCCGTGTCCTACCTAGCATGGGAGGCACATTTGAACTGCATGCAAAACAAATGTGGCTCAAGAGCCACAGGATCTCTACCCTATCCTTCCCTTCCTCAAGCCCAAGTCCTGCAAGTATGTTAAGGGCAACCTCCCTGGGGACATGACCAGGTTATGCTGCCTCGCCAAGAAAACAGGAAACTAAGAGAAGCTCTGGTTCGGGATTTATGATACTAGGGAAAACAAGAAGGGAAAAAAAGTTTATTCATCGTGTTGAAGTTGGAAAACAAGAAGTTGGAAATAATCACAGGCAATCAAAACAACTATACTCTGCCATTTCTAAGACAGACATTTAAATCAGGCCCATTTTTCTTAGCATATTCATTAGGCCATATCCTAAGGGATCACCTCATACAATCCTCAGCACTAGACAGATGAAGGAATGACAAACTGCAGGCTCCAGCACAGCAACCAGGGATAATAGAAAGAAGTGAGAACAAGTTCAGGCAATACCTGATATATACTTCAGATATCATTTTAACAAACTGTGTCTCATTCTTAATCACTACCCAATTACATTTTAAGACTGGAGAGCCTACAACTTGTAACTGTAACAAATATAAGACGGAAGGATTCCTAAAATTTCTCCAAAATACATTTCTCTTCTCCAAGCTTTTTTCCAAGTCATGTACTTATCTTGCCATGCCAGGCTCTCCACAGCCGTGCATGGTATTACATGACTTCCCAAAAAGAGAGATGACTGCTCTTCTTCTAAGCTTTTTACTTTTCGTCTCATGAATTCCCATTTTTGTAGGGTCCCATACAGCCTGTTTATACTAAGCAACACTGTACCAGTGGGGACCCATCCATGCAAATATGATAAACTATGTAAGACCTCAAAAGAGTCATGTCACACCTTTCCATAAGCTGCCAACACCACCTACTTCATCTCCAGCCAGAGCTTCAATGAAGGTACAGGCAATAAAACTGATTGTAAAAATTGAAAAAAAAATACACAGATCTGAAGGAGGGACCACAAAGATTACAGAGGAGAAAGTCTGATATGCCACCTTAAAATATGAAACGCTTGCAAGGCCACCTGATTTCTCTAGAACAAATCTATTCTAAATGTCTTTATTTTTACCACTGGAATTTCTACGACCTCCACCAGGCAAAGACAGCCCAAATGAGGCCATACAAATCACCCTCTTCCCTTTGTTAGACCTTAATTTGTAGCGATGTTTTCCTTTAAAGGAAAAACTATTTGGGTTAGGGCATCACCATCAAACATGGACAAGCCCATATTAGCCCATTTCTTTAGGGCAACCAAAATTAATTTGACAAGCAGAACATCCACAATGTAGTGAAATGGCAATTGGTACACGGTGGTGGACTATCAGATGCAACTATACTCCATCATGCATATTTTTAATGCACATTAACAGACCTTCTGATGAACCCATTTTGTGGGCAAATAGATATGCCTCCAAAGAGGAGTTGCTGCCATTCAGCACAGAAGGTGTTCATAAAACACCGTGAATTTCTCCAGGTTAAGCTACTGTGTGGAGCTTAATCACTAACTAGGGGCTTGTACAAAGCCGTTCAGTTGAGAGGCACAGCTGTAATGGCTCACAGAGTACTGTTACAGCCCAGCTGCACATAAATTAAACCCATTAGGCTTCAACGCACTCAGCTATCACAAGTGCTTCTTATTTTTGAAAAGAGTTATTGTAAAATCAATCCAACTGAATGAGACTGAAACTCTAGAGCATTCTACATTCTTTACTCTTTGGAAATGCAGTTTTCTATTATCTTTCCAAATGTGACAGGGAGAGAAGAGGGGACATTAATATTATAAAGTGCAGTTCTAGTTTGGAAAATGTAAAAATAGCAACTTTCTATTCAATAGATGTGCTCTCTGCTTTCAGTTTCTGTGCTTGACTTTCACCTGATACAAATGAGCATAAAAGCGCACAACACAAGAGATGATAATCCACAGCAGCTATGGTATGAAAGTATTAGTATACTAACAACTGCTTACTCCTGTTAGTGGCCACAAACTAACCAGCTCATTCCCACGAGAATAAACTGGATTCTGTTTTGATAGACTGAATAACAGATATGCTTACCTTTTTTCCAAACCATGCTGGCAATGCTATGGCTCACACACTTCATAGGGCAGAACATAGTATCGCAGGAATGATGCATCAGACTAGAAACACCACTTTCATCCTGAAGTGGTCAAAAGGAAATACTTCAGAATATGAAGACACATGGTATTTTAAGTCACTTTAATGGAACCAAAAAATGTTTCCACCCACTATGACTTTTTTCAGGACTGGAAGGGGTACTAGTTACCTTCCTCATGAAGCATGTTATTTGTGCAAAAGGTAAGTCATGATTCCCAAGATCAGTAAAAACACCTGAAGCAGTAACATAGTGGTCAGGGCACTAACCTAGGAAAATTCCAGCCTCTGCCTTAACGATAGTTTTTACGTTTCATCTCCAGGCTGTATAATAATCTGCACAGACAGTGCAAGGAGCAGATAACAGTACTCCTCCCTTTCAGACTGCTGTGCACAGCACTGTGGTACGTCGTTCCCTCCCCTTTGCACCATGCATCTTGAGGTCCCAACTATACAGTGGCACGGCTTCTACAGGAAACATCCAGCAAAACTTTTTCTCCAGGGTTTAAGGCAGTCCCTAGAGTAAAGACAAAATTGAACCCATGAGTCCCTCTTACAGAATGACTGCTATGCCAGTTGCCATTCTGTAACTGTTGGGCCTCCTCTAACCGTTTTTTTTAAAAAAGTGAGCTTTACTCTTCCCTCCAAAGAATAGTTGAAAGTGCCTACTCTCAACAGATACATCTAGACTGTGGATCCCAAGTGTTTGGAGATAACTTCCTGAAGCATACAGCAAGGTCCTTGGACAAGGCAGGCTTTCAGGATGCCTTCTGTCCTCCCAGCAATGTCCTAGTACATGCCAGCAGGCGGCTTTCAGCTTAGGTTCTCCCAGGTAGTCTGTATTAGATCCCATTGTCAAACACCTAACTCTCTCCATGCATTGCACACAATCCACAGACAACAATATTTTGTTGTCTTTTGTTATCATCCTAGATAACCCTTATTTATGAGGGTTATTTTTTCTTATTTTTTCTTTTATCAAATATTTTTCCATATACTTGTCTTACAAGAGTTTAATACTTTCTAGCAGACCCATGTATAGCATTCATCAAATATGTTAAGTATGAAAGAAAATCTCCAAGGCTCACAGAAGAAAAGGAACAGCTATTTTACATATAAGTGGCTCACTGGAGCCATCTGCTCAGCTGACATTACAAGCAGACAGAAACGATATACCTTCTTAAGCTCCCTCTATCCATTACTTACTATTTTAGGTTTGTATACTTATACATGCAAACAGATCTAAACTCCCTCATTATTCTCTTGGGATGTGTAATTATTGGTTTGTCTATGAAATGGAAGAGAAATTTCTCTCTGAACACATAGTAATCAAAGCATCATTAACCATGCTTTCTGTGGTAAAGTGTACAGAAATTTTTTACTCCATTCTCCTGCCTGTGTAGATATATTTGTGCCAGCCAGCTGAGAACAAGCATGACATTTGAAAGGCATCAACAAAGTTCATATATATTGGACAGTGTGTAATATTTTCTGGGAAATAGAAAATGAAATCTAGATATAAAAATAGATGTGGTTTTCATAGAAAATTCTGGATTCAGGAACAGAGACCTTATTCCAATATATTATGCAAAGCTGCTTTCACCTTTAATTGTAGATGAATATACGAATATATATAAAAGTTTGCAAATAACATATTGCTCATTAACTTGCATGAATCTTTACCCTGGTATTTTAAAGAAATGAGGCTCACACAATCATTCTGTCTGTCCATCCATCTGTGAGCTTCCTTTCCCATCCTCTTCTTATTAGTCTTTGAACCTCTTCATTGATTTCTACCAAATTGAACAAGAAGTTAAATTAAGAAAGATAATCAATTCTGTATTATAAAAATTTGTGCCTGAATAGAGGGAAGGCACCCAAATTAGTGCCTCTTCTCAGGAGAAGACCTTTATAAGTCTGCCCTTTGACCAATTTCAAAGCCTGCTGGCTACTAAGCTTGTATATGCTGACTAGCTAGTCAGCACATACATAGCCCAGCAGCAGCTAAGCCACATGCTCCCATTTGCCCAATAAGACAGGCAAATAAGGCAGGAACAGGGCATGTGGGAGGACAACATGGAAGACAAATGAGGGTCCTGAAAATACCAAGTGAAAGGGAGAAGTGTTAAGAGATAAAGGTTGCAAATCCATAAATCAGCCTTTATTCATCTTAATGATCATGGGACAACTTGTTATACCTGTGGGTAGTTAGGATCAGGCGGCCGGAAGATATCGCGCTGTACGGAAAGATAGGACCCCCTCCCCTAATAGCCAGTAGCATTTAGGTGTGAAGTAAGCAGGCGGAAGTGACGTCGTAAACCCAAGGTATATAACACCGTGTTATCTACCAATAAACGCCATTTGCCGTCCACCACATTGGTGTCTGCGAGTCGATGGCCCGAGCGCCCCGGGGAGGGGGGTCGCCGTGCCGTTCCTGAACCAGGTCGCCACGCCTCACGAAGGCGACATATACCATGTTTATCTGATTGGTTTATAACTAAAATGAGGAGATAAGCAAAGCCTCCCTGTAGAGAAAAGCAAGGCTATTATGTCAATTTATGTCACTACAACATTCACAGATGCATCTGCATTCTTCTATTCTCTTGCCTTGGTTGTAAAAGCATAAGATTAGGCTCAATTTATACTCAGTTGTAATCTATGCTTTGGCTTTTTCCTAGAATATCCATAATTTTAGGAATACCACATTCAAATTTGAGTGCACAGTTCTAATAAGACTAATCTGAAACTATTTTTTCTGCTTTTAGTCATTCACAATGATACGCTTATTGCTGATTTTAATCAAGCACTGCCTTAATATTGAAGTTGCATTTTTTATTTATTCCTGTAACCAGTGAACTCCATAGAGATTACAAACATGTCTCAGTCACTGCACTTTTCCATTAGCATCATTGAGGGTGTGAGTCTGAAACCAGTGTAAGAAGCAGCATGCACCAAATGAAAGTCACTGGTAGGGCACGCAATCCCATCGGGTAATTAGTGGCTTCACTATGGCAAATCCTGCTTTAGATACTCTAATGATGTGAATTGGCATAGTTTTGAGCTCAAATGAGACAAATTCATTTACACTGACTAAACAATGAGCATCCTACCTCTACAAAACATGTAAACAGTGATAAAGGCAAAGAATAGTCTTAATTAACAGGTTGGACCCATATTTTATACCTTGTGAACTTGAGTCAAACTGATGAAAACAATGGAAGGCTTGAAAAAATACTGGGATAGGGTCGTTCAGATAAGGGGAAGGTGACAGGGAAAGGAAATCTGGTGTTGTTACTGGAAATTTCTTATGTCAAAATATATTAGCTTGACCAATGAAGATCATGCTCCCTATCTAGTAATTCCCATAATCTTTATAGGTCTCCAGCCAAGACATGAAGAAAAAGAGAATGGATGTTCAAAATTAATAAGAATCCTTCACAATTTCTTTAATAAGTCAACCTAAAAAGCGGATGTAGTAACATGTTAATTTATAGCTGTGATTAAAAAGCCTTTAATTGCCTATTTCACAATTTCCTTTAAAATGTTCTTTGGGAAGCACAATAATTTGATTCCACTGAGACTTGTGTGCAAATGTTTAATTCTAGCAAAGAACCTGAACTTTATATGACCTCTGGAAAATGGTAATTATTTTTTCTTTGCTTGATTTGTTGAGCTTTGGTTTCTTCACTGTGAAGATCAAAAAGGCTGTCCCAAAAAGTAAATTTAGCATATGCTCTGGAGCCTGAGGTAATTATGGAACAGTTCATCCCTCTTCTTCTAGTTAGCTTAGAGTCCAGTCCTGCACTATTGTAAGACAGGGGAGCTTCAGCCCTGATTTCAACAAGAACTGGATCAGTTTTACCAGGAAAGGAATGGGGACCTGGCTTTGAAAATCCAACATCGCCATCTGTTGGATTTCTATTCCGGGTGAAATTCACAAACACTTTAATCCAGCTAAGAGTTCCCTGGATTTTACACACTACCAATTCAGCCTCTTTAACCGTAAATCAGGAAGATTTTTTTCTTAAGGCATCAAGAGAACTTAGATACCCTATCTTCAATTTCAATTAAGTCTCTTCCAGAAGTGATGAGTTCCCAAAGCTCAGTTTGTTTTGTCGAAACGTTTCATTTTTACAATAAAATCCATGAAGTAAAGCTGATTGGCAAGCTTACAGAAAAAGAAGTCAACGAACTAAATTCTGCAGATGCCTTTAAAAATCCTCTCCTTAAAGTACATAAAGTGGCCATTTGGTTTCCATAGAAATTCATGCATCTTGAAGTTTTATTCTGTTTTATTTTAAAAAAGGGAGAGTGCTGTTCAGGCAACTCGGGACTAGAACCTATTAAAAAAAAAGAAAGCTGTGAAAAGCACCGCTTCCTTTGACTGAAAGCATCCAGATATAACATGCATTCTTTCAGTAGAAACTCTTTAATTCGGTCTTCATTTCTAAAATAATTCACCTCTTGTGCAACACACATGAGTTTACTATAATAATAATAATTAAAAAAGAGAAGCTATTTTCCAGAATGCTGAGTTTTAGCAGCACAAATTGTACTCAGCTGCTGTACACTCCAGTCAGCCTATCTGCACCCTAGCTGTGAGTGCAATAATTTGTATGCATCTTTGCAGTGCCGGTATTGTACCAGTATTGCACCCAATGTGGCTTGAAGCACTTTCACATCCACATTAACAAACTCTTGTTGTATACCCGTTCATTTACATTATTCCTGTCTTAAGCAGCATAAGCCTGATTTTCTTCTCAAGGAATGCATACTTTTAAAATACATCAGGAGTTAACAGCAGCAGATACTTTATAAGCTTGAGTGTAAATTAGCCATTTTCACCCAACAACAGAGGTTCCTGCTTTCATGACTGGGTAAAAATAGAGACTTCAGCCTAGGGATCTTAGTGCAACACTTAATTGAAAGGAGCTGCACTCAAGTGGGCAACAGAGCAAGCCCGAAACAGGCTACAGAGAAAAGATTCTTTTAATATGCAGAATTCATAACCCCAATTTGCTCTAGTCCTGCTGTACTCCTCCTGCAAAGCTTAGACGTTTTGTGAAAAACAAGAAATATGGATATACATTGCTCAGTTTGTGGGCTTCACATTGGCTCTACCTTGTGAATCTTCTGCTGTAAATATTAGTATTTAAGAATGTCTAACGACCGCAAAATTCAAATGCATTTCCTCATAGTCTCTGGCTGTTTGAATCCAGAGTGTTGGTTCCACCTACTGGCAAAATTTAAACCTCCCTTCAGGCTCAGATTTGAAATACCTTAACACCTTTAATATTGTATGAAACCAGAATGGTATGTGAGACTAAACAAGTTTAGGATCATCTCAAAATTACATGGGAAAACCCACATATTCCTGGGACATATAAACATGAAATGTTCATCAGGGGAGCTCAGAATTGGAGTAACTCACAGTTCATGGAAACATTTAGAAAAACAATGTAACTTTCTGGAATGAAATATTAGAAAATTGTTATCCACAAAGACAAATGAAATATGTGGGTATCACAAGTCTGCAGGAGGGAGTGCAAGCTTTAACAAGCAAAGAGCTGCTTTTATTTATCACAAGACCCAGAATGTTTTAAGGATGATTTTTTCAAAATGCAGGTGCATCTTTTTTCTTATGCTCAGCTTTCTTGCTTTTCCATGTAAATCAAGCAAATGAGCAAACACATGAAATTCAGCAGTAAAGTGTCACCCAATGTGTCCCTGAAATCACTGTAATTATGCACACAGATTAGATGCCTAATTGTGTGCAGAGCCATCTTGAAAATGTGGCCATAAATACTGGAGCTACAAACTCCCAGTGTGAGATTTAGTTGCCAGGTACTGTTCTCAGGAGTTTGTTCAGCATAAAATCAGCTGGCCTGTAATATTTAAACTATTGTATGTCTATTGTATTCTCATTGTCTTTGGTCTTGTTAGAAGATGTTTTAGTGAAATCAAGGATACTGGGCTATGAATTTCCGTAACACTATTAAAAGAGCAGAGTCATTTCACCAACTGCCTATTAGGCATTGCTGCAAAATAGGGAGTAACTATTACGAATTTTAAAAATGTGTTTTTAACAATCTGAATAAAATGCTCTACTCCTCCCAGTTGCCCTCTTGTCTTCTATAATAAAAGGTAGGTAAAATCTAAGTTTACCTCGAAAGCACTAAGAAAAAAGTATTTATATACAATCTAGTAGAAAACTTTCATGTCAGAAACAAAAGAATATAAATCTTCTTTCACATTGGTCCTCTCTATTTCTTTCAGCACTTCTGAGAAAGCTAGAGTCAACACAACATTCTTCACTTCCTCCAGCTTTTCTTTTGGCACACTACATTGTACTTCAGTCAGTTGATCATGCCAGATAACACCACCATCATCAAGCTGTGGGTTTGGGAAGAAACAGGAAAAAATTTGGAAGGGTAAAGAAGTTCCTGCTGGAGGAAAGTACTGAGATACAGACTCTTTCTCTGACTTTATCTCTTCAACTTATGCCTGGCTCAATAAAAGTGTTGTAGTATTAAAGTGTTCCACTTGAAGTACTCAGTGACCCTGGATACTGCTGCGTGCCTATTTGGAGAGGTAAGCCCATTCGAAACAGGGAGTGAATCTCCACAATACAAGCTAAGGCTTCCATCGCTGAACTCTTATCCAAACATATCTAGTTATTCAGGATTATATGTTCTTGATTTTTTCAACAGGTGTTCACTCAAACATTAATGCTCTGAAAAATCCCTTAGCACCCAGAAGATTAAACAAATAATACCGAGTTTCCATTTTTTGTTATTCATACACTTCCACTTACAGCAATGAATTAGAGGTTCTAAAAGACTGATTAAAGCAGTAACATGTTCTGCTTTTGAACAAGTAAGATTTAGTGGTAAAAACTGGCAACTGCCCTATAACCTCCAGGGTAAGTATTTCTTACTAAGATGTGTATGTTTGAAAATACTACAAGACAACTTGTTCTTGTATTTTCCAAACATAAAGTAACCTATGAACACAACACTCCTGTAAGCAAAGTTAAAGTGTAAAGAAGAGAAAGTGAGACATACAGAAAGTAAGGCAGCACTTGTGAACCTTAAAGACATAAGTTATACACATTAACTATGCTGATATGAGGGGTTAGAAAGTCTCTGTCTCTTCATTTGCTGGCTGGAGGACTGGTCCCCTGATGGTGGGCAGAGAGCCTCCAGTTCTCCTGGAGGGTGTCTATTCCCTGAATACCAGTGAAGCCTTTGGGATTTTGTTTCATAGTGACACTGAGGAGCAGTTCCACAGGAGACAGATTCAGAAACTTTCACTGGGGCTAACCTCAGGAGGAACCAACAATCTAAACAGCAGCCATGCGGCTCAAAGGTCACTCTGCTAAAAAAGACCTCCGGGGGCATCCCCATCTTTAATAAAGTAGGACCATGGGAAAGCTTGCCCTTCTTGCTAGATCTAGGGTAAAGATTCATAAAGGAATAATCACCCCTAAATGAGAGCAGGGAACTGGGGTTCTGGGGAGTTGCATCTTTTCCCCTATGTTGTGTTGGGAGAAACAAAATGCTGAATAGACTTCAGTTATAAAGTTCAGGGAGCCCCAAAGTCTCTCCAGATCAGAGATGCAGGCAGAAAATTTATATGGTAAAATTTGCTAATTTTTCTCACACTTCTTTCTACGAAGTCAATAAGATGGTATGTTTCATCAAAGTTGAGGAACTCAATTTAAAAATGTGATGATAACGAAAAATTTTCAGTCATTTTGGAATAGTAACCCCATGGGATAGGAGTCAAAGGCGGCAGATAGATTTTGGATGGTGCGCAACAGGGCTGGCCAGGGACTGGAATTGGGAACAACGGCATTCCTGAAAAGCAAACATCCCTAGTCCTAGCTCCCACTAAGTTCAGAGCTGTGTGGAAGCTAGAAACCCTTGCCTCACGTGGAAGCAAAGTAGTATCTTGCCACTCATCAGCAGCAGCTCAAAACGTCTAAGCAGGTCCAATTCCCGTAGAGTTTTTGCTGGCAAATAAACTCTCTTTTGGAAAAGTTAAAATAAAGGCTAGCATACCACCCTGGAGGGGTTGCTGACCCCTGATGTCCAGTATTATTCTTACCAGTTCAAATCCTTCTGGGGATCAAACCCCTGTGCTCTTTGTACAGCCAGAGGAGATTTAAATAGCATTTCAGCAAACTCAAAACTGCATGGATTGATTTTGCACCACAGCTGTAATTTCCTTCTCCCTTTTCAAATGACATGATATTTAACAGGACAGTGTCAAGGTTCAGAAATATTTTCTGTAAGTCAGAATAAATTACACAGTGCTAACAGAACAGCAAAAAGGCACATTTTTCTGGGCCAAAGCATTGCAGCTGGGATGTTGCAGAATGCTGAATCTATTTTTTTATCCAGAGAGAGAGGGAGAAAAATCAGCCTTAGAGCTCCTGTTTGCTTTCATTGTAACTAGCCATGCTCTTGCCAACTTACTGCAAAGTGTTCCAATCTCTCATTAATACCCACATCCATTGCTGGCACCAACAGACTCAGTAATCAGAAACGTTCATTTAGAAGCAGTGATCAAACAAATTAAAACCAAAAATTAATCTGGCATCTGAATCTTAATTTCTACCCCAACTTTGAAATGCCAAACATCCCACAGGCCCTTCAGGCTTGAATCAAAGCCTGTTGATGTCAGTTAGAAGTTCAGAAGTCAGGACACATCTCAGAATATTTCTAAAGACACACCTCCTCCTCAGCACCCTCATATGGGATAGATACACTTCAGTCCACTAATGGAGTTCTGCCAGATTTAACACTTTCTTGGTATTTTAACAATGGTGGCTGGTAACTCCAAAAGAGCTGATATGGCTTTAACAGTGTATTTCCCCACAGTATGAGGGGAAAGAAGAAGGAGAATGACCCTCTCAATAAAAGATTGATTACCTTCTGTTTTTAAGAACCCATGTTCTCTGAGGATAATCCTTGACCACGTCCTACTGATCAGAACAGATTCTACCTAACTCAAATCTGGAACAGCCTAATATAGTGCAGGTGCTTTTGGGTTGTTGCCGGGTTTTGATATTGGGGTTTTTTTCTTAAATTAGAGCATTTAAGAACTTATTTAGAGGAACATTTTGAACCTTATCTTTCATCAGAACTTGCTTACTGAAAAGCTGCTTAGAGCAAGGAAAACCTCATAAGAATATGCCATAACTGCCTCATGGCTTGGCATAGTGATTTTCAATAAAAAGGCATTGCTTCACATGCCTCTGACTTCAAAACTTGTGAAAATTCAGTTTTGTTTCAAAATTTGGGGATTAACATTTGCGGGATATACAAGGAATGCATATAAAACAAGATGAAAGGGAGTTTTATTCCAGTGCTTGATTACGTAGAACTCAGTTTTCACATGTCACTGGAATAGAAAAACAGAAACTGAAGTCTATACTAGAAATAACCAATTCGTGGTGCCTTAGAAGTGATACAGCTATCACATGCATGCTAAATAGTCACTCACTAGACAAATGAACCGCTGGCTAAAGTAGTGCAGGCAACAGAACCATATGTAGATATGATCCCTCTTTTTGTCCACCTACTAAGACTTTCCTCTCTATTACCTTCTCACTTTTTTTTTCAGCTGATCATGTTTTCAGCCTGATTTAATCCTTTCAAGCCAGGTGGTACATGCCCAAGACCTCCGACACTGTCCACCTGCATCATCCCTAACTGTGCCCTGTGCTTCATTTACTGCACACCCCCCATCCCTTAACCGCTTCCTGGTGGGCCTGAGCCGTGCCCTTACCGTGGATGGGGAGAACTGGAGCAGGGCTCTGCCGTCCCAGGGACCTCCCGTGGCTTTAACTGCGCCTGATCCCTTGAGCAGCCTCTGGGGCGACAGCCCCCAGCCTCCCCGTGTCCTCAGAGCCACCCTGCACCCAGCCTAACAGGGGCCTGCCCCAACGCTACCACAGGGGCAGTTTCAAGGTGTAACTTCCGACCTTGCAGTGAGCCCAAATAACCGCAGGAGACTCCCTTCCAGGAGCGCAAAAGGGCTGTGCAAGCGGCCCGCGTTAGGAAAACTCAAGCTCAGCGCCCCACGCACACGCGAGTGCGGCCTCGGGGAGAGAGAAAGGCCGAGGGCGAGGCACCTCTCCTCTCCTCTCCTCTCCTCTCCTCAGCTCCCGCCCTCTGCCTGAGGAGGGTCCGCGCCCCACCGGCGCGAGACACCCCATCCCCGCGCGCGCTCCGCCTCACGCGCCCTGGCAAGACTGCAAATCCCAGCAGCCTGCGCGCGGCCTCCTCCTATTGGCTGGCGCCGGCAGGAAGCGATCTGCGGGGTGAAGGGTGAGGAGCGGGCGGCGAGCGGCGGCCGGAAGCGAAGGCGCAGGTCTCTGCCCGGGGCCGGCCCGGGGGGAGGCGGAGGTGTCGTGGGGGGCGCTGGCTGCAGCCCGGCCCTTATCTCAGGGGCGGGATAGGGCTGAGATGACAGAGCCGGGAACGGCTGCCTGCGGCCCGGCTCTGGGGGGTCGTGGCGGGGCTGAAGGGGAGCGCGGTGCGGGCGGGGCCGGGGGCGGCGGCGGGGGCCGCGCTGCACGCAGTCCGCAGGGGGCCGGGGTGAGCGAGGGGTGCTGAGGCCTGTGGGTAGGCAAGTGTGTGCGAGTTCAGTCCCACTGCAAGGGAAAACCTTGGCAGAGTGCCGTGCCGTGCCGGTCCTGGCAATCTGAGGTTGTCAACTAAGTTATTTGTGGAGCAGTGTACTGGCCCCTTGTCGCTGTACAGTGCACAGAAGAAGCACGTATGAGCTGCTCCCTCCCCTGGGGGGTGATAGTTTCCCTCAGGTGATGTCAGGAGTACTTTTAAGTACTTCAGAGATTCGTTTGCTGACAAGGCATTTATATTATGCTTATTGAGGGTTATTTCTTTCTCATTTATAAAAGCTTAACCCCACTAAGGAGTCCAACATGGAAGAGTTTAAAGATGCAAGTCCACCTGAAGAATTACTTGATCACTTAAAGCTTTCTGATCAGAAGTCTAGAGAGACTGGCCCCAAAGATGCACAGAGTCCCAAAAACATGGGAAGTGGATATACACCATCTTCAGCCAAAGATCCCACAACAGCAGATGAGTGTTTCCATGACTGTCACGACTCCTTTGAGGCAAAAGAGCCTGTGCTGGATGATGAAGGGAATTTACAAAATGATGAGAATAGCTCAAGGAAGCAGACAGAATTAGATGAAGAATACTTACTAGAACTAGAAAAAGATATGCCAGAGGAAGAAAAACAGGTAATCCAAAGTACCAATGTTGACTATAAAAAGATATATTTTCAGTGTCACGTCTCTGATGGTCTATGACCAGCATGAAAATGGACCTTTAAAACTCTTTTATGTGTCTAGTTTTGCTGTTCTTAATTTCTTCTTTTAGGTGACAAATATTTTTGTTAGCTTTCCTTGCTGTTCTTAATCATCAACATTCTCTTGCAGATTTTTGTCTACTTTCACCACTACACAAGGTTACTGTGACTCAGAGAGATTATAAGAAACAAAAATTTCCCTGTTTTGTGTTATGTAGTTGTGTGCATTCATTGTTTTTGCCTGATTAGCTGCAAGGTGCTTTTGCAAAACTCAGAGCAGGTTTCAGGATAGTTTTCATATCTGAAAGCCTAGTTTATGTAATACAACTAATTGGGATTAAATAGACTACTTAAGCTTTAAACAAACAAAACACATTAGATCTGTGGTTTTGTTTACTTTCAGTGTGGTTACAGTGGACAAAATGTTTGGGTAACAAACTGGATAATGTTGTGGGGAGTAATGAAATAGGTCTTGGTGGAAGTCCAGCAGCCTCTGTAATGGTGTTTACTCCCTGTAAGTCTGTGTGAACCAGTTTTTTTGACCCTCGGTGGTGTCACTTGATAGCACTTAGTTTTCAGGGTTCTAAGATATTATGGTCATCCAGTAGTTAGAAAAAAAGATAGAACTTTTTTTTTTTTTCAAACTTTGAGAAAACTTTTTAAATCACTTTCAGGATTAGACTCTGTTCACTTGAGTAATGTGGTGATTTTTGCTGGTAATTATGTTCTCATAGCAGATGGTGGAAGGCTTTCTACTGATTTATGGATTTTTTTTTTTCCCCTAATTTTTTTCAACTTTAGTTTGCAAATGATGGGGGAGTAAAGATACTAAACTAAAATCTGTGTCCCAACATACAACTCTTGTGATTTTTTTTTTTTTTTTTTTGAACACACTGTTTTTGACAAGTTATATAGCTCGGCCTCTTGAACAGATCATGTTTCAAAGACCTGATCCAGCCCTTTAAAATCTGATTGAATTATCCAAACAAGCAGTTACTTGTACTGAAAATTGAAATAGTGATGAAAAGTACTACTATATTCTTTGGCAGTTGGGGAAAAGGTGGAATTCTGATGTATTGTAACTTATGTGAAGGGAAGACGTCAGTAAACTTTATTTTATAGTCCTGTAGGCGTGAATTAGATCTTATTTGAATCAAGGAAATAGAATCCTTACTGAAAATCTAGCTGGATAATTTGGATCATAGGTAACATTGAATAACTGATTATGGTGAGGGAGGGAGAGAGTGGAGCAAGGAAAGGCAGCTGACAAGAAAAGGTAGGCAGCATCTTAGGAAAGCATTACTTCATAGGGGAAGATAGTGTATTGTATAGCTGTATAGTTTTTAGAATGGAAACTCCCAAATCACCAGGAGCCATAGAAGAAATTACTACTGTAATGGACAAGTACTACTAAACCGAGGCATTTGATGAAAAAGAAGAAATGAAGGGTCATATCAAATTAATTTTTTTAAAAGTGCTTAAAATACTATGAATGTTTCAGTGAATTTATAGGGGCTTATTATTCTTTTGTACAGGCAGGCTGATCTTTTCTAATTCAACTGACTTGGTAAAGCTGGACCGCGCTTTCTTAACTGTTGTCTAGCGCTGTCTGTGTTGTAAAAGTAAATAAATGCTGGCTATACATTGCCCAAAAAAGTTGGAAAGAGGGAGGGGCTTGGCAGTAACTTGACTATGCCATGGTCTTACGCCAGCTACTGTAAATAGAGAATGAGGGACAGAAATATGCAGAGCTAAGATGTCAGTACTGGTTTGTACTGGTTACAAACCAGTATAGAAAAATTTAATCATGTTGTGGCTCAAATACTTCCCTTGCTGGTAGGGTGGGATTTCTGACCAAAATACATCAGTGAAGACAAAAGGTAGTTTTTCATCTGTAGTACAGATTGTCATGTTAACGTAGAAGTTCCTTGAGGTGGAAAAGCAATACGGGACTAGTGGGGAAGTGGAACATGGAATGTAATCTCCTTGAAGTAGGAATGAGACTAAATGTAATACTTGTCTGCTGCTTCACCTTGAGGAAATCGCTTCATCTCTCTCTCTCTGTCTCTCAATTTTGACATCTGTAAAATAGGCATAATGATGCTTGCCAGTTGTAATACTTTGAGATCTAATGAGGAATAATGGGGGTGGGGGGAAATCTCAGGAGGTTATCTGGTGCATCCTTTGCCCCAAAAGAGCCTGTGGAGAGGTCATCTAGTCCAACCCCTTGCTCAAAGTTAGATAAAATAGGTCAGCCTGCCCAGAGCCATGCAAACATCTCAGAGCCTGGAGATTGCACAGCCTCTCCGGGCCTCTGTTCTAGTGTTTAACTACCCTCATGGTGAAAACTTTTTTCCTCCTATTTAATTAGAATCTCCTTTGTTGCAACTTGTGACCACTGGCCCTTGTTTTTCTGCATGCCTCCAGGAAGAGTCCATCTCCATTTTCTCTAGCAATGAGGTCTCCCCTGAGCTACCTTTTGCTAAGGCTGAGCAAACTCAGTTCTCCTAGGCTGTCTGCTTAGGTCACTGTCTCCAGTGTCCTGACCATCTTGGGGACCCTCCGCTGGACTCCCTCTGGGAAGTCGATGTCTGTTTTGGCTTTTTCTGTATGGAGGGGGCACCAAAAGTGGGCACTCTCCAAATGCATTCTCTCAGGTGCTGAACAGAGGGCAATAATCACTTTCCTTGACCTACTCACTACACAGAAAAAACATTATCACATTGCCCTTATGTCTTTTCCAGTTTAGGCTAAACAGTCCCTTTTTTCTGCTTGTATTTATTGCTTGTACAACAAGGAACATCACTGTCATCATGAGTCACAATGAGTAGCCTATAACTAGAAGACAGTTTGAGAGTTTCATAGACAAAATGCTAAAAGCTGGGGGGAAATTATGTTGTAGAATTAAACTCTGGAAAGAGCAGCAGGCCTGGAAATTGGGTGTCTTAGTTTTCATGCTACTCTTGTTTCTGTGGTATTGTTAGGTAATCATTTAATTTTGCACATCAATTTTTGCCTTCTGTGAAGTGAGCAAAAGAATCGTGAATGTTGAATACTTGTATTCAGCTTTGTGGAGCTCCACTGAAAGGTGCTATGGGAGTACAAAATAATAACTGTTTAAAGCTGGAAAGATTTCCTTAGAGAAAGTAGGAAGACAGCTGCAGTTCTCATCTTTCTGTAGGTTTATTTCCAGTGGTATTGAGTAATTGTGCCTTTCAGCTTGGTTTATGATTACACCTAATGAAATGGAGGGATTACATCTCTTAGTATCACCATATCTAATAGATTGGCAATACTTATATTGTGAACTTTGTTTATGTTCCATAGAGAGCTTTCTGAATGGATTATATAGGCAGTCTTTAAAATATAGCTGTTATTTTCTCTAACAAAATATTGTTGGTATCTCTTATAAGCAGAGCTTGAGAAATCCAGAAACTAGAGATGAATTAGCTTACAGCAGGTGCTATAACTATTGAAGTAGCCCACTTGCATAATCTTACCCTGTATCATCTTACATTCTCTGTGTAGTAAAACTATGGGGATGGGTCATTCCTGAATTGCCACTGCAACTTTCCTCATAGTATCTGGAATTGATGGCTACAAATTTTTTTTTATTTTTATTTTTAAAAGTGAAACGTTCTATACATTTTGACTCTGAAAAGAATGTGTTAGATGATGCAGCTTTTAAGAAAAAAATACTGCAGTTACAGTCTGGAAACAGCTGCTGTACATCCATTTATTCAGAGTTTTTCAAACATTTTAAACCTCCTTCCAATTACTCAAAAGGTCGTTTTTGAGAAGAAGGGCAACATGATTTTTTTGCAGCTGGAGAAAATGAGGCAGAAATATTCAGAGCTTGTTTATTTGATTGTTTAGGTTGTGATCAGACACTCAGCAGCGGTGCCCAGGCAGTCCTTGATCAGTTATTCTCAGCCCCCTGCTGCCTCTTTCATTGTGCTAGCACACCTCTCTATGTGAATGTGCAGTCAACCAGTTACGGGGAACAATTCAGATGAAAAATAATGCTGTATTTTTAGATCAAGGGCAGTGCTGGTAAAAGTAGACATCAAATGGCAGCCTCGTGGTGGCCTACACGGGTAGATGGATTTTCTTCAATTAGACTACTTGCCTAAATAAGAAAAACTTCCTATGAACTGTGGTTGCAGCACCAACGATAAACTACGTACTCAAGTCATAAGGAGAGCTGGATGTTAGCCCTGCTCAAATCAGATTTACACCTTAATAGTTTTGGTTGTTTTTTGTTTTGTTTTGTTTTTTAAATTAAGCCCATTGTTATGTTTTAGCAGCTTTAATAAATCAGTTCTTTTGAGTGATGTTATCCAATAACTAGGCTGTAGAAAAGAAAGTCTCTAATTTATTCTGGAGATGCAAAGACAAATTCCAGTCCTTGCTCTGTGTATTTATGCGTATCCTATGTGCAAGCTTTCATGGTAGCAGGTCTGAGCAGAAATTCTCACCCATGCAGAAGCAGCTGCAGAGATCAAAGTGAAGGAGCAAGTGGTTGTGTATTTTCTTTCAATTATATTTCAAGAGCCCCATACAGTGAGATTTCTAATTTTAAGCAACAGGAATTACTTCCAGTACTGATACCATAAGAAGTCGTCTCTGCACAATGAAGCAAAATAAGAACTAAAGGGATATTGAGACACAGACCTTCAAGAAGTATTCTTAAAAACACATGTAGCATAGAGCCTGGTTACTTGCTTGGACTTGCAGCTCTGAGCTGTTTAAGAATTAAGCAGCCTGAAACAAAATTCACTTTTATAAGATTTTTGTTGTTGTTGTTTCAAAAGCATGCTGATTTGCTGCCTCAGCAGAGGCACTGAGCAGTAAATTGCTTTTGATGCATTACAAACAGATTTTTCTGGTTAGTTGTCATTGACAGTGATGGCTTTGACGTTGGTCTAGTCCGCAGAATTAATCAGAAGACACCCAACAGCTGTTACATGGTAATTGTTTCAGTCTGACTGGGTCCTCTTCTGGAGGGACACCCATTAATTATGAGTTTATCCAGCAGCAAGATTCTGAATCTCTCATGCTCCTCCATCATGACAGATATTGTCTGGTTCTTCGGGCCTTGTCTGGCAAAGACTTAAGCACCTGGCCTAGTAAGCTCTTATTTTGGATATAGAACACTCCTTTCTAACTGCTGTAAGACCCTGGAATAAATATCTAATATTCCTCAAAAGCAGTTCCGTTCTTTGGGCTGCTGCATGTGCATTAGAGTTACAGCTGGCTGTAATCATGCTCAACTTCCATTTTAACACTAGGAAATGTGTCAGAAAGACAAGGAACACAGCTCTAGTAGAGGAGATTCTTGATTGGTATCTTGTTAGCAACTCTGTAAGAATTAAGTGAAATTGATCTTTGAGAAATAGTATTTTTTGAGTTATACCTGAGATTTTTTCAGTTCTGAGCTAAACAGTAAAACTTACGTCTTTTTTTTTTTTTTTTTTTTTTTTTACCTCCAGAAGTTCTAGGATGTGTTAGAGAACATTGTCTTAATCAAGAAATTTTCCTTTAAGCTGCTCCCCTCCTCACCCTTTCTTCCCCATGCTTCAGGTTGATCCCATCGTTCTTCCATAAACTATAGCTTCTGTATAGAATTTGCTTTTCCAGGGGTTGAAGAACTGATTTGGGATTTCTTCTGAGGTGGCTTCTCAGGTGTAGGCAATCATTTCAGCATTTGGTGTTTTCCTAGTTCCATCTGTCCAATATAGTATAGTAACCTTGACTCTGTCAAAGTTGCTGCTTTCTTCTATAGTATTTACAAAATAAAAGCTAAGGTACAAACTGGAAGATAGGGTACAACAAAGCGAGTCATATTTTGGAGCAGTCCTCAGGTGTTGATCACATGGAGATGGTCTCGGAACTCTTTCCGGAAAGAATTATGTGGTTGGACCAAAAAACCCAGATTGTTAATACATGAGACAATCCAACTGACTGCACAGCAGTAAAACTTATTACATAAATTACTGACAAATAAATAAGGAATATATCTTTCGTTAACAATTCTCATCAGCATTTAAAATTATTTTGTATAGCAATAAAACTTGCAAGACAATTGGGTTTTGAAGGCATCACAATGTCTTGTGAAATATAATAAAAGGTGATCCCCTTATTCAAATTACCTATTTTAATAACCTGAATCCTGTATACAGTACAGCACCAATTCTAAATGTGCTATTGTTTTGGTCAAATTGGAGGAAAAGATGGATTGCTAGACTAAAGCTGCCCTGTCTTATGGCTTGCAAAATAGAACAAAACATCCTCTTATATTTTCTGAGTTAGCCAAAGCTTGGAGCAGTACATTTGAGAAGTATATCTGTATCTGCTAGAGTAATTAATTCCAAGCGCTGGTGAGAAGAACCTGGATAAAATCTGGAGTTATAATCTCCCTATGTGATTTATAGTTCTTTGAGTTACATTTTTAAAGTGAAAAAAGTCTTTTGCTGGATGGCAATTTAATAGAAAGAGTGAAAAAGTATACTTTCATCTTTCTTTCAGTGCTGCTGTGTGATTTTAGTCTTATATTCATTTTTGCATTTCTCTGAAAGGTGCTGATACTGTCAAATTGAGACCTTGTGGTGGTGATGGATTAAGTGGTCAGCTCCACTTTTCTGCCTGTGGCTGTTGTGTCTGGAACAGGCGTGTATTGTCACTCGGGAATAGTCACAGTTAGTCTGGCACGTGAACTTAAACTGGTTGTCCAGGATGGATATGTCTCTGGAAGTGCTGCTTACAATTTCAGGAAAAGGTAGTGATTTGGCAGTAGAAAGACTAGTGCATCTTTACCATGGAGTTACAAGGAGCGGAGATCGGCCAGAGTCTAGCAATGCTTATTACTCTACCTCTTGAGTGTAGAAGGCAGCTTTGGCACAATTTTCACGTGACAACTCTAGCAAGATTTGAAAAAGGATTTTCTGAGTGGCTACAACCTTAAATTGAAATTCAAATATTGAATGTATGATACAGCAATAGCTTCACAAAACTGCAGGGGGAAGCAGATAACTACTAATGGATGATTTAGAAATAGAATTGGTATTTGAAGCTGAAAAATATATTCCTTATCTGTTTAAATTCCTTGCTTATGTGCACCTTTGAACCCCAGTAATTTTGAATTGACTGCTACTTGGTGACCTTACAAAAGGTATATGAGATGCAGATGTGCATTGTCACACTGTATAAATAGCCTTACAGAGAAGAGACTACGATTTGCTGCTCTTGACAAAACTGGAGCCAAGAACAGTTCCCTAGCAAAGTTAAATCAATTGATCAAATAAAATGCATAGGAACAGCCAGAGGAAGCACAGTTGGAAGCATTACAAACTGAGGGTGTTCGTCCTTCAGCTCTCACCAGCTGTATTTAAGGATTTCACTTCCAGCACTTTTATTATATTGGTTACTTCCGAAACAAATAGTGAAAATGTGTAGGTTGCTTTCTTCTCTAATAGTAGAATAATGCTTCGATGCTTTTATTTTTAACCCTGAGTTTTTTGGCAGAGTAGTTGAGGTCCAGGGACTGTATGTGATGGCCTTTCTTTTGAATTGTTGTACTTAATTGTCAGAAGGCCAAGCTGTCTTTTCTCATTACTTCAGATCAGGCCTTAATCTTCAGCACCTCTTGCTTGCCAGGCAGGTTTATGTTAAGATCCTAATTTCTTCAGAATATGGACAATTGTAATTCAATATCCAAACCTGTAAACATTTCTAATCAGATTCTTTAAGAATCATATTACTAGTTAAATGTAGTTATTTCTTCTGGACTTTAAAAAACAATTTTTTGACTTTGTACATCAAAAACTAATGCCTGCCACTTGGAATTTGCCATCTTTGTCTTAATAAAATTTGCAAAAAACAAACCTTAAGATTTGGCTGACTTTGAATAGCAGAAAATCATAATGGAGTGTAAGTTGGGGAAGTTGTGCCTGACCCCAATGTCGTATATGAGCAGCCTCAGGGAACATAGTGGGTCAAGATATGTTTTCCTTAGGCAGAGCATTCTAGGAGTTCAGTCTGACCTACTTCCCTTGCTGAGGAAAGGGTAGCCCGCCCTGCAGCTACTTAAATCTTTTTCTGAAAAATGAGTGGGTCGGGACACTGAAATGACATTGTGCAAAATTTGTCCCAAGGACAAGTCACTTGCAATTTTTTCACTCTGGGCTGATATGATCACAGTAAACTGATGACCAGTCAATTTGCAATTGTCCATCGAAGCTGGAAATGCAGCATACTGAGCGAAGAGGTTATGTCTTCCAACAGCACTTTAGTTTTTGGTTGGTTTGGTTTTTTTTACACCCTGAATTTGAATAGAAGACAGATTCTAACAGCATGCATTGGAGCAGTCCTTTCAGGTTAAATGTAAATTCATCCAAAATAGTTGACTTTCCACTGTTTTTGTGTTAGGATTTTCTATTAAAGAAATGTATATATGGAGGAATAAAAGATGTATTTATTTCACAAATACATAGTGTGCTTTAGAGGGCAGTGCATTTAAGATGTGATGTGCTAATACATATGCTTTTACATTATGTGGAAAAGCCAGAGAAATTTGCTTTTAGGGATAGGCTGCTACTATATATTGCTTATGGGTCATACTTCAAATGCAAATCCAGAATGATGCATGAGATAGACTATAGACTTTTCACAGTATTTTTCAAAAAGGTAAACTTGTACAGTTTGGAACTTAAGGGACAGCCTGAAACCCGTAATACAGGGATATCTTGAAAATGTTGGTCAAGCTATTACAGAAATACTGGTTTTGAACCAGGACTGCATTGCTTGCATTGCTGCTTTCCAGGGGGCTGGCTAAGTTGCAAAACCATATACGGTGTTCTTAACAATGCTGCTGGCTTCTGAAACATGCTTAGACAACACCTTTTCTGGTCAAATAGTCAGAAGTAACTGCAAGACTGTCACTGACATTTGTATGTCTGTAACAGTTACGTGACTAATAGTCCTCTATCCTTCAATTTTGTGCAGTTTGATTCGCAGGCAAGAGGACGTACCAAGGAACAGGCTTTCGGAGGAGGAGAGTTGTGTGAATCCTCAGCTTCCCAGTATGACAGTCCTTAAACTCTTCAGTTGCTCAGGGATTCCATATGCCCATGTTTCCCCAGCGAACATGGCCATACAGCCACCTTGGTCTTTCTTGTGTGCTGTTGAGACTCTAGGTCACAGTCCCCTTGGCTACCTGAGAAAGAATCCCACAATTGAAGAATTTTTTTGTTCCTTTTACTCTTTTTTTTTTTCTTTAAATGTAAAGCTTATTCTCCTTAAGCCTTCTTGCCGCAAATCACTTTTTATATTAGTATTTAATACTTAAATGGGGTAAACATGTAATATTTTGTAATAATTTTAGTAAAATGAAACAAAATAATGGTAATACATGTAAAGCTTTTCATCCAGTATTCCTGGATTTTAGGGTTTCTGCATCAGGTTTACTGTGACCATGCTGTAGTTCTCATTTTTCATTATTTCATTATTCTTATTTTTCATTTCAATCTTTCATTATTGTAGAGTTGTAACTCTACCTTATGCAACAGTGAATCGGTTAATGGCACTTAAAGGCCAGTTCTAAATAGGTCATGAGCAGTGAAGTCAGTAGGGCTAGTGTTTCAAGCATTTCTTTTCTTGAATGAGGGTTGTCAATGTAGATCTTTCATGTTTTCCAGTAGGATCATCATCTCCAAACCTGTTCTGTGCTGAAATCTGGCTGCTTTGTTCACTGGTATGAAAATTACTTCTGTTGTGCTAACTTTCACTCTATATGCATTCAAGATGTTTTAAAAATTTCTCTCTGTGGAGGGACAACTGTGCGTGTGGCAGTGACCTTGCTGGAGCTGTTCTGTCTAGCACTTCGAAAGTTTGCGTACAGCTTTCAACAGCAGAATCCTGCATATTACAAAGAAATTGTGCTTTTAATGCAGCTTGTGCCTTAAGCGCTTAAATTTATTTGTATGCTTGTATTTAGAAAGCACCGACTGGCTTGTGTACATTGGTGCATTGTGGAAGGACTTGTGTCAGTTTGTCAGTCCACCCTGGAGGAAAGCCAATTTCTAAATAGTGGTGCATGTTTTGTCTGACGTACGTTTGGGTTTTTTTTTTAAATGCGAGGAGCAATGAGTATTAGAAAACATTTAATAGGTGATAGGAAAAAATTTAGTGATCTAGGCATGTATCGAAAGGGTCAGATGATATTTTACTGTGTAATTTTGTGTGTCACAACTGAATGCCATTCCCCTGAACCTAGTTTTCAGAGCACTGTGATCTGTTATTACTAAGATGGTGACTGTGGTCAGGCGAATTACTTTCCAAAACCAATAAAAGCAAGAGGAGAGAACCTCTGATTTTGTATTGTTTGTCAGCTTCTTGGCAGAGCTTTGAGATGGTGCAGCGCTCCACAAAGAGTACTATATTTAGCTGTTTCCAAGGAGATGTTCTGTGCGATATTGATAATTGCATTAATCCTTGATTTACACAATCTGCAGGAAAGGAAACTGCTCCTTTTCCTAGTGTTGGCTTTTTAATTGCTCAATGATCTGTAATTTATAGACACCTTGATTTAAATCCTTTGTGTATGCATGTGTATTGGGGGCAAAATCGGTGGTCAAATGATCATTTTTTCTACCATAGAAATGATTCATGAACATGAACATTGCTTCTTGATGTTACTGTGTTACTTACACTGCTTTGTTTTTACTTGTGTGTGGTATGTCTGCATGTGAGAGACTTCCATTGTAAATAGGTTGAAGAGATGGCTTGATGACATCCTGTGTTTTCTGTGTCAGAGGCTAAGAGCATTCATGTCAACTTCGCTTGTGCCAAGAGTACTGTTAAGATATTCATGGTTGAAAACACAACTCTGCTCAGCATGTGCAATTTTCACTGTATAACAGAACAATCTTCCTATCTCTGGGTCTGATGGTTTAGTCACTCTCTGCATAAGAAATCTTTCAGGGCAGTGTTATCCGTGGACCTGTTTCTAATGCAGTCAGCTTAACATGCTTTGTACATCTCTGAAAGTAACTATGAATTTCTGAGGTGGAATAATTTCAAGCAAAACTTTAGAGACTTGACATCTGAAATGTATTCTACATAGTTGACCTGCGCTGATTGAATTAAACTGAGTTGGAAAGGAGAAGCAAACAGCCAGCTAAAAAGCTAACATATTAGTTTAAACCATGTAATTCACTATGAATGCTCTTTCTGCATACTGTTGTCCATGAACTGGGGCTTTTTAATTGCCTTGTTGTTATACTCCAGTGTTTCATGGATATATAAATTATATTATGTCACAATGACTACAAGCAAGCTATCTTGGTACTGGTTAAAATTCTTCAGATTATATTTTATTCTGATTTCCGTTCATACTTTATTTGGAACTGCAACTGACCTACTTGTTCATTTCAATTAAATACTTTGAGACATTGTCTTTTCTTTTGTAGAAAAGAAGAAAGGAGAGCACAATGCTGAAGGAGAAAGGAAATGAGCACTTCAAGAAAGGAGGTGGGTTGATAATCTTTTAACACCATATGGATGTTAGAGAATCTTAAATCAATACTTAGCCATCATGATGATGTTGCAGAAAACCCATAGGAAGACTCTCACACCTATCGTTGTTCAAATTTATCATGTATATCGTTTTTTATCCAGCTCTAGAGAACAGAAAGAGATAGCAGACCTCCTTAAGAGTTAAGTTTAAATCACTAAGACTTGGATTACTAAAGCAGGATTCTCATGAAAGCTAAGTGTTTAAATCCAAGAACATGATACAGAATTGACTGCCTTCCAAATGCCAGGGTTTCTTTTACTAATCAAAAAAGGCTTCCACTAGGGTCTGAGTTTTGCTAGTGAGTGTGCTTAGAATTGATGCAGGACTCGGTGGCTCAGTAGCTCTCATGTACCTTTGTACATTTGCATGTTTCTTTTTATCCACTGACTCTCTGTTATACATTTTATTTATGTATGTGTGTGTACATATATATACAGACATCTATATATACATATACACACACATATATGTACATCTATATATACTTAGATGTACATCTATATACATATATACATATGTATGTATGTGTATATAGAGAGGACACACATGTATTTGTGTGTATATATAGAGATGTACACGTACACACACACACGAATATTAAAAAAAAATCTAGAGGTATGTAAATTTCTAGCTTATGCCAGAACTGGACATGTTCTGAACATAATTAATACATAACAACAGGATTGAGGTCAGTAATAAATAACTGTACCAGTGCTTTTAATTAAAAAACATAAAGGGGGAAGTGATGTTGACACCTACCTTTCATTTAATGTTCTGGTGGCTAAAGGATTCACAAAGAAACCAGGAAATGTAGATTCATACTTTCCTCAGACACAAACAAGTAACTTCCCCTTCCCAGAAGTATACCCAGATAACCAGACCTTCCTGTTGGAGGTCTCTTACTGTGTGCTAAGAGAGCAAGACTCCTGGGGAATGATTTACCAATTCAGGCAAGCATCTGAGCAGGCAGAAGGGAACTGCTCGGACCATGAAAGCAGCAAACCAGTAATGTTGGCTGAATCATTTTGTGAAGTCTCATCCATAGCTTCTTCTTGACAGATTCTTTGGCAGATCTTTTCAGTGTGCCTGTGCCTGCCAAAATGCTTACTAATGAGAAATACACAACCTTTTAAGCACCTGGATGGTCACCAGCTAATGAGCACAGAAAGAATTGCTCTATTTTGAGGACAATGCACTTGTCAGCTGGCAGGGCGTTGTTCAGAGTCAATATAGGACCTTTTCACTCTTGACTCTGCCTTTATTAGAAAATGAATAGCTTGATAATCCCATGTGGTTTACCACCGGTCTTTGCTTTAGACCAGACTTGATGATGGATGACCTTCAGGTGATAATGGGTTTGTGGTGACTGACCTTTAAGTCACTCATTGAAGATGATGTGGCAAATAAAATATCTGTGTAGCTGCTTTGAACAGGTATCAGTGCAGTGACGTGTTTCAGCACATGCTTCCTTTCAGATCAAGGATACACTTAATCTAAAGAGATTCTACCTCTAAGGCTGGTACTCAAAGAGAGTGAAGGAATTTCAGGGATGAGAATTATATGCACATCATGCTGCACTTGTTACATTAAGCTCAGGACTATATTTCTGCTTTTACAAAGGTGTTGATTTTAAAATAATTAAGTGTCATTGATCTATGTACTACTTAGTAATGCACTTTGTCTGAGAGCAGCTACTGATTCTGATTTAATACTGCATCGTATATTGAGAAATGTTTCCAAAGAAATCTTAGCCATGTGGTTCACTGACTGTACTGGCATTTGAAATAAATGGTCTGTTTTGTTTTTTTTCCTATTGCATCTGCAGACTATGGAGAGGCGGAAGACTCTTACACGAAGGCTCTGCAGATCTGTCCAGCCTGCTTCCAGAAAGATAGGGCTGTTTTGTTTTCAAACAGAGCTGCTGCAAAAATGAAACAGGTGAATATTCTTTTTACTTTATGAAACACCATGTATTGATTATATGACAAATGCAGTAATGAAGTCATTAGGGGTGCCCAAAGAAGGGCAAAGGAATAAAGCTGTTTGCAGGTTTTGCTGCTTGCTCAGTCTCTCATACTCCCAGTAGAAATGCTGGTACATTTGGTTTTACTGAGGATGAATACAAACCTGAAAGTTGCAATTGGAAGAGCTGTTCAAAGTTGCTCTGCTGCATTATGTTTAAAACACTGATTTTTCTTTCATTCTCTCTATTTTAAATTAAATTAAAGTTCATGTGGAACAGATGTCTTTAAGCATGTTTAGTATATGCAGACCATGTATTAGATTGTTTAGTATTGTAGCTAGTTCGTATTTTTTCTAAAAGCCTGGATTGTCATATACTTGTCTTCATTTAATTGGCTCAACTGCTTTGAGGCATAAGCAGGACTTCCTAACTATGGCTTTATTAATTCAGTTAGTCTGCTTCCTTCACAGTTCATAGAATCATAGAATAGTTTGGATTGGAAGGGACCTTTAAAGGTCATCTAGTCCAACCCCCCTGCCGTGGGCAGGGACATCTTCAACTAGATGAGGTTGCTCAGAGCCCCATCCAACCTGATCTTGAATGTTTCCAGGGATGGGGCATCTACCACCTCTCTGGGCAACCTGTTCCAGTGTTTCACCACCCTTATTGTAAAAAATTTCTTCCTTATATCTAGTCTAAATCTATCCTCTTTTAGTTTAAAACCATTACCCCTTGTCCTGTCGCAACAGGCCCTGCTAAAAAGTTTGTCCTTGTCTTTCTTATAAGACCCCTTTACATACTGAAAGGCTGCTATAAGATCTCCCCGGAGCCTTCTCTTCTCCGGGCTGAATAACCCCAACTCTCTCAGCCTGTCCTCACAGGAGAGGTGTTCCACCCCCCGATCATTTTTGTGGCCCTCCTCTTGACCCACTCCAACAGGTCCATGTCTTTCCTGCGCTGGGGGCTCCAGAGCTGGATGCAGTACTGCAGGGGGGGTCTCACCAGGGCAGAGTAGAGGGGCAGAATCACCTCCCTTGACCTGCTCGCCACGCTGCTTTTGATGCAGCCCAGGGTACGGTTGGCTTTCTGGGCTGCAAGTGCACATTGCCGGCTCATGTCCAGCTTTCCATCCACCAGTATCCCCAAGTCCTTCTTGGCAGGGCTGCTCTCAATCCCTTCATCCCCCAACCTGTATTGATACCAGGGGTTGCCCCGACCCAGGTGCAGGACTCTTGCACTTGGCCTTGTTGAACCCATGAGGTTCACACGGGCCCACTTCTTGAGCTTGTCCAGGTCCCTCTGGATGGCATCCCGTTCCTCAGGCGTGTCAACCGCACCACTCAGCTTGGAGTCATCTGCAAACTTGCTGAGCGTGTGCTCGATCCCACTGTCTATGTCACTGATGAAGATATTAAACAGTACCGGTCCCAATACGGAGCCCTGCGGGACACCACTCATCATCGATCTCCATCTGGTCATTGAGCTGTTGACCACTACTCTCTGAATGCGACCATCCAACCAATTCCTCATCAAATCCATACCTCTCCAGTTTAGAGAGAAGGATGTTGTGGGGGACCGTGTCCAAGGCCTTGCAGAGGTCCAGATAGGTGACATCTGTAGCTCTTCCCATGTCCATAGTTGCTATATGTAGTAGGACAGACCTGTATAGTAGGAATGGTCTGGACAGAATGGCTACAGCTTTCTTCATTTGTTTTCTATTCCTTGACCAGGGACAGGTGCGCAGATGTTACCAGAATGAGCAATACAGTTAGGTAGCATGGGAGGCATAGAACACAATCTGTCTGAACAGAAACTTTCACTTCTTTAGAAAGAGGAGTTACTAAGAATTCAGGGGAAATTACTCCCTATTTTTGCCTTTGTTTTTAAGATTAAATTATTATAGAAAAAGAGCACAGTAACTCCTATCTTCAGTTTACCTTCCTGCAAAGGGAACTTTCTTGCAGTTTTCCTCCAGTATTGAGACAGATGCAGCTCTGTTTAGAAATGTACCTTGCAGCCATATTTAGGCATAAATAAATAAATTCTTGTTCAGCTAGAATGATCTAATTCGCTGTTGGAATACTGAATTGTTTGATCAGACAAGGAAAAAAATTGAATAAAATCTGTAATAACAGATGCTGGAACCTTCCAAATATGAAAGCTGTAAACTGAAAAACTTCCTCATAATACAGATGTTAACTATTCATATCACTGGGAAACTAATCCAATAGTCCCCAAAGGAGCCCAAGATGAAAGAAGAACTGTGCACAAACTAGTGTATCTCACTAATATAGATCAGCGGAACCTGACAGACCAATACGTTACTCTGAAAATAGATTCATACTATTAATAACTTCCCCATTAAGTTTTTCTTCCATACCTGCTGCATCCATTTGCTTTGCACTACAACAAAAGCTTGTGAGGCATTCTTCTGTGAGACAGCTTCTGTTTTATGGAGGAGAAATAGTTCCTTGGGTGTAGAAAGATTACTGCTACTTAGATCAACAATACAAGCACAGAACAGCCTGATTTTTTTTTTTTAAGCCCTTTTAGTTTGAGTGAAAATAGGATGTCTGTCTCAGCTTTTCTGTTTTTTTTCTTGTTTCATTATAAGCAGATTGCCTGGCTCTCATCTTCTACCTATGGTTGTCTGGGTGCACTAAAATCTTGTCCCTACCACTTCTGTAACTCTCATGCATTGTCCCTTATAGAGAAAGCTGTATTAGTGCTAAAGGCAGTATCTGCTTTCCAAATGTCTTAGCTCGTACAGACAAGAATTTATCTTGGGAACTGTCTGTTCCAACTCTAATTATTTGACAAAGGTGGAAGAGCTGTAGCTCCATTAAGCCAAGGCCTACAGATGTGACTCAGCCTTTTGACTGTAGCTTGCTGCCGGCTGTTCAGCGCAGACCGATTAGTGGGGCAGCCGTGCAGTTTGAACACTGGCAGCCTTCACAGAGAGGAAGCTAATCACTGGTAAAGAGCTTTACATCAGAAGCAACGGTATGAAAAGCCTTGATTACATGAACATCCCAGTTCCTTGGAATGCCGGACAAATCTTTTTGCTTGCAATTGTAAATAGTCTGTTTCCCAAGAAATATGACTTAAATACAACAAAACTATTTTGTGTTCTAGGACAAGGTGGAAGCTGCCCTAGGTGACTGCAGCAAAGGTATGACTTTTTTTTTCTGTGTGCTGCTCTTGTGCCAGATCTTTCATACAAAAATTATGCCCGTTGGCGCCTTACTGCAGAGCTGTAATTTTGGGCATAAGGGTCTTTTAAGGAATTTATAGAAAAGCTGTGGTGGAAGACACCTGAATCTAGAATTATTTATAGTATTTATTTTGTAAAATGTCTATCAAACTTCTCCTGTCTGTAATAATTCACTTTCTATTCTCTTGTGCCAATAAGGCTGCTGTTTGTACTTTTTTAACAGGAAAGTCTGTGCTGTTTCCTTACACCTACTATTTTAAACCCACTTCCACCTGCCATTCCCCCTCCAAATCTTGGTTTAATCCCAGATTCCAAAGAACTGTGAGGCTTTATAGCGTTAAAAGCGTTATCAAGTCCCTTTTATGCAAGGCTTTTGCTTTGTCACAAGAGCTTATGCTCTCCCGTTCTTGTCCTGCATAGTTTTCTCTCTGCAACTTCTGGTGAAATCATTTCAGCTGTGCATGGCTTTATTGCTTCCACCCACTCACCCATGCTCGAATATTTGTTAAACTCCCCATGATAGCTGGGGAAAAAAGTCCAAATTGCCAATCAGAAAACTAATCCAATGGCTGTGTGCCAGTACTGCTTGTACAGTAAATACGAGTTTGTACATGCTAAAAGTATTCTTGAAGGTAACAAATTCTAGCTGGCCTCTGTCACTGTGGGGGTTTGCCTTGTTTTGGTGATGCATTTTGAAAAACACTTCTGCTAATTTTGTAGTGGCTGAAAGGGAATCGGTCTGCTTTGCAGCAGTGAGACTTAAACCTACCATTGCTTGACATTCCCCAGGGACTGGCTTACAAACTGCAATGCCTCACTTAGAGCACAGCAGAGCAATTCACACTAACCTGCAACTTGCTGACTGTAGCATTGTCTTTGTCCTTCCAGAAGAAATAAGCTAGAATATTTAGCTAGATGATCCTAGATTTAATTGCCCTGAGAACCATTTTAATGGGTGAGTAATTATAGAATGGGCAGTCTTTCATACTCCTCCTTTCTGTGATGAAAAATGGATGAAGAAATTCTTGAGAAATTACCATTTGCAGGTTACTGTTAAGTTTAGCATTCAATCTTAACTGCATCCGTAAACACGGTCGTGGCTGCCAAGGGAATAAGGAGAGGAAAAGCTTAAATTCAGTCAGTATGCCTCTCTGCTAACTTGCAGAGCTAATATAACTGCTTGTGGATTCCCAACCCAATTTTGACTGTTTGATATTAAATTCAGAAGAACACCAGTAGTTCTGGAGTTTGTCTCAACTTGAACTGAGATAAGCAGGGAAATGCTTATTTTCCCTGCTATGTGTATCTTTAGGTATATTTAACTTTAGCTGTAATCTAATAATATACACTTATTAAATATACAAAAGCTGAAAAATATCTTACAGGTCCTTAAAATTTCTGAAGCGTCACTTAGAATCTCTGCATATATAGTATTGCATAATTAAATGCTTGTGCATTATAAATCACTTCTATCTGCGATAGAGTGTAGTCATTAAATGAAATATGATCATTTGCATTAGATTTTCATAGGCAGATGTATGCCTTTCTGAATTATGACCTAGCTTTTAAACTGTGACTCAGCTTGATTCTAAGCTACATTATAAAGATAACTATTAAGAATTTAATACACACTTAAGAATTCATTTGAGGAGTGTAGAAATGTTTCAAGTAAAATACTGTGCTTTGTTTTTGTTTTCTAGCAGTGGAATTAGATCCTAACTATATTAGAGCTTTGCTGAGGAGAGCAGAATTGTATGAAAAAACAGAAAAACTAGATGAAGCTCTGGAAGACTATAAGGCAGTCCTAGAAAAAGACCCATCAGTTCATCAAGCCAGAGAAGCTTGCATGGTAAGCCTTTTTAGTATACTTTGGCCTAACTTTAAACCAAGGTCTTTTCTTTCCTATTCTAAATATTTAATGCTGTTTATGCATGCAGCTTCATATGCAGTGGTTATAACTTTTTTTTTTGAGTCTGAAAGTGTAGTGGTTTTCTCATCTGGTTTTATGTAAGGAAGATTACATGGACTGCCACAACTTCCATGACAAGTCTGAAGTCCGTAAGGCATAGTCCTCTTTTTACCTTTGTAAAATGAGTGAAAGTAAACATGTGTTCTGAGCTGTAAGCACGTAATTACACGTTTAGCTGCTGAATAGCGCGCACGCACACACACACTTCATTCTAGTTTTTTCTGATTGAGGTTGTGAATTGTATTTATGCATGTGCTAGAAAAGGTTGCCTGAATCACTGCTGCATTTTAGTAGCCATCATTTCAATACGGATCTGCAATTTGGAGATCAGAATACAAGCATCCTATAATACAGTGCTTGCTTAATTAGTGGGAGTCTGGTTTTCTTTCAGTAGAATTATTTTTCTGATTGGTAAATTTGCAGTCGAATGCCTTTATGGCATAATTATAAAATAATTACTTTTTTTGATGACTTGATTATATAACTTTGAGAATGGCAAAGAGACAGGATTCTATCAGTCTGTATCTACGTTTGTGTCTACTTTAAAATGTTGATGTTTTTGTTTCTTGATTTAGCTGTTTTCTGTTCTTGTTCTTTGCTATGCCTTGTGTGTGTATTGGCCACTTTGAGTTATTTTACTAATAGTGACTGAAGTCTCCTATTAATCTTCAAAAATTTAGCCTTTCATTTGAAGAAAAAGGCACCTTGTGGTTGCAAACAGCACTCAGTTACTTTCTTTGTTCTCAAAAAGAAAAAAAGAAAAAAAATCTGCAGCTTAGTACTGGGTTCCAGGGTCCACTTTCAATCAAATTACAAATACTTCAGGATTAAACTTTTCTTGCAGAATCTTCGCCGTATCTTCGTAAGTGTAAGGAAATGCTTTAAAAGTTTCCTTGGCCTTTAGGATGTGTCAGCTTGGGTGAAAAAACGTAAACCCTTAGCACTTCCTGAAACCCCAGTCTAACATGTAAATAATCCCTACACAGTGGGGATTTAAAGTCACTGCTACAGCCTGCTGATTTAAGGTTTTAAGTAACTCTTTGCGTAAAATACCAGCAGGAAGTGATTTTTCTAGTGATATTTACTATGTAATGCTCAGTGTGGAAAATAGCTGTGGATTTGACAAGTTCAGAGGTCTTTTCACAAGGGTAGTAGCAATGGAAATTTATTTTGTGCAGAAAGCTCCTCTTACAGGCTGCTTGCTGTTCTTATTTTTGAAAAGAGGTTATGAAGGCTGTGTTGAAAGGACAAATGTGGTAGAGATGTGGCCAGGCAGCCTGTAGTTTTGAAGGAACATGTGCTAATGAAAGGTAGCCACTATAAAAAGTACAGTGGTGGTCACTTTTTATCAAAGTGGGAGCTTCAGGTCATGGTACGTGAATGGTTTGCAAGCACCAGGGAGCCTGGAAAGAGCTGACCATCTTCTGCAGGGAAAACAACAGCCAAACTATTCTTTACTTCCATTTTAAGGTAAATGGATGCAGTTTTAAAATGTAATTCTTAGTTGGGCACCCAAATCCATATGCCAATACTTGACTTTCTATCTGGTTAAATTTTCAAAGGGCATTATTATTTTAGTTCAGCTTCACATCAGTGAACCTGCAACATATTCTGCCCCATAAAGAAAAAAAAATCATTTGCTTCACCCACAAAATTATCTCTAAAACCACTTTGAATATGTCACTGCAGAAATATTCTTGAAAGGCTTAGGTTTAACTGTTTTAATTCTCCATTTGGGAAAATAAATCATTAGTAGTGATTTCTGCCCCCCTCCCCCCCCGCCATACTATGGTGTTGTGAGTGACAGATTAGAAACTGCTTTTATAGCGTATTAGACAAGAAGCCTTGCCTGAAATCACTTCCTTTGGGACTGGATCAGTTGCACTGATGGCAGAAAAATATTCTGCTTAACTGTGTAACTCCTGTAAGGGTATGGTTTCACAAAACAGCTAAACTGATCTACTAATTGCCTGCTCCTTGCAAAGCTGTCCAGTTGCTTTCCTTGTGCTAGGCTGGTACTAGCTCATGTCCGACCCTAGGGGGTGGCTGGTTCTATATGTGAGCCTGGCAGACAATGGACTCTGCTAAAGGGAAAAACAGCAACAAGCGAGCAAAAAAAGCCAGCAACCAAAAAGCCTCAAAGTAAATACTTTTATATTGCCTTGGCTTTTTGCAGTCAGACAAGTCCTACTGTAAATGCTAGTGAGAAGGAAAGAAGACGTGGTCAAGGCAGTGCAGGAATTGGGGCCACCCCTTTTGGCAGCACCCACTGACAAGGTCAGTTTACTGTACTGTGAAACAACCCCCTGATGCTTGTTGCATGCATCTGGTTGAGAGCAGGAGAGCACTTTATCACCTAGCTCTTGGCAATGGCTTAATAAATGACAAGCTTGTCAAACATCATTACTGCACGGGTAGTGAATGTGATGGGTCCATCACAGTCTAGAAAAGAGTATTTGTGTTGGCCTTGTTTATAGTCTCCTAGCTGAGACTATGGCTTATTTGACCCAGGAATTCAGCCAAGGAGTCTGCTGACATTTTTAAAGGCAACGGGGTTTTTAGTTTCTATAGCTTGTAGTCTTTTAGCATTAGACTAGCTCCAGAGTGAGGCCTAGTGTAATCTAGCCAGTTACTTGGTAAAATAGTATTAGTGTATAAGGAGTGTGTTTTAGCAGCTCATCATACAAAGAACAACTGTGAAGATTAGACACATTGTTATGAACCACCAGTCAGGACTCCACAGATTAAGATTTGGGAACACTGTCAGTAGTTGGTACAAAATGTAAGGAGTTTTAAAATACATATATTTTGGCTGATTGGTACCCCCTGAAAGTATAGATACTGTCCTTTATACTTCTTGCAAAACCACAATTTTCTTTCAGTAAGTATGCCTCTAATAGTCTCACAAAAGAGCCCTTGCTCAGTAACCAGTGGAGATTTGGGCTAGAAGAGAATCATAAACAGTGCTGATGTTCTTCCTGGACATCTTTCAGGAATGTTTTAGAACTATCAGTAACTTATTCTTAATTTTTGTAGCTGGGAAGTACAGAGGTTGACTGTTTCGTATACCTTCTGCTCCTTGACCTCATTTTACTAGGCAGAGGCTTTAGGCTCACATGCGGTGCAGAACACTTTGTACAAAATGCCCTCAATTTATAGAGCAGTGGGATTTAGGACATTCTGCCCTGAGTTCATCCTGTTCTTTGTCAAGTTTCAGGGTAGAAGCAATCTTTTGAGACTGAAGCTTAAAACTCCCCTCTTGAAAAATTGTTAAGGAAATACTGACAGCTAGTTTTACACTTTTTAAAATATTCATAATAAATCTCTAAATTTCATAATAAAAAACCAATTCCAGCAGTAATGTTGACTCCACATATGTGGTTAACACATCTAATGTGTAGGAGACCAAGAAGCTTTGCTTTATTGTAAGGTGAAGTGCATTGCTCTTTGCAGAAATGTCGCAGCATTTTTTCCCCCTCACTGGTAATGAAAATGAGAGAATCTACCAATTAGTTTCATTCACTGTTAGAGCAAATCATTCTTCTTCCTGTACATAGAAAATATTTCACATGCTGCTTTAGGGAATGTCATGATCTTGTTAAATGACAGTTTAAAAATATTAAATACACAGTAGTTCTTTGCTTTGATTCCTGATCTGGTAGCTGCTCTAAAATTTCAGTACTGTTTGTATTTCAGGTGTAAGTGCTAGTGTTTTGATTTAAATCCTAGTGTTGCACACTTTAGTTACTTTTGACATCTTCAATGCCAAATTAAACAGTTTGAAATTATAATGTTTTTGTAATTAATGGTTTCCCAGAAAGTGTTTAATTATATGGTATCAATCTTTAGGTTTTGTTTTTAGCAGGTGTGTAACAGTGTTGTGTAAATTTTAGCTTCAATACAGTTTTTGAGGGATTGGCAGGCCAGATATATTTATTTACCAAAAGAAGCTGTACTTTGACATAAGTATCATAGACACCAGATAAATAGCTGTCCTTACGGACACCTTTCTATAGATAACTAACCTCGCAAATACATTTCGGGAGTGAGAAATGCTGAGCCTTTGGAATAGTAGCATTCAGACAGACAAAACATGGAGTATGTATTTCAGATCAAGGATTTGTGTCTTTGTTTCCTGCTAAAGCCTGATGTCCAAATGTGAGACACACACGCCCCTCGTATTGGCATATATGCCGAACTCATCCAAGATTCAGCAAATCTCACAGCCACAACGCAGACTGAATTTAGAGCCTGGGGATATCCACACGTGTCATCATGCAGGCAGCTTAGGTCCAGATCTCCACCCAACTTAATAAGCCCCTCTGGGTCAGCAGGAGTCAGATGAGGTCTGGCTGGGCTAATTAGATCTGGCTCACTGGTGGTGATGCTGGGCCTGGGCTGGTTTCAATCTTAGCTATCCATACATATCTGCATTGTATTCCTTAGTACTTGTTTTTCTGGGTCTTTTTCTGGAATATACCACCTCTCTTCCCCATCACTATAGAAAATGAACTGTATTTGCCTGTGTTCACCAGTGTATCCTGCATTGAAGAGGAGAGGAATAGTCAGGCAGCCTTGTCAATGGGCTTTTTCTTGAGGTGAACGTCTTATTTCACTGTAGCAATGATATCAGGATGACAAATCTATCCATGACGATTGGCGCTGTAAATGACAGGAAGAACAAGATTAGGAAATGAATTCTTTAACTATGATGAGAAGCCAATTACCACAAGGAAAGTGTATCAGGAGTGAATCCCACACCTGTTACCATAGTCTGCAACTGTAATTAGTTTACTGATAGCACCATTACAGTAGATCTGTCTTATTTGCTATGACCTCCACAAGAAGAGACAGCATAGTTATGCATATAATTTCATGCAGAACTGCCAGAATTATACAGTAATAAGACTAGTATAAAAGCTTGAAATAATACTTCTGAAAAATATGAAAAAGATGTATAAAAAGTGACTGTCATTTGTAATATATTTTAATATTATTTAACTGATGTACAGAAAATGCAAAATTTAAATGATACAATGGTAAATTTAGTTGTAGTGAATATAAAATTCTAATTAAAAGTTATCATTACAGTGATACAGCAAAACACCAGTACTGGATGGAAGATGAATCACAGCTGTTCTAGGCATAAATGGGAATCTCAAATCATTAGGAATGTGTAGACCATGCAGTTACATAATGCTCATTATAAACATGTGATGAGTTTGTTTGTGATGGTGCAGATTTTAACACTGGTGCCATTTCTGCGGAGGGAAAAAGCATGTTAATGAACTGTTACTTGGACTAGTACCTTGCTCAGGATGAACTGTTGGAGTTACCTCCCCAAGATCAATTGTCAAATCAAGGACCTCATTTGTAATGCCCTGTCCTCCTTAGAACTATGCCATATATTGCGTAATAAGATGCTGCTTGTTAAACTGTGTCCTGAAGTTCATAAACAGTTAATTCAGTGATCTTCTGATAAAATATATGTATTTAGAAGACATTAGTGTTTTCACGGTGCGGATTTCCCTGAAGTGTGATGCCACTGAGAGCTGACTTCATGGCTGTTTTCCTCATTACACCTGTGCTTATGTTCTGAAGTCATGTGCTTGCTTAGTTCCTCTAGCCTCTTACCAAATTTAATGCATGCAGCAGAGGAGATAGTGCTAAAATATACTTTAATTGTAAGTGTCTTAAATTCCATAAGCTTTTCAGTTAAAATCCCGAGCAAACAGATCAGATCTGTTTTTCAGCAGTAAAAATGTATGCCTGTATGAAACCTGCACTTACAAGTTAGGACTTACTGTTTATGTGAACTGATGTCATAAGATGAATTACAGGTTTCCAAAATAAGATGAAAGTGTGGTTTGTCATAAGGATTCCTTTTAAGCCATAAACAGTGTATCCTCGGTATGTGTATGCAAATTCCATAACGTACAGTATTATTGAAAGCATGGGTCTGATTCCAATTTTTATCTCTCTCCACAGCGATTACCTAGACAAATTGAAGAGCGGAATGAAAAATTAAAGAAAGAAATGTTAGGTAAGTAGCGTGTACATATAACTTGCATAATAATCTTCATAGTCTACTAGAAAAATAAAAATGCATGAGTAGAATCTCTTGTACAAAATTTAAAGAAGGTAAATCTTAAAGGAAATACTCGTTCTGTGTTAAACAAAACTCCTGATTTCTTTGTAGTTCTCTATTGCTTGGTTTCACGTACAGTAAGTTCTAGCCAAATAATTCTCCCATACAGAAAAGGCTATTAGCTAAATTTAAAGAAAGAAATACTCAAGACCTTCTAAAACAATTTAATATTGATGCATGTAAAAGCAGGGAAAAATGGTTTGAAACAGACCAACTGCTCTGCCCTTTCTCTCTGCAATTAAACCTTCAAAGGAAACATTCCCATGAAAGGGATAAAACAGGGTTTTCACTAAACCTTTATGTAAAAGAAGTCAACCAGCTGTAATAACTGAGCATGTTTGATCTTGTGTCTGAAGAAATAAATTTGGTTCTTTTTGTAGTACTTCCAACCTATAGACCTCCAAGTCTTCAAGTTTACCTTGACTTATATAGTATTTCAGTTCTGTTTGTGTGGAGGCTGAGTTAGACCTACCTAGTGTTACAAACAGGCATCTGGCCTTGCTAGGAGTGGAATTAGATTTCCTAAATGCGTAGCTCATTGTCTTTTGACTTTTTACAATTCTATACCAAAGGGTACTTATTGACTCTACTTGTTTGTAGAAAAGAGAATTTAATTAATATAACTTGTTTGAATGAGTCACAACAACCCCAGGCAACGCTACAGGCTTGGGGAAGAGTGGCTGGAAAGCTGCCCAGAGGAAAAGGACCTGGGGGTGCTGGTTGACAGCCGGCTGAACATGAGCCGGCAGTGTGCCCAGGTGGCCAAGAAGGCCAACGGCATCCTGGCCTGTATCAGAAATAGTGTGGCCAGCAGGAGTAGGGAGGTGATCGTGCCCCTGTACTCGGCACTGGTGAGGCCGCACCTCGAATACTGTGTTCAGTTCTGGGCCCCTCACTACAAGAAGGACATGGAGGTGCTGGAGCGTGTCCAGAGAAGGGCAACGAAGCTGGTGAAGGGCCTGGAGCACAAGTCTTATGAGGAGCGGCTGAGGGAACTGGGGTTGTTTAGCCTGGAGAAGAGGAGGCTGAGGGGAGACCTCATCGTGCTCTACAACTACCTGAAAGGAGGTTGTAGCGAGGTGGGGGTTGGTCTCTTCTCCCAAGTAACAAGTGATAGGATGAGAGGAAACGGCCTCAAGTTGCACCAGGGGAGGTTTAGATTGGACATTAGGAAAGATTTCTTTACCGAAAGGGTTGTCAAGCATTGGAACAGGCTGCCCAGGGAAGTGGTGGAGTCACCATCCCTGGAGGTATTTAAAAGACCTGTAGATGTGGTGCTTCAGGGACATGGTTTCATGGTGGACTTGGCAGTGCTAGGTTAATGGTTGGGCTCGATGACCTTCAAGGTCTTTTCCAACCTAAACGATTCTATGATTCTGTGATGTATATGCCCCCATCATCATGTTGTATGGTATTGCTTGGGTAATATCTTAATTGGATTGATGTATTTCAAAAGGATAACTACTTAAATAAGATTGCCCAAGCAAGAGTGGTTTTCATGTGTAATCTTAAGTATAAAGCACTTCCTTGCACAGTGTTATGGTTAAACTAACAGCTTTGGGGGGAACCTTCTGCCCAAAAGAAGACTGCTGTCAACATTGCCTACTGTCTCCCAGTTAACAGGGTTTAATTCTTAGAGGTTCAGACACTACATAAGCCAATCTGACATTCTGGTGCTTTTTAAAATGAATTTTTATTTTTATATAATCTTTTCATTTGCACTGTTTAGAAAATCCACACGAAAGAGCAAAGACAAGTGACAGTGTAAGATAAACTACCTACCTAACCTGTTTCAGAAATAGCTTTCAGTAGTTATCTGTTTACTCATTCTAGGTGTCACAAGTAGTAGATGAAATGCTGTTTTAAGATGAGTAGGCTTTGAAGGTTTGGGATGGGAAAGGGGAAGACAGTTTTTGCTATTCTGCAGAGATCAGGTTAAATAAACTCAGTCTGTCTTGCATACTGTAACACTAATTCTTAAAATATTTGGGAAGAAGAGACTGTTTCAAGGACTTATGCTGAAGCTTATACTTTTAATTTTTTTTTTCTTGCTGTGCAGGGAGTGTAATTAGCTCTTGCTTTGTACCTGTTTTGACCTAGTAAAGTTGCAGTGAGGCTTTCTAGAACCTCATCAGATTCTGTTTCCACCATTGTACTTAGAACAAGACATGAATAAAGAAGGCTAAGTGCGATAGTGCTATAAATAAATGACAAATGCAGAAAATCTCCAGAAGGATCGTGCCCATTTGTAGGACATGGGATGGATTTCAACACAAAGTAATATGAAAACAATTCCTGATCTTTTTTGAAGTCTCCCTTTGTACCATTGATACCAATGTCTAAAGGGCCTCACTAATCACAAGGGACTATACTGAAACAATAAATCGAGCTTTATAAACTGCCATTACAAACCTAGTTCTGTGCTGCTAATTTTTGCCTAGATTTCAGACTAGATGTGATCTCTCTAAAAAAGATCTTTAATCCAGTGGCAGTTAGGATTTCAGAACTGAACTGACCTGAACAACTTCTCCAGCTCAGTTGGGAACCAATTCAGGCTGTTTATATCGGGATTCTCGAGAAAGGAATCCCTTCTCAATGACGTTACATACATGCAAGGAGATACACTGACGTTTACTGTGGTAAACAGCCAGGAAAACCAGACTAAGAGTGGCGTAGTACAGCGTATAACCCTATGTTCATCCACAACCTTTGCGTGTGACAGGATTCCTATAAATTGTCACATTTATTGTTAAAATTATATGGTGTCAATTGGGCAGGTGGTATTTTATTCTTAGCACTGCTTGTGTAACACACCAGTGTAACACAAATTGAGGGTTTTTTCTATAATACGTTCTTTTAATAGAACACTTGAAATTAAGTTAGGAATATGGACAGCAACCAGACTAATTTTTGTAAGTGTTATAAAATTTCCTGTATCTTGTCAGTAAGAGAGATAGCAGTGATGTCATGGATCTAACGATGAAGGCCGGGGAAGGAAATACGTGCCAAGGTTTACAAAATGCTGCTGTTCTGTCTGGGGTCAAGGAAAAACCCTTACAATTGAAGAAGGGGGATTAGATGGGAGTTCCGGAAGGAATGAAAGAAGACAAACTTGTTACAGTGTGGTGGTAAAGAGCTTTCTTTGGATTGTTTTTGTTGTACAATGTATCTGTTTTAAGCTGTTTCAACTTTTCTTTTTCAAAAACGTTGTTAATGCTTTTACCAGCTGCGTACTGTGTCAGAATAGACAATTGCTTGTGGTAATCTTAGGAGATTATCTGACTACTGATTAAACACTGCCAGGTGTGCAAGGATTCATTCCCCCGCCTTCTCACAGGGGAGTGAACTCAGGTGCTGGGTTGTACCCCAGATTTTTTGGTTCCAGGAGAGCAAGTCGGATGCATCCTAATAGTTCCAGGCTAGGCCTGTCCAGAAGCACTGACACTAAACTTAAATTAATCACCAACAAAATCTTTAGAAAGAATGTCTCACTTCATGCTTTGGCTCCTTTGAAGTTTGGATATTGAATTGAATTCTTATTTTTAGTCAATGAATCAGCCAGTAACATTGTTTTTCTAGGCTTTTATTCTTTCAACTAAAACTAAGTCCTGGTATACCCAACTAAGTAACACTGTCATGGAAACTGGAGTTGTGTACAAACAAATCAAAATAAAAGGAGTGCATCTTCCTCCTTCCCCAAGTGTGTTTCCTGTTTTCCAGTGCTACAGCTCATTACCACATAGTTTGTCAGAAGCTGAAACCACTTCTTAAGTGACTGTGTGTAAATAAATCAGAGTACGCATTCTTGGCTGGATTTTTCTTCCAGACTACCTAACTATGAATTCTTGCGTGCAAGTGGTAGTGCATGTGATTGATGAAGTTGATGTCACTAGAAGAAATATGTTTTGTTGCCAAACCAAGTCCATTTCTGCTATGTGTTCTGCAAGGGTCTAACTTTTCCAAAGCTGACATTTGTACCTAAATTACTTTCATATTTTGCATTCAACCTTTGCAGGTTAGTGCTGCCACTTGCCACTGAAGTTTGCTCAGGACGAAATAACCTCTGAGTTTTACGTTAATGAAAGCTTAACTTATAGCATACTTTGAAAGTAGCTTTTAAATCCATGTGGCTCTTTCCCTTTATGTTTTCATAACATGAGTGTCCTCTGCCTTAGTAGTTGCCCACGACTTGAACATATACTGACCATTTGTTGTGTTATTTTTTATTTCTCTTCTGACTTTAAAGCCAAGTATTTCCAGCTGTTGTGCAACAAGCTAGTCTTGTTTATAGAAACTATAATTACTGTGATAACTAGGACCAGCTCCTTTGGGGAGAGGGTGTGAAAAGAGGGGAAGTTTGGAATAGTTTTAGCGAGGTTTAGCAGCTTGGGGGCTGTGACAACAATACAGTTTTCTGCATGGCTACAGGGGAGCCACGTATATTGGATATAAAAAAAACGGGATGGAACATATGCCAATCTGTGTAACCCATCTTAGTCATACAGAGTTCATCAAATCTAATTAAAAACTATTGTGTCTTGCAGCTTAAGTTATTTAATGAGCGCATTCTAGAAAACAGTGTAATGTACTTGATTATCAATGTGATTAATGGGAAGGCCTATCAGAGCGTGTCACCTGGGCCTTTCTGCCAATAAGAGATTTTTCCAGCTACGTGAGATCAGCAAAGATATTTATTAGGCTTAGAAACTAAAGAATTAGTTTCTTCTTTTTTTTCATACTGAAGGGTATGTTGTATTTGTACCTAAGCTGCTAAACCCCCAAAATGTATATAGGGAGGTCACTTTAAATAGTTCAAACCAGATCTAATACACAGTTACTTTTAGTTGAGTCCTCACTTAGGGAGGACTTCCCTTCATGTAGGGAAGGGAAAAGGATTTGCCCTCGCTCTTTTAATTGCTTAAGAAATGTTGTTGGTAATACAGAAAGTAATACAAAGATGAGACCTCATCAGGAAATTTGTCTTTTATCCAAAAAAAATTCTTAACACAAACAATATATAGCTTTTCACTTCCAAACACCACATTAACACTAGCAACTATAGTAGAATTATTGCCAGAAAGATTGAATAGTAATTAATTTTGGCTGTTCCATCTTAATGTCAATCGTGAGAAATCTTTTTGTGCATCTGCCTTTTGCAACAGCATGTTACATTGCAGTTTAGGTGAGTAATGAACCACAGACTTCTGAGCCCTAGATTGATTTTTACCAGTTAGTTTTCTTGTTAACCTCTGAATATTGCTTTGCTGAAGAAACTTAACGTGCTGGAGTTCCAGGTGAAAAGTAGACGTAGGCTCTCTAAAAGATAAAGAACAAGATCTACGAAAATACGGTCTCGGAGAGGAGAATGTGACCCTGCTCAGGGACAAATGAGTGTTTGACTGCTGATAGCTCTTTGCAGCTGAGTCACACTCCACATGCCGTTTTCCTTCCTTCACGCACAGTCTCTGTTTTAAGAGAGCTTTTCTTTGGGGGGAGGGGGAGGTTGGACTTAACTACAGATCTTAATTTAGGGATGAAAGGAGAGTGGGGGAGGAGGAAATAGTGCTTTCCTACAATGATGGGTTTATGTGCGCCAAGACAGCAGGAGCAGTGCTTTAGGCTTGAGTTCCCGGAAAAGGCAAGGCTTTCTTCTGCTTCATTAACAATTCATTAAATGTGGGTGCACCAAAAGGCATTGCTGTATGTGGATTTAAGGAAGGTGACCTATGACTGTATTGTTTTAATTATTCAATCCCAGTGAGATGAAGAATAAAGTATTAAATATCTCATATAGTCTTCAGCTTCTCTCAAAGAGCTGGCCTAGCTACAAGCAAGAATACCAAGGCAGTTGTTCTGTGTTTATTGGCTCTATGACCGGAAAAGAGCCATAGCGCTAACTCCAATTAGAAAAGACCTTTCACAGCTTCCTGAAACAGGCAAACTCCTCTGCCTGCTCCTGCGCCAGCTGCAGTGCCTGGATAACTTGTGAACTGTTTACAACTGGCTCTAGCAATGCCAGACTATGCCAGGATTCTTCACCAGTAGACAAAGACACTTCTCACCCCAAACCTGAAGCTAAACAATGGCCAAATGTTTGTCTAGAAGTACAATAGCAACTATTCATCCCAGTCATAGAGATGCTATGAACAACTTTATAGTTTTATAACCAAAATGCTTTTAGGATGCAGTATAAAATTATGAACTTGATAATAGTTAACTTCACTTAAATGGGGTGTAGCTTTAAAAAAAACCACCACCAGTGCAAGGAAGCTAATCCTAGCTGAGCCACTCACTGGAATGACTTTGGCCAGATCACTCAACCACCTCATCTGTTAATCCACATAGGAAAAAAAAAATCAAATTGAAGAAAAATTCTGTCTCACCAACTAGCTGCTTTCGTAGGCTAAGGTTGTCTTTTTTCCTGTGTAAGGCCACAGAATTTCCATGTTGACTTTCAAAGACCAGTCTTGCTTTAAAATAATTACACAAATCTCTGAAAGATACCCAGTTGTGAACCAGCACTTTGATGCAAGATCTTAATTACTTTGGCATATTGAGGAGTACCGTAGTAATGCTGTTATTTTCTTTATGCAGGACTTAGTTGTTCCTTACAATGAAATGTTTACATCTTTCCCCAGCTGTTGTTTCTTTTTGTATTTTCTGTGAATGTGTTCAAAAAAGCTCCCCCCTGCCCCCAATTCAATTTTGGAAATGTGGTTGAAAAAATAGCATCTTTTGGTTTATGGTGGTGGTGTCCAACCTGACTTGAACTGTTGCCAGATTGTAAGAGAGAAGGGGCGTACTTCCATGGGGCCAGTTCAGACTGGGATATGATCTCTGTTTTAAGCACAGTCACAGGCCTGCAGCGTCTTGCAAGGCAAATCTCTTGTTCTGGTTGTCCTCTGTTTGTGCATCATAAATACTGCCTGTCTCTTTCTGCAGAGAACTTACATATGGCTTTGCTCCTCATGTTTCTATACTTCTTTATCACTTCTGTGAAGTTACTGTTTCAGTATGGCTTAGCAACAAAGCCTGAGCTAAATTCTGGCTGGTGCACTGTAGTGAGGGAACTTACTTACTAGCAGTAGTGATGATGGCACTGCTGGGCAGAAACAGGGTTTTCAAACAAACAGAACAACTTGGGAAAAGCAAAGAAACTAAATGATAAGTATTCATACGACTTTGCAGTTAGATTGTAATATGTTAGTTTAGAAATAGAAATAAAGGTGAAGATGACTAGAATAACAGAGATGTTTCTTATTACTTAAGATGGCTTGCGGAAAGCACACACATGCAAGTAAGAATAGGTGTGGCGTTTACACATTGTAGTTCCGTGATTGTAACTACTTCAGTTGCTTAACTGGATTTCCTGTGTGCCAGCTATTGTTGTTGTTGTCATGTTGTGATGGTCACGTTTTCCCCACCATATGCACACACAAAACTCCCAGCAAAACAAAATCCATTGCCTTGAAGATCTAGTAAAGGTAGAAGGCTTTTTGAAAGGTGGTGTGTAGCCTTGGATGCAGACCTAGGGTAGGCTTCAACTTGTCAAAACTTCTCCTGTTTGTTCTTTGGGAAATCAGTCTACAATTCTGCATTGAAGCCAGGAGGAAAATAATGTTTTTCTTGGAAAACTGACCATCTTCCTCCTTTGTCTTGTCATGCCAGGGACTCAACTTGTGTTTAGCCAACATGGAAGTTGTTACCTCTGCTTCTTGTTTAATTTTATGCATTTTAGCTATTCTATCATCTTGTCATGGTTTAACCTGGCAGGCAGCCAAATACCACGCAGCCGCTCACTCACTCCCCCCCACCCCCAGCGGGACGGGGAGAGAATTGGAAGGGTGAGAGTGAGAAAAACTTGTGGGTTGAGATAAAGACAGTTTAATAGAACAGAAAAAGGGAAAATAATAATGATAATGATAAAATACACAAAATGAGTGATGCACAATGCAATTGCTCACCACCCGCGCTGACCAATAACCAAGTAGCAATCGGTACTTCCTGGATCACGCCTACTGTTCATATACTGAGCCTGACGTCACATGGTATGGAATACCTCATTAGCCAGCTGGGCTGGCTGTCCTGATTATGTTCCCTCCCACCTTGTGTACCTAGCTCAGTCAGTAGGCACGGGAGCTGTCCTTGGACTAGGAGGGCACTTAGCAACAACTGAAAACATCAGTGCGTTATCAACATTCTCCTCATACTAAATCCAAAACACAGCACTAGGAAGAAATTTAACCCTATCCCAGCCGAAACCAGGACACATCTCTATATAGATATGATTTTTTTAAAAAGGATGTCCTTTTGTTCCCCTTCCCCTTTTATAGGTGGTAGCAAGATTCATTTTCTAGAGTCAGAAAGCATGTAGGATACATACATATATTGATAGAAGCCTTTAGATTTTATTAACTGTCATACCCTATGTATCTTTAACATTGCTTGTTAAATAATAGTTGCTTAGAGCTCTTAGCAGTGGTAAGTTAGTCCTGGAGAACTGTAGTTTTGAAAGTGAGTTAATGATGTCATGTCATATGACATCACGCTGAGGTTTTTTGCAGGCCAAATGGCTGTAAAGTTGTATGCTTCAGATGGAACTGCTTAGTTTGCAGGTGCATACACAGTGGGAAGGATGAATTTGTTTTATTTTTCTTTATATCAATATACATATTTAGAAAGGGATTTTTAATAATTACAAATGAGCAGTTTGAACTTTGGCTTTCATTGTTTCTTTCGGTAGTCTAGGAAACTGGCTAGTTTGTGATTGTTTATCAGCTGTAGCTGCATCAAAAATGACCAGAACTGAAAACCTTGTGTTAGAAAATGGAACGTTGGCAGCTATCAGAGTTATATCCAAGCGTAAGTATAGGGGAGACCAGTGCTTTGTTGTGAGCTGTTAAACTCTCGTGCCTCAAGAGCTTACAACTGAGGAAATAAGGTGCTTCCGGATAGCTATAACCACACAGCTCTCCGTCAGGGCTGCCTGACAAACCGCTCAGAACCAGCATGGTGATCTGTTTTCAACCCCAAAGTTGACAGTAACTACATCACAATTGGGATTTTTTTAATTCATGCCTAAATATTCAACAAACTGCAGAGATTTCCACAGCATTTACCTTAAATTAGTAGATAAATTAGAGCTGGACAGTGTAGTTGGGCATAATTCAATGGGAGTTTTCCCTCTGCTTAATACTTAATGTGTTATCTCTCCTTTTCATTGTAGGCAAACTGAAGGATCTTGGGAATTTGGTTCTCCGCCCCTTTGGCCTGTCAACAGAAAATTTCCAGATAAAACAGGATTCATCAACTGGTTCATACTCCATCAATTTTGTTCAAAATCCAAACAACAATAGATAACATTAATTCAATCTAGTTCTGCTGGCTTTCAGGCTTTGTGACCGTGTGCTTGCACGTACCAACAAAAGGATTTAGCAAACATTCTTCACGTTCCCCAAGTGAAGATAAGACTCAAGCATATTCATTTCCCTGCTTGTGAAATTATTTACAATGTGGATGTAAAGCAAGGCATTTGACTTCTCTTAGTGATAACAGTGTCCAGTGTGTGATTTTTTTTTTTTATTTTATTTTATTTTTCTTCCCTTGTGGTGTTTGGCTTGTCCAACAGTCAGTTTCATTATTTTGGCCCATTCGATGCTGGCAACAAAATTCTAGCAAGCAATTCAGTTGAATCAAAATGCCCACGCACCTGTAGCCAAGAACTAAGCCTAATGACTAAGCCTAATGGTGTCTTGGGGAATTAATGAATCTAGCAGAAGCACTTCTCCACACTCAGCAGGTGGATATGACTGACAGCATGCATGGAAACAAGCCAACCTCTTCTGTGGAATAATTTTTCTTTGTAATAAAGGCTTGGTATTTCTGTCGGTTTGGTTTGTGATGTTCTTGCCTTATTTGAGTCCTTCCCATGATGGTATTGTTTTTAAAAGTGCATATAGCCACCCACAAATAACATACTTGCAAGACATTAATTTAAAGCATTTGATTTTTTTTTGTCTTGCTTATAGCAATATCAGTAAATTAACCTCAGGCACTTACACCACCGTTTGTTTACTTTTTATTAATTTTTCTGAAGGTAACAAGGAAATTTTGTGCCTCTGTGTGTGTGTGTATATATGTGTGTATATATATATATATATATATATATACACACTTTGTAATGGTACCATAAAATCAGTTAAACTTGCTTGTCTGAGATTCATTCATATTACAGATATCCATAATGGCAAACAAATAAGTGATGTTAAAGTTGATTGCAAAAGACCTTAAAGTCTTTGAAGTATCTATATATACATAGGTGCTGTTGAAGTAGTTCATTCAGATTTTGGAGAAGGGACATCTTTGGAATTACTACTTACTGTTTTGTATATCGATGCTGAAATGTTTGCATTGGAGGCAGATTTTTCAGTTGTCTCCATGCAGATTCAATACATGATTAATTAAATAATTAGTGGTGGCTGTCTGTTGGCTATTAGTTGTCATCTTAAATTTATTTCAGGAAGTCTCTGTGTGTGTACTTAAGGACTGAAATTATAGAGCTCCAGTCTTTACACTGGTATGCCTGAAAGGAATAGTCTCTAAAGCTAAGGCGTTCTTGGTGCTTTATTTTCATTTTTTCTCTGCAGCTGTGGAGGTTTTTTTGATTGTTGTTTAACTCTGTCCTGCTGCGTTTTTAGTTTTGACTTTGTGGCTACCTGTTTGATTGTAAGCTATCTCAAGTCTGCAGTGAGTGTGCATTAAGTCTACAGGAATTAAAATGTCATTGTCAAAAGAAGAGAAAAGCCCTAATTCCCAGTGAGGCCTGTGCAGCCTTTAACATCTTCTGCATAATTAAAATGTCACTTAAGTAAATAACCAGCCTCTACGCTTTCCATGTGCTGAAACTGTAACTATGCCATGCCTTACTGGAGTAAAGTTTCTAATGTGCAAGTCTGAATTTCCCTTACTAATAAAGCTTGGGTGTGTGGATGGGAGGTGTTTAAGAAAGGTTTTGCTCCTCAGAGCAGCCGCAGGGCAGCAGTGGCTGGCGCGGGTGTGTCAGACTCCAGTATCCAGCCGGGGGTGAGCTTACTGGGCAATGTGGGTACGAGGGGATCTGCTGGGAGAGAAGTGCTCTCACCCAAGAGGCTGAGCGTGTCCAGATAGGCTAATTAGCTGTAAAACCACTCTGCTTTCTCAGCTGAGCTCTTCAGATGCAGGGAAGGCTTACTGGGTTGGGCAGGGTGTTGGGACTAGTATAAATGTTAATAATCTTTCCTGGAACCCGGAACACTATGGGGCAAAGGTGTCCAAGCTGCTTCAGAGGAGCCCTGGGCAGAGGCAGTGCTGGGCTGAAGCTCGTAAGCTTGGCTTGTGCCCAGACTGAGGCACTCCGGGATGTCTGAACCATGCTTCCCTAGCGCTGCTGGTTCAGCACGGGACGGGTGGAGGTGTCCGTCCGTGCTGCTGCAGGCTCCCTGCTGCCCGAGAGTGGGAAAAGCACCTGGAGCCAGGCAGGCCACTGGCTCTTGAGTCACAGCAGCTAACTTTCCACGTGGGCTGACGGGTGCGAAAGGAGCTCGTCCAGGCTTTTGTCTCACTTACCAACATCAGCACGAGTCCTGCATCACTGTGTGAAGCAGCTTCAGTCTGCGCCCTGGGTTTCACTCAACTGCAACATATATACACCCTTAAACATATATAAGTGGAACCACTTTGAAGCTACTATGGATACTTTAAGTTTTCTGTATATCTTTGTTACTACCAATTAATTGCTGTCTTTACACACACTGTGTGTGCATACCTGTTACTTACCAGTGTATGGCTGTTGTGCAGTTACAAGCAGTGGCTTTCATCAACCTGCCACTCGTCTTACAAATGAGTTCAGTGACAAATTTTCTTCCTTCCATTCTGTTCCTGCTTCACATCTTTAAAGGGCTGGAGGGCTGCAAGAATGCCTTCTTGGGTGGAGGCTGGTTAACTTATTCTGGAAAATAAAAGCACAACAAAAATTTTGAACTTACTACCTGCTGTGCAAACACAACACCAAATAAGTGCGCAGCTTCCGTGCTGGATGCCTGATCGGTACCTATAGTTTTAAAATGAAGAGAAGAACAAATGAAGCTGAAGGATTGCAGCTGCTTTGCTTTCCACATTTGTGTTTGTAATTTAATTGCACTGTGTGAAAGGAGGGTTAGTGTCTCTGGAAGTTGGGCACGCCATTACCGAGGACTCAAATCTACAGGTCATACCTACTCAAAGTGCCGCTCTCCAGCTAAAACAGAAACCTCTGAAATGCGTTACCTGCCATTACAGCAAATTCTCCTCTAGGTAAAATTCCAATTAATTGCCTGAAAGAAGTCCTGTTGCATTGTCCAAATCCTGAATAATTGCATTTATTTTGCTTTTTATTTTTAAGGGATTTTTTTTTATGTCTAAAGTATTCATCACAGCTGCCACCAAGGTAATTGGCGCTTCCTCCTGGTGTAATTGGCCACAATTCCACGGCAGTGCCAGGGTGTTTTGAGTCACACGTGTTGGACTTACATCATCTAATAGGAAAAAAATGTTTTATGAAACACATCTTTTGAATATAAGTGCTCTTAAACTAACAAGTTCCTTGCTAATTTGTTCCAATCGTTACTTGCCCTTATTGTAACAAGCATGTGCCTTTTTTCCACTTTGAGTTGTCTGTCCTCAGCTCCCAGCCTTTGTTCCTTCTCGCTCTGCCTTTTCTGGCCTTTTCTCCCTGAACATGTTTGCATAGTAACGAAGGGGCCTGTTCGTCTTCTCCATAAGCTGAAGAGACAGAGCTGCTTTAAGTCTCTCCCTACAAAGAACTTTCTCCAGGATTTACCATAATGTTTGTGTCTCGGACCTTCCTTTTTTTGACATCAAGAAGGGACATCAGAACTGACACTGAGATTTGTCTCCCTCCTGCTGTATCCAGGAGGCACGACATTCCTACTTCTTCCTTGTTTCTACCCTCAAAGACTGTCTTAACCCTTTCGGCAACACACGTGCTAAGTTTTAGACCTCCCCTCAGCCTTTTTTGGGAGAGCTGAGATACAGACCCCCCTTTCCTGCAGCTGTGGACGATGTTGTCTCCCTTGTGCTAACGCAGCTGAATGCTACATTAAGTCACACTGTTCGGCACAGGCTTACTGAGCAATGTGTGGTGGTCTCTGTTTTCCTACCGCGCTCTTGCTTACCAGCGTTTTCAGGAGTGACTTTAGCTTTGCTTCTCGGTCAGTGATGAAAGTGTCAAATAGTACGAGGTCTAGCAGTGATTTGAGCAGAATCTCACAGGAAACATCCCTGTCTGAAGGCCGGTGGCAAACTGAGATCTGTAGGGAGACAATCTTAATCCACACGCGCATCGTTTATTTTATCTTGTAAATAGTTATCTGTAAATACTGCGTATACCGTAGAGCGCCATGCCAGGTCTTTATAATTAGACTTACTAAGCCTGGTTGAATGACAGGGTCTGTTTGTGATGGATTTTAATTGCATGTTTGCCTTTAATTCTTTATTAATGGATTTCTGACCCTGTTTTCCAATCCCCATCCTTGATGTCAGATTAACCAGCCTATATTTACCAGTCTTCCTCTTTGCCCTCTGTGGCTCCACTGACCTGTCCCTGTATCCAGCACACATTAAGCCCGTCTCTGGGCTTACCTGCAGTCCTGTCACCGTCCTGCCTGGGCGCTAACAGAACGCAAATACATCATCCCACTTGCTTTAAACCGAGAAATACCCAACACCAGTACTTCGATGGTCTGGAACAGGCCCCCGTCGCATTTTGAGCGCCGCTTTTGTCCCTAGTAGATTAAAATTTCTCTTGTATCGTCCTTATCTTTGTTAGTCATGTCTTTTTTAAGCTTTCCTTATCAAGATTGTATTCTTTTACATCAAGTTTATAGCAGCTATCTATTTTGTTTTCCCATATGCATTGTCTTTATTTTTTAATTGCTGCTTTCATATCACTGTTGAACCTCCTGGCCGTATAGCCAAAGATTACCTCATTTTGTAGTTTTTTTTTTAAAATCATATTTCTTTTGTCTAGCATCTTGGAAATTTACATTTTGTTTTTCATTTTCTTATTTCTAGTCAAGTTTACCCAATTTTTCCTTCTAGTTCTAGGATTTTTAAAGCAGGGGTAGAAATGGGAAAAAAATGCACGTTTATATGTGGGTAGATGTGCATAGATCTGTGGGTAACTCCAGACCCTCTGTAATCACCAACTTCAGGACACTGATTTTTGTCTCTAGAGATAATAATATAGCTCAAAGTAGCATATCCAGGATCTTCTATTAGAAAGCCCTTCTAGAAAAAATTTTAGGAAATGCAGAGTGCCCAGTATGGCTCCAGCAGTTCATCTTTTCATTACAAGGGCGGTTGAAAAGTAGCCCATTAGTCCTGTTTCCTGAGCTTTATCATCACGCTCATCGATACGTGCTCGGTAGCCGTTTTAGGCTACAGTATTTAAAATCGCTGCTGCTTCTTCCTCCACTTACTTTACCCTTCCTGAATAGGTAATAACCAGTAATTGCCAGTCCCGTCATTTAAGTCATTCCATTGCATTACCATATCCTAAAGCTTGTATCATTATTTCTTCCCAATTGTGAGACTCTGCAAACATTCTTACTGTACAGGAATATTAGGAATAATGTGCTCTCTGATAATCCAGTACCGGTTATTTACAATGCTAAATTTTGGATTATATCACTTTTGTTACCTCTACCTCTTTCTCTTCACATGTGATGGGAGCGGGGATACCCAAGAGAGCCATCTTCACCCTCCACTTCTCTGCTGCCACTCAAGCCAGCTCCACCTCCTGAGTCAGACCTGGACACAGAGAAAGCTCAGAGTGGGTGTTTGAGTTAGCACAAAACCTACATTACTAAGAATCCAGCAGGTGAGCTGCCCCAGCAGGGCTGGCACTGGACTCAGCCCAGTCAAGATGACCTTCCCCACGATGGAGCTCTCCGCGCCATAAACCCACGATGTGCAGTGAAGTACAGCCGTTTCCAGCGTCTCTCTTCATTTATTCAAGGGATCAGAAGAATCACTGAGGTTTTATAAATACCTTTACAGGGCCCCTGTGTCCCATACTCAGTAATTCAATCTCTTCTCCTTGCTGTGGTTATCCCCGGCAGCAGACCCTCGCCGGGTCTCTGTAACCCACCCAGCCTTGCACCGCTGTGCTCGGTGTGGCCAACCCGCAGGGCTTCCGAAATGGACATTTCACAAAGCTCTCAGGTGCATACGTGGGTTCCTGAGAAAACAAACGCTCACTTATCCCCAGAGAAGGCCTTGTCTTACGCTCCTCCCAGCAAGTGCAGCTATCCGCCCAGCCACGGAGAAGGGCTCCACAAACCTTCTCAAACTGCTGTTTGTTTGCATTTGATGTCACTTTGCTGCAGCGGGAGGTGGGATGCCCCGGGAAGGTCTCTCCCCCAAACACTCACCCTGCCACATTTTGCCACGTACCCTCGTGAGCAAACCCAACACCGCATCACGACCGAGTCGGCAGAGGAACGAAACCAGGGTTGTTTCCGTTACCGTGCAGTGGACGCCCTTTTGCTTTCGGCTCGTCCTGCCCTTGGCAGCGTGCAAGGCCCCGTCCCCTCCTTCCACCACCACCTTGCTCCTCCCACCTGCTCCTGCCTTTTGGCTCCTCGGGAGGAGACGCGCCGGATCTGCCCCTTTCCCCTGCACACAGGGCGCAGCCGTGCTGCTGCCCACGGCTGCTCGGCCCCCGGCATTAAACCACAAACTCGGGTGGGCTCCCGCACCTGCGGCTGCCAACCCGCGAGGGCCGGGCCGGCTGCAGGCCCCCCCGCCCCGCTGCCACCGCCGAGCACCCCGGGCAGCAGGTCCTGGCTCGCCTCTCGCCTCCCCTCCCCCTTCTCCCAGGGGAGAAGCGGGTTCTCCGCTAGCAAATTAACCCGGCTCCACCAAGCAAGGAACGACCACGTTAGCCCACTTGTGACCGTCAGACGGCGGCCGCTGCCCTCAGCGGCAGACTGGCAGCTCGGCTGCACCGCGTCCGGCACTGCCTGCCCTTTACTGGGATTACCGGAGTGCCCGGCTCTGGGGCAGGCGCTATAAAACACAGCACAGCCCAACCCATTGCAAATCGGGAGTAACCAGCAAAGCCAAGTCCCATCAATTTCCCCTAGGAAAAGAATAAAACCAGGTCTACAAGATGAGCTCAGCTTGCAGGGCACCCTCAAGGGGCATAAAACATCGGTTTTATGACCCGCACGGGCTTTGCCCGGGAGCGCGGTGCTTCTGGGGAAGGCTGCTTGGGCGAAAGCAGGTTTTTCCAGCTAATTCTGGATTCTGACTGCGAGAGTCCCAAGACCTGGCCTTCAGAGGAGCTGAACACCTGTAGTTCCTTCAACCTCACCAAAGATTTGGCAGATTTAACATCTCTTAAAAGAAAAAAAATAAAGCTCTCCATTCACATCATAAGAACTGTCTCCCAAAACACCAGCCCTAAGCGAGGCAGCAGGAGGCAACACTCGGCAAAGAGGCCGTGGGACTGACACACGCCGTGCCCGTGGCTTACCCTAAGCACAGTGCTGCCGCTCCCTCCCACCCAGCTATTAAGCAGGGATCTGGAATCTCTCTCAGCTTATCGCGTTGGGATATTTAGCATTTAATAAAGCACCAAGCTTTGAAGCCGAATCCTTCCTTCCCCGAGTAACACATTTCAGCACAAAACTTCCTTGAGATCAACCTACCTCTGATTAGCACAGACATAGCCGGAGAGAAGGGAGAGCTGCTGGTCACCAGTTCCTAGGCTTTAATTAGCTGTGTATTCCCAAGGGATTATTGCAGCAGCCAAGCTCAGTTGCCAGCTGCTGCAGCCAAGAACCAATTATATCAATGTGCCACCTCTTTTTAACAGTAGGTAAAGATGTATAGGGGCACGTTTAATGTGCAGCATTAATACATTGCTCATTCACAAGCTTTCCCTGTTTGGAAGAATCCCAGCATTTTCTTGTTCAGCAGCTTAACTTTTTTTAAACCTGTACAGCCTCCTCCTCGAGAGGATGTAATTGCTGGGGAGTATCTTTTATCGGCAGAGGCTCTGGTCAGCCCGTTTGTCTGCTGAGGCACAGCAAATAGTCCGGTTCTTGGCTGCTGTGGCAGCAAGCCAGAGTCATTACAGCCTACCCTGACAAACCTTTACAGATTAAAGGTCCTAAAACAACTGAAAACTATTAAACACATTTTTCTGATTCTGCACCTTCAGTGCTAATCCCCCCAGTTGGAAACTTCACCACCTGCAGCTACGACTCCAGCCTGGAGTCCCCATACCTGCCCGTTTCTCATCCGCCGGTTCTCCAGAAGGTGATTTACAGATTTCCCTAAGCGGACACAGCAGACAGAGGTTTGCCTTTCCTAGCCCGACTGAGACTGACACTCCGGTCCTGGCTCCCGGTACTGCCTGCACCGCACCCATCAGCACCCTGCAGTGACTGGGTGGGCGCTGGTCTCCGGGAGCACAAGCGTGGGTCCCCCGCGGCTGCTGACCAAGAACCTGACCCTCCCCCAGCCACAGTAAACGAGACTTCCAGTGCCCAGGCAGTAGTCGTGCCCATTCATCTGGGATAAACGCGCACTGTCGGGCAGGTTTTTTCTGTTCCGTTTCTAACTCTGGCGTGTGAAATGCAGCCCGTCCCCCGCACAGCCCCCAGCGCAGCGGTGCGGGAGGTGCTCCTGAGCAACACCCTCCCTGCAGACTGACGCATCGGGGAAGACGGGGGGAAATGGTATTACCTAGTCTAGGTGGTAGCTTTGTGCCTGGCTGCTGGAATAGCTTCCTAAATGTGTTCCTGGAGTGGTGCCGGCGAGTGCCAAGCGGTAAAACGGGCCCCTGGAGAGGCAGCGGGGCTGTGGCTCTGCTTGCCTAATTGCATTTGAGCACAGCTTTTGACAAGGGCATCTTTCTTTATCTCAGTGAAGACTGGCACATTTCCATTAGCTCATTTGGCTGTGCCCTCCATCATGGGGCACTTTTCTACCTGCAGAAGGAAGAATTGCAGTATTTGGAAACTTTGGGAAGGGAGGAGGCTGGAAGCTGACGGATTTACTGCCTACGGCTACAGCCCCTGACCTGCCCTTGAAGCGACAGCTCTCTCTGTGCCCCGATGTACTTGTGTGTCCCTGCTCCAAGCTCAAATACAGCTGAGGCCGTGGTACTTGCAGCCAGCAGCAAGCTTACTAAGCCAAGATGCAACCGATGGCTTCTGAGATGATTTTGCAGTATTAATGAAAAGGTGCATGACGTACGGCTACCCCAGCCCCTGTTCTCACAGTTCATTCACAATGTTGTCTTTCTAAAGGCAAACAGAGCAAACCGAGTGAATCACGAGAGGATTACGCGTATCTGTCTGTGCGGTATTAGTATTTCTGGGATCTTATATTTAGCATAGTCCAGCATTCATCCTTTTATATTCTGGAGCCCCCAGCCCCTTCCTCTGATGGCTCAGAGTGTTTCAATGAGCCCTCCAGCAGGCACAGCCTCCGTTTAATATTTAATGACCAAGGCAACCACATTTGGAAATTCCGGTCCCTAAGCTCTTAAGATGTGGAGCTCTTAGCTGAAAATCTGGATTTCAAAATTAGAACTACCCCTCCTGGGCTTTGAATATTTACCCCAAATTCAGAACACCCCAAAAACTTCCACAGGGGTGTCCAGCCTGCCCAGCGCAGAGCACCCATGGCTTGTGCTCCAAACCCAGCAAGGGAGCAAAAACAAAGACCACAGAAACACTCAAGGGAAAAGCAGGAGCAGAATCATAAAAACAGGCTACAGAATGTGAATAAAAACCAGCTGCCAGCACTGTACAAACAGCAAACAACGTGATCCTTTTCCTACCCAGCACATGCTGAAGCTGACCGCGCACCGCCTTCGGAAAGCCCTGACTCCACGCGCCCTCCCTACACGAAGAGGGAGAACGACAAACCCACCTACGAAGACCCGAGCAAGGCCAAGTGAGCAAGAGAAAAAGAACAACAGCGAGCAGCAGTTGATACCAAGGCCACATGCACATTGGCTTGTTTCTGCCCCAGCGGTTGCTCGGAGGCCTGCGGTACGGCTGCGTCGTGCTGCTCACCGTCTCTTTGTGCACTCGTTAGCGTTTGGCAATTTGAGCATTGCTTTACCTCTGATTGAGCAGAGGGATGAGCTGCTTTTCAAAACGGCTCAGATTCCCTGCTACGGGTGCTCCTCGCAAGGCACAACCACCTCAGCATTGGAGAATTGTTCCAACCTGGTGGCATTCCCAACTTTCCAGAAAGTGCAAAAGCACGAGAAGGACCTCCCCGTGCAAATCCCAGCAGCCCCTCACACTCTTAGCAGCCGTGGAGGATGCTGTCGGTCGGGGAGATTGGCCCAGGGAGCACACTCGTAATGCCAGAGCATCCCTTGCGCGATTTCCTCAACCGCAGGGGAAGCTTCAGGCAGGTGACTGCTTGCACCCTCACACCGCGCTCCCACCACGTGCTGCTTAAAAATAACGAGTCTGTGACAGTGTCTGAATTTACTGCATCTTCTCTCTGTTACTGATCTACCTTATTTCCTTAAGAAATCTGCCCATTGGTCTCACCCTAAAAGAAATCTTATTTCTCTGGACCGATCCCTCACATTTTAGCTGGCAAGCTATCACAAAACCCTCCTGCGCCAGGAGCTGCACTGAGCAGCTGCTCCGTGCACTTTTGCCCTCATTAAGTATCACCCTTTTGATGCTTCGGGGCAGCAGTAAACACTATTACTGAGCGGCATTGTGTAGGACTGGCTTCATCGCCGAAGGTTGGGCTACTTTTATACTTTTGTCACCGAACTACTGGAGTGAAGATTAATCAATGGAGTAATTGCAGAACTCTGAAATCTGTCTGGCTAACCTCTCTTGTGGGCTTCACAGTCACGCAGCAAATCCAGCAGACTCCCACAGCGAGACGCTACCAACACAATGTCACAAAGGAAAAGCCATTAGCGAGCAATTACATTTCAGCAGGATTTCCCCTCTCCGCCACAGCCTAATGAGGATAACCAATTCAAGAGGAACTGCTGCAAGGGTGAATGAATAACGAGAGAAAGAGGATGGGAGTTCCTGTAATCCGGACAGAATAAGAAACAACCCGTGAAGGAAAAGAAAAACACATATGTTGGAGCTTTGCTCCAAGCAACAGACAGATGTGGACGTTCACTCACAGTTACAGGAGGCACCAACTGGTTTCAAAAGCATCACAGAGGCCCAGGGCCAAGCCAACAGTGGCTGCAGATAGCGTACATGCACACAACCACTGCACTCCAGAAGTTAATTCAACTTTTGGGAAAGGCTTCTAACTATCGACAACAGGGCCCTGCAACAAAACACCTTACTTACAAAAGGGTTACTACCTCTGTATCACCCACTAGTTCCCAGCATATTGTGTACCATAAAAAAATTAATTCTTGCTTGAAATAAGAACTTCCTAGAAATCAAGGTTACCCAAGTTATTTTTTGTTTAACCTAGGAGCTCAACTAAAATTAGGGCATCGCATCTTTACAGTAATAAAAATGCAAGTGGAAAAAAATCTATATAAATGCTACCTTCTATTTAATGGGAGAGTGCAACTCTACAGATTCTGCCATTTGAAGAAATATTTGCCACCGTGGCCCTCCTTTGACCGCAGTGCCGGGGACGGAGAGCTCCGGTACAGGAGTTAGCTGTTACGGCACAACTTGTTCCCCCTCCTATAGGGCACCATGGCAAGATAACGCAACTCAGTGCAAGGCATTTCTTCCCCAAATGGAGAAACACCCAATTACACTTACCTGCAATGGACAGACTTGTCTGAAACTGTTAGTATCGCAAGTAAAAACCAGCCAAAGAAAAGATCAGCAGGCAGCATGCAGGTATTCAAAGGCCCAGCACTTTTCCTGCGTTTCAGCTGCTTTGTGCCTTGCTGCTGCTGCGACAGCCCGGACCTCGTCTGCTCGCAGTGAGATTCGCTCTGCCCGGCAGAGCTGGGGGAGCCCTGAGCTCGCTCCCACTCACCGACTGCGCTGGAGTCGCGTCTGCGAGGGGCAGCAACCTCGTCCCACGACATCCACCTTCCTCCTTTAACCGGGACTTAGTGTGTCTGGGTCGCAGCCACGGAACAGAGCCATCAGGGCTTCTTTGTGTCTGTCTCTACAACGTATACATAAGCCCTTCTTGCTAATTACACAAGAAAAAGAAAAGGTTTTTTTCCTGTTGATTGTGGGAAGTATTGGGCTGGTTGAGCATGACTTGGTACCTTTCAGCCACTGTGGTGAAAGGTAAGGTTGGATAGAGGCTTGTTCAGGTGACAGACTTCCAGCGGTGGACTAGTAACCTCAGTTTAATCTTTTGTTTAATTCAGAAAAAAAAAAGTTAACATAAATCAAAGGCTTTTGGGTCAAGGACTGATAAAACAAAGAAGTTATGACATCAAAACATTATTCAACATTATTTCCCTTTAAAAGAGCACTGAAAAAAATCAAGGCTTTATTTGAATAAATGTTACACAACATTCTTTATCATTTACTTCTCAGCAAACCTTAAAGGGTGAATCATATTTTCCTCATTCAAGTCTACAAAATGAAAGAGGCATAGTGACCATTCAATATACAGACAAGAAGGTAGCACGGAGCAAAGCTTAAATATTAAGCAACTAAAGCGAAAAAGTGAAAAGCAATACATTACTGTAATTCTCTATCATTAGAATATCCCTGACAATTTAATTTCAAAATTAAAATCTGGTTTCAAACAAAATGGCTGCAATACTTTCTGTGAAAACAAACGAAAATACAGTTAGCTACCTTGTCTATTTTTATGCTATTTGCTTATATACCCATATTCTCCAATGCAGAGACCTGCATCTCTCTTAAGTGTATTTTTTACATTTCAGCTGCTGTGCACAAGTGCTCACAAAGGTGAGGAAATAAGAGCACTGGTTAAGAGTCAGATGTCGCACAGGCAGGCACTACTGGCTTCTACTTACAACATCAATCAGTTTTCAATCCAATGTGCAATAACCCTGCTATTACAGTCCTGGGCCTTTTTCCTGAGCAGAAACTGTTTTGTGCCATGTTGTTTGGTGGCTTCTTTTTTGTTTGGGCTTTTTTTGTGTGTGGATAAAAATGTAATTTATTAGGCCAAGACCCTCATTCATTGTCAATACAATCGGGGTTTGGTCTCCGGAGGTGAAAGGCTAGCACATACACGACATCAAACCGCTTCCCCTTTCCTCAAATCAGATGTCTTAATTTTTCTAATTTGTAGTCAAACCTCAACAGGACCAGACTGCTGATCCTCTTCGACTGGTGAAAAGGAAAAGCACTGCAGAAGAAACATTAATCTCAAATTAAAAAAAAAAATTTGTAGTTTATTATGAAAACTGGTAGAATTTGAACCTACTGTACAGAATTATACAGCTATTTTTTAAGAAGTAGGCAGTAAGTATTCAATTTCTGGCTTTATACTTAGAATTTACCTCTGAAAAATAGAAACTGAACCAACATGAAGCATGAACTGCCTCATGCCTATCCTGGATGCCTGTCCCAGCCTCTCACTTCCCCCCCTCTCCGATCGTTTAACAAGTACAAACCTGGTGCCAATATCAAAGCCAAACAATAGAGTTGTCCCAACTTCAAATTCTATGTGATTAATTCAGGCTCCATAGACGAAGGCTGTGAAACTGCCTTTGTGCTGATACAGATGCCTCTCAGAAAGGTATCTCTGGTTTTAAATGATCTAGGCAAAGACACTATTTTCTCCAATCGAATCAGGATACTAGTAAAGAGAAAAAGAGTTTACTACAAGTCTTTTCACTTCTATAGAAACAAAAATTTGACTTTTAGTAGATCATGTGCACATTTTCATTTCTTAAAAAGAAATATTTATTTTCCCAGGTTATAGAATAAATCCCCTGCTAAGAACTTTGTAAGAAATGATACTGCGGAGAAAGTGTGCACACAATGTCAAATAATTAAGTGACAAATAAATTAATAATTAATAACTCAATATTTCAGCAGCGTGTCCAGCATTCACAAGCTCCACTGAAATAAGTCTTACCAAACACCTTTGGGGGAGGGGAATAAAATGGATAAAACCCACTGGGTTTCTCTTTTTGATTTACAGCTATTCAAAGAAGTCAATGCAACTCAGGTCAGCAACCATCAGAAACACTAATAAAACCTTTGCTCTACTAGTTACCTATCTGAAAAATATTTATGTCAAAAGGAAAAATTAACCCATGATTTGAAATAGAAATGCCATTCCATTTAATCACTCTCCATTCATGATTTCCATCTTGTTATAGTATTATAAGCAAAATGCTGCGCTCTGTGTTGTAGCCCTTCTTAACGTTATTCCACAATCCTCAATTCCCTAAGTGTTACAATAGCATAAATAAAATGCAACCATACTCACACAGAAGGAGCTTTCCCATAATACAGAGATACATGGACTTGTGGTCACTGTCCTTTCCATCACCTCTATGGGAAATATTGGTCTCATATAGCAGGACTGTTCATATTTTACAATACAATTGGTTTTGGACATGCTTTTGATCACAGATCACAGCTCTGCTAACACCTGCACTAAATACTAACTAAGCCTCATAGAATGGAAAATTGCAATGCTAAAGTTAAGAATTAAAATAAAAGTTCAAAAGTTACAGTCAACTTCCCAGGCAATTGGCTCCATCACTGGCACCTATCAAAACATACAAACGTGACTGTCACATTACAAAAAAACCCAGTTATTTGCAGTGATTCTTCATACTAATAATTCAAGTGGTTCCTTGCATGTAAGTGTCATATAGTCTTTAATAATTTCATGCGTCATTTATTGCAAAAAAGTTTTATAAAATATTTCCTAACATCTTTTTAAATTTCAAAGAAAATGTACATTAGGTACAGATGCCCTAACAGGGTGCGAGCGGGAGCTTTAACATATTTACCCCCTTTCCCCTTCAAAAAATGTTTACTACTTGGTGAAGATATCAGAGGAAAAATAGGACAATTCAGTCTCAGATTTCTTTCAGTCCTGATGAGCTGGTGCTCTTCGTGGCAGTGTAGTGAGGTTCCATAAAAACAGCAGTTGACTAGTGTCTCTGAGCTGAAAAGGGGAGAGAAAGGGAAAATGGTTAAACGTCTTCCAGTATACATGGCAAAAGTAGGTAAGCAAAATCTGAGGTGGCCAGAAAGGTTACCAGTTCACCTGCTTTGTGCATTGTGTGCAGAAGACAAAAAAAAAGTATTTACATTATCACAAGACATACACAAGTGAACAAACTCCTCAATTGACTGGAGTTTTAAGAGAAGCTACCATACCAATCTATGTTATATCTCACCCCGTTTCAGCATCCAGAGAGAATTTCAATTTTTAAAGATGTTTAAAGAAAGCTAATGAAGGAGGGAGACTAATATACAAAGTCTATATGATGATGTGTAGTTCACAATGCAAGCTAAATCTGACACTGTAATGCCATTCCAAATGCAAGACCTAAGTGTGCACGGGAGCGCTGAAGTATAAACCTGCTAATCGTGTTTCTTTTCCATTATTGCTTACGTTTTCCCATTTGCTCCACAGAACCGGAATAAAGTGATGATAAAGCAGATCGAAGCAGTCCAAGTAATAACTACGGCATGAGACCACCACCAGTCAGTAACCATTGAGGGTAGCGCAGAATCAGCGCAGTCTGCGCTGACCTGCCTCTGGCATAGTGTGGAGAAAACATTGCTCTAGAATAACCTAAGGAGACCTCTGGAGATCATCTGCTCCAACCCCCTTGCTCAAAAAACACACAGGAGAACAAAAAAGGTTCCAACAGGACCAGGCCAGTCTTGTTGATTCCTTTTACCATTCTGTTGAGCTTTTGACTGCTAGGATTATTTGAGAGGTACGTATATATTTTCCAGTACTGACCACAGCATTGTGAATAACACAACTGAATTTTAAAAAAGAGACTCATAGCATGGGCAGGAAAATGCTAAAGTTCTTTCTAGACACACAACTCTTCTGAATAATATTCAAAAGCAATATAAAAAAATCAGAAGTCGGAGAGAGGAATTTGTGAAAACGGTCCTACCGTTAGAGGAGGCAGGGAAGACAAAGGGGATAGCTATGGAGTTTCTCAATTGCTCAGTTGCTCACTGTGCCGCAAAAGGACAACATAAAACCCCCCAAAATAATTCATTTTATATCCTATACAATGCAGTGGAACTAAAATAGGAATGAAATTTTGGGAAAGTTGGAACAGAAGCAATGAGGACTAACCATGAAATTTAACAGATCCAGGCAAAGATGCACTGGGCTGCTATATGCTGACAGTAGACTAGCAATACCCAATAGGTCCTCATTTGGGTATGATACTCAGAACTGGTATATAATTAAACCTATTTTAGCTATGGTCCACTCCAAGATGCATGAGATAAAGCTGCAGAGCCTCTACAAAGAGAACGATGCTAGACGAAGTTCCACTGTATTCAATAGTACTTACTGTTGGTGCAGGTAACTAAACACCACAGTATTCCAGGCTGCAAAACAACCAATATTGGGTATTAAAGCATACAACCAATAAGAAATTCTCCAGAATAAGATTAATATTAAATTAGCATCACGTATCCATGAAGTCTTGCAAAGAGCAGCTTTTATAGCATGTCAGAGAACAAGACGCTACTCAGAAATATCAAAGCGCCCATAAAAAGCTGGATGACAGTTCAGCCAGTATGTTCAAACACCTGCACTTCCAAATTCAAGCCTCAGTGACACTATTACTAGCCAGCAAACTTCTGTGATCTAGGCATAAAAGAGGACAATAGTTTGGTTCAGTTATGTGAGCGTGCATACAACTACTACTAGGTCTAAGGAAACGACCAGTTCACTTCAGCACGGGTGTTCCCTCATTCCGATGGCAGGCAGTTTTACTTTTCACACCCCATCTACCAACTTAGCAATCCATGCAGTTGCAGTGATTTTCAGAATCAATACCTGGCAAAGTCTGTTCGTTACAAACCTGGCACTCGTGTTCCTGCCCAAGTCAGTTCCTACAGCTCTCTTTTACTCTTCGATTCTTACCATTGAGAGATTCCAGAATATCCTTAGCGAGCACCAGGAGCTTCACTTCTCCCACTGACGTTTACACGCCATCCCTAGTGACTTCAGAAACATAACTAGTCTTTATCCTCTACTATAGTCCAGTCTTCTGTTTTATCAGCAGCAAATCTCAGTTTATAAAAACTGAAACCAATGCATATCGAATACTTAATTCCAGACCTAATGCAACGATATAGTACTGGTTCAAACTTTTAAATGTTAATAAAGTAAGAATCATGCCTTCTTCATGTAAATCAAACTCCCTTTACAGCAACTGTAGGTTCTCCTCACTGCCCTATTTCCTCTCCGTGTCAAAAAGAGATACAAGAGAGATGCATACATCCATGACAGATTTAAGTAGTAAATACATATTTGGGCTAGAATTCCCAATAATGTTCAGTATCTGCTTGGCTTTAAACATGCACTTTAAATTTCCTTACAGACTTAGGCACACACTGAAAGTTAAGCATGCTTGTTAAGTGTTCCTCCCTCAGATCAGGGCTTTGGAAAGGAAAAAAAAACACAAAAAACAACAACAAAAAAAGAACGAAGAAAACAAATTTCATTTTCCTAGAAGAGTGGCTCCCTAACTCTGGTCCATATGTCATCTGTGAGTTTCTCACTGAGATCTTCCTGCTCGCATTTTCAATTCTTTTCCTTGTTATAGGTACTGAACTTCTTTAAAAAGACTAAAATGTTACTAAATTCTTTCCTAATTTTACTTTTACACATCAGCAAAGGCAGGAAGCCGTGCCTACAATCACAAGCTGCAGATGACCTGCCCACAAGGTAGACCCTACTAAGATGTGATCCACATAGCAAAAATGTTTGAGGGTTGCTGGTTTAGGAGACAAAATCTTTTTTTTTTTTCTTCCTACCTTTACATTATACCTGTCAAGTTATTTAATCTGATCATGTAAAGCAAACTTCAAGAAGCAAGCCTAAAGAGAAACTTAGTGTGGATCTTTTCAATAAAGTATGTATCAATCCTGACATCAGGTTAGCTCAGGGAGAAGAGCTGTATCTGAAGTGTTCAAATAGAAGAGGGAAACAAAATAACAGGTAGCTCATTACCTCTGTCCTAACCTGCTTTGCATATTATTAGTTGATAGCATAGTGCACCCTTCACTTAAGGCAGGGCTTAAACCAGACAGACCTGCCAATTTCACTGATAACTTCAGTGCCCCCAGTCTGAATCCACAGTGGTCTGTCAGACACTGCAAGGGAGCAGCAGGACTCGTCAGTCTGATGTAAAATGCTGCCATTTGTTGAGACCTATGGTAGAAAAAATCCAGTTAACAGGAGTGAAGAATTGACGATGGTTTAAAAAAGAAAGCAATTAACCTCCCTGCCTGCCTGAATTCTTACCGGGTATACTACTTCTGCTTTTCAGAAAACAGCATACCATGAAAAGATGCTAAAAACTCACAGAAAAATCAGGTACTAACTTTTTTGAGCTTATACTGGACTTTACCAGCAGAGTTAAAGGGGAATTACACATCATTTAGCAAACAAACTAGCAGACAGCAAAACAAAGTATCTACCTATAGAAACACCTACGCAAACACTTACTGCCCACCGAAGAACTTGGTGCTCAAAGCCAGAGTGATACTATGAAATTTTACTGGACAAAGTAACTACCTAGAATAAGTGGAAACTGAAGCAATGGATTATAATTCATGGTGACTATGACCTTACTGTATTTTAGAGTAAAAAAAGCAAACGTAGGGCACTATCTATTCCATATTGATAGCATTTTACAGTCATCGTGCAATGCAGCCTGTGATAAACCAGATTTTTTCGTGTACTGAAAAATGCAAACAAGTGTGACAGCAAGGCGGACGACTTGCCATTGCAGCAATACAACGGGTAGCCAAATCCAGTTAATCATTACTTTCTTCCACATCTTAGATTTTTTTTCTTGCTTTCTAAAATGTGAAAACCACCAGCTATTCCTCCCCTTTTTAGGGCATGATTCAGATGAGACACCAGTTTTCCCCTCTAGGTAAAAACCATAAAGATGAGATTGTGCCTTCTTCTGGCTTTGTATCTTCACACAAAACTGTGTGTACACTGCGTTTGTTATGGTCAAACTACTAAGAATTTCTTTATTATAGTAATTAAATTTGCTTAAAAGAGAAGCAGATGACTCGCAGTTGCAGAGTATGTTGGAGTTTCTTTGTATTTTGCTTCTCATTCTTTCTCTTCTCATTACAAGTAGTATAAAAACTGTTCCCATTTGGTCGCTCACACAGTCTTTAAACTGAAATTCAAAGCCTTCTTGCCAGTGGCATTATAATCTTTGTTGAAGTGATTATAAGATGGACGAAAACTGAGACTAGAGAAGGTGAAAGAGCAAACAGACCAGTCGCTCTCATGGATGTTATGATTTGGAGGCAAAAATCCAGGGTAAAAAGTAGATTAAAAAAGTAGAGGTTTATTTATTTCAAGAGTGTTTCTAACTATTCCAGAATGTCACTATTCCAATACAGACTAACCATACACTTGTTACCTGTGTGTTTGGCAAAATTAATGAATATGAAATATTTTCTATGGGAACCTTTGTATTGTCACAGTGAAGTTGACTTCAGAGTGTTGCATACGGATTTAGCCCAGACCAGTGAGGAATAACCTTGGGCTGGACTGCTATAAGGTATGAAAACTGATTAGGGGATGTCTGATCTGCCCAGTTACAATATAATTTGTTTTACATATTGTTTTATTTGGATCAATAGCAGTGTTTTGTATAGAAAAGGTTTAAGGCAGGAGTATACAAGATTAGGCTCCTCAGATATAGTGACTGAAAAATAGAGCCACACACGTGCAGTCACATATCTTAGTCTCCTTGTATTGTGGAGGAATGTTTCTTACCCTGCGGATTTCCCTGGTGTGAACCATGCGGAGCAGGGACCAGCGACCCAGAGAACAAAAGGGACAAAGAGCGGAGTTTCCACAAAGGATGGAGTGTCCCTGGGTCCTCACAGACAGCGCTTCTACACTTGCAAGCCACCTGCGTCAGCTCAATATCCGCGTCATTAAACTCCCCAGCCCTTGTGAATGCAGCAAGTCGTCTGTTTTATCAATCATTCAGCGAGTTCATTCACTTCATCGTGTAATTCACGATTTGTAGGTCAGTGACAGCAAAGCCTAATTCTGAGGGTACGGCTCTCCAGTGATGTACAGTAGCCTCACAGCAGTCTGGACTCTGTTTTGAAGCAGTCTCATTCAACTGCTGGAGACTATGGAGTTATCATAAAAATTACCACCAGCCATAAATGTAAGCACGTGTGTTAGGACAAGCACTGACATGGCTTACGGCCTTTGACCACTAATGTCATGAACATCTGCCCCACGCAACTGCATTTTACACAGCCGCTTTCCTAGGAGTCATCACTGTAATGTGGATTCTGACTTTTTCAATGTGAAAATTTTCACGATCCTGTGTATTCACTTATGTCCAAAAAGAAGCACTGCCTTTGAAAGTATTTGTTTTTCCCTTCAAAGGAAAAGCAGAAAGACAACAGGCAGCCATCAGGAGGAAGAAAAGGCAGCCCAGAAGGACAAGGAAAGTAAAACCAGCAGTATCTCCCATCACATACTGTGAAGGAGAAGATACATAGGTCTTAAAGTAGAGAGCCCAAATTTAAAAATAGTTACAGTAACATATATGCAACTTCTTTAAGAGACTAATACTTTGTCTATATGCAAAACTATGTAACAGAAGAACCAGCATATGTTATTTTGCTGCTACAGATTCAAACTTTAACTAGTTAGGAAGAGTTAAAATAGGCTTCTCTTCCAGATAATGAATTACTAAAAAGCAAGCAGAACTGTTGCATTCCGCTACAGCCCAAGACAATCTTCAACAGCAGGGCCTCAACTACAAGGAAAACCAAGAGCAGTAACACATTCTTCAGTTTACATGCCTAATTCCCTGAAATATATAACACAGTATCAAGAATTTCTAAAACCCTGCCAAAACCAGCTATTTCATATAAATGTATCAGAAGAGATTAGGTCCCTAAATCCCTCAACACTTGAAAAATCACAATGAAAGATTGTTTTTTTCCTGAAAATAATCAAATATTGCTAATGTGATATTCCAACCAAAAAAAGTTCAATGCTCAAAACCTTCAGCTGCAATTTTTAACAGCAACTTGTAGAGAGAAAAAAAATCTGGTTTTGGTTTGGTTTGGGTTTTTTTTGTTTAGTTTCGTTTGTTATTTTCCCTAGCAAAAACGTAGGAAAACAGGTTTGCTTTTTTTCTTTTGTTGGGAGCAAAGGTTGGGGCGGGGCTATTTTTAGTACTAAGCCTTCTCTCTCTTGTTTTTCTTGAAGGACTCAGGAATCAGGAGTGATTTGGGAGCTTTCACAAAGACATTCCCAATGTCTTTCATGACGTCCAAGTCAAATGAGCATCATGAAACCAGTAAGAGTAACCTGATAATAATTTCCTTCTCCTATTGCTCAGACTTCAGCAACTTGTTATTACAGACCCTAGCAAACACATTTCTTGGTATTTTTACCAAAACAAAAAAAGTTTGTGTGTCAGAATCAAAATCTCTGCCTACTAAACAAACACTACAGATGGTCAAAAGAACACAACTTTGTCATCAGTCACCTTCCAATTGAGGTTCCACACGTGTCACCAACAGGAGAGCAAAAATAACTAGACCATTCCTAGTACTAGCAAACGTAAGGATGTGTTCCTTACCACATTCCTCTGTGTTCCTGTATGAAGTACTAACTGATTTTAGGGCTGATATTAGTGGTGACGTCTTAGAAAAGCTGCCACGATACGCCCCTTACTAAAATCAGTATCAAGATGACTTCAGTTTTAGATGACTAAAGAACCAGATTACCTGAAACAGTCCACAATTATTTATGAAATGCCATTCATACAGATACCTATGTGTCAACTAAAGCATTTAATCAGGTCATACAGAGCAGCTTGAGGTTCTAACCCTAACTAAACTTCTGTGAAAAATCCAGGTTTTATGGATTCAGTTCCTTTTCACCAGAGCTACTAATTACCAAAACTGGCATCATATGCTTTAAAATTCTGAACCACTGCAGAAGCAAAATTAAACACTCGTGTTTCCTAAAGCCAAACAAAAATCCTAAATGTTACTAAATAAAAAATGATGCAAAATTAGCATTTAAGTAAACATTTGCTTGGAATTGTATCTGCTTACTGACAAAGCAAGTACCCTCGTCCCCTTTATGCACTTGTTAAAAACAGGCAAGGACAATTCTGTCACCAGAATTATGCTGCATTTCTGTTATAGAATCTTTTAGTGATGGTAACAAGCTAGTGAGAACACAGCTTGCCTTCCAAATCACAGATTTATAGCACATGGCTGGCACGTATAGGAATATTTTTTTTTCATATTGCATATTTGACATCAAAACCATTACTAAGCAAACATGAAAACTGACCTAGATCTATTTAAAACAAACAAACAAACAAACAAAAACCCAACTAATTTAAAGTTGACATGTTATATAAATGATGTCATCCAAACATGATTTTGCATAGAAGAGGCCCCTGGCAGGAGATGCAGTGCAGTTTTACTAGACATGGAAGCTAAAACTCTATTGTTAGAAGGCCATACCTCCATTATACCAAGCGTGATTCCTGCATGACGGTGAACAGGATGCGTGAGGCAGAATCCTTTATTATATAGATATTTCCATAAAGATTCTGTTTTTCCAAAATCGGAATTGTTAATAACAAAATTACAGAAAACAGAGCCGAGACAGGATCAGGATAGATCATCTATTCTATCCCATGCCCAAAAGCAGGATGAATTTATCCCATTCCTGACAGAGGTTAGCCTAATCTATTGTTTTTAAAAACCTGTAATTACGAAAACTATGCAACTCTCCAAACAACACCCAGGGTTTCACTATAACAACTGGAATAAATACTCTAGTGCCTAATCTTACCTCTCTGTCTTATAATTTTAAATATTATTTTTTGTCCTAGTTGCAACTACACAGAAGTGTGTTTCCTCTTTGCCTCTGCACCGATCCTGCAGGTATTTGCAGACCTCTAATATCCTCAGTTCCAACAGTCCTTTCTTCCTTCTCTGGACTGAGGAATAAAATCATTGGCATTACAGTTGTTCAAAATACGCATGGTCCTGGTTTTGAAAATAACTTCTCAAACATGTAGCCCAAATAAATCCCACAGATCCATTTGTCTTCACACACTGAACAAGCAAAGCCCTAATTTAAACTCGCAACGGGGGATCCTGATTTGTTCCCTGCGCCAACTTATACCTGCGGCCTGTGTCGTTAACATTATCTCCTCGGACCACGGGTAGGTAGGTAGAGAAGAACAAAGACTACACATCTCCATCGGCACAAGCACAGGAGATCAGTGTTCAGCCCTGTGCGTACAGAAGCTATCTGGGAAGGTTATGCAGGCACGCAAGACCATCTCTTACTCCCATTTGTCTCCTTATTGGATGCGCAAGGTGGCTCAGGTCTTCTAAGGTATAAAAGCCCTGGTCTTATCAATGACAATCATTTTCCATGCTGCTGCTTATCCTACTTCACACCAAGAACGTTGATTGCTTTTTCTTGGGGAAAAAAATGGAGCCATGGATGAGTTCCCTTCAACAATCGGTACCTGGCACTGAGCTTGCCAGCGCTGCCCCAGGGAGGGTTATCCCCAACTGCTGAATCTGGTAGCAACAGGAAAACTGTGTAGGAAAAAGCGTGATAGCAAGCCAGTCACCAAATCACTGTCTCCACAGCCATGCCTGGAAACTGCTATTTTGCCTTGTGTTCACAGAAGGGCAGTTGTGTCAGTTTAATTTAAGAAAAAAATGTATAAATTAACCTAAATTACAGTCTGGATTGGTATACACATCCCAGGTATTACAGAAGAAAGACTGAAATGTATGAGTAAATCATAGGAAACTATAAGCTGCTATTAGGACTTAACAATTAAAAACCAATAATCGGAGATATTTCTGACTTAGGAAGAATCACTGCTGTTATAAGAGTTTTATAAAACCCTATCTAAATTATCATAAACAGTTCTTGCCACCGATGTCAGAGAAAGACGAGTTCAAACTAGAACAGGTGCATAAAAATGCCAGCAGGATGAGCAGGGAATAGAAAAGCCATCTTACAAGGGGATCTTATTTTATCTAGTTAAATGGCCACAGTCTATAAATACACTAACAGGATGACACCATAGGAGGGAACTATTTAAACTAAAATACGAAGTTATCACAAAGAACAAAATAGTTGAGGTATTTTAAATGTTGAACAGGAACATGCCATCGTAATTGTTAAGGACATGTATCAAAACGGATGTTCTTCCCATTACAATTACAAATAATTTGAAGCTGAATACTTACATCCACATCTCACAAGCTTGGATCTAATGGATCTTCAAATAGCTTGACAGCTACTACAAAAGTTTTTAATGCTACGGGCCTCTACCTGTCCTGATGTTAAACGTGGATGATCTCTGATCACTACAGTCATGTAAGAAGAAGCTTTAAGGAAGTTAGTTATGCAAAACCTCTGTTGTTATTGATACTTTATTTTATTTAAAGGGATAATTTAACTATATTATTGCGAGCATAGCCTGTCTATATCCCTAAAAGGTATGCTACTATATCCTATCCTAAAAAACCAAAACGACACACACACTTAATGTAAGCACAGCTTAAACTGACAAAATCCTGTAGCAAGTCACTCCATTTCCCCAAGGGTGAAGTAGATCCTAGATGAAATTAAAACAGTTGACTGTGAGACAAGGACATACATTTCACCAAAAGTCTCCTACAAGCTCTCTAAAACAGGAGAGCACTACTCCCTTCTACTGAACTTGCAGAGTAACGTATTATTTTCCAACAGCCAACTCACAGTTCTCCTTCCAGTATCACATCTAGCTCAATACACCAAGTTCCTCTCTTTTCCTTCAGGTTCCCTATGAGCTTTCTATTTATACCCTTAAAAAGTAAACTGAAAATAAGAATGGAAAGCACCTCAGCCTTCAACCACTATGAACTCTGTTCTGTAAGATCACTTTGAAGTTTGTTTTTAAATAGTATACCTACACTTTTACCGAATAGCTTATGACACAAAACACTGCCATCTTACTGCCCTTTTAATCATAAGCGCACTCTACTCAACTTCCAGTTCACAGTGTTTATCTACAAGTTAGTGTAGTGATCCCGTTGCGTTGACTGAATTTGCTTATTCCTGTAGGCATTTATTAGAATACAATTACAAAGAGAGAGATGAACTGAAATAGCCTTTCACTGATTGTCAGCCTCCTTCTTTCCAGAATTCTTCAGCCAAGAAGGCAGCTCTATTTTTACACTGTACTTTGCAGAACACGCATGAGGACAGATGATAATGCTACTGAGGACTAGCTACTAAGGTTTATTTTCCAAAACTCATGCTCCTATTCTACTCTGACAACTTTAGCAAGAGCTTATAGAAGACATGAACGGAAATCAGTTTCCGGACTTAAGAGAGTTAACTAGAAACAAACCTAAGGCTAGCAATGCAAAAAGCAACTCTTACCCCTTCTTCACTTCCACTGATGTGCTTAAACCTAATCACATTCAGAAACTACTTTAAAAAAAAACAAAAAAGTATTTTACAACATGCTGAAAAAAAGTCTTCTCAGCCTTGCAGAGTTGACCTACATCACCCCCACTAAACACACCCCTCCTGGTGAGGTAGCTGTTAGTTATGTAGGTTTCAAACTAAAGATAGCACTGTCTAAAAGAAAATACCATATAATCAGAGATGATTATCTCATTTAAGTGTTGACATAAAATTACAACTCTCATTAGAAAAATAACAAGTATTTGTTCAATCTCCTGTAGAACTCTACTTCAGAGACACACAAGCATTTCACATTTGCTTCTAGCTTCACTCATGAAGCGATCTCACCTTCACTCCTGTTAAAGGAAATCTTTGTAAGTTTTGGAATAACTACTCTCTCCAAAAACATTTTAACTGAAGCTAAAGATCTTCAAAGGAAAAGTAGGCTTGTATTAGAAACTCATCACCACCTGTCACATTTTCCCCCCTAAATTGAAAGACCATACATATTCAACAACTACACCAAGGAATTTCATTAATTCAAAAAGTCATCATTTGCAATTTATTATATTAAGCTGATAGAAAACTAACAGTCACTCTTCCTGCTGCTGTTTGTCTTCTCAAGACACAGGCAGCTTGCGACAGTTGCACAGCTTAATTACGCGGATGCACTATCCTGGCACTGTACAGGCGTGCTCCTGTCATGACTTATTTGATAAGTCATTTAAACTGTCAAGCTAACTCAGAGATACCGGATGTGTACTCGACTGCCAGAACAGGAGTCCACACTCAAAGTGTAGGCATTGCTGGGAGCAGATAGGCACATAAAAGTGGGGTTTTTTTTGCAGTTTATAGCTAAAACAGCACTAAGCTTTGCCCAAGTCTTCAATCTACGTGCAGCATACATACTACCATAACCAAGGTTACTTACTGTAACCTGACTTTACATTAAGCCCAACATTCTCTCCACTGTAAACTCTGTTATATCTAGAGTGTTAGCTACTTCAGAGTGAAAGGAAAATCATGGACGAGTATCATGAATATTGTCAACCTAATGTAACATGGTGTTTTTAGAATAATTAAAAAAAAAAATCTATTTGTTTTGAAACATGTTAAGTCTGAAGCGATAATGCACATTCACTATACAACTTAGGAAAGACTTCTTAAAAGACTGATCAGCCAGAAATCAAAACTAAGACTCTTTAAATGCCTTTCATAAACAGTTCTTTTGAACATAAAACAATCTAAAGAAACCCCTCTCATACTTGTTGCTCTCCCATCTTACCAGTGAACACCTGAGCAAACCTCGACTATGTATGCTTTCGTGCTATTCTAACTTTATATAAATTAAGAGATAAGAGTACAAAGCTTCCAGGTCTTTTAAAGAAAAATTAACAATGTCAATATTGATTTCACCACTACTTGGTTCAGAACACCTAACTTATAACCAGTTCGCTTGAGCTTCTAAACTTCAAGGAACTAGTGTAGACATCTAAATCACGTTGTATGGGTTCTTGACTTCAAAAAGCAGTCTGCTTTAATAACAAAGTACGGCTTATTTACTTAAATAGAGTAACTGTTTCTGTTTGCAGGAAAGAATACAGAGATGTGAAACAGGATTTTTTTTTTTTTCAATTTTTTTTCTCCACATTACGAATTTATTGTGTGTTTATCACATTCAAAAAGCATTGACCAGTGGGTTTTTTTGGTAACTGTTAGAATGCCAAGGTAAAGCTGGTATATTTAGAAGCTTAATTAGCACCTAACAGAAATGACCGTAAACTCGAGGAAAATTTGAACGGCCATGTATTTGACACTTTATACTTCCAATAGTTCTGTGGGCACAACAGAATAATTTTAAAAGGTAAAAAGAAACGAAATGCTTTGGAAAGACCAGGCAGTATCATGAACACATGAAATTTAATCTTAAGTTAAAAAGATTTTAAGGGTTTGATGATTAAATCCTTACCCCCATTTTCATGTCTGTTTAAAATCTCATTTCAGTCTAAGCTTAAATTTTTACATCTGTCATGGTTGCCTACATGGGCAATTATGGAAAAAACAGGACGAAAACTGCTTTGGGATGAACGCTGAGAGATTCTTCACAAGGCATTGCAAGGCTGAAACAGGAGTGGGTTGGAGAAGAGACAGTAATTCACATGGTCAGATAAGGACCAAAACTAGAAGGAAAAAAAAAAATGTGAAGTCAGTTGCATGAAAATGCCCCAACATTGAGCAAAAGACATGCAAGAAAAGCTGAAGTAGCAGTGGAGAATGGGTCTGATCAGGTTTTGATAGATGGAGAAAACTGAAAACATTTCCCCACTGTATTAAGTGACATTATCCACAGTCTTTATTCAAATATATGGAACAAAATCTAATTAAGGGAGAAATTTAATAAACTTTACAGAAAGCCCTCTACAGAGCTAGTTTTGAAACAAAAGGGACAGATAATTGCTTAATCTCAAAATTAAGACTGAAGTATACCAACAGTACTTTACATCAAGCAGTTATCTTTAAGAATGCGTGAAAAAGGACAATTTACTTTTTAAAAGGGTGTCCTCTAAATACGGCATACATATGAAGTACTCTAACATCCTGGATTTTTTTCAAAGCTTTTTGAGAAACACACACAAATAATTCAGATTTAGTCAATTTTATTTACAGTTTGTTTTTTTTACATTTCAGAGCATTACACAATTACATATTCTCATTTTCTGACCTGCAAACAGATACCTTAAACGGAAATATTAAAAAAATGAAGTTAGATACATCCAAAATGCAACAATTACACATCTGACAATTCACAAAGTGTAATTTACTAGGACGTATCCTAAGAATTTAGGAACAACCAGTCAGGAGAAAATCTGACCAATTTCAGCAATCAATTATTTACACATTCAAAACAAAGCCTCTCTTAATCTAAACCTCCAGGCAAATGGCCTGAAAGATTTCTTCAGGAAGAAAGACCAGAAGTTATGATTCACACCTATGCAGCATTAACAGCCCTTGATCCCAAATACTGAGTGACTTCTCAGCTTTGTCTTAGAGCTACAGGCATCCCTCTCAGCTTCTCAGACCCTGAAGTGTTACATTTGTGCCCCCATGTGCATAGAAAGGCTGAGTGTTTAAGTGGTCACTACGATAAAACCCCATTTAATCTGGTCTTTAAGTTACATGAATTCTTCTTCCTTAAAAATTTCAGCAAGTCTTCTAACGCCATTTAAACTGGCCTATGTGGATTGGGGCATGCCTCCTTAAGATGTTTAAGCATGCTTTGAACCAATTTGCACTGGCCAGACTAAATACGTTAGAGACTATTTAAAATAATCTTTAAAGACCATTTAGACAAGGCTCACATTTCTACACTTCCCTGATGGGCCACCTAAAAAAAAAAAAGTCACAGCTACTACTTTCATCCCTTGTGTTAACCCTTTGCCACACAGCAACTAGTTATATACTGGGTAGAAACTACTAAAAAATTCCCTGCAAATAAGCTGCCTTTCAGCTGAGGCTATGGCTCCTATGCATTGGGTGTTTGAGGAGTTTTTTTCTTTAAAAAAAATTCTCACTTGAAAAATACTGAAGTTCTCACTTTAGGCTAATTTTGATTGCATGTTCAATTTGTTTAACTGTCAAGAAACCGCTACAAATGGAACAACTTTAGTATAAAAAGAGCAGTCAACCGAGTGCAACTTCTGACTTGACAAGTCCTTCATGGTAGTGCTCTAACTAGGCTATGAATTTTGTGGAGCCTCCAGATTTCTTGCCTACCTTACTTTCCATGTTCACGTTTCAAACTGTGTCAGCAGGGCCCGAACTTCGGGAGTCAGCTGCTTAGCAGCCTTAGCTGCCTCTGTGACGGCCTTGCGGTAAAGACCCTTTCTCTTCTTATTAAAGCGCAACTGGAAGCTTTCTAAAAAGGGGGATAGTTGTGCAAGAGCAAGAAAAGATGTTGTTGTGGAGCCAAACCACGAGATACGAGCCTCCTGTCGAACTAAAAGGCCATTATCTTTCCGGCTCACAGTTATGGTAAGAATACGGGCTGGCCACCAAGGGAAGCCATAAATCTTGGCCCAAACAATGTCCCCTACACATACGGTCCTGCCATCTGGTGTGACACATTTAGAGACGTTTTTGGAAAAGACTTCCGTTTTCAAGGAATTACTGAGCTTTTTCTCTTCCTTTGAAGAGGAGGAGGAGGAGGAAGGTGCATGCATGCTGCCTGGAGGAAAATCAAAGCTTTCAGTAGAGCTACACTCAGAGTTGGTAGATTTCAAATCATCTGTGCTATCACTACTACAAACTGATGCACTGGAAGAGTCAGATTTCTTTTGATTAAGGGTCATGTAAACCGTTATATTGCTTTTGCTGCCTCTCTTGCCCAATGTCTGGTGTTCATCCTGATCAACAGTTACATGCACTTCACTTGTGTCCTGAACCTCACTGCTGGCCTCTTCAGGGCCTTCTGAGGGGCTCTGATTTTCTGAAGGGGCCTCACCTGCTGAGCGGGTGGAGGAGCAGCGAGACTGGGGCTTAGTTGCCATCTTGCCACTCCGTATTTTCTCAAGTCCTGTCTTGAGAGAAGAGTCATTTTCTTCATTCCGATACCTTTGTGGCTTTAAACGCAATCGGGGTGGGAGGGAACCTGAGCTGGTGTTCTGAAGACGCCGCGTGAAGTGGACCTTTGAATGTGCATTTTTGGAAGAGGAGGTTGCACTCTGCTTCTTTTGTGCCTTTTCTTTGGCCATTTTCAAGACTTCCCGAGCTTTTGCATGATCCATGTTTTTGCTCTGGAGAACTTTTTTTGTATTTAACTGCGCTTTTGAAGTATTTGCTTGTGCGGAAACTTTAACTACTCTGCTTCTGCTGTGGGCAATATTTGAAACCTTGACCACAGCATTCCTTTTCTGGCTTTCATTTTGGCTTTTTCCATCCACTTTATGGTCAGTCTTAAGTTTTTTATTCACAGTAGTCACACTCTCATTTCTTCGTTTTTTATTATCCTCATATTTTGAAGAGTCACTTGCATTGCCACCTTTTTTTATTTCCTTTTTCTCTGCAACAACACTGTTTTTGCACTTGTCACATAAGACCTGCCGGGGTCGTAGTTTGATAGCATTCATGATAGAAGTGGGTTCCTCCCTGTACATTTTACGCTTGGGCCGCTTAATTTTCCGGGGCGGAGGCTGAGGTATTGACTGGTTATACGTGTCCCTGATAAACAAAGGAGGAGGATATGGCGCTCCCTCATGAAAGAGAGGAGGTGGTTTAGAAGTCCATAGGCTTTTAGCTATGCTAGGTTCTGATGGCTGCGTGAGAGAAGAGTCATCTGGGACTGCAGCATTAGATTCACACTTCACCTGTGCCTCATCTTGGAATGGTTTACTTTGGAGCTGCATGGCTTCCGGTTTATCCTTGTATTCCCTTTTAGGAAATATGGTCACAGGGATTCCATGGGGTCCAAACCTTAAAGAGAAAAAAAACACATTAAAGGTTTTGAGGGATCTTTTGCTGCATTTATTAAAAAGCATTTGAAAACCTGTCTGCATTATGTAGCCACCATTTGAAAGACAGGAGTCCTGGGAAAATTAAAGCTTCATATCTAGCCTTACGGTAAGCTTTGAAAAAGCAGGACACAAAAACCAAGTCAGTAGAGAACATGAAATACACAACTTCACTTATTATCAGTTTCTCTTGCATCAATGAGATGCCCTGAAAATGTAACAAAAAATATCACTGAGAGACAGCAGTAAACGAATTAACTTTGTACTTTTAGAAAATGCTTATAAAACATACAAACTACACACTCATCCCACCAACTCCAAATGTACCCAATATTTATTTCCATACTAAGTCAACTTATATGAAGAAGGCATTTTCAGGAACTTTTAGAAAATTTTTCCATTTTTAGGATAGCACAAAACGCTGAATATGTTTCAGATTTAATCGAGGCAAATATGGACTGTATAAATACTTGCATTGAACAGAATGTGCCATCATTCTTCATCCACAAAAGATTAGCAGTTGATCATCAAGCACAACTACAGGCTGGACAGAGAATGGATTGAGAGCAGCCCTGAGGAGAAGGACTTGGGGGTGTTGGTTGAGAAGCTCAACATGACCCAGCAATGTGCGCTCGCAGCCCAGAAAGCCAGTTTGAGCTGCATCAAAAGAAGTGTGACCAGCAGGTTGAGGGAGGTGATTTTTCCCCTCTGCTCCACTCTCCTGAGACCCCACCTGGAGTACTGTGTTCAGCTCTGGGGCCCCCAACGTAAGAAGGGCATGGACCTGTTAGAGTGAGTCCAGAGGAGGGCCGCAAAGATGATCAGAGGGCTGGAGCACCTCTCCTATGAAGACAGGCTGAGAGAGTTGGGGTTGTTCAGCCTGGAGAAGAGAAGGCTCCAGGGAGACCTTATAGCAGGCTTCCAGTACCTGAAGGGGGCCTACAAGAAAAGTTGGAGAGGCACTTTTTACAAGGGCATGTAGTGATTGGACACGGGGTAAAGGCTTTAAACTGAAAGACGGTAGATTTAGATTAGATATAAGGAAGAAATTCTTCACTATGAAGGTGGTGAGGCACTGGAACAGGTTGCCCAGAGAAGCTGTGGATGCCCCCTCCCTGGCAGTGTTCAAGGCTGGGCTGGATGGGGCTTTGAGCAACCTGGTCTAGGGGAAGGTGTCCCTGCCCATGGCAGGGGGGTTGGAACTAGATGGTCTTTAAGGTCCCTTCCAACCCAAACCATTCTATGATTCTATGACCTGATGCATTACAGCCCAAAACTTGCTAGCCTATTAGTTTGAGTTTCTTCCAGCAAAACTACCCTTATTTCAACACAGTACTAGCCATTCCTCCCTGTTTTGTGAGCAAACAATATTTTAAACCTTTTCCTGTTTTTCTCCAGGCAGCTCTAGATCTCTGCTGCCCCATTTGACACACACAGGACTTCTCACCACCCTGATCAGCTCTGAGAGAAGAGAATGAAAAATCCCAGTATGACCTGGGCATTAGCTCAACTTTCCTACAGTAACAGAAGTAGCATGTTGCTTAACAGGTAGCCAATACTTTCTGCAAAGCGTTGTGCTAAGAGAAACATTTTATCAGTTTGCAAGGCATTATGCTTGCCTTCTCCTGAGAGGAAATCAAATGATAAATACATTCATTTTACAACAATATATCTTTCAACCCCCAGAACAGGGCAGGAGGGATTATAAAAACTTGTTTAACCTTCCTTCTGTTCTGCTCCACAATCTACTAGCTGAGGTACCAGCCTTACACAGAGCTGTCACTGGGCTGTTCACTGCTCTTGAGCTCTGCCTGACTCCAGCTCCCAGACACACACTAGTGTTTGGCTTATATTAGTTGGTATTTTAATAGTTTGACCTTAATGCAGTAACAACACAATAGACAAGGTTGCAATTCAAATGCCAAATCATCCATTTCGAATCACTAAACAAACACCATTATGTTTATCCCACCGCACACCCCGCCTGACAGGAGAATGAAGTAATTACCCAAGATTTGTCCTCAGGTTAACGCTAGTTCATGTTGCACTGCAGCTGCTCAACTGCAACATCCTCTTAACTGACCCAGCTGAAGTTTATTTACAATCTATGGTTACCTCTCAACTGAAGACAAATGCTGAATACCGGCCTATTTTCCATTCACACTCCTGCAAGTGCCTACATGTTGGCTTTATTTCTTCAAAATCGGTTTTGAAAAAACATCATCGTATGTGTTAAAAGATTCTTTACACTGTCACCAACAAAAGCCATCACTTGTTTGTCCTTTTGCTTATCTGTTAAGCCTCTTTTTACACTTAAAAGTTGCAGTTGAAGCAAACAACCCACCCAAGATTAAATTATCCATCCAGTTTGCACTTCATTACAAAAGGAGAACAGAAACAGCAGACAACCTAAGCAAGGGCAACCAAACAATTTTGTCATCATAAAAAAGAAGGGAAGTTGAACACGTGACAATTTACAGTTTAGTATCAACATCAACTGTTGTTTCCCTACACCAAGGTATTGTTACATTCATACCTTTGAACTCTGGAGACAGAGGCAGGAGCTCAGGTGGGCAGCTAGAGCAGTTCTGTCCATATCCATGGGCTGATGAGTGCTCTTGACCACAGAAAATATCCCACCACCCCACAAAAGTTGTTTCTGAGGTTTGGACCCACTCCAGTTGAATTCCACATGTCTCTCCAGAAATGAGCAGCATAACTAAATGCATCTACTGCACTAGTGAAGGCTACAGTGAATTATAAACATTTAGCAGCCAATACAGGCATTTCTCCAGCCTACAGTCTGGCATTAAATCACAAGAGACTCACTCATAACTAAGTTTTAAGTTCCCTAAGTCCCAGAAGACCACCAAGTGTAAAGAAGTTGCTTTTCCACAAATACTTTTCCTTCCAGTAAGGATTATGAGTAAGTTATTCAATTCCAAGTAGGGCTTCAAAAGAAACTATCAGCTGATAATAATTAAATTAGCAATATTTTCAGTGTTACTTGCATCAAGAACTTCAGCTTCTTTAAAAGCAATAAGATCCAGATCCCATCTTTCACCACCTGATAAAGATAACAGGATTTGGGAAAAAGTGAATTTACTATAAGAGTTGAGAACAAGACAGGGCAAGATCTCTACTGTGCAAATTTCAATCCCAGACAAACACCACAAAAGGACAACCAGACAGGAGTGTGATATCAAATGGGCAAAACCCATACAGAAGAACATCACTTACAACTCTCTTCACCGTCTCAGGAACTGCATTTCCTAGCCCCTCACAAGACATTTCCATAGTTCAACATGCAATCCTTTCTATGAGAAATGCATAACATTTATGCTGACTCTGTGTTAGGAAATTAAGCATTATTAGCAGTGACCAGGAAAGAAGTGGATGAAGAGGGTTGCAAAGAGGATCTCCAGAAGAATCCCATTTAAGTACTTCATCTCTCTTTTCCTAGATTTCATTCTACTGCCTCACAAGCAAAGTCAGCACGATTAGCACTCCAAATGCATAAAAAAGCCTAATGGAAAGCTCAGCATATGCCTGATACCCTGAAGGCATTGAAGATTAATACTGCACCTTAGACTACCTTTTCCTTCAAGCACCTGCATAACACACAGGCCGAACAGCTGAAGAACAGGACAGCCGAAGTGGAATTTTTATCTAAGATGCAAACCTGCTTTACTGAGACACAAAACCAATCCAGACTGAATCTCTGAAACCGGAGTCTGTCTCACAAAAGGTACTGTTTTAACAAATGAACTAGAATCTCCCGCCCTGTCTACCTAAAAATTAATGAATTGTAGAATTAGAGGACATTCACGGATATTATCTAGTGCCAGTTATGAAAAAACAAATGAAGACACTATTCCTGTAAATGTCAATACATAAAGACACAACTAGTCAAGACATAGTCCTGTACCTAAACTACAAGATAAATTTGGTAAGCCCAGACACTGAATATTACTTCCAACAGCTGAGTGTATGGTGCCTGCTCTTTGGCCTCATCCAATAGCAGGTTGCATCCATAAACATTCAGTTTTTAGATATCTGCGTTTCCTCCTTAGTGAATGAAGTTCTCCAGCTATGCAACTTGGAAGAATGATATCAAAATTAAGAAGAGAGAACAATGTCAGAAAATCTTAGGAATGAAACAGTAAATGACACAGAAGAGAATGAAGACAAAGAACAAGGTAAGAAGAGAGTGAAGGCGAAACAAAGAATGGCCTATTTTTCTTAAGAGAAGAAGCAGAATGAAAATGTGATCTTAACAAACCTATTCAAGACAAGGTATGACACAGCACTTAATTAGTTCAACAGTGAACACAAGTATTTATTGCATATACTAGAATTTTAAGCCCTATTTTCATACGTCTAGTTTGTGGACCCTGAAGACAAGTGCTTCTCATACAATCACAAGAATATTTTTTGTTACCCCAACTACATGTTTTAAATAGTTAGGAGTGCCACGTGTATGTAGGTTAGATATAAAAGTTGCGAAAGCTAGCATTTGGTTCATCTACTACAGAGATGAAGACAGACTAAAAAGCTACCATATAAAAAAAGGTTAAAAAAATCCAAGCAACATAACTCAGGTGTATCATGACATTAACTGATCCACACATCCATCAATGACTGGGCAGTAGAAGATCACCTCTTAAAAGAAACCATTTCAGTTATGCTACATCAGTGAGACTACCTACATATTTTGTTTGTCACGTGTTGCATATTTAAGTACTATAAGGAATTGCCTTGTCTTTATTCTAAACAACAAACTACATTTTTTTAAATATATTGATCGCAAGTATCACCTGTCCCTACTATAAGGTTATTTTCCTCCAGAAAAGGCTATTCTTGGAAAGACATACTCCAATTACTGTTTGCTTACAAAAAAAAAAATATCCATTTGTGCATAAGTTCCAGCTGTTCATTGTACAGGCTACTCATGCATAACATAATACAGTTCTACCTCAGACTATCACTTGAAGGAATAGAAGGATTCGTTGATGGGGGATCTAAAATTGAAGTGTTAGGAAAACCAAAGTAAGAAATAGGTATTTCAACCTAATTTAAGACAGTTCTGGAAAGCAATGCACTGCTGCTTCACACCTATATAATTAGAACCAGTTTTCCATGTGCCAGCTTCCTCTCCTGTAAAGGTGTCCTGGCTCTTTTTTGTTTTGAAAAACACCTCTAAAAGAGAAGACGTTTGAGACCCATCCTAAGAAACTTCTCTCCAAGAAGTTTTACAAGTAACCAGAGCAATCAGTAGGATCGAATCATATTTCTGCTATACATATCACTTCCAATATACATAGGCATTAAAGACATAAATAGCAACAGGAATATCAGGAAATATATTTAAATAAGAGACAGATGGGGTAGACGAGATCAATTCTGGCAGTCCAGTGATCTTTACACTGAGAAGAACTTTCAATTGATTACGGTATGCAGAGACAGAAATATGATAAAAACAGTCAGGTTTTATTTTCACTATTTTTATTGTCAATTGCAAGTTAATCAATAGGTAGCCATGGCATCTTTTGTAATTATGTAAAAGCTAGTTTGGGTATCAAACCTAGAAGCCTGTCACTTAAAGCCATATAGATTTGTATTACAGATATGTAAACTTAAGTACTTCAAGCAAAGTAAAAACACTTTTTTCAAATCTGAATTCTATAGCAGAATTACTACAATGAATACATATTACTATTCAATGTGTATGCAAAATACAGCACAGTTAAAGAGTATTTTTTTTAAAATAAACATGAGATAAGGAACAAATCCCATTTAAATTCATAACTGTACATATATAAACATCTAAACAATACATCCTGGGGCAAAGTGTTTTTACATTACTATGTAAAGTCTTAAGCTCTCATCTTTAACCTCCCAATGTCTAACTTTTACTTCTCTATTAAAAGAAACAAAAATGAAAAAGCACCTTGTTCTGCCAAGAAGAGCCAAAGGACAGAACCCACTGAACTGGTTCAGAAGTATTTCACATTTGTCCACAAACACACTGAATTAACATCAACAAAGCACAATAACTTCCAGCATTGTGATAAGCGTTAAATCAAGTCTGTTGTGAATGACTATGATCAAAGCTCATCTTCACCGCTAAGTCAGACTACAGTAATCTCCAATTACCTTTTTATGCATTGCTCTTGTACTCAAGATCATCCTTAGTGTTTTGCAAAAGCCAAGACAAGCAACAACTGAAGCAATTTTTATTGCATGATTAAAAGTTCAGAGACTCTGAATGCTGGGAGTATAATAATATGCTGAAATAATGTAGAGCTAAGTATATATATTTCATGCATGTATCTAAACTGAGCGTTCAAATTATAATATTCAATGTAATATACAATTAGATCATAGCTATTTGAACACAAAGTATTTCAGAACTCCTCAAAATAACATGTATTCAAAACACAGATTATGCAATAACCTATTTTTAATATACGATTTACTGTGTGATAAAGTGTGATATGGAACACATTGCTTTAAGTGGCCAGCACCTTACTGAAAAAAGCATACACAGAAGCCAAAATGTCAACTCAATGGCTGACTCACCTCATAAGCAATGTAACACTAGGCTAAATAGACTAGAAAATGCATATTCCACTTAGAGCTCTAAAATCATGGCAAAGGACTGCAGTGTAAGTGATTCCTTGGAAATAACACATCATCAAGAATAGATGTTGCCTCACCATCACAAACTCTCAGCACCAATAAAAATTTGGTTAAAAATATGGTAGTTCAAATTAAGTAACATGTGACAATCCACATCTAAGCAAACTAGTAGGAAGCTTACACGCTCAAAGACTTTTACTAATTAATGTTAAACTGAGTGCTTTTCAAGCAGGTACACTTGCTTGAAATCCAAGCTCTTGTTTCTGGCACACTTTGAAGGCAGAGGAAAGACAAGAGCAAGGTAATGTGTAGAACGGAGTTTGAAAGAGTATCTCCAGAAAGCTGGTTAGAAGTATCCAAGGCAGCACTTGATTTTAATCATTCCTAACCACTGTCACCTGGGTCTGCTACTGCAATCACTACCCAAGTGGAAACCAACTAATGGATACCAAACAATATGCAAATATACCAAAGGCTGTATGAGCTTACAGTACATCTCTCCATGAAGTCAGAAGCCCTTTGAAAGACTTCAGCTTCCAGGAAACTGAATCACAGAAGTCCATGTAGTCAGGATGCTGATGCAGACTTTGAAGAATTATCCCCTGTAGCGACAGAAGAATCTCTAAGTTGATAAGCCTGAAGAGCACGCAGATGGTCCCCTAATCACTACTTTCCCCCCACAGAAGTAGGAAGGTACCCCTCACCTTTTCATTGGAAAGGATTTACAAGTGAATTCGCAGAATTTCCTTCAGTTTTCTGTAACTTGGAGTTCTATCAAGGATATAAAAGTAAACTTTAAAAGATAGAATGCTTTAACTTTAGGCTTCCCGCTAACTACCACAATTTTACTGGCAAGCTTATAAAGCTGAAGGTCTGTTTAAACTGAAATTATCTTTTCATTTTTACATCTGTTGGCATTAGTTTGAAGCATCAGTTGCATTTTAAAGTTGATGCTTTGCTGATGTATTTGGAAGTGTTACACAATTGCAAAACTTTATGATTAAGATAAAACACTTTGAATATACACTTCAAGATCATCCACATACCAGTCAGACCCAAGACACATGGAAGAGAACGATATAATTTACTAATGAATGAACTTTAAGCCAATTCGGTGTTAAGATGGACAAGATTCATCAGTCCCATAGCAGTGTAAAAAAAAAAAAATTATTTAAAGCATACTGAAAATTTCACCTCCACCCTGTCTCTCAAGACTTCAAGCCAAGCTACTCTTAGAAAGCAATGGCAACCCATGCTGTTGGAATACAGAAAAGCGTACCATAAGAAGAAAGGACAGTTTAACCATCATCTGTTGCATCACAGTCCGACAAAGAACAGTAGTAGACTAGAGTTACTGTAGGAAAGGAAAATTTGAGGCACAATCCACAGAAGCCCTATTTACCAGCAAGATTAGGGCTTACTGGTTTGATAAAGGGAAAAGTCACACTCCTTGTACTGGTTCAAAATCATAATCAGATTGGCAAGTGTTTTCAGTATAAGCAGCAACTTTAACATGCTTTATACCTATACTAACAAAATCCTAAAAGCTAGTCCAGTTTTGTTAGCCATTTTCACTTTCCAAGTGGAAACTTGGAAATGAGTAAGCCTTTCAAAAAGCATTTGATAAGTGACCACAAATAATACTCAATAAAGTTTTGGATGTAGATAGAGACACAAGAGAAACTATTTTCCTACAGAAGCTGAAACATTACAAAGTCACAGAAAAATTTAGGTTGAAAGCAATATCACAAGGTCTTCTGATCCAACCCTGTCCTCTAAGTGAGGCTAAATTTGACACTATACCATTCCATACCTCTGTCAGTCACAAGCAAAGTATATGCAATTTACTCTCTTAACCACACACACACTCACATCACACCTATGCTTCCAGTGTTCTGGGGATAAAAGCAAATATCAAAATAGTGTTATGGCTGCTGTTCCTTAAATGCTAGAATTTCACCAAGCTCCTTTACACATCTGAGAAACAACAAAAGAAAACAGGTGATGAATCATAGGAACACCTTGCAAACTGACTGTAAGTTTACAAAAAAAAAAAAGCCAAAACACAACCCACACACAACACTGAGTAACAGACATTTCTTTACTGCTGAGAATGTTTATCATAGACCATCAGTACTCCTATAGAACTTAAACCTTCCTCAGACAAGGACAACCAAATGTTGTCCCTTTTTATTAAATGAAGTTATTAGTAAAAGAGAACTTAAGAGCAGGGAGAAACATGCCACATTTTTTCAAGTGAGACTTCTGCTGTTTCCTTCTCACATCAGCAGATCTTGAATTTCTCAATTTGGGAGTAACTTTTTTTCCCCTCCCACCTTTCTTGGCTTATATGGTTACAACACACTAGATTCACCCTGTGGAGTTTATACCAACAAAATGCGAGCATACATAGACCACAAATTTCGAGAAGTGCTAAATGGAAATGATTTAAAAATCTAACAGATGTTCTGTAGATTAAAACAACACAAACTAGGGAATGGATGCAACAGTTCATTATTTATCCTTATTCTTTTGCAGTAGAAAGCTCAATGAATAAATTGGGAAAAGCATAGGATTCAAGAGTCGCCAAGAAAGAATGCTGTGACTGAAAACTGCTACTAGGACTATAAGAATTTGAAACCATCTATAAAAGTTTATTTTCATCATATAATTCATGCATACCTTGCTGCAGATAGTCTTTCCTTATCTTCCACAACCAAACCCCAATTAAGATATTATTTCAAACACCTGCCTACTAGCAATACACTGGGCATCTTTTGGATATCTAAGGCTTTTAGGTCACAAAACAATTTTTTGCTCTCAATCTCCCTTTCCCCCTCAAGAACTATTATGATCACACAGGTGTCAGAAGGGAAATAGCTTAGAGAAAAAGACAATAGGAAGACACATGTGTCCATCACATCTGTAGGATTAGAAGGAAAATTTTAGTCAAACGATAAAGCAACAGAAAGTCCAAGTCCTGACTGTTGGCAAAACAACAGAACATAAATTTAATCTGCCTCCTCCCCCTTAGTCTTTGGGAAGGGGAAAAAAAACTGCAGAAATAATTATCCTCTCTCCAGAAAAGCAAACTAAAACCAGGACTTCTTAATCCTACATTTTAAGATTTACAAATGCTACACTCATCAGGTATTTCCTTACTGTCTACTTCCTCCAGGTGCAGAGCAAGATTTCCACTAATTCTGAGCCAGCAGGTGGCATTAACATCTCATATACCCTAAGCAAACACAGGGTTAGTCAAATGCTGGATACAGGCAAGCTTACAAGCCCTATTTAAGCCCCACACCTAACGGGTAGGGGCTCAATTTGTACAATGGCATGGAAAATTAACTACAGTCGTGCATGAAGCACTCCACTATCCACTCTGACAAAATAATACAGGATTGCCTTCTCCTGCCTGCCTGATGGTTGGCTGCATTTCCTGTCTCCTATCAGCATGACTCCGTCAGGTGTACACTGAGGAACTCACATCAGAACCTTATCCTGGCATGCAATAAGGCACTTAAAAGGTAATGGCAACAGTAGTAATAAAGTGTAACAGTAGGATCACATTTTTAATTTGTGCAATAAGCCTTTAGAGTAACAAAAGTGGAGACATGTCTCTCTTTAAATGATGATTTACTGCATAAGAAATTGATTTGGGACTCAGTAGATGCAGGTTCCTATTTTCTGCTGATTTTCAACTTCCTGTGCAGCTGCTGACAGGTACACAAGACTGCCATTAGTACAGGCAGAGAAAATACTTCCTTACCTCAAATAAACGTAGGAATAAAGTCCACTGAACACTGAGGTGCTTGTGTTCTCGTGTTATAAACTCCTAAATGGGCATCCTATTTACAGGGGGTAGGAGAGGAAGAGGAAATCAGACCTTTAATACAAACACCACTGACTTCATATTAAAGTCCACAAGAATAAAATGCAAAGTCAGTGCATCGTTTCAACAATGGAAACAGAATTAGCAAAAAAAGGAAAAAAAAAACCCACACCAACCAAAAAAACCTTCAAAACCAGAAATACATGGGGTCATTTTTGCTTTTCTTTCACCTTGAAGTTCAAGTAATTCAGAACATGACTTGAGAAGGCTAAGTGGACAGGTTTTTAAAACAATTGTTAAAACTTACTCTTCTTAGTACTGTATGGAAGTAGCACCTTCATTGCCCTGGAGGGGGAAGCAGAAATTAAGATCCAAAAATGACTAGGAATTATTTTCTTCTGAGTATACAATGAAAACAGTATTAGCACATGCAGGAAACGCATCAGCCACTTTTTGAAGTTATTGAATGAGTAAGTTCTAATACAAAATTTCACTTTTATTTAATAAGAACTGGCAGTCTTAAGATATTGATCACCTTTGCATTAGGAAAGTTTATAAGATTATTCCCATGCACTTGAATGAGTTAGTGGAGATAGTTTTCAGTAACCACTCATCTTCCATACTAGAAATCCCAGTGTTTTCATTTAAATGCACACTGGAATTTAGGTGGTTTTGATGTAACCCTACTCTTCCTTTTTCTTTTTTTTTTTTCCTTTTTTTTTTTGGTCCAGTGGAAAAACTTGTTATAAGAATTCCAGGGCCTGCCACAGATAGAGAAGGAAGTTCATGAAAAATGTTAATGTTCTACAAGTCCACGTGCTGCTACACAAAACAAAAATAAACAGATATAAAGAAAAGCTGATACCTAAACAGTACTATCATTCAGTCACTTACCACCGAAGTCAAAGTCTAGAATAAAATTTAAATCTTGGGCATTCATGTAACATCTGTTTTCTGATAATGCTTCAATTTCTTACAGGTAGCCAGTTCTTGGACTATTTCTAGAGTTTGCTTACCACTGCATTTCCTACTCTGAGACATTTGAACAGAGATTCCTATTAATCTATAAATATTTACTTGTCACCAGCCAAATATTACAGACCTTATGTCTAGAAAGTCAATTCTTCTTGTCCAGGCACTCCGAAGAGCTTGGCTTTTAGAATTTAAATTTCACCTTCTGGATTCCTATGTAACAAGCACCTCTGACGGAAGTCCAAGATCATATGAACGGAGAGAAAGGAATAAGTGCGTAAGGGAATCTGGGAGTAATAGCACAAGCCTTCATGTATCACTTTGCCACAGTTCTTACTGTCAAGACTTGCCCCAGGGCCTGTGCTTAAAAACAGGGGAAATTGAGATGCATGCTTCCACTGAAGCCACAATGCAAAAGAAGCAGTTTGCCTGCTACAGATGACCTTTACAGCAAAGGGCTGCAGTAGATCTGCTGCATCACAGAAGGATCTTCAGTGCACAAGAACACCTCAGGCAAATGAGGAGATGTTTGTGGTCAGTGTGTGTTTAGTAAGGTATAATCTTTTTCAGGAGTAAGGGAGAAGCTGGTATTTTCCTTCTTCACGCATACAGACCCCTAGAACTACAGAAGCACGTGCTTTGTCACCCTGCTAACCAGGGCAACAATGTAATTTTGCTAGTATAACTTTAGACCTACGACAGAATCGATGTTAACTAGCATTACAACTTAAGTTGTAACACCTTCTGGCCTGCCTTGAGACATTTAATATTTCACACTAAAAGTGAGTACAGTTTGCAGATCACATTTTAGTACTTGGCTTCAAAAGACAAATTGATAACTTAGCATTTCAAACCACAACAACTGACAAATTTAAAACTTACTTCCATGACATTATCCAGAACTTGGGTTTCAGAAAAGGCCTTCTGTTTCAAAAACCAACCAAGAAGGTAGACCCAGGACAAAAGTGCTGGTCCCCAATACCTTTCCTTTTAGAAAGCATTGATAATATTGATGTTACAGGAAGTTATTAAACAGCTACTAGTAATGTAAAAGGGAGTGATAAAAGACATATGACCACACATGCAGCTTAAATTTGGGGGGAAGAGTGCTGCGTTTTTTCCATACCAATTATTTTAAATAATAACCCTGGTCAAATTTAACTTTTCTCTCATGTACTTGCATAGTCCTTATATATCTAGAAAACAAACACTAAGACGAAGAGGTATTTTCACTTGTAAATAGTAGTTAGATTGTTTATAAGATATACAGTACCACTTATGACTTCTGGCCTCCAAAGAGCCCCTTGCTATAGGAAGGCAATGAAAAAAGCAAACCCCAAACCTCACAGTCTGATAAGGCTTTAAGTTATTTTATGATACATAGCAGTTCCCCCCCGCAAAAAATAGGCTATTTAAGAACCATTAAACTTCACCCCATTCATTGCATACAAGGAGCAATCAGTACTAATAACTGTACTTCAGGACTGTAATAGCCTGGCTTGAAAGCCATTATTCTGAAAAATAGTATGTACTGAAAAATAAGGTTACCTAGGCAATGTAAGACACAAACCAACGGGAAAAACAGATCTCTGGGTCTGTACGTTTACACAAAGATTGGAATAAATGCCACCATCTGTAGCTCAGGTCCTTTTTCCCCGGCAGACAGGGATGCTGGAGGCCCGACGTGAATCCCAACCGAGTCAAAAGGATGCGCCCATGTGCTCGCCCACCTCCCGGCTCCCCCATTTTCTCATTCCCACTCGGCACTACTTTTGTTAAGGCACTGTAAAACGGGCGGCCGGACAGCCGCTGGCCGCCGCTCACCCCCCGCGCCCCGGGAAGGCCCCGCTCCCCCGTCCGCGCGTTGAGGCCGGGGGCGGGCGGGGAGCGCGGGGCTCGGCCCCGGGCGGGAGGGGGGCCCTGCCCGCCCCGACGCGCTCCCTCCACCCCCTGCTAGAAAGGTCGAGAAGGAGGATGCCCGTGAGCTGCTGCCTCCGTTCCCCGGGGAGGACGCGGGGGCAGGAGCCCCTCGCCCCCAGGCGGACCCACGGCTCCGGCCTCCCAGGGCGAAAGCGGGGAGGGGAGGCTGCTGCCGTCGCGCCCCCGGGCCCTGTCCAGGCCGCTCCCCGCCGCAGGGCGAGCCACGAGGGCCTCGGCGGGGGCCAGCCCGCCCCCGAGGGCAGGAGAGGCGCAGGGCGGCGCGGGCAGGCAGCTCTGGGCGAGCTCGCCACCCCGTCGCTGGGTGGGGGCTCGGGACGGCTCCCCCGTAAGATCTCACCTTTTAGAGAGGTCCATGAGGACCCCAGAAAAAAGCTTCTCTCCCAGCCGGAACGAGACCACCAGGGCGTCCTCGATGATGTGATCCAGGGTGACCCGCACCTCGGAGCCAGGCAGCAGCGGAGCCTCCGTCTCCCCTCCGGCCGGAGCCACGGGCACCGGGGACTTGGGCTCGACAGCGGCGGCATCAGCAGCATCCGGCTCCTCCTCCTCCGGCCGGGACGGCTCCTCCCCGGGCTCCGGCTCCGCGGAGCCCCCAGTAGCCGGCGGGCAGGGCTGCGGCTCCTCCTCGGGAAGTTCAGGGTGCCCAGCAGGCGGCGGGCAGGGCTGCGGCTCCTCCTCGGACTCCGGGCTAGGCGCTCCCCGGCGCTCGGCCTGCGGCGAGCCCACCTCCGGGGTGGAGGGCAGCAGCTTCTCCGTCCTCTCAGCTTCCGGATCCCGAGTGCCGGCCGGGCTCCGGGCGAGCTGCACAGGCGGCGGCTCCTCGGCCTCGCCGGGAGCAATCTTCCCCCCATCGGCCTCCTCCCCATCAGGCACCACCGACTCCACGGCCTCGGTGACGGCAGGGAGAGGGTCCGCGCCGGCCTCGCTGCCCGGGATAGGCTCCATCTCGGGCTCAGCTTCGCCAGCCCCCCCATCGCCCGGCACCGCTGCAGTCGCTGCCGCCTCCGCAGCCATGGCCGCCATTTTCTCTGCTGCTTCACCGCCGCCTCCCTCCAGCAGCGGGATCGATAACCACGGCCTTCCCCGCCCGCCTGGGAGGGAGAGCCCGCCCCCTACGCTCGCATCCGGCAGCCTATTGGTGGGCGCCGTGCAATTTTCTACTTCTAGTGGAGAGTGGAGTAGTCCGTCAAGTCCAGCGGGAACTTCTCGTTGGCCAGCGAGGACTTCATTCAATTAAGAGTCGGGAAGAGGAAGAAGGGGTGTGGCTTAGTGCTTTACAGGCCGTTACAGATTAGAGGGGTTGGGCCTCTAGCATGGCTTCGCCATCTCATTGGTGGAAGGAGGAGCCGCTCCCGCGGGAGGCTGATAATTGGCGGCGCCATACGTCGGTCAGGGGGGCGCGAGGCAGGATCCGCGCGGTGCGCGGCATGCGCGCTGGGGGGTGGCCGGCCGGCCGGGAGAGGGCGCGAGGGAAGATGGCGAGGGCAGGCGGGCGGCCCTCAGCGGGGTTCGTTCTGCCTCGAGCGGCACCCCCGCGGGGGAGAGGCCGTCTCTGCCTCCCAGCTTGTACAGCGCCGCGCCCGCCGCCGCGCGGGTGCAGGCGGGGGCTGCTACTGGTCTGTGGCGCTAACTGCCCTCGTGCTGTGGGGGCGAGCGGGGCCCTTACTGAGGGGAGGGGGGCGAGTGAAGAAGTGTGGTGAGCGGGCGGGTCGTTGGGGAGAGGGAAAATGGGAGGAAGGCAGAGGGCCTGGTGTCTTTCGTGAAGTAAATCAACACTTTAAAAGATTAAGTAGCATGAGTTAGGTACATGGGGTAAAGGTGAAAGGCGCAGTGTTGAAAAGGGGAGAAAAAGAGTTAACGTTTTCCCTTAAGATGTTCTGAATCAGTGGTTTTTCTTCCTGTGGGATCAATAGTTGCTACCGTGTGGGCATTTTTTTCCCCCAGGTAGGAAATCTTGTATTTCCTAAACAAAAATTAATGAAAAAGAAAAGGTTTTAGTCTGTTATATGTATGATTTTACATTTTGGGAAGCCGAGTCCTTTGTAGAAAGGAGGGGTTTGTTAGAAGGAAAGATGGATGAGAAAGAAAAGTAGGAGCAACTGGAGACAGAAAGACAAAAGTGATCTTAAAGCGTGAATGGTTTTATTCTTCCTAGTGCTATTATGAGAGATATATTGTTCAGCAACAAATGAAATTTTCTGAAAAGTAACAAGTCAAATCCATAAGATTTTCTTTAAAAATAAAGTATTCCTTTTCTTTCATGTTAATGACTTTAATTGGCAGACTTCAAAGTTGCTACTAACCAGATGCTTACAATAGAAATAGTGCTACACCCCGGGTTGTCAGGTAAAAAACTTATAAATAAGGGGCATGAAGAACTAATGAAATTTTTGCAAGAAGTATGAGAAAAAAATCCTTGGTCAGATTTCAGGCCTGGTGCTACACTCACCTTTTTTCTCTTCATTGTAGGAAAAGTGAGCTATATGTAGTTAAAGGACTACGATAATGCAAAGAATTTTTTTTTTTAGTAATAATAAATGAGGATATGGAATAAATAGTCTTCTGTAACAGCAAAAAAGCTACGTATAACTATGCAAGTAAAACATGATCTTGCAAGCTGCTAGCTATAGGATTTTAGTCAGTAATAAAGGCATGATTAACATAGTCTGTTGTCCTGATCATAGTGGTTTGACTTATGTAACAGACAAAAAGACTCTTCCTTTTGTTTCTGATAGTGGTTTACTTTGCATGGTGAACATAATGTTTGCATTATTGGTGGTGTAAAGTGTGTAAGGAACATGTGGGAACATCAGGAAGAACAGCTAGGCACATTTCTGGAGACAAATACATTAGAAATATAGTTAAAAGAATTTGCTAAAGATAAAACTGCATGCTAAAGATAAAACTGCTTAAAAAATTTTTGTGTGTTTTACCACCATATCTGTTAAATCAATGGTTTGGTAGTGTGGGTGGGTAGAATAGGATGTGTTCATTGGGGGAAGGAGTAGTAGATACTGAATTACAAATTAATTTTGTTCCAGCCATGCTTGCAGCTTTGTCAGTCTGCACCACAGAGAAACAGCAGATGGATTCAGCGTATGATCTGTGGCTTAAAAGAAATCAGATTTGGTAAGCTTTTCCAAAACTATCTACCGTTAATATTACTTCCTAAATCATTTTGAAACAATTTTGTTAGACCATATTTGTAAAAGATCTGTATTCCATATCCTGAGGCCATAATGCTTTTAAAGATGGCAGCTGCCTAGGCGCCCCTAAGGCTGAATGTGTTCTTTGCCAGAATTCTGGAGAATAATGGGAAGATTTGTGTTGCTACTGAGTTACCTTCATTTCAAAGCTATCCCTGTGCAAGGATTTCAGTTTTAATTCAGATCTGAGATTTCAGGTTTTTCTGTATGTTCTGCTAGGGAGAATGCAATAGTGGCTCTGGAAGGTTCACAGAAGTTGCAAATGGTTCGTAAAGAGTTGTTCTCATCTTGAAGAAGCCTGGTATAAAAGAAATGGTCGTAGGAGTGGAAGGAGGACTCTGCTGTTCTTTCCTCTCATTATTTTTGCTCTGTGTAATTGTGACAACATTTGTCATATAGAAAATGAAGATTTGTTTCCCAGAAACTTTTTACCTTATTCAGATGAGTCCTAGGACAGATTAAAGAAACATATTAGTGAAGATAGCTCATACGTAACACCAGAACTGTTTTTACATTGCTCTCCTACGCAAAGAATTTCACTGTGCTTGGAGGCACTCCAATTGTATTTCAACAGTAGACCAAACCATACTCTGCATGCACAGGACTGTTCTGCACGTTAGAGGTATGATCATCTGTTCAAATGCTGTTTTCCTTATTACTGTCTTACACTAATAGTAATCTATTTGTTCATCCGAACACTAATGTTGTGAGGAAAAGGCATCACATTAGCTAGAACGGCTGGCAGGGTACAGGGATATGTATTGTCATATATTCTATTCTGTTCTTTTTTAAATTATTTTTTATTTTTTACTCAGGAGACATAGTACTATATTTCAAAAGCTTACTAACACTTGCACTCAGAAGTTTGCAAAAGCAAAGTTGCCAGGGGAGGCCAGAACCGTCATGATCCTCACTATAAAACAGCATGGCGTGTGTAGATACTTTGTACAGGTGGTGATTTTAATTGTGCTAGCCGGTCAGTTTAGTTAGCCACAGTTCATTTCTCTGGTGCTGTTGTGCCGTGACATAGAAGGATAGCAGTAAATTCTGAGCCTACAAGAAATTACCAACTAATACAAAGAGACTACTCAGCCCTTGAGCTGATGGGACATTAAGATCCAATAGATCAGCCCAGCAGGCTTTTTGTTATGTTAAGCTCAGACTTATGTAGAGGATGGGTGTAAAATGGAAGATTTCCTCTTGCAAAACTTCAGCGAGGTTAATGCTTACTGAAATCCACCTTGCTTTTCAGCAGGTGTTGCTTATGGCAGACAGTTACCATTAAAATGCTAACTGTCATCTTTTACATCTACTGGAGTTCCCAGCAATCCTTATGCTAAGCATAGGAAACAAATCTGGTATGGCTTGTTAACACTGAATTGTTTCATTGCAATAACAGAGGAGATTATGTCCTTGACCCAAGCAGTTTAAACTACTAGAGGGTCTTAAAATAGAATGTAACAGCTCTTTTGCAGTATCATTTGCATGTTGAAAGGTGCTATAAGTGCTTTTAAGAAGAGGTAAAAAAGGACATTTATATACCACTATAATGGCCCACAGAAATATGATACCATAGGTAACCCTTAAATGAAAGTATACTAACAGTAGGCATGTAGATGCAGGATGAAATTTGTAAGTTTAACAAAAAAGCACCCGCTATATATTTTTTTTCCATCCCAAATTCCTTTGATCACCATTTAATTTCTGTTTATTTTAAATCTAGCCTGTAATCTCTTCACGATAGGGTTTGTCTTTCTGTGGCTGTTTTGCATAGTGATTGGCATAGTTGGGGCCTTGTTTCTATCCTGGAAACTTTAGAAACTGCCAAAATAAAATAAATGAAGTTAATGAAACAAATTGCACTAACACACTTTGTGTAGATTAAAACGAGTCTCCGTGCGCCCAGCAAGTAGAAAGAAGAAACTATGAATTCGAGAGAGGAACTGATACAATTGGAGGGAATAAAATTATGAATTTGAAGGCAGGAAAAATGCAAAGCTCTGTGCAGATGTGTTAACAGCATATTGGCAGGCTGGGTAGCTGAAGAAGTTGTTGTAAGTTTGGGTTAAGTGAGTGAATGGATGTGATGTGGTTGCATGATGCCTATAAGAAGTAGATACGATTGTATCTGTATACATGGGTGAAAGAATTGTGTCTGTGTGTGTAAGCTGGGATGCGGTAAGGATCAGGTCTGGCAGACTTGACTGTTTAAAGGCCTGTGCTGCTCAGTATTAGTGATACTGATTTGTTCTGTCATGACCAAAACGTCTTATTGCACTGACCTAACTATGAATAGAAAATCTTGAAGTCTGTGAATGGTCACAGCATGTATGTGTGTTTCAATTAATAAGTGCGTTGGTTAGGGTGTATAGAGTTTAAGATGATGTATAGTGGCAACGTCATTCTCTGGGCATCAAGTTCTGTAAAAGTGCACTACCATGAAAGATCCAACACAAAATGCACGGTTGTAATGGAACAATATACATAAATAGAGTATAATCAGGGTTGCAGCAAAGCCAAAGTGCTTGATTGCAGTATATCTATGAATACTTGGCTTCCTTTAAGCTAATTGAGCTACCAATAACAGTGGAACTGTGATAGCAGTCTCCAGAATGGGCTGCACCCTGGTAATTGCCTAGTAGCTGGAATTTGTGGTGTTATTGGTATCCAAGCTAGCTGGATATGTGTAAGTTCACTATGCCTGTTCATGCTGCAACTGATCTGTCTTGGTGTAGGCATATGAAAGCTCTAAACAAGTGTGTGGATTTATAGGGAGTGTTTATAGTGTCTTGGTAGGATAGCAGATATTTTTCCTAGTATCTAGATTGGGGCGTAAGAATTTTAGATTAGAGGCTTACAATTTGAAGTCCTAAAAACCTTGCTGAGACTTTGTGACTCCACGCATTAAAGGGATTGTGGTTTATATACATCCAATAGCTCTAGTTTTTGCTGGCTCTTCAGCAAAAATGTAGAGAAATAGTGTACTACAGGAAACATCATACTTTTGTCCCTGCGTCAGTCTGAATCATAGTGGTAATAGCTTCCTCTGACTGCTATAGTGACAACAATTTCCTGTGACCCTGAGGATGTCTGAGGGTCTCGCAAAAACCTCCACAGGTCAGGGTTCAGGGACCACAGTTTTATGCTGTGTTAATAAATCCATTTTAACATTATTTAGTGTTTGCAAGGCATGATCTGCTATTGTTGTGAAATTTTCAAGGCTTTCCTATTTAAAAAGAAAAAGTGTAACCAATGAAAGCCAAGGTATGTAAGCAATGCAGAGGTATATAAGCAAACAAAGTAAAGATTGGGTCTTGATTGTATGCTGCAGACTTACTGCTTCTATAACTTTCTTAGGAAAGTAATGCTCTTAAAATAATTGTTAATTACATTTAAGCTGTTTTGAAACTTCATTATTGATTTATTACAAAAAATTGGTATGGGAGGAGAAAATAATCAGTCATTACTGTAATGTTTGGTAACTGATTTTTGTAGCCATATGAATGTAGAGCTCATTTTGTTCGGTTTATGAATGATCATTAAAGGATTTGTAAAATCTCACTGCATGCACACATGCCCCAGAAGTCTACCCGGCAATTTGAAAAGTTAATTATATGCTGAATTTCTTGTGAACAAAAGATGAAGTCAAGGACTGGGACTTTACCTAAGGTCCATATGGAGAATTGATTTAAATCAATTACCATAGTTGGGGTTGCTTAAAAAAAAAATTGCAGCTATAAGTGAGCCCTTGGGGCAAAGCACTGACATTAGCTCACTGCTGACAGGTGTCACACTTATTTTACAATTTTAAAGAAATGTGAGTCTGAAACTATTTCCTGTTTCTATTTATCTTGTAATCTGACTGATTTCTGCTATCTTCTGAACTTCGTGCATCTGTAGGTACTGGTGGTATCCACATTGTATCTCCACATATTTTTTCTATTCAGATAAAATAAAACAACTTTGAAGATGCAAAATTGCTAATACTATTATTGTTTCATATTTTGGCACCTAAAACCATATATCTAGTTTTGCATGCATACTGCATGCAAAAGACATTATAACTGTCTTAATAAAAGGTCTTTCATTATTTTAGTATAAATAAAAAAAATAAATTCATCATGCACGAAAAGCTAGATCTATAGTGTCTCTCAAATAGTCATCATTGTTATTAAATGATTAACTTATCGATTCTAACTAATTCTTAGTAGATCAAGTGCCAGTCCTTTTCCCACACATATACGCTAGTCCGCTTCCGGAGTTACTTATCAGTATTAAAATTTGTGGGTGTGGAATGAATTCATTCACTTATATGATACAATTTCGTAGTGCCCAGCTAGATCAATCAATTTTATTGAGTCTTGGAGACTCAGTAAATCAAAATTACTCTAAAATGTGACCAAGACATCAAAGACCAGAGTTTGCAGGGTATCCTTTTCAAAAGTATTGCCAGGACAGTTCAGCCTTCATAGTGCTGTGGGCCAGAGATGTATCAGTGTACCTTCAAAAGGCTGTTGGGCTAGGACACCACTCTTCAGCACACGAGCTGCCTTGTGTCTGAGTCAGGTATGAAATACTCCAGTTCCTTCTTGCTGGAGCTACAACCTCATGATGGGCTGGCAGCCCATCTGACTACCTCTTCATCAAGCATGGCAGGCAGGGAAGTACTTCTTCCATTCCTCTGCTCTGATAGACCAGGTGGATTCAGTCTGGAAGATGCTAATTGGTTAACGTGGGCCTAAATGACTAAGAAAGTTAATTTTCAATAGTGATTTAGGTATAGAGGAAGGTATTTACATGACCTAATTTAAGTGCCTAGATTAAATGGCCATTTTAGGAGCTCTGTTAGTAAAGAACGGGATCATTCTCAGGACAGTGGTTCAGAAAGGGATGCTAAGCTAGCTCTGAAGCGATTTCAGAAGACCCTCTGTCCTTTTGACTGTACGGGTACTCTAGTTTCACAGTTTAAACATTGAAATTGTGATTGTCACCTGTACTGCCATATTCTCAAGAGGTAAGGAAGGTTCTACAAATGTTAACAAGTGTTTGTTTGGGCAGTAAGTGACCAATCTGTTGAGGCATCTAGCTTTATTTTGTCTTAATTTTGAGTGCTAAGACTAAGTCTTTTTGAAAGCATAAAGGCCTTAGGCTGTCTGAATAATTTTGTAGCTAGAACAATATTTATGTTTTCAAGGCTTACATGGAACATAATGCAATTTCTGACACTATTCAGGAATCAAATTACTTACATACATTCTTTAAACAGACTTGAATATTACTTATAGAAATGTTCTTCCTCAACAATTTTTGATTAATTTTCCTTGATGGTTTTCGGAAAGTTTAATTTTCCTGTTCTAAAAGAATGTGTTTTGCATTTTCCATGTTTTGCAAAAAGCAGAACTGTAGCTAGTGTATTCTCTTTGGATGACTCTGTTAGTGCCAAGAGCAGCACATTTGGGGACTGTGTTACTGAATTTAAGATCTAGGGAAACTGAAAACTGGTTTCCTTCAGATGTTGAATTTTTTTCTTTTTGCCTGTTTAAAGGTCTCCCTGCCTATGGTTTGTAGTGAACAGAATAGAATATATTATTAGTCAAGTTTTAGGTGATCTTTTAGCCAGAGTCTCACGGTGTTTTAGCATAAATATAAGGTTGTATAAAAAATTTAATGTAAAGGGAACCATTTGCTTCAAGTAGTCTTTCCTGTGGGAAAGCAAGTCTTTCTATATTTGGATATGATCAGTTATTTCTAATTTTGTGACTTAACTGTAATGTACACATTTTAATTTTTCTGACTTGTCATGAATATTTGTATATGCTCCTTTCTACCATATCTGGCTGCTGCTTTTGCACCTTGATCACACTTTCATTCACAATTGTGGATTTTTGCAAGTAAAACCTTATATTTCAGTTTCAAGATGATGAATTTATAGGAAAGTAATGCATGTTCTCAAAGTATCTAAATATTTCTAATCAAGCTCCCTAGGTTTGATAGGGGATGGAAAAGCAACTGTGTCTTGCCAGACATTTAGTTCTGTCTTATGTAGACATTTAGTTGTGAAATTCTGCTGTAGTTCTTCAGATTCCTTTATCTTCAGGTAAGATAAGTAAGAACTTACTGCTCTAAAACACAGTAATGGCTTCCAGAATCCATAGGGTTGCTGAAAGCTTAATTTAGCAGAGAGGTGGTTTAGTTTTGTCTCCCATGTTAATTTAAGAATTTACACTGTCAATCTTCTAAAGATCTCCCCTGTGGTTGTTAGATTCCAGCTCCTTTCCTCCTTAATAATCGGTGATGATACCACCTCCTTTGACATTCTACCAGTAATTAGTTAGTAGATACCTGTTGTGTATTCTCTAAATCTTTACCCCTTCAATTGTAGATTGAAGAGAAAACTTTCTAAGTTTTTTCATTCCTTATTTTTATGTTTTGCAGTGAAGTTTACGACACAGTATGTGTCAGTTACTCATTGAAATATGGTCCTAACATGGCAAGCAGGACTGGGCCTTACCTGAATTTGAGCAGGAGATCCCTACAGAATACTCAAGTGACTTACTAATTGAGTCAGTAACAGTCTTTCCCTGAATCAGTGCTAAATCAGCATCCTACACCGAGTAATGGCTCATGTAGCAGAAGAGTTTGCTCACAGAAACTATTACAGAACAATTCCCTTTATGGATACTCTGTTCTGATCGAATAAGGCTTTCCAAAGTGAGGCCTTGCCATGCAACTTGTAATTTTCATAGTGCAGTTTTTAACTGTGACTGTCGTTCGCAGATACTCTTGCTGCTGTGGCATAATCTCTTCAAGCTGCCCTAGCACCAGTAGAAATGCCTTTGATGCTTATTGTTGCCACGGCTGTCAGTGTGGAGAGCCCTGCAGTTGTGCCAGTTCTAATTGCTAACTGAGTTATTTCTTCTACTTTGCACAGCAGAACAAACAATTCTAGGATTTGTTGTAAGGGCCACTCATTGCTAATACCGGTATGTTATGTAGCCTTAGCTTGAGGTTTTATCCTTTGAATGGCTCTCTTTGAAGATCTGCTCTAGGACTAAATTCACTTTTGTCTCTCTGTATTTTTAAAGTAATTGTGCAAAAATGAAGAAAATAATTCCTTCAAGGAAAATGTGCTAGAATAAGGATTGGGAAGTAGCCCTTGGAGTGTTCCTGGAGGTACTGTCTTTGACTTGAAACAAGCAACTGAAGCTCTGCTGGTACTTTTCCTAAGAGTTAGGATATTAGTTTTGATGACTTGGATATTTTCTTTTCTCTGATGGTGTGGTGTGGTTTATGTGTTGGGTTTTTTTTCTTTTTTTTTTTTTTTCTCCAGTTAAATTGAATGCAGTAACCCTAGGTATTAAGTTGCAGTTGAAATGTGTTAAGTTCTGCTTTGGAACAGGGTTGGGTTTTAGCGACTTTCCCATCTGAGACAGGTTTAGAAGCTTCTTTTTGGCCTTAATTCCCTGCCATCATGTCCTCTTTTATCTTGTGACAGGTACTGCATCAAACCACAATAATGATGGTTTTTAGACTCACTAGGATACTTCTGAATCACCAGAGATTCATTTGTAAAAATGGCAGGTTCTGCAAGATTTGATGTTGCTTATACCTCAAGCCATATCAACCAGCTTCTTGGGATCTATGTCCTCCTTCCTTAGCTCCCGAGTTCCAGTCAAGAATGTCTGATTTAATGAATTCTGTGTGTTATGCATGGACATTTAGGTATTCTTTAGGATGAAAGGGGCTATTTATAACTAAGATTGTGTAAGAATTTACATTCCAAGCTCCAGTTCTCTCTCATTACTTTGGGACACCCATGCGAGAGATTTCTAGATTTCTGTCTGAAAAATATGAAGGGAATAAATTGAAATGAAAGCATGGTTAATTTATCAAAAGCCAAACACTCTGTAGCTCTAAGTCTCAATCATTCCAGTTGGCAAAATAAAATTGCAGTGTGATTAAATGATCACAAATTGTATTTCAAGTAATGCAATATATCTTATGAATATTTTGTACGTAAGTCAGTTTCTCAGAATATCTCCCTGGAAATGGAGAAATTTGTATGGCTAAAGGTATAAAAAATGAGTGATATGGTACTGATGCAACCAGGTACTTAAATGCTATCTAAACAAATACATATTAAGGGACAAAAGATGCGTGTGCAAACTTACTTTTGGCATTGCCTGACTCGTCTGTTCTTACCCATGCAACTACTATCTTTTCTTGGTTTTTTATTTTTAAATTAAGGTACAAATACAATTATTTTATCTATGAATACATCATCTTGATCCACTAATTTCTGTTCAGTCTCCTTTAGTTATTTAAGAATGCTGTTTGTGGCAAAGCTCCTTGGAATGTTTGTGACAAATAAACAAGGCAATAAGTATTAGTCAAATATGTCAGGGAGACCTTATAGCAGGTTTCCAGTACCTGAAGGGGGCCTACAAGAAAGTTGGAGAGGCACTTTTTACAAGGGCATGTAGTGATAGGATGACGGGTAAAGGCTTTAAGCTGAAAGAGGGTAGACTTAGATTAGATATAAGGAAGAAATTCTTATCAGGGTGGTGAGGCACTGGAACAGGTTGCTGGAGAAGCTGTGGATGCCCCCTCCCTGGCAGTGTTCAAGGTCAGGTTGGATGGGGCTTTGAGCAACCTGGCCTAGTGGAAGGTGTCCCTGCCCATGGCAGGGGGGTTGGAACTAGATGGTCTTTAAGGTCCCTTCCAACCCAAACCATTCTATGATTCTGTGTGGCAGGAGTATGTTTAATATGAATTAAAAATGTTAGAACTGTGAAAGATGAGTATTTTTAAGTCTTATATAAATAAGAGAACAGCAAGAAAACATAGTATACAAATATTTTGTGGAAATTTCCAAGTAAACCAAATCCTTCAAATTCCTATTAGCTCGTCAATAGTTTAACAGTTTGTAGGTTTGGTTGTGTCTATCAGATCACATCCAGCTTGATTTTCTTATGGGATGAGCACAGCAACTGTGTTTCTTTGCACCAGAACATGGGAGCTGGAAGTATTTGGACAGCACCGCCGAAAACCATATTTACTATTTAGTGATAGTCACCTGTGTTTTGGGAGAAGAAATTGTATTGAATGTCAGGGTACCTGGAAAAAGCAATAATCAAATAATAGTTGGTATTCAGCTGAAACATTAGACTTCCAATTACAAGTGCTAAATCTTATTATTTAACAGTGGATTCTGCACATTATTATATTACTCTTGTTTTAAAATATCTGACATAATATCTGTTGTTTAGGATTCTTCACTGAGTATTTTGGTTTAATATTAGTTGTTTGCAGAATGTCAATTAGATGTTAAATAATTCTTTTCATTGTTGCTGAAGAAGTCTATGCTGCTCCAGGTAAAGAAATATCTAGGAGGTTCACTGTCCCTTTGCAATCTGAAGTGGAGTACATCTATAGTCAAATTTCTGTTCAATGAAATAATACAGGGGAAAGATAGGGACAAAAAGTGTCCTATTTGGACAGAGTAGCCAGAACCGTTACTTACAAGTTGGATTATGTTTGATTTTGTAAGAAAATAGTCAATCAGTCAATTACTTATAGTTGCATACATGTCAGGGAGGGAAATTACTCATATGGAAGTGGAAAGAAAATGTTTTCAGAAGGACATAACTGTCACTTTGTTTTTCTTTCCTGGCTGATGATGTAAGACTGAGTATTGAGGAAGTTTTCTTTTGTCTTATGACTGAACTAAGGTGGGGAAAAAACCCACCTTGATAAGCAAGTAGAAAAGAAGATTGAGTGTTTTACTTGCCCCTTTTGATTTCTATTTCTTTCTTTTACTTAATTCATCTGGGAATGTAAACTAACTTGTAAATTATATGGGTATATAATTAAGTAACACTGCTTTAACACATTGCCCAGTGTAACCCAAGTTACTGTAGCAGCCTGTGTGAATCCACTCCAAGGGTGAGGTATAACATGGTTACTTTAAACATTGTTTCTCTTCTACAAGAGAAAGTCCTTCTACAGGCCCTCACAAGGGGGTGTATTTTACTGCTATGTAAGCTATTATTATTCATTTCATGACAGAGAAGGACTGAGATCCAATGTCTCATGCAGTGGTACAGCTGGCTGGTTGCAATCTGTTAAGCTGCTGGAAGTTGTTTGTGTTTCATCATAACCGTTTTTAAATATTTTTGTTTGGAAGGGACAAGTGAAGTAAGTACTGTTGAAGTGAAAGTACTGTTGAAAAGTTTCACAGGATTTCCTGTGCCATTCCTAAACCTTTCCCCAAAATTATTTTTGGTGTTGAACACATGCATTGCTGTGTATAGTATTATGTAGTTAGTGTAAAATACATGAACATTTACCTTTAAATTATATGCAATGTGGTTGTTTGCCGAGTGAAACAGGATACACCTTCCTTTCAAGATGAGTGTTGGGTTTTTTTGTTATACGAAAAAGCAAATGAATAAATTCTCTAATTATTTCCCCTTCATAAATGTTAGTGCATTGGGTACACAGCAGATAAGAAACATTTTGATGTCCCTCTGTTAAAACACTGGTATCAAAATACAAAATATATTCCAAAGTGTGACGGACAAACATCTCCTTCCTTCAGGGTAGGAATTAAGCCCATTTTCTAGAATATCTTTATAGGCATTTAGGGCCTTTGAAAACAGACTTTAAATCAGTTGGTGAAAATCCTGAATGTCCAAAGCAAATGGTAATTTTGAAAATTTAGAACTGTTTTTCCTCCATAGTCACATGACATCATTGACAGTGGTGTAAACACCACCATGTTCCTGTAACTGCTGGAGGCAGCTGCTCAGCAGGCCTAAGTGAGAGTAGCTTCTTAAATTGATGGCTTTGGTTCATGTCTGCTGAGCATCAAAGACCCAGTTAGTTTCTGACAATTAAATGGAATCCTTTTATTTCTGCAGTTGTACCTCTTCCTCATTAATAGCTCTTATTTCATCTAGGCTTTTGTTCTGTATTGTTCCTTTTGTCATAAATATTTCTCTTCGCTATCTATGAATAATATACAGGAAAATCATTGAACAAGATAATCTTTTTCTAAATGAAAATAATTTGACCAAGGTCTCTCAAGTATATTTAGTTCTTTTGCTTAATTCTTGAGCTGTTTATTCACACTGTCCCTTTTGTACAATTCTTTTTAATTTTTAGTGCTGTTAGTAATTATCTTTCCTCCTTTAAATATTGTGTTGAGCTGGCACTTAAATTGCTTGTTACAATCAGTGGCTCTTAAAGTGCTTTACAGAACACTGACTTACATAATCTACACTCTTTAAAAGAGAGAGAAAGAAGGAGGGAAGAGTAGGATGATTGTCTTAAATTAATATTTGATTCAGTCTGCCACAGACTTGTCCACTAGCCTTCAGTTAAGAGCTAAGATCAAAGCAAACGATCAGTGCTGCAGTAACATCAGTGCAGGAAAATTTTACATGGGAGTGTGCATCTCATGATGGATCTGAATTCAACCTAGAATTGTTTGTCATATACCAAGATCATGAACATTGCATGATTACAGAAAGTGAGTTGAAGATCACCATCTATTTCGTTTCAGATAACCGTCTGCATCTGAAAAGATGCCTCCTCTTCAGGACACAAAACCAGTCAGTAGGTGACTGTTGGCAGAGCATGTCTATATAGACATGCTCAGATGGTGTCACATTAGCTTAGCCTATGAAGCTATGTTAATTAAGGGCCTTGCTGGGGGACAGCTCTTTTCCTGCAAAGGCAATTGTATATTAACATGTCTGAAAGGTTGTGGATTGACATTGGTTTATGCCCAACCGTTGCCCAGTTCAGGAAAGCAGGACAAACATGCAGCTGCATCCATCTCAACATATGGACAGGTCCAGAGATCAATAAATCCTCTGGCAGGGATGGAACATACTAGTGCTGTAAAGAAACTTATTCTGTGGATGTACAGATGATTTGCTTTTCAGGACTGTGGAATTACAGTATTTTATCAGATGTTAAATGCAGAAAAGATAAAATTATAGATACATGTGTGCTCTTTAGGATCAGATACTTGTTACTATGAGTTGACTTACCACGGCAATGAGTTCAGTATAAATAGATATCCAAGCTTTCGTACTGTAAAGTTGTTCCCAACAGTATGACCTCCTAAACCCTGTTCTGGAAATTATTTTGGAAATTCTTTATTGCTTGATTCAAGTCAAGAAATTTCCTGGTTACTGCAGCATCTTTATAAGAAATAACTTATGTGTGTAGTGTTTCAAAAGTTGAAAGGACAAAAAAAATGCCAGGACTGGCATTTGAAGTAAAAGAGCGTGTTGGGGCTTCTGAGTATTTCCCAGTTTTTTTTGTTTGTTTGTTTTTTCTGACTTGTTCCCGTGTCCCTTTATTTCTAGGAGCATGCTAGCTAGTTAATATTACCATTATTTGAATGAGAAGAAACTTATGCACCAGTCTTTATTTTATCTGTAAAATTGTTCCTGAGTCTTGTCTTTTCTGCAGTATTTTCTATGTACTTGTGTATGAATTACATAAACTTTATTAGCTCTTCTTTTCCGTGGAAGTGAACAACACAAGCAGGCAGCAGCATTGCTCTCTTCCCCAGTAATGTATGGCACCTATCCCTTGAGCTCAAGTGCTGCTCCACAAATGCATCTCACTCTGATTTGACACAAGCTACCAAACAGGGATACGGTGAGGAAAACATTTATTTGGGCAGTAAATTGCCCAAGGGTTTCTTTTGTTTTGTTTGTTTTATTTTTAAATTTTCCTTCCAATTAAAGTACTTTCAAAAATGCAGATTGCAAGGTACATGGAGGTCTCTTTATATGTTTGTATGGAGCACAAAACAATTGGGCCCAACCCTGGTCGTAACCTTTACCTGCCACTGTAATACAAATAACTATGCAGTTTTTCCTGCAGTACCAGAAAGACTATTTGTATCACATATAAGTGTGTTGCATTTTATCCTCCAGCCAATATTATAACTGCAGTGTTGTTTGCATCCTGATCCCTGCCTGCCTCCATGCAAAAATACCCATCTCAAATGAATGGCTATATTGTTAAAGAATTAGTTGTTTGGCATAGGTTGTGGGTTGAAGCACATGTGCTACTGACATGCCTGTAATGCATTGGTGATGTTATCATTGGAGCTAGGATAAATTGGGAGGCCTAAACTCAAGTATAGGTAAGTTAGCATGGTAATTAATTTAGAATTTCTCAAGTCTTCTGAGCAAATTACAAAAGTCTCTTTTGCCTTTTGTATATCAAAGCAACTCTTTTGTTCTTTGGTTGTGGAAACACAGTAGTGTTTCTGAGGTTCTACATCTGTAGACAAGCTCTGTTGACCCCAAGATCAAGAGAACTTACAGCAGTGGAGGTGTGGCTTTTCCTCACCTGTAGTCCCTGGAGATAAATCTCATGTCAAATAGGAATAACAGGAATGGTCAAATACTAGCCTTAATTGCTTACAGAAATGGGAATCCTACATAGTCTATTTTCATTTAGGTTTTTGTGCTGACAGAGCTTAAGAAGATGGGACAATAGAGGAAATAGAATTCACTATTAATCATTTGGAACCATTATACTTCCCGAGCTGAAGCAAGCAGCTGCCAACACATCTCTGACACTGTGTCCTTCTCTTTGTCAGTTATTTGTAGCCTCAGCTTTGCTGGCTGTGAAATATGGACAATAACTTTTCATTCACAGAAGTGTAATGTGGTTTAATTATAGTGAATGTTTAAAAACAACTTGAGGATGAAAAGTGCCGTGTAAGTGCTGAATGTTATCCTTGACAAAGACACATTAACCAGATAATTAGTCTTTCAGATGCATCTAGTTATTCCATAAATTACAAATTAATTTCTCTCCTTAAATTAAGAGTTATTGACACATTCAGCTTTCTTGCTAATTGGTTTACATGACCAATTGGATGTATTTTAGTAAAATGGCTGGTGAAGGCAAATGTGTTTTCCAGCTAGACATTGCCTTACATGCAACAATTATATATGGATTGTCTACAAATCAGAGCTAAGCACTGCAGTGAGGTCAACAAAATAGAAGAAATTTGTATTGGGATTTTCTAGGTAGATTTCAGAAGCGTGCTTATAACTGGTAGTGCCTCTTGAAGTCACCTTGACTTCAGAGTTTACCTGAATAAGAATAACTTTTGTCTCACGTCCTTGTCTTATTGTCCACATGCCATTCCTAACTAGTATGTTTTGTAATTGGATCTTCCTTTGAGTTTGCTATCTACTATCTATCTGATGTTTTGAAAGTCATAAAAAGGAGACACTACGGAGCCTAGGATTCCACACTAACTTGGTTCTTTCTGCCTCTCTTGTGGTACAGTTTTGAAACAGTTCCAAGGGGAGGGGTGTGGCATAAATGACAATATATCCAAGGTTTTCAAGCCTTTCCCCCTTGCTTAAAAAGGCTAAACAAAAGTATTGAGAGCTGTAGCATACTGCTTAGCCATGCCATCCAGTTAAGCTCTCAGTTTAAAAAAAAAAAAACCACCAACAAAAAAACACTAACAAATAACCCCCAGCTGGTACTGAGGTCTGCAGTTCTCATGTGAGGTGGGAGGGAAGCCACTCTGAGCTGGAATCTTCTCATACCATGTAATCCCATCAATATAAAGATACTCAGGGTAATACTCATTTCTGATATAATTCCACTGACTTTTTAATCCAATTACACTGAGGATGAATTTGTCCCTCATGGTGTCTGCAAACACACACACAAAAAACCACTAACAACAGTTGGAGAGGTCATGGCCCATTTGTGTATGCTAATGTCTCTGTGCCTGATGTGCACATTTCATCTCTTTATCAGATGCTCTGTTCTCTGACTAAATTAGAATAAAAACTTGCAGTTAGCAATTTTCAATGCCGGCCTTTTTTTTTCCTGGAATTTTTTCTTTGTAACATTTTGCTGGAGGATTGGTTCTCATTCCTTCTTTGTCTATCTGTTTCTCTTTTCTTTCTTTCTTTCCACAGAGTTCTCTTTTATCCACCCTCTTACTTCCTCAGGCCTCATCTGATGTGCATCATTTACCAAGTCAAGAAATGCTATCATCACAGACAAGTATTTTCAGCTCTTCTGATCTTGAAAATGTACCTCAGACTGTATGTGTCTCTGTCTACTCTGTGTACTTTTGCATTCTTGACAAAAATAATGAATAGTCCCTAATGTTTAATAAAAATGGCAAGTTTATTATTAATTTTAAAATATCACAGGTATTGAGGGGGAAATATAGGGAAATAAACTACAGAGATTGTTCTCAGCCAACCTCTTGGGGAGGGGGGCGTTGAAGGGGACAGTTGTTGTGTCCTTATGTCCTTACTATCTTTGGAAGACGGTACAAATTTTTAGCTATTTAAATTAAGGTCCTTCTCCCCCTTTCACCTCCTCCCCCAAAATGAGGACTAGCTGAGGACGTTGGTTGTTGCCATCTTGTCAGTAGCCTAAGACTATGCATTATATAATGCATATAGCATTCAGCAGCTGGAGCTGAGTGCTGTCATCCCACCTCATCTTTAACAGTGAAGCTGATCTTGCAAAATCTCTTCATTTCTCTGCCATGTGCTGAACAGTTTTTCATTTGGATCAAGAAATGTGTGGTACTTGGAGTTTCAGGTGGGAAATGCCTTCCTTCACCTAAGGATAGCTATGCTATAACTCTGTGTTGTCGCATGCCTTAATTCCATCAGCAATTTTGTGTTTGTGCCACTGTCTAACCAGGCTTGGTTAGCCTAAAGTTGTGGAGACCTTTTTTTGCTAAAACCCTATGAGCATTAAGTATGCAAGGGAGAAAATGCTGTACTGCTTTCAGGACATAAACATTCCCCTGCACACTGACAGCAAAATATGCTTGGCATGCACTGACTTTCAGTGCTCCTTGAAGTAAGAGCACTTGAAAGACAGAGTCTGGCTACAAGACTGCAGAGTTCAATCATTAACATAGTGAAATGACAACGTGAACGTTAGGTCCTGATTACTAAGATATCTGCATTTCTGACCACTCTAATTCTTTCTAGATCTTAAACTGTTTTGTTCTTTTCAATATATCACGTTGTGTTCTCTTACAGATTTATTCTTGTCAGTGTTTCACGGTCTGTTTTCTTGTGGACTTTTAAGTTGTAGAACCTGTTGTGCTAAGTGTATTTCAAAACAAGGAAAAGTGTATCACCTGTATTTTATGCATATCTGATACACGTTTTCTTACCGTTACCTAATCTAATTCCAGGTAGGATCAATTTGTGGAGTATTTGGGCTCAGCCTGTCTTCCTGTCAGAGCTCATCAGCAATACCCAGCATGGTCCTTGTCAATTCACTTCCTTTGATAAAGTCAGGTCACTTTTTAATTGCTCTTACCAGGTTATCTTGTAACTTCTAACCCTGAGAAAACACTATTTGCAATTGGTTTGCACATCAAGAGAAAGAATCCTTCAAGCTAAGAGCCTGCTCTGTTATCTTTCAAGGGTGTGCTTGATTGTCAATGGTTGAGAAATTGTGTTGCCCTCCTTCAGAAACTCCCTTTAACTCAAGCCTTATACCTATAGAAAAAACATTCCATCATCTCCAAAACAAAATAGGCTGTGGTTCTGATACTGTAACCAATAAACCACTGTGGTTTGCTATGTCAGGGTAAGTGATTGGCAGCTGGTCTACAAAACCATGTCAGAGATGATTAACATAAGAGACTTGATTATCCTGTCAATGGTAAGGACACATGGTGATCAGTGGAAAAATTTGCAAGATGGTAAATGTTGCTTGTCCAAAAGTTTTGGGAATGTAGTTGGAGTAACACAAAAATGGAAAATGGAAAACTCTAAGAAATCCTTTTCCTTGGTCCTGTCACAGACAAGTCCATAAAATTACAAATGCCAAGGTATAATAACATCTCTGTCACTGTGTTTAGCTGTGACTTCTCCATATCTATCTATTGGCAACTCTAAAGGCAGGAGATGAATGTAATTAGAACTAATCTTGATAATTTGCAAAACATTGTTTGTTCCTTTTAAATGCATTCTGTAAGATAAAAGTGGCTAGATCTTGCTTTGAGCTCCTGCATTTGTTGTCATGATTATTGTCTGTGTTCTACTTGACAGTTGAAGTCAATGGAAGTTTTGCCAAAGCATAATATGCAGAACTGGATTCTTGTTTATATTCAGAGAGGGTTGTTTTGTTAGCAGGAATCCGTGAAGGGTTTTGACAGGCAATTTTGGGACATTGAACAGGGTTTCAGAGCATTTCGGTGAAATTTGAACTGTTGCATTATAGGGGTGGGCATTTCAAGGACCTAAGCAGGAAGGCTGTGTTGTCTCACAGAATGTTTTTACCCACGTCACGCAGTTCTCCAGAGCTGTGCGCAGCCCATGGAGTCTGACAGCAAGGCTGAATTCAGGACTTTGTGAATGTGCCTCTATCAGAAAGCTGGAATGGGGTTGTTCAGATTTTTGCAATTCTTCCATTGGTCAAGTGACTTCTAAAGCTGCAAAAGCCCAATTTTTATATTGTTGAGGTTATCAGGAACGCTTGCATTTTTGTCATGTACCGAAGTCCTGTCTTTTTCTGTCTGGTTAATAGCAACACTTAGTGGAATCTACTGAGGCTGTATAGTATTTTCTACAAAGTATCTTGCAGTATCTGTAGGCCAGGAGTTTCAACGTTGTAATTAAAGCATATAACACTGTATTTTCTAGGCAAATATTCAATGTTACCATACTTCTTTTTTTTTGTTTGTTTTGTTGCTGGCTAATTTAAGTACTGGAGAATAAGTTGTGAATTAAATATGCCTGCCTTAGGGAAGGAAACTTGAATGGTGGTGCTCAGTAGGTACTGCAGATTCTTAAATGGTAGTAGAATGCATGAAAATAGTGCGGAATGTTTAAACACACTATGCTGTTTCACTAGGATAATAGCAGTAATGTCTGCTCTTGAATTACATATGAAGGACGGTGCAGTATTAGTATCTTTCATAACACAAATTCTTTTATTTCTAGAGGTGTCCAGCTAAAGCTCTCCCTTCCCACCCCCAGCAAATAATAAAAAGAAAAATGCAAGCCTTCAACAACTGTTTCACCATCCTTGTGAGGAAATACGTTGGTGTAACTATGCTGCATTTCTCTATAGTTGTACTAATCTAATTCCCCATGTGGAGGCTTATCACGGAATAAGGCCCAAATCTGCAGTACCAAGGATATGCTGATGTGGCTGTATAGCACAGGGTTTTTTTAACAGATGGAGTTCCTTCCCCACTAAAGCTAAAACCACCATGCTGAACAGTACATACCCTACTAGGAAAAGATACCTTTGCCAGCCTAAATTTATTTCTATTCACTGGAATGGTTGGTTAGAAGTGTGGTTGTTTTTCTTCATGCTTCTAGTAGGCATAGTTAGGCTGCAAAAACATTGAGAACTGATTTTAAAATGCATTTTTTTCCCAGCATAGTTTATACTAGTTTGGAAAATACAGAAATTAAACCGCAACAGAGATACTTCATTCTGAAAAGGAAGGACATATTAATGACTGCTTTTTTTGCAAGATTATAGGATTCCTCTATTTAGGCTCAACCTAACTAATGGAATAAAAAGAGAGGGAAAACTGTTAGAAAAACAAATGAACTGTAGCATATCATTCTGTTTATTATGGGGGAAAGATTGAAATGATTTAAAACTGCAACACTGCTTCCAAGCAATCTACCCTTCATACAAGGTTCATTCTTTGTGTTTTTGAGGTCTGCAGTCTAGATAATTAATGTTGGAGTACCACTGGCATTTGGTATTACTTTCACCCCCTTGTCATTGATTACTGTGTTCGTTAGATGTTATGTTTACTGAATGTTCCATCGCCAGTTCTTGTACTTCAATCTAGTATATGTCTGGGGGTGGTCAGTTTGTTCTGCTTTGGCATCCATTCGAATGACAAAAATGTTCTGAAATGCAGCTTGAATTTCATGATGTATCCTGTCAAGTGACACATTTCTGTAGTAAATAAGGTATGGTGAATCATATAATGCAATGTAAGGGTCTGTGTCCCAAAAGAATTAACAGAATTAAATCATGCTGTGTCTTAATGATAATGGAGAAGTTGCAGTTAGGATTCTGCATAAAAGCAACAGCAGTGAAATATCTTAGCAGTGCAGGGGAAGGAATAGAAGAAGGAAGGAGAAAATCTCTTATCCTCTCTGATGTGAAGAATCAAAGATGTAAAAATCAGTATTGTTTAAAATTCAGTAATTGGAATATAATCAATCATTAGAAAGCATCCTCCATACCTTTGAGGAAGATGCACTTAGGAGCAACTTCTGATTTGATACATTTTTGTTATAAAATGATTGATATAGTTATTCAGTTGCCTTGTGCTATCAAATTACTTTCACTGAGGCTCTCTTGAAAAAAGATGGATATAGTTTTTTAGGTGAGATGTCTAAACTACTGATGGCTCCAGAAGAAAAACTGCCTATCTAAACTTTAGTGTTACTCTGAGTAATTTCTTTTTTCCCAAAGGGTTGCCCGCATGCAAAAAGTTAGGAAGTTCTTAAGGCCCTTGAAATGGGTAAAGACAGCAATCATTTGGCATTGACACCTTAGCTGATGAGCTGCTGCAATCAAATTGTAGACAGGTCAAATGCTGCTCCTTTAGGATTTGCATATAAGTTTTTCCAAACCTAAATCCAATCCATTACTTCTTTTTCAATAGAAATTTTGTTTTGATTTTTTAATAAAGAAACGTTGATAGCTCACACACAATAATAGCATCTTATCAAATGTTGAACAGAATGGAACTAACCAGAAAAAACCCGAACACTTATTTTCACAACCTAAGCCTCGAGATTGCATAAGTCTCCCTAACTGCATAATCATAAGTAGTACATTAGACATTGTAGCATTTTTTGTATTTTTAATAATCCAACTTTTTTGTAATACATTTTTTGTTGGTTTGCTAGTTTTTGAGTATTACATTCCTTGATCTCTGCTCAGGCAAAATTCCCATCGATTTCAGCAGCAGTTTGCCTGTCAAAGAACTGAACAAGTACGGAGTAAAGCCCTCAGAATTTTGCCCAAAGTTTTTCACCTGGCTGTGTCCCTTTATGCATATTTCATAACCTGGCCTACCCTGTACTTGCAGGCATAGAACAGACTTTGCAACTGTCTCATGTATGAAATACGAAAGTTTTAAATGCTTGTGTAAACCACTCTATTAAAACAAAGTAGTATTTTATGGTTCAAAACACCGATGCCTATTTTAATACATTGTAATTGGGAATTTGGTACTGTTTATCTGGTTTTTCATCATGGATTTGTATATATGTATGAATGGGTTTCTTAAATTTTTCTCTGTGGTACAGTGAAATTTTTGTAATTGTAAGTGTTTTTTCCTCTATGCCATAAGTTTAATGTAAAAGGGATTCATATACTCATTATGTTTTTCCCTCAGAATAAAGTCAAATTGGCTGATTGATGCAAGCTTGGACCAGTGATAGGCCAGATAAATACTGCTTCTGCGTTCAGATTGGAGGCCAGGAATTCTTTGTCATATCAGTAGAGAGACCGTAGTTACAATCTGACTATAGTTTTACTTTTTCTACACCAATCTCAATTTGATTCTAATTTCTGAAGTCACTCAGGGTGAGTCAGATCTGGTCAAGCCAAAATAAGCTCTTGAATCATTCCCAAATGATGGAAAAAATGAGTCAATTCTGAGAGAGCTAAGCAAGTAGAGACAGTCATTATAGGCATAAAGCAACCACAAAGCTTTATATGGCTCAATGGGAGAGAAGGTCCACCCAGTGAGTCAAGGTTGAATATGACTGGATTTCAGGGCTCTTCTGTTAGCAGAGAAGAGAGGTATGAGAGCTATAAATGGGGAGGAAAAATGGACTGATACTTATGTTGTGTGATTATTTTTGGATTAATGTAAAGCAATACACCAGAAGGGAATGGGTTTGAGCTGTGGCTTGGACTTGAACATTCTTTTGAGGGGATACTAGGATAATTAACAATATGGAAATAGGCAGTGGACTTAAAACTCTGAAGGCAGGTGATGAGGCTGTGACACGTCTTACACAATGAGAATACAATTCCTTGCATTCATTAGCATTTTTGTTGCCAGCTGTATTGGCCTGGGTACACATATTGCAATTAATAACTGTGCTTTCTCCATAGTTCTGGGAAAACCTGTGCTACTGCCATATACCACAGGGAATAGTTACTATTTTGCACAAACTGCTGTTAGCTGTGGGAAAACTTCCCATGCAGAGACCTAGAAAACAGGAGAACTTGATATAACGCAGTAACCCATCAAAAGTCATTTTTAAATATGCTTTATTTTTTGATAGTAGTGCTTTCTGGCTGTTCATGATCATAGGCAAAATACAGTGCATGCACTGAGTCAAGAATCAAGAAGAGTTACTATAATATAGAGTCGGCTCTATGAGTGTGGTTACAAAATTTGGTGAAAATTCCTTATATGAAGGCAGGACCTCTATGATAATTTTAATTTACAGTCAGGTATGTACCAAGACAGTCCTTTTCTTTTAGCTCTTTTTTCCTCATTTGTAGCCATTGCTGTTACCTCATTACTACACCGTTCTTTGCTAGTGCAGTAAATCTGGAGACCTAATGGTGCACAAGCCCCTTTGAGGACAGCACTGACTTTTAAAATATTCATTTCTATGCGGATCAGGGATATCCCAGTCTGGCTGTAATCAGAGGAAGAAGGAAGGAGACAAATAATCACTGAACATGACTGTTTAGGGAGCAATTTCTGTCAAAAAAACAATCAGCAGCAAAGGTGGATATAAGCTGGCCTTGCACCCCCAAGCACAAGTAAGAGTGATGTGGGCTTGTTTGATAGCCATAATAGTATAATTGCTTCTTTCTATTCCTTCATCCTCTAGCCAGCTGCTTCTCCTTCACTATGCTGAAATGCCTGTTGTTTCTCTCTGCTAACTGCTGAGTAATGCAGGGCTAGTGAAAGGTGCCAGACTGACAGCAGTGGGATCTGCACTTCTTTGTTTATACCCAGAGTGCAGGTATATCACGAGCCCTGACAGTGTCCCTTGCTATACTGGTGAGATGCAGCCCTGACCTGGAGGGACAAATCACGAAGCATAGGGTCCTCCAGGGCAGTTCAGTTCTTGTTATTCTTTTGTTTGTCAAAATGGTGCCAGCTGTGGGAGTGAATTGCATGTTCTGGAACAGCAGTACATCTCTGCTTCCAGCCAGTGATCCAGACAGAGATCAGTTCATAGCCTGAGTTATTCCGAATGGAATAGACCTTTGTGCGACGAAATCAGTTTGCAGCAAGTCTCCAGCCACCGGGAGTTGAACTGACTACCAAATTTATCTCACCCAGGCTTAATGAACAGTCATCAGGTAGTAATGATCCTACCAATCTTGATTTAAATGTAAGTTATAGCAGGGGTTGGGTTCCATATCCCTAGAGTAATTTCTTGTGCCGTCTAAACCTCATCAAAGTGTCTTGGTGAAAATGATTTAAGCTAACATGTTGTACTGCATGTTGGCAAGCAGCTAAGGGAACCTGTTATTGTGGCTCAGTGGTAACGTGTTAACTCACAGTAACTTCATTGTGTGCCTCAGTCTTGTGTTTTATTCAGACAGAGGCATAACTCTAGGCTTTGGCTTTTTTTTTTTTTTAATATCAGGATAACAACAGTAGCAAGGTTGTGTCCATCAATGCCACCTTCAGTGGGTAAACTCTAGATTTTTTTTTTTGAAGAGCGATTTAAATATTCATTATGATAGTGAAGAAAACAAAGAAACAAACAAAAATTACATGAACTCGTATCTGACCCTATGTGAAAAAATAATACAGAGGCCACAGCAACTCCAGAGCTAGCTCAGCCAAGCAATGCCCCATAAAGCTCTTTCTCTTTAATTTTTTATTTGGATCCTGTCTGTATGTAGGTCACAATGACTTAAAAGAGACTAGACAAAAACAAACCTTTCAAAAAAATACCATTATTGTAGGAGAAGGATTCTTTCTCAAACAGAAGACTGAAAATTAGTATTGAAGGGATTTCACTGTTCATTGCTATTTCAGTTAGTTGTGATTCCAGTTACCAGTGGCTGAGCCGAGGGGGGACCTGCAGTGGTTGTGTTCTCAGCTTGCCTGTCTCCTGCTTGTAAGCTTATCTTGCACAGTGGCAAGATGCTATGAAGCTGGTTCAAGCCATTTCTCTTCCTGACTTTTTGTGCTGTGATGACCCCATATAAATCAATTCTAGCTTGATCATCCTTCCTCAGAAATAAAGAAGAGACGTGAAACCTCTCGCTGCAGCTCCCCATACGGGTCTACATTTCTGCTTTCCCTTAGTCCCTAATTACAGGATCTGGACAAAAACCTCTCCTGCTGCTTCCACCCCTGTGAACATCACTCAGTGGCCAATAGCCACCCTAGTGATTCTGTGCGTCTCTGCAAGAATTACTCCTTTATGCAGGGACCTACATAGTCCATACATCTCTTCTGAGCAAACTACTTTTCAGCTTTGAGGAGTCTGAAGAGGGGAGGGAAAGCAGATCTTCTGTCTAGCCCTCTGGTTGGCCTTTGTGCAAGCACAAGAATAGCAGCATGTAACAATAATCTAATAAGCATTTCTTCTAGGAGAGGAAGCTGGAGGCAGTGATGCAGCTGTGAAGAGTCAGGGCACAGAAGGTCTAAAAGCCTCTGGCCAAAGAGCTCTTAGTGACACTTGGGTTACAAATAGTAATGCTGTGTGGCAACAGTGCAGATAAAAAAACTCCACAAAACCAAGGTATAAACTGGGCCTGAGAGTACAAATCACTGTAGAAAAGCTGTATAGAAATGCAGATTGATGTTTTCGAAATTAACAGTGGAAACCAATAGATTCCCCTTGGCTTTAAAATCCATATTATGCCCCCAGGTTTTGTATCACAGTCCATGCACGTGTGATTAGCAAAATTTAATTTTTTTATCTATGCCAATCCCTGGAGATAGCAATAACTTTAAGGCATTGTGCAGCAGTGGTGGTGTATTTTTATAGTGAATCATCTTTTCACAAAGATTAGGACGTTTGAAACAAATATGCTCTCAGAGGAGGATGTTCCTCTGCAGAAAACCATTATTTTATTTTGAATGAGAATGGTCTTTTTGATACTTTAAGATTGCTAATATTTTTTTGAATTTTCTGTAATATTTTCAAAAGATTGAGTTGATTTTATCATCTTACCAAATTATGGTTACAAAGCCATTATTTAATTGCTACATTTTCTAGTAAGCTAAGAGTTTTGGTAAACTAGCTTTGTCAAAGTTCATTTGCGTAGCAGTAAAAAAAAATCAAGGTGCTTGACACTATTTTGAATCCTTGGAAAAGGAATTAACTTTATAAGTGGTTTAAAATACTTGAAAATTATTTTCCAGGTTTGTGCCAAGAATAACTTTTGAGAGATGGGGCAAAGAAGCGGAATCTGTTTCATGCTTGTATTTTCCTACTATATTGTGAGTTTCATTTGCGGACAAAGGACATTTTTCGTTTGGATCAGCAGCAAAGTAGAAAGGGTTGATTATATTGTCGTAGACTCATAATTTAGGTTGGAAGGGACCTCCAGAGGTCACCTAATCCGATCCCCCCACTCTCAAAACATGTCTAGTTAAAGGCATGATGCTTTAAAGTTTAGATGGTCGGGGCCATCTCTACTTGAGTCTTGACCAGTGCCTAGGATGTAGATTCCACAACCTCTCTGGGCCACCTGTTCCAGTATTTCACCAGCCTCATGATTTAAAAAAAAAAAAAAAAGAATATTAATAATAGCTAATAGAATTTCTCATATTCCCAGTTGTCTGTTCTTCTTGTCTTATCACCATGCCTCTGAGTCACACACTTCTCAATCTTCTTTCTTTCCTCCAGTGAGGTAGTTGTAGAATGCAATAAGGCCTCCCCTTTGTCTTCATTTCTCCAAGCTGAAGAGACCCAGTTCTTTCAGCCTCTCCTCATACATTGTACCCTTAAATATTAGCATTTTCACAGGTGGCAAGAGGAAAGCTAGGCATAAAAACATAGGCAAACCAGAGATTTAATCCTTTAAGTATAGCTGTTAATTATCAAGTGGTTTATTGCCAATTCCAGTATTGCTCAGTGGGAGACCTGCTCCCGTTTTGTATTAGCTCTGTTTTTTCCATATGTTAGCCTTCTTTCTCATTTTCTTTTCTCTGTTTCAGCATTTTTGTTTCTCCCCTATCCCGTCTGCCAAAATGAAAGTGATGAGATAGTTAATATCAGTATGTAAAGCATCACAAACTTGCATGAGTCTAACATTCAAAGGAGATGAATAGAGCAGGATAAATTATATTTATTTCTCTTCAAACAATTGTCTCAGCCTGCCTGTTTTACAAGCTCCAGAATACAACAGGATAGTGGTTTACCGAGCATACCCTTGAAGACTATCCCATAATCACAACAGATCGCAACAGAAACTCAACAATCATAAGAGAAGGTGAGAGCTAATTTTCAGGTGTGCTAAGCAGCAGTGGACCCAAAGACATCACTCCCTGACCTTGAGAAAAGTATGTCCTGGTTTCGGCTGGGATAGAGTTAATTTTCTTCCTAGTAGCTGGTATAGGGCTGTGTTTTGGAGTTAGCATGAGAATAACGTGGTAACACACTGATGTTTTAATTGTTGGTAAGCCGTGTTTATACTAAGTCAAGGACTTTTCAGCTTCCCATACTCTACGAGCGAGGAGGTGCACAAGAAGCTGGGAAGGAGCATAGTCAGGACAGCTAACCCAAACTGGCCAAAGGGATATTCCATACTATATGATGTCATACTCAGTATATAAGCTGGGGGGAGTTGGCCAGGGGGCAGCGACTGCTGCTCGAGGACTGACTGGGCATCGGTCGGCAAATGGTGAGCAGTTGCATCACTTGTTTTTTTCTGCTTGTGTTATTTTTTTCTTCCCCTGGGTTTTGTTCCTCTCTTTCTCTTGTTGTTTTACTTTTCATTTCAATTTTTTAATTATTATTATTTATTTCAAGTATTAAACTGTTCTAATCTCAACCCACAAGTTTTCTTACTTTTGCGCTTCTGATTCTCTCCCCCATCTCACCGGGAGTGGAGGGTGAGTGAGCCTCTGTGTGGTGCTTAGTTACCGACTGGGGTTAAACCACGACAAAGTACTAGCTCAATTCCTCTGGCCTTTGTAACATTATTTTTAAAGGATATTGACAGCTTCAAGAGAAAAGTGTACTAGAACTGTAAAGAATTAGTAATTAATAATCACAAAGGGCTGAAGAAGTTTGTATTTCAATCCTCGGAGACAGACCTTGCAGTTCAAATCAATATCAGAATGTCCTCATCACACTTCTCTCTGCATTAGCAAGTTGAGAGGGATTTTTATGATAAAGCCTGATCTTGCCATCAGCCTGTCTTTGCATGCAGGAATCATTATCATGGCTTCTTCTGCATTCTACCAAGACGCAAAATGAAAAAACCAAGCACAATGAAAGCAAAAGGCAGCCCACCTTGAACCAAGGCAACATTGTGTTGCAAGGCAGTCCTTAGCAACCTGAAGCCAAACAGAGCCCCTTTGTGTTAACAGAGAGTAAACTGAAGCAAAGATGGTAGTGGCTTGTTTACAGAATCTCATCAGGTGCTTCTAGCAAAAAAAGAGCTTTGAAGATGGGTGGAAGACTTGCTGTTAAACAAGTGCAATGTAGCATTTTCAATCAATATATTTAATAATCTGCCTGTATCTCAAATTCTGTAAATATGACAAATACTAGTATCATGCAGGAGGAGCTTAAGTATTTTGGTTTCTTTAAATCTTCTCTCTTTTAGGACACAAGCTGCAACTAGCCTTATAAGCCACAGGTTTTGGCACAGAAGCCCATCTGTGGCATGTTTGAAGGCTTATTCAGTGAAAAAGCAGAACTAAAGCTTTATCACTAGATGGCAGTAGGGCTTATGACACAGATGTCTCTACCTGGTTTTCAGAGGCTGCTCTGAAAGTCCATGCCTACTCTGGAGAAACATTCACAGAAATTCAGACTGGTTTTAGAACCATCCCAGCGTGCTCACCAGTGGAGTCACAAGGATAATCCTGGGCACTAGAATCCTGCATTAATGGTGGATGCAACTGGTTTTTAAACTTTGTGCAAATTTTGTCAAAGCATTTTCTGTCTGAGGAACCAGAATATTGGGAAGGTGGCACCCTACCCAGTCCTTGAACTAAACATCCAAATTTTTAAGCATCCTGAGAATGATAAGTGATCTGTATATGTTACCAAACAGAGCCATTCAAAAATGTAAGTTTAGGTTAAGAGTGAAGTTTAAAAAAATAAACAATTGTCACTGTTTAGTATTTTTCCCCCTACTGCTTTCTCATCATTTAGGAGGAAAACAGCTGCTGTTTGGTACTATGAAGTAAAGAAACTTCCAAGTGGAAGTTCAGATTTTGAAGTGTTTTCCAGATTTTCCTTCTGATTCCAGAAGGAAGCTTTAAGAGAAATATGGCTTATTCCAGAGTTTAAGATAAAACCACAGCTGTTAACCACATAGTCTCATTTTCCCAGTTTTACATCAGTGTTGTTTGGTTAATAACAGCAAATTTATTGCTGACTGACTCAAGAATAAATAAAACCATTGAAGAGGGACACTACAGGCTAGATGTAATAAAAGCAGTTAATAGAACAAGCAGATAGATGCAAAGATCTGCTTGTTCTGGAGATGGTGAAGAAATGGCATGTGACATATATGTATTTTCTCTGCTACGAAAGTGTATTTATTTCTCCTGTTAAATGCATCTAAGGAAATATAAACAATTTCAGATTGTTGTAAAATATGCAATGAGATGTGACTGTGTATCATACACATCAAACATAGCTGAAGCCCAAAAAAGCACTTATTTGCAAAGAAAACTGGCTTTTCTTGTATTTCAAGAGAAGAAATGCATCCTTCTCTGCATCGCACATTTTCAAACTCTATCTGTTCTTGCACAATTAACCTGCATCAGTATTTTCAGTGTGGCACATTATAAATGCTGCACTAGTGTAAGAAAAATTCACTCAAATACTGGTTTCTCATGTCTGCCTTTGAGACTGTTTGAGACCAAATCCTTGTTTGCTTGGCTTACTGGGGTAGCAAATAGCTTATCACCGTCACCAGATAGCTGTCTGTTCCATCTAACTCTCCCTTCAGGTGAGCTGCAGGAGAAGAGAATAGAGGAAAAGCTTGAGACAGTGAAGGAGATGGGAGGGAACTAGTAAACATGATTTTAAAATATAAGAAAAAGTCAACTGCAAAACAGATGTGCCTTAACAGATGTCCCCTTAACAGAGATTCAGGAACTACAGCTGAAGGGATCCTTTGGAATAGCAGAATTTAACTGTGCGTGGGGTTTATGTACGCAACTATAGTGGCAGGCTTTACAAGTGCAATAGATGGAGGTTAATACACTTCAGGAAAATCGGTGGATATACAAGGCAATGTGGTGGAGAAACCATTATATCTAAAAGATGGCGGGGTGTCTACTGTTTTAACAGACAGCAGTGAATCAGGAGTTCTGGCTATTAATCCCATCTCATATGACCTGGGGCAAACTACATAATCTGTGTTTAAAATACAGTACTATTGCTTTAATGATGGAGGGCTGGGGAGCAGCAGTCTGGAAAGCCGGATTCATAATAAAGTATGCTGTGTTTATTCCAAGCATACTGAACTCTGAGTAACCCTTGCAGTAGAAGGAGTTCCCCTGGCAGGCCAAGTGGGGAATTTGGCCTTTCTTTAGCTCTGCAGCTTTGTGTATTTGCTTCAGTAACCATTGATGCTACAGATACAGAGATGTTGACATTACAAATGTAAAGATGCATGAAAATAAGGAAGTTGTGAAATTTCAGTATCTTAAGGAAAAAAAAAAGTTTTTTTAATGTCTTCCATGTTGGAAATAAGAAAACATCGGGTTGGCATTTTCAGTAGAAACAGTGTTTCAAAAATCAAAAGATGTATTTCAATTTATTGGAATGACCTAGAAAGTGTTCTTTTGAGACATACAAAACACATATCTGTATTTCTAAATGGGGAATTGTCTTATTGAAGCTGAAAGTTAACCCCTTGCTCAGCACCCATTGCTAGCCTGCATTTTTCATCATATGTATCATGGAGTAAACTCTGCAATATATTAAAGAAAATGCTCTGAATACTAGAGGTAAAAGGTGAAGGGAGTAGAATTGCTATTAAGGTACAGTTATTAAAAGGCACTTGTATATAATGCATTAATGGATTTGAAAACAAACATTTCAGATGTTTTAAAAATGTGTTTGTTTTATAGCAAATTAAAAATAAATATTTGTGTTTTTTTCCAGTACTAACTGTGATTAAAAAAAAAAAATCCAGAAGCAGCATGGTATGTAAAAAAATTATTCCAAAAAAAAAAGCAACTTTTTTATATGTAAACTGTATATAAAATAGCATGTTGAACAGAGATAATGTAATTCAGCATCTACACTGCAAGTTAGAAGTATTTTCTAAGGAGGCAGGTTTAGTTATACATTTGATAAAACTATGTTGGCCGTGGATATGGGAGCAAGACTAGTGCTGGGGTTATTTGAGACCCTTACATGTCTCTCTGGTCTGCTGTCACACTCTTTCAGCACATTTCCTTAAAATAAAGGAAAAACAAGGAAAAGACAGAAGCTTTTAATGTCTTTGTTCTTCTTGAAACAGTAATTAAAACTAACAAGTTTTTCTTTAAATAGTATAAGGCAGAAACAGAGACAAGTGGAAAAATCATACGTCCCTGTGCTTCAAAATGTGGTCATTTTTTTAAACGACTCATTACCAACATGAAGAAATCTTTTGTGTTAAATAAATATGACACACAGTTCTGCAAAATCCTGAACACCTCCAATTCCTGTTAGATTCTCAATTAAGACAACAAAATACATCATCTTGCAAGACTAAATAGTAGACTTTTATTAAGTAGATAATGTTTGCTGTTAAAAGTCCATCATTTCCTTCCTTATTATCCATAGGCGACACACCAGTAGCCTATGCTTAATAAACCAATAATGTGAGTAAAATTGAGAAAGGCAAATAATTTGTGGATAGTCTCCTTTTTTTAAAGAACTTTCCATTTTCAATGTTCCTTATATTATATCTCTGTAGATTTTGAAAACTTCTCTCTTCTGTATGGCAGATAGCACTTCAAAACTGATTTATTGCTTTATAACATGATTTGTTTGGGAGGAAGCAGAGCAGCTCTTGGCAGAATTTCTACAGACAGAGTAAGTTAAAACATGGTGTTACATATTGTTCTTTATTGACTTCAGGAAACTTAGTTAAAGGCAAGCTCTGTGCAGCATTTCTCCAAGAAAGCCTAAATCAACATCATGTACACTAAACCATCAGTTGCTTAGTTTCTTAGATGGAGCAAAGCATTCTGTGATTATTACGGTGGAGTGAATGCTGCCTGCTAGAATGCAATCATGGGGTGCTGCAGAAGAGGTATGTGAGAAGTAGGGATAACACTGCAAAATATGCAAGTCAGTTCAGTGCATATGAAAATGCAAAGCTCTAGGACTGGTTTCAGCAAGTTGTCCAGCTATCATGAGAGGCCTGCTGCCAACAGTGTCATGCAGAACTCCAGTTTATACTGCAGAAGCAGGGTAAGTTCCTGAAACACCCGAGTCCTGGTTTTATCCCATGTTCATCCTGCTGTCTTCTAAGCCTAACTTGAATAAATTACCATGCAAATTTTGTGGGTAACTGTAGCTATAGAGCGGAGGCTTCCAGAGCATGATACCTTCCAAATACATCGTGGCTAAGAAAGAATTTGATTTTTTTTTCTTGGTGGTAGTGCTGGTGTGTGGTGGTGACAGCCTGTTGCATTCAGTTACCTTCCCTGCTATCAGTTCCCACTGGTTTTAAATGCAGGTACAGTGCACATTCATTTTATATTGGTACATACTTTTCTTCCCCACTTTTGGTGGTGACTGAGGATTGCGTAGACGACCACAGCCATGTGACAGAAGTCTCCAAATTAGACTAGATTACCTTGAAGATAAGCTCCCATTTGGAGCTATGTTTTCCTGATGTGTCAGCAAGTACAATCATATAGACACTATCAAGTGATGAAATCTTTACAACACATCACATGACTTATGTAGATAAAGGGGAGATGACTATTGGTTTCTGGTCAGAAAAGTCCGAAAGAATAGTTCCCTATCTTTAGGGATGTCAGTTACTATTAGAACTATAGTTACTTTCTGTTAGGGACCTCTAGTATGGAACAAAGGAGTATATAGAGGTAGTATCTTTAACTCAGTTTGCATTTACCAGAAGACTCTGAAGATAAGGTTGATATCTTTCATTTTAGCGACTTTTAAAAAATTGTCTGTATTAGACTAAAACCATTGAGGTTTCAAAATGTTCCATAGTGGCTCTTAATCTAAAGATGATATTTCAAAGAAATGTTAATAGTTTTGTGTAAGCCAGATTGATAGTAGCCAAAATTAGTTTTACTGTGCATTTTCAGATTACATGAGTCAAAAGTGGCATAACAAAAAATCCTCAAGTCTTCTGTTGTAGTCATTACTAAAACTTAAAAATCAAGATAGCTTCCTATTTCTGCTATCAGTCCCCGTTACCATTGAATTGGATGCAATTGATAATACTAGTATAAGATAACTAATTAAAGGGAAGAATCCTGAAGAAAGAAAAGAACAATTAGATTCACAAGAAGTTGCTGGTATCAATCTTACTGTAAAACCAAAACATTTTAGTATGTCTGTTAATGATCTTGGTTTAAAAGGTGGGGAGTATACTAATGAAGCTTGTTGTTGAGCTGGAGAATGTTACAGGTCCCAGTCACCTCCGCTCCAAAAACGTTATGTGAAATTGGGGTAAGTGAAGAGGAATACTTGGATGATAAGAGGAAGAAAAAGTCTCTCATTTCAGAAGTTCTAACAGAGTTTGGCATGGCTTAGCCCAATTTATTTACTCTAGCAAAAAAGAGGACGTAACTGCTCTTTAAAGCACTTTGGGGTAAACTCAGAGAAAGAAGTTCTACTTAAGAGAAGGGACAATGCTGGCACAAGTACAAACACACTTAGAATAACCATGCATTAATTTAAACTAGAAATTAAAAGAAGATTTTTACATACTAGGAAGTAAACTGCCTGCTAGAGTAACAAAGACAAGAAATTGTATAGAGTGCTATCAATTCTAGAAGAGACTGAAATGATAATAGAGATGTCCCTCCCAGTTCTTTGTTTTGGTGCTTCTGAGTCCAGGAGTGCTGATTTGATTTACTTGGGTGTTGGACTCTGAAGAGACAATAGGAAATAATGAGTTCTGAGGCTTTGTACTGAGCCTTCAGCTTGCAGAAAATTTATTCAGCGAACCTGAACTAGGCACACATCACTAGCTCAGTTAGCATGAGCATAATTCTGCTTTTCCTTTCCAGGACTTTGTTCATGATTATGAGTTTGGACTTCTTTTTTCTTTTAATATAGGACATAAAGTATAATTCAGACCATGATTACAGTGAGCTTTTTTCAGTGGCATAGCCACTCTGTGTCAATATTCCAGCAGCTGCTTATTCCCTTCTCCATGCCAATGCTTGCATTATGGCAGTACAGTTGTTTGTATGATCATGTGAAGAACTGGCTCAGAGCACTGATCCAGCTGAAAAATACCTTTTCATTTTATCTTCGGTATTTTTAAATCAAATCAGGCCCTTGCTCTGGTTGCTACATTACTGCATAAACGTACTGCCAGCACAAAGCAGGAGGTGGCTCAAGAACAGCTAGGAATCACTTGAGCAGTTTATGCAGCACTGTCATATCCTCAGGCTGCTGGCAATGGCTCTGTGGTTTGCAGTCACCGCTAGGCCAATGAAAGGGTTACGCGTTGTTGATGATGACGGTGCCATTCATCTTCCCCTCTTATCTCTTGTACCTCCTGTTCTACTGGCAGGACCTAACCATGCAATTGAGACAGTTCAGAGAACCAAATCAGCTGAAAAGTGATGAACCCACCTGAAAACCAAACACTTCTGTTTTCGTGTGTTTTCGTGTGTTTTCTTGTTTTCTTTCTTTTTAGTTGCCCAAGCCAGACCTCAGCAGTCCCATTGAGGTAGCACTCAGAGATCAGGAACACCAGTCAGGGGCAGCAGAACCAAACAGTTCTTACAGAAGCTATGCCAGCTGGTACAGCTTGAATGAATCACTTAATTATCTTGCTCTCTGGAAACTACTTTTCTGTAGATCCAAACAGACTAAAAGTTTTCCTGATAGAGTGTTTTGGCAGGAAATAATCAAATTTCCTTTTAAGGAGTCCCAAAAATACTGGATTTTTGGAAGATCTGTGCCTTCCTCCCCTGCAAATGTTTCTATCTCCCAGCTTCTGCTAGGATCCTTTCTTTCCTGTTTTTGTTAGGCAGATCCTACCCATCAGAATGTCACATCTGGGACAAGGACAGAGTCTGTACTGTGTCACCTGTAGAAGTCCTGTAGAGCTGGCTGGTGCATTTCTGTTAAATATTTGGACTCTGTACAAGTGTTAGCTTTTCAATAATTCAGCCACATCTTGTTGGTAATTACCTTTCTACTGCTTATGAGTTTAGAATAGTAACACCTAGTACTATACTAAATGGATACTTAATAAGGCAACATTATAATAGGACTCCCATGGAATTACACATTACATTAACACCAAATGAGTTCATTCTGAATTCATTATGAATGATTAGTCCGAATACCAAAGGAATTAATAATCATTAGCTATTTACTATGGAGAGTTGCTGAATAATTGCTAGATACAGCTGTTTTAAGAATTTACAAGCTTTCCTGATTAAGTTTCATTCTGAAAGAATCATTAAGTGTAACTTTCTTTTCACTGGAGAGTTCCTACTTTTATTCTGAATCTGTACTTCTTGTTCAATTGCATTCCAGTTCTAAAAGTGCTTCAGAGATAGTCACTAGTTCATTCACTAATGGAATTACTTTCCTTATCTCCATTTTGTCTTCGAGTGTGTCTCACTCAGTTGGCTTTATACAACACATCTGAAAGGTTAATAAACTTTAAAGCATGCTGGGAGACATTCAAGGACAGGGTGAGTCCAACATGACAAAAAGAATGCAAAAGCGTTATATTTATGACTTTATGGCAAGTAAATTCTGAAAGTAAAGATATCCAAGGCCTTTGATTTGGTTCCTGAAAATTCCCTCTGTTCCTACTAGCATTTGAAGACTCGGCTGTTTTGCATATGAGAGGTAGCTGATTTGGGAGACAGAGGGAATTAACTGCTTGCTTTAGATGAACTTTTCCTTTGGGTATAAGCTTCCACAAGAGCTTTACTTCTTTGACAACTTATTCATGCTAACTGTCTACAACAGCTACACAGTTGCAACTCACGTCCTCCTGATAAATTCAAATGCAGTGTTGAGCCTTTCTACATAACTTCTCATTGTAACCAGTAGTTTGATTCCTACCCATAGTCCTGACAATATACATGCAAATATGAGATTTACTATGTGTTGATGTTAGATCACTGACTCAGGTTTCAAAGTTAGGTAAGCACAACCCACTCAGTGAGACAAATTCAGTGTAAAAAGCCTGTGTACCTTAGACCTCACGGAATAAGGTTATGCCATTTCCTTGCATTCTGTCTGCAGACAGTGCTGCTCCATCTAAGCATGCGCTCCTTTATTTGTGTTTCTCTGTGACAGCTGAATCCACTCAGTGGGTTTCACAAATGCCAGTCTGCCACAAATAGCATTTGCACATAAAGTTAGATTCAATAAATTGTGTTGAAGTATTAGTTCAACTGTAGATGATTCCCACTGAATTCAGGGGAGCCAGCATTTGGCCTCTGATCTATAGTGTTTAATTAAATCTGTATGAAGCAGTCCTGTGTCTTGTTGATTGCCAAGATAGCAAAACAAATGTATTTGTGTTTAAGTAAAGTCTGATACTGTATGATATTTCAGTGATTGATAAACCAATGCTTAGGAAATCATCTTCATTTAGAACTATGTCCCAAAATGAAACATATGAAGGTAATTGCTTGTGTAAGTACTGATACATTTAACATGGCTCTTACCGAGCTGATTATAACCAGCTCAGGGGGGAATTTTTTTTTTTTTTACAGTTAGAGAACGAGGGGATCCGCAGTTCACCTTGGAGATCCATCTGTGGCACGGGGCTGGTTGCAAACCCTGGCATGCTCTAACTGGAGTCAGGGGTTCACATAGGTGGGGGAGGCTCAGTGTGGGACGTGCTGCCTGGCATACGGGCCCTGACAGTTGGCCACCAGATGGCAGACAGAGTCTCCTATAGAATAATGATATTTTCTTTGACCTACATAAAGAACAGCTGTATCTTTCTCCATTGAAAATTATAGATAGGGCCAAGTACACTGAAGATAATGGCCACTTTCTGAAAGCTGTTTTCAGCTTCTACACCTGAAGCTTTTTATTCTTTTGCCTTTCTCTGTTACGGTTCTCACCTTGTGCCAGGGAAATATCTTTTATTTTTCCACTGGTCTCGGTTATAGCTGTTAATTCAGTTGGATTTGAACTGAGTTCTGTTAAGCAGAAGTATAACATAACCAAGGTTGTCTGCAGCAGTGTGCAGGCTCTACATTGTAGTAGTTGGAATAGACTAAATACACATAATGTATTTAAATATGTGTATTCATAGACATAGATAATTTTGTTTTAATTTATTCTTTTTTTTACTAGATAATTCTGGAGTTCTGTGCACCATTTAGTTTAATGCCCAGCCCACTAACGATGAAGCAGTGCAGTAGAGGTATGCAAAAGCAACATCACTTGCTCACAGCTCTGAAGAGGCAGGAAAATCAGGAATATTGTAAATGCAAAGTGTAAGGTCATTAAATGGATACTGGTTTTAGCTGAAACTGAAGAGATGGGGACTTGGATGACTAACCTTAGCAACTGTGCAAGTAACCGTAACTTCAGTGAAGTCAGAGGGCCTCCATTCCTTTATTCTTGGAATAAACGTCCTGACTCAGTGTTTGGAAGACTACTTAATGAAATTCTTCATTCTCCAATACGCTATCGAATTTCATTACATTTTATAACAAAAAAGGCAGGAATGAAAATAAGGATTTATTTCAGAATAAGTAAGCAGAAACATGAGTGCAAATTCACAATGCACATTAAAAACTCCTCTGCACAGACAGGTACAGATGATGGCACGTTTGCTCAAAACATTCTAAACTGATTCTGATCCTGAACAGCCAGGCAGAGCAAGCACATTTATTAACATTGCGTAGCTTTACCTTTATTGTTTGGATGAACGTTTGTAACCTGCTCTGGAACTCTTACGTACAGTGTAGCATACAACTCCCTGGACGTGAGTAAACTCATACTTAGTGTGTGGCAAGAGTGACCCACCCAGTCAAATAGTTTTTCATTGCTAATTTACTGTACTACACGCTGGCTCTATGCCCACCACTTTCCCACTGCAGGCAAACTCTTAAGTATCATATAGTTGTGTAGATGTCAGCATTTTTATATCACATCACAAGAAAGCTATCAATAGAATTTGATCTTTAGAGGGAGAGAACATAAAAGCTGAAGTACTGTTCATACAATCTGATTATCTTTTTCCTGCTTCACAGAACTGTGGCATTTTTCTTATCCAGTTTGATCTATCTTCCAAGGTCCCTGTGGTGTTACTATGCCAGTGGCGTTGTCCCCCAATAAGTTTTATGTAAACAGCAGAGTTTATGGCTTGAGTTCATTTACCTGCTTCACAGGGTTGTGCATGTCTCTGGAACACTGAGAGCCTAGTGCAAGACAGGGGCCTTCAGTGCTCAGCTAACCTGAGGACAGTCTCACCAGTCACCCACTCTCCAAAAGCACAGTTGGGGCTGGACATTGGTTATCTTTCAGTATACACAGAGCCACATGGAGATGGCAAGAATCTTATCTAGGGACTTGCTCAGCCATTTGTGCTAAGCAGCTGTAAAGATTCTCACAGCCCATCAGTGGAGCAAGTGTAAAACTCCCTGGGTGACTGTAAGTAAATGGTCGCTCAGAGCTCTCGTTGTTTGCTTCTAAGGGCTTGTTTATTATAAGAATGTTTAAATTAATGTGCCATCCTGTGGACACTGTGTTAATGCCTGGACTTAGGATTTCTTACTGGCTGCATCATCTATTCATTATATGAGAAGCTCTGATAAGTCACTTTGTCTCAGTGTTTCAGCTTTCTCATGTATGAAATAAGCTCGATGATACTTTCCTCTAAATGGTCTGTGTATGACTGAAATTACTAGGGGTTTTGCCTCTATTAATGGCATAGAGTTTACACTGTTGTAGCTTAACTGGTATCTACTTAGCTTTACCATAGCAATAAGAACTGAGGCTTCAATGTATGTGCAACCACTTTATTGTTTTCCATTCTAATGCTGTTTTTCTTTATGTAGATAGGGCCTAAGCATCTGGGTCCAGCTGATAAAGAAAGTTTCCTTTTCAATTGTCTGCTCCTGCACAATTGGTGATTGAGTTCAGCAATCTTGGGATTAAGCTAAAGGAGTTTTAATTAAAGAACTAAGTGTCAAATATGGTTGTGGGATAGTCAGAATCATTGTACAGACACTTTAAAATCAAAAGTGCAAAGGAAACACTGGCAGTGAAACAAGTTTCTCTGTTCCTTCCCTGAATCTTATGTATTTGTAATTGATATAGAAACTCCCAGTTTTGTACTTTTCTCCCATACTCCTGTATTTTGAATGCTAATCACAGGACACGGAGAATGTTCACAGAGGGAAGGTATATGGCTCTCTTCTATTTCAAATATGGAGACATCCTTTTAATTGCATGCAGACAGCAGATGGTATAGCTTTTGTGGCGTCATGAACTCCAGCACAATATAGTCAGCCACTGCACAGCATGGTACAATTTAAAGCTGAGTAAATATGGGGAGAGTGAAGGGTTAGGGGTGGGAAGGCAGTAATTCCTGGGGCATTTGTTCCTTTTTTATTTACAAATTGACCATGATTTTGTTATGCTTCACTCTTGTTCACTTTCTACATCTGTTCTGGAAAACTGCTTTCCTGCCAGGAACATACACACAAACAAATAGTTTTAAAAGGGTTGTTGTCAACTTCAAAAAACACATTTCCATTTGAAAGATTTATGTTTTCTTTCATAAGAAGATGTAAGATTTTGAAGTTACATTCTCTCAGACTTCAGAAGAGGAAGTAGGTAAAAAAATCCCCAGAAATAATATAAATTCCCAGCTAATAAACATGAGGTAAGCTTTTTTCCAGTCCACAGGTATAATCTCTCACAAAAGTGACTCGGAATTTTCTGAAGCTTTTTCTGGTCAGAAAATTCTTTTCCATTAGAAGTCCCCTTCTCGCCTGATTCAGACTTTTCACTCATCAGTCAGTGTGTTATTCTGGAATCCCTCTCATTTTTCCCCTGTAAGGAAAAGTTTTCAAACTGCAAAAATTTTCCTAAGACAGGAGATGTTTTCCTATTCAAACCTTATATACCCTGCATATTCTGTAATTGGTTTAAAGGCTGTATAACTTACGGACAGCAGAGGCTTTGCAATAAAAGCAAGCAGCTTAGTAAGTAAAATAAAAAATTAATACAAATTAGAGAGTATTTTTTTCATTGAGCTGCAGCATACCCTGACAAGTAACATGCCATTAAATATATATGTATATATAGCAAATATATTTAAGTGTAATAAAACCTTAAATCCCCCTGACAGATACTAATTTAGGAAGTTATTGTGCACACTGGTGTGCTGTGACAAAACAGTTGGGTACAGGCTGTCTTATTTCTAGCTCCTCTTGAATTTAATGCTGGTATGACATAATCTACATCCAGTCCCGAATCTGTGAGGCTGCATCAAGACACAGCCGGTATGTGACATAGGAGAGAGGACCCGCAGGAGGCAGGACTCGCTAAGAGGCACCATTCTGTCTCAACTCAGAAGAACAGCTTGCAAACCACACTGTGCTCTCCAACGCGCAGGATTTAGAGCACAGGCTGAGGGAGTGTACAACTGACTGTGTGAACTCAAAGACAATGTTATTGGTAAAAAAACTGTTAGATGTGGCAATGCTTCTAATTTGTATAGCTTTACAGTAATGACACACCATGATTTATGATATTTAACATTTTACTGAAGTTTCATCCCATTACTGAAGTTGTCTCATTCTGTGACAGAGTGGAGTATGGATAAGTCTATGAATTAGAAATACAGAAATGGTTACATAGAATACATTAATTTGAAAGTATACCAAGGAGAGCAGTGGTGAAGTTTAGTGGACCTTTATTTTCCATGTCTTTAATCCCCCGCTGTTCCTGTTCTTCTGATCAGTTTCTTGACTTTAAATAGACATGTTCTTGCATTAGCATGTGGGATTAAATGAATTACATTTAAGAAATGAGACCCACTTTGCATACAGCAAAACTTGTTGAATGCTGTTATGTATTTCTCCAGACTTTCATAAAACTGGGGAAAAATAGATTTTCTGTTCCTTCCCAAATTTATTACTTTAATTAAATAAACATTTCATATGTGTCATATTTCATTTAATTAAATAACCATTTTCATATAAATCCTAGGAATGTTTTTGTTCAGATTAAAAATTGTTGGTCTGTATCCTCAGCCAGTGGAGCTATGCCAATACACAGCAGCTGGGAATTTCCTACCCTGCTATCTGTGTGTGGCAATGGATTCATTAGGCATAGGACACCTCCTGTATGCATTCTAAATTACCCAGCAGACTCCCTGACTTTTAACATATGGTTATCTTACATAAATCAGAGCTCTGCTTTTCCAAAACAAGTATATTTTTTGTACTTTGTGCAAACACTTGCTAAGCAATACAAAGCACTATTTGTCTCTTGATATTAAATAAGGTATGGGAACATCGTGCCACGGACTAATCAAATGTCCTTTACATCCAAGTAGTGTAAAATATTTCATAATTCTTTTTTCTGTTTGGAGATAAGGTAAGACGTGCAGGTGCAGTAATTTACCCAGAATCTTGTCATTGCCCATATCCTATGAGAATTACTTAGGAATCTGTGCAGCTCGTTTCTTATTTTCATATTTTAACTAATATAGGGTATGCTTCCAAATAGAGCAAGGCTATGATCTCAGGACACTGCTTTTTCTCTCTGTTTCATTATAACATATTTTACCATTATTCCATCCTGAATGCAAAATCAGTAGAATCTTGAAAGTAAAAATATATCACTTTGTTTAAATATGCACTAAAATGAAAACTGAGCTTTTGTCCTTGATTTCTGCTGATCTCCAGATTATTATCAAGGATGTATAATTGAATTATAAACTTGATTTTCATACAGGTCAATGGCATCCATGCTAGTGACTCACACAGATCATAAAAGTATATTTCCAAGGGGTGTGGGTATAGGTGGGCTGAACAGCTTGTGCTGGTTTATAAAAACGAGGGCCTCAAGCCATCTGCACTTATCCATTCTTCTTTGTTCCAGCTGCTATTCTGCTCTACCAACCACATCACCACGGCAACATGGCATTCGCAGGCAAATATGAATTCGAAGGCGATGAGAACTATGATGACTTTGTGACGAAGATCGGTAAGTATGTCTTGGGCTGTAAGTCTTAAAGGTTATAAATTAGTTAAAAATACTTTTTTAAAAAGAAGGTTTTTTACTGAAATGTGCTGAGATCAACAGGGGCTAAGACTGGTAGGAGTGCTCTGCACTTCAGCGAGGAGATTCAGTTTTCATTCTTGTAAGAAGCACTGTCAGCTGCACGAAATAGTCCTGTTCTACAGAAGCAGTATTCCTTTTCAGTGGCAGCAGAATGAAGAGCCAAGATGTTTGCAGTATGATGATTGTGAGGGTCACTTTTTCTGTTCTTAGTATTCATCAGTGGGAATATAAATTTAGTATGAAAATGCTTGTCAAAATCTTACACAGGAACAGGTTTCTGTGAATGCTTTCAGAAGACCATGCAAACCTGTTTCAGAGATTACCCTGTAAAAGTTCTTAGGGACACTATGATCTGCGCTCATAAGTTCAGTGCTTCTGTTTATTTAGTTAAAAAGCAATAGCAAATAGTAAATAGGTATGTGCAGCTATATAGCAAAGGCACAACTTCATACACATTAAATTCCATGCATCTGCACGTGTAGATTAAGTAGAAGGGAATATTCATATATATACTTTGTATCTATACATTTATTCTGTGTATCGTTTCTCAAGGAAAAGACTGCAAGACCAAAGCTTATTATTTTAGCAAATGCATTGATATACCTATAATCTTCCTTTATACCGGTAATTTAAACTCAGAGCTTTGATACTGCTGTAAAAAAAAAAAGAAAAAAAACCCCAACAAATCAGATGCTTGGACATCAATGTCCGAGAACAAACATACCATTAGTATGCTTCAATTCAAATACAGCTGATAGGCTATTAAATTTGATAAACTGTATATTTCTATTGATACAGGTCTCTCCAGTGACAAGATTGAAATGGGAAGAAATTGCAAAATAGTCACTGAGGTGGTGCAGAATGGAAATGACTTCACCTGGACACAGCATTTCCCAGGAGGCCGCACCACAACCAACACATTCACAATTGGCAAGGAAGCAGACATGGAGACAATGGGTGGTAAAAAGTTCAAGGTAAATTAATTTAAGTTCTACACTGTCTCAGTTGTTAATTCAGGGTAAAAATCAAATCTGTCTCAGGAACATCTTCCTTAAATTGTTTTTCTCATCTGTCATAGCTTAGAAACATATAATTTCTCCCCCATTTCTTGATGCCCCTAGCAAAATACCTAAATCTGATTTCAAAGAGAGCTAGAGCTTCAGACCTGCATGTACTAATAAAGAACGAAGGTAGAGTGTCAAGCATCTACTAGTGTCACAGCTCAAGCAAACATAATGCTCATTAAAACTCTAAAGAGCTAGTTGGCAGCTGTGTCATTGCCCAGCACCATACAGCAACTGCAACACACTCTGAGGGGAGTGCTATGGTCCCTAGCTCTGCCTATGCCTGTCAGCAGTGCTCACCTTTTGAAGTCACCTGTACCTTAAATAAAAGACTGTGTAAAGTGACGGGAAAAAAAAAATTTCCGTATTCTCCTTGCTGTTGGAAGTACAGAGCAACTTGCAACTTAAGCAGCCTCTAGCGAGATGGAAGATTACACAATATTGATCTGCTCCTGTCATGGACAAAATCTGGATACAAAACCTGCTGTAAAATGGTTGCTTTACTTACCTTATTCATTTCTTATCTATTTAAAGGCATAAGACAGTTTGGGACAGCTAAACTCTTCATTTGTGAGCTGTCCAGAACCCTACAATAGATTATTATATAAATGCTTTATACATATTGAAGAGACAGGAAAACCAGCAATTGCATCAGGGAGCTGTGACAAATAGCAAGAGAATAGCAATAGCATTGCATGATTTCCAGAATGCTTTTTTAGTCACACCTTTCGAATTACGAGAGGGAAAAAAAACATGTGTTTGGCTTTGAGAAATCTTTGTGAAACCTAACAGATAGAATAAGACACAATTCTACTTCGTCAATTTATTGCAAACTTAACAATTTTGAAATACAATGAACTCCATTCTCTTCTTTTTGGCCCTGGGCACTTCAGCAGTCCAAAGCCTACTAAGTAGCCAAAGATGGAGGCAAAGTAAATGACTCCCAGCAGAGAAAACGCTGCCTTTTAGTATAGCGTCACTAAACAATACATAAACTAGCAAGATGGTTTCCTTGTATCTGGAAAAAATGTTCACTCATCTCTTCATTTTCCAAATTACTTTTTTCTCCTCTAAATATGACTGGCTCATCTGTTTTTATTACTAAAAGCATAGGCAAGACTGACTAGTTATACAGACAAGACTGATTTTGTGATGGAAATACATATCTAGTTTCGGCGGTCAGCTGAGCTGTTGTAGTATTTGTGATCTTCATAGTAGCATCCTGGCATACTTCTTCCATACAGAAGCAGCTCCTATATCAATTGGCACATATTATGGTATAAAGGTGTGACTGCAGACTGTGCAGTCACGTTCACCTATACTTAAAAAAGCGAGATGAATTCTAGTGTAGTTAGAGGTATGAAACTCAGGATCTAGGGTGAAGATTCACATCATTTGTCCACAGTGGCTTTCATGCTGCTTGCAGGCATGTTATTAGTATCTGAGAATGCTACTTCAAAATTAACTCATACAGTCACACCTTTTACTTCACTGTTTAAACGAGAGAACCACATAAAACATTGAGGACTGAATGAGAAGCATAGTCTGTAGTCAGATCATTTTTAGAGCTATGAAGGAATATTGTCTGATTTATTGTGTAGATATGGAATTTGCATGTATTGCTAGATGAACATTTTCCTATTTAAATTGTGAACATTTAAGAACTAAAGCACAAGGATTTTAGTCTTGTTCATAAAGCTGCATGTGTAATACACAACTACTTTTTTAAGAGTAAAAACTTTAAGCATCAGGTGTACAGATGTTTACAGTGTATCTGATAATATAAATGCCAATAACCCCAGGGAACATTAAACCTTTCTCTATTACTCATTAAACCTTACTCTATTACAGGCAACTGTTAAAATGGAAGATGGGAAAATAGTAGCTGATTTTCCCAACTATCGTCATACTGCAGAGATTTGTGGAGGAAAGCTAGTAGAGGTGAGTTCTCAAATATCCAGATTATTTTATTAAAAAAAACCAACCAACCAAACAAAACCAAACCTTCAGAGCAGCAGGCTTAAAATTTTGAGTTTAGAAAAAAATCTTTAGATAAAATAAAGCAAAACTATTAAATAAATATTTCTTCTTCATTGTAGATAATCATCTACAATTTTGTGCAGGTTTAATCCAAAAATTCAATGAACAAACTTTTCGTCATATATTTTTGATAAATTTGAAATGCAGATCTTGTATCTTAGGCACAGATGCAGTTTTGTAGCTGTAAGACTGGAATGTTCAGACTGAAATATTCCCAGCTTGCCCTGTCTTTGACTGTATTCACTGTGCCTATGCCTCAAGAATAGAAAATAATACATGTAAAACTTTTTACCCACCACTTATATGTTTCTATAAAGTTACTAACTTTGTTTCATTCTTAGAAAACTGTCTAGCTGCAAGTCCTCACAGAATTTCTGTAGAACCCTATTTCTTTAGTCTTACCAAAGGAAAAAAAAAAACAAAACACAACACAAAAGAGGTGGTATTTCAAGTAGTATCCTATTTTATCAACAAAATGGCAACATACCTTTGGAAGATTACTGAAACTAGAATACTTATAGTAAAACTTGTAAAACAAATAGGATTGTCAAACATCATGATTTCTGAGTCTCAAAAATTTTCCTGAATTGACTTATGTCTGTGCCAGTTACATATGTCTGAGTGCATCTTCAACAGAGACTAACCAGAAGTAAGTTACTCTGTGAATCAAGAAAGGACACTTGCCCTCCCCAAAAGTAATAGTGTCAATCATTTATTGCTTTTGGAGAACAGTTCTCTCACTTGTCTAAAACCCTGATAACTTGGAGTTGATAAAGCCATGTCTAACGCAGGATACATTTAGGTTATCCCTAAACACCTGTTTAGAAGTTGTGCTACCTGTGTAAGAATATTTTTGCACTGTGTATTTCAGAGTTGACAAGGACATTCAGCTTATTTTCTAGATATGTCTTCTATCAAAGGGTAAATGTTGCTTCAGTAAAGGACAGGTTCTGTGAGCCAGTCAGCAGGTCTTTTCATTTGTGACACTGAAGCTCTAATTACATTGTTGAACAAAATTTTTTTGTTTCTTCTTTATTCCAGATTTCTGCTGCTTCTGGTGTAGTCTACAAAAGGACTAGCAAAAGGATTGCTTAAGGCAGTAAAGTCGGTCTCTTCCAGTGCACTGAAAAACAAACAATACAAATAAATAAAATAGAGTGCTGATTGTCTTTCCCTCTCTCTTTCTTTGTATTACAAATGTCGTGGTTTAACCTGGCAGGCAGCCAAATACCACGCAGCCGCTCGCTCACTCCCCCCGCCCCCCAGTGGGACGGGGAGAGAATCGGAAGGGTAAGAGTGAGAAAAAACTCGTGGGTTGAGATAAAGACAGTTTAATAGAACAGAAAAGGGAGAATAATGATAATAAATAATGATAGAATATACAAAATGAGTGATGCACAATGCAGTTGCTCACCACCCGCGCTGACCGATAACCAAGTAGCGATCGGCACTTCCTGGATCACGCCTACCCTTCATATACTGAGCATGACGTCACATGGTATGGAATACCCCATTGGCCAGCTGGGCTGGCTGTCCTGATTATGTTCCCTCCCATCTTGTGTACCTAGCTCAGTCAGTAGGCATGGGAGCTGTCCTTGGACTAGGAGGGCACTTAGCAACAACTGAAAACATCAGTGTGTTATCAACATTCTCCTCATACTAAATCCAAAACACAGCACTAGGAAGAAATTTAACCCTATCCCAGCCGAAACCAGGACAGTATCCACCCCTTATTCCATACCATTTACGTTATGCTTAGGTCTCACATTTTTCGATACCTTTCAATTAATCACCACTATCTTTTTTTATATATATACATATATAATACATATACATACATATATACATATAATACATATACATACATATATACACATAAATATATATAAATGTCCATTGAGTTCTTTTAGTCCACAACTTTGGGCTCCATCTGTCATAACAGTCTTTCAGGGCCAGAAGGATGGTGTGTGGTGTTGGGCTGTTGCATCCTGAAGCCAGTTCTCATTTCGATACTGCTGCACTCGTCCAGTTCTATCATCGTTGCACTTTGCTCGGTTTCATCGGAGTTAGTTCATTCTTCATTAATCTGGGTGATTTTCACTGCTATACCATTGATAGCAACCATAGAAATAATGATATACAATATCATATAACAATTGACATCATAAAATTCAGTTCATTGGCTATTTTCACCCAAAATCAAATCCCCTTGAGGTACACACCGGACTTGCCCATCCTTTCGCATCACCCACCAAGTGCACCCAGGTCCTTGAGCAAAAGCAATCCCATGGATGGGTTTTCCCTTGCCAGAGGCAGGAGTAACCCAGACTGTCTTCCCCAGCATATTTCTCATGTGCACGACAGGGACTTTATCTCCATCTACAGTACGTAAAAGTCTTGATTGGGCAGGGCCAGCTCGATTAACAGACCCCCTAGTGTTGACTAACCAGGTGGCTTTTGCTAAATGTGTATCCCAATGCTTGAATGTCCCACCACCCATTGCCCTCAGTGTTGTCTTTAACAGCCCGTTGTATCGTTCGATTTTCCCGGAGGCTGGTGCGTGGTAGGGGATGTGATAGACCCACTCAATGCCATGCTCTTTGGCCCAGGTGTCTATGAGGGTGTTTCGGAAATGAGTCCCGTTGTCTGACTCAATTCTTTCTGGGGTGCCATGTCGCCATAGGACTTGCTTTTCAAGACCCAGGATGGTGTTCCGGGCGGTGGCATGAGGCACAGGGTATGTTTCTAGCCAGCCGGTGGTTGCTTCCACCATGGTGAGCACATAGCGTTTGCCGTGGCGGGTTTGTGGGAGTGTGATATAATCAATCTGCCAGGCCTCCCCATATTTGTATTTCAACCATCGTCCCTCATACCAAAGAGGCTTTACTCGCTTGGCTTGTTTGATTGCAGCGCACGTTTCACATTCATGGATAACCTGTGCAATAGCGTCCATGGTTAAGTCCACCCCTCGATCACGAGCCCATCTATATGTTGCATCTCTTCCTTGATGGCCTGAGGCATCATGGGCCCACCGAGCTATAAATAATTCACCCTTATGTTGCCAGTCCAGATCCACCTGAGCCACTTCAATCTTAGCAGCCTGGTCCACCTGCTGGTTGTTTTGATGTTCTTCAGTGGCCCGACTCTTGGGTACGTGAGCATCTACGTGACGTACTTTTACAACCAGGTTCTCTACTCGGGCAGCAATATCTTGCCACAATGCGGCAGCCCAGATGGGTTTACCTCTGCGCTGCCAGTTGTTCTGCTTCCACTGCTGCAACCACCCCCACAGGGCATTTGCCACCATCCATGAGTCAGTATAGAGATAGAGTACTGGCCATTTTTCTCGTTCAGCAATGTCCAAGGCCAGCTGGATGGCTTTTACCTCTGCAAACTGGCTCGATTCACCTTCTCCTTCAGCAGTTTCTGCAACTTGGCGTATAGGACTCCATACAGCAGCTTTCCACCTCCGATGCTTTCCCACAAGGCGACAGGACCCATCAGTGAACAGGGCATATTGCTTCTCATTTTCTGGTAGTTTATTATACAGTGGGGCTTCTTCAGCACGTATCACCTCCTCCTCTGGGGATATTCCAAAATCTTTGCCTTCTGGCCAGTTCGTGATCACCTCCAAGATTCCTGGGCGACTGGGGTTTCCTATTCGGGCCCGTTGTGTGATCAGTGCGACCCACTTACTCCATGTAGCATCGGTTGCATGATGTGTAGAGGGGACGCTCCCTTTGAACATCCAGCCCAGCACTGGCAGTCGGGGTGCCAGGAGGAGCTGTGCTTCCGTACCAACCACTTCCGAAGCAGCTTGAACCCCTTCATATGCTGCCAATATCTCCTTCTCAGTTGGAGTGTAGCGGGCCTCCGATCCTCTGTATCCCCGACTCCAGAACCCTAAGGGTCGACCTCGAGTCTCCCCTGGTGCTTTCTGCCAGAGGCTCCAGGTAGGACCATTCTCCCCGGCTGCGGTGTAGAGCACATTCTTCACATCTTGTCCTGCCCGGACTGGCCCAAGGGCTACTGCATGAACTATCTCCTGTTTAATTTGTTCAAAGGCTTGTTGTTGCTCAGGGCCCCATTTGAAGTCGTTCTTCTTCCTGGTCACGTGATAGAGAGGGCTTACGATCTGACTGTAATTTGGAATATGCATTCTCCAAAAGCCCACAACGCCTAAGAAAGCTTGTGTTTCCCTTTTGCTAGTCGGTGGGGACATGGCTGTTATTTTGTTGATCACATCCATTGGGATCTGACGACGTCCATCTTGCCATTTTATTCCTAAAAACTGGATCTCCTGTGCAGGTCCCTTGACCTTACTTTGTTTTATGGCAAAACCAGCTTTCAGAAGGATTTGAATTATTCTCTCCCCTTTCTCAAAAACTTCTGCTGTGTTGCCCCACACGATGATGTCATCAATGTATTGCAAGTGTTCTGGAGCCTCACCCTGTTCCAGTGCGGTGTGGATCAGTCCATGGCAAATGGTAGGGCTGTGTTTCCACCCCTGGGGCAGTCGGTTCCAGGTGTACTGGACGTCCCTCCAAGTGAAAGCAAACTGTGGCCTGCACTCTGCAGCCAAAGGGATGGAGAAGAAGGCATTAGCAATGTCAATGGTGGCATACCACTTGGCTGCCTTTGACTCCAGTTCGTATTGAAGTTCTAGCATGTCCAGCACAGCAGCACAGAAGCAGCAGCGATGCCCTGGCCCTCTGCCAACCCAGGCGCATCCCCATTGCTGTTATCAGAACGTTCCCAGGCACAGCACAGTAAGACGATCAGCAGTGCAGCAGTACAGCAAGCAGCGAGAGCAAAAAAGCAGCCACTAACGAGCACAAGACTCTAATACACATTAAGGCAAGCAAGCCCCATGGCAAGTGCAAGAGCCTGCGAATTAATAGCTAAACAGCAGTAACAGCTATAAATTCAATCTAGCACATTCCAATCAAACCTGTCGTTATCTCGAACCCTTCGAGCCCCACGTTGGGCGCCAAAAAGGACTGTCGTGGTTTAACCTGGCAGGCAGCCAAATACCACGCAGCCGCTCGCTCACTCCCCCCGCCCCCCAGTGGGACGGGGAGAGAATCGGAAGGGTAAGAGTGAGAAAAAACTCGTGGGTTGAGATAAAGACAGTTTAATAGAACAGAAAAGGGAGAATAATGATAATAAATAATGATAGAATATACAAAATGAGTGATGCACAATGCAGTTGCTCACCACCCGCGCTGACCGATAACCAAGTAGCGATCGGCACTTCCTGGATCACGCCTACCCTTCATATACTGAGCATGACGTCACATGGTATGGAATACCCCATTAGCCAGCTGGGCTGGCTGTCCTGATTATGTTCCCTCCCATCTTGTGTACCTAGCTCAGTCAGTAGGCACGGGAGCTGTCCTTGGACTAGGAGGGCACTTAGCAACAACTGAAAACATCAGTGTGTTATCAACATTCTTCTCATACTAAATCCAAAACACAGCACTAGGAAGAAATTTAACCCTATCCCAGCCGAAACCAGGACAACAAACATGAAGAATTGTTTTTCAACATTATCATCATTATTTTCAACTGTTATCCTCAACATTAATGCTTACCCCATTCCTAAAGATCTGACAAATACTCAGAAAATCAGAACGCAAAATATCAGAAGATGCAACAAAGCACTTAATGATGCTGCTCCAGTCTAAGTATTTCAGGATATGATACATACTTGGTATATTCAAATGTTGTCTACCATCTACTTAATAGAAGCTCTGTTCAGCTTCTGACTAGAGAATAGGACAATACTCTGCCCAAAGCATACATCAAAATGCAAGACCTGATGAAAGTCTTTTGCCCTATTGCTGGTTGGAGGGCGGAAATTTAGGAGCTTGAAAACAAGAGAAAGTCAGTTTATCACTCATGAAGAGATATGCTTTTGTACTGCTGTCATGGTTTTCTCATTCTTGTCAGCGTCTCCTCGACCCAAATTCTTGGAGGACATTTAAGGTTTTACAGACAGATTCCTGCAGGAAAACTTGGAATGTCTTGTTTTCTCAGTGCAATCCTGTTATTTACATAAAGTGCATGTGACAACCTGTTTTCTTGAACACAGTAGGAATTAAATAAAACACAGGTTTTGGATTCACTGTTCTAAATCACTTCTGGCCAATACCCAGTCCACAAAGCTTTTCTCTTTTCAGACTCCTTTTTCCAGCTGTCTTGCCTTCTGAATCCACCTAGCTGCTTGCCCTCACAAGCTAATCAGTAACTAGCCAGGGCATGTGTCTTGTGTACGCAAAAGTTCATTTTCTAATAGACCTACGTACATGGCTGATAATCCCAATCATTTCAGGTATCTTGCATTAAAAAAAGGCTTTTAATTACTTTTTATATTTTTCCTCAATAGAGATTACTAAGCTTTCCAGCTGCAACAAGAGTTCATCCAGGCTCCATCACTTTACCCGAAACAGGCTGCAGATGTCTTATGACCAGGTGTTGCTCAGTATATTACTTACTCTGTTTCCAAGGCAGGGCATAATGCTGAATGCTAATTAGAGAAACACAAGTCAAATCTGAAACCTGTTCAATCTTGAGACATTCTTTTGGTACTTGCAACAAACAGATCTACTGATTTAGCAGAATTTTGTTGAAATGTGTAGTATCAAGATGCTGCTGATACCTGGTGATTCCCTGCTTTGAAAACAAAATGGAACCAGTCACCACTAATTCCAGTTCTAGAAGCAACTACATTTAGTGTTGTGCAACTGGCACATTTTGTTTTCACATGCTACATGTGATCAAGTAACTGCCCATTATACAGGCAACAACACTTCGAAAGGAAGGGTGGGGATTTTTATCTAGGCTTTCTAGAAAGCATGTAAGGTGTGTTCTCACATAGGGAAAAAAAGCATTGCTGCCTTTTCAACTGGAGGACATTCTTTAGGCTTGTCTTGAAATGGCAGTACAGAGAGCAAAATAAACACCCCTAAAAAAAAAAAAAGAAAAAGCTTGTGCAAAATTATCACTAAGAATCCATCAGTGTGTGGCCCACATTTGCTAGTATCTAGACTTCTCAGTAAAAAATAGAACTAAGCTAAATTTTATTAAGCAACATCTGTACACTTTACTGATGAGTTGATTATACTCAGAGTATTATATCAACTTTAAATTGTTTGCTACAGTGTGTAAAACTTGCTAAAACAAAAGGATCAAACAGCAGCTTTGATAACTTTGCAAACACCAAGTTGTGGTTTTCTCACAAATAGGGAGATGGTAGTAGTTTCCCTTTCCTGTTTAAAAAAGCAGCAAGCTGCAGTTGTTAAGATTTTTTTAAGTAAGTTCATTTTAACCTTTGGTGCCTGATCAACAGCAGCAGACTTTTTTCCACCTGTATCCCTGCTGCAGCTCTTGTCAGGACTCACTAATACAGTTTTTTAATTTTAATGTTGGCTTTCTCATTTGTTTGGTTACATCTGCAACATCCTCCCATGTAAGGGGGTAACTGGTGCCATACCCCATTTTGTACTCCTAGCCATGTTTCGCTGCATTTGCTTTTGCAGCAGCCTTTCTTACTTTGAAGTCTGCCAGCACAGTACAAGTTAATCAGCATGCAAAAATTCTGATCTATGACTATGCTGCAACCAACAGCATCAAACAGCACAAGCACAGGGTGGGAAGTTTTGCATCCATTTGTTTAAAAATTAACTCAGCTTTGCATGCACCTCTGCAGCTCCCTCCAAAAGTAATTGTGGCAAAAAGACTTCAGAAAAGTTTCTTTAGGTTGGCTGAACTCGACTACATTCGCTCTTCCTGAGGAGGTATGTTTTCACAAAAGAGGAAAAAAAAAAAATTCCAGTCACATGAAAAAGTGGAAATTAGATGTGTGGGATTGCCACCAACATTTAAAGCATTCTGGAGAGAACTGTCAATCGAAGCAGTATTAGGCCAACTCAAACTCTCACAAATCTTTTCCCTTTCAGAGTCTGCTGTCGGACTTAATCTGCCCCAACTCCACCATGATACAACGGCACAAACAGAACCTAGAACTCAATGGACAATTCCTACTTAGAAGATACGGTCACCAGAAGAAGGACTGAACGTACAACCATGTTCTACTCTTCAGCCTTTCAATCTCCTCAGGTAAGATGGCACCCCCAAGACAGACTGGCCACGTGAGCTAGAACAATCTGTTCTTACATTATTTTATGGCCCTACCTTGTCTCTGCACATTTTCTGCCTGTTTCTTCAGCCATCTCCTCGTCCCAGTTTGTACTTCCTTACATACACCAGCACTTCATTGGAATAGGACCTTATTTCTTGTGCAGTGACCAAGTTCCTGATCTGCCTAATCCTTCACAATTTATTTGGCAAGGCCTTTCCATCACATTTGTCCTACCTCTTTTCTGTCCTGTAAAACATTATGAGTGTTCAGATCAAGCATTTTTGAAGTATAGACATATATTCTTTCTTAGCTCTTAAAGAGCCAAGGAGAAACTACTAGGAAAAAAAAAAAAAAAAAAAGACAGCACTCCAGCTGTGTGCTTGTTTATTGGAAACTTTAATTGGGAACTTCGCAAGTATTTTCACCATTAAGCATGATGGCGGTCCAAAGTATCACACTGCACAAGACGCAAATTATAACGGTGATAAAAAACAGAAAAGCCACACAACAGTACTGCCACATGTATGTTGTTCTTTACGTCTGTTGAATGACATAATAAAAAATACACTAAAGTCTTCTGAAAATAAAGCTTAACATAAATACAAAGCCAACAGAATAAAAGATGAACTAAGTTCTCTAAACTTCTAGACTAATTTCTGAAGCGTATTGCCTCTTCATTTACAGTTTGCATTTTTAAAAAAAAAAAAAAAAAACCAAGAAGATTCCGCTAGCCTGCTGAATGGAAGAAATTATTAACTTGATACCAAAAGTTGTGTTCTTGGAAGACAGTTACACAAACACGCATTAGCATGCAGGCTAATTTCTCCCTTTCACCCTAAAACACCCTTAAAAACAATTATCTAAAAAATATAATTTAAAACAGCACTGTGACACGTGACTTGAAAAAATTGCCCCAAGTCAGTAAAAACATATTGCACATTACTTGTATTGCTGTCCTGAGAACCTTCAGAGAAAAGACAAACCAAGAGTACTGCCTTCAAAGAAATTTACCATAGAGGTTGCATATATCAAAACTAAAGTTTCACATTTGCAGACGTCCATTTCTTGTAAATATCTACATTAACATAAAAAAAAGCCTATACAGTTTTTTGAACCATCATCTCTGGTTTCAGTTGAAAAAGAAACCTTTGGATACGGGGCAGTAGGTGTGTGTCTCATTGCAAAGAAGCAACAGGATCTTCAATTTACCAGCCTCATTTTTGAAGAGAATGCCAAGATGGTATTAAAAAAAACTAAGTCAGCATTGTCTAGCACTGCAATCAAACTCTGATTTCACAGTGAAGTTAACCAGTTCCCTATCTTTGCCCCCATTAACACCAGTTCTTCTGTCCTGAGCCTCAACTACTGCTGCAAGTCATCGAGCCCAAAAGATGAAATAACTGAAGGCCGTGAACCTTTCAAGAGTTTTTCCAAGAGGATTTTTTCAAGTAACATTAAATCCCTGATAAAGCTCATGAACAATTTTACTAACAATAATCTCCAGTCTTAAAAGCAGCAGCACGTTAAAGACCTAAGAGATGAGTTAAGGTTTTGTTTTTGTTTCTAAAATACTTGAAGGCAGAGTGATGTTCAGTTCAGCACCACGTTAGATTCCAAGAGAATTTTAAGTCAAAAATGATTTGATAGTCTTCTGGCCTGTTTTTCTTTTTTTCCTTTTATTCTAAAGTCTTACTCCTGCTCAAGGAAAATGGAAAGTGTTCTACATGTAGATTTCTGCATAAATAAAGTTCACATTTAACTGATACCGATTTCAGTATATTTTAGTAGAAGCGTCCAGTAGTATAAGCTGCCACTGTTCAAGCAACACATCACTGGGAGAGAAGGAGAGCACTCCTTGTTTTCCAACAACATCCTCTAGGTACATTGCTACTTGGCCAGAAATTCAACAAACGCTCCAGCCTGAAATAGCTCTTCAACACAAGCTTTCATCCAGCTCTGACGAGTCACTAACTGAAGACTAGAAGGAAGTAATCTCCGCAGGGTTTCTACGCAGATGCCTCTCAAAATGACACCGAGTGAGGTATATTAGTGAATTTCTATTTCTCTCTCTCATTAGGAGCCAAAGGTACAACCCTTGGCAGAAAGGCACCCAGGTTCCATTGGTCAGTGGATCCAGATCAACGTCCTCTGAACGAGCGAGCCATAAGGGTTCCGTTCCTCCGTGGTTTCCATTCAGATACACGTCTTGCATCACACACAGGGTCTCTTCTTCAGCTTCTATTCACATCACCTTTTTCTCCCATCAATATTTATCCGTCAAAACACCCAGCCGCATATGAGCGACGACCACTGAAGTAACTACTGCCATAAGCCGAGGAAAAGCAGTGTCTGGGCTCTGTTCCTAAGGCCACCTGCACAGCAACGGGCGTTTGGATGGGCAGAGCCTGGGCAGATGGCCGAAGCCTGGCCCGAAGGGCTGCGCAGGAGTGCAGCGAGCCCTCCGCGCTCCCGGCGAGCGGACCGCTGGGCCTCTGGGCCTGTAAGGAGTCACGATAAGCAGAGCACAAATCTTGCGCTGGCGACTGGAACTGGGAGAGCGTAGCTGAATGCTGGGCTAAAGGGTGACGACTGGATTGCTGGAAGAGAACTTGAGTAGTGGCTTGATGGCTCAGATTTCCCACTGCTTCCTGTTCTTGATGTTGAGTTGTTACTTGCTTTTTCATGTTACTGGCTTCTTTGATGTCATTCTCATAATATCTGAAACAAATTATAAGTAAGATTTATCAAAGAGAGAAGTTCTCAGAGCTTGCATATATCCCAAAGGTTTCACCAGCCAGGCTACATCATCAGCTTTTTGGCCCTAGCTATATGTGGTAATCCTCAGTTGCTTTCACAGTTAATTTCTAATTATCCTGCTGCGATCTTCACACACTAACAACAGGTTTATGGATAATTTTGCATCACAAGTATGTTTTTACTGATGGACTTGTTATCTTGGAACCTTAAGTCCACAACACAAAGACATTTTAAAATAGCCAATAGCCTGTGTATTTGCAGAGTATTAAAGTGCATAGCTATGAGGGAACAAGGGAAATTCCTGTTAGATGTCAGGAAGAAACATTTTCACACTTTTGATTATCATGGGAACGATGAAGCACTGGAACAAGTTGCCCAGAGAGATTCGGAAGTCTCCAAACTTGACTAGACAACACCCTAAGCAGTCTGATTTAAATTCAGTTGGCCCTACTTTAAATAGGAATTCAGAAGTTACCTCCAAGGTCCACCATCACTCCCAATCTAAATCATTCTATTAAACTTTTTTTATTTTCTATTAAGACTCTATGTGCTCAAAATACCAGACCAGTATTGATGCATCACAGTCATGTCCTTTACTGGAGAAAAGAATAGTTCTGAAATGTCTCCCTACTGTATTCTTGATGTTAGAGATACACTGGTCTCTCTCTGCAGCAAGTATATTGCAGGTACAACGAGAAAACAAAGGGGAAAAAACCTTTTATCAACTATCTGTAAAAGCTTCCATCCAATCACATAGACAACCAGTACAAGAAAAACATAACGAACACTAAATTGTGAACTCCATTCCACATTGCAAATATTGTTAAAATACAGTATTTAGTAAAGTGACCTGATTTTTCCCTTTTATTCCTCTCCCCAAACTGAAGATGGAGGTTACCAATGTAATATTGTACTTTTAATTACAGCTAAACAGTTACTTTAAAAATAGTAATAATAATTAAAAAAAAAAATTAAAACAGAGTATTAACATCTTCCTAAGAGCACAAGCAGGTTACATTCTTTCTGATCTTACATGAGCATCATTTCAATGCATTGAGCAAGATGTTCCCAGGAATAACATGTTAGCAATTCAAGCTGTGTTGTCCAGGCAGGAGAAATTTGCATACAGATACGTGAGGTGCACACACAAGCTGCAGCAATCAGAGATGGACGAAAATGGAGGAAAGTGTGATCTACAAAAGAAAAAAAAAAGTGAGGATTATACTCTTGCTAATCACTGCAGTGAGCCTATTAGGCGTATACATGGCAAAACAGGACAAAATTAAATTCTCAGCTTTGTTCCATGCATCTCAGAGTATTAACTCACGACCAGAAAAAGTCTCTCAAAAACTGCATGAAGCTTTCCTGAAGATCTCTATACTACTTGTTTGTAACCACTATCAAGGCTTCATGACAGTTTCTTTCACTTCATAAAAAGCCACAAAATAGACTATGCTGAAATTTGCAGACTGTCTCAACTGAACCAAAATTAGGTATTGACAATCACACACATATTTACATTAGTGTTGAAACCAGCTTATGAAGATGCTGCAGTTCATTGCCTCTCACTTGGGCAGATATTGGAAGCGATGCTGCGAACCACATCACTAAAAGTCCCATCATTCTAAATATGTCATGTCTTGCAGCACAGGACCCTCTAAAAATACAATTTAAAAAAATGTATACGTTGACCTGCATAATACCATGTCTGCAGCTGACAGTAGTTCATACCCTGTGGCAGATCAAACATTAGACCCCGTTTCTGACAGTCTCTCCAATTAGTGTTCTAAGCTGAAGAAAAAAGTGGATCTCATCTAGAGATTTTTGAAAAGAGACCAGAGGCTTATGCACAAGGAAAGGACACCGCACCATTTGCCATCTGAAATAACTGCAAAGAGAAACAATTCTGCACAGATAATTTTGTGCAATCCATATTATGACAAGTTTTAAAGGCCTTATCTCTTTCAGATTTTTGCCTTTTGCCAAATGGAAAATCATTCTAGCATAGAACTAAGCCTCTTACCTTGCACTGAGAAATCAAGGAAATAATACGCATATTTCTCCAGAAAAGCTTTGATTTTGGTCAGTGAGGTGATCGGCCAGCCATTGTGAAGGTCATTCTCGCCAACGGACACATAGAGGTAGTAATCAATGTAGTGTGCTGGTGTTGGTAGACAGAGGTTCCAGTTGAAGTTTTCCAAAAGCAGCATTTCCATTCTAAGCAAATCTTTCTTGTTCAATACCACATTCACATTGCACATGTATGCCAGGTTATTCAAGTGCTCCAGCTTTGGAACTTTATCTTCTTTTTCTTCAAATTTACCTGCCAGAAGAGTTGTTTTCAGATAAGATTTATTGTTATGATTGAGTGTCCAAAACCCAACAAAGAACACTCCCCAAACCAGAAAGTGTAATGATAAAAGGAGCTTTCTAAAGGACGGGAAAGTACAGTGACACAAGTAGAAAAGAGGCCAACAGACTGGTCAACATATTCCTATATCCTTTTTATGGTTTTGTTTGTTTGTTTTTCATTTTGTGCAGTATTGATGCCAAAACCAAGATTATAAACTCATTAGGATTACAGATAGTTTTTCTGACAATAACTGGAAGCGGTTTGCTGAAGGGCATTCAGTCAAGTGTGAAGAAAGCAAGCAGTATGGGGCAAATATGGCAAAGGAAGATCTAATATTGAGGGAAAAAAGCTCCTTTGGGTATGGAAGCTAAATGCCCATGCTACAAAAAGGAAGACATTAAAAACCCTGGGGCAACACCACCTTTGCCCTTGCTGCTTCAGAATTTCTTTGTTCCTTACTGTCTTGGAGGGCCTCATTAGCTAAGGTCACTGAAAGACTAGGAGAAGTACACTGTAACCAAGTGATTAACATAAGTAATTCCGATGGGGTTAGGAGAGAGCATACATTTTCAGAGTCAAGATAGCTGAGCAAAGCTGCACCTTTTTCTAAATTGTATTTACCAGCCTGCTGAAACAGCAGTAGTCTCTAGAATGACTCAGTTTTCACCCGTAGCTACAAAGTGCTGTCATTTTCTACAGAAAAACAGGATCTCACTCTATTCACCCTTCTTTCATAAAAAGCATCCAATATCAGATTTCATTCTCAGGATTAGATCTATCAATAATAAAGCAACAGTGCTACTTTGCTGCAAACTTAAGAAAGCAATTAAGTATTCTTAAATTCACACTGCTGGTTCACCACGCCAAAAATGACCTATCTACCAGCCACTCCTTGTTCAACAAACAATCACCAGTAATAAGTTTCCAGTACAGCTTAAAGAACATCCCTGCTGCAAAATCCAAACCCACAGCTACTTAAAAATACTCTGTAGTTATTTTTCCTCTTTGTTCTTGAGGGCATATATGCCACAATTGATTCTTGCTTCAGTTGTCCTTCCATTGCCTCTGTAAGAGTCCTCCTTTACCAACACAGACCAACTGACAAGATATTAGCGTGTCATACAGCTTCAGATATTCTCAAAAACAATTAAAGCGAGTATTGCACTAGAAAATTATTTTAAAAGGAAGTAAGATCTTGCCATCCATTTAGGATAGCAATTTCATCCCATGTCTCCAGTGTATTAAAAACCTGACAATTTTCTGTAGTATTAGCAGCTTAAGTGTCTTTTTAACACATTTAAAAATGGATTTCCCATCTTTGAGTCCATTTAGGTATCATGGATATGAAAAGCATTAGAAGTGTAATACAGCAGCCACCCCACCGTAAAAGAGCATAACAATAAAAAACAAAATTCAGCCATCACACAAAGTAGAACAGGAAAGGATTGTGGGCACGCTGTCAGTGAAAAAGCCTTAAAATTCTGGAGTCTGTGTACACGTTCATGAATCTCCTTGTCACCTGAATTTAGAACTGTTCAAGAAAAATGAAATCTGAGAGAAAAGTTAACCCTTTGTTTTTTCCCCACAAGGTGGTATCACAGCCTGTTATGGAAATTTAAGGAGTATGCTAGCAGAAGTAGGAGGAACCACTGCATGCCCAGGAAACTAAGGACGAGATCTCTCATTCTGGCTTCCGTAAGTTCTAGTTCCTTCTTTCTTCCCACTCAACCTTGGAAATTTCAAAAGGTCAGACTATCAGCACAGTAGTGTTGGGAGGGTGTCACACGGACATAGGGCAAACCTATTCGAATTGATCAAGATCATTTTTCTTTTAAAGTTAAAAATAATTGACAACAAGCTAAATTTAGTGATTTAGATTACTAGTTATTTATTATTTCCCCCGTTCTGCTTCCCAACACTAGTTCCTAGCTTTAATGTTAGATAACAGTGGCCACTGCAGCAGATTGGAGACACTGAGTATAAATGTGGCTAGATAAGTTGAAAAAAGGCTCGAAAACTGAGTTGGAAATGGGGGGAGAGAAATCACTCAGAAGTTTTGCTTCAAATAAACTGTAAAATTTGAATATGAGCTACTTTCTAAAGCAACATACAAGCAACTTGATCACATTTTCTTTCCCAATTCCACCTTGACCTAAACACATTGCTTCCAAGTTTACTGAGCACTTCCCACTATTTTTAAATAGAAATCTCGAGAAGACAGCAAAAGTTAGTTCATTCCATCAGACCAGAGATCAGAGGCAAGCTGGGAAAGAACAAGTTTAAGATGTTCTTAAAATGCAGTGTGTCCTTTTCCATTTCCCTAATTTAAAGATATGGGAATATGCTATTCCTATTTTCGTTCCTTCAATTACACCAGATTCTATGAACAACATATTTATGCTGAGGGAACTAGGACCTCCAACACAATTGCTGCAAGAATATTAAAGGCTCAGACAAGACAGTTGCAAGTCTAGTATTGACCAAACAAATAACACTGACTGGTTTAATCAACATCACGCTTTGGGAAGAAAAACAAAGCTGTTTCAGCTACATTATCACCTGGAGTCTGCAGTTTGAAGTTCATGAGAATTGTGTATGCGTCATTTGCATGCTTTTGAAATGCCACTGTAGACACTTCAAATTAAAAGTTTGCTGTTGTGTTCTGAGCTCCAGTTACTGATAAAACCATTTAGTTCTCACTATTGCCCTCAAAAATAGCTTTGTTTTGAGGTAACAGAATCAGAAGCCTTTAAAGGAATGCTTAATTTAGGAAGTATCTGGATGCTGCAAATTTTTATACAAGGAGGCCTGCTGAGGTCAATAGATGAACAAAATAAGATGAATATGTAACGTAGGTTTACATTTGTGACCAACTTTTTTGTAAAATCCAAATAAATGGGGGGAGCATGGCACATTTTTAAGAGTATGTAGTATTACTGTAATTAATGATGCAAAGATTTTCCAAGTTACTTCTGTCCCGCTCTGAATACTACAATCAGATGCTCCCCTAGAAAAAAAAAGTGAGTGCTTTTTATGTTACACATTCACATTTTTGTTTTGATGAATGAAAGCCAGAAGTCCTGTTGTCAAGGGGAACAGGCTTAAGTTATAAAGAGTACATTTCATTAGTACATTTGTCACATTATCAAAACAGCCTATCAATCCGTGCCAGCTTTTCACTAGGAAAAAATAAAGGTCTCAGAGGAGCATCACTGCTATCAAATGGACCCTGAAGAACCGATTCATCCGCTGCAGGAGGCAAGAGTCCCTATGCACACCTAGCTACACAGCATGCGGTTCAGACTGATTACTGGTGGTTGGGTAGATGATCTTCCTGGGCTTTTGCATGGGTAGCAAAACAAAAGCAGGACATGCAGGCAATTTGTTTTATTACATTTTCAGAGTCCTTGAGAAGACCAAGGAACAAAAAGGACTGCCAATTTAAAGAGTCGTTGAAGTGTGACTACTTTTTGTCCCATGAACAATTAAAATCAATCCAAAAGAAAGATAAACCAGTCAAGCCCATCTATCCCACCATAAAGAAAAGACCTACAGCTGCTCACACAGCTGAAGGACTACTTTTCTTTATTCCTACATTGTTCCAGAAGGTGGTACAACAAACTTCTAAGACTCTGTCCCATGCCACCCCAGATACAAACACAGCTTCTAACTGTCCTCTAAGCAAGGTGAGAAGAAGACAGGCTATTTGAGAAATAGCCTGCTTAATTCCTTTTTCTGCAGTGTCTTGCAAAGTGAGCAGTCAGGGATTTTTCATCGGTCTGTACAATACCTAGCACACATGCAAACCACTTTGTACAAGGCACCTGAGTTTTTAACGCCTTACTATAATAAAGTTTAATCACTAAAGAAAATATTCTGTACATGTTACAGTAACAGGGAAATAAAAAAAAAATTAAGACTACAGACTAAATTTTACTCTAATCCATATCCTAGACTGACACCACTATTATCTTTAATTGAAAATAAGTAGCTCGGCTGTCTTTGTCTGAACAGTTACCTGCTCATGAAAGTGGGACAATAAATGGAGAATGGATCACAAAGCACAGTCCAATAGAAAAGCTGCCTGATATCTGACAACAGCTCCACATATTCAATGGGGAATTAGGTGATAAAGGATTATCCATGCCCTACCTCAGCCCATTTAGCACAGACATCTTTTCTTGCTCTAATTTCTTTTATTGTCCTGAGTTAACTCAGCTGCTGAGAATCCACTGGCAGATTAAGGAGCTGGGCAAAATAAAGCCAGGAAAACCGCCAGAAGTACCCAAGTACTCTGTGAAACAATGCAGCACTGGACATGCTGAACAGTAAGCTAGCTTTGCTTAAAACAATACTCAAATTTAAACACTGTTATCATGTCTCCATAGCAGCAGAACCCTCTTGAGGAAGAGGGGCCACAAGAACTAGAATTGCTGGAACATTCAATGCCACTGAATGGCTGAGAGAGATGTTGCTTTGATCAGGTACTGAAGCACCTGCTACTGAAGAGGCTTCGCTCTCCAGGGAAGAGAGGAGCAGCTTTTAAGACCCAGCTAGGATTTTACAGCTACAGGCAAAAGCTGCACTGCTTTAACTATTCTGATACACCATAACAGTACAGCCCCCATATACCACAGTTAGAAACTCACAGAAGAAATAGTTGCAGCGGTTTAAGACTTACTGCCCAGGTGCTTGCTCTTTCCCCAGAGCGTACTGCTCCTGCGGCTGGACGTCTGAATGGGTGGTGTCAGTGCCATCTTCTTTGGGGCAGCTGGTTTGCACAGCTTTCAGCAGGCAATTTGAGCCAAGTAGCACTAAAGCAGATGGGATATCTTTACACAATCCTTTTTTCTAACAGAGCGCTTAGGGCTAGAGCGCCTTAAAATATCACAATCATTTTCTATAATAAATTGTCCGATGAAGAGGCAGATGAGAACATTACAACCTGCTGCTGCTCAACAGTGCTCCTCTACAAGGGGCTGCTTTCTCAGCTGCCAGGTGGGGTGAAAGTTCTTCAATTCCCTTCAGGCAAAATGTTAGTTAGACTACGTCAATCCACTTACTGAAACCATCAGCCAGCTGATTTTGTCTGGAGAAAATCAGAGCTTACTCAAAGCACTGGGGTGCTTTGGGGGAAAAGGAAAGTAGTAGCATTTTCAGTCACTTACCTGTTTGCAAAGTGAGCATCCATCCATAGCCTGGTGCAGACACAGCAATCCTGGCTTCTGTGCAGCTGTACTGGTAACCACCCTGCTCTAGATCCAGCTGGCTTGTCTGAAGACCACCAGGCCCACCTGCCCAGCATTACTTCTCACCAAAAGCCAGCATCTCCCTGAGCTAACAGCAGTCAACCTGAGCAATCACCAGTCTGCTTCAAGCAAGGGACAGATGGATTGTCTTAAGCAATTAAAACCACTGGACTTCACTAATGATCTTGCAGCAGCAGGAACCTACAACCTCTTGTATTACCACAGCTCAACAGGAGGTCCTCTTCTTCTAACCATGTACCTACCCAAAACATCCACATGGACCAGGTCTTTCTGTATTACAAAAACATGTTTAGTTTATGATTCTGATTTAGATCATAAAGTTTCTAATGCAAGTGAGGGGGACAGGCTATTCTAGATACATTCCTAAAGTAACTGTGACATCAGTTTCCAGCAACTTTTCCTTCCCTATCCCAATGGCTTTCAGTTCACCTCTAGATTACTGTGAATAATTTTTCTTCTTCAGAACTGATTCAGAGGAAATAATAACCATTGATGACATTAGTAAACTTCAAAGCTTTTATAGCTGTTTTTAGCTGAGGACCTAAACTATGTGGCAGGAATTTCCAGAGGCCTTCTCCAGTTATCACGCTGTGCGTACACTGCAAAAGAAATATACATCTTCTGGATAGTGAATGACTGGATGATTCGAGGGACACGCACCCACATTCCTCTCAACTGCAGCAAGTCCAGGCTGAACATTACTTGGCTGCTAGTGCAATTTGTTTGGAACAGTATTATCTTCTCACTCCCTCAACTCTTTCACAATTATTACCGAAGTGGGAAGCACTATCATCATCCAGTTTCCCTGTCTGATGAGCCAGTCAAAATGCATTTCTAGAATACAACAAGAGAAATTAGCTGCAGCTAACTAAAGGACATCTAGCAAAATGCTATGTTCTCCACCATGAGAGCACTGCTTTTGTATGCTATTGAAAATAGGCAATGGCAATGTTTGTACGTGAAGGGGGGGGGGGGGAGACAAAAAACCAAGTTTTTGAGATCCTTTAGATCCGAGATAGAAGCAACAAACTTCAAAGCTAAACACAAGTTTACAACAATTTCTCTGAGCTTAAAAATTGTCCTCAACTTGCATTTAGCTTAGAAGTTTGTTGCTTCCATTTCAAAAGTTGTGTGCCTAAAAGCTTCTCTGTTGTGCCCCTCCCACCCCCAAAAAACCCCACACTTACAGTAATTAGTGGGAATAAGTAATCTTGCCTCTAACTACACCTCATCTTGCTTGTGGTCTGTACACCACCCTTAATCTCTTGCTCTTTTCTAAGGAAGCAATCAGGAAGAAAACCCAGAGTTTCTCCAAATGCGTTTATAGCAATTATTGAAAGACAGTCTGCATTAAAGATTCATCTTGATATGATGTAAACACCACAACTATTTTTAAAAAAGATTAGTTTTTTGCTCGCTACAGTAAAGGTATATAATTTTTTTAGAAGTACAAGTGTCTTGCAACACAGCCTGAAGAGCACTTTTACTGCAATCCTCTGCTGAAAAACTATGCAACTTCCTACAGTAATGCTTTGCGGGAAGTTCCAAGTACTGCATTTGCAGTAACAGGCAAGGGACTAGGGTTTTTTATTCTTTGCTACAATGAGAACTTTTGAGGTGACTTCAGGTCGATACTTCTGACTTAATCAGAATCTTTTACTACAAAACATTAAAAAAAAAAAATCATAGTACAAGTTTTCTTCCGTTTCATATAATTTTGAAAGTAACAAACTAAACAAAAGAATTCCCTCTTACTGTAAAGTAGCTTTTCCTGACTTGACTTGCATCACTTTGAACTACACGTACCAAAAAAGAATATCCTTATTGCACGGTAAGATGGCCCAGACAGTAAACAACAGAGCTCACTATGCTCCCAAAAGTCTCCAAACTGAGCCCTAGTATTTTTAACCTTATCTATACAAGTTAATTAGGCATTGACTTTGTGCAAAGCTGCTTTGGTTCAACTTTCAACGTTTTGTTTCTACATGTTGGTAGGAAAGCTGCCTTTACGGTAACAGACCTTTTCCCCTTCCTGTAAGGGATGATTTAATTCCAGATCAGGATGTATACATGCTACTGCATTGCTCTAATCTTAATTTTAGAAAGATTCTCATTCTCATTAGCTCACTAGACTTAGGCTTGCTCTTTTAAGCAAATTGACTTTTTTTTTTTTAAATAGGCAATGTTGCAAATGTTGCAAAACATTTCCCTCCAGTGTTATCACAGGGCAGTTTGTGAACTTCCTTTTGCTTCACAGTTGCATAGAGGTGGCCTGAAGTTGCATTTTACTTCGGTCATTTACATAAGGAAAATCTTGAAAGCTTTTTTGCTTCTTTTTTAAATCCTAGAAGCTACACAAGTCAGCAGTCCAGCTCTCCCAATCTTATATGGTGAACCTCTGCCCAAGATCTTACCAGCATACCAACTCCGACAATTCGTACAAAGTTTGAGGGTACCGTTTTCATCCTATCTGTGTAGCTCTGGAAACATAAACTATAGCTATAAATTATTCCTCTAAATCCAAATGAAATGTTATTAGAAGAACTGTTGAAGCATCAATCTTATGCTTGGGAAAAATGGAGGAGGAGTATACTTGAAAGTGTCAGATTTATCTAAAGAAAATCCTCTGCTCTTTTCCTGAAGGTAACATTCATCCATGCACTTGGGGAAATAAAAAAAAAAAAAAGCAAAACACCACCAAACCCAAAAAACTATCAATGCTGCAAGGCATCTTGTAGTTATGAGGTTACCCAAAAAAAGAGAGAGAGGTGGTTTGAAAGCTGAAGGAGTACTCCTGAGCAGGCATCAGTCCCCAGGCTACCTGAACTTGGTATTTCTTTCAGTCTGATGTGTTTGAAATTAAGGGTACAGTTTCATAACAGTGTACAAGTCAACCCTAGCCCCTCTCCCCTCCATTGCACTAGCCTGAAGCTTGTCTGACCCCTCAGAAAAATACGTCTCTGGTAAATAAAGAAAACACTTCCTCAGCTGGGATGGTTTTCTGCCAATCTGCTAGTCTGAAGGAGCTCGCCAAAGGCCCAGGTCAGCAGAACTGTGATATCTGAGAGTCACGTAGGCTGCCTTAAGACTGCACCTACAGCAACCATTTACATCCTTCTTTGTTCCGATTTTAATATTGGCCTTTTTTGCAACATGAACCAGTAACTGCTCCACATAATTCACCATCTTCTCTGGAGTCCGATAGACAGCAATGCTTAAATACACTAAGCACATAGGGGTTTTTATTGTTTTACCATTATCTCTGCAGATTAAGCTCTTCAGAACACAACCAGCAAGGAAAAGCCGTAGCAATCCCATGTCCTGAGGGGTAAACATACAGTATTCGCCTTCCTTCCTCAATAGCTCCTGCCTTTCTACAGTGTTTTTTACCTTAACCAATATGACTACTTGCGCTTTTCAGCCATTAATGCTAGAGTTTGCAGAGCTTCTGTTGTCCACAATAGTGCATTGCTCTACATGGCTGCCATATGGCAGGATAATTTCTCTGTAACCTGGAAACAGAGCTCACAAGTCTGCAAGGGTAGACTGCAATTCCTCGAGGCACCAGTCTCGCTTTCCTCCGCTTGCACAGCCCTGGCTGCAGAGAAGATTTCAAGAAAGCACTAATGACAAATGTTCAAGGTCATTTGCTAAATGGATGCCAATACTGAAACTTTAGTATTACACAGCAATGCCTAGCTATTTGATAGGAGCCCAGAACAAGCAATATGCATTCCAGCATCACCAACACACACATCCACTAAGTGCCTCGAGAAGCAAATTTTCCTTTGGCCCCCTGTATAAGAAACCTCCGATTTGCAAGGAACTGCTTATGCCCAGTGATCACAACAGAGGCACAGATTGTCCAAGGACGGATCTCCAGGAGAGGCTGCGAGTTACACAGATGTCATTCCCTACTACCAACTCGTCCTTGGAACTAACCTCTGCCAGTCTTGCCGCTTTTTTCCCACCCCATCACCCCCAATCTTCCTTGTCCCCTTCCACTGACCCAGCTTCAGCTGCCAAAACTTCCTCTGCACGTTACACCAGCATACAGATGTGTCGTGCAAGCTGTGCAGTTGAGCAGAGTTTATTAACAGACTGCTTTGGGCCTTGACTTGGACTTCATTAGGCCTTACCTTAAGCAGGTGGAAGCTGTTAATGCAGAGAAAACAGCACATGATATGTAAAGAAAACAACCATTTGCTCAGGAAAAAAAAAAGCCTAATAGACAGCAGCCAACTTACTTGCTAGGAGAAGACAGGCAAACGAAATGATGTGCAGTTGCTTGATAGTGATATCATAGCGATCCATAAAGAGGTCCAATAAATAGATAGCGAGATGCCGCGCCGTAGGGCAGAGATTGAAATGGTTGCTGAGGACAGTCAAGAGGTCAATGAAGTATCGGCGCATCCCAATCTGCGGCGAATGAGCCTTATACATAGGCAACTTAAGTTCCTAAGGGGAAAAAACAAAAGGGAGGAAAAAGAGGTACTGAAACAAACACCATTTCAGTGTCTGGAATCCCAAAGCAACACCCCCCACCTGCTATGGCAAATGCTTAGCAGCTACAGCATTATGATTGACACAGAAATCGGGGCTGGATTACTGCATGTTTTGAGAGTCAGTTAACTTCTAATACTTTGGTCATCCATGCACTTTCTCACAAGCATTAAACACATGGTCAAACACTGTAAATTACAGTTTAACCCCGGAACAACTTGCTGTTGCTTTCTACAGAACACCAAACTTCTTGGCCATGAAAATTGTTCCTGAAGGACTCCTTTTTAATTTTGTTCACCCAAGTTGGACTGTTCAGTAAGGTTTTAACAGGGTTTCATAGGCAATATCAGAGAAATGTATCTTGCCCTTCTTTCCCCTTCCTCAGTTGCCCAACTTACTACATCCTGTGCCAAAAAAAAAAGTAGGTCTTTAGAATAAAGAACATCTATCTAACATTTAAAAAACAATTCACATGGTGCATGGCTACAGCAAGAAACAAAAGTAGACATTAACAAGAAAAACAACATTGGAGAATGATTAAACTTTTCTAATTATAGTAAATTTCAGCATTTTCTGTACTAACCTACTTCAGCATTATAAAAGCTAATTATTGAACTGACAGACTGTATTTCACACGTAATATACAAATTTTCATTTAAAAGGCATGCCAGATCTTCACCTGCAAGGATTTTACACACAAGTTTGTAGTCACTATGCAAGAAGTATGTTAAGGGAAAGAGTGAAGTTCCTTGGGACCAACTTTCTGCCACTTAAAAGTTGACACTTGATCATTTTAGATATGGACGTATACTAATGCCGTTGACATGGCCAGACTTAAAACAAAATGGGCTGAATACATTTGGTAGGCACGGATTTAAAAACAACACAAACCAAAACATTTCAGCAAGGTGTATTTCAGTAATTCAGATTCTGCTTATGTGTCATTTTTGTGTTACATATATTTGAAAATAAATTAGTAGTACAGTGCTGCAAGATAGATGTGTTTTATAGCTGACTTCAAAGCAGTACATAGAACAGTTAATTCTACTAAATAAATCAGGACTTAAAAAAAGCGCTCAGAGGAAGTATCTGCACTGGCTACCCCGTTTACAGAAGCAAGAAGCACCACCTTGCACAGCCGGCGCGGTGGCTGCCCACGCTCCTTTCATCCCCTGGAAGGAGACATTCCACGAGGAGGTTCAACTTATCAGGAAAAAATAGCTACACAATCAGGCGCAGAGGGGCCCACATAACTGGAAACCAGGGAGGCTCCAGAACAAGAAGCAGCTCACAAAGACAGCAAGCCGAGCGCTGTTACGGATGATTGCTTCCCAGGCCTTTTTAAAGAAAGTCACTGAAAAAACACATTCTGCACTGAACAGACACACGCTGTGGACAGGCAAACAGCCCTTTGAAACCTGGGACAGCCTTCACTGAGGGATTATAAAGAAATTGCCCACCAGTAACAATTTATAAAGCAGGAAGACAATGGGACATGTTCCCCCCCCATTGTTTTATACCCAGAAAACCCCCATAAATTTGATTTTTCCATTGCCTTATGTACAGAGATTTCAATCCGTCAGTACAACTGACATACACAGGTTCAGAGCAGGAGTTCCTACCATACCCATAACATAAACGTTCTGGCAGAAATGGTTTCAAGCTCCGTGCTTACATCAGTTAAAATAACTGCATTTTTTAAAAATATGTCTATACAAAGCCCAAGCTATCATAAGATCAGGTGGCAATTCTACCTCTGAAATATTTTTTTCTTCTAGGTGACTGATAGGAACTTCAAGTTTTATTTTTCGCAATGTCCTTCCTGTTTCAACAGCTAAGCCTCCCAGCAAAATTATACTCTCTATATACTCTGAGGTCAGCATATATATTTAATGGGAAATTTGCTTTTTAATCCATAACAAATGCAAGAAATAAGCAGCAACTCCAGTTACACATCTAGTAAAAAAATCTGACATGTCTAAATGTTACAGTTCAGTGGGTGAGCATTAGAGGCTCAGAACGAAAGCAGAGATCCAGAGACTTGTGTCTGAACCTCAGATGCTCAGGCCAGAACAACCCCTACTCAGCCCACTGCACTAGAAAATTCAAAGACCAGTCAAAGCACTGAATTTAAGCCAATAGGATTATTCTGCTACTAGTTTAACACAGGCATTTACCCCCGTAAGACATCTGCTTTTTTTTAATTATTATTATTTTTTATTGTTTTTTGAAAATCGGTTACTAGTAAAGGGTGTAAGTGAAAGGCATTCTCATTTTGTGCACCAAAAAACCTATGTGGGCTTCCAGCTAACGAGACTTAACAGCCCAGACAAGGTTCAATTTCAGGATTAATGTTAGGAGGAACAGAGCCACGTGCTGTGGTTTCTTACAAGATGAAGTTCGAGGTATTAACTGATCCAGGGTGATTATCTGTGTATAGGCAACAGCCTTGCCCTGCACCACATAGCATGAAGCAGCTAATAAGTAGTTCAGTAGGACTGCTTTTACACTGACAGATCAGTCCTAAATGATGAGATTTTCTTTTAAAGGAAAGCGAGCAGTACATAGTTTAACAATGCAAGAGCTGAAGAGCAGGCTTACAGTTATCAACACGGCTGTGGGTATGCATCCCTTTCCATCAACCCCCCACAGGGTTCTTTAGCATAAGTTCATCAAGAAAAAAAAAAAAATTACTCCTTTGAATTAAAAAAATGCCTTTGCTGCTTTGGGAATACTGATACAGAATCAGCAAATACAACTCTATGGAAAAAACTGAACTTTTGGGGAGCAAGAATAAAATAAATAGTTTCCATTGCTTAATTGTTTCCTCTATCTCCAGTAAAACAACAGAGAAGAAACTGGGAGTCCTGCTGTCTGCTGGAATTGCCCTTTCATATGCTGCTTCTGCTTATCTTTGACCTGTTCATTTGTATCTACTTCAACAACTTTGCTTTGGGCTACTAAGCAATTGCCACATTGAAATGCTAAAAGCGGCAGCACATAAGAGGCTCACAGGTGCCTCGGAAATTACTTAACAAGATTTGCTCAACATATTGATCAGCGTCTCTCTCCACAGAAAGCCTCCAGAAAGGCAGAGCACAGCATTTAAAGGGATCCCCACTTAATCTCAAAATCTGAAAAGTAAGGCTTGAGCCGAGAGTCTTAAGGGCGAAGACAACTTTTAAGCCGCCACCTCCTACCAGCTTCAAGACCTGACCTTCTAAAAGAAGGGAATCAACGTAAACATTTTTAAGTGGTGTTAAAGAAGACAAATCTTCCTCAGCAATCACATCTGAAAGGCAGCCAGGCTCCAGACATGAGCCATTCATTCACTGGAGAGACAGCTCGTCACCAGTAACCTGACCACTTCAGCCGGCACCATTCCTTGCCTGAGCTCAGGAGACAGGATTTCGTCTGTGCTTCCGATAGTTTTGTAACTGGGCTGAGCACATGCACTTCGGAATCCATCCCTAAAGGAGATACCAGGCAAACAAGACTTAAACTAAAGCTTTTGAGCAACCACGTGAAGGTTAGGCTTTCACTGCCCATTTGAACTAAACCAAACGGCGACTGAAGTGGAGAGGAAGAAAACTTCCAGCTCCCGTGAAGCAGCAGCTGGCGCAGGCCAGTCTGCCCAGCATCTGCCTTCACCAGAGTACCACATCAGATGGTTTGGTGTTCAACGTGGCAAGAAATTCCACACACACATTCTTTCTGCCCAATTTCTTTTCAGCAAAACCGTGCTCCCACCGATATAAAGCCAGTAATGAACTGACAAGCAGTCAGGAGAAAAGAAGTTAGCAGTAGAAAAGTTAGCAAGTGATGTGACATTATGCTAATAAGTCATATTAATAATGATCACTTCTCAGAACAAAAGTGGAATTCATCACGGTATTTTAGAGCAACTCACATGCTTTTTGACAAGGAAAATGAAATGCTGTAGCAAATATGCCTCAGGTTCTGAAATTCAGGGAGATGTTAACCGAAGCTGGTTTTCTACCATGTCAGAGCACTTGGACTTCAGTCGGGATCTGTTCTGTCCCACAGGTCAAACATGCAACATCTCCCGACTCCCTGCAACAGCTCCCGTGTTTCTTCCTGCCCTCCTCCCTCCCTCAGCACCAGCCATCCCAGCTGCTGCCCACAGGCCTCTCCGGAGAGCTGCACCCTCTGTGAGGGAGATGGTGGGAGAGAGATACCTGGAGAGCCAGGTAAATTACCTCTCATTTCTGGAGCAGAATGAAGCACCGAAACCAGAGCTACTCAGTGACAGTAAAGCCCATTCATCTAGAAACAGCTGTTACAATACCTGCCTACACAGACACAGGTTCCATTTACTACTATGAACTTCATACTTCTCTCATTATTATCCTTCTTTAATCTTACTATCTACTTCTGTTTCTGGATATGTAAACAGAATCGAGAGCATGGCCCCTGCTACCACAACTGACAGGTCTTGACTGCTGATCCTAACCCAAAATTTGAAAAAAAGGTTCCAGCTGATGAATAAAATTACCCAGTGAATGTATATAACTAAAGTTTCAACAAGATCTCCATGATTCTTCTTAATCCAGTATATAAACCCAAAACCCAAACCACTACTTATGTGATGTCTATATAAGGCATTCAAATTTAAAATTAAAAAAAAAAAGATAAAAAGAAAAAGACTATTAAGTATTTAAGTTAGAAAACTAGTCAAAACCATGGTAACTTTGGCAATCATTTAGCTCTCTGTATGTTCTGGAAAAATAACATGTACATGACCTCCACCAGATTCTTAAGAATTCTTGTTTTAAGAATAACTGATACTGCAAACTTGTTGCCGTTAGAACAAGAAATGCCTGTAGATGAAAAATAACGGGAAAGCTTATCTAGCAGGCTATTAACAGTTATTCTTTGAAAGAGACAAACTCCTTCCTGTTTTCTGTTCTAACCGGTCTTCCAGCTGTGGAAGGAAAGTGCCAAATTGATCTCCTAGATCTAATTATTGCACCACACATGAGAAACCACTAAAAGCTAACTTCTATTTATGCAGGCAAGAAGATGATATACAAAGAAAAATTTAGACTATACTATTTTTTATAGGAGCTTGAAAATTCAAAGCTCTCTGCATGCTTATTTGCAGTAGACTAAGTAGCATGCTGCCAATTTAATTCTGCTACTAATGTCATGCTATTCTCTCTCCCGCCCAGCAACAATCCTCCTGCCCCTGCGCGGACTGCAGCACTATGCCTTCCAGTAACACGATGACTGACACAAATCTTGCTGGTAAGTGTCTCTATGCTTAGGCAGCTGACTGCAGTTTAGTTAATCGGTCAGAAAGGTTAGAGTTAGTGTGCTTGTGACCAGTCTGATAGCAGAGTACAGCTGATGCATTTGGCTTTTACTAATCTTCAAGCTGGCCATGCAAACTCAAAGGGAAGGGCAAAGATAGTGACAGGGCAGTGCTCTTAGGGTACGGCAGCAGGATGGGTGTCCTCGCAGAGCAGAAACACATGGTGAAAATCTGAAACAGTCGCACTCACTTCATCTGTGCAAGCACAAGCCATGCTGTCCTGTAACACAGAGAGACCAGTAATTATAACTGTTAGAGGATACGGCAATAAGAGACGGTCTAGGATTCACTGCATCATCTATTACTCCTCTTTTTAGCCCTGCCATAACCATATCTCTCAGTCCTGAAAGTTACAGCGTTTCCCATTATTTAAGCAACCTTCAGTTCTTTTAGACAAGTCTTAATCAGGCCCTAGGAGAAGTGCCAGTCTTGCACAGCGTCTGGATTCAGTATGTAGGAGTAAGAGACAAACCTGACAGAACAACGTTTTAAAAAAGGATGTCAGGCAGTTCCTCTCATTATTTCCAGTGAAAATTTAAGATCCAGATACCTTCTAATAAGGAAAGGTACACGGGCAATATAGCCTTTATTTTTCCCCTCATTCAACAGTGACGAATCAGGTGGACAAAGCAACAGCTTAAACACGTTCGTTACACTGCCTAGATCAGTGCTGCCAGCAGCTACCCTTACTGATTTATGATGCATTCCACTGACGTGTGAATGAAACACCATAAATTAAGATTTTCTCCCGTTACCACTGTTCCTGCACACTCAAAAGGAGCAGCAAATTCACGTGCATCTCCCACAAAGGACCAGAACTCTGGCCGCGTAAAGCAGAACCTCAAGTTCCAACCTACTCGATGACTTCAGCTTACACTGGGTTGTTTCACTTACTCTTTCAAAGGACAGTAGCACCTTCAATAGTTTCCCCCCCTTTACCTAGATTAAAGGCCATCTCAGACCACATTGTGTGCTCTTCGTGCATTTCCCCTACCACTCACCTCTGTTTTCCAAAATATATACAGATAAGCACAGACTCCATTCCTTGAGATCAGAGCTTGGTACAAACACTTAAATTAAGGTTCAAGCATACTACTGAGATGTCCCACAGAAAACCTGTGGCAGACCAAGACAGTATTTCAACTGTATGTAAAAGCTTTTTCTACTTGAATCCACTCTGCCCTTCAGCATCCTCACAACAGTCCCAGGCATTCGAAATTTGCGGGAAAGTTGAACTAGTATTGTGCTTGAAAAACCATTACTTCACACATTCCACTCTGGTATTTTATCAAGCATTTCATTAAGTCCTTCTTGCACACTTCAAAGTATTCAGAAGTTCAGCAGCTAATCTAAGAAGGATCAGAGAAAGGAGTGTGAAAATTGAAATTCCAACTTTAAGGAAAAAAGAAGAGAGATCATGAATAACCATGTACTTTATTAGGACATCTGTTCCTTTCAGCTCCATGCACATGCTGCCATCTCTAACATAAGCAAATTACAGCTAGCAACCAGTAATGCTATTGTTGCCGATTTTCAAAAGCTAGAGTTTTTTGTGTGCTTTTTTGTTAAGTGAACAGATTATGCTTTTGTTGCTGGGCTTCCAGTCTTGGATAAAAACCCCGATATTAATACACCTCAAAGCCTGTTACACCTACTTTCTTTCACAGCTGATTCAAACTGGAAAGGTGCATCAGAATGAAAGGTTAATGTTTTATCCTCCTATTAAATGAAATGGGAAAGAGCCCAAAACCTTTTGCATGTCCGCAGGTATCTGGGACCCCTGAAGTTCTCATCTAGATTTTGTTTTAAAAACAAGAACCAGAAGCACCACCTATGCAATGCCCTAACACCTTCCCTCTGTTCAGGGTGTGTGTGACTGTCTAATCTGCACCAATCTGAATTTCAGGCTGTGCCAGGCAGATCTGAACATATCAAATGTACCATTTAATTAAGCAGCAAAGAGATGCCCAGTTTTTAAAATAACAAGGACAAGAGTGGACTAACAGCCTAAAAGATAAAACAGTACCTGTTACATCAAGACCTTCATGCTACCAACAGGTCAAGTAAACCAGATGCTTTGGCACAACTGCAGAAAATAAAGGGACATGTGCTGGGTGCAGGGAGAAGAGGAAGAGGTTGTGTTTTTACTGAACAAAATTAATAACAGGACCTGCACTACTTCTAACAGGCTGATTTAAAACTGCAAGAAGTGCATTTATGATGACAGTACTCAAAGACCAGTGAAGAAAAGGGCCCTTCACAACATGCCCTGTGTGGATTACAGTCCTGCTTCAGAGACTGCGGTCCAAGCTGACACCATGGACAAAGCCAAGGGAAATGTTGCATGTCAAAGTAGAATGAAACACATCATGGTGGTAAACAGCATTTCCTCATTAAGATCTTTAAACGAAGATGAGGTGGGAGACAGGTGTGGAGGAGCTTTCACCTAGAGGAAATCACTTAGACATTTTTACCACTTTAACAGCAAAGGACTATTTGCTTTCAGCAGAAAGAGGATCAGCTCTCCTCACCTGGCTGAAAGTAATTGCAGACAGTAATTTGGACTATCTTTAAAAAGATCAAGTCACAATTATTAACCTTTTAAATTCACAAACAACAAGTCCTGTAAAATTTGGCCCTGCTCTGAGAAGCTATGCAAGGGATAAATAAAAAGGGAAATGCAGGCAGATCTAGTAATTCTCATTAATTGCAGGAAATGAACATATCCTGGAAGGAAACAGCCCAACATAAACACAAGAATGGGGGAAGAATAGCAAACAGACATCACTTATTTCTGGAACGCTCAGCCTTCTAAAGCGAAGTATTTCCACAACTTGAAAAAAACAAACAAAAACCCCAACACTGACTTGTTACTCAGCTTTCCACACTTGTGGAGTATTCAGGGCTACTGAAGCAAGAGCACAAGTTTTGCACAGATGTTGCAGTAGTTCCACTTCCATTGAGAGAGGTGTCCCATTTTTGACATGAAGGTCAGCTGCCTGGCACAACCAGTACCTTTCCATTATCAATAGCATAGGGCCATTGTAGAAGTAGCTGAAGCACCAGAAAATATCAGTACGTGCAGCACCGTTCTTGGCTTGGTGTGTTAGGCTCTCTTAGTACAAACAAACACAGTATATGCTCCAATTTCTATTTTCCTTCCTGGCTCAGTCTTGCAACAGGTTTAATGTTCTGGCCTAATCCAGGGGAATACTTCAACCTCTCATTTAAAGTCTAAGGATGTGTGTAACACTTTCAGAATTCAAGTGTTTTGCTCCACTAGGTCAGCACGCTCAATAACTAACATAATACAGTCCCGCTAAGCTGAACACTACATCCCAGTAATCACAGCACAGATATCTTAGTAGTCAGACAGTTCAGGGGCTATTAATTTCCTCCTCATTGAGCTAGAGCCTTTGGGAAGTCACAAAGCCTCACAGCATCTCTCAGCCCTCTGAATTAGAAGCCAGGTATACCACATGCATTCAGTATCTGCTCTCATGCAGAACATATCCATCAGATACAGCACACAACCTCTGTCACAAAGGACATCAACTTCCAATGAGGTTAAGAAGAACTCCCAAATCCAGTTGGGGGGATGAGAGGGGTGGCATAACATCTTTTGCAGTTGTTAACATAAAACCTGGGTTGTTTCATAGGCATACATCTCCTATATTTGTGTGTCTAAATTATTTTGGAAAAAAAGTGTTTTTAATGATCTTTCAGTTGCTTTAGGAAAAGAGTTCTGTTATTTAAAAGGGACATTTTATTTCTCACCTTAAACCCAGACTTTAAGTGTGTTCTTTAAAAATAAAGTGGGATAGCCTGCAACATGCATTTCCACCTCCTTGACAAGCATCTTTAAGTAACTTTCCTGTCAGGTTCACATGCTAAAACTAAGACCTGTTTTTTCTCACCCAAGACCAGAGACACACACTCTTCCAGACTGGGACTCCTCTGCAAGTATCTTAAACCAGAGAGGTCATTTAGGCTTGAGGGTACCATTTTTGAAGGCCTGAATTTTCTGTATTCCAGTATTAACATGCTAATACACTAATAATGCACTAACACACTAATACTCTCGTGGGGATGCCACTATTGAAGCTTATTTTGTTCTATGCCACTGCCATAGGCATCCCTAAAACTGGTCCATGCTCACAAAACCGACTTCAGTACCTCAAAACAATTTATCTTCCCAAACTTTGCTGAAGGATCCTTTTGGGGAGTTCCAGGATGTTCTCTGGTAAATTCTGACACTTTAGACATCAAAAAAGCAAACCTCGGTAATAATACTTACGAGTTATTTCTGCAGAATATTACTTGAGGAAAAAAATCACAGTGAACAAAAAAGTTTTAGGGGCTGTGATTATTTTGCTTGATATACTTGCACTCTAGATTCTCATGTAGTACCTCCTTCACAAAGAAAAGTCACCCTTACAAGGTGGGCAGAATTAGGATTGAAATTGTTCAAGGAGGAAGAGTTGTAGACCTTCCTCAGAGCAGAAGAAGCAGAGCAGCCCAGAGACCCTTCTCCCTCTTTGCAGGTTTTTTAAATTTAAATAATTCTTATAATTTCAGCTGGCCTAGGTTAGTCTCCATATACAAAGAGGTTTTAGCAATCTGGAGTAGTCAGATGCACCCAGAAAGCAGGCTGAAGAATGAAATAGTTGATTAAAAACTAGTGGATACAGTAAATAAAAATCAAAGCTTCCCCCCACCTTTTAATGCCTTGTCAGTTGGATTCTCTCAATTATCCCCCCCTCGCTGTAGGGCCAGGAAGACCTGCCTCAGCTGGAACAATCACAGAGACCCGATAACAATTAACTCACCTGACATAATTTGTTGCTAAATGCCTGTAAAGAAACAAAGGGAACAGAACGTCCAAAGCATTAACTTTGCTAGCCATAACTTCAGTAACGTTAAAGCTGTGTCACGTGCAGGGAGTCAATATTTGCCGAGGGCTCTCTCTCACGTTACCCACTAACTGTACTTAGAGCTTCTCCAAAGTTGGGAGGCTACCTAAGGAAACATGAAAAGTAAACGAACAGCCTTAGCTCTACCCGCTCTCCGTACACCAGCTCATCAAACTGCAACCGGGCTGTTTTCCTTATTGCAGGGCCTTTTACTGGTTTTCTAATCCGCTTGTAAACGATACATTAACTTCTAGAAAAGCCATTACAAGCCACGTGTGCACATCTTTCAGCTCCTCAACAGTCTGCCAGGGAACAGGATCCCATCTTTTACTCGAATCTTAGCATTTATCTGTTGGAAAAGAAGCAACGCTATTTCTCCAGATCCTACAAGACGCTGATTTTTTTGCGGGTCAACATCAGCATCTTCTTAGCATTTAATGCACGGAGTCATCAACACTCCGGCTAAGTTAAAGCTACTGAAAAGTTGCAGGCAGATATTTTTAGGTAGCAGCTTTCACAGGTTTGGTTTTGAACAAGTCTCGATCAAAAAGCGGAGTACAGGGAAGAGCTCTGTGCAAACCTGCTCCTTTGAGACCTGCCGAAGGCGGGTTTTCCAGCACCAAGCCCCAGCCCGGGCAGTTTAACAGCCCTCCCTCCGTGGGCCCGTGCCCGGGCACTTGTGCAGGGAAGGAAAGGGCGCAGGGGGGGGAGCGAGGAGGAGGAAGGGAAAGGAAGAGAGTGGGACCCAACCTTCGTCCTCAGGGTCTGGTGGATGTCTGCTGCCAGCTCCCCTTTCCACCACTGCTCCTCCATCCTTTTTCTTCCCATCCAGACGCAGGTCTGGAAGAGAGTCGGGGCCGCTCTGCTGGGAGGGAGAACAAACCGCACAAGTCGCCCGAAGCCCCGCGGCTGTTTCCGCCGGCCCTCCCCGCCGCACCGGCGGCCGCCCCAGCCCCCGCCCGGCTCCCGCGCCCCGCTGCTGCCGCTAATCGTCATTGAACGCGCTGATTTATTCACCACCTGCGAGGCGCTGCAAAACGCCCCTCCGCGGGTCGCCCCTGCCCGCCCCGCAGCCCCCGCGCCGGGAGCAGCCCCGCAGCCGCGGCTCGGCGCCCGGGGCCGGCGGGAGCGCTGCCCGCAGACCTCCGCGGGAGGCCCGGGCTGAGCCCCGGCGGGGTGCTGCTGCCCTCTCCGCCGGTGCGGCTCGTAGGTTAATTGGCGCTAATTAACAGCTGGCTGCCCTAGGCAGGGGCAGTTCCTTCCCCGCGGGCCATCAGCTGTAGCACCTGTGGGCGCTCCCTGCAGCCCGCAGCCCCCAGCCCCGCGGGATGGGATGGGATGGGATGGGGGAGCCCCCTCCCAGCAGCTGCCGAACAGGCGGGCATTAGGGCAAAACAGCCAGGACGGGGCTGCTGCGTTTAGTTGTCTTCCTAGCAGCCCCGGAAAGGGTAGCGCAAGCAAATTTGCCAGAGAAAATGAAATATAAAGCTTCTCCCGGTAATGAAGGCTCTGAATACTCAATAAATATCCTCAGTATTAACAGAAGGGATTGACTTTTTCTTTGGTTTATGATTCCCAATACAAGATGCCTTATCTTAAGCTGCCAGAAGCCTGTAGATAGAAGTGCTTGCTTATGTCTGAGCATGAGGTTTGGCAGGAGCACAGCTCCCTTTCGGGCCACATGTCAAGGTTTCCCCTCTCACAGTGCCAGAAAGCAACTCTGTCCTGTGCAGAGTCCCAGGGAGCTGGGACTCACCAGAGGATGCACTTCCCCCCATTCTCCGTACTTCAGACATAACCCACACCTTGTGTCTTTGGGACAGGTCCCATCCTTGTCACACAGCAGCGCGCAGCACCAGCTGTAGCGGGACCCTGGCGTGCTGCCACAGAACTTGGAGATTCGTGGGTTGCCGTCAGAGCTCAGCCTGGCTAAAGCTTCAAGACTGGGTGTCAGCCACTGCTTTGCCCTGGGAGCTCAAGGACCCTCATCCTTTCCAATTTTTATACCCAAAGAGCCCAGGAAACGATCAGGCACCACATAGCTTCATTCCCAGGCCTCCGAGGGCCATGTTTATAGCCCAGTGGGTATTTCAGCAGATTGAACTGAAATCTTTCAACAAGTGTTTCTTAGCACTCCACTTCAGCAATTCCAGGAGCCAAAAAGTCACCACACAACCTGTTTTATACCCTGTTGATCTATTAAGGATGAGAATGTTTACTAGGCCTAGCAACTGCTTTCTCATTTAAAGAGCTAAATTTACTTTTTAGAATTAGGTGTTTTTTTTAAAAAAAATTGCCAATCATTCTGCACTCAAATTTGCAAAAGAACCTCACAAAACATTTGTTCCTCGGTTGATTTCCTAAAGGAAAAGAACAACAAAAATCTGCTGGCTTCAGTCAAAATAAATATTTGTGTTGATTTTAGTGTTCCTGGGAAAATATTTTTGTGATCAAAGAAAGTTGTTGACCAAATCTTCTAGGGAAAACATACCCCAGTTGTTTATGTTTGCTGGCTTGTCCCCTGCTATAAAAGAGAAGCAGTGGAGTTAAGTGGCAACAGCTATTAAGCCTACAGATAAAAGCTGCCACCAAGTGTCCATCAGAAATAATTTTCCCCTATTTTCTTTTAAGTACATCCTGGTATCCCTTAAACAAAGTACTTAAATTAAGTACTTTGCCTTAAATTAAGGCAAAGAAAAAAATGTCTTGTCTTTTTGCTTAAAACTGAGCACGTGCTTAACTATTTTGTTGAATAGCAGCCGAAGCATTTCTTTACAAGTAGTCTGTTCATGGTTCATACAATAATATATTAATTTTCTATAATAGTTTTTATATACATATTTTATAGCAATATAATTCTCAACTTTTTTACAGTGTAAATCAAACCAATAGTATTATTTGAAAGAAAGAGTATCAGTTCTTTGAAATAAAGTTTCAATAATATGAACATGGTATGGATTTTCAAAAAGTCATGTCCATAGCATCTAGTGATTTAAAACACTTGTATTTTTAAAATCTGAGTTATTTAAAAAAATCTTGAGATTTCACGTGAAATAGAAAACTGTTCCATATAATTGTTGGTTTTAATTTTGCAGCTGAAAGATTTTATTTTTCCAGAATATAGTCCATGTGTTTCACTTGTTCCATTTGAAAATTAATTAGGTATGATGTATCAAAAGTTTCCTTCAGTAATTGCATTGGTATTAAAAATAGAAACAAATAATGAATAAGGATCTCCTTTCTGTAGCATGGCTGTTAGCAGGGCTCAAATAGACTCCCTGTTGATTTAAAAAAAAACCAGCCATCACTGTCTTTGATATAATAAAATATTCACAGTAATGAATTAGAGAGAGCAGTAATTCTGGACTTGATAAGAGCTCAGACATAGCCTTGAACCTTGGAATTGCTTTATTTTGAAGGAGGGAGTGCCAGCAAAGCCAAGTACGTAAAACAGGGAATCCAGTACTATTCAGTCTGATAGTCAAATGAACAACACACAGACATTATCATTAACTCGTTGATACTGTAAAAATTGACTGCAGCTACAGTCTATCTTTTTCCATCCAAATGGGATCATTCAAATCCTCATCAGATTCTGATATAATGGTTAAAGTTTGAGTTAAAATATAGGCTTTAGCCACAACAGAACTGTGTTGATTTAATTTTCAAGTGTTTTAAAAAATAGGCTGAGAGAGATAAAAGTAAAATCCCATGGAGATTCCCAAAGTAAGTTTGCACGGAGTTCATATTAACTTTGAGAAGTTTTATGTTACTCTTTCTTCATTAGTAAATCATGGTTGGGTAAAGCACAAGTGCAGAGTCAGTAAAACTTCACTGGTGCAAGTTAAGTTTGTAAGTCAATGCTGAGGGGGTTTTCTCTTAAAAATATCAGTTTAATTAAGCAAGTTAACATGTTTACCACTAGTGCTACCATTCTGAGTGCTGTGGCAATAAAATTGCTTTTAGGTGACAAAGCTATCTGAAGAGAATTGAAGACACAAAGTGACCAAAAAGTGGCTCAGGCAACCCGTATCTTACCTGCCAGCACGAAGGGCTCGGAAGGGGCAGGGCTGAGCTGGGGAAGCAACGCAGTGGAAACACCGTGGTAAAGAGCACCAAGTGCAGGGGAGGCTGCGCCTGCGTCAGCGAGGAGCTGGGCCGCTCTTGGTTGGGCCTGGGTGGAAAAAATGGGCTTTTTAGTCAAGTCTCAGGTATAACACGGGCAGCACCAGCATCTGCTCACGCCTGTGCTCCTGCCAGGGAGGCTGTGTGTGTCAGGAGGACACCCATCAAGAAGGCACTTGTTCACCCCTCTACCCCACCTGCTACCGGAGGTGGAGAGGAGCTTCCCTCCTGCCCAGCAAGGAGGCCCGTGCAAACAGGGACCACCTCGTACCGGCACGGGGCCCAGCCCCCCAGGGCTCTCCTTCCCCAGGTGAGCAGCCCAGCTTGTTACCCAGGTGCTTCCCATTTCACCAGGATCCCAAAGCTAGATTGGCTCAGCAACAGCTTGAGCACTAATTTAAGCCAATTTGAGTGCTTTTACACACTGTAATGGTTTTTTGCTGATGAGGAGGAAGAGCTTTATTAATTCTGGTTCTCCTTGTCCCTCCATACCTTGCACTGCCCTGTCTCTGTGGTTCCTCTGTCACTCCTCATGCATTTTTGTTATCTCATCTACCTACTGAACCTAGTTTTTTCTACTGGGATAGTTTTTTGCAATTTTAAGAGAGTGATATCTGTTCACAGAGGGATCTGAAGCTGGCACAAAGCAAGCAGCAAGGAGGCACAGCCCTGAGCAGCAAGAGGTAAGCAGGGTTTCTTCCTTCAGCAGCGTTAAACTGGGATGATGTGGTTTGTGGAGTTGTGCCCAAACCTGGCTTGTCCTGTTCCCTCTGAGAGCCAGCACTGGTGGGGCTGGGCAGTGAGGGCCTGATCCAGCAAAAAATGCCCAGGGGAAGATCCTGAGAGCTGTGTGGAGCTGTGCCCTCATGTTACTGACTTAGATGGATCAGGTTTAACACAGAACCGTTACCAAGCTGATCAGAGGCACGGGAGCTCTGTGCCTTTGGAGACGGCAGAGATGAGGGCAGGGTGAGAGCAGGGCTGCCCCCTTCCATGCGGGGCTCATGGGTTTGGAGAGCTGCAACCTGCTTTCCTCTGCTGTTGGCAGAAGCAAACTATGAATGTTTTTTTTTTTTTTTAAGACAATATTACAGGATTAGGACTGTCCTTAGGAGCTGTAATTACTAAGGTTGGCTGATGTGAAGGGCTTTGACCCCAGTGAGTTGCTGTTGGTGTGTATCCATGCCAGACTAAGCCTGTGGCAGTGCAAGGAAAGAACAATACTGGAGCTAGTATTCTAGGGTTTAAGGGAAACACTGCTGCGCTTCTATGTATCTGGAAGAGCCTGTTTTATTCAAAGGCTTTTAAATGGTTGCAGTTCCTAGCTTTCTGCTGATGCTGAGTGGGTTGTGTCGGGGTGCTTGTGCCTTGCCTTGGGGCACTGAGAGCCCCCAGGGGAGGCTCGTGGGCCCTTTGCTGCCCAGCAGCCTGAAATACGTGAGCTTTGTGCCCGAGAACTGGCACGATGCACGAGCCAGCCCCCCCCGAATTTCCCCTTCAAGCGCACCGTCCCCACTCCTCCCTGGTCTGAGCGCTCATTTCCTTGTTCCTCCTCTCAGCTGGTGGTTTATGTGGAAATTAGAAGCTCTGTGGACATACCCTTCCCTGTAGAGGTCTTTCACTTCTTCAAGCACCCGGGCGACGCGGCCTCTCCTGCACACAGTCCCTGAAAAACGCAGGGAGGAATGACAGGGCCATTGCGGGGGTTACGGCCGTGCTGGAGTGGGGCACGGGGGGTTGTGCTGCCCTGATGTAACTCTGCATTGGGGTGCCAACTGTTGAGTGCTTTTTTTTAGCATCGGGGTGCTGACTATTGAGTGTTAATCAGTGTAACTGAGAGCGCGCTCACCTGGGGAGCTGGGCAAACCAGGATGACCGGTAAATTCACCTGGCTCCTCCTTAGTCCCCCAGAAGGAAGACGTGATCAGGACTTGAAGGCGTTGGTCTGCTCGGGTGGGTGCTGAAGCTCAGCAGCGCTGGGTGCTCGGGGCGGCGTGCTGGGCACGTGGCCAGGGCTGCACGGGGGAGGTGGCACCTTGCTCTGGCACCTTCACTTCCAGCTGTGACATCGCATCGTTACTTCCCAGACACTCAATGTACGGTGAGTCCACGGTTAATGTGAATTTTTCACAATGAAAATCTTTTTTTTTTAAGTTTATCTTTTGTTTTCATTGTTAGGATTGAAATGTATGGTTTAAAACAAAATTACAAAAATAAACCTCAAGGTCCTTTTGTGTAGACCAGCCCTGAAGGGGGTGGGAAGGGCTTTGGGAGGCTGAGTTAGGGGGTGAGGACCTGCACCAGGCAGGAGGAGTTGTCCTGGGACTCGGGCTCATCCAGTGCCGAGCGCGTCCCACTCTGATACTTGCGCAGAGTGCTCAGACGGTGTGAAATCACAGCTTTGCCTGGGCTGGAAGTGCACTGCTGCATGGCACGGGGGATGGACGCGGGAGAGAGAGCAGAGATGAGCCCCTCTGGCAGGGGAACCCTCCTCCGCCTTGGAGGGGACCTGGGCAGGCACATGTGTTCACAGCCAGGTCCATGCCGGTCTCCAATGAGCCACGAGATGAACCAGCTGAGCCTTTTCTCTGTTGCTAACTGAACACTGAAGGTGGGTGCTCCTGCCTTTCCTTGCCTCCCTGCCCTGGCACGCTGAATGTGCCGGAGGGACTCGCTTGTGCCAAAACGTGGTGCAAAGGGCAGCTCTGACACTTGTGGTGAAGGAGGCTGCTGCGGCATAACAGGTCTTGTGCGTGGGTGGCAGATGTGGGTGTCCTGTTCAGCCAGGACGTTCCTCCTTCCTTCCTGGGGCATCTGCCCACGTGCTCGCCCAGCCGCCGCCACCCCCAGCTCTTCCCCCGCAGCGCCAGAGGAGCGGGGAGCTGCCTGCCGGGAAGAGGTGCTCTCTTGAGACAGCTTGGCTGTGAAAGCCAGAGCCCTTTATTTGGTGTTTTTCCAGAAACTTCATGTTTCTGGAATAAAGAGACTTTATGTAAATCTCAGTTTTAGTTTAAAAACAAAGTAAATAACTGTTTGGCTGGAGGACAATGGCAGCACAAACCAAAATACAGCCTGAAGATGCAGGAGCGAGCCAGAATATGTTATTTTTAATATTCTCCGAAGTCTAAGCCAGTCATTTTGAGTTTTGCGTGGGTTTTTTCCCCCCGTTTAATATTTCAGCGACTGGCCCTGTGGTGACCCGACACACTTGTGCCTTGCCAGCTGCCCTTCCCTCCCTCCCCTCCTGGGTGAGGCAGGAGGAGGGGAGCCCACGGCTGCCCGAGATGATGATTCTTGCAGGATTGGGCTGAGTGGAGACATTTTGTTCGGCATGCAAGTTGCTTTTAAGGCATCCTAAGAGGAAATTCCTCTTTTTCAGAGGAACCTGTGCAAGAGGAACCCACATGTACCCCTTCAAACACTCACGCCTCTCTCACAGAAATACTTGTGATGCGTCGTATCTTTAAATGACTTCAGCCCAGTGGGGGGTTAAACAATCTGGAGAAGCTGTTCCTCTCCCTCTTGCCTGCTGTGTTTTATTGGTTTGAGTCTTCCCTTGCTCCGAGTCCTCGATGGCAGCAGATGCCCGGGGCTGGGGTTTGAGCTGTGCGGCGCGGAGGGCAGCCCCGTGACCTGGTGGGGCGGCTGGGGCAGTTCCCGGGGGGACGGGAGCAGGCAGGAGCCCAGCGTTCCTGTGTGCTCCTGCGGGAAGGATCTCGCAGCCCCAAACCGAACGCAATTGTACTGAGCACTCGGCGGGGGTTAGTGGTTTTCTTTATAATTTGCATTTTGATATTCCAGACATAAGACTCATTTGCAGGTTTTCCTTTTCGCTAGAATAAAAAAGATGCTTTGCCAGACAGTTAATAACTTCCATTGCTTCTCGTCTGGGGAAACCAGCTCATTGTCAGCCCTGACACCGGGAGGAAACGCTCCCTGCTGGGGCCTTCTCTGGAGATAACCAGGGAAGCCTGAGCGGCTGAGCTGATCTAACTGCCCGCTGCTGCTTCCCCACCACCCTCCCTTTCAGGCTTATTCCCTGTGGTGCTCTCCCACCCCCTCCCAGCTCTGGTACCTGCCTTGTGCCAAGCGGGTTCAGCTCACAAAATCAGTGGAGAACTAACCTGACTACAAATGAAACCCAAATGATAAATAAAAGAAATCCACCCCAAAAAGACCCCCTTCTGGGGATGGGTAATGCATTGAATGAAGGGGAAAGGGCTGAGGAGGGAAGCAAGGTCTCTCTCTCTTGGCAGTAGTGGGCTGTGAGCGCTACTGGATTAATTAAAGCTGTGCTATGTAATTTCCCGTTCGGGTGCAGCACAGCTGGGTGCTGTTGTGGCAAGGCAACATCCTCCCATATGTCCCACCACCTCCCTCGAGGTGCCTCTAACATGCACGGGTGCTGGGGACCTGCACCGGGGTAGAGACCCGCATGCAACTCAGCCCAGCCAAAAAGCGGTTATTCCCCCGCCAGCTCCTGGCTATCGGGGTGGGAGCGCGGGGCTGGGCACTGAGGGAAAAACACAGTTCTTGAACTACTGCTGCCTTTGGGAAGCTGCCTGCAAATGCACCCTGGGACACCCTAAATGAGGGAGCTTTGGAAAGAGAAATATATTATCTGAGCGACCACTGCCAGGGGAAGGACACCTGCCATCGGCTGAGCAGCTTCAGGGGAACGGGCAGATCCTATTTTTCTACCTTGCAGATTTTCTTGCACAGAGAGCAGAAAACTCTGTGCACTCCCCAGCTGGCTGGGCTGGGCTGGGGGGAAATAATCCTGTTGCACCCGCCCCTACAAAATCCATCGCTAAAACCAACAGTGTCTGTGGAATCTGTAACATAGTTTTGAAATACCTTCTGGGAAACAGCTTTTATAAATATCAAGACTATTCCAGCAGTACTGTTGTTCAGCTTTATTTTATAAAATGTATTTGAAAATATTTTTGTAACATATAACACAATTACTGTAGTTCACAAAAATCATGCAAAAAATTTTTACTTGTAAGATTAAAAAAAAAAAAATCTTTGTTCTTGTGGGATATCCCTTCAATGTCTAAATATGAGAATTAGAGGAACTGGAAGTTCATGGGAGTTTTCACCAAGTGATAAAGGAGATGAGAAATATGACTGGAAACCAAGAAGACGCATCTGATAGCGAGGAAGAGACTCCTTCCACCTGGCTCCTCTGTGTTACAGGAGTGTTGGACACCCTGGGGCAGGCAGCCAGGCTGAGCGGCTTTATAGCAGGAGATCTCTTTGCTCTAGTAATAGCGAGCCATTTTGGACCATGTCCCTGTATTAGCTGATACAGAGGAGGAAAAAAAATTGCTAAGCTTAGCTTAGCAAAAGCAAAAAGCTCAGCTGAGCGAAAGTTCAGCTTTTGACTTTTCTGGTTTTTTTTTTCCATACAGTTTAGAACTAAAACATTGATTTTGGTGCATCTGTAATATTTGACATACAACATCAAAAAAGCAAAGCAGCAGTAAGATAGGGTCTAGCTGTAGCATTAAGCCCTTGAGTCAGATCTCGGCAGCACCACAAGTATCTCCTTCCAGCAAAAGCTGGCAGGGATGAAGGAAGGGGGTTATTAATGAATCTGTTTCTGGAGCGATGGCTCATGCTGTCTTTGACAGTTGAGTCTTATCTGTAAAGATCATCCTCCACCGAGGTTTGGAGGCCCACAGGTACTTGGCTTGCAGAGTCCAGTTTAGGCTCTGGTCACAGCTTACCAACGCTGGTCTGAAACCAGATGCAGGACTCAAGCGCTGGCAAATCAAGGCTGAAATCTGAGAAACGCCAGCGGTGCTCAGTGCAACAGCTTGTGTCTTACAAGGGGTTTTACCTTTAACCTTAAAAATGAGATCTCTCCTTTCTGTCGTTCCCTATTTAGACTGGATGCCTTTGCTTATTGGCACTGCTTTGATGAGGCTGGGAGCTACTCTTACTTTTATAACTTTAGCTGACAACTTCCTGACTCTTAAGTAGCTGGTAAAGTAAGCGTAACTCTGTATTAACATGGATTATTACTATTATAGGGCGTAGAGGGAGGAGGTGCAGTGGCACAATCTCCAGCATCAGTGGCACTTCGGAGCTCAGCTTTCAGGGTTGTTGGTTTCCATGCTTTATAATAATAATATAATAATCAAAGCATTCTGCACCAGTATTTGAGTTACATGTCCATGGTGTTTTGGAATCATCATGGAAAACATAATGGGTAGATTTGAGATTGAGAGGTTCATGAGGCTGCTTAAAGGCGAGTCCTACTGGTCCTGGTACCCTGTGGACATCAAATAAATATCTAAATAGCCAATACAGGCTGTTAGCGCCAAAAATGTGGAATCGTATGATAATCCCACACATGTCCGTGTACAGGCTACGCTTTGCTGGACTGAGGTCTCATGCATTTCCTATTTTTTCCCACAGGCTAGTTTCTCATCCTATATTTCATTGAGATAATCTTGATCAGGATATATCAGGAAGCCAGTAAATAAGCTGTCTGTCCAGTAGGGATCATAAAAGAGCCCATTTTGTTCCGAGTAAAAGATCTGCAGCCATACCTCATCCTCCTGCTTCAGAGAAAGGATGGTTGATCCAGAGGCAACGTCATGGTTCCCAGTGTTGGCATCAAAAGTCTTGATCCGGTACTGCCCGTTGTGGACCAAGCCAATGGCCAAATGTTTGTTGGCCAAAGTGATATCATAAGTGAAGTAGTAAATACCTGGGATGCTGCATATAAATTTCCCACTGGAAGCATTGTAGTGTCCTCCCTCGTTCATCAGGATCCTGTCAAATTTGATGGGCAGCCTTTCCCTTGGGTAGCTCTTTGAGACTGCCACGGAGAAGGCAGATTTGGCTTTGTTGGCATTACAGGTGCAGGGTCCTGGCATCCCAGTCTCGCCCTTGTTCCCTTTGGGCCCTTTCTTTCCCGGTGCCCCATTTTTTCCAGGATTACCCTTTAAACCCTTGGGCCCTCGTGGGCCTGCCTTGCCCGTAGCTCCTGCTTTCCCCTTCGGTCCTGGCTTGCCAGGGTTTCCTGTTCTGCCTTGTGGACCTAGAAGACAAATAACTTTGTAATTTTTCAGTGAAAGAGATCATACGGTGAGTGGAAAGGGGTTGTATTGCTGCAGTAGTAGTTTTCATTTAGGAGGAAAACCTTGCTGGTGAGAATCCCGATGAAATACCACCGGGGGCTAGACATGTGTCAGGACTGACTAACCATGTTGGGTAGGTAGTCGGTATGATAACAACGGGGTGCAGGAGCAGGACAGGCTGTCCCTTCTAAGGACCAAAAGGCTGGTGCAATTATCTGTCTTACTTGAGAAAAATGAGAATTACTTATAAAGTTAGCCAGGAGCAAGCTTTAAACTCTTTGGGTTTTAAAGGAGTGGAATGGGTTTGTGAAGCTTTTGGAACCTAGTTTTGAGCAGATGGAACATTTTTAATCTCTTGTCTCTTTTTGTTTTCTTTTTTTTTTTACATTTACCATGAAACTACATTGTTTTTTTAAAAAAAAAAAAAATAACCAAAACCAAACTCTAGATATAGTAAAAAGCCCAGCCTAGTTGGGAGCCAGACTAGTGAACCAAAAGATACCCAGTGCAGGGATTGCCTTGAGCTGGGAAGCGAGCTGGGCTCTGTCACAGTGATGCTGAAACTGCTGATCAGTGGTGATTGCGGTGGTGTCTGATATAGGACAAATTCATGGGGATTTATATCCTTCTCTTGTCCTGCTGTGGCAAGTCTAGATTTTAATGCAGCTGTGGGTGGAAACCTGTTCTCCAGATTCCCTGTGTTGGGGGTGGGAGAAGAGAGCAAGACGCAGCTTTGGCAGGCGGGTGTTAGCTGAACCAGGAGTGCACTCTAGCGTGGCAACGGGAAATCACTCTTTTCTCACCATAGCTGTCCTGGTGCTGACTGATGTAAGGCTGGATGTAAAGCAGAGCCCACCTCAGGGTTAAAGAAGGGTTGTCGTTTGCTTTGACTTAGATTGACCATGGTCGGAGCAGTGCCTGTTAGCCAGCTAGAGTGCTCCGGAGAGCAAGTATTTAATTTTCTTACCTGGCTTTGTTTGCCTTGAGAGCGGGAGTTGGAGACCACCGCTTTGTCCCATCTAGGGAGCATATGTCAAAACAGGAGAAATCTCACTTCACAACAAAACGAAGCCAAGGAATTGCGTGCAGCATTGGGACACGATCAGCAAATAGTGCCAGTCTGAACCCCCCGGCAGGAGCTGACAAGTGGGAGGTGTTGGAAAGGGGAAAGTGGAAATTCCTAGAAGAGTTTCCCATGAGATGTCATCTGTCCTGGGGCTCAGATTTGGGATGATATATCCTGTCAACCGAGCTATTGCACTATTGCTTCTACATCTTACCCTTGTTGTGCTAAGAAGCGCTTTTCTCTTACCTTCATCGCCGTGCTCGCCTTTATCCCCATCCTTGCCATCCTTGCCATCCTTGCCCGGGAAGCCCATCCTGCCGACCGTCCCTGGAGCCCCGGGCGCGCCGGGGGGGCCGGGTGGCCCGGGGGGTCCCGGCAGGCTGCACGCCAGCTGGGGACCTTCCTGCAGCGCTCCCTTGGCAAAGCCCCCGAGGATGTGGTTTGCCACGCAGGGCACGGTCCAGAGGAGGAGGACAGCGGAGATCATGGCACAGGCTGTAAAAGGGAGGTGGGACTTGGCTGAACCTGCAGTAGCCAGCTTGTGGGGGTACGGCGGTGTCCCCTCCGCCACCACCGCGTGTTGTAGAGGCTTGCATTAAAACCGGGAGATAATTAGGCTGTTTTTGGCAGGGTGGGGGAGCTGTTTGCTTTGGTGTGATGTGACTTCAAGGATTTGACTTATGGAGTTTTCTAGGTCTGAGCAATACTTCTTTTTCAATCTTCCTCTTCTCTAAGCCTGTATCTGTGGCCATCCCTTATTTTGTTTTGTTCCTCCTCCTTCTTTCTCATGCTAATGTACCTGCCAGCTCCATCTCTTCTCTGAAGTCCATCTGTCTGTGGCTGTTTGGTCTCTTTGTGCAATGAAGGACTGGGAGGTAGGGAGAGTCAGAAATGTCCCTGCGCTCTCCTTCCCCAGCCTGCCCCCACCCCGGGACTGCCATCCTCCCTTACCGCTTCCCTCCTTCTCACCCTTCCCTGAGCCTCCCAAAACACCGAGTATACTGTGGTTTTGCCCGACAGCATGAATTGAGCCTTAGTTAGCTGAGAATGCCCCGTTCCTCATCGCAGCTCGGCTGCGCGGCACCGCACAACCTGCGGCCAAATCCCGCCAAGGCTCTGGCTCGGTGTCGGGGCTGCAGCCGTGACCGGCCCCGCTGCAGCCTCCGCCAGTGGTTTTCTAACCTCCCGCCTCTCCGCGGGGACGGGAGCTCAGCCTTTGTTTGTTACTAACGTTCACCCTGGAAAGAGAGATAACTGTTAAAACCCCGGCCGTTGTTTGTCTCCTGGCTCTGTAAGTGAGCCATTGCTTTAAGTATAGCAAACGCCAAGGGCTTTTTTGGAGCATCCCTGGCTCTGCCTTCATTCACAGCGGAGGCTGAGCCTCCTGGGCTTGTCTCACTCCACTCCTGGATGGGGAGATAGTGATAGAAAATAATTTCTGGAATAAAGCTATTCCCATGAACCTGCTAATGATACAGAGCAGTTATTATACAGTAAAATATCCCTCTGGATGTCTGCATGTGGAGCTGTTTGCAAATAGCTATGGTCCATGTGCAACTGCGTCTCGAAATAGTGCTCAGATGCATCAGCAGCTTAGAGAAGATGCTTAAAATCAGGCTGATTGATGAGAGCTCATCTTCATGCATGACCCACACGAGACTCTGAATGTTAAAAATGTTTAAAGTGGAATTTGGGTTCTGCACATGGTTACAGATACAGTAAAAAAGAGAATTTCCCCTACGGTATCAGTTTCTGACCACCCATGGGTGAGGGTGCTCCTGCCACCCCCTCCCCAGGACTGAAGGCCTCCCTGTGCCCAGGCTGAGGATTTTTTCCTCCCTTTGCTCTGCCGGTGAGGGAGGCTACGGCCATGGCCACCAGCTCCCCAGCAGGGCCAGTGCTCCCCAGTGCTGATGGAGTCGGGCTCTTTTCCAATTGCATGAATGTGGAAAGGAGCTGGTGGGGGTTGAAAGGCACCCCCAGCCCAATTTTCCTTCTTTCAGCTTCTGTAGCTGAAGTAGCCCTTGGAGAAACGAGACATGAAACCTAGAACTGCCCCATACAAATCTGTGGCTGGTTCACTGTTTGCTCGGTAGCTCGCTGATTAGGAGAGATCAAGCTACAGCCAAAGGATTTTTTTAAAAGGAATTAGCCATGTATCATTTTGATATAACTCCTACCCCTGGGCATGCTCTCATTCGAGGGAAGAGACTCCTATGAAATTTAGTCTTTTCCCTTATTACAGCTACCTCTGATGGTAGGGGGTTAAATATTTTACAAGAATCATCCATTTGCATGGCCTTTCTTATCACATCCCAAAGTCCTGCCTACGAAATACAGAATATAGACAAGGATTGAAAAGCAAGCAAACTGCCTTTCACATACTTCTTCAAGCTTTGGTGCTGAAGCAAGTTTGCAGTTAAACACAGATGCAATAGAAGATGAGCTGGGATATCCCAGACCTGTTAACTGTCGGTGGCCTTGTGGCCAGGCCAGGTCCTGCGTAGCGTTAAGCCAAATACTGGGAGACTTTCGCATCCCCCCGGTAATGTTATGTTTCACTCCTGCACTGGAAATAAGATGCTTAAAGTATTGTATAAGTTTCATGTTGGCCTTGGCACTCTCATCCTGGTATCGGCTCCTGGAGCGGGTGGAAATGCATATTACATGCTCCAAATCCAGCGAGCAATATGCTACATATTAATGCTGAGTGGGAGCCCCCCAGTTCTGCAATATGTATAATTAAGAACATGCAGAGGAGTGGGAAACGCAAAACAGATCTCTGGCCTGGATTCGGCTGCTAAGCCATTTTGTTCTTCAGCTCTCTTTTGCTTTTCTTATACGTAAGTTTATTTGCTGCTGGTGAAAGGTGTTAGTTTAATGGCCTCGTGAGACTGAAATCACCGACCAGTATTAATGTGGACAGTTGAATAAAGGCTTTTCGGTTCACGGAAATGGAAACAAAATGTTAAAATGCCTGCGGAGTGGGGAGATCCCACGGAAAGCTACATCCCTGCTTCCCAGTAACCACCTCAAAAGGGGCAGAAGAGAAGTGAGAGGCGTCTGGAGGTGGATGACACTAATAAGTTGTGGCAAGGAAAAATGTCATTTTGGATCATAACCTGGAAAAAATCTGGGACTGCTTCATGTAGAGAGGAAACGGGCAAGAGGGAGCACAGGGCAGGAGGGCAGCTCCTCCTCTTACAGTTTCTTACCATAAGTACTTCTGTTACCTTCAGACAACCCAGCTAGATGACCTGATGGGATGAAAAGTGGCAAACACAAAATACCCCCAGGCTGGGAGGTTTGTAGTACCGATACTTGGACAGACGGGGAATATTTGACTACCTGGAGCCGTGCTTTGGTGCAGCTCCCGAGTCGGTGTTAATTAACGGCTCCCCGAGAGCATTTCATCCCACATCACAGCAGTGCGTGTGGGACGCAAAGCACAGTCACATTCACAAGAGGATCTATAAATAACCTCTTAAAGAAATCTCTTTGAAAGAAAACAAACCTCATGCTGTTCCACCTTAAAAGGAAAATTGCTCTTCGATGTAGAACGTAGGATGAGCTCCAAAAAGCAAATTGGAAACAGATCAGCATCTTTCCTCTCTGCGGTGCGGGCGGCAGGCCTGGCACCGGCGGCCGTGCAGCAAGGTTTCAGCTGAGGTCTTACTTTTCTAATGACATTTTAATTAACGCCTTTGTTAATAGGGTTTTGGAGACTTTTTGGCCATGACGGATGCCTGTTGTGTGGGAGCGTGCCCCGGGGGTTACGAGAGCTGGCTGGCGGCGGAGGGCTGCTTGGGGAGGAGGGGAGCTCTGCGGTTCCTGTCTGAGCGAGGGGACCCAGCGGTGGCTGCAGTTTGTACCTGCCACTGAAATGCAAATGTTCAGCCCCTCGGCACCTGGGGAGGGCACAGCGGTATTCAGCGTGGGAAAAGACAGCGGAGCAGCTTCACTTTACCAAGCTAGCTCAGGTGTCTGCAGCGTAGGCATGGCTGGCCAGGCCTTAGGGCTGCCGTGCCCCGGCTTCTCCCTGGCACAGCCCGCGGCAGCACTAGGACTTGCTTGAGGTTATTGAGCGTGTTGGTGCAGAGCTTGGGCCAGGGCAGAGGTGCTCCGGCCCTTCACGTGTGGAGTGCCTCTCGGTGACAGCGTCTTGGTGATGGGCAAGATCTCATGCGTGCAGAAATGCTTTTCTTCCCGATGCTTAAAAGTATCCCGTCCGTCCGTTGATGCACTCTGAAATATTTAGCAGCAATGGTGCTTTCTAGATTACTTGGTCAAAGATGACCAAGCCCTTGACTCAGGAGGTGGTGCAACTCATGATGGGCATGTGACGGACAAGGGCAGTGCTGAGTCACTCCGAGGTAGAGGTCTTGGAGGAAAGACCCTTTGGGCTCCCAGATGCTGGGCAGGCTCTGGCTGAGACCCCGTGTTCCCATCACAGGTGGTCAAATCTCTGCCAGCCTCAGGGCCCCAAGAGAGGAAAGAGGCTCCAAAATGTGCTGCAAATGTCTGGGCCCTCAGGTGGAAGGATGAGGCTCAGACAGGTGGAGTGACAGGTGTCCATCAGCTGGATTTTAGAGGCAATGATTCCCTGTGTCCTTCAGCTGAATCAATGGAAATTGCTGCTGTGGGGTCCAGGGCATCCCCTGGGATCAATGTAGTCCGTAGAACTGTGCTGTGGATCCCCACTGGGTAATTTTGGGGAATACTTGTCAGGAAGCAAACCAGGGAGGGGATGATTTTGGAAGATGTTCACTCCTGAATCTTAGAGCTGGAGCAGAGCTTTATAGAAAATACCTCAGGGCAAACAAAGCAATAAAGACAGAACGTCTCTGATTTGCAAGCGTGGTACACGCAGAGCTGAGCGTTTACTGGCTTTTCTCTTCCTAATGAGCTGCGTGTTTAGGGGCCTTTGCTTATGGCTATGTAATAAAATGTAATGAATGACTCAAAGCAGCCATGTGTTTGAAACGGGATATTCCGAGTCTGCCCCATGGCCTTTATGTGACCCCCTTTCTGGTTTAGGATGTCTTCTTGTCATTGCTCGTTGCTTTGGTGGGTCCTTGCCTTCCTGCTGGAGCTCAGGCCCTTGGCAGAGGCTGCCCCGTGCCCCGGCTCTCCCTGCCGGGGTGCCTGGGAGGGGAGACCAGGGTGCAGCTTTCCTCAGGATCGAGAAGTGCCGGGCGCGGGTGGGCTGCCTGTCTCCCCTGCTGCCCTGACCAGCCTGTGTGAAGCAGACGCTTGCAGGCACAGCAGGAGTTGAACCCAACCCCTCCGCGCTGAAACCTGAGCATCCCACGAGCTTCTGTAGCACATAGAATCATAGAATCATTAAGGTTGGAAAAGACCTCTAAGATCATCGAGTCCAGCCATCAACCCAACACCACCATGCCCACTAAACCATGTCCCTAAGCGCCTCATCTACACGTCTTTTAAATACTTCCAGGGATGGTGACTCGACCACTTCCCTGGGCAGCCTGATCCAAGGCCTGACCACTCTTTCAGTGAAGAAATTTCTCCTAATGTCCAGTCTAAACCTCCCCTGGCGCAACTTGAGGCCATTTCCTCTCGTCCTATTGCTGGTTACTTGGCAGAAGAGACCAACCCCCACCTCGCTACAACCTCCCTTCAGGTAGTTGTAGAGCGCGATGAGGTCTCCCCTCAGCCTCCTCTTCTCCAGGCTAAACAACCCCAGTTCCCTCAGCTGCTCCTCATAAGCTCATAAGACATGGAGCATCTGTGCAAGGGGACTGCAAACCCATGCTCTCTAACAGCTTTTCTGTGCACGCTCCTTGTCCCCAGAGCTGCAGCACATCTCCCTCCCACCCAAGAGCCTCCACCCTTAGGAGCTGTGTCCCCGCAGGGCTCCTCGCAGCCCCCAGTCCCGACCTGCAGCTCCCGTTTCTGCTGGCCGCTGCAGCGCGGGATGGGCTTGGGCTGTTGGGGGGGCCGGAGCCTGGGGGGACACATCTCTTGCCATGTCTCCCCTGTAACTTTGGCTGCCACAACATCCCTGCTCCGCGTGGCTCCTGCAAGCCCCCGTGCGACCACCCTCATCCCAGCCCCGCTGCAGGGGAGCTTCTGGAGCCACTTCGTGGTTAAGAAGCCAGACCAATTCTATAGATCTATATGCTTTAAAAAGGTGTTTCTGTAAGAAGAGATTTTGCCTGTAAGAGTGAGCCCCAGGTGCGAAGGATCTGGTACTTTCTGGTGGTTACAGGGCAGCTGGGCTGAAATCCCGTCAGAGGGAAAATCCCAGAGGGTTTGCCGGACGTGGGGCGGTTTGGTGGCACACGCGGTGGCCGGACGGTGATTTTTGGCCAGGGAAGCCACCCTGTGCCATGCAGCGGTGGCGTGTGCCTGCCCGCGGGGAGGGAAAGCGCAGCGGGGAGAGAAGGGGAGAGAGTCTGGGGAATTGCTGCTCGGAGGGAGGGAGGGAGGAGCGGGGTAGCCCCAGAGGGGACCCAAACGACCCTGGCTTTCTACTCTGTTGCCTTTCAGTACTTGAGGCTTTCTTAAACAAAACAACATCTTCCTGTTTCACGATTTCCCAGCGTACCTCAAGGCATCTTAATTAGTCTTCAAAATAATCATTATCCCCATGAGCCTAATTCTCAGCTCTGGTGGTTGCCCTGCAGCGTCCCCAGGGTGGAAGCACAAGGAGCCCTTGGGCGCGCGGGGCTGATTTAGATAAAATAAGGTGTGCCGCCGGTGACAGCAGCTGAAATGGATGTATTTAATTTCCGATATAAGCCAGTGAAGCAGTTATACCAGGTATGAGTGTGACCTGTTATCTGCTATTGCATAAAGCAATGTCAAAGGAGATAAAGGAGAGCGATGCATCCCCTGTGCCTGAGCCTGCATCACCGTCTCCGCTCTAGGCAGCCGGGGATGCCGTGGCAAACCTTTCCCAGCCCTGAGCTAGAGCCCCGTTACAGAAGCTGCCGATCGGTACCAGAGCGAAGGGAGAGGCTGCGGTTTCGGCTGTACAAGGTGGGTGCTCCCAGCAAAAGTCTGAGGAATGTTTCCTTCCTGGAGTATTTCTTTTATCTGGTGACTGTTGCCTTTACGGATTCCTGCGCGGGCGTTGGAAACCTGAGTGCTCAATGATTTAGACCTTATTTGGTAAGTTTTCAAAGTGAAGGGTAAGAGGAGGGAAAAAAAGAAAAAGGAAAAGTGAATCTACTCACCACGACTAATCTCTTCAGTGAGATCTTGACAGGCGCTGGAAGCCTACACAATTTTAAGCAGATGTTTTGCTGCCGATCGCTGTCACGCGCAGAGCCCGAGCCCCGTCCTGCCGCGGCAGCGTCCTTCTGAGGGGTGTGCAATATTGACTTCGGTCTTTCTTTTTTATTAACGTTTTACTCCTTTTTGTGCAGATTGCTAGCTTCCTGCAGCAGCTCCAGGTTTTGGCTCAATGTTGCCAAAGGCATATTTTTATTATTGTGTAATGGGTCTGCGCCTCTTCCTCTGTCACGTGGCACGGGAAGAAATTTTTACGCACATATGGCTGGAAAGCTCTTGATGCTTGGGGAGCTTTTCCTTTTCTCTCTCTCCCTTGCAGTCTTGTATGAAAGGCTCAGGAGTTCCCTGGATCATTTCTGACCGATTCTGCCCCTCTCTGCTGTAGCTGCTGCCTGCACAAGCAGAATTTGTAAGGCGATGGGGAACGCAGATCAAATTAGGGAACAACTTTGACACTTGATCCTGGAGCACTAGCAAGGGAAGCAAATCTTGTCCTAAGGGTGGAAACTCCCTTCTAAGACAATTTAGACAAACGGGTAATGGTAGATCACTCCAGGCTTGAATTAAAGGACATCATTGTGAAGCAGCAGCTTTGCAAATGCGAATTTTGAGAGGAAACTGCATGTTCTTCAGCGCTGCTTCAGGTGGATGCGCGAGACAAAACAGAGATTTTGCTATAGGGATGGCAAGGCGGGAATGCTTCTGTTTTCGGAAAGGGTTGGGATTTGGTTTTAAGCTTGCAAAGTAACTACAAAAGCCCTAGCAATTGCTGAAAGTAAGGCAGTAACACCAGAAGCAGTGGCTAAAGCCGGAATTCAGCTTCAGCTCTGCCAACACAGAAGTGTTGAGTCGCAGTAAATCCCTGTCCCTTTGCGTCCCTCCGCTGCAGCAAGTCACGGTGGTGTAGCTCTGAGCAGTGTTGAAATCCTGGCTTATACCAGGCCAGAATTTACAAATGCCTTACAACTCTCAAAATTGACAGTGCTTCCCTAACAGCCCCAGTCGAAGAGTTTCCTGGCCCCGCTCCCCCCTGCCCTCCCCTTCCCTCCCTCCCCGCTGCGCAGGGTGCTCTGTGGTGCTGCCGGGGTTGGTACAGACCAGACCCGTCTTTTCAAGGGAGCGGTGGGGAGAGCCTAAACAGGAGCTGCGAGATGACCCAGACATAGAGCCTGGCCCCGCGGGTGCCCGGCTGGCAGCGTGGGAGGTTATGGGGCACCCTTCGCCCTGCCAGGAGGGCAGCGATGGCCCTGGGGCCATCATCGCCCACGCAGAGTGGGTTGCTGGTGCTCCTGGCCGCAGCCTGCAGGTCCTGGTTGTGGGTGCGTGGTTCCTGCTCTGCCCTGGCCAGGATCCTGTGTGGGGCTTGGGACAGGCGTGTGCTCGGTGGCAGGGCTCCAGATCCTGCCCTGCTGCTCTCCAGCCAGTAAATATTTTCTGCTCCGTGCAGATTATCAGCGGATTGGGAGTACACTGGAAGTATCATTCCTTACTCTGCCAGAATTCATCCTTATTGGAGCTGTTGTGGGGGTTTTTTAAGCCTTCTCCTGCATTTGCTGTTGGAACATGGTGGGAATGGATATAACGTAAAAATGAAGTATGTGCACAGCTTCGTGAGCTGTAGTCGGTTCAGCTGCTCCCGGGAGGGGTGGGCGTGTTTGGCCGAGGCAGCACAGGGCTGTTTTCCTGCCGTGCCGATGGTCCCGCGGGGCTTCTTCAGAGCCGGCGTCCCGGCCCCCAGCTCCCTGACGGCTCAGCGACATTCCCTGCCATTGAACGGCCTCTGGGAGAACAACCCCCTCCCCAAACCCCCACAATCATCACCTTAAATTTCCCTGGAGTGAGGGCTGTGTTAGAAAGGCTGCCATATGGCTACAGAGCTCTGGCGTGCCCGTGGGGAGCTGCCCCCAGCCCCATGCCCCCCAGCTTTGGGGTGAGCGCAGGTGGGGACACCCCCAGACACGGCTCCCAGAGCCGCTCTCCCCTGGGGTAGCTCTGGTGATCGGTCGAATATGAATTCTCACTTTTTGCCCGTTTCCATAAAGTTTGCAGGAAGCCAGTTCTCTCGGGAAGCCTCTCCCGCCCGGGTGCGGGGCTGGGGTCAGCCGAACGGCTCAAGGCCCTGCACGTGCAGGGGTCCTGCCCCAGGTTTCTTATGAAACCAGATGAAAACTTCCCGTGGGCTTTGCCAGGGTGCCAGTCGGATTGGCCTGGGAAACCACAGCGCTTTCCTCAGGCACTAACGGTGTTGAGAAGAAAAAACCCTTATGCTTATCCCGAACCCGCCCCATGGCAGCCGTGCTGGGGCACCGGGGCTTTGGGATGGGTGCGAAACGGGCCACGGGTGAAACGATGCTTGAAAATACAGCGGTCCTGCCGGGCAATTCAAGGTGTGACCGGGAAAGTCGCAGTTACTGGTGATTTTGTGCCCGGATCCGCGGTGTGTTGAAGGCAGCGAGAGCCTGACCTAGTTCGGGGGCGTGGGGAGAGGCAGCGCTGGGAAGCTCCTGCCAGAAAGATGGAAACTATGTCTGTGCTGCAAGGCCGAGCCGAGCTCACCCGGGGTCCCAGACAGCTCTGCTGCAGAACATGTTTGGCAGCGCACTTTGTTAAATAAATAAACTGCCCGTTCACAGTGAAACAGAGCAGCCCTGAGCCTCGGTTCTCAGTTCATTTTTTTTCAGCTAGACGTTGCAAGGAAGCGTCACAAGAAATCGTGTCCCGTCTGTGCTGCTTTTCAGCAAAAGCCTCCTGCCGTGACTAACGCGGTCTTCACCGTTGATCACGGGGAAGGCGGCTCGGGCTGACGTCCACCTCGGCAGACCCCCACGGGACACGCGCAGGGCTGGGGGTGCAGGTCCCCACCGTGGATGGGCTGCCGGGGCCTGTTGTGCTTCGTCCGTGGCAGCAAAGCCGTCCTGCCCGCGCCGCCCCTGCGCCAGCCCGGGAGGTGCTGCCTCGCCGGGGCTGGGCACTGCTCCGGGCTGGGGTGGTCCTGTCCCCCTGCCCGCATCCCCCGCGTGCCCCCAGCACAGCGCCGTGGCTTCACGTCCTTTAGGCAAAGCATGGGGGAACGCATGGCTCGTGTGGCAAGGGCAAGGTGCATCGTCCAGCACCTACAGAGTAAAAAGTGTAACGGTAGTTCCGCTGCCTCCTGCGCACGTGCAAACGCGGGTGCCCAACGGCGAGGCATCGCCGGCTCCCGCCCCCGGAGAGCGGGACGGGACTGCGTCCCAGCGAGGAAGGATTTTCCCTTGTTTGCTTTCTGAGCGCTAATGCGTTTTACCGCTACAGATACCGACCTTGCAGCAACGACTTTGTAACCAAATAAAATGACTCAGCAAACACCAAAATAGCTGTAGTTCGCCCAGAGGCTGGAGGCAGCCTGAAATACAGCCTTCCCATTGCACTCGGCAATGGCAATGAACGGGCACCTCCCTTCAAAGATGAATGTAGGTGCTTTGGGAGTTTTTTTGGGAGATACTAACGGGAGGGAAAAAGCGTTTTTCTACCCAACAGGCCTCCTGGCTTGGTGAGGACTGCTGATTTGAGTGATTTTTATTGCCCTGCCTAAAAGGAGCTTGGAAGTCTGTGAGCAGTCTTCAGAGAGTGATTGTCCCTCTCCAAAAGCCCCCATAAAAATGAGTCAAATCTCTGTTTAAACTTAAAGGATGCCCTCGAGACCATTAGCTCTGCTTAGGAATTGCAGTCCTGACCCATTAAGATAAAAATAAATAGAGCTTATTTTAGGAAGAGGGAAGTGGGAACCAGCCCAAGCACCAGTGAGCCACGGCAAGCACAGCGCAGGAGACGTGTTCAAAGTGAAAGTCAGCAATCTTTTTGACTTGCCATAATTGGCTCCTGCCTAGGTATCTAATAGACAAGAAAAGACTCTTCTGAAAATGCCTTGTATTTCCCAAAATACAAAAAACTCCAGCCCCACTTCTGGAGTCCGTAGCATCAGCAGCAGCAGCAATCCCAGCACCTGGGGACACGGGCAGCATTTGCCCAAGCCAGGAAAGCCAGCGACAAATGTCACTTACCCGTGTCACAGCACAGTGCCTCTATCCTTCAGGGCAAAGCAGCAGCCCTCAGAGACGAGTGAAAAATTACTTCCACTGCGTGCGAGCAGTGACAGTCTGCGCAGCTAGTAACAGCTACAGATAAAATCCCCTCTCCTGCTGCTGCTTTCCAAGCAGAGAATTTTGCATTAGAGCTGGCTTTTCTGTTCTCAGAGGATTGATAATTTGCTAAAAATGATCTTTTGGCTATTCCTAAAATATTGAGAAAGTATTAGTATATTGGCAGAATATACTGTGGGGCTGTGCTGCCTCTCTGGTGTTAAAACCTGCAGCCCAGTGCTTTTGCTTCTGCACACGCCCAGCATGAGACTTGTTAAAGCACGAAGGGACAGCCGAGCAAAACCAGAAGCCAGCTGAAGGCACCATTTTCCTCCCCCAGCTTGGGTCTCGTGCAGCCCAGAGGCTGATGGCATAACCCCTTCCCAACCAGGAGGTGCGGAACTGGGAGCAATGCCAGCACGAGAAAGCTCCTTCACCCGTGCTGCTGTCTTGCTAACGGGGTACTACAGCCGGCGACTTCAACCTCAGGCCTTGCGCAACCACTTCCCCGATGCACTGTTGGCATACGTTGTGGCAGCTTGTGAATAAAAAGCAGTAATGGGTTAAAACTCTGCTGTGAGGTGGTGTTGGAAACAAATTTGTAGTTCTTAGCTTTATATTAAAAATCAAGAACAAATGCATGTGCAAATGTGCTGAGGAAGTAAATGCATCTGAAAAAAGGTTCCACTCTTAAGAGATGCGGTGGGAGATTATAGAGCAACGGGCCAAGGACTGTGCTTAGATCCAAATGCAGTGCAAATGCGTGGCTGGGCGGAGGCTGTTTCTAAAATGCTTTGGAATTACTGGACTTACTTTTAAGACTTTGTAGCTTAGAAATTTTGGGTTTGCTAATCTGTCCAAAGAGCAAGGTTTTCTTAGGCAAAGTGAATTTTTTTTCTGTTTCACTGAGGTCTGAAATCCATTTTGCAGAAGCAAAAATCATCACTACCTACTACCCCGGTGGGTCATCTGGTTGGGTCATCTAAGAGATGTGAACAAATTTGTTTCATGTAAAATAACTAGTTTAAGTTAGAATGATATTTCTGTCTCTCTCTTTGTTGCATCCGGCAAAACGAATGCAAACAGAAGTGCTAACGGAACAACGAGGAGTTGCCTGCACGTACTTCAGGCCACAGTATTTTGGCCTGAACGGAGTAATTAAAGTTATACCCAAAAGTGGTATGGAAAACTGCAGTTCCTAGGTTGCACTAGGCACTAGTGGGCACAGAAAATCCTGTCTCTTCTGTTGTTTTTTCTTTTTCCTAAAAGTTGAACTCCATTTCATCCTTAACTAATTGCTATCATTCCTGCTTTTTTCTGATCCCTCAACAGCCTAAAACAATTACGCTCGCGTAGAACAGCGCATCTCTTTCATTAACCCACTCAGGAAAGCCATAAAGATCCAATTACAAAGAAATGTGGAGACAGTAAAAGAACTACCTTCTGGCATGCCTTGAAAGATAACACAGAATGCTAAACTTTTCAACAAAAAAATAAAGGAGAATGTTTTAATCTGCATGTTTTAAAAATGCAAATGTCTTCCAATCAGCTGGCTAGTGCAGCTGACAGTGCAGCCAGTATGCCTCAGACAACCAGTACTCAACAGGATGAAAAATGAGACAATTGAAGCAATTGTTGAAAAGGGAGTTGAGAAAATAATTTCTGAGCTTTGCCAAGGGCAAGATTCAGCGAAAGCTGCCCTCACCGTGCTGGGAGGGTCTGTCGTGTATTATGATTTGAGAATTTGACCAGCCTGTGTTACCAGGCCAAGGAACTTCCTCTCGCCCCGCTTCTACCTTTGTGCATGCAAGTAACAGGAGTTCTCAACTTCAGCTGCCTCTGCTAGAATATGCTCATTTTCATTGCATGTTCGTTTTTGTTCAAGCTAGCCTACAAACTTGTTTCAAACTCATTTTAGAAAGGAAAAATTCTTCTTGTGCAATAGGAAGCAGTCTTTGGATACGCACAGTCACATTGCATGCCAAATCCAAGTGGAAGCAGATGGAGGAAAATTAATCCTCATGATCAGATCCACAATGTTCTTTAACATTTAACCTTTATGATATAAATAGGACAACATGTTTTAAGCTTTATTTGTCCTTTAACTGTTGAGCCTGATCCAGACGAGATGTACTCTGCATCATTCACAAGCACAAGGAACTGTATTTTGAATAAAACACTGCTAATTGCTTTTTACCCTGGAGCTGCCTTTCTGCTCCACCAGAGAAGAAACTGGTCCATCTTCCCCATAGGCTCTCTCTTAGCAGAGGCAGACAGGGCATGCCGGAAAGTAAGTTACAGTCGTGTCTTCAGGTATTGAAAAGAAAATCCATCCACATGAGTATGCTTAAGGTGGAATTCAGTATCTGTATTTGTAATAAACATATGGCTCTGTAGTACTGAACACGTTATATTGGCTTGTAAAATACATGTACCTTTAACTCTCCCCATTTTTCTCTTGAATGTAAGAAAAATACTCACTAAACAAGAGTTTAAATCTTAACTTTACAGGCTGCCTAGACTGGTGAATTATTTGTTCTTCATTCTAAATTGCTCTCTTCAGTGTATTTCTGAATTGCCTCCTTTATAAAGAATCAAGCCTCTAGCTACTTTTAGAAAGGTATCTAAATAGCTCAAGGAACTGGTAACACGGACCCTTCTGACGTCTCATCTTCCCTCAAATTGAACTTGGCACTGACTAAGACAACAGCAGTTGGTATCTGCAGCTGGAGGTATGCTGGCCAGAACTTCAGATGTTACAGCCCTGAGAAGAGTGATAGTTTACAGTTCAGCTCATTCAGAAAAAATCACCCAAGGACAGTTTGCATTCAGGTCATACCAGAGGATCTCTGGAACACAGTAAATAACCTAAAATTTTGATCATCAATGAGAATATCACAAATAGTTTTAATATAGAACTACATTGCAGACTAATGCAGAATTTCCATTATTAGCATTTCTGTATGCTAAATTAAAATACTCAATCCTCAAAGCGGCTGTGAAATCACACACACGCGACACTTAGATGTATGTTTATTGTATGTAATTACTCGTGGAAAAGAGCAGTTTTCCCTTGAAATTATCCATAACCCAGAAAGGTCAAGACATGAGCTGATGTGGAAACCTAGAACGTGAGTCACTAGAATAGTGGAAGGAAAACTATATCCCTAATATTTTTCCCCCTCTGACTGTCTAAATCCACACTGTTTGTGAAAACATAAAAGCAATTTCTGCAAAAGCTGATTTCTACTCTTTAAAGTTTTTCCTTCCTGGTACTTGGTTATATTAACAATTCCACCCCCAGATCTTTGATCTCACTAGTTGGCTGTATTTTTTTGCAAGTGCTAGGAGGATTTTAAAATCAAGTTTTATAAAATAAAAGTCCACAGTCAGATTTATAAGTTTTATAAATTAAAGTCTGCATTCAGAATAAGTATTTCTGTAACAAAAATGAAGGGGAAGCAGACTTGGGAGAAAACCCAATAAAAAAAGGAAACCAGCTTTACAGGTGGAAATTACAGGTACAACATGTTACAAGCATAACATACTGTTTCATTTTCTTCCAGTAACTTTAATTTCCTTCATTGTTTACACAGTGGAAATTGTAATCAGGTTCTTAACTTTAAGAAGAAAAGCCAGGATTACAGTCTTCCTTGTCCATTAAATTTATAACCATTAAATGTGGTTATAAAAGCCACGTTCAATAGGACAGTTTAAGCCATAATAATTCTCAAGCCTTCCCACTCTGAAGTCATGCTGTGAAGTTTTTCACCCATTTCTTCAACTTTTAATAATGAAAGAGGAAAACTCCCAGTTTAAGGACTAATATTGCCAAACACAAAGCAGATGCTGCTTCACATTATCACAAGGTATTAGAGCCTGACCAAGGTATTACACCATGTAACAGGATTCTGGAATTTAAAAGGGTAAGATGAATACTGTTATCAAACAGAAAACCAAAGAACTCGTATCTCTGCCACTGAAATTTACATGTTAACATCTGCAGAAACAGAATTAGAATTTAAAATCTCTCCTGTCAGCTTCTCCTAACCTCTTCATTAAAAAGGCTGGACAGCATTTAAGACCTTTGTATTAATTTAACCAAAACTGTACAAAGCAATCAATTTTTACATTTCCAAAATACTTACTACAAAGTGATCAAGAAAGAAACTATTTCTCCTTTTAAAGCCATGTGACAGGCAACCCCCTTTACAAATAAGAGGCTTCAGTAGCTGTATTAAATTTTTTTTTCAACAATTTTTGTTCTATATTGACACCTGCTGACCATTTCTTTTGAGTAGTCAGTTTTACTGAATGTATCATGACTTTATGCATATATTAGTTGGCCAAATGAACCCAGAATTCCAGCCAGTACCAGATCTTTTCTCTTCCAATAAAGAATTTACAGAATAGGTGTATATATTTTATATATACATATAATTTTTTTATATATATATGTGTGTATATATATATTTGTGACTGTATATGTATACATACACACATACATAAAATTGCTGGAAGTCCAATACTTATGTCTGTTGAAAGAAGTTTTCACCAACTTCTTTGGTGCAAAAAAAGGTCTCTGCTCTTTCTGGCACTTATTAGACACGCGGAAGGTAAGCAAGTGTCTACAGAGTTGTAAACAAGTATGAAAAAAAGTCTTGTGTACTGGAATGATTTTCACCGTGACTACTGTCCAAGAAAAGAGGCCATGGGATCATCAGGTCTCTGACGTTTCATTCTATAGGCTTCCATTTCCTCTTCTGTTGGCTCCCTGGTTTCATACAGGCTGTTGTATGGTCTCTTCCTCTCATCTATCTGCATGATTTCTTTAACGTGGAGAAGACGAGCCTCTTCTGCATTTAGTGCCTGAAATGAAAGCAAAGAAAAAAACCCACAATGAAAGTTAAGCAAAAAACCACAATGAGACTTTGTATTAGGTTCTAGTATAATGAACAAGCAGCAGGCAGAATGGTGGGATAAGCAATGCACATCTGTCTGGCCCACCTACAGCACACTTCATTTAATGCTCATTTTTTAGTGTTTAACATAAAATGATGTTAAAATGACAATTTAGCAAACAAGATACTTTAATCTCTTTCCAATTGCCCAAATCAAGTAAGAAACTCCTTGGCTTTACCTAAAATGTAATCATGACCCAGCAAGTACGAAAGCATATAAGCAAGCATGTGATCTTAGGGGTTTGGGTTTGTTTGTTGTGGTTTTTTTTTTTCCCAGTCAGGGTGCGGGTTTTTTTTTAAATGCTTTTTGAAATACGTGTTATCCCATTCCTCAAACTACTACTGTTGCTCCTTCTTGCTACTGAAAAGAAGCTGCACTTGTACAATGCTTTGATTGATCATAGTTTAATATTAGTTTTACACTCTGAATATCCAGAGGCAGGCTGCTGTGCTTGTGGAAGGGTGTTCAGCAGCAGTCAGTAGATAGCTTGGTGGATGGATTTATTGCATCAACTGTGAGACTGACCCCAAGTCTGGGATAAAAGGTGCTAAGTTAAGCTTTGACAGTGCCTTTGATCTCTCGCATCTTTCTTCAATACCCAAATCATTGTGTTCTGCAATGTCTTCTATAGATCTACAGCTGTAATAGGTGCCTAGAAAGGAAGTGTTCTAAATCTTCTAAACTAAGTCTTCCAATACTAAATGCTTATTGCACGTTTGCCTGAGAAATAGGGAATGTACTTTAAAACATCTAACAGCATTTTAAATTTGCTTTAGCTCAAAATTAGCATCAAAGAACATCCCACAGAATACCACGAGAACTGTATTACAAGCTTCATAAAACTGACATTGTTGTAAAATACATTTCAAGATCTTTTTGCTACAAAACCACTGAAGAATATAGTGCACCTTTTTAAGTTTTTCTTGCTTCTTTTTCTCTTCACCCTCACTATCTGAATTTGAGCTCTTCTTGTGCTTCTTCTTCTTCTTCTCTTTCTGTTTCTCTTGGTGGATCTGTAAGGTGGAAAGCCAGCTACTGTTAAGATTCAACTTGCAAATATTAGTAATATTCAAGCCATTAAATCCCAAGCATCTATTAATGCTATTTGAAACCTTAGTTTTCAATAGAGAGGTTAATGATCTAATAATGCATTCTAATAATTTTCAGGCTCATTATGACTTACATAATTTTGTAGTTATACATATCCTTCCATCTCTTAAAATACTGAGGAAAAATATCGGCCTTCCTGAAAGGGAAACAACCTACCTCCATCAGTGTTTTGGGTTTTGTCATGTGTTCTTCCTCCCTGGGTTGCTCTTCCAGTAAGCTTGCTTCAGTATTCTATACAATAGACAAGAGGAAGGATACCCATTTACCAAGCACATTTGAAAGGGGAAGGACAAAAAAAAAAAAACAAACAACCAAACAAAAAACCCCAAACCAAAACCAACCCAAAAAACCAAACCCCCCAAAAAAAGCAAAACAGTCTAAAACTTAGCTAGGAAGATGAATGTATTTAGGTCTTTCCAAGTGACTAAATAAGACAATACTTACAGTAATTTCTTTCCCAGCTTCTCCTGTACAGTATGAGTACTTGACAAATGAGTGGCAGCATTTGTAACCCCATTTGCCTTCTTTCCAGTATGAACCCCAAATGCACTGCAAGAAAAAGAAGACACCATAGGAGTTATGTCCACAATGATTCTCCCATAATAGGCAGGCTGCAATTTACTTTTGAGGTTATATCCTGATAAATAAATTATTCAAACAATCCACAAGGGAAAGTTATAAGAAATACTTTTGCAATTTTACGTTAGCCTTACAGTTTCAAGAAAGAGAAAAGCAACAGTATGTGGTCAACTCATATTCAAAGTTGTAGGGAAATACAGTAACTCCCCCTTTAGTTTGAGATTGCCATCGCAACTCCTCAAATTCACATTGCAACCATGACAACTTGAAATTCATCGTTAGTAGAAAAGGGAGAGTGTCATGTTTGAGATAGGAGAAATTTATTTGCTGTATTAATTATATTGTACTGTATCCTACCATACCTCATTCCCTTCCAATAGGAAGGAATCTAATTTTTTAATAATTTTTACATAAGCTAGGACTTACTGTATGGTTGTTGATCTTTACATCCTCTTCATATTTAGAGCAAGCAATAGCTTTCTCTTGTCCTTTGATGACTGTTCCATGTCTGGAGTACTCCACGTAATCTTCTGTTTGAGCTAACAGCAGTTCAGCTGGTGGGGCATCTAGATGTTCCTGTCCTCCATACTAAAATGCATACAGAAATGACATTTAAAAGTTTTGCAAAACCCTCCACCTTTTATGTAGTTAAGCGTACATTTCAAAATCTTCACGTTCAGTACCTTCTGAAGATGCAAAAGAAGTGGATGGAGACAGTTTAATCTTCAGTGAATAGTTAAGAGAGAAATGCATCTCCTCCTATGGCCACTGTGGTGTTTTTTGGTGGTGTGGTTTTTTGTTTGATTGTTGTTTTGGGTTTTTTGGGTTTGTTTTGGTGGTTGTTTGGTTTTTTATTTTTTCGTGCCTGGAGGGTTACAACAGTGATATTCCTCACTCAAAGCAGGAAAACTTTTCAGACCAAACCAAAAGGCTCTGGCATAACCAAAGCAGTACTTCCTGTCCCCCTCCAAACTTGAACGTTGACAAGGTTAGAATCCAAATGGATTATTTAGTTCTTTATTAGTTATCCAAGAAACCAGTAGCAAAATATAAAATAAATAGTTATCTAGAAGACTGCACTCAAAACTCAAGTCTGAAAATTCTGCTTTTCAATTTAAGAGAAAAGAAAAATTTAAAAATAATTTTGGGAGACAGTTACTTGGTTATTTTACAAAAGATAGCACTTTTAAATAGCAAAAGAATTTTTTCCAACCACTTCTATTATTTTAAAAAAAAAAAAAATCTAAATTCCCACTCCTCCTACATACTGCTGTCAGATTTTTCACTGCAGAAATTCTTATAGTTAAGGGAAGAAATACCAGCAGATCTTCAAAGGTTCCTATATTAAATAACATAATGAATCCAATTGATGAGATAGTGTGTATAGATATAAAAATCTTTTTATAAATCTAACCTGCTGAGAACAGCTGATGCATTTTCACATAGCATTATTAATCTTATTTGTTCCCCAAGACTCAGACTTCAAACTCAACAGAATTCTTATTAAATAAAACCAAATGTCTATTACCTTCTCTAGGATGCTTTCTTTCTGCTGTGCCTTGAAATCTTCTTTTTTCACTTTGAAGGATTTATACAGTAGCTCTAATTTTGTAGGGTCTGCTTGAAGATGAACTTCAGAGCCTTTGTCATAAGCCTCCCAAGCAAACACTGTGTACACAAGAGGTTTCACTCAATATTTATTCTAAAACTGACATGTGCATTCAAATTAGGATCTTTAATTCTGTAGTAATTTGAAAGAAACCCTCCATCTAAAAAGATCTATTTCTCTTTTGCGAGAAAGAAGCATTGTTAACTTAAGTCTTTTAAGTCCATTTCCTTAAAAAAAAAAAAAAACAAAACCCACTTACACTGAGTCTGTGCCATTGAAATGGTATCTCCAGTGTAGCGAACAAAGTTGTCACCTGCGTAACCAACTCTGCAGAAAAGAACAATATCATTCTTAGCATTCAAGTAAAGTGATTTCCTTTTAAATACAATCATAGAACACCAACAGGAAAGTAAAAATTCTCCTTTGTGCCCTGAGAGTTAAGAATGGAGGGAAAGGAAGGAGCATTCAACTCAATACATGAAATGAAAGTCTAGCCTCCCCATGGAGTCATGAAAGTATTAGACAGCAACTCAGCGTACTTGATGCCTGTATTTATATGGAACCATCTTATGACGTAGACCTGGAGCTTTGTCTGGGATATCAAGCGCCATGAGTCAAGCTTGGATCTAATTGCACAATAAATATGCATGAATGTAGGTGATATTCCAGCATAGTGATTCTCAGCTTTTGGATTTGTGAATCTCTCCTCCCGCCCAGACCCAGTGTATTTTACTGGGTTAAAGCCTGGTAATAGCTTTACTGCTCTCAGTTACCTTTTGCACGCCCCTTGAAAAGATTCACAATGAGTATATGGAACACAGGTTGAAAATCAAATAATGTTAACAATCCAATTTCCCACACTTTTCCTCTCCCACTCTGAAAAATTTACAGTCTGCAATGCTGTGGCAGAAACACATATTCAACAAAGGTCAAACTATGACTCTGGAGAGAAGTGAAAGCATCTGCATCTAAAAAAAAGAACTGACTGGCATTATTCTAGCTGAGGGCAAGGAGAGGTAGAAAGAGCATTATTTGCTAGCATTTAGCCACTGCTATTCTATTTCAGGCAGTGAGCTAACCCAATTACTGTACTCTAAATAAATGTTTCTACTCACAGCCTGTCTACTCTGTATGTCCACAGCACTACACAGGTCACGGCAGGGTGACAGCTCAAGTGCTTGACTCGGGTTTTAAGTGAGACAGCCTTATGTGCAGCCAAAAGCCAGCCTATGGCATTCTTTAATTAAGTTGTCTAGACAATGCCACAGTTTTCAGACCTTTTCTATGCAGACTCCATTAATATATGAGGAGCTTTTGCTCCTAATTCAGGCATTTAGTTAGGTACCACATTTACTCCATGCTAGTCTCCAGTACTGAATGCCTCCCAACAAACGAGGGATGAAGTTAAGATTTGGTTACTGAAATACTTTACATAAACATCATTATTGTTTACAGGTATCACCTCTAGATACAGCAGAGCGTTCTAATCTTTGTACAGGTCATTACACTAAACGGTGGCCCACATATCCCTGAAGATTAAGGGCCAGTATTACTAAAATACCGCTTTTATATATGAAAACAGAAAGTGCTGCCAAAACAATTTTTTTCTGTGTTTACGACTTCTATCCATAACCGACTAGAGATTCATTAGTAAAAGGACATAGAAATAAAAGAAAATACAAAACTATTAATCTCATTTTTAACACAGTTTTGTTGGATACACAAGCATGACCTTGTTTTAACTTACTCATCTGGATTCTTGCCTGTATTGGCATATGGGTTCTCCCTCATTGCTCTTGTTTTGGGATCATAATAAGCAGAGTTTGGATCTAGATTCCTCAAGTACTAGGGAAAGAAAACAGCATACAAGATATTAGATATTTACGATTTTAAAAGAACTGAAGTTACTACTGTATCCCCCAGCTTAGACATTTTGAAAAGATCTATCTGTGTAAAAGGATGACCTTGATGAACTCATAACATGAGCAGGAATAGAATTGAGAACAGACCTTAACCTCCAAACCGCAAGACCCATATGCAAACTCATTAATAATTGAGCGTACAATTTTTTTAAATTAACTCTCCTGAATACAAAAGAACATCTGTAAAGAATTCTTTACTCACTTTTGCAATATCTTCCCGAATACGTAAATTTCGAACTGTGATACGTCTTTTAGAGTCAAAGTTCTGCCCAGGCATATCAATGTCATCTGCATATTTATCTTCATCTTCATCTTCACTGTTATGATCTCTTTCCTGAGGAGAGATGGGAAACTTCTAAATAAAAGAGGACATTCGCTCTAGAGACAAGTATGAGAATCTGATTTTAGTGGTTTCATTAAAAATTCTGCAATCCCTGTAGTTAAAAGGTAGATCATTTACTTGGGCTTAAGTGTGCTGTCATGCTAGTAACATGCTAATCTAACATTCAACAGTTTTCAGAAATATTCGTTAAAGGATTTCCACTTCCTCATATGGAAAGTTACGAAAACATAACTGTGATGATATTAAGAAAACAATCATCTTGGGCAAAATATACCACATATTAAAAAATAGTTATTTGCTTGCATCTCTAAGGCTTGATAACACGCAGGAGTTAAAACAAAACCAAAAACCCCTCTATGAAATCCAACAACTTCTGCCCAAAAGAATAGGCAGCCAGTGGCATGAACCCAACATTGAAACCCTTACGCCACCCTTGTTTCACTGTTCCATTAACTACAGGTCCTTTTTTCTGGCCATGGTGTGATGCAGTGGGTAATCATCTTACTGTCTGTGAATTTGGTTCCTCTTCTCCCCACTGGTGTCTTGGGGAGTTCTGCAGCAAAGAAAGAGCACATCAGCAGGGAAGACAAGATAGTGGAGAGAGGAAAGACGGCAGGGAGATAAAGAGCAATCAAAGCAGAGCTTTGATGCTGGATGCAAAATACAATTTACCTGTGGCACAAAATGCAAAGAGAGTACTATAGTCTGAATGTTCTAGGAAAGAGCTTGTAAGCGTCTCTATTACAGACGCACGTTGGAGAGCTTTTCAATGTATTGCCAACTACATTTCTAAGCCTTTGCAAGAATGGCAAATTCTAGAACTGTCACTGTTATTTAGAGCTTGCTATGCCTTTGAACACTAATGGTTTAGACTAGAATATTTCATATCATGCAAATATAACCAAGATTTAACTCTGAAAGCTTAGAAAAATTATTAAGAAGATATGCATATTCAAGTATTTAGTTAGGATTGACAGAAATACTGAGCATGAATCAGAAGCCATCATTTAATCTGGAAAAACATAGCCAGAATTTATTTTTTCAACCTGCTTAGCCTCTAACTTGAGAATACTTGGAGCGGTAAAGATGGAAACAACTGTGAGTCCTGGAAGACTGACGAGCAAATTGGCCAGCACTGACTATGCAAATCGGCACCAGTCTTGGTCCTCTCCATCAGAGACAGTTCTTATGTTTCAAACATACTTTTCTTCTTTCAGCTCCATTTTGTAAGGACTAAGTATATGAAGCCAACAACGTTGCCTTTGGTGAAAACAGGCATCAAAAAGAGAAAGAATCTTTTCTATCGGGAAGGTCAGAACGCTGTAGTTTGCGCTGGGTTGGAGATTAAGTTCACTCTGCCATCTAGTGACAAAATGCAATGTGACAACCTCTGGAAAATGGAGGCTCAATTGTATGTAGTCTTTTGCTTGGTGTTTTCTTTCTTAGCATATTGATTAAACAAACCTACTTCTGAGCAGGAGCAGTCTCTACTTTTTCTCCATTTTATAAACTTAGAATATTATCAGAAATGCCTTTTAAAATTAGAATTTTATACGAGGAGCTTGTAGAAGTTAGTCAAGATGCAAACTCTGCAGAGTTACAAGCCAGAGGGAAATACATATGCTCTGCCTTCAAACAACAAGAGACACTGCAAATAGTCATAGCAATGACTTTGGTTCCAAGATAAAGAAAATACCTTCCTATTCCAATTTATACTAAGCATTACTAAAACAATCCACAGTCACATAATAGTCATTACCTCAACATTAGTCAGATGTTACAATCTTTAAATACAAAAAAGCATTTCAGTACATAAACAAAACTACTACATGGAAAACAAGTTTTTCTGACTGAAAAATCCACTTCATTAATCATAATAATCAGAATTTTTGCTTATAAGGGGAAAACAAAGCCACTCTCACTTGAAAGAATATGCTTCAAATTCTTGAATGTGACACAGAATATGCTGGTGCTCGGAAAATCTTTAAATTACTGAAGGGCATAAAAACCAATAGCAGACCGTGTATAGAGAATAAAAGCATCAGAGAGCAGAAGTAATCTGCTGCATTTTTATTCAGCTACACAAAGATAAATTAGGGTTTAGTTTACTTACCACTTGCTCCAGCTTTCCTGATGCTAACTCCTCCTGAAGCTTCTGGGCTTTCAGTGTACGTTTGGCCTGTGTATCATGAAAATGCATTTGTTTTAATATTTCTTTTTAATAGCAAGAGTGTAGTAATACTTATCATAAGCATCTCTTGTGACTGCTGTCATTTAAAATGTATTCTTATTACAAAAAAAATGAGGTTTTAATTCTCTGGGTGCTTGTAAAAAATCAGCAGCCTAGAGCTTCTCTCCTTCACTCCTATCCTTTACCATATTGTTTTTTGAGCTTCAAGGAAAGGAAGCTATATATACACTAACCATTTTACTATTTTACATTATACTGTTAAATAAAAGAGTTTACTAGAGCTTATGAAGCTATGCCATTACTACATGCATGCTAATTTAAGAGATAGCTTATTTTACTTCAATAGTGTTTAAGAACAAACATGTTTTATTATTGTGTCCTCATAATCGTTAGGAACTTCATTGCTTAAGGTACTTCATGACTGATGCTGCAAACATTTATGTTTCATCCAAGAAGCACCAAAGTCTAGCATCTGAAATGAGATTCTAAGGCAGCACGCAGTGAATTTTTGGATGTGTTTGACATCATAGAACCACAGAACAGCTGATGTTGGAGGTACCTCTGGAGACCGCCGAGGACAATCCCCCTGCTCAAAGCAGGCTCGCCTGTTTTATCACCCTTACAGTAGAACACTTTTTTCTTACGTTTAAACAGAATTTCTTGTGCCCACTGCTTCTTGTCCTTTCACTAGATACTACTGAGAAGAGTCTGGCTCTGCCTTTAAACACTCCCATTAGACATTTAGCATTAGCTTTCCTATGCACTATAGGAAAATACTGAGGACCAGGCACCGAAGGGAGTTAGTTAGGCACCCAACTACCTTTTGGAACTGGCCTAACATCCAGCCAAGGTAGTGAACTCTTTTTTTTTTTAATTTCTTCTAAAAAGTTAATAGTGTCCACATGGATTTGATGCATACAGACAGAAAGTTAACTGCAACAGCAAGCTGCCGATCTGCACAGAGACATGTACAAATAGTCCACTGCTCCATCATGGTAACAAAAAGGATTCATAAGTAAAATAACATGAATGAGGTTACAAAATAGATATAGATTTATCGGCTCTAATACGGCCAAATAATAAATTCCTTTCTTGCCTGCAATTCAATCTGCATCTTGGGTAACAAATTCTAAGGCTTGTCTATTAAAAAGTAAGCAATCTGGACAGACACTTCATTTATTGTGCAGATCCATACTCAGTTGCCAGTTCTGATTTGAATTTTCAGTTTAAGCAGTTTGCTATCAAACACAGAATCCACCTCATTTTTCCATTATGAATACAGCACAAGGTCTAATATTAACAGTGCACATAACAAACGTTCCTCTTCCCAGCCAAGCCGTTTGAAGCTTTCCCCAGTAAACCACAGCACCTACATACCAAGTCAACCTTGGAATATTCCTCTACAATCTTCATGTGTTCTTCTGGGTTATAACCATTCCAGCGATCTCTCTTTCCATCATAATCAAACATCAGTTGAGGCTGCACATGTTCATCTGGTGCAATATTCATGCCTGTGTATTTTGCTCCAACTTTCCTGGGTCTCTGAAAGGAAAAAAAATGGTTGGATCAGTCCATTAGACTAAAATATGTTACTCACTCAGGTATCTCTTTAAAAACAGTATCAATCGAGCTCTTCTAAAAGAGCCAGTTAAATTCAGCACTATAAGCCTGTGAATTGTAAATAAATGCAAGTAGTTCATTTCTGTTTTTTAAAGTAGCGCAACTGACTCCAAACCCCATCAATTTCTAACTCTACTTTCCACAATTAAGAAAGCAATTAAAACACAGTTTCTGGGGATGCTTCTAGCTGACATGAAACAGAAAGACAGGCACTGCAGCGCTTGAGTTAACGCAAATTAACATGAAAAGCTAAATATTTTCAGATACTATTGCAGCACTTACCACAAACAGAATTGATGAGCAAAAGCCTGAATAGTAGCAATTTTTCCCTTAATTTTTCCTACATAACAATTTTTTTAGAAATCTTCAAGCCGCCTTTCTATACTTGTAATGTTTCTCAAAACTAGTAATTTTTATTTTAACTATAGCTAGCTATTTTTCACTAAGATTAGAATTCACATCGTTTTCAAAACCATTAAAACATCAACAAAAGTCAAGTTTACCTCCATGCAGTCTTTCTTTTTGTGTGTCAATGCACCACAGTTCTCACAAGCTCCTTTACGATATCTAGTTGCTATAGCATGCTAAACAACAAAAAAAAGAGAGGGTTGTACAAACTTGTGGCAAGATTCATATACGTGTTCCCAATAACTAATTCATTTTTTCAATACAACTAAAGTGTGCGTGGTCTACCCAAACCCTGAACACATATTTTGATTATTACCAAACACTGCGACTTGCCTGCTGAATAAGAATTCCCAGCTCCTGTCCCTCTCAAAAACATGCAACCAGAGTTACACCTTTATAGAGAGTCAATGTCTCTTTTCTTATTACCTCATGAAATCAAACCAAATCTTTACTTTTTGACAAAAATATTTTGCATACCTCTTGAACTCCTCGTTTGTACCAATCTCCAGAGGAGCTATATTGCTTCTGCTTCTCTGGCTGAGGTCTCTGATGCTTTAGTGTAGGTCTTTTAGAGGGATCTATGTACCATGGTACTGAGGATATGTACTGAGGAATATGAGGATTGATATCTCTGTAAAAGATGTTGTGTAATAAATACACAGCATAGGGAAAAAACCCCACAACAACTTAGCCTAACAAATATCTCTCACATTAAAGTTCAGTGCTTTAGGACTGATAATAAAATAATGAAGTTGTTACAATCCATTGCAAAATAAGCTCTAATTTAACTAGATAAGCACAAATTTTCATTGAGATTTTGTTGCCATCTAATTCACCTAAAATCCTGACTCCAAATCAAATACTTTATTCGATGTAATGTTACTGAGCACAAAAATAGTAACATTTCTCTTCTCAGAAACAATGAGCCTTGCATAAGCAAGAGAGAGGGAACAGATGAGGTACACAGTAAAGTCCCCCAGTACTACGTTTCGGTCACTTTTAAAATACCACTTGTAAGTAGCCGCATAGACGGGACTTTTTAGCAGTACCATCAGTAGATCACAGTAGATAAACACTGAACCTACATGTTTTTTGAAAATACCTGTTTTCTGAGGATGACTAGAATATTAAAAGCAAATTCACAAAGTTCAACTATTTAGTTCTACAATGACTCATGTAGAAACCATGTATCACCCTCATGATTATTCTGTAATCACAACAGGAAGAAAGCCATTTTTAACCAGTAGCTTTAGAATAGCCATAGCTTTAATAAAACTTACTTTCCTTCTTCATCCACTTCAGCAGGTGCATTTCCTAGTTTTCTTTGTTCTTCTAGTTCCTTCTTTTTCCTCCAGTCTTCCCTTGTCATCTTCTTTGGTTCCTCCAGGCTCACATCATTTGATCCTCCCGAAGAAGTGGCATTCATTACCGTCCCTGATGCCATTTTGTTCTTTCCTCTGTAAGAAAAAAAAAAAAGAAAAAAAAGCCTTACAGATCAACACCATTGGACAGCACAGTTCTTCAACGTGGTTTTGCATCATCCAGTTAAACCAGTAACGCTGTATTATGCATTCTTAACACGTCTTTTCACAAAAACAAGTACCAGTGCTGAAAAAAAATTACCTTAATAACGTTTCTCTTGTCTAACTAATACGATACACGATGGGGACGAAGAGCAGCAGCTCTGCACACAGTCTCAGGACACGCACTATTGGGCCTCCCCCGCCCGCGCGGAGGGGAACACGGGTTCACCCGCTGCTGCGCGGGCAGGCAGGGCCCACGGACACGCCGGGGCTGCCGGAAGGCGCCGCGAGCCCGCCGGGCCCCGCACAACGCGCCAGCCTGGGCCTACGCGTACCCCGAACGCCAGGCAAGAGAGAGACTGCAAAGAAGCAGCGCCCCGCCAGGGACCGGACCGGACCGGGCCGGGCCCGGCCCGCGAGGACGCGGGTACTTCCTCGGAGCCCAAAGTGGCCCAGGCAGCCGCCTCCACCGCCCTCCCGGACACCCCCTACCTCCGCCGCGCTTGTTTACCAGCTAGGCCGCACCGCCGCCCCACAATGCACCGCGGCCCCGCCTCCAGCTACGCCCCGTCAAGGAACCGCCACTGCCAGGGGCGGTGCCACGCCGTCACCACGGTAACGCGGCGCCGGGGCCTGCGGGGCGGCTGCAGGCCTACCACTGCCCGGGCCTGCCCCGCCCCCGCAACGCAGGGGCGGAGCCGCGGGCGAGCAGGTGAGGCGGTGCGGAAGCGGCGCTGCTGAGCCAATCGGCTGCTGAGCGTTAGTCGAAGCAGCCAATGGGCGATGCGGAGGCAGTTTAAAAGCTGCCGGCGGTTGGGGTGCTGGGTACTGCGGCCTTGCTCTCTGAGGTGGGGTGTCTGTGCTCGGCCCGCCCTTTGCCTGACCTGGCACGAGTCTAACCCTCTTCTCTTAGGGGCTGGTGTCCTGCCTCAGCGCTGCCCGTAGTTCTTGAGGTGAGCCCTCGGCTGGGTAAGCGTGGCCGGTCGGGGAGCGCTGGGAAGGCGGTTGGTGTTACCTGCTTAAGGCTCGGCCCCCCCCCCCCCGAGGGAGGAGAGGGCTTCTGGAGCTGTGACCAGAAGGTGCTTAAAGAAGGGAAGTGCTGAGATCTGTGGCTGTGAGTCTTGCTTTGACTTTGTGCTTAAGCTTCTGACTTCAAGCTGTACTAATCAAAAGCAGCTTTTTCAGAAGACTTCTCTTGAATGAGGAATCACTTCTGCATCTATGTAATGGCAGTGACAAACTCCAGGTAGGAGCTGCCTGGCTGTCCTTAACAGTGCAAAGGATTCGTTGTCTCAATAGGGCTGAAAAACACTAGTGATCTATTTGAGTAGGGTGTCCTCTAATAGCTTCTTTTTCTGGTGAAAAGATGTCTCTGCTAGTAAAATAACTGGTATTACTCTTGGCTCTTCAAGTGCTACAAGCTGACTAAGGTCTGAGTTGCTAAGCTAGGAGATGTACTCTTCATGTACTGAGGAAACAGTTAAACTCTACAAAGAAGTGACAGAGCAAACCAAAGGTATTAGATCTTTCACTGTAGGATTGCTAGTGAGACCTTGCTACTTTCCCAAACTCATACAAGCTCCTTTGGGATTATGAACCTACCATGTGCACTAATAATGCCTTCAAACATAAGGGTCTGTAGCTAAACTACTATGAAATTATGTGAAGTATGGATTTGTTCCCCCTCCTCTAGGGACCAGCCCATGGTAACTGTGTTGTCTTTAATGTGGTTTGTTTAAAAAGTGTGCTGGGGTGGAAGAAATGACAAGAACGATTTCCTCTTTTTCTTGTGTGGACTTTCCAGAGTGGTCTCATCAACCTGAAGATGGCAACGCTAATCTTTATTGATAAGGAGAATGGTGAAGTTGGTGCTACTAAGAATCAGCTAAGACTCCCTTCAGGATCTTGTGCGTATATGCTCCCCTAAGCCAGTAGGGAATCAAGTGAAGTGCATAAATGTTGTTTTGTTATTCACTGTTTTGAACAGTGTAATTTTCTATTATTATATCTACTTATCTAACCAATTCTACTAAGCTAATCAACTACTATAAAAACAAAAATAACTCTGTGCTTTTGTCATAGATGGGGCTTATGCTCCTGAGTTATAAATGGTGAACAATGACTTCTATGATAACTAGTTTTCCAGCACATGCACTTACTGAAGCAAGCTTTAGGGCTGATATGGTGCTAAAGTTTGCTTTTTTTCTTCCCCCACTCTCCAGCAAAAGTCTTATCTGAAAGAACACAAGTTAACACTCCACTTCCTAAAAAAACAATCAGTACATCTCCAGCCATGTCTCACTCTGTCAGAAAGGTTCTTGGAAATGTGAATAGAACTGAAGAAGTCATGAGCAAGATGGAAAAGACAAGACAGATAAATCAGCCTTGCACTGCAGACAAAGTGAGTACAACACACTTCTATGGGGGGTGGGGGGCATGCATAGTTTACCTACTGTTGTGACTTAACCTCGGCAGGCAGCTAAGCACCACACAGCTGCTTGCTCACTGCCCCCTCAGTGGGATGGGGGGAAGAATTGGAAGGGTAAAAGTGAGAACTCATGGGTTGAGATTAAGACAATTTAATAATTAAAATCTCACAGAAAAACAAAACTGATTTCTTCCCATGAGCTGACTGATGCCTTGCCAGTCCCTGAGCAATGGCAGCCCTGGCAAACTTCCCCACCAGTTTTCATTGCTTAGCATGATATTATGGTATGAAATATCTCTTTGGTCAGCTGTCCCGGCTGTATCCCCTCCCAACTTCTTGTGCACCCCCAGCCTATTCACTGATGGGGTCCTGAGAAGCAGAAAAGGCCTTGATGCTGTGTAAGCAGTGCTCAGCAATAGCTAAAACAGCTGTGTGTTATCAATACTGTTTTCATCCTGAAGCCAAAACATAGCATCATATGAGCTACTAGGAAGAAAAATAACTCTATCCTAGCCAAAACCAGTACACCTACATAGGCACAAGGAGTACAACAGCTTAGGGGGGTACCTAATGGCAAAGAAGTGGCTCTAGAGAAAATAGTCTGAGTTAATGTCTTGTTCACATGTTAAGCATCAGGATTTTAATATTATGAGCCTAAATGTTCTATTGCAGTGATTTGTTGCCACTGTATATAGTACTGCACTATATAAACTCAACTGAAGCATTTGCTCATCTCTAGCTTATTTGTGTTGAAGGTATTAGAATTCAGGCATAACTGAGGACTGTATGGCAGGCGTTCTTGTCTGTAGACCTGTATAGCACAGGAAAGCCACTAAAATGGGAAACCACAGGAGCTCAAATGATGTGACTTTCTCTTTTTTTTAAGATTACTGAAAAGACTGCTGGATTAGAAAGCTGCGATGCAGTGGCTGAAGAAGACTGGCCAGAAATAGAAAATATGTTTCCTTTTGATCCTCGAGGTAAGAACTATTGGTGTAATTATTAAAATGAACAATTAGGCTTTCATGACTGTTGATATTGTTGTAAGACTTTGGCCAAGTGACTGTGGCAAACAAGCTAGCATTGCATTTCTCCAGAGTCCTTTCTTAAACATAAGGGTGCTTGCTACTTCTGAAATGCCATCTCATTCTTGTTTAAATGTTTCTAACTGCAATAGCTGTGTTCCAGATATGTAGGAGTCCAAGTCCATTATTATGGTGGCAGGAAACTAGTTCCAAATAACCATGCTATAGCCTCTTAATTCATTAAATGGCAACTAATAGAGAAGTATTCAAAGGAATACTTAAGCAGTACTTGCATGTAAAGCAATACTTAAGTAAGAAGAGTAGACCTCTTTTAAGAGTGTATGCCAAGATAGTAATTTGTAACTGAAAAGATTCATACTGCTGTAGGACATAATAGTTGAAGATGAAACTTCTAAAGCTGTTCTTAGAATATCTGCAATGGGCTGCGCTATCTCAGTCCTTCAAATTGTGTCCTTAAACCATCCAGTTCTTGTGGCAGTGAGTGTGTAAAAACTACTGTGCCAAAGACTACTTCAGTGTTGGTGAAACAGATATGCTGTGCTTGATGAAGTTGACTTAGTATAGTGATTGGAAAGAAATTACTAAAAGCTCCTGCTTTACATTAGCAATTATGTTATGCAGTCTAGTCTTTTGATAAGTGTTAGTGTATGGGATTCTATGGACAACTAAGGTGTAACTGCAAATAAATATCCCATAAGAGGGGACTGTTGGATTGTGTTGTTTTGGACCTGCTCCCACTTCATTTAATCTAAGAGAATTTGCAGCTTCCCAGGCTACTGCTACTATACAGTTACTAAACTACAGTGGGTCTTTCTCAAACAGACTTTGAGAGTTTTGATCTTCCTGAAGAGCACAAAGTAAGCAATATCAACCTGTGTGGTGTTCCCCTCATGATATTTGAAAGGACATATGACAGATATGTGAACATGGTTCCTTCACCAGTGAAGATTGAAGAGGTTTCGTGGGAATCTAGTAAGTGGAAACTTAGCATGAGTTTCAGTACATACAGTGCTCATTAGTGGTTTGGGAGGGCTGCAGTAGTGAACTGCCACTGCTGTCCTAACTGCCAGATACTACTAGTATCAAACAGCGTTTGGTGTGTAGTCAAGCTGAATTTACTGCTCAACCCTACTACTACAGGTGGTGGTCTCAAAGTGATGTTGCTGAGCAGTCTCTTGCAGCGCATTGCTAACTGATCAGTTAGGCGGAATTGGCTTGTGCAATCAAACAATTAGTCATTCAAGATGCTTATGGTAATCCACTGGGAGCTAGCTTATGTTAGAGAGTATAAATTCCGGGTTTCATGAGAAACTGATTTGCTCTATTTCAGACTTGCTACAATCAACTGCTGACTTCCTTGCTACCCTGGATGAGATCATTGACATGCCACCTCTGAATTATGACCTTTAATGCATATTCTGAAGCATCTATTGAGTTCAAATTTCGTGTAGTTCTGTATTTTAATAAAGGCTAATCTAACCTGTATAATACTGGACTTTATTTTCAGTAGACCCAAGATGTAGGTAGTAAAATAGTGCTTTGAAAAGGAGGCTATCTGAAAGCAATTAAAGCAGAGCCTGGATAAGCTTCTAAGCAAGACTATAATTCACTGTTGTGAACCATATCCAGGAGTTAGTACCTGCTGATTAGACTGTGGTCATGATAGGTTAAGTGGCCCTTCTGACCTCACTGTTTACATAACTTTATCCTTTATCCATCAAACATGCAAGGGTTTAAAACTGATCTGTATATCTAGTGTAAATTAAGTACTAGAGCTAGTACTCTTCTGGCATTTTTCCTTTCTTGAACTTGTTTGCTCTTCACAGCGGTTGTCCCAGATGGTATATGTTGGATTCTTATGCAGCTGTAGACTACTTCATTTAATTGTCACAGCATTATGTGGCTCTCACTGCTGGGTACTGTCTGTGCTCTGAGGAAAGGTTGGTGGAACCCCATCCTTCAAATTATAAGCATACAGGTTCAATAATCTTTTCTTTTGCATTGTAATGGCCTCAACTCCAGTTCTTCATCACATAAGACGAGTCAGTTGAAGAGGTGGTCAGCCTTCACTTAATTTAAAACTGCTTTTATAGTTCCTGGGCAGTACTCTGATCAGTCTGAGCTGCCTTCAGCTTTTAGCTCATCCTTAACATGAATCACAATGCTGTATCTGTGTTCTGGTCATCTATTAAGGTAGAAGGCCTTTCTATGATGACATAAGTAATGAAGGCTCCTTTTAGTCTTGAAAAGGGTAACAGGCAGAGCAAAGAATACCCATTTTCACTGTTTCCTTGTTTTGGATGTTTCCTCAAGACATGTTTCATTTCCTTGATGCTTTTTACTCATCAGGAGGTAGTTGGGCCTTTTGGGAATCGTCCTGTTGCAAATTCTGACCTTCAATCTGTCAGGACCAGAAATTTGCTGTTGCTGTTTCTGAATTATCAGACATCTGATGAAGTGAAAACAGATATTTATTCTGTTTCTTCCTCAAACTTGTCAGGGTATCAGCCAAAGTGTTAAACTGTAATGAATTATACAATGGCTGTTTTTTACTTTATCTCCAGTTTCTTGTCTTTGGTTTGAAAGTTCAAAGAATTCAGAGGAATATCAAACTAAACAGGAAAAAAGATATGATTAAGGAAATCCTGTATAGAGACTTCAGGTTTTGGCTGATCCTTAATTGTATTTTAATAATTTTAAATTCTGAAATAACTTGGCCATCTCAGCTGAGATTGAAGTTTGATGGGTATAGCTTACCAGCCACAGGAGTTAAGCTGTAGTAACTATAAAAGAAAGTGACAAAATGCATTTTCCTTTGACTTTTTGTCTTTACCAGCTCAAATGAGCTGAGAGAAAACAGTCCAAGCCCAATTTTATGGAAAACTGCCTGTAACTAAGGCACTGAAACTGGTTACACAGTGCCATCATGTGGCTGTTTGTTATGTAGCCATACAGGTAAAAATAGTTATTGATATGCAAAACACCAGATAACAGGGTATGAGATACCATAAGGATATGACACTAAATCAACATAAATGTAGGTTGTAACTTCTTGTATATACAAACAGACATCTTGTCTGGAGAGAGACACTAGTGCTTTGTATGTGTGATGGAAGTTTATGGTGAAAATAATTCTTTTTTGCTGATTTAAAATATTCACCTAGATCTATTATTGGGACCTCCAGAAATAAGCTGTTTGTGCTATGTCCACATGTGTATATACATGCACACATGTCAAAACATTTAAAACATGCTTTTTAGTTGTAGGATTTCATACCAAAATGGACAAGCATTTGTATAATGTTTGTAAAGGTGATAATTAAATGATTCAGATAGGCCTCTTGGTATAGATAGACTTTGATCTTGAAGCCCAAAAACTTGTTACTTGTGGGGACAGTGGAATGGGTGTGCAGAAAGCACACTGTGAGTCAGAGACTTGGGAATATTGCTGGTCTATGCTGCTGCAGTGTAGAACATAAGGTAATAATGCTAGAATAAACTAAATTACTTCATACTTGTGTAATCTTATTTAAATTATTAAATCCTTTCAAAGTCTAGGGAAAAAGACAGTCATAGGTTTTGTCCTTTCCTTCACCCACCCCCAATGTTCTTTTTTTCCGTAAAATTATGAAAGGGTGTTTTGGCTGCAGATGAGCATTTTGTGTAGGATCCTTTTTTTTAGATGTTTCATCTGATTTTCTACAGATACTGTCTCTTATAGCTGCTGGCAAGCAACACAAGCCAGTCGAAGTAAGAAGCAAGCAAGGTTTTCAAGATTTTATCTGTAAATAGTTAAGATCAAAAAGGTATGTTTCATCACGTAGCCAGTCTCTGAGCCCACTCTGAGGGGTGTTGCTAGGAATCTTGTGTATGGGATATAAATCTGTATTCTGCAACACAATGCAAAAATCAGTTTTCTTTATACTACCACTACAGCTAATTAATATTTAGTGTTTAAAGATTGATTAGCTTTTTAAAATGTTGGCCATGATCCTTTTGGTTTAAAAGGTTAAAAATAAATAAATGCTAATGTCCAATTTCAAGCACATCCGTGACAAAACCCAGAGGTAAGAAGTCTCTATAGCAGATGAATGATGAAGTTAACTTCAATTTTGGTTAGATGTTAATTCTCCGCACTAAATTTTAGGTGATTGGGAATATTTTCGTTTCCCACAGTAGTGTACCTCATTTGGGGCTTTTTGTTCTCACTGGCATTTCTGGTTAATGCAGGTCCAAGTTTTTGCTTTTACAAAGCTTTATTTTGTAAACATTCATCAGAAAGATCTATTTGTTTCAGCTGGCTTTTATTTTCCTCATTTCATGTACTTTTCAACTCGGCTGGCTGGGGTAAAGGGAAATACATGTTCCTGTGACTTGCACAAGAACAAAGCTGTGATGAGACTCAATCTGTGGATTGAGCTTCCTGTTGGCAGTGACTCGAGAAGATCACAGTCACAAAAGCATAGTCTGCTATTTAGAAAATGTCAACTGTCTTAGCCTCAGGTCTGCAAAACTAGCCAGTGTCAGCCCATGAAGTGCTGGCTTCCTGAGACGCAGGGAGCCTGGTCGCTGGGAATTTTGCAGTTTGTCCCATTTCAGTGAGGCGTTAACACTGACTTCTACTGGTGACCGAAAAATCAACTTCCTTAACTGTTTTAATGTTGATACAACGTATGCAGCTTTTTATACTTATAAAGTTTTATTTTCTGTTGGGGTATTGCCAGGAATAGATGCAACTTCAGTTCAAAATGGTGTCTGAGCACTACCCTGCACAGCAGAAGTCATATTTAAAACTGCTTCTACTGTTTTGGTTTACTTGCTTGATCAGTTTACGCTTCCTGCGAAGATTTGAGATATTTGTGATTTTAAATGTATGGCTGTGATGAAAACGAATGCTTGCTTGGTTGCTTGTTCTCAGTTTGAACAAGCCTTAATAGGCCAGTGTAACTGTGTATCATGATTGGGAAATCTGGATTGTAACCAAGTACACAGAGCAGGCACCTTTTTCGTTGGTTATCACTCTGTAAAGCATCTTCTTTAACAGCGTTCTGGCTGTGAAAATCACTTTAAATCCTTACCTGAATTTCTGTAAGGAGAACTTGGAGATTCATATAAAAATAATCTCTTAGCAGGCTGAGTAAAATTACTTCAGTGCATGTCAGATAATTCATCCTATTTGTAATGTTCTGGCAGCGGGTGGCACCATGGTAACAGCATGTATTACGGCTTCTCACTCCTGCAGCCTGACAGCTGTGGTGTGATGATGTTTGCCTTTGGTACATCATGCACAGTGCAGGCGTCTGTAATGGGTTTCAATGCTTCATTAATGTGAGATGGAGGGTAAGAGTCAGCACTAAGGAATTCAGTGTGCCTTTACCCTGTGACTAGAGGGGTTTTTAAAAGAACAGAAATTAGAAGCCTGGAGGCAATTGGTCTCTCTAGGGTTAGCAAAGCCATGAATCTTGTAACTTTTAGTTTCACTGTAGTTTTATCAGTTTTAGCAAAGTACTGTATAGAAATGCAATAATGTCCCTCTAACTAGCCCCAAAGTGGTGCTCCAAGAGACACAGGCACTGATCAGATCAACGTGTCTATAATGAGGTTTATATACACCATATATATTTAGTAACTGGTTGTTTGGGATCTGACTGTGCAAGCATGGGTTTTTGCATATAACTTTGCAAAGCATGTAAGAAAAGCATAATTGATAAATTTACCTCTAACTGCAGTTTGGGAGAAGTTAAAAGCATGGTGGGCCCGTTGTGCTTGAATGATCTACAAAGTTAGAGGGAAAAGTTACAAAATGGCCCTAATGTGTATTTTCTTGCAGTCGGATTATGAAGAATGCCAGGATGAAAAAGGAGTGTGCAAACAACTTACTGGGGTGGGTGTTTTATGCTTTTTCTAACAGGTGAGGTAATTTCTCCCAGTTAATGAAGTTGGAGGGAGGTTCGTGGAGCTGAAGGCATAC